>NC_088917.1:16260000-17510000 GCF_963576675.1 Euphorbia lathyris | reverse complement strand
TCTAGATGGTTTTCAAAGGGTTTTGTGGAAGCTGAGCAACCCTTCTGTGAGAGGATCAAAAACAACGGCTGGACAGAGATGTTCTCAGTTCGCGAACATACCTATCCTGAGTTAGTGAAGGAATTCTACGCTAACCTAAAAGTTGCGAATGATAATCGGGACTACATGGTCACCCAGGTTCGAGGGAAGGATATCTTCATCAACCCCGCTTATCTTGCCTCACTACTCAAGCTGAAAAACGAAGGAGCAATACTTCGTAAATCTGGTGACCAAGATAAAACCAACTACTCTGTCGAGTTCTGCAAACCTCCTGGTCATGTAGGGGAAATTTCAAGTACCTCCATGTGTCAGCATCAGAAGATGGCCCATTACATACTGGCCAATTTCATCTTTCCCAAGATCAACTGCACCAACTTAGCGATAAACTTTGAGCAGTGCTTCATCTGGCACATGCTGACCTACACGCAGATAAACATGCCTGTCTTCATAATCGGTGGGTTTCAAAGAAGCACTGGAACCCTTAGGTTAGGCTCCATAATTACCAGAATCCTCAAAGACCACAAGGTGAGCTTAGTTGAGGAAATCCACACTATAGGCATAGAGATAACTGCAGCTGCACTGTATGGTCTATTCTACGATCAACCCATTGTGCCTAAGAAAGGGAAAGCAGTCGCTATCCAGGAAACTGAGGGGATGGTGACTCGAAAGGGAAGGATGGAAAGAAAGAGGAAAACTGTTCAAAGCACCTCTAAAGAAGCTGTCTCTGCACCAAAGAAGCTTAAATTTGTATCCAGAGGAACTAAGCCTCAACCTCAACAAGGTCAGGATGGACCTAGGTCAGCTGAGAAAAGACCGAGGCAAGCTGAGCCTGAGGTAGAAGAAAGAGAGGATATTGATGAGCAACCATTAAGAAAGAAGAAGAAGATCTCTTCTGAATTAAGTCCTATCGATGCCCTTCCAACTGACATCGTCATTCCTCCTAACTCACATTATGTACAGAGTCAAGACATTGACACTGAGCAACAGTCAGAAGAAGAGGAAGAACAAGACCAATTGGGTGGTCAGTTTGAAGAAGAGGAAGAATAAGACCAATTGGGTGGTCAGTTTGAAGAAGAAGAAGAACTGGGTGGTCAGGTTGACACTGAGGAGATAGCTGATGATGAGCCATATGAACCAACCAACACTGAGCTGGTTGACGAAGACGACGATGAGCCAACGGCAAATCATCCCGCTGTTCAAAGGGAAACTTCACCTACTGACTCTATTGAGTCCATTCCTGCTGACCCTACTCCTCCAAAGATAAAGAGACTAAGAAGACTTAAGAAGAAGGCATATCTATCCCCCGTCATTGACCTCATGGGAGACTCACCTCTGAGGGATGAGATCACTGACCTAACAGATATACACCTTAAGTTCTTCTCTAATCCTATTGAGTCTCCACCAGAGCAACAAGAAAATCAAGCCTCTGTTTCTCAGCCTAAGGAACATGCCGACTTAACTGCTTCCCCAAGCCAAGATGATGCCGAGCAAGTGCTCGAAGATCCTGCTACTCATCATGTTGAGCAAGCTAAGGAATTACCTGCTCAGGTCAACACTGAACTTCCTCAACTTCCAAAATCTAGTCAGCTTCAGCCTGACGCTGAGCAAGTAACACATTCTGCCGATCCTCCTCTTCCACAAATCCAAGTGCAAAATCTAATCCAGTCAGCTTCCACTGGAAATGTGAATTCAAGACCAGCCGCTGATAATGCTGGCACTTCCAATATTGAGCAGAACCAAACACCGCCTCCATTCGGTTCTACTCCTCTTCCGGCATCTAGGCCAACAAATGATGGATCATTCAGTTATCTTACTGCCTCTGAGTCTGGTCGAAGAATCATTGACTCAGCTCATGCTCTCCTCCAGGACCTCCATCAATCAAGTACCGATGCCGCTGGGTCAGTTCCTGTTGAGCCAACTCAGCTTTCGTCTGTCATTCAGCTTCTTACTGAGATCAAAGGTCTCAAGGATCTTCTGAGTGTCATGACTTCATTACAATCTCAACAGCCCAGGCAGGAATCAATAACGAAGCTGGCCGAACTCCAACTGACCATGGTTAATCACATGAACTCTCTACAGGGTCAACTTCATCAATTGGCAGTTGCAAACACAATGTATGCAACTTCTGCCGAAGTTCATCAACTCTTCAACCAGCTTCACACTGAGCAAGAGAAAAATAATCACCAACTCTCTTCCTCCTCCCAATGCTCCATTGAGCAAATTAGTGAGGCTGTACGTCTGCTGAACTTAAGCAAGGAAGAGATGGAAACTGACCAGCTTAAAACCAACGAAATCCTGAAGTACTCTCGAGTCACTTTCAACCACGTGCGCCACTCAAATGCTCAACATCAGTATTTTGACACGTCCTTGCTGAAGATGTTTCATCAAGCATTTGCCATGCTTACTGACAGTATACACTGGGTTGGAAAGTCTCAAGCATATATTCTGAGTATGCTGAGTGCTGCAGCTATCAGGATTCCACGTGCTATTTTGGATGATGGTGTTCCAATTTTTGACGGCATAAATGAAAGCACACGAAAGCTAAAGGCATTCTCTAAACGCCTAACTCAAGCTGCCATTGAAGACACCTTCATTCCTCCTCCTGCCGATGGTGGCAAAACGGGGGAGAAAGAACAAGTTCAAAGAACTCAACATTCAGAGGAAGCTTCAGGTAGTCAGCAAAAATTCAAGCGAAAAGGAAAATCTAAAGAGCATGAAGCCCAACTCAACTACAAGAAAAAGTAGCTTGACTAGGATTGACTAGATTCAATTTTTGTTAAACTTGTAGTCTTTCCCTTATGCATTTTTTTTTATGCTGACCTGAATACAAAACTGTGCATGCATCTATCTTTTCAACAATGACCAATCTTATGTGATGCTTACTTATGTTTTGTGCTGAATAGTTAACGCATCTTCACTAAATCAACTGTGCTATTTCTCTTCATTGCTTTATGATTGTATGCTGTGTTGATCAATATGTTGACCTCTTTTACATGTCTTCTTAAAACACATTGAACAAAGAAATACTCAGCGCTCTCTGATATCTAAACCTTCCGCATAAACTGAGTTAAAAAGAATATGACTTATAAGCTGACCTTTTTCTGAAAACTGACCTTAGACTTACTTGATTAAACCTTGAAATGTTTAAAGTAAAACTAAGTCAGCGGCTCAACCCTTATGGGGGAGTATCTTGAGTATTATAAGGTCAACTATCATGGGGGAGCTCAACACTGAGTTCTTCAACTGAATATTTTTGCCAACATCAAAATGGGGGAGTTTGTTGAAACACCTTTCCACATGATTTTGATTTGACAAAATTATTTATGTAATTGATAAAAAATATTCTAACACATTAAATTTAAATGCTTTGATTTATTCACACTAATGTGTTTATTCAATGTTGAGTTTATTGATTTATAAGACATTAAGATATAAAGTCTAAAAGCCCATAAGTGGAAGTCAAGCCCAAGTCAACACATCAAGACCTCACGGCCCAAGATTTCAAAACACGGTCGTTTTGTACAAAGCACAAGCTCAGCCTGAAGAAGGATCGAGAAGCCTTCTCTCAATTGCTTCAAGATGAAGCTGCTGAGGGGAACGATAAGAAGTACAAGACAACGGCAGACAAGAACCAACTTCTAGACAAAGTATTTCTACTTTGGGTAAAGTTCAGAAGGCGCAGGAAGCTGTCTGGAAGACTTTGCCAAATATGTCGAAACATTCTGTTTGCCAGACGAAAAGCTGCCGAGCACTGCCGTGGACAGAAGATGCAAGAATCTCATTGGCCAACGACACTGAGCACATACTGAGTGACAACGACAGGAAGCCGTTTCCCTCCAACGGTTATTTCGAAATTCGAAATTACCGGTGCCTCAAGTGTCACTATAAATAGGCCTCTCATTTGCTTCAATCGATGCAGATCTTCAATTAGCCGAAACGCTGTCCAAATTCATACTTGAAGTTCTGTGAGAAAAGCAAAGCAAAAACCATACACCAATTTCCAATTCTTGTGTAAAAGTCTAGAGTGATTTTCAATCATCTAAAGTGTCTTAGCAATTGTTGTTTAGGACAAACACTTTATCATTTCTAGAAGAATAGAAAGGAGAGACTGAGTACTCGGTTATAGTACTCAGCGGTAGATATAGGAGTGAGTAGAGGTATAGAGGAAGGTACTCTTGTATACTCAGCTTCTATTGTAAAAGGTTTCGTGCTCTACCTTTAAAGAGCTCAGTAGAGAATTCAAAAAGCTCGGACGAGTTTCGGGGACTGGACGTAGGCGGAGAGGCCGGACCAGGATATGTCTGCTGAGTAACATATTTCTAACCCTTAAACTCCTTTATATATTGCTTGCTATAAAACTGACTAAGTAACGAACTCACGCTGAGTTGAGTGCACTAAGAAGCTGAGTTCAGGAATAGACTCTAAGTGCTATCTCCTGACTCAAGAAAAGAAACAGACTTAGTCACAAGTTGACTAAGCTTGTGTCTTAGAATTACCTAGCGCCGCTGTGTAAACCTTTTCTTAAGAAAAGAAGTCAGCCTAAATGGACAAAATTTTAAATAGTTCCTATCCCCCCTTGGAACTAAACTTGTCACGTTATAAGGGACCAACATAGACGACCAAACACCTCGATCAGACTCTGAAGCTACAGCTCTTGCCAATGTATGAGCTAGGACATTCACTAATCTAAAAATGTAATTGACCATACAATTCCGTATATCCTTAATCAAGGATTAACAATCACTTATTAGTAAATCCATAGCCGATTTGCCACTAGTTTCTCGTTGTAAAGCATATATTAGTAATTGTGAATCCGATTCTAGCAATATATTCTGTCACCCATTATTCTTGATCTAGCTAAGTACCTCCCGTCGTGAGAGTGTCTCCACTAAAAACGGATCCAACTCACTCTGAATCACTCCATTCCCCGCTACAACAAACTATCCTTCCCAGTCTCGGGCTATAAAGCCGAAGCCTCCATGCTCCAATTGTGGGAAAACTGCACCATTGAAATTTACCTTGACAGTACCCGATGGAGGTTTGACCTAGGCAACAACACTAGACGTTCTACCCGAGCCCGACCCTTGTTGCACCGTGCGAATCGCACACCAACTAGCTAGAAAACACATGGCTCTTGTAAATATGGTAGCCATAGGAGTCCATTTCGACTGCTAAACCACCTCATTCCTTGCCGACCAAATGCCCCAATAAATGACAATCGCCTACTCCCTGACCTCCTCAGACCGCGACAGAATAGCATTGTGTAAGAAATCAACAAATGATTGGTACTCAGACCGAACCCCTCCGAGAAGCGAAAAATTCCAGACGCGCTTAGCTTGACGATACATTACTAGCATATGTATAGTATCCTCCTCCGTTGGCCTGCAAACCGGACATAGTTTGTCCATAAGCACCCACCTACTCAACAGCTCCACAAGAGCGGGTAAACAGCTCGTAAGGCATCTTCACACCAGGTCCTTCATTCGTGGTGGTATTAGCAACCTCCAAACAAAATTCCAATCCATGTTAAATTACCTCGCTTAAGATCACTTAGGAGTGAGATTAACTTAGATAAAAACTTAATCTAAACCCCCTTATCGCCTAGATAACATTAGAAGTCTATTAATTTGGTACTTGTAGTATAAATCCTGTGGATTTGATGTCTGGATTTGTCCATATTTATTACTTGATAACGATAGGGTACACTTATCTCTTAATGAGTCTTTGAGCGACAACTCGGGGCGCATCACAGACCGAGAAATTCGATAATCATGTAGTCGCTGCTGCCCCTCCAAGCGATACAAAGTGGCAGAAAGACCCTCGACAAATAATAAAAATAGATACGGCGAAATCGGGTCACCCTGCCTAAGGCCCCTGCTTTACCGAATTGGTCCTATAGTATGAGCACCATTGTGTACTTGATATGTGTTCTTCATAACACATTGCATGACCAACTGAATCCACCTATCAGCAAATCCCAGCTTACCTATTATCACTCTCAAGAACTCCCATTCCACCCTGTCATATGCCTTGGCCATATCTAGTTTGAGAGACACGCAATCCTTCTTTCATTGGGTTTTTTAGTGCAGAAAGTGATTTACTTCAAAAGCTATCATAACATTATTAGTAATCAGACGCCCCAAAACAAAAGCACTCTACGCTGAAGAAATGATCAAGTGGAGGAATGTTTCATCTGATTGGCTATTACCTTCGATAAAATTTTGTAAATCACATTACAAAGGGCTATAGGTCGCATATCATAAACAAATTCAGATTTAGAATTCTTAGGTATCAGGACCAATATAGTCTCATGAATAGTTTTTGGGAACATACCATCATTTAGCCATGATAAATAGGGATGTGTGACATCAGGGACCACCACCTCCTAGTACTATTGGTAGAAACCCGAGTTAGAGCCATCCGGACCAGGGCTCTTATCCGAATGCATTTCAAATACGGCCTTTCGAATCTCCTGAGCCTCAAAAAAATGTAATATCTCCTCATTAATTTACATGTGATTTTAGGCAAGACACTATTAATGATATACTCTAGTTCTCACCATCAGACTTGAATATCATATTAAAATATCGGGATATAAGAGGCTTTAAACCTGATTGCCAATCAACCTAGACTCCATCTTCATTTTTTTTAATTTTTATAGTACATTCTTCTTGCGCCTGGAGTTAGCCTCGACATAGAAGAGTTTAGAGTTTGTGTCTCTAGCTTGGAGCCAAAATTTATTACTCCTCTGTTTCTAGTACACCTCCTATTCGAGTCGCCCCCTTATTGCTGCAACCTGTTCTTGACAGAAATCATCTGCTCGTATTTTGACCCAAGCCAGTTCACATCGACACTCTCGGATTTGGTTTCGAAATCGGCCCCTTCTTTGATCTCCCCAAATAGACAGTTGTTCACTGCACCGATAAAGTCTAAGGAGTAAATCCGAAACAGTCGTAGTCGACCATGCATTTCCCACTACCATCCAACAATCAGTCTCACCCATCCATGCGTTCTCGAATCGAAATCGCCTCAAACCTCTCACCAATTGCATAACCGGCATCAACATTAAAGCTGTATGATCACTAAATTGGGCATCTTCATTCAGAACAGTATCATTAGGAAATAAAGTATCATTAGGAAATAAAGTCATCCATTCTGAATCAGCAAAAGCTCGATCCAATTTCTCCTCAATACAGTTTCCTGTCACGCGACTCTTCTCCCATGTGAAAGCATGTCCCACCATCTTAATCTCACTTAATCGGCAGTAGTTAATTGTCTCACTAAACCCCCTAAAGTAGAGAGGCCGGATGCCGATTACCACCCTATTTCTTAGCTAAAGATGTCACATCATTAAAATCCTCAATGAGAACCCATGGGAGACTCGATCGGATAGATAAAGACTTGAGTAAATTTCATGAGGCTTGATGACGAGTCCTCTCCAAAAAACCATAAAAACCGGTTAATCGATACTCCGGCAAACCTATTTACCGAATTTAGAAACCCGAACATCAATAAAATTGGATGAAGAGCCAAGTAGGTTCAGTTTACCCTTGTTCCTCCAAATAAGAGGAAATATTACTTTAAAAATTGACATTAGCAAAGTTTACGATCGAATCGATTGGAGTTACCTCTGAGATATCAATCATGACACTTTAAACAAATTAAAATACTATATAAATTTAGAAGTACAATTGATTTTTTAAACTAAGTTCAGCATGCTAATGGTATATTAAGCCTAATATTATTATTCCAAATGCACACGTAAAAATAGGAAAAATAGTTGATTTTTCTTTGGAACAAAATCTCGTACGGATTAATTAGATTCATTTAAACACTTGCTTAAGTTAGTTATAATGAGAATAAAATATATGGACTGAAAAAGAAATTAGATAATATGCTACGCGTAATCAATTTAGGGAACATTCGCACCAAATAATTGAAAAATCTTGTCAATTTAGCCCTTAATGCTCCCTGCTGCAGACCCATATGTACAGTGGAATTGAATATAAAAAAAGAAAAAGGTTATTTGCTACATTTAACCCTTTTTGACTTATTCCAAAAGTACAAATTCATATAAACAAATATTCAAACTTCAAAAGTAAGCACCATTTTTTCTTATATAGTGACTACTATTTAGGAGGTCAATTTGTTTGGACCTTATAATTCTATTTATGAAAAAGTATAAAAATAGACTATATAATTTAATAGTTATATAGTTTTTCTTTGTGTAAAGTAGTTCATTAAGTAATCAAAATATCAAATGTAGAATAGACCGTCAGATTGAGAGCCAATGTCCGAAAAAGGGAAGTGGCAACCCGGTTCATTGACGGAAGAAAACAAGATATCGTATTGAATCAAAGCTAACAAGGATCTAAACACAATAAATAAAATTCCAACAACAGATTTAACATAAAGGCCAAAAACACCACATATGGAATCTGTAAGGAGACAAATCGCGTTTAAAACCAGATCCTTAAACTGCTATAGGAAGCTTCATGAACCTCTTGAATTTCATTAGTAGATCGAAAAAGGAGATCCTAGCCCTGAAAAACATGTACGCACATGTTTCACCCATACTTTAATTTGGGCCAATTTCATAATTAATTACTTAATTCAGACAAAATTATGAAAGTTTATGGGGTTCAGGCTGATTTGTAATTATTTATTAATTACTCTTTTCATCAAAATTTGTGTAACATTTGAAGTTTTGAGCCGATTTGGTAATTTACCAAAGTGTTGGCTAAAATATGTAATTTATCCAATTAAATCAAAGATGAAGCTGCAGCAAATTCGTGGAAGTTGGCATAAGAGATAATGGGGATATAGTGAAGCTGAAACATGAGTTAGTAGGGGCGAGCAGTTAGGAGCAACCTTGTTTTACAATTAGAGAACTTCCTTACTGAAACGTGAATCTTTCTTGTTGGGAAGTTTTCTACATATTTTCTACAGCAGAAAAACATAATTCAACAGCAAAAATTAGTTAGTGGAGGAGAGCAGTTATGTAACTTATTGGAATTTCCCTACTGAAACGTGGAACTTACTTGCTGGACAATTACCTACTTATTTTTACAGCATAAATACAAGTTTTGGCACCAACAAAAAGTCCCCAACAAATCTCAAAAAGACTCAACAATCTCTCAACAATAATTAGACTCAATATTTTCAATTTCTTTCAATTTTCTTTCCTTAGTTCTACATTTTCCTTTCAATCCTTAGCTTTAGACTTCCCTTTTCAATTCCATCTGAAAGCAGAAGCATGTCATCCTAAGTTTCTGCTATGAATCGACAAAAATCCTTATCAGAATTACTGAAACTTGTAATTTTTACTATTTTATCAACCAATCTGATTTCTTTGCTTCCAATTCGAGTTTTGCAGGTCTTATAATGATAATTAAATATGAAGGAAGACCATGAAATATCCAGATGTATCTGTAAGTCAATTTATTAAAGTTTATTCACTTTGTTTAATTAATTTGTTTGATTGGGAATTTCCATCATTTGTGGCAATATTTTTATACAAAGAAAACAAGTTTTGTCAAAACAATTTCAAAGTTAACCGAATGTTATGATTAGACTGGTAGTGCTTAGAATGTTAAGTCGGAGGTCGGTGGATTTACTGGGCGTTTTGGACGTGCCTAATATTCTCTCTCGAGAGGATATTAGCCTTTCCCAAACTATACCAAATTTCCAAACTCATTTGCTTCCCGTAAGGAATCTCGGTAACATTTTTCCAAACCTGGTCTGGGTGGCGACACTTATTTTTCGACGACGTCGATCCTGTCAAAACCATCATGATCTCAGTTGGGCTCCAAGCCCAAAACAATCGTGTCATTAACGAATTTCCCTTTTAGTGTTACTAATGAGGCGATGTAGTTTAGTGTTACAAATGAGGCGATGAACCTACAGTAGTGAAAGATGTTCTAATTAAATCAATGGCTCAAGCTCTGGCTACTTTCTGTTTGAGCAATTTTCTTCTTCCCAAATCTTTGTGCGATGATCTATAGAAGATGATGAATTCTTTTTGGTGGGGTACGAAAGAAGATGGAAAGAGGAATATCCATTTGTTTGATTGGGGGAAGTTATGTACCAATAAAAACAAAAGGGGGGTTGGGGTTTTGAGATCTTCGGGATTTTAATCTTTCGTTATTAGGTAAATAGGGATGGAAGTTTATTAGTAATCCATACATCTTAGTGAGTCATTTGTTCAAAGCTAAATGCTACCCTAATGAGTCTTTTCTTTCTTCTAAATTAGGTAATAACCCTAGTATTATTTAGAGGAGTATGTAAAGTTCTATTGAGGTCTTGAATCAACGTTTACACTGGAAAATTGGGAGGGGAGATAAGGTGTCTATTTGGAAGAATTTGTGGCTTGTTAATGATGATAATCGTATGGTTACATCTTGTAGTACAGAGGCGAAGTGTAATGATACTGTGAGTTCCCTTTTTATCCATAATACGTGACTATAGGATCGAGGCAAGGTCGAGAGCTAGTTCAATCTCTCGAAAGCGAATATCATTTGCAATATGGTGGTACCTTTCTTGGATATGGATGACTGTCTTATTTGGCATTTTTCAAAGGATGGGTTGTACTCATCAAAAGCTGGGTATCAGATTGTTGAGTCTTCTCACAGCATGGTGCAAAGCCAAAAAGGATGCATAAATCTATGTAGCTTAGTCCTTTCCACTATACTGTAGTTTTTCCTTTGGAGACGTGCTACTAAGACGCTGCCTACTCGAATTCGCCTCATTAGGAAGAATGTTAGTGTTCCGATTTTGGTGCCTTCTTTGTATGAACGATGTTGAACACAGCTGACATCTCTTTGCAGAATGTTTGTACGCGAAGCAGTGTTGGGCAGCAGTTCAGCTACTAACTCCTATAGGGGAATGAGACCAAGTCGAAGATTGGCTTATTGATTTGTTGAACCAGCCAATCCGGAATTTGTATGTGTTTCGGTAGTGGTTCTATAGTCAATCTGGACACAGAGGAATAGTCATCTTTAGTCGAAGTCATGCCAGAATCCCAATAACGACATAAGAAGTTCAATGCAGTTTTTACATGATTGGCGGCAAGGGCAAAGGACCAATATTGAATCTGGGCTGACTATGGATCAAAACAGTGAGCAAAGGTAGAATTTCAGGAAAAATCCAGTAGAAGGGCGGGTGAAATGCAATGTAGGCGAGCTATTTTTTAGATCTTATCTTGTTTTGGTATGGGTGTGGTTCTATGTAATTACGAGAGCTTGTTATAGCTCGGTCTCAAATGACTTGAGCATTGGCCTTATGAGACGATATTGCTTGGATGTTTAGGCTACAACAATATCGGTTTTGAAGTTGACGCAAAAGGAGTGGTGAATAGTTGGTCCTCGAGCCATAAGGATCTTACGGAGTATTGTGGAGTAGTTCAAAACATCAAGAAACTTCTTCAAAATCGTCTGACTTGTTCGGTAACGTCTGTTCCTCAATTAGCGAACATAATTGCTCATAAATTAGTTCGTCATTCTTGTTCCAATGCTAATTCTTTTGTTGCTTTTTATGTTCCTAATTTCTTAAAGTGTATAATCTTAATAAAATGTTTTTTCCTACAAAAAAAGAAAATAATATAAAAACAATATTACAACCATTGAGTTGCTATTAGCCAACGGTGTTGCACAAGCTATTGCTCGCAACGCTAGATTACACGTTAACAGATTTGTTTCTTTTTTAATGCCACATTGGCTTAACGATTTATTTTGTAAAGATCTGAAAGATTAATAAAGTTCTGTTTCAATTCAAAAAAAAAAAAAAAAACAAAAGTTTTGTCATCTTTAAATTCCAATTAAAATGTATATAACTTTATCTTTTGTGTGTGCATATAGTGTAAATTTTAAGGGAATTAATTTAGGAGTATTATTACTTTCCATATGGATATGCCAGAATTGTTTGTTGTAAAAACAAATGGATACCTAGATGCTGATTATATTTGATGGTACAATTATTAAGCAAAGAACCTATCTATATTTATGGGAATAATATATATCTACGAGGGCATTTTTGGAAAATTTGAAGATAAACATTTTCATGCATTTCCCACCTCTCAAGGCCTTAAAGAGCCATGCACTATTGCATATTTGACCAAACCCTATTCGAATACTAAATACCGTTCCCTATTTACTTATCACCGCTTTCTTTTGGACATTTTTGCTATTATCATATTTTCAATTAAAAATTGAAATTCTCTCTAATTTCTTCCAAAATCACAAACATGAACAACAATCATGACTGCGGACACGGTAAAGAAAAGGGACTAATGATCCCTCCAATCTTAACTATGTAAGAGGGGTGAGTGTTGATGGAGACATGGTAAGTGTTATTGCCCCAAGGTCTCGAGTTGGTATAAGAAGCGCTATAGGAGAAGTGACATGTCACCTTGGGCGTTTTCACTAGGGGCGGAGACAGGGGGTCTGGGCCCCTCCGGCTACCGGAACCACCATGGCCACGAGTAGTTTCGGCCCCCCTGTCTCCACAAAATTGTAGGTTGTTGTGATTCTGACCCTCTTGTTTTCAAGAAATTTAGCTCGGGTGCTATATATATTAGTACTCCAAAATTGGCTCAGGTCCCGTTAAGTCATATCTAAATCCAAAATTTCAATTTTTTGGACCTGTTAGGTTCACTCTAAGTCCAAATTTTAAATTTTTTTAGCCTGTTAGGTCCTCATTAAATCCAAATTTCTAATTTTTTTTTTGCCTATTACGTCTTTCTTAAATCTAAACTTCTAATTTTTTTTTTCACCTATTATGCCTTCTCTAAATCCGAATTTTTTCTATTAGACACCGATTTAGCAAAAAAAAAATTTACACACCACGTGTAAAATCGGCCCCCCTCCTAACCGAGCAATCTTGTATTTGCCACTGGTTTTCACTAGTCTTTGCTTGTGTTCCTTCCATCTCTAGTAGTTTCCTTATAGGATGAAGTGTTATGGATGTATCATTGTTGCTCATATATCAATAAGATCATCCGTGCATTATTTACTATCGTGTCCCTTATGTGTTGCATGTTATGGTGTATAGATGTAATGGCTTACTTATATGATTAATATGGTACGCTGGAACTATATCTCTGATATATAACATGTCTAATTTATGAGTAATTTTAGGGTACTCCTGGAATAATACTCCCTACCAATCAATGCATGACACATGTATTTATATTTTTTCTTCCACCAATCATGCTCATGTAGTGGAACTAAAAACAAATTTAATTGGTTGGGAGTATTATTCCCGAAGTACTGTAAAATTTCTCCTAATGAGTAATTTTAGGGTACTCCTGGAGTAATACTCACTATCAATCAATGCATAACACATGTATTTATATTTATATATGTGTCTGTTGTATAGCTGACTTATTTTCAGAAGGTGAAATGAGCTGACTTATATTTAATACTATTAGCTGATTTATTTTTAGAAGGTGAAATAAGCGTCACACGGTCCCAACGAATTAACCATGTCACACTTCAGTAGCGTTCACCTGGACCTTGAATGATCAAATGAATTTGGTCATTCACCGTTGGATCTATGCTCATTATTGGATCTATGCTCATTTAGGGTCCAGGTAAACGCTACTGTGTCACACTTAATAAGGTCTTAAGAGTTTTAACTCATTCACCACATCATCATTTAAGGTAATCCATTATATATTATATTTATATAATATATAACTTTACATTAATTGATTGAGCATATAGGAAATGTCAAAACCGTACCCATAACCGTGTATTTCCGTGTATATTTGGAATATGATTTGGAAATTCTCTTTATCACTTTTTCTAGTTATGGTGACTATTGATTCCATTGTTCAAAGCCATACCCCAAAGTGAAGAATATGAAAAAGATAGCCTAAAATGTCACCTTTTTTTTTTTTTCCATTTCTCCAACTATATAAACAACCCTTAAGCTCATTTCCTAAAATCACAAATTCTTCTTCCTCAACTTAGTACTAATTCTTCTCACATAATCATCTTTTCTTCATTCCTCAAGCTTAATTAACAAAGGTAAGGGGCTTAAATTTCTATTTTATTTATTTATTTTAGAATAAAATTTAGGTATGAGTAATTCTATCCATTTCGAAGATCAAAACGAAAAATTCTACTGTAGACCGGGACCAATAGTCGTATTTCCACTCAAATGATGTTACGTTAACAGTTGGAATGATGTGACATCATTTGAGTAGAAGGGTCATTACTGGTCCCGATCCACGGTAGAATTTTTTATAAGAACAAGCTACAATTTGATAAATAAGGCTTCACAGGGGACCGGAACCAGTAGTGGTCCTTCCAGTCAGATGATGTCACGTCAATAGTTGGGATGATGTGGCATCATCTGAATAGAAGTCATTACTGGTCCTGATCCACCGTAGAATTTTTCGGTAAGAACAAACTATAATTTGATAAATAAGGCTTCACAATCAAATTTACAAGTTACGTACTAAATAGGGACAAATTGGCACAAACAAGATGGGGGATTGAAGGTCTATTTAGTTCAAATTATTTACTGTTTGTTGTTGTTATTTTTTGTTTGTTTTAGCTAATAAATATTAGCTTATCACTTATATTACTTCAAATTTTTTTTATCATTTATATCTATTATTTAGAATAAAACATAAAAAAAAAAGTTTCAAAAGAAGAATCAAACGGGCATTGAATGAAATGTGGTTGGAGGTGCAAAATCAGCCATCTCCATAAACGGAATCCCAAGTATCATCGATAGATCAGGGTGCAATAACACTGGTCCATCTCTTCAGTAGTGTTCATTTGGACCTTAAATGATCAAATGATTTGGTCATTCACTATTAGATCTAAATTTATTAAATCTAAATCTTTTCTTTTTAGAATAACTATCAACGGCAGAATAAGTACTACTGTATGAAAACAGAGACCGAGCCTCTCAACAAAAAGTATCGCGGAGATTAGGGTGCAACGACACTCGTAAATCCCCTTCTCTATGCTCTTGTTCCTTACCATTGTGATTGATTCTATAGCGAGGACCGATTTAACATCTCTAAATGTACCCATTTGGTTCTCCTTTTTATATTAATTGTTATTATTAGTTGATTTTCTTTTTAAAATAACTATCGATATTTAAACACTCTATATTTACTGTTTAAAAACCACGCTAAATGAACCTTAGTTGGAGGTGCTAAATCAGCCCTCTCCATAGACAGAACCCCAAGTATCGCTATCTGCTCTTACTACTTACCATTCCGACCAACTCTCATTATCAGTTCCGAATTACAAATAAATAATGCCGAAAAAAGAAAAAACGTTTCTCATTATTTTATTTTGATGTTTTGAATTTCAGAAGGAAAGGAAAATTTAAAAGAGATCATGAGCAGGCCAGGGGACTGGAATTGCAGGTCATGTCAGTATCTGAACTTCCAAAGGAGAGACTCGTGTCAGAGGTGCGGCGAGGCGAGGCCTGGTTCGGGTGATAATTATGGAAGCGGTTTCGGGTTATCCTCATTCGGGTTTAATACGGGTCCTGATGTTAGACCCGGTGACTGGTATTGCACCATTAGTAACTGTGGTGCTCATAACTTTGCTAGCCGTTCTAGCTGCTTCAAATGTGGTGCAACTAAAGATCAATCTTCTTCTTCCTCCTCTTCTTCTTCGGGTTTCGACGGTGATAATATGATGCGAATGAGAGGTTTCGGGTTTGGAAACTCCGGCACCACCAGTCGCTCCGGTTGGAAATCTGGGGACTGGATTTGCACTAGGTCAGTTAATATCTGCATTTTTTACAAGATAAGGTGCAAAAAAAATATCTTAACATTGGCCGTTAGAAGCAATTTTACCTTTAATATGGGCAGACAACAGCAATTTTACCCTTACCTTTACCCTTGTCGTTGGCAAATTGGGTGAATTTGAGAAATAATTCATCAAACTGTCTACTCAGTCACAAATTTTATCATCTGCAATTTACATTTGTCTTCTCAGTCACAAATTTTATCATCTACGCGTTACATGTGCTTTATTTTATTACTCATTAGTAACCGCACAAACACATGAATTGCCATGAAAAAAAATAAAATTAAAATTAAAAAATTATACTGTATTTTGTATGAGTTCGGTAGAAAAATTTAAATATTTCGTCTAATTTAAAAATATTAATCTCCAATTCTATTACTAAATAAAAAAAATGTAAAAACTTTTTATAGAACTAACTGATATGTAACTAGTAAAGAATAAGTAGCAAACCATCAGTATTTTATATAATTATTTCTGAAATTGACCCAAATTACCAATGTTAGAGATACAATTGCTCTTGAATGTCAACGTTATGGTAAAACTGCTCCTGACTATCAACGTTAGAAGTATTTTTTGCACCTTATCCCCTTTTTTATAGACAATTTGTCTGAATCGAGGAAAAACTAACGCACCCTTTAGTATAAAAGACTAGTGTGTCCTAACTTCTTGACCTGGTATGAAGTAGCATGTGTCGCTCGCTTGGATTGGACACGGAGCCCCGCATTGGGTTTTGTATTGTATTGATCATTCCGTATCATTATGCATATGAAATGAAACAAACACTTTTAACCGAGTTTTATATTCTTCCTATTAATCCGGGGTTAAATGTTTGCGATTATAATTAATTAAGTATTGAATTGAAATATGAGGAGTAATTATTTGTAATAATATATTTAAATTAAACAGGTCTGGATGCAATGAGCATAATTTTGCTAGCAGGATGGAGTGCTATAGATGCAATGCTCCCAGAGATTTATCATCTAACAAGACTTCATATTAGTCATATTTTTCTATTTTTGGGTGAGATTTAATTGTTGTTAAAAATAAATTTTAATTATTTCATTATACTATTTAGATTATGAAAAAAAATTAACAGTAATTATTGGCTTAATTTCAGGTCTTGCAGTTTGCAGCAGCAGCATATGCAAATCACTCTTATTATTATTATTATTATTATTATATAGACATCCATTTTGTGAACCTTCTTAAATTATTCTAAAACATTATAAAATGTAGTTCTATGCATGGCATCAATCTATTATTATATATATGTTTGTTTTGGTTGCATTTTATATCATGTAGATATTGTCCACTTTGGTCCAAATCCAATATCTTGAACTTCACTGTTTTAAAACTCGTCTATATGTATTGGATTCCCATCTTACTAATAAGCCATAGTCACTATATCTCCATTTTCGATGTGAGATTCAATTCATTTCTGCCCTCATCGTTATCCCTTAGGATAAGCTCTTTGCTCCGGCCACTCAATCTGGATCAGTTCGTTACACAATCTCATATATTTAATGAAATTTAAGTTATTATTATATTTATTTTTTTAGGATGAGAACAAAATTAAAGTGCAACAATAATATGTAAAAATGGAAAAGAAGAAAAAAAAAAGTCATACATCCTTTTATGTCATATTGTTGATCACTGACCTTTTGTTTTTTCCACTAACAAAAAAAAAAAGTGATGCATTGTGGATTTTGTGTTATAAAGTTTTTTTTTTAGCATAAAATGGAAATTGATTGACTCAGTGAATCTAATTAATAAAATGTTGATTTTAAGAATGGATCACAAAGTTTCTATTTCCTCTTTATAATAATAAGGAGAGAGATTTTCTTTCAAGTTTAAAATCCATGACGAGTATATCTTAATCGACACACTTCTAATTTCAAAGGTGTGAGATTGTGAGTTCCAACTCATCTTCTTAAAAATAATATGGATAAATAATTATAAATAATTATATAGTTCCTCAATTTTTGTTTTTGCTAACTCCTTAGTTCTTATGCTTGGTCAAACTATACTAAATAAATTTTAAAATACCAAAATTACCTTTTACTTTATGTTTTAATAATAAAACATCTATTTTTTCTCTTTTTTCCTACATAATCACGATCTCTCCAATATAAACTCCAATATAAGTAATTGATTTATTAATTTTTATATAATTATAGAACTTTAATTTAATAGCGTAAAATTTATTGACTAAAAAACGAATGAAAAATATTTCAAAAATTATTAAAATAGGAGTAAGACTATCATTGTAAAAAGTTTTTACAACTCTAATAAATTTTAAAGAAAAAAAATATATGATTTTTAAAAAATTATAAAAATATTAAAGGTTAGTTTAAAGATATTATATTAAAAAATAAAGAAAAAATAATTACAATTTAAGAAAATTAATAATACATCTTTTAAAGTATATTAATTTCGGTATATATGTAGTTCAAAGACTTCATTAAAATTAAATTTGAAACTAAAAAATAATTTTTTTTTATGTATATAACTAATGGTAATTTTGGACTTTCATTTATAAAAACAAATGGAAGGACTAAAGAGTTGATTAAAATAAAACTTAAAGACTTTATAATAATATGATGGACTTACTAGCATGTTAAGTAAAAACATAAGGACCTTATAATTATTTACCCAAATTTGCTTAAAATGATGGACTTACTAGCGTGTTAAGTAAAAACATAAGGATTTTATAATAATATGATTGACTTACTAGCGTGTTAAGTAAAAACATAAGGACCTTATAATTATTTACCCAAACATAAGGACTCAATAGTCTCATCAACTTGCTTAAAATGTTCAGTTAGCCCCCTAAATTTGCATAAAATATAATCAATTGATTACTCGGTTGCAAAAAAAAGTAAGTTAAATGTGGAAGATATATTCCACGCGTCTTAAAAAAAAGTAAAAAGATCAAAATCGGGATATGCAGTTCTAATATTAGAGAAGACAAGTTTTATAGTTGAGCAAGTAATAACTTCATTTTTAATCTATTTTTGAATTGTGTAATAACATTCTAAGATGCGTGGAATACATCTTCCACATTTAACTTAATTTTTTGTAACTGAGTGATTAATTGATTATATTTTACGCAAGTTCAGGGGCTAACTGAATATTTTTATCCAAGTTGAGAGGGATATCGGGATATTTTGAAAGTTTAGAGGGTAAGTCAAGCTTTTTAGATAAGTTCAGGGGAGCAAATGATGTATTAAGCCAATTTAATAAAGAGTAGAAAATTTAACATAGGATTCCAAAGCTTTTTGCAAACACCTTTCATTGACCTCTTAATTGGGTAATGTTTGATTAATTAACATAAAACTAAAATTAATTTATTAATTGGTCAAAAAAGTAAGCACACACATATATATTGATTACTAGCTAGACTCCATTAGATAGCTTTTAGAAAGATACTTTGATCCACTTTAAGCATAGCTTTTATTTATGTTTACTTCATGTTGTAAGTACTTAATCAGCTCAATCTGTTTATGCTTTCTTTCTTGTTTTTAGAGCTTTTCTTTAGCATTTTCCAAGTATTGTGCCATCATTATTTTCTCATGAGACCATTAATAGCTTTGCTAAATCTTAGTGTGACTCATCAAATACAACAACAATAAAGCCTTAGTCCAAAAATGATTCGGGATCGGCTAAAAGGACGGCCCGGTGCACTACACGTCCCCGCTTAAACGAGGGTCCGGAGAGGGGTCCTACCACAAGGGTGTACTGGAGGGCAAGCCTTCCCCTGCCATTTTTTTAGCAAGAGGCCGCTCCTAAGACTCGTACCCGTGACCTCTCAGTCACACGACAACAATGTTTACCATTGCGCCAAGGAGCTGAGTCATCAAATATTACATTAAAAATGCTAACGAGTGTTGATCTGAGTGGTAAGGAGTTGAGTCTCTGCTTGTCAGGTTTGAGGTTCGATTCCCTACTTCGTCAAAATTTATAGTTTTCACATGCACCTTAATGAGTAGTAGGTGATCTGTAAATTTCACTTTAAATCCTCATCGAGATTTGTAGTTTTCACATGCACCTTAATGAGCATGTAGATTTGCTCATTTACCGTTAGATCTAGGCTTATTAAATCTAAGCCTCAAGATGCTTTGAATCTTCATCTTAGGATTCTAATAAGCCTAGATCTAATAGTGAATGAACAAATTCTACATGCTCATTAAGGTGCATGTGATCAAGACTGCTAATCAATAACCGATCGGTTGAATATTATCGATTGTTTTTTAGAAAGTACAGATTTATCTCTACGTACGAAATTATACTATTTTATTTTTAACGTTGTCAAACAAGATCAATTTTACTCATACCTAACATAAAATTTAAACGAGCTGATTTAACAGTTATTCGATTGCCACATCGAACCATTTCAATAAGTTTGTCAATAAACATAATCAGTTTCGTGCATTTCTACAGGTGCTTATAACTATTTTATTAACATAATAAATATTTCAGACAATTTATTAGGATTAACTTGTATGTTTGCATACTCAAATATTGACATTTTGACCAAAGGAGCATAGTTATTGATACACCTCTGAAATTATAGAGGTGGAAAGTTGTGAGTTCAAATCCATTCTCTCACAAAAAAAAAAAAATATATTAACATATCAAAATATTATTTATAATTATGTTAGTAATATAACATATATTTTAAATATAATTGATGTTCAAAATGTTTAATATGACAGTAACGAGTTAAATAACAATAAATCAATTTATTTAGGTAGAAGTAAATTTGACTTCCGTTGGAAACTTAGGAGTAAAATGATATTATTTTGTATGTTTATTAAATATGTACTTCCCTAAAAAACACCATAGATATAAATTTAAAACTTATATTAACTATGTATATGTATCATAATTTTATATTAACAAGGAAAAGGAGTAAAAGAACTTTAATGATTGTGTTAAAATGGGAAGTTGGGAACCAACCCAAAATGCTAAAAATGCAGTGAACTAGTTAAAGTGCATTTTAACCATCCTACTGTGATAGTCAATGCTAGGGAAATAAGTAAATACCTTTTTATCGAAAAAAAAATCACCTAACAAAATAAAATTACTTTTTTTAAAGTTTGTTTTTGCTCCTTTTTTCTATCTTTAATTTATAAACCAAGCATGCTCTAACTTACCTATTAAAGTTTTTTTCTTTAATACATGCGGCAAATTTATCCCCAACATTTCAAGCGAAATATACATTTAGCTGTAAAGTATGAAATTGTGTAAATTTAACTCTAACGTTTCAAGCAAATCAATTTTAGCTCATGCGCTACCAAAAATTTAAAAATATTGGGTTGACTGTTATTTAAATGTCACATCGGATCTTCCAAACAAGTTTGTAAATAAATTGAAGTAGTTTCGTATATTTTTTGTAATTACATTAACAGGGAGCGAGGAGGATCGACCGACCCTCCGGTCCCGCCGAAAAACCCCAGGGAGGGGGAGTTTCTTCCCTGGCTCCACCAAGGACCGTCATAGATGGAGCCCCTCGAGGCAGTGGCGGAGCCAGGATTTCGTATCTGGGGGGCTAATTTTAGCCATACGGTTTAGAGTAATTTTCTAATGTCCAGCCCGTTAGGGCTAGGCAATTTTTTTTTGCTCTCCAGCATTAATTGTTTCGTTTTAGTGCATATACATATTTAATTTTCTATAAGTTTAACGCTAATTTTCTAAATTAAAACTCCTAAACAAGTATATTATTCTTTATAAATTAAATATTTATATTGGTATTTTGATTAAAGGAAAAAATTATAATTAATTAATAATAATGATGAAAAAATAATTAAATTAGATAATAATATTGATATTTTAATTTTAGGAAAAATATTATAGTTAGATAAAAAAAACAATGATGAAAAAAATGTGAATTGAATATTTACATTGATATTTTGATTAAAGGAAAAAAATTACAATTAATTAGATAATAATATTAATATTTTAATTTTAGGGAAAATATTATAGTTAGATAAAAAAACAATGATGAAAAAAAATTAATATTCAAGACAAAAAGTGATGAGTAGGAGGCTCGAACCTGGACGGTTGTGGAAAGACAAGAAAAAATATGGGATACACAAGATAAAAAGTGATGAGTAAGGGACTCAGACCTGGAACGTTGTGAAAATCAACAGAAGATCAGATACCACCTAAACCAAGAGGACAAACCTAATTTTATGTTACATGAGTACATCCTAAATATAAGTACTAAATCAATTATTTTGGGGGGCTACTCGAGACTGAACCACTATTTCTTAAGGGTGGTGCCGGAGTCCGGGGGGCTGGAGCCCCCCCGGGCTCCGGGCTGTCTCCGCCCCTGCCTCCAGGCATATCGGCTAAAGAGGAAGATTTAGTCTTTTGCGTCTTTTTCTTTTTAAAATCAGCAGCTGCACAAAACAACATAGTGGTCAGACTCTCCTTATGCATGATGTCATGTTTGCTCTTGAAATTCGAAGGAATATAATTTATGTTACATCATTGTTGAATTTAGGATTCAGTTTCTCATTTTAAAGATAACAATTTAATATTGTGTTTGGAATATACATATTATGGTTCTGGTTAAACTTCAAACGGTTTAAGGTTGACTTAAGAAATTTCAACTACGGTTCTTTTCCCATCATACCATATGTATGTGATAAAGATGTGATATTATGGAATGCTAGACTAAACCACATAGATCAAGATCAAATGAGTTGGTTAGCCAAAGGGAGGTTACTAGATAATTTAAATAAAGTTGAATTGCCCTCTTGTGAGCCATGCATTAAAGGAAAGATGTTCAGAAACCCGTTTTGAAAGGCTACTAAAGCTAAATATCCTTTATAATTAATCTATTCTGATGTTTGTGGTCCAATGAATGTGAAGGAAAGACATGTGGCACTACTTCATCACTTTAATTGATGATTATATACCAGGTATGGTCACATCTATTTCATCCCTCAAAAAGTTTAACGCCTTAAACTGTTTTAGAAAGTTTATAACCTTGTTGAGAATCAATTAGATAGAAAGATTAAAGCTTTGAGAACTAACCGTGATCGGGAATATCTTTCATATGAATTCAAATCTTTATGTGATAAAAAATGAGTTAAAATTATCAATTATGCCCACTCCGTAATAAAATGGTGTTGCCGAAAGGAGAAATATAACTCTTTTTTGATATGGTTAGGTCTATGATGGCTGAAGAAAATCTATCAATTTCTATTGGGGAGATTCTTTTATTACGGCCACTTATGCCCTTAACTGAGTGCCCTCTAATTTTTCATTCTATTCTATGTAAGTTATGGACAGGTCGCAAAATCGATTTAAGTCATCTTATATTGTGGGGTTGCACCGTTGTTGCTCATGATAACTCGAGCAGCTTTGGGAAACTACGCTTGAGAGGTAAAAAGAGTATTTTTTTAAGATACTCATGTGTATCAAAATGATATGTCATATTGGGAGAAAACAAAGAAGGTGAGTGACACAATTCGAATCACGAGATGTTGTCTTGGAGAATGAATTTCTTAAGGTAGGCAAAGTTGACCATGATCACACTTTGTATAGTTGACCATGATCACATTTTTTAGGAACAAGAATATGATCTAGTATTTCATAACGATTTAGATGATGTCGATCATATCTTAAGTGGGAGTATGAATCCTGACTCAAAAGATATGAGATATGTTAATCAAGATTCGAAATTGTGTCATACTAAAAGATAAATAACCGAACATCGAGTATCGAAGGCATGGCCCTTTTAATCACACCACATAATGAGGTGGAGCCTAGATATATCAATATGGCTCCTCTCATGCCCATAAAAAGTAGACAATTGGATTAAGGAAATTGGGAGGAAGTGGATGCTCAAAGTAAAGTTAAAGGCTAATGGTAGTATCGAAAGATATGAATCTCATTTGATCGTTAAAAGCTATAAACAACAAGAAGGGATAGATTTTGAGGAAACCTTCTCACTTATTGTGAGGTTTACATCAATAAGACTAATTCTAGCTATGATGATGAGTTTGTACCTGAAGCTATATTAAATGGATGTAAAGAATGATTTTCTAAATGGAGAAGTGGACAAAGAAATCTACATGGAAAAATGTGTAGGTTTCATCGAATAAGGTTATGAACGAAAGGTTTGCAATTTGATTAAATCAATTCATAGCCTTAAATAGTCTTCTAGAAAAACGGTACATTCTATTTCACAATGAAATGATATCGAATGACTTAAATCTAATTAAAAAATATCATGGTGTCTATATAAAGCGTTCTGAAAGTAAATTTTTCATCTTGTTGCTATTGTTTGGTGACGTCATGATAACTAGAAATAAGATTGGATTCGTAAACCAAGTCAAAGCTTGACCAAACTCGAGTTTTAAGATGAAAGATATGGGCGAATGAGCATATATTCTTGGAGTTAAGATGACAAAAGCTTGTTCAAAGAAATTATTGGTCTTGTCTCAACATACATACGTCAACAAGATCCTCAATCAATTCAATATGTGAAATTACAAACCCATAGATAACCCAATTAGAAATGGCATGACCCTTAGCACTGAAATGTATCCCCAAACACAACAAGAGATCGAATATATAGAAATGTTCCCTATGCTAGCATTATAGGTAGTTTGATATATGCCAAATTGTGTACAAGACCCAATATATGTCACTTCATTAGGATGGTGAGTAGATATGAGTCCAATCCTAAACAAGAACATTGTGATGTTGTGAAAAAGATACTAAGGTATCTCAAGAAAAATGTGGATATTCTTTATTTTTTATTAAGGAAGAGATCTTCACCTAAAAGGATACGAAAATGCAAATTGGATGGGAGACTTGGATGAAAGGAAATCTATGTCAAGCTATATTTTCTTACTATGAAAAGGTGTCATATCATGGAGTGAAAAGAAATAAATTTGTGTAGCTCTATCCACCATGAAAGTAGAGTATGTATCATATCTGTCTTTAGTTCAAGAGGCATTATGATTGAATAGATTCATGAATCACTTAAACTTTACTATATTATACTCATGTAGTAGTAACCAGTCATAGTCAATCTGTTATAGCTTTTACTGAAGATAAAAAAATTCCATAGAAATTCAAAGAACATAGAATTTAAGAATCATTATGTAAGAGATTTAATTGCATGAAAAGAAGTTATTATAAAGTATGTACCCACTCATGACATGGTAGCATATCCCCTTACTAAATCAATCACAGGAGATATTTATGTAAAACATGTTAGATCCCAAGATCTATGTCGGATCTAAACATACGTCTAGTTCATATATTTTTGAACACAATTACTCAATAGGGTTTCGAATTTTACAATACATGAGTGTGAATGTTATCTGTTAATATTTATTATTATATTATAATGCATGTCAGGTAGAGAAGTAACTCACTCACACGAGTGTTTACCCTTATTTTTTTCACATGGTGACAAGAATAAAGATGAGGATATTGTTTAACAAATTGAGTGCTTGTTCAATAATATAAGTCGTCTTGCCAAAATTATGAAAATGAATCATTAAAGTTCTAGATGATTAATACATGCAAAAGAGCGCCTATATATAAGATATTACATGTAATCTAAAAGGCGAGTTAAGAGTAACTTTAAGTCTTATGTCCTTATAGTCGGAAGTATTCCTTAAAGGAAGTGGACTAAGATTAGATGTTTAGAAACATCTGAAATGATGCTTTTTGTACACCATGTGTGCTTAGTGACAATGAGATAGAAAACATATCATCTCAATTTTTCTTAGCGTGAGACTCGTTTCACAGAAAATATGGTTTTCCAAAATTTTATTCTGAAAGTATAAAGTAATGTTGTTATCTCGGAAGGATGTTATGGCTTATTCGGTCTGGAAGGGACCAACTAGACAAGCGAGTTAGATTATGATGGAATGAGTATTGTAAGAAGGAAAGCTTTTTATATGTTCACATTCTAGAGTTTTTATGTTTCATTGTCGGGATAATTATGCACATATGTGTAGTTGTGATAATATAAAATTATAGACATAAAAAGAAATATATTGGATGTGATATGAAATCTAAGATAAAGCACACAACTTGTTACGATACGTGTTTAATGAAAATGCTAGATATTTACAACGAGTATATAATACTAGATATAATACATGTCAATCAAGAGGCTATATATTTTCAAGTAGTGTATAACACTAGAGCTTTAGAATATATGTCGGTTGCACGAACTATTTACGAGTATGAATGAGACAAGATAAAGAATATATTTTGTTGTGTGTAATTGAGCGATGTAAGAAATGTATTCGATCGAATATAATCCACTTGTAACTTAGATGGATCGGATCCATGTTATGTGTGTAATTAGGGTTTTCCCCAATTGCAAACTATAAATAGATAATTGTTCCCTCATAAGTCCATAACCTTAAGATCGAGAAGCCCTAACCTAATAGAAAGAGAAGCAAAAGTTGCTTTCCTCTCTCTCTATTCTATGCGCCGCCTCCTTTTCTCTTTCTCATTGATTACTCTTAGTTCGTGGAATCATCGCTTCTCCTCCCGAATAACTTCGACGTAGAAGTTGTGTGACCGGTATAATATGAGATCGTGGTTCGATTCTTCCGAAACATCAATTCAACGGTAATCTACGCTTCGAGAAATAACCCAATTACCCGTATTTTGTATTCGGATTTGTATATATGCTCAAAAACCCTTCAGTTTTTTTAATATGAGTTTTGGCGTGATTACCATAATCTCTCTTGCATGGGCTTGGAGTGGGTATTCCAGCAATATTAAACATTGGGCCCAAAGAAGGCCCATAGTGATCCATTTCACTTCGTACAAGTAATTTTAGCCCACATCTAAATTTCCCAATAGTCCGCTAACAGTCTTCTTCGAGAGCTTGATCTGCCACTTCGTGGTTCCACAAAACTGTAAGCAAGTTTCGAGCTTTCACTTTCGATCTCTGTTTTTGGGCGCTTAATTTTGAATTTCTGTTGCAAATTTATAGTTTGTGTATATGGTTGATGAATCACAAATCATTCTGCTAGAATGAAATTGTACTAGACTCTACATCCATCACCTGTTTGATAAAATGTCGCAATGAAATGTTTTGATTAGTTTGTAAATAATGAATGTTTTGGGTTGCTAACGATGATCTATAGGCATGTACATAAGTTTTTACATGGTTCAAAGTATTTGGTACGAAGGAAGAATGGAGTTCTCTGTTTGCATACGACGTCGTATCAAAATTTACGAGAATCCGAGGGAGAGACTTTGGGTTTTCAATGGTATGAGAAAGCATTCCCACATATAACCAAATTGACCCGCCAGTTACAGAATGTGGATTTGATTGATGGAAAATTAGTGAATATGAATGATGATTCGATTATAATTGATGATCGTATTGCTCAAAAGATGCTAACATTGAAATCACTTGTTAGGGTTTTCATTGGTTCTCCATTGGCTCAGCAAAATTTAAAGGAAAGTATTGAAGGATTATCAGATAATGTGATATGCAATCCTGTTGGTTGTTTTGGGAAACCAAGTGAAAGGGATTCCATGATTGTGAGTTCACTAACCAAAGTAAGTGATTTCCTAAATGTAACTGCTCAACAAAAGAAAGTGGTGCGATTCACAATAGCCCCACAGGTATCGCATCATCGGATATGGGTGGGTGCGCTTAAGGAGATACTAAATGGCTTGAAGTTGGAGATCGATGAATTATCTGTTAAAGGAAGTAGCATGGAGGAGCAGATAGTTCATAACTGTTTGAAGTTCTTAGCTGATACAGACAATTCAGATTATGAATCCACTTCATGGATGCAACTTGGAGCCCCGAAAAGTGATAATTCGCGTAGTTCTGCGACATGGGCAGATCTTCTTGAAATGTTCGATGATTTGATTCGATGTTTGGGAAACGAGAAGGGGTTATTTTATCATGTGTCGAAGCTTGAAGTGATGAAAGAAGGGTTAGCTCAGATCAAGGATGTGTTGGTTGATAAAGGTATTGGATACAAGGAGTCTCGGTTCCAAGAAAGTCTGGTCCAGAAGAAGCTATCCAAGACATTGGGGCACTCGTCACGCTGTTTGTTCACACTTTTATTGTATTACCTCTATGGACATGTTAGAGACATTGAAGTTGATTTATGTGGTGGGATTTACAGTAGTGAATGTGGGACTAAGTTTTGCTTGTACATGGGAAGGATTTTAACTTCAGATGACGAGGGGATGGTGTGGAATGGGGTGAAGCAGTTGCAGAGGGCACTTGGGCTATACAAGTTTGTATGGGAAACTGCTGGAATGAAAGGAGTTCTTGAACTGCAAGGCCATCTATGGTGCGTTGGAGCCAAGGATAGGACACTTTCGTATAGGGGAACCTCGTTCATTGTACATGGTATCAGTTTTTGAGAAACTGGAATCAAAGAAACAACTCATTTGTAAGTTTAATATTTATAAAATGAAATTTGATTGTGTTTCTTGTTTGAATTCCTTTTGTTTGTTAGATTTATCAATGCCGGCCAAACACTTAATTTATGCACGAGCATCGAACTTATGAAAATGTTTTCAGTATGATCATAAAAGATCAATCTATGCTTGAAAATATCTTTATTCTTTTATTTTAGTGTCATTGTAGTTATAAACTCTACACTACGGCCAATAAAAAACCCGAAAAGTCAGGTTCACATGTCATCTCTTGCACCAGCCATATCAAACTAATAAGAATACCATGTTGTGTATAAGTCAGTAATGTCAAACAATATCTTAGGACAAAAATGGGTTCTATCTACACTTACAAAATCCGTAAGACTGAACCGAGTTCATTTTATTTTTCGATTGTGTAGTCTCCCAATAGTGATACATTCAAATTAGGATTGAGAAAACTCAATAGTGGTCTCTTTTCAGCCTCTTATTGGCTGGATTGTGGAATTGACTTCAATTGCGCTAAAATAAACCGTAATGAAATATTGGCCAAGTCCCATGTCAATCTGAAGTTACTGCTTAAATTGAAAAGCCTGTTAATTAGATGTGGATTCCTTCCTCTATTTATCTGAATTGTTGCCAAACCTATGCTATCAAACCTGTATCACAGAACACACAGTTTGTATGAAAGTGAGTAGAAGAAGAATACTTGCTGCAATGACCGAAATGGTTGCCCACGGACTGTTGAAGTAATTGTTTTTCAACGTTGCCTGCCACCGGACTTTGCAGTAGGCATTCAGGTCTTCAGATAGAACAGAGTAATAGAATACATTAGAATCATAAAATATTTCCTTGGCAAGGTTGTTGAAAAGCATTGCTGCTTCTGTGTTATTAGCCACCATGTTTTCCATAATTCCGCAGTTAACGAGTAATTCGATATCATCAGCGGTGTTGATGAGGCTGTCCATGATGACAATATAGTCACTTACATATGAAACCTCGCAATGACACTGCTCAAACGCTATGAGATTTCGGAAAAATGCTTCGGTCATCTCAGTCACTGATATACATGGTATTTCCAGAACTCCATCACTGAACTGTATATCCATCAAATGTTTGCTTTCTGCTACCTTAAATCGGACTCCAGCCTCATAAAGCTCGGTTAAGGTTCTCGTCTTTTCGAACTTTGTTGTCTTTTTCGGTGGTTGCCTTGGTTTGAACGGTCGGTGACAACGCCTCAGGAAATCAACAAAATTCCTCACTTCAGAACTTTTCATGGTACGAAATGTTCGTGCTAGTCGCATAAACGAGTTGAAGTAAGCATGAGTCAGCTCAAGAATGGTAGGCCATTTGATCAATATCGAGACTGCTCTGCTCTCGGCAAAGTCCAATACATCCCTAAGGATAAAGTAAGGAAGCTGATTTTCGATCAACAGCATGTCGCGATATATATCGAACATAAGTCCCGATCTATTATAGATGCACTCAATGGCACATGTTAACTGTGGGAAAGCTCTTGCCAACAACATATCAATAATGAAGGTTGAATCAACAATGATCATTTGAACAAATTCATCACTGGTAAGCCGAATCGTCTCAGAATAACAATTACGTACTGTTTCCTCTCGATCTTTAATAAATTTTACTAGATCATCTAACTTTACCTTGTTCTGATGCAGAAAATTCTGTAAATGCCTCCATTTGTGCTTCTAAACCATTCTTGCCATGGTGAAAAGGACCAATCGAAACTAGCCGAGGCGTGTAGGCATTCTCGTTTACATCGCGGAGTTTCTTCGGAACTCGATAAATACAGCGGTCAGAGGATACAGGAGATAAGTTTCCCAGCCTTCTCTTCATAGAAAGTACCAACTGATCAGCTTGATGATCCTCTATATGAACTGAGACAAAATTGCTTCTTTCTCTATGAATTTCCATGATAACCAAATGGAAAAAACTAAGCAATATCAAAGCCAAGAAAGAAGATGTCAATGACGCGATCCAGGATTCACGGGTGTTTGGGTGCTTAATTGAAATTTTTTGGGGCCTTTGTTCAAAAAAATTAAAGCTCCATATACAGGTCTAATGGAATTTTCCGGCGACCAGTTGATGCTCAAGCCCCCTCCCAACTCCCGACCCCTTGATCCGTCCCTGATTATTTCAGTTGAGGCACTGATTGAGTTTTGCTGAAGGTAATGTGGTGACAGGCAGGAAACCACAATGGAAGAGAATAAATTGTTAACGTCTGCTAACTTTTTTAGTCAACTGTTTGTAGTCTCTTCTTCTGTCTGTTTTATGGGATAATTTCCAAATTTACCCTTAACGGAAAGTGTAGGTTTGACCATAATGTTGTTAGAGAAGTGCAGATTTAACTATAGTGTAAGAAATCATACAAATTTACTTCTAACTTTTCCAAGTAAGATCGATATTAGCTCTACGTTACCGAAAATCACTTCTAACTTTTCCAAGTAAGATTGATATTAGCTCTACGTTACTGAAAATTTGAAAATGCCGGTTTGGCTTTTATTTAATTGTCAATTTGGACATTCCAAACATCAATCATATCTAAAGATATTTAATATATAGCTAATAACTAAGTTGGTTAAATATGGGTTAATCACAATTTTTTTTGTCAAAGTGTTCAAAATGTTTTTAAAAAAACTAATGTAGTTATAAATAACAACTAAAAATGTATGAATTGTTTCGGTTTATTGACAATCTTATTTGGAATGTCGAACATGATAGGCAAATAACTGTTAAATTAGAATGTCAGATATAACAGGTAAATAACTGTTAAATTAGTTTGTTGATCTTGCTTCAAATATATATTATGTTGTACATGATGACCACGTAAATTTGGTCATTCACCGTTAGATCTAGGCGGATTAAATATAAGCCTTAGGATGTTTTGAATCTCCACCTTATGATTTTAATCCGTCTAGATCTAACGGTGAATGATCAAATTTACGTGGTCATCAGGATCCATATGAACGCAACTGGTTGTACATTAGGCGAAATCTGCCATTCCTAAAAAAAAATTGTTAGGATGAATTTTTTTTCTTTATTCCTTGTTTTATTCTTATTTATTTGTCCGCTTCCAAACCACTTTGGGCCGTCATCAAAGAAAGGTATCTATTTTATTCCTATCCAATATAATATTTGTTTGACCGTAAATAAGAGAGAGTCAATAATAATGATTTTTTTATTTGAATTTAATGTTATAATAATGTATATATGAATTTAGGAGTAGTAAATTAATGTTTATAGGCCTAATAAGCCAATGAGGGTTGGTCCGAGTGGTAAGGCGTTGAACCTCTGCTTGACAGGTTTGAGTTTTGATTCCCATTACGTTAAAATTTAGCCTTCATTGCTAGGTAGACCTATTTAAAGTTGTCTATTTTTGTGATTTTGTCTCCACAACTTAAGTACAACCATTTCAATTCTCCGAAAGTGAGGTAACATGTCTCTTATTTTTAACCAATTTGGAGGAAGCTTTATACCACTCGGTTTTCGGTTGATTTTTTTCTTTCAAAAAATTTTATTCTTTCTTAGAATATATTTTACAATAGCCTCCCTAAACTCATGCACACTTTCATCCAGAAAGGTTACGTTGCAAATTTTTATAAAAAGAAAAACCACATTGCATTATATGAAAATGCATCCAAAGGCAAGTGGTCTTCACGGGTTAACATCTTCTTCGATTGATTAAAAATAAGAGAGGTGTTGTGTCACTGTTAGGGAGTTGGAGTGACTAATGGATTGTCCCTTAAGTTTGGGAGGCAAAGTGACAAAAAATAGACAGTTTTAGAGGTTCCGTAGGTTTAGGCCATGTTTATATATAGGGGTTGAATGCATTGTTGGTCACTGAAATATATGATTGTCTCAAAATGGAAATTCAACTTCGATTTGTCTCAATAAAATAACTCAATTTTGAGTTTTTTCTCAATTAGGGAACTCAGGCGTTTTCAGTGATACATCAACATAAATCAACTCAGATATCTGACCAAAACGACATATGGAATCCATATATTTGTCATCTGGCAACCATGTTAATTTCGGAAAAACAAAACAAAACTTAATTTTTTTCATAAAAATAACTGACACATGGCTGCTATGTGTGGTTTCAGTCAGAAATCCGTGTTGACTTATGATGTCGTTTCAGCCATGGCATCATGCTGATGCTTTTTAATCACTGAACTTGGCGGAGTTTTCTAATTGAGATAAAACTTAAAATTGAATTATTTTACAGACACAAATTGAAGTTGAGTGACCATTTTGAGACAATCATATAAGTTCAATGACCGGATGCATTTAACCTTTATATATAGTTCAGAGTTTACGTGTTCATGAATGTATTAGCCCAACTTGGGTAATGGAGAAGAATGCTCTCTATAGCTTAAAAGGAGCTCACTAAGCAGATTCTCAGAATGCTACAACTTTTGGAATCACAAGTTTCATCTCACTGTTGTATCTTCAAGCTTCCATCTCGACTTTGACAAGTAAATCCAGAAGCGTACGCTCCAGAAGTTATTTCGATCGGTCTTTTTCTCCATGGCGACGAAAGGCTGCAGAGATTAGAACAGTATAAGTTGAGATATCTTGCGGAATTCGTAGATAGATCGATAGCAAACTTGTGTTGCTTCGTTCATGCCATAAAACACGAGGAAGATCGAATCTGAAGTTGTTATGCTGAAACCATTTGACTAAGTAGTGATGATTCTGATAGACTCTAGCTTTCGTCGTCATCAAATATTTTAGGTCATGTTCTTTATTACTTAATTTTCAGTATTAGTAATTTCAGTTCAGTAATTTATCATTATTTATTTCTTTATAATTTCTCAAACGTCGTCATGGAACTGGAGGCCTACTATGAAGTTGTTTAGCACAGTTGGAACGCGTCTTTTGTTCGTGATTATTTCCGCAATCCATGGCTGAGTGCCTCAATAATTGCAGCAATTCTGCTACTTCTACTCACTCACTCTCACACAAACTGTATCTTCTGTACTTGCGTTGTTCATGTAGCTTTCATGCTTCTAAATATGTAAAGTTGCATTCATATCAGAATTCAAGTCTTTGAGTTGAGGCATGTGTTGTTAACATTATGCTACGATAACAGAGCAGTAATTTATAATTTTGCGGGTTCGATGCGATTCAGTGTATTTAAAACACACTTTACTAATACAATTCGGTCACTGCTTTATTTTTTTTTTACAAGAAACCGCTCCTAAGACTTGAACCCGTGACCTCTCGGTCACACGACAACAACGTTTACCGTTGCGCCAAGACTCGTCCTCAAAAATTATAAGTGGATAGTCGGCTCTAATACAAATTGTAATAACATGCTCCAACACCATGTATACATTATCCGCTTTGGTCCGAGTCTCATTCCTTAGACCTCACATCTTTAAAAAACGTTATTAGAAACAAACCTTATTGATATAGCTCTGTCACTCCTTCATTTCCGATGTCGGATTAGTTCATTCTTGCATTGATCGTCGTCTTTAGACCGCTCCTTTCTCAAACATTCCATCCCAATATCATCCCATAAAAAACGGGTCGGACAATTTTCTGCTTTTCCCTTCACGATTATTTTATTCCCTCTCAAAGGGAAATACGAAACCTAAATGCACATTTAGCTTGCATCAACTACCAAAGCTTGTAAATCTTTTAGACAAAAAATAGCAGGTCAGTGGTAAGTTTTTCGTTTTAAAGTATTGAACACAAGCTTCGTGTATTATGACACATTCCTCGGTGTCTAATCAACAAACTCCGCAGAATTCACAAATGAAACCATTTTCTCAAACGGTTTTTGCAAAAACACATCTGGTTTCAACTCATCAACTATGATGGAAAAGTAAAACAAAATCATTTTACTTCCGGGTGTTCAACTCATTTCAGCTTCGATTTCGAAGAACTTTGCAGAGGCTTTGCAATGGGTCGAGCTGGGGCACTTCTTGCAGCCTTCTTCATATCATACTTCACAGATGAAAATGCACAGATCAAGGCAAGCAACATTGTAGGGTAGACAAACACAGGTTTAGAAGGATCTGTATTTGCCGGCTTTCCGAGGATCCCTTCCTTAACAAGGCCCCAAATCACTAAAAGTGTGCCAAACATGCTCATCCTACCCGGTTTTAGAATGCCCACAAGTGCTCCTGCCACAGAAAAATAACTTCCTGCTAGAACCTGGAAGAAGAAAGATCAAGATAAATAGCCAAACAGTGAAATTGAAAGGGGAAGCTGGAAAAGGGGACTAATCACACTCATGGTCCTCCTATCAGAAATGGAACACAATTTCCATAACTTGAGAAACCCCTTGTAGTTCGACGTTTGTTTCTTTTGTTGTCTGGAAATTAGCAAACCCATTTGCCAGAGGTGTCACTTGGGTTTCTTGTGTCCCTAATCCTCATGTTAAAAGACTAGTGACTTGAAACCCATGTGGTATCTCCGGGAAATGAATTCACTGATTCAGTCAAAAGGACCACAAAAGAAACGTAAGTCAAACGCTGAGGGGATTCTCATTAAGGATTAAAGTGTTATGACAATTTTGTTTCATATCTGATAGTTCGAGGACAATGGATGCAATTATGAAAAGGGTCATAATGTAAAAGCAAAATAGCTCACACTCACAGGCACATCAAGAACCTATTAAAGACTGGCTAATTTACTAGATCAACTACACTGGGATCCAATGAACTAGAATTTCCAGTAACATATATAAGAAAAAAATACAGAAACTATAGGTTTTGACATTAGTTACAGACAGACCATTCCATACGGAAAAGGCAATTGAGACTATTTTCACTAAAAAAAACTTTTTGGCAATCAGCTGATCTATGAGAAATTGTCAATTCTTATTTTCCCAACTTTACAACCATACTTAAGGTGACAATTTCTGATATGACAACATGATTTTCAGAGACACCCCAACATACACGACATGATTGACACGATAGTCATTTTCTTGGCTTTTATATCATATATATCGTATATAATATGTAGATAACATAACACAAATTGTCACCTCTCTTAAAATGCTTACTATACAAAAAGAAAGTAATGGCATAGTTCCATCTTTAAGGAAAACTGCAATAGTCAAAGACTCTCTTTAAAACATTTTTCGTGTAAACATACCATATAAAAAGTAAACACATAAATAAGAAGAGACACGGGAGATTGAATAGAAGAAAACCTCTAACCGCTGGAGATCCGTTACAGCAGGAGCTTCTTTCACACTGGTCAAGTTATATATAGATAGCAGATTGTCCCATGTTGGAATAGTCATGTTCCTTACAACACCATTTGCAATAGCACCAGGATAGAGAAGAGCTTTAACAACAGTACCAGGAAAGATCTCACTTGCAATCAGTTGGGAAGATGTAACATGAATTGGTGTTGAACACATGCCGGATCTGCAAGGCACCCTATACAAGTAAAAGTAGAAATAATTACTCTAACGTTACCCTTTCAAAATTACATATTCCCTTCACCTACTTCTTCCACTCGGTAAAATAAGTTTGATTCACAAAGGTCACTAAACTTCATTTCCTTTCAAAGAAATCACTAAGCCACAAAAAAAAAAAAAAAAATCTAAAAATGACATCTTTATCCGACTTGGTGCTTAGCTGGCATATACTCAATTGTTCTTTTATGTCCGTCAACATTCCAGTGCACTTTTATACACAAATTGGCTCTGATTGACTTATTGAAATCAGAAGTGAAGTTCAATGGTTTTATTGAAAAAAAATGAACTTCACTAAACAGATCCCAAGTTTCAATGACCGTTGTTGCAATTTGCCCATTTTCCACTATAGCAGCAATGGACCCTTGCTAAAATCAGAGACAGACACTTTAAAACCAAAATCAATTTGATGTAAAACGCAAAGTTAGGTCCATACTTTCAAATTTTCAATTTCAGAGTTTCAGTACTTAGATCTATTTAGGGGCTTAGGTATTCCTCAACTTCCCTATACTTGAGAATTCAATTCAAGTAGTAGACTCTAGATGTTTCTAGGTCTGCAAGTGAATCCAGCCATAAACTATCTATAAATTCGGCTTTGATCAGTTGCTCAGCTAGTAACAGTATCAACTGATCCCCTTTACTATACTACAATTTGATAATTTTGATTTACTAATCGATTAGAAAAACAAGGATTCAACATGGAGTCAGCGGTAAATTCAACAACAATTGAACAATCAGGAGCTAAAACAAAAGCTAAGATTCTAGAAAAAGCAGTAAAGAAGAGCAAATGAAGACGTGGTATGAACAAGTACCTGAAAAGAGGAACCTGGAGAAAGATAAGGAAGAAATAGATTCGAGCTGCTATTGAAGGAAGATCTTTCACCCATTTCCTCGACGCTGCTGGTATTGTTGTGGTTGTTGATTGTGGTGCTGTTGTTGATGATTTCGCCATTAATGAGAACGAGAGAAGAGAGTACGGTAGTAGCAGCGCAAGAACCGAGGGGAGGGAGGGAGGGAGAGAGTATGGATCTGGTGCGTATGCGCCCACTGGAACTTAGCGTCTTATTCGTATTTTATTTTTTAAATATTGGTTATTTTGGAATGACTCGATCGTGATTGAGTTCGTGTTCATAATCATCCGGTTAGTTTCCATTTCATATAATACTACAAAGATATCCATGCTTTACTTCGGGAAAGAAATAACGTATTAATTTTTATTAAATTGATTTGTATTTTAACCACTTGAACCACGTGATTGGTAGTAGTAAAGTTATGTTTCTAGTTATAATAGATATATAATAACTAAAAATACAAAGGTTTTTTACACTGAACGCCTACTTAACCAAATCAATATCCGAACTTAAAAACCTGACAGTCTAAAAATTAAAAACAGCTAGCACAAGAATTAAATTATGTCAATAATTTTGTTCTTGGTTGAAGGATTGGACTGGGTTGAGAAAACTTTTAAAGTAGAAATTTTTAATAAGATCAAACTCGAAGTAGTAGTAATAATAAGAAATTCCAATTCGAGTTATAAAATTATGATAAAATTAAGGAGCGCATTTATGTAAAAGTAAATTATTAATATTAGTAGTAGTGTTCGTTGGAAATTGCATAACCAAATAAATGAATTTGGTTATTCATCTTTATACTCTGACTTATTAAATCTAGTCTTAGAATGCTTAGAATTTTCACCTTAAAATTTTAGTAAGTTTGGATCTAATAGTGAATATTCGAAAATAAGATAAAGGCTTAGAATGCATAACGGTATGATTACTGAACTTTACACATTTTAACATCGGTAGTCACTTAATTTTAACTAACTCCTCAAAATGAACGTTAACGACCTCAAAATGAAAATATTCAAGAATTACAGTTGTTCGGAATGAAATTTACCATAAAATCACATTTTTTTGAGCTTTCTCTTTCTAAAAATTTACTTTCTCTCCTAACCAAACAACACCTAAATGACCTCAAAACGAAAACTTTTAAGAGCTAAAGTTTCTTTGAATATCATTAACTCTTCGAATTATTTATTTTGAGACCGTCAACAGTCGTTTTGAGGTGTTGAGTGACCACCAGTGTTAAAAAGTGTAAAGTTCGTAGTCATACTGTTAAGAATTGAAGTTCAGTGGTTACAATATTAAAATGATAAAATTCAGTGGCCATGGATGTAATTAACCCTCTTGCAAAGCAAAAAACGTCGTCGTTTTCTTGTAGGTAGGTGGATGTAATTAGGGGCAAAATTGGAAAGATGCATGTAAGTGGAAGGGTGAGATGGGAATGAATTAAAAAAAATTGTGCAAAATTGGAAAGTGAATTGAAGGGTACTATAGGGACAAATTGGAAAAAAATTGGAATTGGCACTGTTTATGCTATTCAACTTTATAAGTATATATAATTTTCGGCTCACATGTAATTTTACTATATATTTATATTAATGGTGACACTTAATATATGGGGGAATAGGTGTTAATGATCCGAATAGATACGAAGTCTATGTAGGTTTGATATTGGCTCGTTAATATCTCGAATCGAGTTCGACCGAACTGCAAATTATCTTTTTTTTTTAAGAAAAAGATTCACTTATTATGGTCGAGTTCTAAGAATAGTAGATGTTATTGGTCTCCAGAGAAGACAAATTCACATAACACATATGGTCTTATAGCTGGTGTAGTTGTATATGGACGGTAGCTAGTGGTATTAGGAGTATGCATGACAAAAAGTATAAAGAGATAGACTTGGAGAGGGAGAATCATATTAGGTTCTACGATTTTTATTTTGAACTTTGAATTCTTAATTTTGAACTAGCCAAATGTCTAAACAACTATTAAATATTCTATGAAACTTATTAAAAGTTAGAATCGACTAATTATTAAGAAAATTTTACTTATGGTCATTAATTATTTTATGTTTGTTTAAAAATTTAAAGATATATATATAGTAATTAACGAATAATTGAGTACATTCGTGAATTTATAGTAATTATTTCATGAGGAGCTGAAGATGCTAAAAAAAAGAATTATCACTCTATAAACACACAAGTGAGGGCCTTATTTATATCAGGAATTTCAGCACTGGACAAAATCTGAGAGGTGACGGACTCGTAATTAGATCCAAGTCCACATAAAAAAAACTAACGAAAAACATTTATTCCCGCTAATTACGAAGCACCTTGATCTCAGTACCCAAAGGTAACAATTCATTCAATTCTTCAAAAAGTTGCTTAAGATGTATAAAAGAGGTCTTAATAGATTGACCCTTTCTGTTAAAATGATAAAAAGCTTTACAGACATCGAATACATGCAACATATTGTCACTTACAACATATAAAAAATGCAAATAATCCATCAGTTCTGTGACATACTCACAAAAACTTACAATTAATGTGCTAATTGAGTTCTTAATTTGAATAAAGAGACACGGGCATCATTTTTTGACCAATCCTCATCCTCTGATTTGGGCTCATCAATCAAGTGTCGACCCTTTCTAATATTGCGCAAATAAATCTTCATAGTTTTGGACATGTCTAAATAATTTGAACCATTCAATATATGTTTGGTGATCTTGTGAGATACAGGAATAATACTGATAATAATTGCAATTTAAAGGATATGTTTTTCATCAGTCATGACACGATCACAAATAGAGAACAAAGTTCCCGAAGAACAAAGACTATGCAAATACAGATGAATGACCACACAAGAAGAAACCAACAACTGAAACCAAAGCAGGAAGCTTCCAACAAAGAAGGAAATAAACCACAAAAGGTAGAAATTGACAAACACCCGAAGGGTGCAGAAATCGGAAACTAACCAAATAAGGAGCCCGAAAATGGTTGGACGTTGTCGGAGGAGAAAGCTGGAGGTTCGCGTTCGCCAAACGTGTCGTCACTCATCGATGCGTGTGAGATAGACAAAACAGAGAAACGACGCGTGAAGTCCACGCACTTCAGCTCTAGTGGTCGGACTTGTGCGAGAACACTAGCTATTAGAGTGGACGATGAAGCAAGTTGATACCCCAAAAATTAAGTATGTAACGATTCTGTACTTGGAGACAGAACAAAATGCAAAACCAGACTTAGCCAGAAAAAAAATCCAGAACCACCGCTCACAATGGCAACTTTAATAATATGAAATGATGAAAGTATTTCTTACTTCATATTTCAGATAGGCAATCTTTATGCATATATATATATACAATGAGAGTATGGTATGGTAAGGAGACTCATACACACACACACACAAATGTTGCCGCTGATGGGATTCGAACCCTAGACACTTCATCTAAACTTCACACTGCTTACCGCTGAGACAATTGTTTTTCTTGTATATTATATCGTGCGCTGCTTAATACACCACTGCCCTTGTAGCTTCTATTGTTTAATATTTGACGCATGCACTTATTAATATCGATTAAATGTGCATAATAATGAATTATTAATAAAAAAAATGTGCATATAGAGGAATTATTAATAGAAAAAACCCAAGAACATGCTCTAATTTCTTATTTATTTAATTCTTTTATATTTTTGTAATTTATGTTTTAAAATGTTAAGCACGATGTTCTAAATATTGTTACATATGTTCTAAACTTTATAATTTGTGTTCTAAAAATTAAGTATAATGTTTTAAAAAAATCAGTAAATATATGGACCATTTTTGCATTTGTTCTATAATATAATTTATAACTCATATTCTAAATAACATAACGTATGTTCTAAAAAACATAATGTATGCAGTGACGGCGCCAGGAATTGACAGCTGGGGGGGCTAATTTTAGTCCGACTATTGGGAGTAATTTTTCGAAGTCCAGCCCTAACGACAAATTTTTTTTAAGTTTCCAGCACATTGAAACTTTGTCGTTTAGGTTTGTTGGCTAAAATTATAATATTTTCACACTTTTTTTTTTATTTTTAGCTATAAATTTAGTTAATTGAGTTTCAAAAGTAAGAAGTTGATCTTTTTATAGATAAATTCTTAAAAAAATAGATATAGTAAAAATAAGTTCAAATAAAACAATAAAGAGTCTAATTGAAAAAATAAAGTTCAAAAAAAAAAAAGCGCTAAGTGTGGTTTGAACCCATTACCTTAAAACAAGACTCTTAACCAACTTAACCACTTTAAGCTATTAAAGTAATACTACATGGCTTAAATATATAACAATATAAGGGGAGCTACATGACATAAAACTAACAATACTCAAAGACGGAGCCGGTCCGGCTTCGGCCCCCCGGACTCTGGGCTGGCTCCGCCCCTGCAAATGATTAATTGATTACATTTTATATAAGTTCAAGGGATAAATGAATATTTTATACAAGTTCAAAGTTGAGTTATTAAGCCGCCCTAATTCTAACAATATTAGGACGAAATCGGTAGGTTGTAAACAGCCCTAATTCCTTTTTCCTCAATCCAGAAATCAAAATGCCCCAAGAAGAAAACGTCGTGGGTTCATCATCTCTATCGGGTTGATGCTTGCAGGGGAAAACAAAGACGTGCTTGCAGGGGTAAACGGAAGGCAGATTGAAGGTCGCTTCTACGACTAGTTCTCTGAATTTTTTTTGGTAACTTTCTAAATTTATTTTGTGATTTTCGATCATCTCTATCAGGTTGATGCTTGTAGGGGAAAACAAAGACGTGCTTACAGGGGTAAACGGGAGGCAGATTAAAGGTCGCTTCTACGACTAGTTCTCTGATTTTTTTTTTTGGTAACTTTCTGAATTTATTTTGTGATTTTCGATCATCTCTATCAGGTTGATGCTTGCAGGGGAAAACGAAGACATGCTTGCAGGGGTGAACGAAGGCAGATTGAAGGTCGCTTCTACGACTAGTTCTCTGAATTTTCTTTTTGGTAAATTTCTAAATTTATTTTGTAAATTTCGATAAGACCATGATAGGTATCTAACTTTCTGAATTTACTGTTGCTTGAGTCTTGCTGATGTTATTTATTTCCACATTCATTCGTATTGAGGTCCTCTTTTTCCTATTTCCACATTTCATCGCAAATGCAACAACTCTTGTCGTAGAAGAAAAAGAAGAACAAGAACAAGAAGAAGAAGAAAGAAAGAAAAATAAAAAAATAAAAAAATTATTTTTCCCAATTTATCATTTGCGTTGTTTTTGGAATAATCTCTCTCATGCATGCCTCCATTCCTAGCCAAAATTGGTTAATTTTTGTTTTAATTAATTAGCTTCATTCTAATTGGTTAAAACAATTAATAAAAAAAATTAAAATGTTTTATATATAGAAAATAATAAGTTTTTATTTTCTATTTTTTTATCATAAACTTAACTAAATTCATTCATTATATCTTTTTCTCTAGGAGAAAACTAAGTACCCTAGCCACCATCTTCAATGAAGTTCTTCGGTGGATTGTTGAGACAGGATCAAAGGTGCTAGCACATCAGTAATCAAACCAAGAGGCTTTTAGCGTGTGTGAGGGTAAAAAGAGTCCACTTTATATCTCATCTTAGATCGAGAGTATCATTATTTATTTAGAGACTCCTTCAAAGATGTCCTTTGGTGAAATGTAATAATTATTGCCACTACTTGATGCATACGATCCTTAGAATTTGGTTTTTGTTAAAATAAATTTTATTCCGCACTGTTTAAACACTAAAGCAAAACCCATCAGATGGACCCTGATAAAATTAAATCCATCAATGAAATGCCAACTCTAAAAACATAAATAGAAGTTAGAGCTTTCTTAGGCTCACTCCATTATGCGTGTATATTTATCTCTCGACTCACTACTATATGTGAACCCATTTTTAATCTATTAAGGAAGTAACATCCAGTAGAGTGGAACGATCAAAGTCAAGAGGCATTTGAACGGATCAATAAGTACCTAATTTCCACTCGTGCTGAAAATCATAGTAAGAGAATAACTCAAAGAGAGTGGCTCAAGTTTGACGTATGCCAATCTATCAAAATTTCACTATGTTACCAAACCTTAATAACTAAAATCAAATTTAGCGGAAAGAGAGTGTAAAAAACCCCAATAAAAACCATTTACAAAAAAATAAATAAATTCAAATTTAGGTAAAAAGCCTTGGAAAAAAGAGCAAGTAAACGCGAGGAAAGAGCTACTCCACGAGTTAGAGTGGTGATTAAAGAGATTAGGTGAAAAGAAGAGATGAGTAAAAAGAATTTGAGAGAATGGTTAGAAAAGCAACAATTGAGGAAGCAAGTTAGGTCATTGGGAATGGGAGAAAATTAAGAGAGTGAGAATGAGCAGTTAAGTGTGTACAGTAAAACCTTTATAAATTAATAATGTTGGGACCATGAAATTTTATTAATTTATATAGATATTAATTTATTGAGTATTAATTTATTGAACTGGTCCAAGTCGGGACCATAAGAAATTATTATTTTAAAGAGATTATTAATTTATCGAGTATTAATTTATGAAGATTTTACTGTACATTGTAAAATTAATTTAAGCTAGAAAATATATATATATATATAAGAACATAAAATTTTATCTCAGCTTAAGTGTAAGATTCTTTTAAATATGTAGATAGATATGATACATTTTTTTAAAAACTCGTGGAAACCGAGTGACTGAAAAATCGAATTTATATCTTTTATAGTTTATCTTTGTTTACTGTATTAATTTCTTTTGCAATTATAGATATTTTAATTTTTTGGAAAGATAATTAATTAATTTGAATTTATGTAACTTTATTTATTTCAATGATGAAATTTTAATTTTATATAAGGAAAAAGTATAAAAATAATCCTTATGCTTTTGGTTGATTTGAAAACAAAGTATCGTGATTTAAAAGTTTAAATACACATTCTAAAGTATATATACACATATAAGTAAGCAATGAAAATATTTGACATAATTTATATATATATATATATATATATATATATATATATATATATATATATATATATATATAGGGGAGGGATCAAGTGAGAACCCTCCCCTAGGTGAGAACTCACCTTAGGTGAGAACCACCCCACTACGTAGTTTTATACATTAAAAAAACAACAACCTATCCCAATTACAAAACTACAGCGTTTCACTCTTGCAAATTGAGGATCAACAATCGCAGATCATTCTTCCATCATCGCAAAATCACGATCAACAATCGCACCTCCTCCATAACTTCGATCTTCATCATTTTTCTGTAATTCAACCTCAGATCTTCCTCATCATCCATCCTCCTTCGTTAATTAGATCAGCCTCCTTCCTCATCATCGTTCCTCATTCCTCATGGCTCTGTCATTCAACCTCAGATCATTTTTCTGTAATTCAACCTCAGATCTTCCTCATCATCCATCCTCCTTCGTTAATTAGATCAGCCTCCTTCCTCATCATCGTTCCTCATTACTCATGGCTCTGTCATTCAAAAATCGCAAATCAGATTAAAAAGACGATCTACATTCAAACAAAAAGATTGAAAGCAATTGATCTCAATAGCATCAATCAGGTAATGAAATATCCAACAACTATAAATGAATATTATTCTCTGTTCTGTTTCTTATGTTTATAATTATTCAGAAATTCGTTAAATCTGAAACAAATTGGAAATAATTCAGATTCTATCCAGATGGAAACAATGGATTTGCATGAAATAATAGACAATGATCTACAGGAGAATGATGATCATCATCAAATTTCTCTGTCTTCAACTATAGAAAGAGGTACATTCCCAATTAACATTCTTCATAATCTAAAAAAGCTAGTTCCAAATAATTATTCATGTGTTCTATAGATAATAGTACATATTATTCGTTTCTTATTTATAATTAGTTCTAAAAATTGTTGAAAAAATAAAATTGAGTATATTGAAATATATAGTTCAATACATTCTTCAAACTGTACCTAATGTTCTAAACATTTGTTCATATGTTCTATATATTATCACATATGTTCAAAAATTCAACTTAAATGCAGTGTCAAATCAAGAGCAGCCTAATGATTCTACTACTGCAATTATATCCTACACTCAACAAGTAGAATTTGGGCAGACTCCTGAAGGAACAAAAGAATGGAAGCCATGTTGCTCTCCAGAAAAAATACCTACTGTAGGAACAAAATTTAATACTATTGATGAGGGTATTGAATTTTACAAAGCATATGCCACTGAAGCAGGATTTAATATTAGAAAATCTACAGTTAAAAAAAGAAAAAACTCAAATCTTGTCATTTTTCAATACTGTTTGTGCAATAAAGCAGACCATAAGCAGAAAAAAATTGTTGAAGAAATTGAAGGACACATACCAAGAAGAAGATTAATAACACGTGTTGGATGTCAAGCGCAAATTGTTTTAAAGTACTGCAATGATGGAAAATATATTGTCTTTCGTTTAAAGGAGGAACATACACACCCACTTTACAGTCCACGATGTATGAAATTTCAAAAACAGGGAAGAAATCTGACAATACTACACAAGAAGATGATTGTTGATAATTCTAAGGTGAGTCATATTATAAATTTAAAATGTTTACAAACATCTTTACTTGTACATTTCTAACAGTTCATAGTGAAACATAGAACATAACATCTACAATATTTCAAATTGTATTTACTTTCCTTATAAAATCTCTTAATGTCTTTTCTTTAGATGAATGTTGGACCCGTAAGAACATACAGACAAATAAAAGAAAATGTTGGAGGATACAACAATGTAGGTGCATCTAAGCAGGATTTCAAAAACTTCCACAGAGATTTAAAGGCTTACATTTATGAGTCAGATGACCAAATGTTTATTGACATTTTCAACAAGAAAAAACTTCTATGGTCTGCATTCTTTTTTGACTTTGATATGGATGAAGACGATCATCTCTGTAGAGCTTTATGGGCAGACCCAATTTGTAGAAAGAATTATGCTCTATTTGGTGATATGGTATCTTTTGACACAACATACCAAACAAACAGGTATTATATTATATGTACTGATTTCTTATTGCAATGTTCTAAATATTTATTAATGAATTTCAATATATTATTGGCATGTTCTAAAATCTTATTCTTATATTCTTAATAAGTTTTCTTATTTACAAATTTTTTTATACTATTTCCACAGATATAACATGATCTTTGGCCCCTTTACTGGAGTAGACCACCACAAAAAATGTGTTACGTTCGCTGCTTGTTTCATTGCTAAAGAAGATATTGCATCATTTGAGTGGGTTTTCAAAACGTTTCTTAATGCAATGGGAAGCAATGAACCTACCTGCTTAATAACAGATCAAGACCCAGCAATGAAGATTGCAATAAAAAATGTTTTCAAAAAAACAGAACATAGATTCTGCATGTGGCACATTATGAAAAAGATGAATGATAAATTAGGTAAGCATTCTAAAACTTTGTTTACAATTAAATTTTTTACTGCTTGACTGTTCTACTATATGTTTTGATTAGGTATTAAATTGTATGTTCCAATATATTATTCGCATGTTCAAAATATTTGTATATTATGAAAATACTAACTCGTTCTTTTAATAGGTCGTACAATTATGCAAGAAACCAATTTCTTAAAAAGGATTCAACCAATTGTTTGGAGTGTTGAGATAGAACCTGCAGAATTTGATGAAAAATGGAAAGCAATCCTTTCAGAGTTTAATTTGGAGAAACATGAATGGCTATGTCAAATATTTGAAATCAGAAAAATGTGGATTCCAGCGTATTTCAGGGACTTATTCCTAGGAGGAATTATGAGAACTACATCAAGGTCAGAGAGTGAGAACAACTTTTTCACTGCTTTTACAAATTCTCATCTAAGTCTTGTAGAATTTTATATGAGATTTGATAGTGCAATGGATGCACAAAGGCATAACCAAGCTCACAATGACAATGAAGCCAAACATAAAAGACCTGTATGCAAAACACCAATGGGTATTGAAACACATGGAGCTGATGTTTATACAACCACTGTCTTTTATGAGTTTCAGAAAGAGGTTTATAATGGATCTTTTTTTTTTGTGGAATAGAAGGATTCTATAAACAACCTCCTTTTGAAATTTACACTATCAAAGAGCAAAGAACATCAAAAACCTTTCAGGTTACGTACAGCAATATTGAAGACGAAACAAAATGTTCGTGCAAGAAGTTTGAGAGACAGGGCTTACCATGCAGACACATGGTGTGGGTTTGGAAGGCAAAAATGCTTGAATCAATTCCAAAAAGGTATGTGCTTAACAGATGGACTACATTAGCAACAAGTCAAAAAAATATAAATCTGCAAGGAAATCTTATGGAAGAATGTGCTGCTACAATTGATAAGAAAACATGGCTGAATCAACTATGGTCAGAGATTAATGTTTGTGTCTATTTAGCTCAAGGTAGTGAGGAAAATATAAAGGATCTTGTGAAGAAGTTTCAAGCAATCAGAATGGATTTAGAAGCTAAAAACACTCAAAAAGACACTGAGAAAAACAAAACTCGTTCAAAAAATCAAGACATTGAGATATTGATTGGAACTAGTGTACCAACAGAAATTAATGTCAAAGCACCGAAAATATCAAAGAACAAAGGTACAGGTGTACATATTCCAAAAGAAAACAGTGATAAAAGATTGAAGGGTGAAAGAGAGAAAGCTGTTGAGGAAAACCAGAAAAAAAAAGAGGTTATGCAGAGTCTGTAAACAGCTTGCTAACCATGATAGCAGAAACTGTCCAGAAAAAGAGAACTGATCTCATATATTGATTAGAACATATCATATAAGATTTAGAACATATGATATAAGATTTAGAACATATGATACATGTTTTAGAACATACGATCTTTTTTTGGAACATACAATAATTTTTTTCCAATGTAAGAAGCTGAAACATAAATGTTTTCTTATATGGTACAATATTTTGATGACAAACTGGATCTAACATGTTTATATTGCATCTAAACATGTATAGCACTAAAATTTAACTTCAACCTTCTAATGCTATTCTGATTAATTTACATATGATTACACATATTTTGTTAAACAAGCCACTAACCTACACAACTTTCCACTTTAAACAGATATATACAATCTACTCAAGAAATTCACAAATCCTACACATTCAGTTGAACAAAATCACAATTCAAGGTTTGGCTCAATAGACCTGATTCCACCATTAAATATCTAACTTCCATTTCAACATTCTCTGTAAATTACAATATTCATCACCTGTACCCATTTCCAATCTTCATAATTATCACCATAATCAATTTTACTGCTGTCATTTGGTTCTCATTATATCCTTCCTTCTCAAAACTGAGATATCACATCCAAGAAAAGAAACCACTAATTCATCCAATCCAATTCAAAATATGTGTTTCAAACACTTCATTACTGTTAACAAAATCGTGCATGTTACAAATAATATATTTCATGTTCCAAAATAATATGTCTTACGTTCTAACATATATAATTACAGCAATTGCAGAATATACAATTATTTTAATTGTTCATTCTTCCATTTTAAGGCCTTCTCATTTACAACAGCAACTTCTTTGTTTCCAGAATTTGACAGAATCTTCCAACAATATTCAATTCTGAAATTCTTCAACTGATCAACCTACAATATCCCATTCATTATTACTAACATTATCAAAATAATAACAACAGCCTATAATAAATAAGATTAAAAAAACTCACATTGTTATTTCGAACTCCAATATCCCATTCAGACTCCTCTTGTCCAAAATAGGATTCCATATGTTTCAAAAGGAAAACACCACAATCATCATTATTGCTTGACTCTTTCCACTTCAACTTCAAATGTTTTGAACCATATGCACTGATATCATTCAAGCAATTAGGGTTCTCTCTTTTTATATAAAGATAATATGCTTTCACCTGAAAACATAGAACAACATCTTATCAATATTAAAACAAATCATCAACTACTCAGAACATACACTTAGATTTTCTGAACATGACAGTAAATATGTAGAACACAATAACAAAACTAAAAAACAGATAAGTAATATTACCAAAGCCTTTGCAAAACCCTTATATTTACTATGGACTGTTACGCCTTTATCAAGAGCCTTGTTATCAATGACGTCTATCTTTCCAGTAAAATGGTTAATAACGAAAACATAGAAATGGGCAGCATAAACAACTGGAAAGAATACCTACAAAAAAAACCATTAGCAATCATAATAATTACAAACAACAATTAAAGTAAAACACGATTTACTTTTAATATAATTACCAAGTGATAACTCTCTAAACTGTTTATTTTAGCCTCATGAAGTTCATAACTAATTCTCTCAAAAAAAGCATTGTGTCTGTCGCTGTACTTGGTACTTCCAGGAACTCCTTTATTAGTACACAGTAAAACCTATACAAAAATACAACATTCATATTAATATAATCCAATTTCTTTTTAACAAAAAAATATATCAAAATGTAAAAACACATACAAATGGTAGAGTAGAGAAGAAGAATCTATGCACAGAAGTTGGACCATTGCACTTCTCTTCAGAATTCAATATTCGAGACCACGCATCAACCACATTACTAACCAAATGATTGCTTCCTGACAAGCTCATAATCTCCTCTCTATTGATTGTGGACAAACAATCACTATACAACAACTCACTTCAAAAAGAAAAATAAAATAAAATAAAAACAATCAGTATAACTTAAAGAAAATTTAAATTAACACAAACAACATTCAATTAAGATCTTACTGTGGGTCTTCATTAGAAAAAGCATATTCAACCAACATTCTCCGCGAACTAAGCATATTGTTTAGTAAATGCTCAGACTCAAGCAAAAATGGAGACTGTAAATATCCAGGCAACTTTGAAATCCTTTTTGAACGATCTCCAACACCAACTTCTTGCACTTCCTTAACTACATCTTTGCCTACTCTCCTATTAACAACACAAAGAAAATAACAAAAGGGAACAAAATTAACCAAGTTCAAAAACAAAAACCACATAATCTTAAATTCTATTCTCATGTTCTAAAATATAAACCATATGTTCCAAACACACATACACATGATCTAAATTAAAAAACTTCTTAAATATCACTTACCTTGCATTACTATCAGAAACATCATCAGCAAAACATTCATCAAGCCCAGCAACCCCTACTCTAAACACTTCTTCAACAAACTCTTCCCGAACTTCATCCAAATCAAATTGACTATATTTCATACCACACCTACTCTTCCACTATAAAATATAAAAAAATTAAAACCATAAAACAAATTATAATTTCAAAATAATGCAACAAAACACATTTATTATAAATGGACTATACCTTTTCAGCAAACTTCAAATCCTTGTCCATCACAATATCTCTCATGAACCGCATTACAAAAAAACCACATGTTTTGTGATCTTTTTGCTCTGGCACACCCTACAACACAACATTAAAATAATGTACATCAATCTAACCTTTATGTTCTAAAAAAGTTCACACATGTACAAAACAAATATACAAGTTAAGAATTACCAAAAGTGCAGTCCATTTGACTTTAACTTCATCATTCTCAGAGTATAATTGAACAGCCCTGTTAAAATAAAAATCATTAAAATCAGTAACATCATCTTAATATTCAAACATAGTTATATATCAAAATAAACTATAAACAAAATACAAACAAAAAAACATACTCATTCACAACATCAATCCATACATCTCCCTTTGGCAAACGCCTTCTCAAAGGATCCAACCAATAAGCTCTAAAATTCTTCAAATCAATAATTGACAACGTCCAATGTCCACTGAAAATAATACTATTATTATTTCAAAATACATAAAATTACTTAAAAAATATTAAATAAAATAAATAAAACAATCATACCCTGTATTATATGGATACAAAAAGATAGACTTATCCATTGTGGACATATTCAATCGATTCATCAACTCATTAGAGCGATGGCTTACTGTTTTAGAACTTCCAATGGAATAAGTGTAATGAGGATCAACGAAATAAAACAATTTCTCCATTTCTCTTTTCTTCAACAAATTAAACAAGTAGCTACATAAAAACAAAAAAGAACACAGTAAGAATCAACTACAACTAATATAAATAAAACTATAACATTTCAAAAACAAAATACCTCATATAGAAAATTATAACGTTGCAAGTTATCTCTTCCATATGAACCACAGAATATATATCCTGCCTCAACAATAATGCTTTAGCAGAATGTCCAAACAACTCTTCACAAACAACATAGCTAACAAAATTCCCTTTCACCAACTCTGCATTTGCCCATTTGCACAACATCCGTAACTTATCTGGAATATTTCTAGGCAAAGCTTGCAAATCTACATCCAACGCATCTTCTATCACCACGTTATCAACTTCATCATCAACAACAAACCTGTTGACAAAACAAACAAACTTAAAAAATCAAATAGGAATAACATAATCAGAAGCATAATACGTATGTTCTGAACAATAAAGCATATGTTCTAAACAATAAAGCATATGTTCTAAAATATAACAAACATTAAAAAACATAAACAAAATATAAAATAATTATTTTCACATACATTACTTCAGGATCAGACTTATTCTTCATATCTGCACCATCCGATTTCTCAATAAAATTTTTTGCTTGTGTAGATCCACCTTCAGTTCCAACAAAATCAGACAACTCTTGACTCAACAAATTAAAATTCGGAGAAGAATTTTTTCCTTCAGAATTCTTCATTGGAGTTTTACTCTCTCTCTGATCTTTCTTCTCTCTTTTAATTCTTTCAACCAACGCATCTATCTCATCAAAAAAATCAGAATTAAAATAAGGATGACTATCTTGACTAGAAAAATCACAATCAACATCTCCAGTCATTGCTGAATATTTTTTACTTTCCGGTTTGTTCTCATTAACTACTTCTTCTTTCTCTCCTTCACTTTGAGAAACCGGATATTCATTGCCTCGAGAATATTTACTCCACAAGTTGTTGATCAGATTAGACATCTCAACACTTGTACCATCTTCACCAAAAACAACATTAGCTTCTTTCAACATAGAGTACATTTCATTAACTTTAGAACCCAATTCTTTAGCTAATGATTGGAACTTCGCAAGAAATTCCTGCATATACAAATCCATAATAAAAATCAAGGCATGTTATAAACAATATTAAGCATGTTCTAAATTTTAATAAACATGTTCTAAAATGTAATAAGCACGTTCTAAAATTTAAAAACATAGATAAAGATGTAATAACATACAAAAATTTGACCAGGTCCATTAGAAGAAGCTTCTCCACATTCCTTCCTATTCGCTCCTTCAACATCTTGATTATCTTCTCTTGGCACATTTCCTTCATCCATATCCATACTTTCTCTTACCAAATTTTCTCCCACCACTATTCTCTCTAACACAATCCCACTTCCAAAGCCCCTCATCTTTTCCAAAACCATCCTCTTTTGTATTTGTTCTTTATTCCAAACAGCTATCAGTGGAAAATCTCTTGGATTAACAACATTAGCTCGTTGAAGCCTATCAAAATAACTTATCTACAAAAAAAATAACAAAAATGAACAAGTTATACACAAATTAATAAATAAAGGCTTAATACATCATTTGCTCCCTGAACTTGTCCAAAATGGTTGATTGGCCCCCTGAACTTTCAAAGTGTCTCGATAGCTCCCTGAACTTACATAAAATGTTCAGTTAGCCCCCTGAACTTGCGTAAAATGTAATCAATTGATCACTCGGTTGCAAAAAAGTAAGTTAAATACGGAAAATGTATTGCAAGCGTCTTAAAAAAAGTAAAACAATCAAGATCGGGGTATTACGGTTGTAATATTAGAGAATACAATGTTCATAGTTGATCAAGTAATAACTTCATTTTTACTCTATTTTTAAATTATGTAATAACATTTTAAGACACGTGGAATACATCTTCCGCATTTAACTTACTTTTTTGCAACCGAGTGATCAATTGATTACGTTTTATGCAAGTTCAGGGGGCTAAGTAAACATTTTACGCAAGTTCAGGGGGCTATCGAGACACTTTGAAAGTTCAGGGGGCCAATCAACCATTTTGGACAAGTTCAGGGGGCAAATGATGTATTAAGCCATAAATAAACAACAAACAAATGTTATAAAACACATAATAAAAAAAAAGAAAATTAAACTTACCAACAAGAAAGGAAGGGGACCTGTAAAAAAAGTAGGACTCCTTTTCCATTCACTGACAGAATCCAACAAATGCTTATATGCAAAAGAACACCAATCCAAATTTGCAATCTCCTTAACATTCCTACAACTATAAAGAAACTTATAGTTCATAGACTAGTTCTTGGTAGAACGAATACAACAATTCACAACACAGAATACAAAATGCAACAAAAATTCATCACACAACGGTTTCGTCTTCAGATCATTCAACTTAGCAATCACAGTACTATTAATTGGACTCCCAATCTCAAGACCAAAATATGACCTCCATTGAGCAAAAAAATCTGAAGACTCGTCTTCACCAACATCTTGTGGCTCCTCAATCTCTACACCTCCACAAGGCAAGCCATAAACAGCCTTAAAATCATCCTTAACAAACTTCAATTCTTCACTATTATCTAGCATAAGGCTACACCTATCAACATTAAAACTATTCATAAGTTTTTCACAAAAAGTAGCATTATGAACATCTAAACTTAGATGCAAAAAACTACCAAAACCAATACGCTTAATTGCATCCTTATGAGTCTCCGGAATATCATGAAGAATACCCATAAACTGTTTAGGAGGTATTCTTTGACCAAGAGCAACCTTATTCCGTTTGGAAATATTTTCATCATCACCTACACTCAAAACATTCTTCCTCTTCTTTAAAAAACTAGAAGCAACAGACAAGTTCCTGGCAAACTTCACTTTCTTTACCTTCTTAGCATCAACATCTTCCTTTACCTTCTTAGCATTAACATCTTCCTTTAACGCATCAACCGAAGCTTCGGAAACTTGAGAAGAATCAACACCTTTACTAGATATACTCCTTGTTTGACGCCTAAATATACCTTTCCTAGATTCACTACTAGTTTGCTGAATAAACTCACCTTTCATAGATTTACTCCTGGTTTGCCGCCTCAACAAACTATTGGATGGAACGACATAACTAGACAGCAAATCATTGTCAGCAGGAATGGCTGGCATTGAAGGTCTTTTAGAGATTGAAGGTCTTTTCGAAGTCCTCTTAAATCTTTTAGAAGTATGTCTTTTTTCACTTCTATCTTCAACAGGAACAACAGGTTCACCTTTCTTCTTATTTTTTTATCTTCATCAGAACAATATTCTTCCATAATATCAGCCAACAATTTCTGATCAACCACATTCTTGGGAAAAATCTCTTCTCCATCATTCCTGCCCATTTTCTAAAAAACAGATCATATACTCAACATTTTAGAACAAACAAATGCAAATATAAAACAAATATACAACGAAACATAAAACAAATGGAATAACTCATCAACCAAACATAAAGTAATTTAACAAAGCAATAACTCAACAACAGCACGTTTGATCAATATTTTAGAACAAAAAATGCAAAAACAGAAAACAATAACAGAACAAACTCAAAAACGTTCTAAAACTAACTACATTTGAATACAAAAAACATACAAAATCATACCACAACAAACTTTGAAAGTTCAAACAAGCGAAAACACCAAACAAACAAAAATAGTTTTAACAGAACAATAGTTCAATATTTTAGAACAAAACACATGCAAATATAGAACATACGAACATAATTTTAGAACAACATAAAAATATTCTCAAACTGAATAGATTTGAATACAAAAATCAAAGAAAAACATACAGGAACTTCTTTATAAAGATCATACAAACGAAACCCTAGAAAATCAAAAAATATACAAAATCGAACTCAAAATCAACAAAGAATATAAAACAACAAAATAAACGAAACACATAAAGCAACAAACCTCCTTCAGACGAACAAATTCACAAAAAAAAACAAAAAACGAAAAAATGCAAACAAAAACAATGAACAGAAAAAACGAAAAAGATATGAGCAACTAACCAGATTTAAGAGGAACAAATCTACGGTAGAATCGATGAAATATAGAGCGGAAATCTTCTATAAAAACCAAAGTTGATCGACGCTAGATTAGAAGAGAAATGACAGAAGATAGAAATGAGGAAGAAGAAGAGGAAGAAGTCGAGGAACGAAGAGACTCAACTCTTCAACTTCAGAAACGCGCGCAATCAGATTACCAAAACACAACGTTTTGGTTAATGAAAAACCCCCAAAACTACGTAGTTTTGGGTGGTTCTCACCTAAGGTGAGTTCTCACCTAGGAAAGGGTTCTCACAAGAGCCCTCTCCTATATATATATATATATATATATAACCTAAGGTAAGCAATGAAAATATTTGACATAATTAATATATATAACCTAAGTTTAAATACACATTCTAAAGTTAAATAGTATATATACACATATAAGTAAGCAATGAAAATATTTGACATAATTAATATATAACCTAAGGTAACTAAAAAATACCTTTAATATACTAACATATATATTAACTAGTATAACTAACTAATATAACTAAATATATATAAGGTAAATGAAATTGATAAAAGTATTTCATATAACATAAATGAGATTGATCAAAGTATATTTCATATAACTATATACATATATCAAGATAAAATGTGTAAAAAGTATATAATATAACTATATATATGAAAATGAATTAATGACAAGTAGATATTATAACATTTATATATATCCAAATGAAGTAAATAAAAGTGTATAATACCATATCTATTATCATAATGAAATTAATAAAGGTATATAACCATATATAATGGACATTATTCCTGAATCGATTGTAAGCTTATTAGCTATTGATTTAATTTGAGCAATAATATTCATTCTTTTATTAAAAAAAAACATATATACAACAATAACAAAATAGATAAAAGTATATAACTATATATAACTATAATATATATAACTATAATGAATAATACTATATATATAATATAATTATATATATAACAATAATGTAAATAATAAAAGTACATAACTATAATAAACTTAATAATACTATTTAACTACAATATATAACTAGATGAAATTATAAAAGTATGTAACATAATTATATGACTATAATGTATATATATAACCATAAAATAAATAAGAAGTATATAATATAATCTATAAAATAACTAAAAGCATATAATACATCATATATATAATCTAAAATAAATTAATAATCACAAATAACCTCTTAACATCCAAATATCCAAACAATCCTCCATATTATTCTAAAAATTCATAAAATGTTTAAATCTATTCTAAATCGACGTTTTCATCCCGAACTACCCAAATCGGGTCACGGTTCGTGTTATGGGATTATAAAAATGAAGTTTTTATTTTAAAACCAAACTGAATATTTTGATAAAATCAGAAAATGTGTCAAATAATAAAAAATAAGATAAAAATGGTCTAGTTCCTTAGATTAATACATGTTATAGGTATTTTGGATCCAAATCAGTCGATTAGAACGTGCTTCAGTCGATTCTAGGCGTGTTTCCTGTGTCGATTTTTTTTCCAGAGCTTCAATTTGTCTAAAAATCCCCCTTCTAGTGTTTCGGGCTCTGTTCCTTAAATTGGCACGGAGCCCAAGGCCGCCTTACGCCCGAGCTGGGCGTAAAGCCCAGCCCATCACAGGTCCCCCCCGGACCCATGAAAAAATTAGTCGGCCCTCCGGATGGACCCGCATTTCATTTTGTATTTTTCTAAAAATAAATCAGATAAAAAAATGAAAATAAAAATAAACTAAAAAGTAGAAAATGAGTTTATGTGAATTATAATGGAAAATAAAATTTTAGAATTTTAGGAATAGATTTTAGAAATAGATTTTTAGGGGAAAAATGAAATAAAAGAAATAGAATTTAGAATTTAGAATTTAGAATAGGATTGAAATGAAGTTAGAATATGATGGAAATAAAAGACATAGGATATAATTTTAATAGAATAGAATTTAGTAGAATAGAATAGAATTTAATGGAAAATAAAAATGGAAATAAAATGGAAAAGAAATAAAATAGAAATTCCAATGGAACTTTCAGATTATAACTCCTCCGTTATTTATTTAGCGTAGAACCAATTTAATCGTCGTTCCGACTAGTCAGAAATTAACCGTGCGGGTTGCGATAATTGTTAATTAATCGTTCGAACAATTAATTCCACCATTTGGTTGACTTACTAGGCCGTTTTCGTTTATTTTTTTACCGACTTTCTGTTCATTTGGATTGACTAACTTGGATAATATAGCAAAAGATTTTCTTCATATGTCCTCCGACACCAGTGTCTACAAGAGTCTACTTAAGAAAAGTTTGTTCGTGTTGTTTGTCTGGGCTACGATTATTGGTCGATGATTGGTTGAAGTGTTGCCCTCTTTTGACTGCCAGTTTAAGTTTCATTCTTGCGAACGTACTCCCATGTGGGATACTTAACATGCTAGCTACATCACTGCATGATTTATATGCACAACGCCCAATATCTATCATTTACGGCTAGGACTATTGGGGTATCTAATCCCATTCTTTCTCCTAACTTTCGTCTTTCAATGTCAGTGTCGGTCCATTAAAGTGCTTTCACTATTGGTGTTCTTTCCAGTGTCTACGCATTTCACAGCTCCATCGAAAATTAATCCCATCTTCCCCTACCGTACTTGAGCTTAAAAGTTTCCAACGCTTGTCCAGGGTTGAGCCCTGGGATTTGATGGACTTAGACGCTTTACATTGAATCATTCCGAATAACACTTGCATCCACTGAAGAAAATATTGAAGGGGATGGATAATTTTCCAAATTGGTCCATTTTTATTTTGAAATTTCAATTGATCAATTAATTTCAATCTCATTCAACTTTCAACTTCATGTAAGTTTTTTATTTTTTATTTTTTATTTTATTTGTAGGTTTAGTTTCATGATTTATAAATTAGGGTTGTTAAATTCGAGTTTTTTGTGTGTGAGATTTCTAATTTAGAGGATTATCAATATGTTGTTTGTTTAGACATTCTTTCGTAATTACAAATAATTTTGAGATTTTTAATTTAGGGTTTAATTTAGGATTTCTAATTTAGGGATTTCTATGTTGTTTGCTTAGAGTTTAATTTGGGATTTCTAATTAATTTAGGGATTTCAAATTTAGAGTATAATTTAGAGAAATTTACATAGAAATTCAGTTACCAAATGTGATAATCATGCAAAAAAACCCATAATTTAATATTTCTAATTTAGGGATTTCTAATTTAGAGTATAATTTAATATTTCTAGTTACTTTAATTTAAATTATGATTTATTTACTATGTTGGAAATTAATTTCGTTTATTTGTTTTTATTTTATTTAGGAAAAACGTATTAATTTTCTTACTATATGCTTTTTACTCTCATTTTTATGATATAATTTATCTTTTATATTGTTTTTTTTATTTTTATAAATATGTTGAAGTAGCATTTAAATTTTTGTTATCGACGGTCTAGCCCCTCCGACCTATAAGTCCTGGCTCCACCACTTGATTTGATAGACTTAGACGCTTTACATTAAATCATTCTGAATAACACTTGCATCCTCTGATTAACGGGGTGAATCATTCCAGTTACTTGTCACCTAATTCCGATATTTTGAAGTGAGAAATTTGGATATTCTCAACATCAAGCTTCTTGAAATTACTAAGCTTTCTTATGATCAGAAATTTGCCCCAATTGTAAGGCTTATACTTGGCAGGGTTACGCTCATCTGTCATTTCCTCCACCATAGTGTAGTGTGATGGGTTGAAGAAGAATGGCACATAAAATCTTTCCTTCTCACCATTCACCTTCACTCCGTGTTCCACACTTTCATATCTATCATTGCTCCGCACCTACATTCATAATATCAATTATTCGAGGTTATTAAATTTCAAAGCATAGTAAGATGAGTCTGTACAGTAAAAATACGTACCTGAACAATGTCACCAACATTGATGATATAAGAATTAGGAATTGGGTTAACCAAAACCCAAACACCATTAGATTTCCATTTGACTTGGAGTTCACCCACATCGTCTTGGGCAAGAATAGTCAAGGCACCAGCATCTTTATGTCTACCAACACCAATAGCAAGCTAAGGAACAGGGTATGCTGGACAGTGATTTAGCCTTATGAACGAGGTTTGGTCTTTAAACAACCCATGGAACCTCTCTGTCTTCACTCTTAAAATCTTTGTTATCACCTCCATCAATAAATAGCCCAATCTCTCCATTTCCTTACTATATTCTTCACAATCTTCCCTGTCATTTATCAAACTTTCTAATTAGATTCAGGGACGGATTTAGAGGGGGCTTGAGCACCCACTGGTTGCCAGAAAACTCTAAAACTTCTATGGAAATTGTGTACTTCGTTTTTAATTTTTTTTAACATAAAAACACTGAAAATATCAATTTAGCAAGTGAATCTTGGACCTATCACTTATTATTAGATTGTAATTTACACCAAAACCTCATATAGATCATAAAGAAAATACCTTAATTGAGGAGGGTAGGGAGGCCATTGATTGTACACTTATGTGAAGAAGGGAAAATAGTTGGAATCTCTAGAGTAAAATCAAAAACCTATTTCCAATCTCTTACATTCTTAGTATGCTCAGTGTCATAATAACCTATTACTTCCTTCTCACTTCTCCTAACTTTGTTTTTGTCCTCCAATGTCTGCCCAAAAAACTACCTTGATGCTTTGAATATTTTGTCTCTTTTCTCCAAGGGAACTCCATGGTTGATGACCTGGAAGAATAGTATTCATGAACAACCCAAAGGTATGAGGAGAAGTATTATTAGTAAGAGAAGGTTATAGTTACTCCAAAAGGTGGAGAAAGGGCGGTGTACATTGCACTCCAACCATCGGAATCTTCCTTAGGAGCAGATTGAATTCACTGGGAGCAGATTGAAGGTACTGCAATTGAATCTCGAGGCCTTCCTCTTCCGTGGCACTGTTAGTGGTTTCTCCCATATTAGATGTTATCCAGGAATTTCATTCTGAGGACGGGCAATCCTATGGTAGTCTCACTGCGGCCTCCTACTATTCATCTTTGGGAAGAGGAAGAGGTATTTCGCATATTCTAAAATCTGCGAAGTTGTAATGCCCCTTGCATATTCGCATATTGGCTTCTAACTTCGCAGATTTCTCAATATGCGAAGCCAATTCATATTCGTCAAGTATTATGTTTCGCATATTATAAAATCTGTGACGTTACAAGTAATATGCGAATTCGCATATTGGCTTCTGACTTCGCAGATTGAGAATCTGCAAAGACATATGCACTCAAATAACTTTGATTAAGTAGTATTTTATTCATTATTTGACTAATTTGAACTACTTTTTTTATTGAAGGCTGATCATTCTAAGTCTGATTCCAAAAAGAGGAAGAGGACATCAAGTGAGAATAGTACCAAAAGCATCATTTTCAAGTACCCCTACACTTTGGATACAAAAGTTACAATCACATTGGGGTCTGATGCTGAGGTGGTGAAGAAAGTGAAGGAAAGATTATCAGATGTGCAATTGGACATGTTGGGGAAAACATGCCTTGGGCATTTGGTGGACATGGATATGTATTCGTTGTCCACTCCTTTATACCATGGGGTCCTTATGAGAGAGATCAAACCTAAAAATCCAAAATATGGAGAGATGTGGTTCAACATTAATAGGGTTGAATTGAAATTCGGTGAATGTGAATTCAGACTCATCACCAGGTTGAGATTAGGTGATCCGGTACCAATTTTAAAGCGGATGAGTAATTACAAAAAGGCAAACAGATTGAGGAGTCTATACTTCGAAGGTAGCCCGAGCTTAATTCATAAAAAATATATTTGAGACCTTCTTAGGCAGAAATTGGGTAGAGACAAACAACGATGATGTGGTGGCCATGGCTATGTTGTTCATTATACATAGGCTCCTATTCACCATCTATCTAACAAAAAAGATTGATGACAATATCATCAACCTATAACTTATTTTCCCATGGTGTTTAACTCGTTTCCATGGGGTGTGTATGCTTGGGATGAGATGTATAAGACTATAGCATGGGTTGTATCCTCTATAACTAGGCAAGAGGCATTTGAGGAGTTTCACAAGCAAAAGCAGAAGAAAAAGGCTATTCCATATCAGCTTCATGGATTAGAACAAGCGTTTCATGTATGTTTTGTATATTTATTTGATTTACTTGATGTTAGATTTCATCTGGATTGAATTTTATTAAATATTTTATAGGCTTGGATACTTAAGATACGGTGTGCGCCTCATAAATTCTATCTGAGGAAGCAGAAGAACGTGTTCCCTCGTCTATGTAGGTGGATAAGTTCAAAACATATAACTTTTAAAGAAGCAGCGACCATTTTTAATGTAAGTATATATGTTTTATGTACATAAGTAATATATGCTTTGTATGTAAGTAATATGTGCTTATGGACTGTGGTTTGTTTTTGTGTTTTTCAGTCATCCGACGTGCCAGCATCTGAACTTATCGTTGAAGAAGATGAAGCAAAGTGCGAATGGTATGCGCCACTAAAGGATTATTTAGATGGGAAAGTCATAGACTTTGATGTGTTATTCGAACCGTATAAAGTTGTTTAAGTTAGGGCAGGAAGAGGAGCATAATGAAGAATGAAATGTTGTGGATAATTAGAATGAAGAGGTTGAGGAGAATGAGGAGGACGGGGATGAGGAGGAGCAAAGTAAAAAAGAGAAGAGGTTTAAGAAGATGAATGGAGAGGTTATGGTGGACGTACAAGCAAATGATGAAGAAGAAAAGAAGGCAAGGATGCGTGACGGTTGTCGAATCCACCAAAAATAAATATAACTTCACAACCCTTAGGCTTGCACAAGGGTAAGCAAAGGTCATACCCAAAGGACTAATACTGATCTAATTTGTAAATATAACCAAGCAAATGAATAAAAAGTAAAAAGGGGGAATCAGAATAGAGTTGAGTTGAAATTGAATATAATGATTAATTAGAATTTCAGCTAAGGGATTCTCATGCAAGGAATTCAGTTAGTCTTGATCATTGACAGAAATGATGTTTCTTCTAAATTGCTAAATTAACAAAAGTAATAGAGTTGAGTTGAAATTGAATATAATGATTAATTAGAATTTCAGCTAAGGGATTCTCATGCAAGGAATTCAGTTAGTCTTGATCATTGACAGAAATGATGTTTCTTCTAAATTGCATATCAGACTAGTTTGGTATATTCTTCCTAAATAATGAATTAACCAAGTAAGACTGTAGTTAACTCCTAATTAACGAATAACCTTACCTCAACGGCTAAGATTCAACCCGTTAACAGCGTTATGAATTAGAAGAACCTAATCTAAGCCAACCGATTCTCAGCGATATCGATTCAGAAACTTAATTACTTATTCACTTGATGTGATAAAGTCGAGAATAGATGTATTAATGTCACATGGAGAGTTCTCAGTTGTCAATCTGATTATCCCCAAATACAATCTAGATTTCAACTTTATAGCATCAATTGCTACTTACTTAGATTCAACTAAATAATGACTCGTTGATTATCAAGTTTAATCAGACAGCTGTATACCAGTTTAATCAAATGAACAATCGGCCGTATCATTCAAAAGCAAACTAACAATTGAGATAAAATTCCTAAACACAGTGAATAAACAAATGATATGAATAAAGAGAAAATACTAGAAGAGAAACGATCTCACAATACTTGAAGATTCATGCCTTTGAATTATCCCTTAACCGAAATAAAGGGTTTAGCTATGAATAGCCATTAAGAACAAAATAAGTGTCTGTAGTTTTTCCAGTATGAAAGATACGTTCTCTGGAAAATGTAAAAGTCTAAAAAAAGAGAGAGAGATAATCTAATCTAAAACCTAATGTTTTGTAAAATAAGATATATCCCTCCAAATTAGCTAACAAAAGAATATCTTTCCCAATCACAAATCTTTTCTAATCTTCTCATATCCCTTATTTTCTGCCTTCTTCTTTGAGTATGAAAGAGTCCTGATCAATCTAAACATCATCAGTTCGGAGGTCTTAGTCTTAGGCAAGACTAACTCCAATTTCATTTCAGCTCCTTTGATTCAGCTAGTCTTGGGCAAGACTAACTCCAATTTCGTTTCAAGTCCAAAGTTTCTTCAACTTAAGTCCAATTCTGCTCCTTTTAATCATTTGAGTCATGTGGAGACAAATTGTTGTCTCCTAAATGGACTCTAGCAAGTGTACTAGATACAAGTAATAAAGTGATAAGTCAAGTATCGTATCCACAGGGATTGAGGACCAAAGCTTATAGGAAATACTATGTAGAACATGGTGTTCGTGGTGTGTATATTCTTTAAATTGAGAGATGTTGGTTTAACAGTAGCAAAGTCAATGATTTAGTTGATTAAAAGAAGTACTTAATGATGGTAAAAGACAGAACAGGTTAAGCACAGCGGAACAGGTTACTTTCAGCCTCTAAACACCCTATTTATTCATGAATGACGTAAAGTGAAGCCAAGGTCTATGCTTTAATGCTCACTTAAGTCAACTCTCATGTGTTCTTAAGATTCTAAGACTTACTACAACCTTAAGTGTCCCTAAAGTTGGTTCTTTCTTGCATTACGATCGAAACAACATTTCTGTTAAGAAAACCCTTGATACAACCTCCTGACATCTCTGTTTCGGGGTTGAATGCTTGAAAAAAAGTTCCATCAAGATGAAAGCAGTTTCCTATCATGCATCTAACACTAAGGTACATGCCTTAAGCAATGGAGTTAAAGTTTCATCAAGCACAACATAATATATCACCATTCATTCATAAATAAGGTAATAGAAAACTTACATAACCGGCCCTAACTGGCCAAACCCATTCAAACTGACTACTCACTCATAGTATAGAGTGAACAGCCTGAGCTAATTCCACAAACCTCCATTGATGGAGTCATCTTCCTTAGAGAGCTTCCTCTCTCTCCAAGAAGCCAAAAATTATCGTTAAACTATTATCCCAAGTCAAAAGGTGTACCGCTCTCCTACCGACTATTACAAAAAGATTGTTTTTCTACAGCTAATGATACTAGGAAATGATTAATTCTATTTTGACCCTTGAACACTCAAGGGGGTGATCCATCTTGTCATCATGTTGCTTTCTACCTTTCCTTCACCTGCTACCACTGCCACGCCGCTCCTGCCACTATCCGTCATCAGGTACGCAGCGGAGATCCGCTGGATCAAAAGTTGCTCTTCTTCTCAAGGTTCGTTGCAAAACAGGCTGTGTGGTAGCCCTTTGACTTAATCAATACAAATCTGCATAAAACACTTATAAGTTCTCTTTATTTAGGAATATTTTGCCTAAAACACTCACAAATTGTTATTAACATGCTGTTTAATTGCAGTCATATTCATGCCTAACACAAATCATACCAAAACAAGCAATAATATCCGAAATAACACTAAATTAATTAAATAACCTAGCACTAAAGTGGACATTTGAACGTTGAATTGGACACTTATCAATGCGAGAGAGATTTGAAATGTTGAAGGTGGAACTTAGGGATGAAGTGACCGATGAGTTAATGCGAAAGATGAGGGCAGAGTTCAGTGAGTCTCACAGGAGGGAGATGGCGGAGTTGAGTAACTTGATTTGATAATATTCAGTAAATTCCCTCATCTTATCCCTATGCCTTGATATGTAGTTATTAACCCACTTTGTAAAGTAGTCAGTAGCCACTATTATAAAAGAATGACCCTTGGATGACGATGGATGAATTTTCCCAATAAGATCCATTACCCAACCACGAAACGAGCAAGGTTTTATTACTGGATGCATATCATCAGCAAGCATCTTGGAAACTGGCCCATGTCTCTGACACTGCCTGCATCCTCTAGCATAATTGAGGAGTCTATACTTCGAAGGTAGCCCGAGCTTAATTCACAAAAATATATTTGAGACCTTCTTAAGTAGAAATTGGGTAGAGACAAACAATGATGATCTGGTGGCCATGGCTATGTTGTTCATTAAGCAGAAGAACGTATTCCCTCGTCTATGTAGGTTGATAAGTTCAAAAAATATAACTTTTAAAGAAGCATCGACCATTTTTAATCTAAGTATATATGTTTTTTGTACATAAGTAATATGTGCTTTGAATGTAAGTAATATGTGCTTGGTGATTGTGGTTTGTTTTTATGTTTTTTAGTCATCCGGCGTGCCAGTATCTGAACTTGTCATTGAGAAAGATGAAGCAAAGTGCGAATGGTATGCGCCAATAAATGATTATTTAGATGGGAAAGTTGTAGACCTTGATGTGTTATTCGAACTGTATAAGGGGTTTGAGTTGGGGCAGGAAGATGAGCATAATGAAGAAGGAAATGTTGTGGATAATCAGAATGAAGAAGATGAGGAGAATGAGAAGGACGGTGATGAGGAGGAGCAAAGTAGAAAAGAAAAGAGGTCTAAGAAGATGAATGAAGAGGTTATAGTGGACATACAAGCAAATGATGAAGAAGAAAGGAAGGCAAGGATGCGGGAGAGATTTGAAATGTTGAAGGTGGAACTTAGGGATAAAGTGACCGATGAGTTAATGCGAAAGATGAGGGCGGAGTCTAGCGAGTCTCACAAGAGAGAGATGGCGGAGTTGGGGGCAGAGTTGATTGAGTCTCATAGGAGGGAGATGGAGGAGTTAATTGAGTCTCATAAGAGGGAGATGACGGAGTTGAGTGCGGAGATAATGGTGTATAAAGAGCAATAAAAAAAGCTTAAAGTTCGTAGCTAAATCTATAAGACTGTTAAATGTATTGAAATGATGCTAAGAAATGTAAATTGAATTGACTAATCTTAAATTGAACAATTGAAATGACGGAAGAAATTATTAACTTACAATAAAAGATGAACGATAAGTTGCAGATAATAATCTAAAATCCACTGAACAATTCTGGATTCTGTTTGGTTTTTTGTGTAATTGTTTGTGTGTCTTCCTTCCAAAAAATCTCCTTTTAATACTAACTTTCCACTTTGTAAGCATGAAACTACCGTTTCCCACTAACCTTGATCCGTAACTGCTTCTCCAAAACTGCCGTTTTATGTAGGCTCCAATCGGTAAGGAAGTTCTGATCTAAAAAAAAGATTCGTGACTGCTAAGGCTGCTCTAACTGCCCAGCCAGGAAGATCCCAATTGCTCCACTATCCCATGTCTTCTCCCACTCTCCTTATTTTGGTGGAACAAACTTGTATTTAAAGGGTTAATATCACATTCCCACCATAATTATTATTGAAACTATCCAATTGACCCCAATCCCTTGAGTCTAATCAATTTAGGCCAGATTAGATAATCAATTATGGAATCCGCCCAAATTAAAACTATAAGTAGATATAATGAACCCCATTTCCCTTAACTTTACTAATTTGAACCGAATTAAATATGTTAATTATATAATTAGTCTAAATTAAATTAAGGGTGAAACAAAGGCCTATTGATAATTTTGGTTAGTATTCATGATGTAAAATAGCCCTAATTTGCTTAATACATCATTTGCTCTCTGAACTTGTCCATCTAAAAATGATAGAATGTCATTCCTAGACATTGTATCAATCATCATATCAGCTATAGGCATGACATATATATCTTTAGGGGAAGCATTATTTAAATCTCTGAATACTTTGAGCTTGCCATTATTTTTCACAACCGGGACTATATAAGAGAGCCAACGAGCATACTTTGTTGGCCGAATGAATTCATCACTAAGCAATCTCTCAATCTCCTCATTTACTTTTAATTCTACTTCCTTTGACATCCTTTTGGGAGGCTGACGGTAAGGTTGGAACTCATGTTTAATTGATAACATGTGCTCCACTAAAATCCTATCCAGGCCAAGCATATCTTTATAGTCCCAAGCAAAACAATCTTTGAACTCATGTAAGAGCTCAATAATTTTCTTTCTCAAATGCGGCTCCAACAAACCACTGATGAAAGTAACCTTTGGCTCTTCCTTTGTTCCCAAATTCACTTCTTCCAAAGGGTCATCCACCTGGCATGGAGTATCCTCTAGCTTTTATGAAGTGGCTTTGAGCTCGTGTAGCTGTATCTCCTCCATTCCATCTTATGTACACTTTTCTTCCTCCCAAATCACCGCAGCCCCAACACTTTCATACTGCTCACTTTGTAACATTTTTTCCAAGAGTTCCTGTGTATGCATTTTTATCTTAGCGACTGCAGTTACCGCCTTTTGCTCTTTGGAAGGCTTAATCATCATCGATCTCTTCAATGATTGGAGCATCATCTAGTGGCATGTTGGAACTTGGCACAACTAGAGATCTTTCTTGATTCAACGCTTTCTTTTCTCCTTTAGGAACTACTGGCATACCAAATTTGGTTTGTCCGACAAATTTAATTGGACCAAAATCTCCTCCATAAAATCTGGCATCTATAGCATCTTACGTTGCTACAAAAGGTTTTTCATCTGCCTAGACTACTTCGACCTCATTCCCTTTCCAAAACAGAAGGAACTGGTGTAAAGATGATGGCACACACCAGTTTGAGTGTATCTAATCTCTTCCCAATAGAACCTGGTAATTGGCTGAAGGGTCAACTACAAAAAAGGCAGATAAGTCAGATTTAGTCCCCACTTTTACCTCCTGTTTCACTCATATTTTAATTTTGGGCCGATTTCATAATTAATCTACTTAATTTGGCCCAAATGGTAAAATTAATAGAGTTGGGGGCAATTAGGCAATTTAATTTGGCTTGGATTTGGTTTTATTTTGCCAATTATCTTTTTTTCGTCAAAATGTGTGAGAAATTGGAAGTATTGGACTGATTTGCTAATTTACCAATTATTTTGGTTGAATTGGGTAATTAAATAATTAAATTAATGATGGAGCTGCATAAAAATCGTGGAAGTTGGGAAGTTAGGTAGTGGAGCTGAAACATGGGTTAGTAGGGGCAAGCAGTTATGGAACTTCCTTGCTGAGCAGTTACAGAACTTCCTTGCTGAAACGTGGAACTTTCTTGCTGGCCAGTTTCCAATATATTTTTTACATTAGAAAAATATAATTCAGCAACAAAAATAGTTGGTGGATGAGAGCAGTTACAGAACTTATTGGAACTTCCTTGCTGAAACATGGAACTTACTTCCTGGACAGTTACCTACTTATTTTTATAGTATAAATACAAGTTTTTGCAGCAGAAAAAGATATCCAACTCAATTGACGAAAAAAAAGAACAACAAATCTCAACAATGACTCAAAAGTCTTAGAAAAATCTCTACAACAATTGTTGTCAATTTCCTTCAATTTTCAATTGTCTTACTTCTACACTTTCTTTCAATTGTCACTTCTAAGTTCTTTCAATTCAATTCCAATATCTGTAATCCTTTCAATTTTAGGATCTCAATTTCGATTATTCAAGCATTTCCTTTTTATTCTCAATTTCAAATTCAGCATCGTTTCCTTCAATTAATCTCGATATCCGTAGATATAATTGACGAACTTTAAGTTTTTTTATGTTCTTTAAGCTTTCACACAATCTTTTGATTTAGGGGTCAGATTTCCAATTTTTGTAATTTTTCCACAAAATTACTGCCTCGCTCGCACTCTGATTCACTCAAAAAAGACGTCAAACACCTCCAAAGGTAAATTTCCCAAGGACTTTGTAACTTCTCCATTGAAAGCTAATATGGTGACTTCAGTATCAATGAGATCTTGCTCTTTCCGAGCGCTTGCACCATCTTCCATGGCATAATATTCACAGCTGGCCCATTGTTTATTAACACCTTTGAGGTAGGTCTTCCATTGAGGTGGGATTTAATATACAAAGGTTTGATGTGTTGAGTCATTTGAGCAGAAGGTTTCTAGAAAAAGACTTTTTTAGGACCTCCATTAGAAGGAGCCTGAATGGTAATCCCACTGCTGATATTGGGCTCTTCCTTTGGGATTTCCTAAGTCTCAATCTCTGCAGTCATTTCTTATGTTTCTGGCTCCAGAGCACCATGCTCCCTTCTTCTGCTTTCTCATTGGAAATCCGCAGGTAAAGTTAGTGATATCATATTGATAGGAATTACAATATCACTAACGTTGATCTCTTTTAGCCTTGGAACCTTTGTACTTTGAGCTTTGGCTTTCCACACCTTCTCTCTTTTCCTAGCCATATATTTCTTTACCAATCTCTTCCTATGCATCCTTCGTTTCTGCATCCGGGTCAGCTATATAGGGAACTTTTTATGCTTCACTCCTTGCCACTCCTTGCTTGGTTTTGTCGGAGAAGGAACCACAAACCTAGCTTGATTTATGGTAAACTTAGGTTGTGGCTCTTTCCCTGTAGTGCCACTACTTTTACTACTGCTCGGGAATTCCAACCTTTCATGAACGTTGATCCTCTTACTTGGAAACCATCTCTTGCATTGGCACAAAATGATTCTTGGTCCATATTGGTTTGCTCCTTGATTTCTGTTCGAGCTGCTCCTTTGGCTATCCGAAACCTGTCTAAGATCAAAAGTAGTCATGTTAACTGAGGCCATAGATGGGAATGAATCTTCGTCTACAAGCATGGACTCCTTCTTTGGGAATTTTAAAACTCCTTTCTCAATATGATCCTGAACAATGTTTTTGAAAGCCCAACAAGAACCAGTGGAGTGAGTCCAGGTATCATGATATTTGCAGTAAGTTTTACCTTTCATCTCCTCTCTAGTAGGCATTCTGTAGTTCTATGGAAAAGTAATGAACTTTTCCTTCACCAAGTAATAAAAAATATCCTCGGTCTTGCCCATATCAAAAGTGTATTGTACTGTATTTTTCTTTGCGTCAGCTTCTTTAATGGGTTTAAAATAAGTTGGGCACAGTTTTGCCCCCTTGTTCAGCAGCTCTGCAACGGCAACTTCTGGTTTATTGGTCTCTTGAAAGTAAGAGCCCATTGACGTTTTCTTTCGATATCCTCTCTTAGTAGATCCTCATACTCAGATACTTCCATAGCCAGTTCCTAAAAATCCCTGAACCCCATACCCTGAAACTTCTTGTGGAGCTTAATGTCTAGACCCCGCTAAGCCATTTTGACAAATTCATGTTTTGGAAGAAAGATCATGCACCGGCTCCTCAAACGCTTAAAACATGCGATATAACTGTCTGCCATTTCTCCACTCCTTTGTCACATTCAAGACAGTTTTGCTACACAAACTTATGGCTCTGCATGATAAAATTAAGCATGAAACTGTCTTTATATATCCTGCCAGGTAAAAACTGAATTACGAGGCAATGATGAGAACCAAGTAAAGGCTAAACCGGTGAGAGAATTAAGGAACAACCTTAATTTGAAATAATCAAAGCTAAAGAGGTTAGCCAGTTCCCCACACTGAATAGTAAACCTGACCACATATTCTAGTATGGACTGTCCTTCTTCAACAGTAAAAAGACTGGAATCAGGAATACGATATCCTCTTGGGTAAGGATTCTCTCGATCAATAGCCCCTGGATAAAGTTTATGGAACTCTGGCCTTCCCACATGTCTAAGACTAGGACCATATAGCTTTTGGACCATATCCCTTACCACATCCATATTCATTACTGAATCACCAACCTAGTTCTGGTGTGTACTCATTTGTGGACCAAAAGATCCACCACATGGACTGCTCTCATCTCCTCTAAACTTCAACATGCCCCTCGAGTCATAAATTACTTCCTCCTCCTAGGTGTAAACATGAGGAGCAACTTGCATGTTAGTATGAGCCTATAAATGAACAACTGGGGGATAACAAGCTGATTAGACCTATTATTAGTTGGATTTCGGCTTTCAGCAATAGAACATTTAAAGCCATTATTATCTCTCAATGGTGGCATTTGATATTTCTTAGGCTGACCCCTAGTTTCCTCTAATACATCCGCATCTTCCTTCCCTTTCACTGGAGAGATGGTCGTATTTGACTCAGTTTGATCTTTCTTAGACTCTACCAAAGCATCGATGTTCTGAGTTACCCGCGATAGAGCAATATCATATTTTTTGGCCAAGGCATCCAATACTTTGGACATATTGTTCAAAGCATCAGCGATTGTCAAAGAATTCTGTGCATCAGGGATCTGCACGGAACTTTCTCTAGTTCGAGTTGAACGAACGCATCCCAAGTCCTCAAATTCTGGAAATGTTCATTCTGTTTCCTCAGCATTCTCCATTAGGTCGTTTCCATGTCCTGTGTTACCAGGCACAAAATCTGCATCAATAGACGCAGTAGCATTCTCCATTATGTAGGCTCTAATCAGCTAGGAAGTTCTGATCTAAACAAGAAACATCTGTAACTACTAAGGCTGCTCTAACTGCCCAGCCAGGAAGATCCCAACTGCTCCACTATCCCACGTCTTCTCCCACTCTCCTCATTTTGGTGGAACATACTTGTATTTAAATGGCTAATATCACATTCCCACCAGAATTACTATTGAAACTATCCAATTGACAGTGGCGAAGCCAGGAATCTATATCTGGGGGGCTAATTTTAGCTTTGTCGTTGGTAGTAATTTTTCAAAGTCCAGCCGTTAGGGCTGGGCAAAATTTTTTTTAGTCTCGAGTACACTTAAATTTTGTGATTTTGGTATGTTGGCTAAAAATTATAACATTTTTACACATTTTTATTTTATTTTTAGCTATAAATTATTTATAATTTTTATAAAATTCAATTCAGAAATTAAGTTATTTTTTTTTTAACAGAAACAACGGAACTTTTATAAAGAATTAAGCAAAATGTCTTTACACAAAGCTGAAATTAACCAAACATGAATTGTAAACGAAATAAAACAATTAGCATTGAATGGAGCATTTCTCTCTATATCATGCGCTACTCCATTGGCTAACCTCGGAACAAAAGCCACACTAAACCCTTGGCTATAAGACAGTAAGTATCTGCAATCATTGATCAACAAACCAAAATCTGAAATATCTTCTTGTTGAGACCGCAAACTATTTGTAACCACCTGTGCATCTACCTCAAAGACAACCTTTGTAAAACGTAACGAAATAACCCACGCAATACTCTCACGAAGTCCAAGTGCTTCAGCGACCTTTACATTAAGTAATCCATTTTTAATTGAGCTACGCAATCCATAAAATGAACCATCACTCCCACGTAAGACTGCACCTGCTCCACATACAACTCGATCTTGAAATAAAGCTGTGTCAACATTACATTTCATAAAACTAAAACTTAGAGGCTGCCATCGTACCCTATCTTGGGATAGCGAATCCGAAATAACACTGTGATTGATCGACCTGCCTTTTATCTGCAGCTGCTGCCATTCACTTAAAAAAACGCAGACTGCTTGTGATAGTGAATACCGGAGAGTCATGTTGCTGATTCCAAACTTGTTTATTACGTTGATTCCAGATACCCCATAACATAGCTCCTATTTTTGCAGCTATTTCCTCTCTTCCTTGACTACAGCAACCCAAGAACCAGTCAGCAACTTCATCAATTTCGCTTGACGGTGATACCATTTCCACAGCAGCCCAACATTGTGACGCAAACCAGCAACCAGAAAAAATATGCCAATCATACTCCACATCAACTCTACAAAACAGACAGATTATAGGCACCCGTAGTCTCCTTCCAGCAAGCCGATTTCTTATTGGCAATATTTTAGAACAGAGACGCCACAAAAACAATTTTATTTTAGGTGGAATCCTTAAATTCCATAAATATCGCCATCCATCATGAGCAATACCAGACTGACGTTGATCCTCCAACAACCTATATCCAGATTTAGCAGTATAAACACCAGAATTCGTAAATCGCCATTGAACCCGATCCTCACTTCGATTAATAGGCAAAATTAAATCATAAATTCTTCTTGCTTCATCTTCAGGAAACCATTGAAAAACCTTTTCAGCATCCCATTGACAAGTACCCAATAAAAACAAATCAGCAACAGTTGCATTTGCATTTGCATCAAAAAAAAAGGAAAACTGGGATTAATTAGCCGATAATCACTATACAACCACGTATCCTTCCAAATTCTTATACTTCTCCCATTACCAATCTTCCACCTCGTACCACTTCTAAGAAAATCACAGGCATACCACACACTTCTCCAAACATAACTTGGATTATTGCCTAGTTCAGAATTTAGGTAAGTCTCCTTAGGAAAGTATTTAGCTTTAAAAATCCTACTTACCAGCGCATGTGGTTTATATAGAAACTTCCATCCCTGCTTTCCCAATAGTGATAAATTATATTCCCGAAGTGTACGAAAACCAACTCCTCCTTTATCCTTCTTCACACACATACGTTCCCAATCAAACCAATGTATCTTCTTGGACCCATTATCTTTCGTACCCCACTAGAAGGAGTTCATTATTCGTTGTAGCTCATCAGAAAGTGATTTAGGCAACAAAAAAGTACTCATACAAAATGTCGATAAAGCCTGACCCACAGATTTTAGCAAAACCTCCTTACCTCCAGCCGAAAGAAATTTATAACTCCAAGAGCCAAATCTTTTCCTTAATCTCTCTTTCAAAAAATTAAAGATGGATCGTTTGGATCTACCAATTAATGAAGGTAGCCCAAGATAACGAGTGGTATTTAAACATGAAAAAAACATGTAACTTATCTTTAATTGCCAGTTTCATATCCTCAGCAACATTAGAGCTAAACGCAATACCAGATTTGTTAAAATTAATGGCCTGTCCTGATGCATGTTCATATGTTTGAAGAATAGCAGCTAACTCATCTGTTTCGTTAATTGATGCCTTAAAGAATAAAAAGCTGTCATCCGTAAAAAGCAGATGTGAAACTCTTGGCGCACCCCTAGCAACCTTGCAACCAGTTAGCCGACCTTCTCCTTCTAAATTCCTAATCATTTGTGACAAAACTTCCGCACACAAAATGAAAAGATAAGGAGATAATGGATCACCTTGTCGAAGACCTCTTCCAGGTTGAATAGGACCCACAAACATATCATTTACCGAAACAGAATAAGATACCGTTGAGACACAAAGCCTGATCCATTTAACCTATTTGTCATGGAAACCCATATTTATCAAAACTGCATCAAGAAAACCCCAATCTACCCTGTCATAAGCTTTGCTAATATCAATTTTTAATGCTACAGTTCCATCAGACCCTCTATTCTTCCTTTTCATATAATGAAGAGCCTCAAAAGCAATTTGTACATTATCAATCAGAGACCTGCCAGGAACAAAAGCTGATTGACTATCAGAAATTATGGATGGCCAAATTTCCTTTAGTCTATTAGCCAAAACTTTTGCAATTATCTTGTAAAGCACATTATACAGAGAAATAGGACGTAGATCAGTCATCTTATCCGGATTATCGTATTTCGGGATGAGTACAATAATTGTGTCACTGAGACTAGCAGGAAAAGCAAATCCCTCCAGCCATCCAATACAAGCTTGCACAATTTCCTCACCTATCACATTCCAAAAATGTTGGAAAAAACCAGGACTTAACCCATCCAGCCCAAGTGCCTTGTCTGGATTCATCTGGAACACTGCAGTCTTAAATTCAACATGTGTGATAGGAGCCGTTAATAAATCATTCTCCCTCTCAGAAATCATGTGACTAATAACATTAACTGAAGCATAATCAAGATTCTGAGATGATAGAAATAATTTATGAAAATAATCAGACACCACATTACACAAATCTCCAGGTTCAGTCACCAACGTTCCATCCTTCTACTGCAAACAACTAATCCGATTATGTTTCTTTCGAGCCCTAACACACGAGTGAAAAAATTTTGTGTTTCGATCTCCACCCTCCAACCAAAAAACTTTAGCTCTCTGCTTCCAAAAAACTTCCTCAGACTCCAACAATTCATTCAGGTGTTGCCTATTTTCAAAATATTCAGAAACTGATCTAGCATCTGTTTCATTCTGTAATCGACTCAACTTCCTCTTACACTCCACAATATGCTTATTAAATTTATGACGTAAACCTCTACCCCACTGATTCATCGATTCAGCACAAACAGCAAGCTTTTCCATTACAGAACCCCTACCACGACTCTGCCAGCCAGTTTTGACCACATCAAAAAACCCTGCTTCCTTCTCCCAGATTCTCTCATACTTGAATCCTCTTTTACGGTTGCCTTACCTAATAAAATCTGGATTTGTAATTAATAATAATGGTTTATGATCTGAATATCCAACTTCTATCGTTTGTAAAGAATAATTGGGAAACCTATAAAACCAATCAGTCGAACCAAATGCGCGGTCCAACCTCTCCCGAATCCATAGCGGCGATCCTCGGCCTCTCTCCCAAGTATAAATACAACCACTTAGCACAAGCTCATCTAAGGAAATTTCCTGAATTGCTGCAGAAAAATTCCGAATAAGATATTGGGGAAATTCAGCCCCTCCCCATTTCTCCTCTTGGTGCAAAATACAGTTAAAATCACCAATTATTATCCAAGGCAAACAACTGCTTTGAGCGATAGATTGTAACAAATCCCAAGATTCACGATGTCTAGATCTATTAGCAAAACCATAAAAACCTACAGCCCTCCAATCTCCAAATTGCACATCAGAAATAGTTATATCAATGTGTTGCTGTGAAAAACCATTTACCCTAACACCATTCGAAACCCGCCACAACATACACAAACCACCACTTCTTCCTTGACAACTAACCATAAAACACCCTTCAAATCTAAACTTCCTACTAATATTCTCCATCTGTCTTTGATCAACCAAAGTTTCTATAAGAAAAACCACATTTGGTTTATGGACCTTCAGGATATCTCCCAAAACTCGAACTGCCCGGGGGTTGCCCAAACCCCGACAGTTCCAACTAATACATTTCATTGTGATCAGCGGACCTGAGCATCAGGCCTCGCCGAAACAAATGTAGTAGAGATTGTGTTATCCTTGTCAACTAAAGAAGATACATTCTCCATTGAAATTGCAGTTACACTACCCACCCTAGTAACATTAGGAATTGAATTCTCTTGCAGACTACACTCGACACCAGCATTACAACCTTGGCGTCTTCATTTTTTCTCATTCTGGAACTCCATTACTCCTTCCTCCTCTTGCTCCACTTCCATTTCCGCAACTTTTGCCCCACTTGCCGAAACAGGACGCATTGTTAAATTTTTCCTTGATGTCTGTGCTACAACATTATCATTCATAGGAAATTTTCCTGACTGATTTTTCCTATGGCCAGTATTAACACTGCCTGATGCACCCTGCAATTGCACAAAATTATTCTCTCCTGGAAAAACTCCTTCCCTATGATTTCCTGGATCTCTTAACCACCGAGCCCCTAACTGATCCATTCCTCTTCTGCTAGTGGCCTTTAACCAATCATCCCATTCACGCTTCAGTTCTATAGGATTGGTTGTGAAAAGCATATCACAAAACCGATCTGTATGCCCAATCAAACCACAAAAATAACAAAAATTAGGCAATCGCTCATACCTAAAATGCACATAACATTCACTTTGCCCTTTCTTAACTTTTTTACACCTCTTCAATGGCATTCGGATATCTAAGACTACACGAATCCTCATGTACTGCTTCTTCAATCCAGATACATTATTACTATCATACTCCAGAAATCTCCCAATAAAATTGCCGAGTTGACAGCCTACCCTTTCTGACATGGCACCAAATGGCAGATCATGCACTTGTACCCAGAACATTACTTCAAATAACGGTACTTCCTGTGCCAATTGTGATCTTGTCCACTCATTCATAACCAACAAATGATTATCAAAAGACCATGGCCCTCCTGCAACCATTCTTTCTTTATCAACTGAATGAAAAAACTCAAACATAAACAAATTAGGCTCCAATTCCGTTATTGTCAACCCTCTGCCTGGACGCCATAGTGCAGCCATACGATTCCTCATAACATTGAAATTGATTACTTTATCCGTTACAAACCGACCGATTAGTGTTAGGCCATTTGAATGATCGGAATTAGTTTCAACGGTTGAAGTAATATCAATTCCATCTCTTTCATCCTCTGTAATCTGCAACTGCTGTAACCCTAGATCCATACCACTTGTTGAGCGATTTCCGCAAGTGCACGGTTTCGCTTGTAGTAATAAAAATATCGATCCCACAGGGATACGTTTTTTAACGAAAAACTTATTTTTGAATCTGTTAATTTCGAACTTGTTAGATTTACTATTGAATGTAAATGAAAAGTGAAATTTGTCTAATTGAATTTAGGAAATTGTTTAATTGAGTTTGTGGACTTTGAGTATTTGAAAATGCTGGATTAAGATTTTATATTAGAATATATCGATTGTTAGAAAGATCTTCTGATTTAGAGATGAATTTTACAAAACAGGAACATTTAGAACTTTTAGAAAAACAAATGAATGTATTCATTTGCATTAAGCAAAGAAAACAACTTAAACTTTGTATCAATTATGATGATGAAATAAATGACGGAACCTCTAATTAATTGGCTTTGAACGCGACAAAACCCTTTCGGGATAGTTCCCTTAATCAAATTAAAACTCTTTCGAGATGATAATTTGCCTAAGTGTTCAACAAAGTTTCCTTGTAATGATTTTGAATTTAACTACGTTTTAATGAAAACACCAGCAATCACTTTAGTGGATTGGTTACCATAAGTGCTGCATAACGATTTATCGAATAGAACGGACTTTATTAGATGAAATATAAATTGATACAAGTTTACAGAGAACATGGAGCATCGAGTTCTTCGAGGGCGTGCAAGTGAACGGCTGATCAGTCCTTTCCTTGGGTTTCCTTAGAGGTTGTCAGGCTCAGGGGCGAACACTCTACTCAATCTTCTCGCTGTAACTTCGTAATAGGGATTCGGTCGGCCACTACCAAAATGCAAACTAAAACTGGAACAATGTCTAAACGCTACTGAGTTGTAATTAAACTATAAACAATATGTGTACCTCATTTTGTTTTGTACAGAATCTAATTTCTAACTCTCGAACTATTTTTGCTTAGAACTTAGACATTAGTTCTACGCTCTGATTCTATATCTATATTACATAACATTACCTCCATTTTTCTCAACACCAACTCTTTATTTATAGATGTTAAAGGGTTGAGATTGAAGTGAGGTGTCTTTTGTGAAAAATTGTATCCGTTGGTTAAGAGTCGTGTCCATTGTGAAAGGACGTCTTTATCCACTTGAACGAACGCGTTTCTTGGATTTCAACATGTGTTAAATGCACTTTGGCAGAATTTCTGCACTTACCGAGAATGGGAATCCTCGGCCGTGAATGGGGGAGCATTAAGTTGAGCTTTGGACGAAGGGAGGAAGTAGCTGAACCACGCGTGTCGCGGCCGTGGGTGGGGGATTCACTGTCGCGGCATGCTGTGTTTTTCACTTCTTTGCTCTCGTTCGTGTCCTTGACTTGGCGCTTTTGATTTACGTCGTCTTTGACTCCTTTTGTAGGGTTTTTCTTCTGTTTTTGATCCTTTTTCGTTCATATTTGGATTTTACCAAATATTTAGGTACCTTGCAAGAAAGAAAGATATTTGAGAGTAAAAGTAATCTAAACAGATATAAACAACATAAATTTGTAAAAATAATGATGTAAATATTAATGATATTTTAGGTATATTTTGGGCTTAACAAATCTCCACACTTAATCTTTTGCTAGTCCCGAGCAAAATTTCACTGAATTTATTCCTTAACTAATCTCTGTATGAAAATAAAACATATATCTTTGTGTTTACTTTTTAAATTAGTTAAGCCGAAAAGACTAACTTCGCATGGCAAATTTATACGCAAAATATCAAACTAACTTAGTATAAATACGATATATCATTCGTCTTGTATTTCAATGTTTAAATTGAAGCATTCGGGACGATGTAAGCACGCATGTTATTGAGTCTTTCATCTCAAGACATTTCAAAGCACCAAATTTCCTTTCCCAAACTTGAATTATTATATATGAGTATAAAGTTTAATTTATTTGCTTAGTTACACCCGTGATAAGGGTGGTCTCGATCGTAACTTTATATGCATTTTATTTGTGTTCGCTTAAGAGGTACCGACCATGCCATAGGTGGACGCAATCGTTACTTTAAACTTTAAACACGCTTAATTTTTCTTATTTAAACGTTCCTTCCATACCTCGATTGTGATAAGGGTGGTCGCAATCGTGGCCAAAAGTACGCTTTACTTATTTATTTCTTCCCATTCATACCTCGACTGTGATAAGGTTGGTCTCAATCGTGGCCAATAGTTAAGAATATGATTATGAATTATAAATTGTAACTTGGGAAAAAGAAAATTAGCACATTCTTCCTATATTGACTTAAAATTCAACATGTATTATGGCTATAGTTTCCTTAAAAACTTCAATTGGTGTTAATGTAAGACAAAATCAAAACCGAGCTAAAAAATTGTTAGTTCAATTTAATGCCTATAAACCTAATTGAAAATTTAAAATAAGATTTATTATATCATGAATTTCATGATATGAAATAGAGATTAAAATTAAAGAATTTATTACTTAAATACATTTACTCGAGACAATTTTTTACTTAAAATCGTGTCGAAGATTTGTAAAAAAAAAAATTGAAAAATATTACCCGTATAGAAATATTATTTCTATCGATAATGATGTCCTAAAAATAATCATAAAAGAATTTTAACTTATGTTTAATTTATAAATGTAAAAGTGATATATCATAAAAAATGTTAAGTTTATAAAAGTGTTGCAATAGACGTTGCATTTGTATTTTTGAAAACAAGTGTTGCATATATTCATTCATTCATTCGTTTGTATAAAAATGATATATGTATATATCTCCTCCCACACTTAAATTGGACCATGTCCTCATTGGTGTAAAATGGAGATAAAACATTAAAGATAAAACAGATGAAAAGAAATGAAAGATATAGCAAAGAAAACATTCAACATAAAATTAAATTGAAATTGTACGAAACATAAGAAATAAAAACGTACGAAACTGAAATTAAAACAAGATAGGATTAAAAAAATGAAAGATAAAACCTAAACATGCGGCGGGGAATCCGGAGGTGTTGGTGAAGTTTCCACATTTTGGCGACGGAAAAACGAAAGCATCCGATGCCGAGTCGATCTATGCTCACGCCTCAAAGTATTGAGGTTGTCATTCATCACCATGTTGTTCTCCACCAAATCATCAATTCTTAAATTCATTTGTCTATTATTTGCATTGATTTGGTTCAAAATTCTCCGTAAATCCACCGGATCATTGTCTTGAGTTGCTTGGGCTTGTGGTGCATCTTCCGCTCCTTCCTCCGCACCTCCTTCTTCGGTACCTACATTTTGGGAACTAGAAGCACCTCCACCCATAGTGCCACGAAGATGTGCAATACGGGAAGCATAAGAAATAAAAACCGGAGGAGCCGCAGAAACCAATAAATGAGCCCGCTCAAGAGCCGCAATGTCCAAAACCGGAACATACCCATGGTAGGTGGACATATCATAAGTTGCCAATTCATCCCGTGCTCCCAAAACAATAGCGGTGATTAAATTACCGAGAGGGACTTGAGTGGTATGAGCCCTCGAAGCACGATACAAATTGTCAAATATCATTCCAATGCTATCAACCCTTAAACCTTTGAATAAACAATCCCAAACAAACAAATCCCGGACTTGAATCTTCGAACTCTCAACACGACCAAAAAGTGAAAGACTCAAATATTTGTGAAAGAAAAACACACAATTGTCCTTAATCAATTTGCTTGAAGTGTTTTTGGAGTCGAAAGAAGTTTGATCGGAAAGAGTTTGCCAAAAAGAGTTATTGTCAAAATCCTTAGGCTTATCATAAAAATCACTAGTAGGGAAACCAAACATATTTCCCATAGCCTCATAATCTATGGTATAGGTAGTACCATTATTCCTAAAAGAAATTTCCGTTCTCTTTTTGTTCATCTTCAAAGTAACCAAAAACTCAACCACATATTCTGTAATTTGGGGAAAACGCATAGAAGCAAAAGTTTCCCATCCCAAAGTTTCAATAAAAGCATCAATTTGAGTAGTGAAGTTCAACTTCCTTACCGAATCAAAGTCAAGAAACTGCATATCCACGAACTTACGATTGGCGTGTGAAAAATGCTTGAAACGTCCAACTTCTTCCTCTGAATGAATGTCGAAATAAGCCCCGCAACTAATACGAAGGCGATTAGCCTCGGTGACAGCCGGCTTGTGTCCAACACGCTTTGCTCTAGGCATGGTTATGGTGGTTAGGGTTTGGAAAAATAAGAGATGAAAAAGAGAAAAGCTTGAGGTTGAAGATGAAGTAGAAGTTGTATGGAGACTTGAATTTGAAAGGTTTAGGTGATTGAAAAGGGTAATGATGAAATTGGGAAGAGTAAAAGTAAGGTATTGGGAAGAGGTTAGAGTAGGGGATTGGTTAAAATTTGAGGTGATGTAAGGTTTGTGTAAGTAAAAGGGATATATAGGGTTGAATAGGAAGAGTAAGAGGTAGAGTAGGAATAGGAAGAGGAATAGGTAGAGTTGGAATAGAAAGGGGTTGAAAAATAGGCAAAAATCCAGACTAAGGAGTGCATGAACTTCGCGTGTCGCGACCGAGGACGTACATCTGCGGCCGCGGTACGCGTTTTTCAGAGAATTTTTCTCTGATTTTCTGAGGGATTTTTGCTGAAGTTACCGAGAATCGTACCATTCTCGGCCGCGGATCACCCCCTGGTCACCCAAATTCTGCATATTAACTCCATGTTGTGTAATTTCTTGATAAATTCTATCCTGATCTCCTTGAAAATGTAATCTGTACTTAAAAACATAAATGTAAAACATTAAATGATAAGGAAAACCAAAGGTTTATCCTTATTAATGGAAAAATAAATGAAAATGCTTAAATTAATGTATGTTAAATGAATCATTATTTTAGGAATTAAAACTTAGTTATGAACATTTAATTAGTCATGAATTTACTAAAGTTTCATTTAATAGATTCATTAGTGTAGAATAATGAAAATAATGATAGTTTAACCATATAATCAAAAACAGGATATAATGCAAAAGAGAAAGTTTTATTAATTGGAAATATGTACAACATATATACAATCGAAATAAACAAAGTTATGCTAGAAATTCGTCCCTTTCAATCGGGATTTTCTTAGCCCTATAGCGGTCTATTTTCATCTGTACGAAGGCTTGACGTTCTGGTGCAGAAAGAAAATTGGGGCCTGATCGAAAAACTCGTTTCACTAGACCTTCATATTCTAAAAATTCATAGTCTAGCGTCGGAAAAGATTCAGCATCACTCCAAGGAACAGAAATACTTCCCTTGGTCCCTAGAATTATTCCACATATGATATTCCCGAATCCAACCTTCTTAGCCTTGGATCTAGACGCGGCAACAAGACCCTCCATCAGAATCTTTGAAGAATCAACCACGTTGCCTTGAAATATATCTCCAAGTACATAAAGATCAGTTTCTTGGACGACGCTACTGAACGTGCGACCGAACAGACTGTGACTCAGAAATTTATGCAAATACAGCATAGAGTTGGAGTGAAAAGACTGATTGTAGGCAAGTTTAGGATTGAAAGGCCAGATGCCGGTGAGCATTCGCCAAATATCAGTGGATGTCATGTCTCTTCCATGATGACGTTTGATATTATCCTTTAAGGGAAAACCAAACCAAGCATGTAATTCAGGATATCCAAAAGTAAAAGTTTTGCCATCCCGACGAAAGCTAAGACGCACCCGACGCTTGTTAACAAAACGAACCGTACAGAAGAATTCTAATATCCAGTCTCCAATTATAGGAAACTTCATATCAACGAATTTGGTCCATCCTAAACGTTCCATGTAGCGACTCATATCGTCTTTAATTCCCAGTTGATCGTTAAGAAAGTCATCCATGTATAGCATTCCTACAAAGAATGTGTATCGAAGCCTCAAGAAGCGCCTTCCCTCATCATGATTGAAGATAGGAAAGTTACATCCATAACGCTCTGATATATCAGTATGTTTATTGCGTGAAGCAACAACTTTCTTAGATGGTGTGTTTGTAGAAGTCATGGTGTTTGGAATGAGTAAGGAAGCAAAAAAAAAAAGTTCTGAACTTATTTTCTGGGTAGATGAATTGTAAGAAAATCAGAGAATTGTTCTGACAGAGATGAAAAGAATGTGACAGAAAACTGAACCTCTAGAACCTATTTATAAAATCCTAGGATGAAAAAGAGGTGTTGTTTTGAAGTGAAAAGGCATAAAATCAGACCTCTTAAAAATGAAGAAACTCAATTTTTCGTTTCTGAAAAGTTGTGTCTGCTGGAAAATGAAGAACAAGGGTCGGATTTCTGCAGAAATTCACCGTGTCGCGGCCGAGGATTCTGAGCCGCGGTCGCGACACGCTGATTTCCGCAAGGAAATCAGGCGTCAAAACCTCAAAAAATTTTTTTTTTTTCCTCTACCGAGAATCCCTATCCTCGGTAAGTTCAGAATTTTTCCTGTCTATTTGAAATCTATTGAAGTCAGAATTCTCAACTGAGAATCCCAAATCCTCTGTAAGTTCAGAAATTCCCTAGCTAACTAGAAATACCTAAATTCTCAACTGAGAATTTTAAATTCTCTATAAGTTCAGAAAATTCCTTATCTTCTTAAGAATTCTAAATATGTGAATTCTCAACTGAGAATTCCAAATTCTCAATTGAGAATCACAAAATTTCTTCTAATTCACATTAAATTCCTAAAAATTAATTAAAAATCATGACTTGAATATATTTTTTATATATCTAAAATTCTAACATAAAATGATATAATCTAAAACAAAATAAAATAAAAATAATAAATAAATAAAAACTATGTGTAGAAAAACGAAATGATTTATATGTCAGGAAATCTTGTTACGAAATTAGTTCCTATTTCGGAAATATTTTCGTAATAAATTTTACATCTATTACCATTAACTTTGAAACGATTGCCGTTAGTTTCCTCAAGTTCTAACGAACCATAGTCGAATATTTTGACGACTAAATACGGTCCGGTCCATCTGGACTTAAGTTTTCCTGGAAATATACAAAGCCGTGAATTAAATAACAGCACCTTATCTCCAACATTAAAGTGTTTGACTTTGATTTTGGCATCGTGCCATTTTTTCACTCTTTCTTTATAAATCCTCGCATTTTCATACGATAGATGACGTAACTCATCTAACTCATTTAAATTGAGCAAACGTTTCTTTCCTGCTTGTTGTAAATCAAAATTAAGTTTTCTAATAGCCCAATAGGCTTTATGTTCTAATTCTACTGGCAAATGACATGCTTTTCCATATACTAAACGATATGGAGTCATTCCTATTGGTGATTTAAATGCAGTACGGTATGCCCATAGCGCATTATTGAGTTTTTGTGACCAATCTTTTCTTGATGATGAAACAGTTTTCTCTAGAATCCATTTGAGTTCTCTATTTGAGATCTCCGCCTGACCATTTGACTGAGGATGGTATGGCGTTGACATGCGGTGGCGTACTCCATACCTTTTCATAAGTATATCAAAATTTCGATTTATGAAATGGGTACCGCCATCACTAACAACGAATCTAGGACAACCAAATCTACAAAATATATCGTCAAGAAAATTAGCAACTACTTTAGAATCATTCGTAGGGGTTGCAATTGCTTCAACCCACTTCGAAACATAATCAACGGCTACTAATATGTAAGTTTTACCATTGGAAGGCGGAAAAGGTCCCATGAAATCAATTCCCCACATGTCGAAGATTTCAACTTCCAATATGTTTGTGAGGGGCATCTCATCTTTCCTTCCTAAATTTCCCGTTCTTTGGCATTTATCACAACGAGTAATAAATGAACCAACGTCTTTAAACATCGTAGGCCAAAAGAAACCACATTCCAATATTTTAGCTACCGTTTTATTAACTCCATTATGTCCTCCATATGAGCTGGAATGACATTCCGTTATTATAGATTCATATTCATTTTCTCCAACACATCTCCTAATTATCCCGTCACCACATGATTTGAATAGAAAGGGATCTTCCCAAAAATACTGTTTAATATCGAAGAAAAATTTCCTCCTTTGTTGGAAAGATAATCCTTCCGGAACAATATCGGTTGCAAGATAATTAGCAATATCTGCATACCATGGTGACATGATACTTTCTACTTGATAGAGATGTTCATCGGGGAAATCATCTCGTATACCGATAGTTTCACCTATAGGACCGTTTTCATCTTCTAGTCTTGATAGATGATCGGCGATAAGGTTTTCTACTCCCTTTTTGTCTTTAATTTCTATATCAAATTCTTGTAACAACAAAACCCATCTAATCAGACGCGGTTTTGCATCTTTCTTAGCAAACAGATAACGTAAAGCTGCGTGATCTGTATAAATAATAACTTTAGATCCTAACAAGTATGACCTAAACTTATCACATGCAAATACTACGGCTAACATCTCTTTTTCTGTTGTTGTGTAATTTAACTGTGCACCGGACAATGTGTGACTTGCATAATATATAACATGTAATTTTTTATCCTTTCTTTGACCTAAAACACATCCTACAGCTAGGTCACTTGCATCACACATGATTTCAAAAGGTAAATCCCAATCGGGTTTAGCGATTATGGGTGCACTGACTAAAGCTGTTTTCAATGTCTCGAAAGCTTTAATGCAATCTTCATTAAAATCGAAGGTTGAATCCTTCATAAGCAAATTAGTAAGTGGTTTGGAGATTACAGAAAAGTTTTTTATAAATCGTCTGTAAAAACCTGCATGTCCTAGAAACGATCTTACTCCCTTGACAGTTGTTGGTGGGGGTAATTTTTCTATTACTGAAGTTTTTGCTCTATCCACTTCTAATCCTTTTTCAGATATTTTATGACCTAAAACAATTCCTTCGCCAACCATGAAATGACATTTTTCCCAATTTAATACTAAATTCGTTTCTTCGCATCTAGAAAAAACTTTATCTAAGTTTTTTAAACATGCATCAAAAGAATCTCCATAAACTGAAAAATCATCCATAAATACTTCCATGATATCTTCGATGAAATCATTAAAAATTGCAGTCATACAACGTTGAAAAGTTGCTGGTGCATTACATAGACCAAAAGGCATTCTCCTATATGCAAATGTTCCATAAGGACATGTGAAGGTTGTTTTATCTTGGTCATCCGGGTAAATATATATTTGAAAAAATCCGGAATAGCCATCAAGAAAACAATAAAATGCATGATCGGCTATCCTTTCGATCATTTGATCAATGAAAGGTAAAGGAAAATGATCTTTCCTAGTTGCCTTATTTAGGTTCCTATAATCTATACAAACCCTCCAACCAGTGGTGGTTCGCGTAGGTATTAATTCACCTTCATCATTCCTTACTACAGTTATGCCTCCCTTTTTGGGTACACAATGGATTGGACTAACCCATTCACTATCCGAAATAGGATAAATGATTCCATTGTCTAAGAGTTTAGTAATCTCATTTTTGACTACTTCTTTCATATTCGGATTTAAACGTCTTTGTCTATCCGCTTTAGGTGGCTTATCTTCTTCTAAGTGAATCCTATGCATTACAATACTAGGATTAATTCCTTTTAAATCTGAAATCTGCCATCCCATACTTCCTATTCTATTTCTAACAACTTCTTTCAATTTTTCTTCTTGATTTTTTGTTAATTTGTTAGAGATGATTATAGGTAGAGTATCACTTCCGCCTAGGAAAGCGTATCTCAGATGGTTTGGTAATTCTTTAAGTTCTAATTTTGGTGGAACTACTACTGAAGGCGGAACTGGTCCATCTTCTCGAATCAAAGGCTCTGGGTCCTTATCTTCTAATTCTTCACCCATTATAGGTTCTATTATTTCTTCTCTTTGAACAATGTCATTAACACATTCTTCAACTAAATCAAGCTTCATACAGGCGAAATCCTCCATAGGATATTTCATCGCTTGATTCATATCGAACTCGATCTTATCGTCACCTATTCTTAAAACTACGTTTCCTTCCGACACATCAACTAGAGCACGTCCCGTGTTCATGAACGGTCTACCAAAGATTAGCAGACAATTAACATCATAAGCAAAATCTAAGATAACAAAATCAGTAGGAAAAATAAATTTGTCAACTTTTACTAAAACGTCTTCAATTATACCATATGGTCTTTTAGTGGATTGATCCGCTAATTGCAAAACCATATTGGTACGTTTGATGTCCTCTTCTAAACCTAATTTTTCAAAAATAGACAATGGCATCAAGTTTATACTAGCTCCTAAATCACAAAGACAACTTGGGAATTCCATATTTCCCAATTTACACGGAATGGTAAAGCATCCGAGATCTTTGAGTTTAGTAGGTAATTTGCTTGATACTATCGAACTACAATCTTCAGAAAGTGAAATGGATGAAATTCCTTCCCAACTAATCTTTTTTGAAATTAAATCTTTCAAGAATTTTCCATAGTTAGGAATTTGCGTAATTGCATCCATGAATGTTAAATTTATATGCAAATTTTTAAGTTTATCTAAAAATGATAAAAGTTGTTTATCATGGTCCTTATTTCGGACCCTGTGTGGAAAAGGTGGTTTTGGTACAAAAGGTTTCGTACTAGAGTCAATTGGTGTATCTTTTTGTTTTAACGTATCTTCTTTGGATTTTGGTAAATCATTTCCAGGTAAAGTTGAATTTCCGGGCATTTCCGGACCTAAGTAGTTTTTCCCCGAGCGAAGAGTGATAGCCTTAACATGCTCTTTCGGATTTTCTTCCGTTTGGCTGGGAAGACTTCCCTCTTTGCGGGATGGAATTGATTTAGCAAGTTGTCCAATTTGAACTTCCAAATTATGGATGCTAGATGATTGGTTTTTGATAAGCTGATCGAATTTACTTTCGATCCGTTTAAAACCTTCGTCTTGATTACTTACCTTTCCATTCATAGCATCTATAAATTTGTCGATTTTTGAAGATAAAGTGCTAATCGTATCTCTTGTTTGATTTTGATAATTATTTACACGATATTGATTAGCATTTGCATTATTATTATTATTATTACTATCTTTCCAGTTAAAGTTAGGATGATTTCTCCATCCAGGATTATAAGTATTAGAATAAGGATTAGTAGTTTGGTTTTGTCCTTGGACAAAATTTACCTGTTCTATCTCATTCATACCTTCGTAATCAATGTCTGTCTGGATCGGATCATTAGGATCGCACGGTGCCATAAACCTATCAATTTTGTGCGATAAGGCAGAAAATTGGGCTTGTAACATCGCAACTGGATCAAGATTCATTATACCTTTAACCGATGATGTACCTGAGGATGATGGTTTCACCATTGGTATATGTCCACGCTCTGCGGGCCACATACTGCTGTTGATTGCCATTTCCTCCAAAAGTTCTCTTGCTTGGGCGGACGTCTTCTTCATAAATAACCCTCCAGATATAGCATCTAATGAACCTCTAGTTGTAGGATTTAATCCATTATAGAATGTCTGCATTAAAAGTGCATCTGGCAGTTGGTGGTGTGGGCATAAACGTTGAAGTTCTTTAAAACGTTCCCAAGCCTCATAAAGAGTTTCATTATCATTTTGGGTAAAAGATGTCAATTCTTTGATGACTCTTGCGGTTTTTGCTAAAGGAAAATATTTTGATAAAAACGCTTGGGCTAATTGGTCCCAAGTTTCAAATGTTGCAGCAGGCATAGAAGTTAACCAAATTTTTGCCTTATCCTTCAAAGTGAAAGGGAAGAGGCGAAGTTTGATTGCTTCGGCTGTTACATCGGTAATTTTAAAAGTGTCACAAATTTCTAAGAAATTTGTCAAATGGGCATTAGGGTTTTCGTTAGGTAGTCCGTAAAACGTTACGTTGTTTTGCAACATATTAAGCAAAGCAGGCTTAATTTCAAATTGATTTGCGTTTATACGGGGTCTAACTACACTATTAGTTACACCGGCCATTCCTGGCCTAGCATAATCCATAAGTGTCGGTGGATCGGCCATATTTTCTGGCTGGACTACTTTGGTTTTTAAGGGTGTTTTGTCTTTGTTTTTCTTGTTTTTCTTGTTTTTCTTAAGTGTTCTTTCAATTTCTGGATCAAGAGGGTCTGGTGGTGTGCCCGAACTTCGCGAACTGCGCATGAACTTGAAATTGTTGCACAGCCCAAACTACCTTTAAAACAAAATTGAAAACAAATATGTTATATAAACTGAAAATAAATAAATTGTAAAAGTTGTATAAAAATAATGTGTAAACCTAGATTCGAAAATAAAATACGAAAAATAAAAATTTTTGTCAAAAATTTTGGCGTATCCCCGGCAACGGCGCCAAAAACTTGTTGAGCGATTTCCGCAAGTGCACGGTTTCGCTTGTAGTAATAAAAATATCGATCCCACAGGGATACGTTTTTTAACGAAAAACTTATTTTTGAATCTGTTAATTTCGAACTTGTTAGATTTACTATTGAATGTAAATGAAAAGTGAAATTTGTCTAATTGAATTTAGGAAATTGTTTAATTGAGTTTGTGGACTTTGAGTATTTGAAAATGCTGGATTAAGATTTTATATTAGAATATATCGATTGTTAGAAAGATCTTCTGATTTAGGGATGAATTTTACAAAACATGAACATTTAGAACTTTTAGAAAAACAAATGAATGTATTCATTTGCATTAAGCAAAGAAAACAACTTAAACTTTGTATCAATTATGATGATGAAATAAATGACGGAACCTCTAATTAATTGGCTTTGAACGCGACAAAACCCTTTCGGGATAGTTGCCCTTAATCAAATTGAAACTCTTTCGAGATGATAATTTGCCTAAGTGTTCAACAAAGTTTCCTTGTAATGATTTTGAATTTAACTACGTTTTAATGAAAACACCAGCAATCACTTTAGTGGATTGGTTACCATAAGTGCTGCATAACGATTTATCGAATAGAACGGACTTTATTAGATGAAATATAAATTGATACAAGTTTACAGAGAATATGGAGCATCGAGTTCTTCGAGGGCGTGCAAGTGAACGGCTGATCAGTCCTTTCCTTGGGTTTCCTTAGAGGTTGTCAGGCTCAGGGGCGAACACTCTACTCAATCTTCTCGCTGTAACTTCGTAATAGGGATTCGGTCGGCCACTACCAAAATGCAAACTAAAACTGGAACAATGTCTAATCGCTACTGAGTTGTAATTAAACTATAAACAATATGTGTACCTCATCTTGTTTTGTACAGAATCTAATTTCTAACTCTCGAACTATTTTTGCTTAGAACTTAGACATTAGTTCTACGCTCTGATTCTATATCTATATTACATAACATTACCTCCATTTTTCTCAACACCAACTCTTTATTTATAGATGTTAAAGGGTTGAGATTGAAGTGATGTGTCTTTTGTGAAAAATTGTATCCGTTGGTTAAGAGTCGTGTCCGTTGTGAAAGGACGTCTTTATCCACTTGAACGAACGCGTTTCTTGGATTTCAACATGTGTTAAATGCACTTTGGCAGAATTTCTACACTTACCGAGAATGGGAATCCTCGGCCGTGAATGGGGGAGCATTAAGTTGAGCTTTGGACGAAGGGAGGAAGTAGCTGAACCACGCGTGTCGCGGCCGCGGGTGGGGGATTCGCTGTCGCGGCATGCTGTGTTTTTCACTTCTTTGCTCTCGTTCGTGTCCTTGACTTGGCGCTTTTGATTTACGTCGTCTTTGACTCCTTTTGTAGGGTTTTTCTTCTGTTTTTGATCCTTTTTCGTTCATATTTGGATTTTACCAAATATTTAGGTACCTTGCAAGAAAAAAAGATATTTGAGAGTAAAAGTAATCTAAACAAATATAAACAACATAAATTTGTAAAAATAATGATGTAAATATTAATGATATTTTAGGTATATTTTGGGCTTAACACCACTCAATAGTTCGCAACAAGAAAGAAGAAAGACAATGAAGAAACATTCAAAACGAAATAGCAAAACAAGATTATTTTCAAACGAACAAGAAAAACACGCTCGCTCATTCAAAAGTAAGAATTTGAATTATTTTTTTTATGAAAAAGAGATAATAGCTAAAAAAAATTTAGCCTCCACCACGCTAAAACTTTGTGATTTTTAGCTATAAATTATTTATAATTTTCAGAACATTTAATTCAGAAATTAAGTTATTTGAGTTTTAAAACTAAGAATTTGATTTTTTTTGTATGAAAAAGAGATATAATAAATTCTTAAAAAAAAAGATACAATAAAAATAAGTTTAAGAGTGTTACGTTAACAAAGAGCCTGTTTGAAAAAATAAAGTTCAAATAAATATAAAGCTATACATAATTTAACAAAATGAGTTTGGTATGGATTGAAACCCATACCCCTCATTTTAGAATAAAGCTCCTAAACCAACTTAGTTACCTTCAATTGTCGAAACAATACTACACTGGTTAAATATAAACAAGTATTCATGGGGGGCTAGATCAGAAAAATTAACAATACTCAAGGACGGAGCCGGTGGCCGGGGGGACTTCGGCTCCGCCCCTGCCAATTGACCTCCAATCCCTTGAGTCTAATAAATTTAGGCCAGATTAGATAATCAATTATGGAATCAGCCCAAATTAAAACTATAAGTAGATATAATGAACCTCATTTCCCTTAACTTTACTAATTTGAACCGAATTAAGTATGTTAATTATATAATTAGTCTAAATTAAATTAAGGGTGAAACAAAAGTCTATTGATAATTTTGGTTAGTATTCATGATGTAAAATAGCTCTAATTGGCTTAATATATCATTTGCTCTCTGAACTTGTCCAAAAAGTTTCCCTGGACTTTTAAAGTGTTCCCAAAGTCCCTTGAGCTTGCAAAAAATATTCTGTTAGCCCCATAAACTTGCGTATAATGTAATTAATTAATTACTCATGGTAAAAATGCAAGTAAAATGTGGAAGATATGTTGCACACATCTTAAAAAAGTAAAACGATCAAGATCGGGGTATGTGGTTCTAATATTAGAGAAGAAATTTTTTATAGTTGAGTAAGTAAAAACTTCATTTTTAATTTATTTTGTGAATTATGTAATATTCTAAGATACGCGCAACATATATTCCACATACGAATGATCAGTGGCGGCGCCAGGAATTGATAGTTGGGGGGCTAATTTTAGTCCGACTATTGGGAGTAATTTTTTGAAGTCCAGCCCTAACGGAAAAAAATTTTAAGTTTCCAGCACATTGAAACTTTGTCGTTTAGGTTTGTTGGCTAAAAATTATAATATTTTCACACTTTTTTTATTTTTAGCTATAAATTTAGTTAATTGAGTCTCAAAAGCAAGAAGTTGATTTTTTATAGATAAATTCTTAAAAAAATAGATATAATAAAAATAAGTTCAAATAAAACAATAAAGAGTTATTAAGCCGCCCTAATTCTAACAATATTAGGACAAAATCGGTAGGTTGTAAACAGCCCTAATTCCTTTTTCCTCAATCCAGAAATCAAAATGCCCCTAGAAGAAAACGTCGCGGGTTCATCATCTCTATTAGGTTGACGCTTGCAGGGGAAAACGAAGACGTGCTTACAGGGGTAAACGAAGGTAGATTGAAGGTCGCTTCTGCGACTAGTTCTCTGATTTTTTTTTGTAACTTTCTGAATTTATTTTATGATTTTCGATCATCTCTATTAGGTTGACGCTTGCAGGGGAAAATGAAGACGTGCTTGCAACGGTAAATGAAGGTTGATTGAAGGTCGTATCTGCGACTAGTTCTCTGAATATTTTTTTTTTGGTAACTTTCTGAATTTATTTTGTGATTTTCGATCATCTCTATCAGGTTGACGCTTGCAGGGGAAAACGAAAACGTGCTTGCAGGGGTAAACGGAAGGCAAATTGAAGGTCGCTTCTACAACTAGTTCTCTGAATTATTTTTTTTTGTAACTTTCTGAATTTATTTTATGATTTTCGATAAGACCATGATAGGTATCTAACTTTCTGAATTTACTGTTGCTTGATTTATTTCCACAGTCATTCGTATTGAGGTCCTCTTTTTCCTATTTCTGAGGATTTATTGCTGGGTCTTGAATGGTATAAAAGGAATAAAGCTATGGATAATAATTTATGTTAACTTAATGTATGGAAAACTTTTTTAAGCAAAGGAGTTCACTGGCTAAGGTACAGTGTAGCTATTATGGACTTAAATGAAGTCTATTCTGATTAGTTAGTTTAAATGCCATGTCTGATATGACTAATAGGAGTTGATCTTAACAAAGTGGAATAATGATTAGGAAATAGTGAGCAATGTGAATAACGTTTTAACGTTTTGAAGTGAATAATGTACCAAATTAATATGTAACTTTGAATTAACGGCCAATTTAGTCATTGAGTTTCCAAATAGGATCAATTTGGTCCAAAATTAAGTTTGAGTATTAATTTGGCCCTTCAACTTGGCATCTAGAGTCAAATTTGCTCAAAATGACAAGTGTCTATACATGTTGGTAGCTATTTGATGTGTCCCTTCTTCAGCCGGACACATGTCAATTTGGATTTATTTGACTCTAGATGCGAAATTAAAGGGCCAAATAGATATCTGACGGGTGTCAAATCCACCAAAAATAAATATAACTTCACTTAGCCGAAAACAGATTGTAAAAGAGCAAGTAAAGGTCGAACCCAAAGGATTAGTACTGATTTAACTAAATTAATAACCAAGAAAATAACAAAATTAAATGAAGGGGGATTTGAGTAGATTGATGAACTAAGTTAACAGAAATAACAAAATCAAAATTGAAGTTGAATATAATAACTAAAGAAGATTTCAGCTAAGGGGTTCTCAAGCAAGGAATTCAATTATTCTTGATCATTGACAGATAAAATAGACTATTATACACATACACATACCGGATCGGTTTGGAGTATTCTTCCTTAATATTAAACTAGTCAAGCACGACAAATAACTAGTTCCTAATCAATAAATAATCCAGCCTCAGTGGTCAAGATTCAATTTATTGACAGTCTTATGAATTAGAAGAACCCGACCTTAGCCAACCGACACTCAGCGTAGACGATTCAGAAACTAAATTACTTGTTCATTCGACTCAAATAAACCCAATTACTTTTGTAGTAATGTCACATGAAAGACAATCTCAGGTTGTCAAATCTGAATCTATTCTTTCAAATACAAAACTAACTTAATTTATATTATCGATTGCTACTATGATTGGTTCGTTTAGGTAAAACTCTAACTTTACCAATTCAGCCATATGATAATCAAATTCAAAGAATGACCTGCAGTTATCATTCAAATAATGAATAATAAATTGAGAATAAATCCCTAAAGTGCAATGAACAAATAAGCGGTAAGATTTATAAGAAGAATTAAAGCACAACAGCCTCACAATAATAACGGAAACCTCCTTTGAATTAACCCTTAACTGAAAATAGAAGTTTAGCTATGAATAGCCATGGAAGAATACATGGTTTCTCTTTACAAAAGAGAACCCAAAAGAAGAAGTCGACAAAACAAAACTAAAAACTGAATGTAAAATTCTGAAATAAAAATTGAATCCTTTAGAGATAGATCTTCTCCTATTTATAGGAATTCTTCAACCCTAATTAGGAGATAAATCCTAGCTAATTGTAAAAAATAAATATTCTAACTTCCTAATACTACTTGACTTCTTCCTTCCTGATTTGTAGGCTCAAAACTCTTTAATAGACATCTGAAAACGTGATAAAATTGAATAGATTCGCACTTGACATATTTGGAAAGATGTATGCCCGTGTTCTTCTTAGTCTTGTGCAAGACTAACTCCCAGTTTCAACTTTAGGTCTTTAAAATGGTTCCAGATTTTATCTTTAGCCAAATTAGCTCCAAATAGCCCCAATTCAGCTCCTTTCTTCATAATAAGTCCATGTAGAGGCATAATACACAAAACAAGCAATAAAACCCGTGATAACAATCAAACCGGCTAACAAATAGCATAACAAGTGGGTATTTTATCGCTGAAATAGACACTTATCAAACACCTCACACTTACCCAATGCTTGTCCTTAAGCATACCAGATCATGTCAACAGTTCTTAGCTCTAATGATTTCGTGTTTACTAACCTTTCCCGATCCCCCTCATAATGCAAAGATTATCAGCCATTAACTCTCCAAGTCAAGAATTTATTCATGTTTAAATACACAATGTAACTACTTGAAAAATATCACCAAATAAGCTTTTGACCATGTACATGAGAGATGAATTAAAATCAGCAGCACCCTCATAGAGTTCACTCATTGCACTCAAGTGTTTAAGCTATAATTAGTTTTAAGAAATCACTCAAGTCACAATCTAGAATGAAATTACCATAAGCTTGCCAATATATCAAATCTCCACCACTTAGTATGAATTCAAGATACTAAATCAAAGGGGCTTAAAACAGGGTGTAACATAGGTTGAGGTAAAGTTTGGAAAGGAAAAGAGGAAGAAAGGGAAACCGAGAGTAGTAAAATGTACATTCTACTCTGAAAATGGCCAAAATGGAAATCAAAACTCAATTATTTACAAATGACTTACAATTCTCAAACTTCAGAATGAATGTTCAAGATGAACTTAAACAACTATAAACAGACTGAAATGAAAAAAAAAACTAACAAGAAATTTTTCTTTGCTTTTTTTCTTTTTGTTTTTCTTCTTTTTTTCTGCCTCTTGACTTTTTTCTTCTTCTTTTTCTGAGGCTTTTTTATGATTTTTTTAGTATAGAAAACCTTTGAACTATAACAAGAAAGCTGTATTTTGTAGACTAACGTCTATTTAGACACCTTTTTGAAGCATAACCACATATAATATAACTAAAGGACTATTCAATTGGATCCTCATACTTTGGTGAACATGTGGTTATTTTGAACACGAACATTGCTCAAAGCAGCAACTAAACATTGAATAAAGTAAAAGAATATACAGACTCTGATGGTTAAAATGTCCCTGGCCAATGGACTCGAATAAGAGTTTTGTCAAGAATGGGGAAAAGGCTCAAATGTGGCTGAACTAAGGGTTGGATACTGTTATTTTTGTTAGTCTTGAGCAAGACTAAGGGTTCGAATTTATTTGAAATAGATAAGAAAAGAAACCTACTACCCTTATCAGTTTTAATGTTTGAATACATCAGTGTGGTCTCGAAATACATAATATGGCAAGTTCTAGAATTCCAAACTAGAATTGGATAACACTCAGGAAAAAAAAATAGAACAAAGTGTAATGTTTTGTTCTTGCATTTAGGCTCAAAACCTTTCCAAAATTAGGGATAAAAATGGTGTTGCTTCATTCAAAACATCTTTTCATGTCATGAGAGATTAATCAAGTAGTTCATATGCATACTTAAGGCAATTATGCAATCCTGACCTTTTAAAATCAACAACCTTACTCAATACAAAACTTAAGGATTTCAGTACTAAGTTAGCAACCTAGTTTCAATCGAGCACAAAACAGAGAGCTAGCATTGGTAATTTTAAGGACGAAGCAATGGGTGGATAACTCACACTAGAATCGAGCATATTTTCTGATTTTTTTTCTTTTGAGACGGACACCTCACACTATTTCAGCACATATCCCATAGAATTAAATCCAATTTTACAGCAAATTCCAGATAACTCACCCAAAATTCAGCAGCAAATTAGCACCAAAACCCATAAAATTTGCATCAATTAACTCAGAAATTTCAGTAGTAGACTTGCTAAAATTTCAGCAACAGATTCATAAACCAAATATACCAGCAGCAAAATTTTCAAACCAGTCAGAAGCTAGAAGCCTTTTAACAAATTAACCATCACAACCAAAATTAGTCAAGCACTTCTATATAAACATCCCTCCCCCTCTTTTCTCCTCGCATTGTCCCAATGCGGAATTCAAACAATAAGGGGCAAAAGGCAGCAAACATGAGAAAAATAAATAAATGGAGAAGAAAATATATGCTTACTGCCACTTTTTTGTTTGAAGGAGGGGACTTCGGTTGAAACTGATTGCGATTGAAGGAAGTGTGGTGGAGTTGTCCAAAATTGAAGGAAAGAAATTAAAGTGGAAATTGATGTATGAGGAGAGGTGATTGTTGAGTGGTGAAGGAGAAGATAGTAGAAAATAAATTAGAAAAAGAGAGTTCTAATTTGTGAGAAGAGAAGGAAGATGGTGGTGCTGGGTATGTTGGAAAGGAGTGAGGGAGTGAGGCGATGTTGTTGGAGAGGAATTAGAAGTGGGGGCAATATGGTGTTGATGGAATGATGGCTGGGTTTTGTGAGTGCTGGAGAAGGCAGGGAATGGAAGAGGAGAGAGGTGGTGATGCTCAGGTTTGAATTGGTGAAGGAAGAAAAGTAAAGTGTGCGGCTGTGTAGGGTAGAATTAGGGATTAAAAAAATAGTGTTTAGGATAAAATTGTTTTTTCTTTTTCCTGCTTTACACTTTTGGGCTTTTTATTAACTCCCTAACTCATTCTCTTGGCCTTTATCCCTCCATTCTTTTCTTTTTCTTCAAACCTGTAAAACAAAACTCAGAAATTCAAGCCCTTTGGAGAAGATGGTGTTAGTTAAATTAGTTAACCTACATGAAATAAATAAAATAAAAACAAGACTGAATAAAAATGATAGATGTTGGTCTTGGGCAATACCAAAACTGGGCTGCCTCCCAAAAGCGCCGCTAGTTAACGTCTTTGGCTAGACATTTGTGATTTTACACTATCCAATTCCTAATTGTTCATCCTCCTTTTCATCCCAATCATAACCAAAAATATTTTCAAGATTGTCCGGGTTACTCTTTTCCTGCACAGTGGAATCAATCAAGCTATCCTGAAAAACACAATGAAATTCAATTGGATATAAAATTATACCCTCTTGAATATCCAAATTTTCATTAGCCTTAGATGAGTAAATCAGAAAATTTTGCTCTGAATTTATGATTGAATTATCTGAATTTATGATTGAATTATTACTTGCATCCAAAACATAAAAATCCCTTGATAATCTAACTCATCGACAGCTATGTACTTTTTATCATTAATTACCTTGTCATTTTCTATTATTTCATCTTCCTCTAACGCATAGTCCTGAACTAAAATTGGAGTGGCTAAATTCAAAACAATTTCATCAAGGGACATACCAGAGGTTGATGAATTAATAGAATATGATTGATAATTATCTGAACTTGATTGGTTCCAAAAGAAATTGGGACACAGAGAAAAGTATGGATCAGAATTCCAGCGGTACTCATTGATGAGTTGAAGCACATGATCCATAATTACGAAAAATCACTCAAAGGAAAAAAAATATAAACCTGATTATTAATAAAATTAAAGCAAGTTAAACTAATCCCCGGCAACGGTGCCAAAATTTGATGGGTGTCGAATCCACCAAAAATAAATATAACTTCACTTAGCCGAAAACAGATTGTAAAAGAGCAAGTAAAGGTCGAACCCAAAAGATTAGTACTGATTTAACTAAATTAATAACCAAATAAATAAAAAATTAAATGAAGGGGGATTTGAGTAGATTGATGAACTAAGTTAATAGAAATAACAAAATCAAAATTGAAGTTGAATATAATAAATAAAGAAGATATTAATTCATCAACCTTTGGTATGTCCCTTGATGAAATTGTTTTGAATTTAGCCACTCCAATTTTAGTTCAGGACTATGCGTTAGAGGAAGATGAAATAATAGAAAATGACAAGGTAATTAATGATAAAAATTACATAGCTATCGATGAGTTAGATTATTCAAAGGATTTTTATGTTTTGGATGCAAGTAATAATTCAATCATAAATTCAGAGCAAAATTTTCTGATTTACTCATCTAAGGCTAATGAAAATTTGGATATTCAAGAGGGTATAATTTTATATCCAATTGAATTTCATTGTGTTTTTCAGGATAGCTTGATTGATTCCAATGTGCAGGAAAAGAGTAACCCGGATAATCTTCAAAATATTTTTGGTAATGATTGGGAAGAAAAGGAGGATGAACGATTAGGAATTGGATAGTGTAAAATCACAAATGTCTAGCCAAAGACGTTAACTAGCAGCGCTTTTGGGAGGTAGCCCAGTTTTGGTCTTGCCCAAGACCAACATCTATCATTTTTATTCAGTCTTGTTTTTATTTTATTTATTTCACGTAGGTTAACTAATTTAACTAGTATCATCTTCTCCAAAGGGCTTGAATTTCTGAGTTTTGTTTTACAAGTTTGAAGAAAAAGAAAAGAATGGAGAGATAAATGCCAAGAGAATGAGTTAGGGAGTTAATAAAAAGCCCAAAAGTGTAAAGCAGGAAAAAGCCCAAAAGAATGAGTTAGGGAGTTAATAAAAAGCCTAAAAGTGTAAAGCAGGAAAAAGAAAAAACAATTCGGACCTGAGCATCACTGCCTACAGCCGCACACTTTACTTTTCTTCCTTCACCAATTCGGGCCTGAGCATCACTGCCTCTCTCCTCTTCCATTCCCTGCCTTCTCCAGCACTCACAAAACCCAGCCATCACTCCATCAACACCATATTGCCCCCACTTCTAATTCCTCTCCAATAACATCGCCTCACTCCCTCACTCCTTTCCAACATACCCAGCACCACCATCTTCCTTCTCTTCTCACAAATTAGAACTCTCTTTTTCTAATTTATTTTCTACTCTCTTCTCTTTCACCACTCAACAATCACCTTTCCTCATACTTCAATTTTCATTTTAATTTCTTTCCTTCAATTTCGGACAACTCCACCACATCTCCTTCAATCGCAATCAGTTTCAACCAAAGTCCCCTCCTTCAAACAAAAAAGTGGCAGTAAGAGCATCTCCAACCCTCACCAAATGAGGGTTGAAAATGCCTTTTTAGTGGTGGTTGGCTTCTCCAACCACCACTAAATTTCTATGCCATTTTGGCATAGAAATGCAAAATCAACTAATTTTGGTTGATTTTGCTTTCCACCAAAATTTATTTTGGTGGAAATCAATAATTTAATATAAATATATTTATTTATTATATTTATTATTTTAATTCAAATTATGTTTTATGAATTATTTAATTTAGTTAAATATTATTTATTTTTTTTCATTTTATATTTTATAGTTAAATATATTATTAATGATTTAAAATTAAATAATATTGTTTTCTTATTTTTGAATTAATTTTTTAATATAGATTATTGATGATAATAATAATATATATAAAAAATAATAAAAGTGTTATGTAAAATAGAATAAAGTGGAGAATATTATTTTTAGTGTAATAAATGATGTAGTGGGTTGGAGAAAAAAATAAGATTTGATGTTTAGAAAATAGAAAATGGAGATAGAGATGGCGTAATGGGTTGGAGATGGCCTAAGCATATCTTTTCTTCTCCAGTTATTTATTTTTCTCATGTTTGCTGCCTTTTGCCCCTTATTGTTTGAATTCCGCATTGGGACAGTGCGAGGAGAAAAGAGGGGGAGGGATGTTTATATAGAAGTGCTTGACTAATTTTGGTTGTGATGGTTAATTTGTTAAAAGGCTTCTAGCTTCTGACTGGTTTGAAAATTTTGCTGCTGGTATATTTGGTTTATGAATCTGTTTAGCTTAACGTACAAACGTTTAAAAAAACAAAAAACATATTAGATCTTTTATCTTTTATATTTTAATTCATTAAACTCTTAATCTTTTATTTGGATACATTAAATTTTTGATCTTTTATTTTTGGTCTCATTAAATCTTTAATGACCAAATTAGTAAGTTGTGAATATGTAATTTAGTTAAAAATAAGTTATTAATTTTATATGTATTTGAAATTATTAAAAAATATATATTTTTTACCGTTTGAATTAAGATTTTTACAGTTTTTATTGCGAAATTACATCCAAAGCTGCTTTCAAACAGTGAAAAAAATGCAAATTTCGAATGTAGATGCAATGAATAACAATATGTTATCCGAATATTATGTCCAAAATTACTTTTTTTATCATCAAAGGCTTAATGAAAGCAAAAATAAAAGATCAAAGGCTTAATAAACCAGAAAATGAAAGATCAGTGGCCTAATAATGTTGTTTGCCTTTAAAAAAGATATCAATTTAAGTTCGATAATGGAACGTGACGCATCATTCTTGTTAATCTGTTAAGTTCTGATTTCTCTCCCTACGTACAATTGATAGAACTTAACAGATTAATATGAATGATATGTCACGTTTCGTTATCGATGCCTAAATTGGTACCCTTTTTTTAAACGTTAAGCCTATATTGGTGTTATTTCGTATATGAAACCTAAATTAATACTTTTCCAAAAACCATAGGCCTATTTTGGTACATTCTCTCTAAAATAAAAGACAAATGGTAAGTTTGTAAGAAAAAGAGTTGTACCATGATTCCCTCGAATTTGGGGTGTAAGGAAAATTATCCAAAATTAACCTCACCTACCATCACTAACTATACTCTTCAATTACACCTCAAAAGAAACAAGATTACCTAATTACACTTACTCTCACCTATGCTCACTTATTGTACTCTTCAATTACACCTCAAAAGAAATAATGTTACCTAATTACACTTACCCTCACCTACCTTCAAATACCATCATCTAAACAATCTCCTAGACTTATTAGCTTTTTTGGCTAAACTACACACATGGCCACTGAACTTCAATTCTTCACGATTAGCCATTGAACTTTACACTTTATTACACTGGTGGCCACACTCTCACCATTGACCAACACTTTTACCTTTGACTCCTCTTTTGTACCGGTTCTCTCTCTCCTTATCCTCCATCTAAAATATATAATATGCATTTTACCCCACTATTTATATTATATTTGTTTCTCTCTCTAACTCTTCCTTTCTCTCTCTAACACCAGTATCAGTCTCTATCTAACTATCCTTTTCTCTTGATAACTTGTGAAAAATCTTCAACTAGAGCTCTTCCCTGTGAGGCGTTGTTGGGTTCGGCCGAGGATACTCTCATACTTAAGTTAGTAATAATTCTAGAGAGAATAAATAGTAAACATAAAGTAGGGTTAGAATAATGTGTGTGTACCTTTGATCCTAGGAACTTGTGGTATTTATATAGGTTTCTGTAACCTTCAACATTAATGGGGAAGCAGGTGAAGAGTCATGTCATTACTCATCTTTAATTGCTATCAATTCTCCATTAATCCCAGCATTTATCCTTGAATATCTGGGAGTTGGGGTATTCGAACAGTCAAGTCTTTATTTCATTTTGGCTATTTATTGTCATTTAATTATATTTATTCCTATTCATGGATGGTTATGAAGGCGCCTTTTGGTATTCTTAGAACTGTCGAGGCGTATGTACGCTCTCTTTGAGACTAATGGCGGGTCTCGTCATGGTCCACGTGACGTGGCATAATGCTAGAGACTCCTTCCTTTCTCTTCTACATTAATTATCATTAATTCCACATTAATCATGCATAAATCACTCTTTTAGAAGGAATAATGGTTTGACAATTGATATCTATTAATTTTCCCTTTGTTCCTCGTTCTAGAATAATTTAGGTTGTTATCATCTCTCTAAAATCTAGTTGCAACCCTCGTTTTTTTCTAATTAGATTTGAAAAACGTCTATTACAGTTCGTTGGAGCTTCAATGGATCCAGAATGAATCTGCTGATATGTTCTAACGTCGTTTTAAAACACGAACTATGAAGTTTAGAACGTACGACATATGTTTTAGAATATATGTTATGTTTTTTAGAACATGTGTTATGTTTTTTCGAACATGAGTTAAAAATTATATTATAGAACAAATTAAAAAACGATCCAGATATCTACTAATTTTTTTAGAACATTATACTTAATTTTTTGAACACAAACTATAAACTTTAGAACATACGTTATGTTTTTTAGAATATGAGTTATAAATTATATTATAGAATAAATGCAAAAATGATCCATATATTTACTGATTTTTTTAAAACATTATACTTAATTTTTAGAACACAAATTATAAAGTTTAGAACATATGTAACAATATTTAGAACATCGTGCTTAACATTTTAAAACATAAATTACAAAAATATAGAGGAATTAAATAAATAAAAAATTAGAGCATGTTCTTGGATTTTTTTTCTATTAATAATTCATTATTATGCACATTTAATCGATATTAATAAATGCATGCGCCAAATATTAAACAATAAAAGATACAAGGGCAGTGGTATATTAAGCAGCGCACGACATAATACATAAGAAAAGCAATTGTCTCAGTGGTAAGTAATGTGGAGTGTAGATGACTTGTCCAAGGTTTGAATCCCAGCAGCAGTGTTTTATTTTATGTTTTATAAAATTAACCAAACATTATATTTTCAGCATTTTAAAGTGAAACACTAAAAGCTATTTTGAAAAGTTGAAACAATCAAATCTTAAAAGTCGAACTCAAAATGTATAATTTAATTGGTTTGATTTATTTTATTTTTGAAATAACGATTTGATACTCTTACTACATAATTTATTTATAAACTTTTGTTTAAGAAAAAATTATGTATAAACTTAATTTATGTTTGTTGTAGCCTGAACTAAACAATAAATTTGTATAATGTGAGATCAATGTTGAACTTCTGAAGGAAGGCGGTCCTTCCAATCAGGATGATGACGGTCGACGTTCCTTGAGGATCGAACCTCCTGGATGAAGGTTGAACGTCTCTGGATGAAGGATGAACGTCCCTAGATGAAGGTTGAACGTCTCTAGATGAAGGTTGATCTTCCTTGAGGATTAACCTGTTACAGTGTGGGAAGCGATCTTCCCACAAATACTCCGATGCTTAAGTCAGATACCGTAAAATATAGTATTCTTTTCCCTCTCCAAAAACCAACCTTTTCCTCTTCAGCTTTCAACCTATTTATAGGAATAAAGGAGGAAGTTACCTATGAGCTATCGGTATGCGATCATGCTGAACGTGGGTACAATTATCTAGGACGATAATGGAGTGCGTGGGTAGTGGTTATATCAATTGCTCCCCACTGTTATTTTCGGATTATTTTCCAAAATAAGAGTGAGAAAAATAAATATTCTTAACCGCTCGAGAAATGATTCTTAAATAAATATTCTTAACTGCTCGAGAAATGATTCTCAAAAATAGTAGCACGAATCTCCCTGACAGGATTATCGATTTCGTACAAGAAGTAAAAACGGAATAAGTTTTTTGGAAAAATGAATGAAAAGTCGGGTTCTTTCCCGATGAAATAAAAAAAGAAAAGCATCGAACTTCAACGCTTTTTTGATGATTTTTGTTTCGGAATAATCGACCTTCAATGGAGTTTGCATTTTCTGTTTTTTCCAACAGTTCGAACTTCACCATTTTCCCGACCTTTTGTGTATTTTGAATAAAAACGATCCTCGAGGTTTTTGCGAGTTCGAACAAAACTCGAACCTCTAATGTTTTTGTGTTTTGAAAAAACGATCCTCAACGTTTTGCGATTTCGGACAAAACTCGCACCTCCAACGTTTTTTCGTTTTGAATAAAAACGATCCTCAACGCTTTTGGGGTTTTAAACAAAACTCGAAACTCCGACCTTTTGCATTTTTTGAATAAAAGTGATCCTCGGGGTTTTTACGAGTTCGAACAAAACTCGAACCTCTAACATTTTTCTGTTTTGAAAAAACGATCCTCAACGTTTTGCGATTTTGAACAAAACTCGAACCTCCAGCGTTTTTTCGTTTTGAATAAAAACGATCCTCGAGGTTTTTGCGAGTTCGAACAAAACTCGAACCTCGACCGGTTTTTCAATTTGAATAAAAACGATCCTCAACACGTTCGCGATTCTGAACAAAACTCGTGCTAACGTTTTCTCGTTTTTGATGAAATTGATCCTCAATGCTTTTTGACGATTTCCATGGTTCGAACCTTTAACGTTTTTTCGCTTTGGATAAAATTGATCCTCAACGTTTTTGCGATTTTAAACAGAACTCGAGCCTCCACCGCTTTTTCGTTTCGAATAAAAACGATCCTCAATGCTTTTTTGCGATTTTTAACAGAACTCGAGCCTCCACCGCTTTTTCGTTTCGAATAAAAACGATCCTCAACCGCTTTTTGCGATTTTCAACAGAACTCGAGCCTCCACCGCTTTTTCGTTTTGAATAAAAACGATCCTCAACCGCTTTTTTGTGATTTTAAACAGAACCCGAGCCTCCACTGCTTTTTCGTTTCGAATAAAAACGATCCTCAACGTTTCGTGATTTTGAATGAAACTTGAACCTCGGCCCTTTTTTGCGTTTTTTCTATTTTGAATGTGGATCGATCCTATGACGTTTTTGCGATTTTTGTCTTTACAAAAAATCGAACCCGCAAACGTCTTTTGCGATCGAACCTCAACGCTTTTTGACGATTTCCATGGTTCGAACCTTTCCATTTTTTCGTCTTAATCATTTTTAGCTTTTTCTTCTGCAGCTGGCTTACTTCGTCTGAAAATATTCATCATGGTTCGCACTAAGCAAACATCAAGACACATATTCAAAGCATTAGGGCCACACTCCTTGGATGTATTAGCCTTGTGTGTTCCTACTTGTCTATCATAAGATGATGTTCGTACCTTCAAGACAATGTTCTCGTTTCCGTCTAATTGGGAGGTCCGCCTCCCTTCAGACTCGAAGACTTCTTTTGCCTTTGCGCCTTCAAAATCGTTTGCCATTCATGAGGTCTTGTTGGAAATGGGAGTTCATTTTCCTTTACCTTCTTTCTTCATGGAATTTTTGAAGAGCAACAAATTGTCTCCGTCTCAGCTTCATCCTCAAGGATGGAGATTGCTTCTGGCATTTTACGCGCTTTGTAACGAAAAAGGGAGTAGTTTTAGTCGTCAACTTTTTTCATCTTTTTTACCTCCTTAGATCTCTCCAGGACAAATCCGGGCGATTTTCTCTTCAGAGGACCGATATGTGTGAGGAGGGATTATTCATCGATGATCTCCTTCCCATCAAGAAGTATGAAGATAGAGGGATTGTCATTTTTCCTTTTGAAAGGACATGGAACATTCCTCTTTCATGGAGCTGGTGTTGGATTAGGCGAGGCGTCTCACGTCCATCGCATTCCAAACTTTTAGATAGATATTCATCCGAGATTCTTATTCTTCAGTATGCAAAAAATCCTTTTGGTCACTTTTTAAAGGCTTTCCGTCGTATCACGATTGGTTGGGAGATTACTCCATCATTGATATCTGCGAAAGAAGGCAAGAGTTTTTGCTCTTCATCAGAAAAAAACAACTACGGCCCCTGGCCTTATGGACATGACATCCGCATCTGATTTTGTCGATAGCCCATCATTGGTTGAGTAAAAATTTAATGTTCCTTTGATGTCTGAATTGTCAAAAGATTCTCCACAGTTCATACCTGAGCCTGGTGAATGACTTAACAGGTTATGACTAACGCTTTTTTTTTGACGATTTTCATCTTAATCACTTGAAATTCAAACTGAATTGAATGTAGATTCCTCTATGAGGTAAATTCCTCTTTGATGTAGATTCATCTTTAAGGTAAATTCTTCTTTGAGGTAGATTCCTCTTTGAGGTAGATTCCTCTTTGATGTAAATTTTTCTTTGAGGTAGATTCCTCTTTTGCAGGGAGCTCAGCGTAAATAATGCTTTTGATTTGATTTTGAACCTGAACTCTTATGGATTCAATCATTCCTGCTCCCCAATCACTTGAAATTCAATCTGAATTGAATGTGATTTTGATGAACTTTATTGATATTGCTTTAATAGAAATAACTGCGTGCACTTTGGTGAAATCATTTAGCTTTTTTCTACACCATGTGTCTTAATAGCCTTGATAACGACGTGCCCTATGGTGGAAGCGTTTTGCTTTTTTCTACACCATGTGTCTTAACAGCCTTGATAACTGCGTGCACCATGGTGAAAGCGTTTTGCTTTTTTCTACACCAAGTGTCTTAACAGCCTTGATCCGTGTGCATTCATGGTCTGTTACACTCATATGTCTTAACGGTTTTGATAACTGCATGCACCAAGGTGAAAGCGTTTCGCTTTTTTCTACACCATGTGTCTTAACAGCCTTGATAACTGCGTGCACCATGGTGAAAGCGCTTTGCTTTTTTCTACACCAAGTGTCTTAATAGCCTTGATAACTGCGTGCACCATGGTGAAAGCGTTTTGCTTTTTTCTACACCAAGTGTCTTAACAGCCTTGATCCGTGTGCATTCATGGTCTGTTACACCCATATGTCTTAACGGTTTTGATAACTGCGTGCACCAAGGTGAAAACGTTTCGCTTTTTTCTACACCATGTGTCTTAACAGCCTTGATAACTGTGTGCACCATGGTGAAAGCGCTTTGCTTTTTTCTACACCAAGTGTCTTAACAGCCTTGATAACTGCGTGCACCATGGTGAAAGCGTTTATGCTTTTTTCTACACCAGGCGTCTTAACAGCCTTGATAACTACATGCACCATGGTGAAAGCGTTTCACTTTTTTCTACACCAAGTGTCTTAATAGCCTTGATCCGTGTGCATTCATGGTATGTTACACCCATATGTCTTAACGGTTTTGATAGAGACAACTCTTTGATGATCGAACCTTCTTGATGATCGAACCTTCTTGATGATTGAACTCCTGAAGGAAGGCAGACCTTCCAACCAGAATGATGACGAAGGTCGAGTTCTTTGAGGATTGAACCTCCTTGAGGATTGAACCTCCTTGAGGATCGAACCTCCTTGATCATCGAAACTCCTTGATGATGGAACCTCCTTGAGGATTGAACTCCTGAAGGAAGGCGGACCTTCCAACCAGAATGATGACGAAGGTCGACGTTCTTCGAGGATTGAACCTCCTTGATGAAGGTCGAAGGTCCCTTGATGAAGGCGAAGGTTCTTCGATGACGGTTGACCTTCCTTTATTCATAATGAGCGTTGTACAATGCAATTGCTTTGAGCTTCAAGTAATTTGCCTTCTATGTCTTGTGAATCTTAGGCGTTGAACTTCTTTAATGGACGTAGGAGGCTTCATCTCTGAAATAGCTTGGATTTTCTCTGGACTTGCCTCAATTTCTCTTTCAGTTATCATGTAACCTAAAAAAATTTGTGATTGTACTTTGAAAGTACATTTGTTAGGATTTAGCTTTATAACGTGGGTCCTCAATACATCGAGCACTTTGTCGAGCTTTTCCACATGTGATTCACCCTTCTTACTTTTGATAATCTTGTCATCTACGCAAGTTTCTATGGTATTATCCAACAAAGATTTGAAGACTTTGTTAACCATCATCGGGTATGTGGCTCTTGCATTTTTAAGCCCACAAGGCACAACTTTGTAGCGGTAGGTTCCTCTTTCAGTGATAAGTACAGTTTTCTCTTCATCGGGAGGGTTCATCTTTACTTGATGATACCCCATGTATGCGTCGATAAAGCTCAACAGCTTATAGCTAGATGTTTCATCCACCATCTTGTCAATTTGGGGCAACAGATATGAATCTTTCGGACAAGCTTTGTTCAGATCAGTGAAATCTATTCATACTCTCCACTTTCCGTTGGGTTTCTTCACCATCACAATGTTTGCAAGCCAATCTGGGTAATAAACTTCTCGAATAAAGTTTGCTTCAAGCAACTTGTCAACTTCTTTTTCTAAAGCCTTTTGCCTCTCTGGAGCTATTCTTCTTTTCTTTTGCTTGATTGGCTTGATGCTTGGATCAACATTCAAGTGGTGGGAAGCTACCCTCAAGCTTATGCCAGGCATAACCGTAGGAACCCAAGCACACACGTCCATGTTCCTCTTAAGGCATGCGATTACTTCACCCTTCACTTCTTCTGCCATTTTACTTCCAATATATGTTATATTTGCTGGATCATTTTCTGTCAGCGGTATCGCTTCAACTTCTTCAACTGGCTTTGGTTTTGGCTTATTGTCAGATTCTTCAGAAATCACCATCGTCTCTGCACTTGCACCATGCTTTTCCTTTAATGGAAGAAATGTAGCGGTTGCGAGCTTTCTTTTGCTCTCTTCTCACTTGCTTTATACTGTTTGGTGTAGGAAACTTCATTAATAAGTCTTCTAGCGATATCATGGCTCCCCTGCCAATAATTAATGGTCTTCCTAGTATCACATTGTAGGCTAGAGATACAGATTTTACTACCATAAAATTCACCATCCTTGTAACATTACAAGGGTCATCGTCCAACGTGATTGGTAATTGGATAGACCTTGCCACTTGGACGGCTTCCCCCGAGAAGCTAAAGAATGGAGCCAACACCTTCTTCAATCTATCCAAAGATAAGTTCATCTTCTTGAAACAATTCCAATAGAGGAGGTTGACTGAACTCCCACTGACAATGAGAATTCTTTCCACCGGGAACTTCATTATAGTAGCCGAGACCACCATTGCATCATCATGGGGTATCACTACATTTCCCTGATCTGTCGGGGTAAAGGTTATGGACTCTTCTTCTTGGGCTTTCATCACATTGTTGACTTCATAAGCTTGTCTAGTATAAGCCTTCCTTGATGAAGAGGATTCACCGGCTAAAGTTTCCCCTCCAGAGATAACATTTATTGCTGGGTACACCGACTTGTTATCAAGGGCTATGGCTTTGTCTTTCTTATCTTCCTTCCCTCTGGCGTATGTTTGGCCATCCTTGTCTCTGTTTTCCAAATACCTTTCTTTTTTGGGGTTTTGTGGCTTTTTCCTTCTCCACATTTCTGTATAGACAAAATTTTCAAGCTTACCTTGTCGTACCAATGACTCTATTTCATTCATCAGTTGCCTACATCGATCAGTTGAGTGACCATGAGCCTTGTGGAATCGACAATAAGCATTTGTCAATCTGCCCATCGTCCCATTAGCCTTTGGGGGGAACGTAAGGAGTCTGGAGCTTTCAATGGCTTCCAGGATATTAGAACGTGGCTGGAGTAAGGGTGTGAAATTCTCATATTTCGGCCTTGGTGCATATCTTGCTTCGTTCCTTCTTCCCTTTTTTTTACATCACCAACCTCTTCCCTTTCCTTTCTTTTCCTATCTTGATTTTCCCTCGCCCCTATGTTCTTCATCACATCCTCGGAAAGGATGAACTTATTAGCCTGGCTGAACAAATCTCCCAAGGTTGAGGGTTGATCATAAGAAAAATATTTTTGGAGATCTCGCGATCTCGTTCCCTAGAGTATTCCTGCAACTGCCATTCCAGCTTGGAGATCCTGAATCTCCAGAGTTGCAACGCGAAACCTTTCTATGTAGTCCTTCAAACTTTCCTTTTCATCTTGCTTTATTATGAGGAGATACGTCGCATCCTTCTTCCTCCTGGTGTTGATGATGAATGCTTTTATGAATTCTCTTCTCAATTGATCAAAGTTAGAGATGAAGCTTTCCTTTAAGCTATTGAACCACACGCGAGCATGATCTGATAGAGTGAGGGAGAAAGCTTGACACATTATGGCATCTTCCCATCCGTGTAATAGCATTACCGCTTCATAACTCTACATATGATCGTAGGGATCACCCTTTCCGGAATAAGTGGCGAGTTGGGGCATCTTGAATTTTTGAGGGAGAGGTTTATTCATGATCTCTACTGCAAAAGGAATTTTCCTTACTGCTTGTTCGTCATTGCTCGGAACTAACTTCTTTTGTTCTAGCACCTTTTCAATCATCTTCTTAAGGTCTACTGTCTCTTTCGCATTGAACATGGATTCTTCTCCGGCTTTCTCATGTGCCTTCGAATTTTCTTTGCAAGAACTTTCCACAACTTCATGGATCTTTAAGTTGTTTCCCTTGCGCTTTCCTCCTTCACGTGGTTCTACGACTTCAATTTCATCATGTGGTATCTCTACCTCATGACCTTTTTCCTTGTTTCGAAACTCTTTGTCTCGCATTTCTTCTTGGACAAAAAGCATTAATTCTTTGAGCTGATTATTGTTTTCTTCAAATTTTTTCTTCAACTCTTCATAATCCGCCAAGGGAACGGTAGGTGGATTTGTTCTTGACGGCCCATGTTGGTCTTTAACATTTTCAACACGTTCTTCTTCGTTGGTTGGATGTGCATCGTGTTCGTCCGGAATATGGGATGCTTGAGAAGGTGGAACTTGAGATTTCTTGGGAGGCATCTTTTTTGTTACGACAAGTAGATAATGTTGAATGAATGACTTTTTGATCTTTTCCCACAAACGGCGCCAATTGTTGTAGCCTGAACTAAACAATAAATTTGTATAATGTGAGATCAATGTTGAACTTCTGAAGGAAGGCGGTCCTTCCAATCAGGATGATGACGGTCGACGTTCCTTGAGGATCGAACCTCCTGGATGAAGGTTGAACGTCTCTGGATGAAGGTTGAACGTTCCTGGATGAAGGTTGAATGTCCCTGGATGAAGGTTGAACGTCTCTAGATGAAGGTTGATCTTCCTTGAGGATTAACCTGTTACAGTGTGGGAAGCGGTCTTCCCACAAACGCTCCGATGCTTAAGTCAGATACCGTAAAATATAGTATTCTTTTCTCTCTCCAAAAACTAACCTTTTCCTCTTCAGCTTTCAACCTATTTATAGGAATAAAGGAGGAAGTTACCTGTGAGCTATCGGTATGCGATCATGCTGAACGTGGGTATAATTATCTAGGACGATAATGGAGTACGTGGGTAGTGGTTATATCAATGTTAAAGTCTAAAAAGATATATCATATTAATTAATGTGGAATGAAACGGAATGAGTTTAGATAAACAAACCCAGACCCAATATTTCATATATCTAGTTAGCCCATCTAATTACGAAGGGCTTTTCCGGAAATAAGCAGAGGAAAGGACGTCAGACTCCAAGTTACACACTTAATTACTTATTGCAGAGATATAGCTTCCGGACCAATCAGGAGATAACATGTGTAACCAAGCACAAACTCGGATGTCTATAAATAGCACAGAAATCAAGAAGGCATGTACACAATTCTATAAACTACAATATCACTACATTCCTCCTAAATTACGTATTCTTCATACTAATTTAGGCATCGGAGAGGGTTTGTCGATCATCAGCCCCCTGTCTGACTGTTTTCTCTCTTTCAGGTCGTTGGAAATCGTTGATTAACAAGTTGAAGGATGTTCTGATATCATTAATAATAAAACCACTGCTTAAACAAAACCCTAATTACAGGTAATAAACAATTAAAAATAAAAATCTTAAAAAGTTTATAGTTCTTAACACTAATGGAAGTCTTAGAAAAACATTAAGATGACATGTTTAAAATCATAACCGTTAAAAAAAACTTTCAAGTTCTTTATCTAAATTTTAGGAGGTTTTTTTTCGATATTTAGCTAGAAGTAAAGTCACTTGCTTTCATTTTTCTTTTATAGTTTAGGATAGGTTTGATAGTTTCTATTTTATTTGGAAAAATTTTCTTCTTTCTTGTATTTTTCCTCATATGGATGATCGTGGTCTTTTTCACTATATGCGTGGTTGTCGTTTGTGTCCCTATATGGATGTTATCATGTTTTCCTTCACGAAAAAACAGAAGAGTTTTGTCTATTATCACATAGGTATGGTTCATTGAAAGATTATAAAGTTATTCATGAAAAAAAGACTCTGAAATCGATTTTGGGTGGACTTTGTTTCCAATCGTTGTGCCAAAATCAGTTTCAAGCACTGTTTAGCATTGTATTTTCAGAGTAAATAATTTATTAGTCTCTAAATTTGTATATATTACACTATTTAGTCTTTTTATTTGTAAAAACACACTATAAAGTCCATAAGCTTTGACAAAACAATCACTTCATCTTTCCATCCATAAATTTTATAAAAATGACAAATATATCCTTCTACAATTAATTAATTTATATTGATATTCTTTAATTACGTTTTATATAAAAATAATTATTATATTAATACAAGTATGAAAAGTAATATTAATACCAATTAAGGTTGGCTTGATTGGCTAAAGGTCTCAAGTCGTTTAAGCTAGATCTCGAATCCAAGTGTACACGAAAAGCTTTAATTGGGAGATGATCCAACTAAAGGGTATCTCATGAGTATCAAACCGAGAAATTGAATAAACTATTAAAAAATATTATATTACTCTTTAGTGGATTTTTATATTATTTGAATAATAGTGAATATATTTTTTATATAATATTTTTGTATGGGGTGTTTATAATATATATACCATTATTTTAATAAATAATTATAAATGATAAATTTCCTATTAATTTAGTGTTTGATATTGTTTGATAATATATTAAAAAAAACTAATAGTGTAATATTTAACTATTTTTTACTAAATCAATTATATAATATTAGCTTTAGTGGTTAAGGACTTCAAGTTACTTAAACTAGAGATCTCAAATTTGAGTTCTAGTGTATGCAGTGGCGGAACCAGGATTTCGTATCTGGGGGGGGGGCTAATTTTAGTCCTACGAGTAATTTTCTAAAGTCCAGCCCGTCAGGGCTGGGCAATTTTTTTTTTTTTTTGCCCTAGAGCATATAAACTATTTCATCTTAGTGCATAGACATATTTAATTTTCTATAAATTCAATGCTAATTTCTTAAATTAAAACTCCTAAACAAGTATATTATTCTTTATAAATTAAATACTTATATTGACATTTTGATTAAAAGAAAAAATTATAATTAATTAATAATAATGATGAAAAAATAATTAAATTAGGTAGTAGTATTGAAATTTTAATTTAAGGATAAAAATTATAGTTAGATAAAAAAAAATTAATATTCAAATTTTGATTTAAAGGGTATTTAAAGGTAAAAATTAATAATTGGATAAAAATATATTTTGGTTTAAGGGAAAAGTTTACGATGGGAAAAAAATTAATATATTTAAAAGGGATTTAAAAGGAAAAAATTAAAATTGAATCAAAACATATTTTGATTTTAGTGAAAAATTTACAATGAATTTTTTTTTTTATTTAAAGTGGATGTAAGGGAAAAAGGAAAAATATGGGAGAAAACAAGTGAAAAATTTACAATGGGATTTTTTTATTTTTTTTTTTTTGTGAATTACTATACCTAGCTACAATTTCCTACCTCTAGTCTCGGGAATTGACCGAACTACCCTTTGCACAAAAATTGAAAAAAGACAAAACCTCTCAAGAACCCTATAGACTCTTCGATCAAATCCGGACTAATTTTTGAACCAAATCATGGATGGTGACAGAGGCCGTAAAGGGAAAGCGAAAATGGTAACATTTACGGTTTTATTTTGTTGATTTACGCTTCGAATTGAATTTGTGGGAGTTTTTTGAAAATCGCCGGAATCGCAGTCGGGCGTATGAACATCACGCCCGACCAGTGGTGCGGGCGTGATAGCCAAACGCCCGAACCATAGGTCGGGCGTGATGTTCATACGCCCGCACCACTGGTTGGGCGTGATGTTCATATGCCCGACCAGTGGTTCGGACGTGATGTTCATACGCCTGAGTGTGTTTTTTTAAATTATTTTTACATTTAAATTAATTTAGTTTAATTTATAATTTATATGTTACAATTTTAGGTTAATTTAGTGTAATTTTTTGTAGACGGAGCGGCCTACTAGGGGGGGAATCCATCCCGTCATCTGCTCATCGTCTAGATATGGACGGCGAGGATGATACACCACGGCATACGAGATTGCGTGGTATTGATATATCTGGTCGTAGGCGGAGAGGGGCTGCGACGGAGCAGGTGCGGAGGGGTCCGATTGTGGATCAGCCCGATATTCATGGATTAGAGGGGGCCACCGATTTTGATGATAGAGAGTCTGATAGCGATTATGTGGAGGACTACTTGGATGTGGTATTAATAGTTTTAGTATAATTTTAGTATAATTTTATAACTTTAGTATAGTTTAGTATACATTTTTAAATTTAGTATAGTTTAGTATAATTTTATAAATTTAGTATAGTTTAGTATAATTTTATAAATTTAGTATAATTTTAGTATAAGTTAATAGTTTAGTATAATTTTATAAATTTAGTATAATTTTATAAGTTTCAGGGACCAGCAAACGTCCCAAAGCTAGTGAGGATGAGAGTTGGATTGTTAGTAGACCGGTGGATGGTGGCCCCGTTGATGGTTCTGTGATTCCTAGTTTTCTAGGACATGTTGCTTCACGGATGCTGGGAGGAGAGCTTCGGTCGTTTCTGACATGCTAAATAGATCAACAGCATGCCAGGATTTGTGGGTGTGGTTTTCTGGTGCGTCACCCGAGATAAGAATAATTTAGTTTGTCAACATTTATTGTAATTTGTATTTTTAACTATAAACCTCAAAAACATTCAGTAATTGTATATGTGTCATTTTACAGCTGAAGGATATGATCGAGAAGACTGAGTTGTCTCACCTTCCACATATCATGTTTAGGAACCTCGACATTCTGCTGTTGACTGTGTTCGTGGAGCGGTGGCAGCCCGATACGAACTCCTTCCACATGCCATTCGGGGAGATAACTATCCAGCTGCATGATGTATGGCAGATTTTTCGGATCCCGATCGACGATGCGATGGTGTCAGAGTCTCCCACTACTAACCGGTTGCATGCCATGTGCATGATGATGTTCGGGGTGGATCGGGAGCAGCTTCTGTCGCCGACCCGACATCTCTGGAGTGGTGGAGGTGTATTTGTTGATGCTGTACACAGGCTTGTCATCGAGGGTAGGGATGACGCTACTCGGGCCACAACGTGGATGTGGCTTATGCTCGGATCCACTTTGTTTGTTGACAAGAGTGGAGATAGGATTAGGTCGGCCCATCTTGTTGAGGTTTACGGCGGTGTCAGAGGGGCAGCTGGACTTTCATGGGGGTTTGCTACACTTGCCACGTTGTACCGGCAACTGGGGATAGCGAGCAGAGGAGACTGTTCTAGTATATGCAGATGTTTGACCCTACTACAGGCGTGGATATACGAGTATTTTCCGGTGTTCCGGCCGTATAGACTAGCTCACGTGATCCCAACTGACCATGCCCGTGCACTAAGATAGGAGGTCGGGGTACCAGGCAAGACGACCGTCCGACTAGATACCATACGCGGGCAGCTGGATCGTATGACGGCAGCAGAGGTATTTTATAAAATTTTAGAATTAATTTAAGTATTATTTATAGTATATTATTATTTATTATTGAGTATTATTTTTTTCAGGTGACGTGGTTGCCTTATGGTCCTGTCCCCGATGATGATAGGCTTCGAGTGTCCTACGCCGGTTGGATACGGTGTAGAGACATCGTCGAGCCGTATATGCCGGATCGAGCGTTGCGACAGGTCAGATATACTCAGCCTATCCCAGCTGAGCGTATTAGACCTGATAAAGCAGTACGACCATAGAGGTATTTATCGTACAGGCTCACGCATTCCTCTGTCACAGTTGAGGATACCTGACGGAGATTTCCATCGGCTCGGGGCATTGATCGGAGGAGATGCCGGCCAGTTGGATACGATCCCACTGTCTGTGATCCTGCTTACATGGACTGATATATGCGATATTCGCATCCTCATCTCCTTCATGCACCACAGGATGGACCGGTCTAGTATGCTCGTGCCAACAACGAATTTGTAAGTTTATTATTATTTAATATTATTATTTAGTATTAGTTTATGTGTGTTTATTTTTTAATATTTATTTATTTATTTTGCAGTGGGTTAGCTGGTTGTGGCGTGTCACCCAACTAGCGGCTACCCACCGATCTGACGAGGATGCTCCACTCATTAAGAGGGAGATGGATGAGTTTATGGATGCGTGGCGTCGGGCGAACTAAATTATTTTAGTAGAACTTTATACATTTTAACACTCTTGATATTATATGTACTCTTTTATGTTTATTAATTTTTATTTTAATGTTTATGTTGTTAAATTTTATTTGTTAAAGGATAATCCGAGTTAAAATGCCGTAATTTTTATTTCTAAACGGATAATTCAAGTTAACTACAATCATCAACAATTTTTTTTGGATTTATTCATGCGGGCGTGAGGTAATCACGCCTCACTACAGGGTGAGGCGTGAGGCTATCACGCCTCATCGTAGGTGCGGACGTGATAGCCTCACGCCTCACCCTGTGGTGAGGCGTGATTACCTCACGCCCGCTAGCCGGGAGAGGTATTTTTCCCCCATTTCCCACCACAAAGCCTCAAAGGGTATTTTCGTCCTTTCACGGGGCTAGAGGTGGAAAATTAGAGCTGGGTTTAACAACACCCTATTTTTATCCCAAAACGCTCTTTGCCAAACAGGGCCATAAAACAACAAGTTTACTCTTCTATTACTAATTAATTTTATATACAGTATGTTTAATTAAGTTTTATATAATTTTATTTATTATTTTAATACAAAAATTAATAATAAAATTATATTAGTATTTAGCATATTTTTAATTAAAACAGATAATCAATTTTATAATAATTTAATAATTTAATTTAAATATATATTTCGATATAATATGTAAGGCTAATTACAAATAGATATTATATGGTTTTATGGATTTATAAATAGGTACGTATGATATTTTTTTGTTACAAATATAATTCTGTAGTTTACAAAAATTTTATTTTTTTTATTGACATTGCCAAATTTGGTCGATACAATCATGACAATGAAGTGAAATGGCAACCATGTAAAACCTGACTTGACGTTTCCTCAAAATGAAAATTTTCAAGAATTGAAGTTGTTTAGTATCATATTTACTATAGAACTACATTTTTTAATTTTTTAAAATCATCATTTTTTGAGTTTCACCCTCTAAATATTAACTTTCTCTCTCATAAAAAATAACATCAAACCTAAAAGGTTGAAGAAGTAAAGTTGATTAAAATATTATTTAATTCTTGAAAATTTTCATTTTGAGATCGTTATCAGTCAAATTAGCAAAGTCAACAAAAAAATAAATTTTTTGCAAACCACGGAGTTGCGTTTGTAACGAAAAATAGTAAAACCACATTATATCTAGTTGTAATTAGCCCTATTATCTATTATGTGGCATTTGTTATATACTGAAAAGCAAAAGGTTAGTAATAGGTTTGACCCATGGTACAAATATGCTAGACCAAGACTCACGGAGGAGCGTTTTAATTTATTAATTAATAATCCATTAAAATGAAGCATAAGAGGGTGTTTGTTTCACCTTTTCAGAAAAACGTTTAGCGTTTCACTCTAAACCACAGGAAATATAGCGTTTGGTTAGGTTTATATAACCACAACGTTTAGCATTTTCTCTGGAAACTGCAGCGTTCTGGAGCGTTTCACGAAAAGCTCATATTTGAAGCTTTTCACAAACAGCTGTTTGTAGTTATTTGTTATTGACAAAATTATCCTTCTTATTTCCACAAAATATGTTTATTCTTTAACATTATTTATATTTCTACAACATAATTATCAAAAGAACAAAGTTTTGTTACGTTCAATAATTTTTTTATTTTTTATATAGATCATTTTTATTAATTTGTGTAACATATTTTTTATTTTATAATAGGATAAGGTGCAAAAATACCTCTAATATTTATAGCTAGGAGAAATTTTACTCTTAACATTTAAAATTGTGCAATTATACCCCTAATATTGGCAGCCAAAAACAATTTTACCTCTAACATTGACAAGTTGGGTCAATTTGAGAAATAATTTATCAAACTGTTTTTTTGGTCATGAATATTGTCATCTACACTTCACACGTGCACCATTTTATCATCGTTATAAGTAACATATCACAAATATATGATTAGACATGAATTTTTTTAAGAAAATAAAAAAAATATATTGTCTTTTGTACGAGTTGGACAAAAAAAATCAAATATTTTACCGAATTTATAAAATATTATTTTTCAATTTTATTATTAAATCACAAAAAAAAATATGAAATCTCTTTTTTAGAACTACTGATATGTGTAATTGGTGTAGAATAAGAAATAAAATATCTATATTTTCTAATAATATCTGAAATCGACCCAACTTGCCAATGTTAGGAGTAAAATTGCTATAAAATTGCACAATTTTAGATGTTAAAAGTAAAATCATTCCTAGTTGTAAACGTTATGGGCATTTTTTTCACATTTTTCCTTTTATAATTTCATCGTTGATTAATTTAAAACATGTCCATTTTAGACATTTTAAATTTGAACAACAACAGTTCCATATAATTTTACCAAACACTAGTAATCAAACAACTAATAACAAACATCTAACAGCAACCGCAACAGCTATTAGCTAACAGCTGAACCAAACAGGCCTTAAGTGAAATAGTTATTAATGATTTTTTTAACCTAATCAATAAAAATAAAATTTACGATTTAATTGCTAATTAATTTTAATACATACTATTTTAATAAAAAAATTATAATTTATCTGATTACTCAATTTTAGATTCGTTACATAGCCTTTAGATTCAATTGGCGGTCCCTTTAGCTGAAGAGCGATTTTATGTTCGTTGTGCATTTATTCCGAGATCTACATGTGATTGTTTCTTGTCAGCAGGGTATCGAGTGGAATGAATGTCAGACTATGCTTTCTACTATGCGGTTCGTCATCTACTGATGCGCTTGCCAATTTCGGCAGAACCTGCTCGGGGGTTCGGTGGTGGAATACAGACCCACATTTTTGTTCTCAATTTATTTAAGGAAATGCAAATAAATTTAAATGCAAATAGATTTGATTTGTATAGGTTCTCATAATTGTTTCCTTTTCATTGGTTTACATTGGTCACTTTTTGTATTCTTTTATTCTTTATTTTAATATATTCGGGTTCTGTTCAAGGTCCCCGAGGGGTGCCAACTTTGTTGGAATGCCTTGGGTCCTCGTCCTGTCTTCCGCCTTTAATAAAATAAATTAAAATTTTCTACATACGCTCCAGCCCCCCGGTCTCCAGCACCACCCCTGAAGAATAGTGTTTCTGTCCCGATTAGCCCCCAAAATAATTTAATTAGAACTTATAAACTAGGCTGTAAGCAAGTAACATAAAGTTGGATTGGCACTATTGGTTGAATTGGTATGTAATATACTCATTGCTAGCTAGTGTCCTAGGTTTGAGACCCCTACTCCTTGTTTTTTTCCATATTTTTTTTTGGGTAAAGTTCAAATAAAACCAATGTGGTTTCACTAATTTTCAGATAAAGGACTGTGGTTTACTTTTTGTCAAAACGAGAACTAAGGTTTTCAACTTTAGCAAAATAAGGACTTTTTCGATTGATACTATTAAAATCACCCTTAACAACTTCATAAATGACATATTTTAAGAACTACTAATATTCTAAGCAACTTTAATTCTTCAACTTTTTTATTTCGAGATTATTTAGATGATGTTTGGTAAAGAGAGAGAAAGTTAATGCTTAGAGAGAGAAAGTTCCAAAAAAGATGATTTTCTAAAATCGAAATCCATATTTTTTTGGGTAAAGTTCAAATAAAACCCATGTGGTTTCACTAATTTTCAGATAAAGGACTGTGGTTTACTTTTTGTCAAAACGAGAACTAAGGTTTTCAACTTTAGCAAAATAAGGACTTTTTCGATTGATACTATTAAAATCACCCTTAACAACTTCATAAATGACATATTTTAAGAACTACTAATATTCTAAGCAACTTTAATTCTTCAACTTTTTTATTTCGAGATTATTTAGATGATGTTTGGTAAAGAGAGAGAAAGTTAATGTTTAGAGAGAGAAAGTTCCAAAAAAGATGATTTTCTAAAATCGAAAATGTAGTTCCATAGAAAATATGACATTGAACAACTTTAATTCTTGAAAATTTTCATTTTCAGGTCGTTAAAGATAGTTTTAATAGCATTATTAAAAGTGCGAAACCTCAATCCTCGTTTTGATAAAAAGTAAACCACAATCATTTATCTGAAAATTAGTGAAACCACATGGGTTTTATTTGAACTTTCCCCTATTTTTTTTTCCTATTTCTCTTTTCCTGACATTCCCTTAAATATTTACCTAAATATTAACAATGATATGATTTTTATATGATATAAATGTAATAAATATTAACAATTGTGTCAAACTAGTAATATTTTTTAGCTAAAAGTGTTCGATATATATTTTGGACGAGGGATGAGATTTTTTCTGTTTGGAGATTCATAGCGAAAATGGCAGTACCATTGTCATCTTTGAAGGCATTTGCTGCGCTAACGAGATGGCCGTCTTGTGACGCTGAGCGAGTCTTCGCCGGAAATCTCAGGTCACCGGGTCTAGTTTTGCCTTCCCGTCCTCTTGCTTCCTCTATCATCGCTTTCGCTCGCCGTCGAAACAATAACTCTGCAATTTCTTCTTCTTCAAAGAAAAAGAAGGTAAGTATTCCAAATAAAACTAATCAAATTTCGGAGTTAGGTTCCAGTTCTCTGCTGCTTAGTTAGTTACAAACTGCACTCTCAATTTCTTAGCAACTCTTAATTTTCGAGAATTGAAATGCTCTATATATAAATTAATTTTTGAAATTAGTGAGAATTTCTAGTTTTTGAGCAGCTTCAAATCATTATGGTTCTGTAATTGTGTATTTTCCCTGCTAATTTATGTTGTTTTACTTTTCTGAATTTCCATGCCTCATTTCCTAAAGAAAAGTTCGCGTCCTGAGGATTCAAGAGAGAAAGAAAGGGATATAGATGAAGATGCCTTTGAGACATTGTTTAGTATGCTCGAAGAAGACCTTAAAAATGATGGTACATCCATGAGTGATGATATTGATGATGATATAAGTGAGGAAGACCTAGAAAAACTTCAACGCGAGTTAGAGGCGGTTCTAGGAGTTGGTGATGATGATGAAGATGTAGATATGATCAACTTAACTGGAGATGATGCTGAAGATTCTGATGATATCAAAGAAGATGATGAAGAAGAAGAAGGGGAGGAGGAAGAAGAGGAAGGACAAGTGAAGCTTAAGAATTGGCAGTTCCGAAGGCTGGCTCGTGCTTTAAAAAATGGACGGCGAAAAATCAGTGTGAGCCTCTTATTCCATGTTTATATAGTTATCTAATTGCTACTTTCCAGGTTTAGAACTCAGAAATGAATTGATCGAAGCTGGTTTTCACTGAATTAAGTTCCAATTGCAAGATGTTCTGGCTTCAAAAATGAAATTTGTCTTGTTTTCAGATCAAAAACCTTGTTGATTCTTACTGAATTAAGTTCCAATTGCAAGATGTTCTGGCTTAAAAAATGAAATTTGTCTTGTTTTTCAGATAAAAAACCTTGCTGCTGAGCTTTGCCTTGATAGGGCCATTGTCCTTGAGTTGCTACGTGACCCACCTCCTAATCTTGTTATGATGAGTGCTTCTTTGCCTGATGAGCCTGCACCAATTCCATCATTTCCACAAACCAATCCAATTGAACTCGATTTGGTTGATAAGCCAATTGTAGATGGTGTGAAATCTAAAAGTGAGAAAGAGTTGCCAGTACATGTTTTGCGGCACAGCTGGTCTGCTCAGAAGAGACTGAAGAAAGTACATGTTGATACTCTTGAAAGAGTTTATAGAAGAACAAAGAGGCCAACTGTAAGTAAAGATTTCCTTAGAATGATAAAGCAATATTTGTGGTAGAAATAGTGTGAATTGAATTAGTGTTAAGGAGCTGGTTATATTGTCCAATAGTATTAGAAGTTGCATATGCATATTATTTTCCCTTCTATTTGCTACTCAAAAATCAACTTTGAGAAATAAGTCTCGTTTCCGCTGAGCACGTGCCAGATAGAACACCCTTCTTTCTCAATGATTAGAGTGTTCCAAGGAGCAAGACAAATGAAGTATAGTCCCTTTTGTCTGGAGAATTTCAGCCAATTCTGAAATAGTCCCTTTTGTCCTGAACTACAATATAAGTAAGGTAGAACAAGGCCGGTGACCAGCGCCTATATTCTGATACTTAAGTTAGTCTCAGGGTTCAAAATAGAAGAAGATCAAGAGATGAGGTGTTGAAAATAGAATGCCACACCTCTAACTATTAATGCCTTTACATAAGAGCGTTGCATGTCAAAACAATTTGTCTAAGACTATCTATATATTTCACATGATTATATGTGATATAAGCGACACAAAAATGACAATCTTGTCAAACGGGTTGTGTCAATCAGGTTATCTCTGCAAATCGTATTTTCGTGTCAGAAATTGCAACCCTATAGGAGCCCAGTCATCATTACTTGGTAGGGTCGTGGTGTCTAGTGGACTGCCATTTTTCTTGGGAACCTTGGAATGGCAGCCTGATACCTGTGAAGGCTTGCCTAGCGTACTCCGTTTGTTTTGCAGGATATCATATCAGGCCACTCGGTTGAGCGTCCTACGAGAAGTGTTGGACCTAGCTCTTTTCATTTGTCCACGTGGCAGTAGACTATTAGTGACTATCATCAGTTTCTTATTTGAGTTTCTGAAATCATTTGCTCCAAAGCAATACTTTGTCATTGCTTCAGTTTTATCTCTTCCTACAGTTTATCTTGCAATATAGCGTCCAAACTTCAATGATCTATTAGGTTCTTGACTGTAAACAGGCTCCGAGTATAGAATAGAACAACCAATGTTCTGGGTAGAGCTGTCGATTTCTAAAACGACAACACAACTAACACGACAACACGATTTACAGAGATAACCCGCTTGACACGACCTATTTGACACAATTATCGTTTTTGTGTCATTTATATCATATATAATCATTTGGAATATATAGATTATGACATGATAACTGGTTTTGACACCCCTGTTCCGAGCTCCAAGCCCTAGCGTCGTGCTTTTGCTTTTACATATGAGATTGTGCATTGTTTTGCTATTGTCTGAATAAACTATGCTGTATTAGTATTAGTTGAGTTCCTTATACCATCTTTTCGTTTATCAACAATGCAGAATGCTATGGTTAGCAGTATTGTGCAAGTAACAAATCTTCCCCGCAAAAAAGTGGTGAAATGGTTCGAAGATAAACGCAATGAAGATGGTGTTCCTGAACAGCGTGCCTCATTTCAAAGGTCTGTTCCTGAAACTGTTTCTTCTGTTCCTGAACCTGTTCCTTCAGTTCCTGAAACTGCTTCTTCCTGATGAAACAATCTGTATATTTGCTGTGTTTCTGATTGATGACCATCGTGCGGAACTTATTCGACATAGCGTACCCTTTTTCTATCATTTTAGTGCATTTTTGAAGTCTAAGAATCATGTTCTTTACACTAACACTTGATTGTAGGCACAAATATTTCTGAAATCTAGTATATGAATGCTCGTTATATTATATGTTCGAACCCTGAGATATGTATACAAGATGAACTTCATCAAGTTTCAAATGGGGATTCTTTGTTTGATTTATCAATATTTTTGTGTACAGGCAATATTTACATTTGAAAGTAACACAAAACATTTATGAGAGACTCAATTGCTTACATGTTATCTTTAGTTCTCTAACTGTGACAAATGGAATATAATTGCTATAATTCTTTATTTTGTAACAATAAACTCCTCGTGGTTTGACTTTTATTTTCTTTCGGCTTGAGATTAGCAAACTTAAGTCATAGATGCCACGTGGATGTCATGTCAATCATTTTTAGTCACAAAAAGTACATGTTCTTTTCCGGTTGAATACATCACGGGCCAAGAAAATTGGTTGTTCCCTCATCTTGCTTATAATAACTTGCCAAAAGCTCGGGGTCAATCGGTTTTTATGGCCAAGTTGAATGAGGCCTAAAGTATTAGGCCTCTTTTTCTTGCATCCCTAATCCTCTTATAAAAGGGGAAAATTACACAGAAATTCATTTTTTAAAAACTATTTACAACTATGTCAAGTCATAATTTTAGATTATGTCAAACTAGTAAAATTAGTACTTTTAATATATTTTAAGGATTAGAATTTATAAATTAAAAGTCTATAATATATTTTCTAGGGTTTATGATTTATGAATTGGAGTCTAGAATTTTTAAATTATGGTGTAAAATCATAATATATAGAGAATAATGACATATTAAGAATTAAGTTTGGTGACATGAGTTAGTTGTAATTTCGTACTTAATTATGATATTCATGTATTTGACCTTTACTAAAGACGTGGTGTTGGGATGCACATAATCACATCTCCGATAAATGGGTTTGATAATTTCATGTTAAAAGGACACGGACACATACTTCACAAGCAATAGAAAAATAAAAGTCAAATGGTGAGTAGGTTTTGGTTGCAAAATAAAGTATTATGACAATTCTATTCTATTTCTAATATTTAGAGTATCATGAATGTAATTAGCCTACCCTTCGTCACTAAGGGCGCGTTTGTCATTGTTTTTCCAGATCCTAAAAGCAGATTTTCCAATTAAAAACAACATTTTTTTTTTGTTTACATGGAAGGCACAATGCCCGAGAAGGGGGGGGGGAGAGGAGAGAAAACAGAAATTAAAACTTAATCACGAATGACTCTGCTAAGAATCGAACCCTGACAATCTTCATTGAGGATTCCCTGGAGGTCTGCAGGAGGTTAATCAAATTCATGAAAACCTATGTGACAAGAACCTGCGAAGTTCGTCAACCAGTCAGCGGCACGATTACCCTCCCGATAAATGTGTTTAAAGGTGGTAACCTAGCTTCTCTCTCGTAATTCCTTACAGCGGTCCAAAATCCACGAATAGGGGTGGGAAGGTCCCATCTCTTTCGTTAAGAGTTTTAAAATTGCACACGAGTCAACTTCCAACACAACTTTCCGGAAGCCCTTATCCCACGCTTGCTTCATCCCGAAGTATAACCCTCATAATTCTGCTAATGTTACTGTGCACCATCCAATGCTAACTCCGAATCCCCCTAGCCATTCACCACATCTTCCTCGAATCAGTCCTCCAGCGGAGGCCCTACCCGGATTACCCTTGCAGGTTCCGTCAGTATTTACCTTTACCCAATCCTCCCCGGGCGGCTCCCAACAAATCCAGATTCTACGAGTAGTCGTCACTCTTGAGTTTGCAAGCAGAGCCTGAGCTTGCTGATATTCCTTGCATTGTTGCAGGATTTGATCCACGCCTCTCCACAGGTTGCTACATCCTCCAAAAATTAATTCATTTCTTCCTTTCCAGAGTCCCCAAATTACAAAGGCAAAAACGACAGGCCAAGCAACTTGATGGACCAGACAAGCACAACAAAGAGAACCATTCGCATAAGTTACCACTGAAAAAGATCGTCCTAAGGTTCCACAGGATAATGAGTGCCCAAAGTCGTCGAGCGACATAACAATCACGCAGAATGCGCAGCTCGGTTTCTCGTTGGCGACAGCTTTTGCAGTCCTCGGAGTTTGCCAAGCCTCTACGGACTCGATTCACATTGCAAAGAATGCTATTATGAAGAACAGGCCATACAAACATTTTAATCTTTTCTGGTATGTTCAACTTCCACACTTTTTCCCAAATTGGATCCTGTCTTTGCTGTGTTGAGTTCACCAGGATTTCATATCTGGTGCGGACTGAATAACTACCCGACGCACAAGACGGCCAGTACCAAACATCAGGATCGTGACTTGTCGGACTAAGGGCATGAGCAGCGACTTTCAGAATATCTGAAGACGAGAGCAAGCTTGGAGTTTACTCCAATCCCAGCAATCCCGCAAGGGGTCCCAGTAATCTCTTACTACATTGTTCGCCTCCTCTTCCCCTATACCTGTTGTACTATTAGTTTTTAGGACCTCTGATCCACACCATAAGTCTTTCCAGAACCTCGTCTCACTACCGCTGTAGACCAGCTTCGCCGTTCCTTGCTGAAGAATTGTTTTCCTGCGACAATACTCTTCCAGGTCGCAGAGTTTGGCGCCTGTGCCTGTAACATATGTAGGCCTCGCCTATTGCCACTGTACTTCGCTCGAACCACTCTAACCCAAAGTGGTTCCGTGTCGGTCAGGGCTATCCGGCTAAGCCTTGCTATCATAGCCACATTGAAATCCCTCACTCGTCTGATCCCAAGACCTCCCTCGCTTTTTTCCTGCAAACCATATTCCAATTCACTAGATGAAGCCTTCTTACATGTCCCAAAGAAACCCTCTGTTGAATTTATCGAGACGATCACATATGCTTTTAGGAAGCAGCATTGTCTGCATAGTGTAACTCGGGACAGCAGCCATGACTGATTTAACAAGAGTTAACCGGCCCGCCAGATTCAGAGATTTTGATTTCCATCCTGCTAGCTTTGATTGCACTCTATCAACAACTGACCCATAGAGTTTTTTGTTAATTCGCTGATGTATCATTGGCATTCCTAAATACTTTCCCAGGTTCGATGTCTTTGCAATTCCTAGAACTCGGCCAATATTCAAGCTAGTGGATTCAGACACATTGCTTGAGTAGAAAACTTGGGATTTCGTGAGGCTAATTTTCTGTCCCGAACATTCAGAAAACTTACTCAAAATATCATGGATAACCATGACTTGCTCAACAGATGCCTCTGCCATTAGCACGATGTCATCTGCAAAGAATAGGTGGGACAAGGCAGGCCCTCCTCTAGAGAGTTTAACTGGTTTCCACGTTCCCTCATTAACAGCATCCGAGATCATGTGATTCAACCTTTCCAAGCATAGCACAAAGAGATAGGGCAAAAGGGGGTCTCCTTGTCTGAGCCCCCTAGTTGGGTGGAACGTAGGCAAAGCTTCCCCATTCCATAAAACACTCACAAGCCATGATTAGGTTAACTAAAGAGTTATCAAAACCAACCTCCATGAGAGTATTCCGTAGGAAATCCAAGAAACTCTATCGTAGGCTTTCTCAAGATCTAACTTCAGTACCATCATCCATTTGCGTCCCTTTTTTCTTCTGAAAGAGTGAATAGTTTCCTGCAATAAGATTATGTTGTCAGAGATTTGCCTTCCTGGCACAAAGCTACTCTGAGCCGGACCAATAATAGTACGAAGAGAGGACTTTAGCCAGTTCACAATACATTTCGTCACCACTTTATACAGAACAAAGCACAGGCTGATGGGACGGAACTGTGTGATCATATCCGGATTCTCCACTTTTGGGATCACTGTAATGTAGGTATCATTCCAGCTTGGGGGCATTACCCCCGTATTTAGAACATCAAGAATAGAATTTGTGACTTGTACTCCGATAACAGGCCAAAGCCTCTGATAGAAGCCCGTTTGAAACCCGTCGGGGCCCGGAGCTTTGAAAGGGCCCATAGCAAAGAGAGCAGCCCTAACTTTAGTCGCGTGGAAAGCGCTGTGACGCTGCAAAGGGGTCGGGAAAGTGCATGAGGTATGCAGCAGAGGGCGGTCCCTTATATCTTCAGTGAAGTGCGTAGCAAAATGGCTTGTAGCATGCTCCTGGATCATTCAGTTATCACATGTCCATCTTCCAGCTTCATCCCTAAGACCCTCAATCTTGTTCCTCCGTCTTCGAATAATGGTTGACGTGTGAAAGAAGGCTGAATTTTTATCCCCAAATTTCAGCCATTTGACACGGGATTTTTGATACCAAAGAGTTTCCTCTTGTAAAATAGTCGAATTTAAATCCAGTAGGAGCTTTTTTCCAATCGAACCAGACCCTGCATGAAGTTGGTAGCCATGAGCTTCTGGACCCCAGCAAGGCGGCGGTACATGCGCTGCTTTCTATAAAAAATATTTCCGAAGACATTACGGTTCCATGTTTTTAGTTCCGGAGTGATAGCGGCGATCCCCTCCGTAACTTGCACATCCTTTTGCCAATTCTGCTGAAAGAAAGTCTGAAAGTTCTCATGTTGAAGCCACGCGGCTTCAAAATGGAAGGGCTTGTTAGCGGGATTAGCACTTACTAAGTTCAGGTTCAGCAGGATAGGAGCATGGTCTGATTTGTTGCAAGGTAGATGTCGGATACTAGCCTCAGGGAACCAGCTACGGAAAGACGTATTACACAAAGCCATATCAAGCCGACAGGCAACTCTGGTGCGCAATGTCGAACCCCTATACCAAGTGAACTGCGGACCCTGAAAACCCATATCAATTAACTGCATATCGTTTATCCACCGAGCAAAGAACGAACACCGATCAAGAACCCCTGGTGCGCCCCCTTGTTTCTCCTCTCTGCTTTTAATGCAATTAAAATCGCCTAAAATAACCCAGGGTTCCTGAACCCCACTGTGGAGCGAAATCATATCCTCCATGAATTGCCATTTATGGATCAGTTGTGGTCTGACATACACAAATGTAGCGCAAAAGGATCTGTTCTGTAAAGCACCTCTTGAAAAAGTAATCTTTGTGTGAAGGAACTGTTTATTCCGAGCAATAACTTGGATACTCAATCTGTCATGATTCCAGAACAGCCAGATGCCACCACTAAAACCTTCTGTATCAACTGTAGCTACATCAAAAAAATTCAGCCTACGCCGAAGGACTTCCGCTCTAGTCGAAGGGAGTCTCGGTTCAAGCAACACCAAAATCTCAGGTTTATATATCGAAAGAATGTGACGAAGAGCCCGGTGAAACTCATTACCACCGGCTCCAAAGCAGTTCCAGGATAAAATCAAAAAAAAAATAACAAGGAGCGAAACAACACAAACCTCTGATTACTGAGGTGGACCACTAAGGCCAGAAATCTGACCCATTTCTTCATTGAACCCATAGCTATCGAGAGGAGATAGAGGAGCACGAGAGGTTGCACCTGATCTGCTTCGTTTACTTCTATCCGGAGAGTCGGCCCTCATCAGACTATTTTCCTTGCCCCTGTGTGCCTTATCCAAGTCCATTGAAACATCACTAACATTATCTAGTAAGGTCCCAAAGACATTTGACGCTTTGTGAGATTTTCCTCCAATTGGTGCTGGGCGAGTCTTTAAAGTCTTTCCCGGGGATCCTGTCATTTTGAAAGAGAAACCAATAGAATCCTGATTAGTCCGACTTGTTCCGGCTACCTCTTTATGCACTTCAGTTGTTATCCCAGGCTGCTCCGGCTGAGTGTTAATTGGGGGGTTTGGATTGAAGAGAGCTCTCAACTTTTTTTAGCCGTGGAGTGTATTTACGTTTGGGGACACAAAGCCATTCACCACAGCTTGAAGCGGCTTCGTCGCTAATGAGTATAGCCGAGCTCGGGCCATTCACCTGTTCCTGCTTATCCCTACTATCCAGTTGCTGCCCCTGATCTTGCATTAGCACATCTGCCCCTTTATCAGCAGCTTTGGATTTAAGAGTCTCTGGTATCCCACCATGCAGGATTCCTGGGTTTCTGCAGCCTTCCTTCTCGTGTCCATCTAGCCCGCACTTCTGGCACGCTGTGTATAGCCCTTCATACTCAATATGATAGGTGTTCCCATTGAGACGGAATTGCGCTATTAGTGGCTTACTGAGGTCAATCTCAACGCACACGCGTGCAAACTTTCCTTGCGCCCTTCCTGTAGTGTTTTTATCTGCTCGGATAGCCTTATCGAATGAATTCCCAATTAGTAGCAACACATCCTCTTGGTAAAACTGGAGAGGGAGTTTAGGAAATCGAGCCCATACAAGTGTTTTGTCCACCAAGGCAGCTGACGAAACGAAAGTAGGGGACCATTCACGAACCGTCAAGTAGTGTCCTTGCACCAGCCATGGCCCGTCTTGGATAACATGGTCTCTATCTGAAGTTTTGTCAAAATTTACTAAATGGAACCCATGTCCAAGATCGATCATTGTGAAATCACCTTCCGTTTTCCAGATTTCTGTGGCTCTGTTTCTAAGGGCAATATATCCCACATTCCGACCGAGAATCTTGATAATCAGGGCATTCGCCCATGCCTGAGACCATTCTTCGACAAGTTCAGGGGCAATGTTGATGTCTGGGAAAAGAGGATCATTATTCACGTGGCTGATGGAACCTTGTCCAGAAACACGTAAGTCAATCGGAATTCTACGTGGTTCTGTCATCGGAACATCATTCAAGATTTCCTTGAATGATCAGTATCTAGTAGGTGAACTGGGGATCTGAGGGGCGGCGTTATCTAGTGGAATTGGAGGGGGCGGCGGTGGTGACGGCGTAGATCGTGGAAGAGGTTGAGTTAGGGTTTCGAGCGACATCTTCTGCTTTAATTAATAATATTAAAAACAACATTTGTTAAATGCAAAACCGTTTGTAGTTTATGGGGAAAGTAGTTGTCACAACTTATCAAGAAAGCTGATATTTGATTTTTCGGACAAAAATAGTCATAAATTTTAATATAACCTAAGCTTATATTTTTTTTTTATTTCTTTACTTTTTAAACTTTTATTGTGTTATTACCAAACACTCATCAGATTTTTTCTTCACCGTAGATTCCGTTGGCTACAATAATTCAAACTAGCCCTAAAATTGGTTGTTTTTTGGTTGAATATAATGGAACAAATATAATGATTCTTTTTAGCTCTCTCAATAATTGTTTTCACTACAGTGGATACACAAGGGTCTAATATGTTGCTTGCTAAGGAAAACGAGTTTCTAACCACTCTAATTAATACCTTGTTATGAATGAGGAATGATGATAATCTAAGAGAACATCTAATTTCAAAATAATGACCAATGGGTTTGATTCAGCTTCTCAGTTGACTTCTTTGCTTGTTCGTTGACTTGTGCCGGGATGGAATTTTGGGATACACTTTGATATCAAATTTAGTGACAAATCAAGGCATAAAAAAAGCAATATTTAACGCAATCAAGAGAGGAAAAGTAAAGAATATCTATTTATAAGTTTCTACTAACATGAAAATACTATTTTACTTTTAACTTGGGAAGTAAAGCGGTTTTTACTTCTTTTATAAGGGGGTGTTTGGATGCTCCTTTTGGTGCTCCTGTTTGTCTTTTTAGTTCGAAATGAAGAGTTTTAGGTGTTTGGTTAGTGACATTCTTGTTTGCCTTTTACACTTGAAAAGTAGCATTATGTGTTTGGTTAGTCAAACTCATGTTTGCTTTTTACACCTGAAAAGCAGCCTTTTACAAAAGCAGAGAATATCTGTTTTTTTAGAAAAAGCAGTTTTTTCCAACAGGAAACCGTAACAGCAACTAGCAACAGCAAACAACAAACCGTAACAACAAACAGCAAACAGTAAGTAAAACAAACGGGCCCTAAGGGCCCGTTTGTTTTATCTATTGTTTGCTGTTGCTGTTTGCTATTTGCTGTTACGGTTTGCTGTTTGCTGTTGCTGTTTGCTGGTTGCTGTTGGAAAAAGCTGCTTTTCCAAAAAGCAGAGATTCTCTGCTTTTGTAAAAGGCTGCTTTTCAGGTGTAAAAAGCAAACAGGAGATCACTAACCAAACACTTAATGCTGCTTTTCAACTGTAAAAGGTAAACAGGAGAAGCCTAACCAAACACCTAAAACTCTGCTTTTTAAAATGAAAAGGCAAACAGGAGGTGAAAAGCAGGTAAACAAACACCCCCTAAGTGTTCCTTTCGGAATGTAAAAGCGAATTGGAACTATGTTTAGAATTTGTCCAAAACAATGACTATAAGAAATTCTGCGGTCCAGATTTAGTTACCAAGTTTTACATAGGTTGACTTTAGGTTTGTGAGATGCCAAAATTTGGTCGTACCATACATGAAATACAGTGGAAATGTTTAATTTTATTCTTGAGTCCTCACTTTACCTTTACTTGTAATAAGACTTGTGATTCAACATTTACTGTTTTTATTATATTGCCTATTAGTCACTATCTCTATCTTTTTTATCAATAAATCCATATAAATTTCATCTATTAACTATTAGTTCACTATCTCACTCTATTCATCAATCATGATGTATATGTAATATATGAATCTACATATATAAAAATAAATTAAAAGTGTCCAAATAGAAAATTAAACATCTAAAATTTCATATAAACAATGAATTGGGATGAGAATCTCGTAGGAGGAGAGCGATCCCTATTCCCGTTTACGGGATTTTTTTTTATTCTCATCTTATGGGGTAATTAAATGGGAATACCTCATTTTTATCAGGGTAAATCTTTGTAGGGAACAAATAATCTCTACCCCATTTACGGCCTTAGACATACTATTAAGTTTATTGCTCTAAATAGTCATCCTAGTTAACATTTAAAAAAGGTTTAATAGATGTGTTGCACCTTGTACTTGGTTTAAAATTCTTCTAAGTATCTATGTAAACTTTTAAAAATTCAAAATAATTTATATTCTTATCCAATTATATTAAGTAACCCTCTATTTTTGTCAAATTGCGTTTAATAACTTTATATTCTTATCCAATTGCATTCAATTACCCCTTATTCTTATCCAATTGCTTTGAATAACTCTAAAACAAAACTTAACTGCCCGTGAACTTTCAAAAGTTCCTAATTTTTTTTTATCTATTTGGTATTTTCTTTTTAACATGTGACTAGCATTTTGAAATGTGGCCGAGCATTTTGCATCCAACAAATTCTTTTGAGAAATAAGAGTTTATTGAATGGAATTGAACAAAAATAGATGGTTATTTGGAACTTTTGAAAATTCAAAGACAGTTGAAGTTTTAGACAAACAAATGTATTAGGCTCTTAAAAATTTATCAATATAATTTTTATTGAAATAAAAATAGGACTTAAGTTGATGCACTCTATGTTAACTTTAAGTTTAATCACCCTAGATCTAACGATAGGTAGAGTCCATGTGAACATTTCTAACATCAAGCATTCTACTTAGTAACGGCCTGAAAGAGCAAAATGGTTCTTACCTACAATGCATAACCTATAAATACAAGTGATTGTGTACATTCTCTCTACGTACTCTCTTGCTCTAACTTTTACTTATTTATCACTAATTTTACCATCAGAGTTTACACAAACCACCATCCCTACACCATAAATTAAAATTTTGGAGCCATCTTAAAATTTATCTATCACCTAATTGATTAACATGTGTAAACTTAACACAAACACTAACTTTAAAAATTCATTCAACAATCAATATCCAAGTTGTTGACATTGTACATTTACTACAAGTTAGCCGTCTGGGTACCTTTTTCCCAACAAAAAAATCCATTAACATAACAACAACACCAACCAAAAATTCCAAAGCAACACCAATTTTTTTCTCCTAATTATATTCCATCTCATGACTTATTTCCTTATAAGTTAACCCTTCCTAGCATTGACATTCTAATTCTGTCTTCTCCTCCTCCTCCTGCCCCTACTCACTATATATACACACACAAAACACCCAATTTCAACCAAAAGAATTTCAGTAACCCCAAAAATAATTCATACCCATTAACTGAAACATCATAAAGATGGCAACTTTGCAGAGATCCAAAGCTTTTAGGAGGCAAGGTTCATCTGGGTCTGTTTGGGATGGAAAATTGCAAGAGGAGACTATTGAGCATAGGGAGCTTAGGCCATGTCAAAGTGGTTCAAATATTATGAGTATGGATTGTAGTACCAACTCTATTTCTTTGCATAGGAGCTTGTCAACCCCTAATTCTGCCAATCATCATCATCATCATTCTGAGCCTTCTTCTTTGAGCAAACCTTTGGGGATTCCTATATCTAAATCTGGGAAAAGAAATTTGGTTTTTTAGGATTGTTTAATGGGATCAACGTTTATATGATTTATTTCGCGGGACGACTGTCTTCAGGATATCACGACTGTGATGTGCCTTCTGCAGGCATCCATTTGTTACTTCTAGCTGACGTCTGCGGCTCGAGTTGGCCCAGACGTATTAGACTGTAGTTTTTTCTCTTTTCTTTGGGGTCCTCCCCTCCATGTAACAAAAAAAAAATGTTTATGTGATTTTGATCATGTAATATCATTTTGTAGGGTTTTCTCTGTCTTTCTTGCTATTATTCTATGTTGCTTCTTAGTTATTATGGAAACGGACGCCAACTTTGTTTCTAAAAAAAATATAGCTAGGAAATGATATTGAAAATGAAAAAGAAACGAAAACGGACACGAAACGCGAAAAAATTAATGAAGAAGAGTTTCCGTGCAACATAAGTTCTTACATATAACTCTAATAAGCTATACAAGGTGAAAGTAAAAATGAAAGTGCCTGAAACTCTTTGAAACTCAATGGTAACTTTTTTCAAGGGTCACACAATTCAAACAATTCCAGCCGGTTCTCTCTCCTCTAACGAGATGTGGCTTTTTTAAGAGGACGGCACACCATGTCATCAATCCGTCTCAAACGGAATCAACCAAAGAGAAGTCAGGATTGTGCACACTATTTGATTTAATTATCTAATTAGCTCTTAGATTTGCACACCTTTTATACTCTTTTTTGTTATTTTTCATTTTTAGCTCATAAACAGCAATATAAATCTTACATGTACTTGTTATTCCTCAATGAGAAATATGGAAAGAGTCATTTTGATTTTTCACTCATTCATTTTAAATTTACGATGGTATCAGAGTAATTTCGCTAATATTTCTATCTTCTTGCTTCCAAACACTTTTCAATAGCCATTCACAACAATAAACGTTCATATTTCTTTCCTGTTAATGGAATATTATTATTGTCAATTGTATCTCACATATTCATGGGCCCAAATTACAATCAGTGGTCAAGATCAGTGAAGGTTACTTTGATGTCGAAAAATAAATTCTCATTTGTAGATGACACCATTGAAGCACTAGATCCAACAGATTCCATATATACAACTTGGTAATGTTGTAATACAATGGTGATTTCTTAGTTGTTGCACGCAGTATCATAGTCAATTGCGTTAAGCATTATCTGGCTGGACAAAGCTTTAGATATCTAGGCAGTTCTGAAAGATCGATTTTCATAAGGAGATTTACTCAGAATTGAAGAAGGAGATACACAATTTCAAGCATAAATCAGTCCAAATATATCAGCTAACTATATCAATAATTGACCATAAATTTCAGTTAATGGTTTTAACCATTATCTTAATGCTTAACCAAAAATAATGAGTAATAATATTTTTATCCAAACTTAAATATAATGGTTAATCAATATTAGCCAAAATAATGGTTAACCATTATTTATTTCCTATTTCTTTTATTTTTAGTTTATTTGCTGTAGTTTTTTTATTCTTTATTTTTTACTTTTTTTTTTTTTTGCGAGTTTTTTTTGTTAAAGAAATCAACACCTAAGAGTCTAGGTTATGGGATAGTTTACTCCTAACTATTGGGTAAATTACATACGTGGTGTACAACCTTTACCCGTAATCACACTTTGGTGTACAACCAAAATTTTGTCACACTAAACTGTACAACCTTTTAGTGACCTCCTACTAAAGTGTACAGCAGGTAAAAATGACCGGTCAATGCTCAGTCAACACGCCACCTCAGCTTTGACTGGTCAAAAAGTAAAAAAAAATACAACCACTTAATATAAAATTAGTTCTATACCCCTATATCTTCATATCTTCATCTTCTTCCCTCTATTTCTTTCTCTCTCTTCAAATTTCTTTCTCTCTCTAACCTCTCTCTTTGAATTTCTTTCTCTCTCTAACCTATCTCCATAAAATCAATATAAAAAAAAAGTTATACAAATAACATAATTTACACGTAACATACATCTCAACTTGAATTTATTGGTATTTAAAATAAAAGTTATACAAATAACACTAAAATGGATTAGTAACTTGTATAATAGAATTTGAGTTCAAATATGTGAGAAGACTTGCATGAATTCATGATCAGATTCAAGAGCAGTCATTAAATCAGGAGGAAGACAAATCTCCAACTCCATACTTCCTCCACCTTCTCTTCCAGGATACCGGCGTCACTTTACCACTAAACTTAGCAGTCATTAAATCAGGAGGAAGATCAATCACCGCCCTCATGTACCTTCCACGCCGCCCATCCCAGATTCTGCTTCAGCAATTCTCCGGCTGTCGTGAATGCTCTAAGCGGATGAATACAGTTCCCGAAATAGTTCTGCGATAACGGCGAATTCAATCTCGATTTGTCGTTGCAAGCAACTCTGCAACTCGTTACTTGATTCTCCGGTAGACGGCGGATTCGGGTTATGCACCGCCAGAGAAACGCTGATAAGGCTTGCAGAGATGAGATCTTGGGAGTGTTGAGTTCTGAATTAGCTTTTTGTTTGAGTGTGGCTATGGCGTCTGAGGAGAAAAGGAACATTCTCTCTTTCAACAATGGCGATTCGAATGGAGATAAGAACTGGTCGAGATCTGTGAACGGGAGATTGACGATTTTATCATAACCTTCAGCAATCCACCGATTGAGGATCGGCGGACGCGAGATTTGAAAATCGGTATGATTCTCTTCTTCTCTCTATTGTGATTGGAAAATCTCAGAAAATGTGTTGAAGAAATGCCAGAAAGAGTTACCGTCGTCAATCGCGTGATTCATGGAACAATCGATGAAGATTCCGTCAATTAGTTCCGTAACTTGAATTGTCAACAGAGATTTGACATGGCCGTCGTGATTCAGAGCTCGATCGTGGTCAAAAAAAGATTGAACAATTAAAGGAACATAAGTCGGAGACAAAACATCAGAAATCGATAAATCTGAAGCGATAGCGTGAATGAATCTTATCAGAACTCTCAGTTGTTATGTTTTATGACCCTGAAAACAAAATAGATCTAATTTGAAGTTTCCTACAGATTTATGATATTGATTTTATGGAGAGAGGTTAGAGAGAGAAAGAAATTCAAAGAGAGATGTTAGAGAGAGAAAGAAATTTGAAGAGAGAGAAAGAAATAGAGAGAAGAAGATGAAGATATGGAGAGATATGGGTATAGAAGTAATTTTATATTAAGTGGTTGTATTTTTTTAACTTTTTGACCGGTCAAAGCTAAGGTGGTGCGTTGACTGAGCATTGACCGGTCATTTTTACCTACTGTACACTTTAATGGAAGGTCATTAAAAGATTGTACAGTTTAGTGTGACAAAATTTTAGTTGTACACCAAAATGTGATTACGGGTAAAGGTTGTACACCACGTATATAATTTATCCCCTAACTATTTGTTAGTTTTTTAATGGCCTAATACACAAATAACCCCCTGAACTTGTTCAAATGTTGCAACTGCCCCCCTCAACTTTCAATTGTAACAACTTACCTCTTAAACTTGTTCAATTGTAAAACATAACCTCAAATTTGGAATTTTTTTACCCCATACTTGAAGCAACAGTAAAAACGTTTCTCCGGATTCGTATCACACCAAAGATCTGATTATCACACTCCATGAGCATTGCAGATTTTGCATTTCACATGTTTCTTCAATTGCAGTCCATGTCAGCAATTTGGGGTGATATTTTACAATTGGACAAGTTTAAGGGGTAAATTGTTACAATTAGACAACTTCGAGGGGTAAGTTGTTACAATTGAAAGTTGGAGGGGGCAGTTGCAACATTTGAACAAGTTCAGGGGGTTATTTGTGTATTAAGCCTTTTTTAATTTACTGATAATCATTATATGGGAAAAATTATTAGGAGCATCCGGATCTCTATGTTAAATGAAGGACTTCTTATACATATTTTGTCATGTGTAATATGGACTCACATATATTATAAAGGGTTCTCTGTTTTAAATATTAAATTGGACCACAATACACATATCCAAATATGAATTGGGGATCTTCCAAGTGACATGGAAGACTCGTACTTAGTATAAAAACTCCATTATATGATTATAATTTATATTAGTCAAGTATTTATTTAAAGCACATAAAATAAAATAATATATATATATATATATATAAAATAAATAGTTCGGTTAATTAAAACGGTCGTTTTTTTAAAATAAAATGTCTAAACCGGTAATCGTTATAATCAATATATACAAACTTTTTTTTTTTAAAACCAATATATACAAACTTAAACATTGTTTTCACTTTAGCACAATTTGAACCATTTTACAGTACTTTTCATTTGAGTCGCGGTGTGCACAGCTTGAGTAGTCTGGAATCCCAGTATCGCGCTGAGAAGCTGCGACGTACTGTATGCTTCCTCTTCCGCCGGATCTACCTCTTCCAGCAAAGGAGCCAGGTTCCTGGGGGAGACCGGGATCATCGGCGCAGGTCAGAGCTCGCAGCTCCGGTCGCAGGCTCCTTTGTCGGTGCAGTTTCAGTTGGGGTTTGCATCATTCCGATGTTCTGAAGTCACTCGTAGTCCACGATCACCGCACTAAATAAATAGGTATCAGACTGTATAGTAACTGATGACGGGTTCCTTCGTCTTTGGAGGAGTTTCCAAGGTGTTAGAACGCATACCATTGAATGGAGTGTGGTATTTACAGGCCTTGCTGATGGGTTTGGGGGCCTTGATTGGCTCGATGGGCTTTCTGCTTATCCTAACGGGCCTGATGGACCATATCCATATTTCAAATTTTTTACACATTAAATATATATTAGTGCTATTTTATATGTGGAATCTAAATTGATATAAATTGATACGTACTTCCTTGAAAACTAAATAGATACATTATCCCTTTAAAATACATTACTTTTTTGCTATTATTTAACCAAAATAAGTTTATTACCATATATAAAATTTAATGATTTTAATGAAAATAAATAAATAAAATCTACTCGATTTTATGGAACAAACTCGAAAACTTTAATAATTGTAAATGCAATTTTACCTTTTCCATTCAAGTACGATACCGTTCCATCACGCCTTAGCACAAAAAAGAATTACTTCTTTTCGGGCCAGTACATAATATGGTCCCATCCCAATACATTGTCTTAATGTTCCCACTTCCATATCAACCGTCCGATCAATCAACATCTAACGGAGATCATTACTCCACGATTCTATCCCACTATCCTTTGATATACATAAATGAGCATGGCTCATATTCGTCCACGATCTCTCCCTTTCTACCGTCAGATTCAAATCACATCCAACGGATGAACATCCCTCTGCACACTCCCTCTGCAATTCTTGTCTGAAAACAATTAATATCCCGCTCTTTTTCTCTCCCCCAAAACCAAAAACCCACAAAGAAAAAAAGATCTTTCTCTTTTCTCTTTTCTCTCTCATTTTTCGTATCTTTGAAGAACAATGCAAGAACAAGCTACTAGCTCATTTCCAGCCAATTCTCTGCCTTCCAGCAGTGAGCGATCTTCGAGTTCTGCTCTTCAACTTGAAGTCAAAGAAGGTCTGATCTCATTCTCTCTCTTTTATCCTTCCATTTTTCTCTATTTCCACAATAATTGAAAGTATAAACTAAGCTGATTTGGAAATCCGGTTGAATTTCGATATCTCCGTCTGAGATTTGTGTAGTTTTTAGATTTTTCATACTTGATTGAGTTTAATTGCGTTGAACTGCAGCTCATTTGCTTTGCATCTAGAAATTTTCCGATGTAGAGATTCGTGATTTTTATTTTTCTTCCCTATTATTGCATTGTTTCAATTTTTGTTTTATTGCTGCAATTTCAGGAATGGAAAGTGACGAAGAAATTAGGAGAGTGCCGGAGATCGGCGGTGAACTTGCGGGTACTTCAGCCTCTGGTCGAGAATCCAATTCAATTGCTGGTCGAGTGCAGGCTCCAGGGGAAGGTCAGAGCCAGAGAAAGAGAGGAAGGACTCCGGCTGATAAAGAAAACAAGCGGTTAAAGAGGTAATTAAGATGTTTATTCACTAATTATGATCTTACTGTTTTAGCATGGGGCTGATCTGCCGAAGAAGAATTTCCGGTGATAATGTTTTCTAATGAGGTGAAAAATGGATTTTAGGTTGTTGAGAAATAGAGTTTCAGCTCAACAAGCAAGGGAAAGGAAGAAGGCGTACTTGAATGAATTGGAAATAAGAGTCAAAGACTTGGAGAAGAAGAACTCTGAACTCGAAGAGAGGCTTTCCACGTTGCAAAATGAGAATCAAATGCTTAGACATGTACGTCTTAACTTCTTAACTACCATAGTAATTATCATCTTAATCAATCAAACTCATGTTAATATACAAAATTTTGTAGGATATATTGGGTATGTCATGTTTTGATTTTACTCTCAATCCTACCTAATTCATATGTTTAGCTTAATTGTATGTAGGCCTAATTACATTTTAGCCCCTCTAAGTTGACCATAAAAAGCAGAGTGGCCCTCAAACTGTGAAAACGTCATATTTAGTCATTTGAAGCTCTTTAGAGTGATAAGGTACACCCCTATTAAGTTCTACGTGACAAAATAAGGATGGATTTGGATAAGCTAGGCGCATATCATTTTTAACCAAGTTTTAAGATAGGTTGGTTTAAGCAAGTTCAGATTGTCAATAAATCATTTGAATGAAGTTTGGGGGTTAATGGGATATATCTAGAAATCAATGGGGCAATTGGATTCTTTGGCCGATTAAGGCCCTATTAGTTAAGAAAATGGGTTCGAAGCTACATCATATGCTCTGTGCTAATCTTAATTAGTTATTGTAAGAAAAAAAAATCTTAATCAGTTACCTTAATTTTATCTATACTTGTCACATGATAATGATTACCCAGAGAAGTCTTAGAGCCCCACCTATTAGCAGAAGATTTATGGGCTTCACCTGGATGTATGGATGATTGGTTAGGCATCTTGTCCGTTTCTAGATTAGAAAAGGGGGAAAAAGGGAATTGGAAAACAAAAGGATATGGAGGAGCTCATTTGTAATGGGGTATATGGTTGGGTTGAGCCCACACGTTCCTCTTGACAGCATCTTCTTGAATTGATATTTTGTTTGATATGAAATTAGTTGGGGCCTGTGTTAAGGCATAAATGAGAAAAAAGGACCCAAATCTACCAGATTTGAATGAGCAGCCATTTTGTTTGGTCATGTCTAGTTGCCATCAACGTTATGCATGTGGCATTATTCTCATCATGTTTTTCAGTATGCAGAATTAGAATAAGGGCCTAATACTTCCTAACCCCTATACTTGTCCATAAAAGTCAATTGTGCCCTTATACTTTGAAAACATTTTAGTTACCCTTTGAACTTGCTTAAATTGACCTATTGACCCTCCTCCAAGTCTATGTGGTAGCGCAAGGGGGGATTTTGGACAAGTTGAAGTGTGGATCACTTTAAGCAAGTTCAAGGGGTGAATAGATCACTAGAAGCAAGTTCAGGGGGCCAATAGTGAAGTCCAGGGGTAAATAGCATGTTTTTAAAGTATAAGTAGTGGATTTTTCTGGACTAGTACAGGTACATTAAGCCTTAAATGAGGCTCTCTAGATTTGCTATCTTTCGAAATATGCTAGAAAGAGTGAGCTTGAAGTTTGGCCATCAGTGGAGAGTGGGCCAGTGGACTTGGCTGGTGCTACAAGTCATAGAATAGCAGAAACAGATTAATGTGATATGATATCCATTTTATTTGAGATTCTCAATTAGTTTTAGATATCCTATTCAAGATAGGAGTAATAGTGGCTGGTTTAAGGAATTTCAAAAAGAAACTACAACAATTCATGAATTTTAGTGAAAATAGGTTGAAATTACTCAATATAAGGAGTTCAAAGAGCCCACCTTAGAGATGTGCTGTTATCACATTACTCATGTTGATAAATAGATGTTTCTACTGTTTTTTTTTTTTTTTTTTTTTTAATGGCTTAATACATTGTTAGTCCCCTAAATTTATCCAGAAAAGTCTAAGTATTACTCCAACTTTGAAAATAATCGATTAGCCCCTTGAAGTTACTTAAATAGACTTGATTAATGTTCTAAAGTTCTACGTGATAGAGCAAGTGAAGATTTGAACAAGTTGAAGCATACATCACTTGGAGCAAGTCTAGAGGACGATTAGGTCACAATTCCAGGGGCTGTAGGTAGGCCACTTTATGCAAGTTCAGAGGGTCAATGGGTCATTCTAACTAAGTTTAAAGTAAATAGATTAGTTTTAACTAAATTTAAAGAGTTGTCGCAATCGGCTTTTATGACCAACTTGGAGGGGTTGTGTACCTATTACTAATAGGTCATTTATTTCAGAAAAGACATTGAAATATGTGGATTTAAATTTTGTATCTTATACGATAAAAGACTCCAATTCTCTTATATTAAATAATGTCAAAGTATTTCTACCTAATTATTAGAAATAACATAAATAAAATATTATCTTTACTTCCTTTATAGACGAAAGAGAATCAAAATACTCAAGCAATGAAAAAAACTAGGCTCTTGAAACCATAGGCCATGTATTTAGATGTCCTCAGCAACGCATTGTACTAGTAAATGGAGTTCAAACTTGAGTGCATTGGTTTAGTAACTAGTTGATAACTTCAGTGATATGGTAATTTCATTGCAGATACTGAAGAACACAACAGCAAGCAGAAGAGGAGGCAGTAGTAGTAACACTAATGTAGACGGTTCACTATGAGCGAAATATTAGCGACGACGAGAACGAGTGTTTCCCGGTAAATTATGGTGGATATGCATATTATGCAGTAGTAGTAAGATGACACTACAGAACCTCAAGCTTTTAGGCATGTAGCTGAGCTCTCATGGAAATTTAAGTAAGTTTGAGTCTATCTACCATGGCGATGATTCTCTGATGGTCTTGCCAGATGGTCTTGCCGGAGATAGGTGAGTTGTTTGAAATGTATAATGTTTATTATGTAAATGAATGGAGTAGCTTAGCTTAGTGAATAGCTGTCAATGAAGGTGATGTTGGTTGATGATACTAGTAAGTAAACAAAAAGCTGGCAACAAATAACAACAAATGATAAAATCAAATCTTGGTTGGTTACTACTTAAATATATATAATATTTATCCTTTCACAGATATTGTGGTTGGTTAGATTTGATACTTTTCTTTGAACCTGCAATTTTTTTTAATGGTTTTCAAAATCGGACCGATTGATGAACCGAAACAGATTAGGGTTAAAGGATTAAGAGTGAACCGAAACAGATTAGAGTTAAAGGATTAAGAGTTTAAGGTCCAACTGAGATTCTAATAGAGGTTCAAAAAAAATCCTACAAAAACTAATACTTTTACTTTTATTTAACTTTTTAATACAATTAAACACTAATTTTTAATTAATGTGTTTCATATAATTTATTAATTTTTTTTTTATTTCTTTGATAAATTAATCAGACAAACTATTAAATTATGAAAGTTTAATTTTTTTTTTAAATTAGAAATAATGCTACTTAATACACTTCATTAGCTTTTTTATAACAATGTATTAATTATTAGATTCCATAAAAAGAAAATTATAGAAGACTAATTAGTAACTTATACAATTTTATTTTTTTCAGAAAATAACTTGTACAATTATTAACTTTTAATTTCACTGATAAAATTTATGGAAGATTAAATTTCAATCCGTTCTAACTTGTTAACATATGACTGGGTTTGGTTGAACAGTTGGGTTGGATGGTTTTTTTAGCAATTTTGAGTAGAGTTTTATAAATTGATGCTTGATAAATTAATAATTTTTTTAAAATAATAATTTCTTTTAGTTCTGATTTTGACCCTATAAATAAAGATTAAATAATTTATTAGTCCTTTAGTTTTTACCTAACACACTGTTTAGTCCTACTATTTTAAAAAACACATTTTAAGGTCCTTATCGTTTGCCAATATTAACTTTGTGGTCCTTTTATCTATTTTTTTAGATTTTTAACCGAATATATCTTAGTTTTTAGGACAACTACAGTGCAATACAAGTTGACCATGTTACTCTGTTATTTTATATTTATCTGTTTATGCTAAAATATAACAATTACAAGTCTAAAAAAACTAGACAAAATGACCAAATGGTTAATATTGGCAAAAGCTATGGGCCTTATAATGTGTTTTTCAGAATAGGGAAACTAAACAGTGTGTTAGGTAAAAAGTAAGTGACTAATAAATTATTTACCTTTAAATAAATTAATTCTTAATAAATTAATATTTTCATATATTAATAAAATTACTGTATTTTTGTGTTTCTCCTGATAATTTACCTATTGGGTTTGGTTGGATTGGGTTGATGTGGGTCGAGCTGATTTTGATAACCTTGATTTGGATGCTAGTTGTTTGGAGTTAAATACACCAATGGTTGATGTGGGCCGGGCTGGTTTTGATAAACTTTGATTTGGATGGGGTTAAATACACTCATGGTTCAATAAGTAAATAAAAGGGCAAATTACACAGAAATTCATATTTTAAAAATTATTTACAACTATGTTAAGTTATAATTTTAGATTTTGTCAAACTAATAAAATCAGTACTTTTAATATATGTTAAGGATTAGAATTTATAAATAAGAAGTCTAGAATATATTTTCTAGAGTTTATGATTTATGAATTGGAGTCTAATTTTTTTAAATCATGATATAAAATCATAATATATAAAGAATAATTACATATTAAGAATTAAGTTTGGTGATATGACTTAGTTATAATTTTGTACTTAATTTTGTAACTAAAGTTTTACGGTAATTAATTTTACTCGTTGGAGATGCTAAATAAAATCCTTTCAATTAGCCGGCTAGTCTTTGTTAGGGATGTATATATAATAGGGAATAAATTTTGAGGTTGATTCTGTTAGCAAACGTAATGGTGTTAAAAAAAGTCAAAAGTCAAAAGTCAAAAGAAAAAGGGTTGATTTTGTTTTTATATTTATTTATTTTACAAATTAACCACATTATTATCTTTTTTTTTAAAAGAACCACATTATTATCTAATTATTACAAATAAATCCCAAATAAAAATCAAATATACCATTTTCTCCATATCTCTCTAATCTTTTCTTTTTCTTCTTCTTTCTCTCTCTTCTCTCTTTTCTCTTTCTTAATTTCGCTTTCATCACGGCCATCACCACTCCCCATGTATGTCGTCGGAATTCTCTTAAAGGGCGAAAAAATCATCACTTTCTAGTTTCGGTGTCGTCGGAATTCTCATAAAGGTCAAAAAATTTATCACCTTATAGTTTCGGTTGCCATATTCTGAGTTTTATGTACTAAAAATTTGTGATCATATGACAATAGCATACAAGAACTCGATTCACATGCTTCTCTAATGTAGCAAAATATGCTACGAAAAATGATGTTGGTCTGTTAAAATTTTCCCCAATAACTCAAGATCCTTCAATCATCCACACCATTATGAAATTAATTAATCCATTAATCAGTAAAAATTTTAAATAATAATAATAATAATAATTTTTATTTGAAAATAAAAGTAAGTACCTCGACAGGGCTTGAATTATAGATCTTTGAAGCAAAATATTTGGGACCAAAATGTACTCACATTATTGGTCCATTTATGCTTTCTTTAATGAATCTGGTATTGATCATACTATTTTTTTTTTTAATGAAACTTAATATGAATCTCCAAAAAAAAAAAGCATGATCATTCAGAATATGCTAGCCGAAACTAAAAGGTGATGAATTTTTTGGCCTTTAGAGGATTCCGACGATATCCGTGGGGAGTGGTGGTGATGAGAGAGAAATTAAGAAAGATGAGAGAGAGAATAGAGAGAAAGAAGAAGAAAAAGAAAAGATTAGAGAGATATGGAGAAAATTGTATATTTGATTTTTATTTTTAATTTTGAGTTTTGTTTGTAATAATTAGATAATGATGGGGTTAATTTGTAAAATAAATAAATATAAAAACAAAAACAACTATTTTCTCTTTGAGTAATTTTGACTGTGTGTGCTAACGGAATCAACGTCAAAGTACCTGTTTGCCAACTTTTAAAACATATAGTGTAGTTTTGAAAATGATCTAAACCACAAAGTTTATTTTTGTATTTTACCCTATATAATATTTATCCTTTCACAGATTTTGTGGCTGGTTGCGTTTGGTACTTTTCTTTGAACCTTCGTGTTGTTAAAATTGAACCTATAGATAAGGGTTAAGAGTTTAAAGACCGGTTAAGAGTTAAGTGTGTTAAGAGGTTAAGGTTGAAATGAGATAGTAAAGTAAAGCGCCAATCCTTTCACACAAGGGTTATTATCCAGAGGAAATTCAATGTAAAATCTATAAACTATTTCAAGTTAATACAATAATAGATGAATATATAAGATATGTTTTTTCAAGTTATGAGTGTAGAATCTAATATGTGTGATTTGGGTAAAGTATATTTTATTGAATTGATTAGGTTTACAGCAGGCCTATATTTATACATTAGAGACTTAGAGTCCTACACTGATTCTATATGAGCTAAACCTTAGATAGGAAGTAAAACAGATAATGATAGAGAAGAGTAATTAGAGTAGAGCTCTAAAATACGAATGTACACTAACAGCCCCCCTCAAGTTGAAAGTGGGGGTCCCATGCGCAACCGATCACGAAGAAGCAAAAAATGAGAACTCGATAGAGGCTTGGTGAGAAGATCCGCAATCTGATCATTTGTGGAGATGAAGCGAACAGAAAGAAAACAATTGGCGACTTGTTTTTGAACGAAGTGATAGTCTAGTTCAATGTGTTTCGTGCAGGCATGAAAACCCGGATTAACTGTAAGGTAAATAGCCCCAACATTGTCACACCAAAGGTTAATGGGTCGGGAAATAGGAAAATGAAGTTCCTTGAGTAGCGATTGAATCCTAAGGAGCTCCGATGTGGCATTGGCGACTGCCTTGTATTCACTTTCCGTGGAAGATCTTGCAATCATAGGTTGTTTCCGAGTGTGCCAGGAGACAAGACTGTTACCAAGATAAACACAAAAAGCACTTATCAATCGACGCTCATTAGGGCAGCCACCCTAGTCACTGTCGGAGTAGCAATGGATGGCTATAATTGGTCTTGAGGAAAAGATGATGCCATGTGTTCGTGTCCCATGAATGTAACGAATGATTCGTTTGACCCCTTTCCAATGCTCATCCGTTGGTTTATGCAAAAATTGACACAATTTATTCACAAAGAAGGCAATGTCAGAACGAGTTAGTGTGAGATACTATAAAGCACCCACAATACTGCGATATTCATCACCGGATGATAAGAGCGTACCGTGTTTTTAGGACAAATTTGGAGTTGTGGCCACAAGAGTGGAGGATGGTTTACAATCGTCCATTTTCATGCGAGAGATGATATCCCTAGCGTATTTAGCCTGTGACAGATGAATGCCTTGAGTGTTGTAGGAGATTTCGGTGCCAAGAAAGTAAGATGCCCGACCAAGATTACGAATGGGAAATTCAGATTCAATAGCATGAATTGTTTGAGAAATAAGAGTTGTACTGGTTCTGTCATCGACATAACAAGTATGTCATCGACATAACAAAGAATATATACCTTGTCCGTTGGTGTGAAACGAGTGAACAGAGAGTTATCAGCATGAGACATGGAAAAACCCAAGGTGCCAAGATATTGTTTGAGACGGAGAAACCATTCACGTGGAGCTTGTTTAAGACCATAGAGTGACTTTTGTAAGAGGAACACGTGATCTGGGTAATTTTTGTTTTGAAATCCCTGAGGTTGTTCCATGTAAATTGTTTCAGTGAGATTCCCGTGAAGAAAGGCATTCGAGACATCCAGTTGATTTATTGTCCAATGATGTCCTGCTGCAAGAGAGAGTATGATGTAGATGGTTGTTGCTTTAACAACTGGGCTAAATATTTCCTCGAAGTCCAGGCCAGAATGTTGTGTAAAGCCACGGGCAACTAGTCGAGCTTTGTGACGTTCAATGGAGCCATCAGCCCGTTCTTAGTGCGAAAGAGCCATCGACACGTGATGATGTTACGATCAGATGGGCGAGGAACTAATGTCCATGTATGATTATTGAGAAGTTCCTGAAGCTCAACAGACATTGGATCACACCATTCTTTGAATTTCACAGCTTTGGAGAAGCAACTCGGATCAGGTGATAAATCAGCTTTGCAGACATGGAGAGCAGCAAACTTGCCAAGGGAGTTCAATGTAGACGGCCGAAGTCGCATGGTGTGTGCACGAGTTGAGGCAACATCTAAGGAGGAGGAGGCATCAGGTTGTAAAGGGATTGGACTAGGTAATATCAGAGGAATTAAATCATGAGATGATGTAGTGGTAGGCAGTTGTAAAGGTATCTGGTGATTTATTTTGTAATGATGATAAAGTAGTAGGATTAGGAGATGACATAGCCTAGGGGACATAGGAGAAAAGTGGACATAGCTAGATGGCTCCAAGGACACGGGATTAGATGGGGAGTGACGGACAGATGGTTATATGGGAGAGACTGCGAGTCCCAAGGCAGGGGCGGAGACAAGGGTGGACCCGGGGGGTCTGAGTTCCTCAGCCGCCGGAACTACCATGGTTATAAGTAGTTTCGGCCCCCCTAACACTTTTGAACTCATTTTTATTATGTATTTTCCATTAAAAAGAATTAATTTCTTATTTTTATTAAATATATCTCATTACGTGTTAGGTTTGTCCAAAATTCAAAATTTCAATATTTTGACCAATTAGATACTTCCTAAATCAAAATTTCTTTTTTTTTTGCCTGTTAGACCTCTATAAATCCAAATTTCTAATTTTTTTTAGTCTGGTAGAACTTTCTAAATCCAAATTATTAATTTTATTTTTGACCTGGTAGGCCATCTGAAATCAATATTTTTATTTTTTTTACATGTTCAGTCCTCCATAAATCCAATTTTTTTACATGTTAGGACTATTAAACGAAATCTAGCTTAATTTTGAAAAATTGTACATTAATTTTTAAAATTGATTCTTGACCATTCAAATTATAATACGCATATATAACAAAAAATTAAGCAAGTTCGATTTAGCAAAAAAAAAAAAAATCAAATGCACGTGTAAAATCGGCCTCCCCAACCGAGTAATCCTGTATTCATCACTGTCCCAACGTAAGTGGAGTAGGGCGATTTTTTTGGAAAAGTAGGATGCTGATGAAGATTGGATTAATCCTTTGCTTGAGACATGTTTTGAAAAAAATTATTTTGATGGACCTGGTTGGGAAATATTCCCCTAGAAGGGGCTATTCCCAACCATAGTTGGTCCTTTTGCTGTTATAATATCCATTACGGCGTCAATGTATGTTGTCAAATAACTGGGCAGTGCTATAACCACTGCCCAAAATTTATGTATATAAATTTTAATTTTTTTATATAATAATTTTTTTAAAACTTATAGAATAAAATATTTAGAATTTATTATATTATAAATTTTTTTTTTGGTAAGAAGGGAAGAAAAAAAACAAACAAACAAAAACCTAACCCGGGATCAGTCTAGGAAGACTGACCCCAATCCTATCCTCAAGAAGAGAAGGTAACAGAAAAGAAGGAGGAACGGAAAGGGTAGAAACACCTAACATCCCCCCATGCCCAGCAGCTGCCAAGCGATCCGTCACGCGGTTTTGCTCCCTATAAATATGGGAGAAGGTAAGAGAATCGAAGGCAGGACGAAGCCTCAAGATGGCTTTAATGAGATTCTGACTCTTAAGACAAACATTAGGATTAAATTTGTAACATTAGGATAAAATTATAACATTAGGATTAAATTTGTGCAAATTTAACCGTAACGTGTTTTCAAGCAAAATCAATTTTAACTACACGCTACCGAAAATTTGAAAAGACTTGATTGACTGTTATTTAGCTACATCGAATCTTCTAAACCAGTTTGTCGATAAATTGAAACAGTTTCATATTTTTTTGTAACTATATTAATAACACATTAAATTATTTTAGACAGTTTAAAAAAACTAAACCTGCTACATATAAATGAATCACAATTTTTTTTTTTGAAATTGTCTAAAATATTTTACTGTGTTATTAATGTACTAAATTCTTTTTTTTAGTAATGCACTAAATATTTAGCTTTTAACGTTTCAAGTGAAGTGCACATTTAACCATAACGTATGAAATTATACAAATTTACAGGGTTAATCCCTTGTTTCACTGTTATTTCGCCACATCGGATCTTCTAAACCCGTTTTTCGATAAATAACAGTCAAGCCAATCTTTTCACATTTTCGGTAGCATTTGATTTTGCTTGTAAGCGTTAAGGTTAATATTTAGTGCATTACTAATATAAAAATATTTAGTGCATTAATAACACAGTAAAAATATTGTGATTAATTTATATGTAGCAGGTTTAGTTTTTTTAAACTGTCCAAAATATTTTACTGTGTTATTAATATAGTTACAAATATATATATATATATATATATATATATATATATATATATATATATATATATATATATATATATATATATATATATGAAACTGCTTCAATTTATCGACAAACTGGTTTAGAAGGGCCGATGCAGCTAAATAATAGTCAAACAAGTCTTTTCAAATTTTCGGTAGCATGCGGTTAAAATTGATTTTGCTTGAAAACACGTTACGGTTAAAATTGCACAATATTAATACGTTAGGGTTAAATCTACACTTCACTTAAAACGTTAAGGTTAAATTTATACAATTTCATACATTAAGGCTAAATATGCAATTCTCTTAAAATGTTAGGGTTAAATTTACACAATTTTATACGTTAGTAATGCACTAAATATTTAACCATAACGTTTCAAACGAAGTGCAGATTTAATCCTAACGTATAAATTATATAAATTTAACCCTAATGATACGGTTATAATTTTATTTTTATTTTTATAATATAATAAATTTTAAAATGTTTATTATATAAGTTTTAAAAAATTTTATTAAATTTATTTATATAATTTTGCCGCTGCCCAGTTGTTGATAGGAATCCCTTGTGGGATTCCTGTCAACATACCTATGACGCCGTAATGAGTATTATAATAATAAAAAAGTTGACCATGGTTGAGAATAGCCCTTCTAGGGGAATATTTCCCAACCAGGTCTATTAGAGTAATTTTTTTTAAAAACTGCCCCAAGTAAGAGATTAATCCATGAAGATTTGGATGTGGTCCTAAGATGCTAGGTATGTGAGGAGTGGATTTTGATGTATGTGGGACTGGGATGCAACGGTCAAGTGTGTAATGTTTTGGAAAGGTGTGAGTCATCTTTTTGACAGGTGTGAGGCCATTGGATTTGGCGGACAGAAAAATAGGTGAGGCTTCAGAGTTAGAAAATTGGAGAGAAGAGTTGGAGTCTGTACCTGTATAAGGCCCAAGTAATGAGGGCAGCAGAAAATTGGTAGAAGAAGACGATTCCCGCGACACAGGAGCCGATATTTGAGCGAACGGAAATAAATGTTCACGAAACATGACGTGTTTGCATATATAGACACGAGTAGAGACATGATCCAGGAAGAAATAACCATTATGATTGGTAGAGTCACCCAAATAAATACACATGCGAGAGCGAAAGTCAAATTTGTGTTTGTTGTAAGGACGAATGAGAGGAAAAATGCCACAACCAAAAACACGTATGATAAGCCCAAAATATACCTAAAATAACATACATAATTATGTCAATTTCGTGTGAAAAATATGTTGATTATATTCTTTTGGAAGGATTTTACGTTAGTATTTGTTACTATTTTGCAAGGTGTTAAATTATTTGAAAAAATCCAAATAGGAGCTAAAATGGAGCAAAAACGAGTAAGAAATCAAGTTTTCAGTGAAAGACGCGTACGAGATTCAAAAGCCGCATCAGAGATTTTCAGCACACAAACAAGGAAGAGACTACAAGTCTCTGTCGCGATCGAGATTGTCAAGACTCAATTAGTTAAAATGCTATCCAAGCTTCTTTTTCTCTGTTAACTTGTGACGTTTCAAATCAAACTAATGAATTATCTTTTCAATACAATTCTTTCTTTACTATTGTTATTTTGAGTTTGATCTAGGCAATATTCTTAAGTAATTTAATTGGTGTTTTCATAAAAACATTTATAAACAAATCTGATATTTTCCATGAAAACTTTGTTGAACACTTAAGCAAATTCGGATTTATATTTGATCATTGTGGGAGTACTGAATAGTCGGTTTAGATTTCGAATTTGATTAAGGTTTGCAGTCTTAGGCCGAGAGGAAAGATTGATTACAGTTCAAAGCCTATTAAATTGAATTAATTGATAAATTGTTACATCTTAATAAACAGATCAAAGTTATAAGTTGTGTTTTCGCTTAGTGTAAATAAGCCTTGAAATGAACTTTAATTTAAACATAATTTCTATAAATTGTAATCTTAACTATAACCAAAATTAGAATCAGAAACCATTTAAACCATTAACGATTTTCTATGAACCTCAAGAAAATGAATTTAATCAAAACAATAATTTTTAATCAAACTATCAAACGTTCTCTGTGGGATCGATATCTTTTTATTACTACAAGCGAAACCGTGCACTTGCGGAACTCGCTCAACAATGTAATTGAGTGAAATTTGGTTCTTTTTTAAAAGCCTTAAAATAAGGTGAGGCAGACTGAAGAACACGGGTAGGTAGATAGTTGATTAACCGAACATTTTGACTCATAATAATTCCAATATTGCAAAGGGATGGACGCATGTGCTAGAAGTGTAACACTGGTGTCAACAATATGTAGTATTTTGCTTTCAGAAATGCCATTTTGTTGATGATTGTGTGGACATGCAAGTTTATGAATGATACCGTGTTGAGCAAGAAAGGGTCGCAATTTTTGGAATTCTCCTCCAAAATCAGAGTAATTTTTTTTTAACTTTAGCGGCATATTGACACACAATCAAAGCATAAAATTGATGAAATATAACAGCAACATCACTCTTATTTTTAATAAAAAAATATCCAACTGAACCTAGAAAATTCATCAATAAACAAAACAAAATAACGGTGTCCTAAAATTGAATTAATAGGGGCAGGGTCCCAAACATCAGAATGCAAAGATTCAAACATATAAGTACTCTTTCAAATAATAGAAGGTCAATTAAATTTTGATAGTTTGCCCTGAGGGCAAGAACAGCACACAGAAGTAGTTTTGGAAGAAGGAAGGTTATGCTGACTAATGACCTGATTGACAGTACGAGAGTGATAATGACCAAGACGAGCATGCCACTGGGAATGTGAAGTCTTCTCTCCTACCAATGCATGCTTTAATATACTGGGAAGGGTGTACAATCCATCTTTACTCGGGCCTTACAAGAGGATTTCCTTGGTGACCTGATCCTTAATCAAAAAATGAGATGGCCAAAATTCAAAGAAACATGAGTTATCACGAGTAAATTTTTGGACAGAAAGGAGAGACTTAGTAAGCTTTGGAACCAACAAAATATCATTAAGTTTAAATTTATGAATAGTATATGTGTCTAAGTGAGAAATTGGCAAACCTTGACCATTACCAAACTGTATGTTGTCAACACCCCGATAAGGAACAATCTGGTTCATGTGTTGTGCAGAATTTGGCATATGATAAGTTGCTCCAGTATCAGGATACCACGATTGATCAGTGTAATCAAACTCATAAACGGAGTGATCAGAAGGTTCTTGACTCCATGTCATGTGTGCTTAGGGACGGACAGGTTGATATGGGTGTCACCAATTAGAGGAAGGACGAGTATGACCATGGGACTGGGAGCTGGAGCCTTGAAATTGGCGTTTTGATTGACATCTGTCAGCCTAGTGATGAGTATCACCACACAGATAACAACTACCTCATTTCTTTTTGCCTTTCAAATTTGTAAATGTGTCTGCCTCAGCTTTAGTTGTTATGTTTTCCATAGGAACAAGATCAGCACTTCGGAGTAGTAATTCATTTTGAACAAGTTCATCATAGAGTTCAGACCATTCAACTGGAGAGGCACGACGGACATTTAGGGCAGTGAGTACTCCATGATATTCAGTTCTAAGATTCTTGAACATGGTGGCAATGATCTGGGTGATCCTAGCAGGTGTTCCTGCAGTTGCTAGTCATCATCAATCATTTTAATTTTCTGAAGATAGACTGCCATAGAGAGAAAATTCTTCTTTAAATCATTGAGTTCAATAGTGAGTTGGACCCTTCGGTTTTCATAAACAGTTCCATAGGTCCATTCAAGTGTAAACCACACAGAACGAGCAGTTTCTAAGTTTGTAACTGTCGGAACTACATCTTCAGATAATGATATGAGTATGGTTGGACGAGTGAGATGATCCCTCTATTCCCACTAATAATATGATGGATTAAAAACAAAATTGTCAGTATTGTCATAATCTATTCTAACAGTCCTAGGAATGAATTTGGCAAGCGGAGGAGTGGTGTCTAAGCAATGGCCTGGAGAGTTGCAATGACATAAGTTTTCCAAAGGCGGTAATTTGTAGGGCTTAGTTTGATAGAAAATTGGGGAATATGCGTAGATGCCGATTGAACATGATATGGATTGGGTAGAGCATCAGTAAATTGAGCTTTGGGAGGGATAAAAAATTGGCTCGAGGCTGTGTGTTGGGATAGCGAATCAGATAATAGGTATCAATGGAGAGAATAAGAGGCCGCATTATAGGACGAGTGAAAGGATCAATAGAAGCACCGAGGGTTGGGCGAAACTCAAGGATAGGCAGTTGTGATGGAGTCCATCCAGCCGACACAGAGGTTGGAGCAAAGTTGGAATTTCATATGGAAGACAGATAGGGTGATGTTGCGGAATTGTGAAAGACATAGATAGAAGCAGTGGGGTTCGTATCAGAGGGTACAATAGAGGAGTTGTTCAAAGACGGGTGTATAGATGGAATAGGTGCCTGGGAGCGTATAAGTGGCGGCATGACAGCGTGGGTAGGGGATGGAGGGCCGGTCATCATAGTATATGCAGAGGCGTTGAAGTTAGAGTCGATGTTTTCTTGAGAAGCTGAGACAGCCCTATCAGCCGTAGGTCAGTGGATATAGTTACAGCCGCTGCATAGGGGGAGTTGTATCCCAAAATTGGTTTAACCATGAGTTTTGATGGAAAAGGGGAATGAAATGGAAATATTTGGATGTTGTAGGGACTGAGAAATAAATTTTGTTTAATGATGATCGGGAGAAAAATTAATAGAAAATAAAATAGAAAAGGAGATGTAGAAAGTGGACCAAGGAAGGAAAGTGGAATTGATGGAGAGCAATGAAGCACTTCGAAAGAGTGAATTGAAAAAGGGACATAGATAGGCCAAAAGTTGCAATATGGAAGAGTGAAAAAAGGAGGTTAGGTCTCTGATACCATGTATAATCTAATATGTGTGATTTGGGTAAAGTATATTTTATTGAATTGATTAGGTTTACAGTAGGCCTATATTTATACATTAGAGACTTAAAGTCCTACATTGATTCTATATGATCTGAACCCTAGATAGGAGGTAAAACAGATAATGATAGAGAAGAGTAATTAGAGTAGAACTCTAAAATACGGATGTACACTAACACTTCCACCTTTTTATTTAGTGAAGGAAAATAAAGAGACAATACACCCCCTTCCTTTCCCCTAGCTTGAGCTACTTGCTTTAACATATTAATCATTTTCGTACATTTGAATCCTACAAAATTCTTGCTATTCAAAAGTTGGGAAAACATTTCAAATTAAACCAATGGTGAATTTGGTGGTCTGACTTACCATTATATGTGACATCTATATTTTTTTAGAAGGAGTTTCATAAGTACATAGTAAGACACTTAATGACTAGCATGTCAATAATCTTGACAACAAATTTAGTTATCATTAATTAATAATAGATTATATAAATACTATTAATTTTAAAAAACATATTTTTCCTACAATTAGAATGAAAAGCAATATTTGAAACGCTTGCACATCCACTTGTTGTCAAAATTATTGGACATGTAAGAAATTAAGTGTCTTGCTACATAGTCGTGAAACTCATAACGAAAGACTTAGATGTCGGATACAAATCCACAAAATCCACGATTGTTTTATTTAAAATATACCACCAACTTTTAAATAACAAGAATTTTATAGGATTACAATGGACGAAAACGATTTGTGTGTTAAAGCAAGTAGCTCAAGCAATGCAACACATGGATAAGAAGGAATTGATATATTATAATTTAAAGCCAAAATATATACTCATCGATGAGGAGGATGAGGTAAAGTTATGCGACATGGGTTCCGTCTCGAAAGACGAAAAAGATCATAGCCTAGGGTTATTATTCAAAGGAAATTAAATCTAATATCTATAAACTAGTTAGAGTTAATACAATAATCGATAAAAATGTAATGTGCTTTGTTTTTATATTTTGAATTTGATCAGAAGCAATGCTAGGAGACACCCTACCTACACTATGATTTAAAAAAAATTCAAAAGATTTCAAACCTCAAAAACTGTGATATAGATTTACAGAATCTTAGCATAGTTTACACTTTCAATGACCAAAACTGAAAAAGTAATAAACTTTTTATCAGACTATTATCATCATAGTTTGGATTTGATCAGAAGCATTCTTGGAAACATTTTCAAATGTTGGAGACACTTTAGCTATAACACTTTCACTTTTTTTATTTGGTGATAACAAATATAAAGACAACACATCTTATTCATTTCTCCCAGTTCGAGCTACTAGGGGTGAGCAAAACCGAAAACCGAAAAACCGAACCAAACCGAACCAAATTGCAATTTGGTTTGGTTCGGTTCTTAATTTATGCAACTTCGATTTTTGGTTTGGTTCGGTTCGGGTATAAACCAAAAAAACCGAATTAGAGTATTATTTATTTGGAAATTAAAAATAACCCAACACATTCTTAAAAATAAATAAATAACACAGCACATAAAATGAAAGTCGAGAAAGATGAAGGAATTTGAGTATTATTACTATTAGAATTTAGAATAAGAGTACTGATATAACTATTATGTTATTTGGTTAGTATAACAAAAAAAAAACTTATAGAATAAAGATAGAGTTATACCCACCACGTGAATGAAGATAGAGTTATAATAGAATGAATGCCTATACCTATCAAATGAGAGTAATATTAGAATTAGACTAGACTACTATAACTATTATATTATTTGGTTATTAAAACAAAAAAAAACTTAAATCATTGGTTTAGGAACAGAGTAAAAGAAAAGAAAAAGTTGCAAGTTTATAATTTATAAACAAATATAAATTGACAGAAATATCTAAATATTATAGAATTATGAAAAAAATCCAACAACATGATTTGATTATCTCTAATTTGGTTTGGAATAGAATCAAACCGAACCAAATTGAAATAGTTCGGTTCAGTTTGAACCGAACCGAATTACAATATGGTTGGTTCGGTTTATAAAAATTAATCTTATTTGGTTCGGTTCGGTTTTTTTAGCCGAACCGAACCATGCTCACCCCTAACTAGCATTAGCATACTAATCGTTTTCGTCTATTGGAATCCTATAAAATTCTTATTATTCAAAAGTTGGGGGAACATTTCCAATTAAACAAATGGTGAATTTTGTAGTCTCACTTACCATTATATGTGTCATCTAAGTCTTTCGAGAGGAGTTCCATGACTATGTAGTAAGACACTTCATTACTAGCATGTCTAATAATCTTAATAACAACTTTGATTATTATTAATTAATAATAGATTATACAACTCCGCTATTATATATGAAGTATATAATTATTATTTATTCTAAATGACATATTTTTCCGACTATTAACATAAAAAATAATATTTGAAAACGCTTACTCATCCACTTGTTAACAAGATTATTGAACATGCAAGTAATCGAGTGTCTAGTTTAATTTGAAATGTACCACTAACTTTTAAATAACAAGAAGCTTATAGGATTCCAACGAGTGAAAACAATTTGTATGCTAAAATAAGTAGCTCAAACAACCATCACATGCATAAGATGGGATTGATATATTATGATCTAAAGCCAAAACATGTACTGCTAGATGAGAAAGACGAGGAAAAGTTGTGTGATATGGATTCCGTCAGAAAGACGGAAAGTATCAGCGGCATCACACAAGGTAATTATCTAGAGGAAATTAAGTATAAGATCTATAAATTATTTAGAGTTAATACAATATTTTGAGAAGAGTGATGCAGGAAGGGTAAGTATATCTTATCTAATCTATAACACTTCCAATTTTTTATTTAGTGATAACAAATAAAAAGACAACACTTTTCATTTCTTTCCATCAGCTTCAACTACTTTCTTTAACATTCTAATCATTTTTGCCTATTGGAATCCTATAAAATTATTGTTATTCAAAAGTTAAGGGAACAATTTAAATTAAATTAATGGTGAATTTGGTGACCTGACTTACCATTATATGTGTCATCTAAGTTTTTTAGGAGGGGTTTCATGACTATATAACAATGTCATTTATTACTAGCATGTTGAATACTCTTGACAATAAATTTGGTTTTTATTAATTAATAATAGATTATATAAGTCCAATATTAAATATTAAGTATATTGGGAAACCCATACGCATCCACTTGTTGTCAAGATTATTAGACAAACATGTAATGAAGTATAATATATAGTTATTGAACTCCTACTAAAACAATTAAATGAGGCATACAAGCCCACCAAATTCACAATTTGTTTAATTTGAAATATACCACCAACTTCTAAATAACAAAAATTTTATAGGATTCGAACGGTCGAAAACGATTTGTGTGCTAAAGAAATTAGTTCAATCAATGCAACACATGCATAAGAAAAGGTTGATATATTATGATCTAAAGCTAAAACATATACTGCTTAAGGGGGAAGATGAGATAAAATAAGTGTAAGATCTATAAACTATTTGGAGTTAAGTCAAGTATATCGTTTTTCCACTTTTTTATATAACGATGACAAATAAAAAGATAACACACCCTATCTTTTTCCCAAACTTGAGGTACTTGATTTAGCTAACTAATTATTTTCACCAACTAGACTCTTATAAAAATTACTGTTATTCAAAGTTGGGGGAACATTTCAAATTAAACTAATTGTGAATTTGGTGACTAGACTTGCCATTATATGCATCATCTAAGTTTTTCGGGAGGAGTTATATTACTATGTAGAATGACACTTAATTCCTAACATTTCCAGTAATCTTAACAACAAGTTTGGTAATTATTAATTAATAATAGATTATATAACTTCGCTATTAAATATTAAGTATATTTATTATTTGTTCCAAATGACATATTTTTCCCACTATTAGCGTGAAAATCAAAATTTGGAAAGGCATGTGCATCTATCAACTGTCAAAATTTTTGGACATGCAAGTAATTAAATGTCTTGCTACATTGTCATGAAACTCCTACCGAAAGACTTCGATGACGCATACAAACCAATAGTCAAGAATATGCAGATGATAAATAAGAGGATCTTTAAAAAAATTCATGGTTATTTTCCTATTTAGTAGACAACATGCTTCCATAATGTGTTGGTTCTCTATGGTGAGAGTGGCTTGGCAAAAACTCCATTCTACTTTTGCTCAGGGTTCACGTCCTCAGGTACAAAATATTCCTCGACAGTTGCTAAATCTTTGATAACAACCCAAATTATTCTAGAATAAGGAATAAAGGGAAAATTAATATGACATTAATGATAATTAATGCAGGATTAATGATGGGGTGAATATGTAAATAATGAAGAAAAAGAAAGGAGTCTCTAGCATTATGCCATACCGTGTGGACCATGACGAGACACGTCATAGCAAGATACGCCCGATGAGAGTGAGTAATGGAGACCCGCCATAGTTCTTAATGAGAGCATACATACGCCTCGATGGTTCTAAGAATACCAAAAGGTGCACTTATAACCATCCATAAAGGGGAATAAATACAATTAAATGGCAATTAATAGCCATTAATAAAGAGATTAGTATCCGCCATGTGAACATGCGGAAGTTTCTTGAGACGGATCTATCCAGGGGTTTCTAAACCGTTATCAAGAAGAAACCTCCGACATTGATGATACTAACAACTCCATTAATACTGAACCCATCGAATATAACTAAAGTAACATCAAAACCCACGTTCAAGGATAATAAAGAGGATTAATGCGATTGTTACAAAATTGCATATAAATACCCCAGCTTCCTGGGATCAAAGGTACACACACATTATTCTAACCCTATTTTGTGATTACAGATTATTCTCTTAAGAATATTACTAACTTAGGCATCAGAGTGTCTCCAGTCGATCCCAATGGTGCCTCACAAGAAAGTGCTCCGATCAAGAATTTTTTCACAAGTTATCAATCTTGAACGCGATTGAGAGTCTATTATCATTTATATGAAAAAAGCTAAAACATTACTTTTACACTTAACATATATGTTAGTCTTCCTCTCTTTCTCATTTTTGTCTCTTCTCCCCCATTCTACTGATGAACTAGAGCTTTGCAATCTAGCGTATCACCCATCTCCCCCTCATCCACCTTCATTATAATTTGGAGACATGTGATCCCGAAGCTAAATGTCAACTTTTCGAGTCACACCTCCGATCTTTTCAGCCTTCCCTACCGGTATAACTTTATCTTATCTTCCTCATCAAGCAATACATTCTCCGGCTTTAGATCATAATAAATCAATCTCTTCTTATGGATATGTTGAATTGCTTCAACTACTTGCTTTATCACATTAATCGTCTTCATACATTGGAATCCTATAAAATTTGTGTTATTAAACAGTTTATTTTACATTTCAAATTAAACCATTGGTGAATTTGACTTCCCATTATATGCGTCATTTAAGGCTTTTGAAAGGAGTTCCATAACTATGTAATAACACACTTTATCACTTTCAAATATTGCTTTTCACGTTAATAGTAAAAAAAAATGAAAATTATGTTACTTTCTATTTATAACAAATAATAACTATATACTTGATATTTAATAGTAGAGTTATATAATCTATTAGTATTAGTTAATAATAGACAAACCTCATAAAAAAAATAAAAATTAAGTTACTTCCTATTTATAACAAATAATAACTATATACTTGATATTTAATAGTAGAGTTATATAATCTATTAGTATTAGTTAATAATAGCCAAACCTCATAGTCTCCTTTTATTGCATTCATGAATTCTTTACTGGCCACTAGTTTGACCTTAATGACTCCTCTGCACAGCTTTCTAAAACTCTCTCTTACAAAGATGTCTTGAAGACCATTTGTGAACTCTTTGATTTGGTCAATGGTGAATTGTTTTGACATTTTTCTGCAGTTGAAAAAATATTTAAGAAAAAATAGATAAACTGAACCCAAATGGATGCATGCATATAAGACTAAAATTATACGAATTCATTTTAAGTTAGGACAAGATCTTATAAAAAAATTTAGACTAGATATCTAATGTTTGTTTTTCATCATTTTCATTTTCATCTGTTTTGACTTTGTAACTAAAAATCTTCAAATTAAATGTTGTGGCTGATATTTGGGTTCCCCTTTTTCCAATATAATGGTAAGTCATTTTCAAAAGATTTAAGTGACGCATATAATGGTAAGTCAAATTCAACAATGGTTTAATTTGAAATGTAAAACAAATTATTTAATAACACAAATTTTATAGGATTCCAATGTACGAACATGATTAATGTGATAAAGCAAGTAGTTGAAGCAATTTAACACATCCATAAGAAGGGATTGATTTATTATGATCTAAAGTTGAAGAATGTATTGCTTGATGAGTAAGATAAGATAAAGTTATTACAGTAGGGAAGGTTGAAAATATCAGAGGTATGACTCGAAAATTTGACATTTATAGCTTCGGGATCACATGTCTCCAAATTATAATAAAGGTGGATGAGAGGGAGATAGGTGACACACTAAATTGAAAAGCTTTGTTTCATCAGCAGAATGGGGGAGAAGAGACAAAAATGAAAAAAGAGATGAAGACTAATATATGATAGATCTGAGAAGCTGCATCAAGTGTAAAAGTAATGCTTTAGCCTTTTGCATACAAATAATAATGAAGTCTCAATCTCGTTTAAAATTTAACAACTGTCGAGGAATATTTCGTACCTAAGGGCGTGAACCCTAAGCAAAAGTAGAATTATAAGTTTTTGCCAAGCCACTCTCACTATAGGGAACCAAGACATTTTGGCAACATGTTGTCTAATACACAGGAAAACAACCATGAATTTTTTTTGAAGATCCTCTTATTTATAATCTCCATATTCTTGACTATTGTTTTGTATGCGTCATCTAAGTCTTTCGGTAGGAGTTTAATGATAATATAGCAAACCACTTAATTATTTGCATGTCCAAAAATCTTGACAGCTAATAGATGCACACGCGTTTCCAAATATTAATTTTCATGCTAATGGTGGGAAAAATATATTACTTAAAACAAATAATAACTATATACTGACTATATAATAGCGAAGTTATATAATCTATTATTAATTAATAATTAGCAAACTTGTTGTTAAGATTACCGTAAATGTTAGTAACTAAGTGTCTTGCTACATAGTAATATAATTCATCTCGAAAAACTTAGATGACGCATATAATGGCAAGTCTGACCACCAATTTCACAATTAGTTTAATTTTAAAATGTTCCTCTAACTTTTGAATAGCAGTAATTTTATAGGATTCCAGTTGTTGAAAATAATTAGTTAGCTAAACCAAGTACCTCAAGTTGAGGAGAAAAGAGGGGGTGTGTTGTATTTTTATTTGTAATCATTATATAAAAAGTGAAAATATTATAAATTATATACGATATACTTGACTCTCCTATATCAATATTATCAAAAATTCAAAATTGGAAAAAAAAACAGATTACATATTTATCAATTATTATATTAACTTCAAATAGTTCATAGATCTTACACTTACTTTACATCATCTTCTTCGTTAAACAGTAAATATTTTGGCTTTATATCATAATATATCAACTCATTCCTATGTATGTGTTGCATTGATTGAGCTACTTTCTTTAGCACACAAATCGTTTTCGGTCGTTGGAATCCTATAAAATTTTTGTTATTTAGAAGTTGGTAGTACATTTCAAATTAAATCAATTGTGAATTTGGTGGGCTTGTATACGTCATTTAATTCTTTTATTAGGAGTTCAATAACTATGTACTAAGACACTTCATTACTTGCTTGTCCAATAATCTTGACAACAAGTGGATGCGTAAGCGTTTCCCAATATTGCTTTTAATGCTAATAGTAGAAAAAATATGTCATTTAAAACAAATTATAACTATATACTTAATATTTAATATCAGAGTTATATAATCTATTATTAATTAATAAAAAATAAACTTGTTGTCAAGAGTATTGGATATGCTAGTAATAAATTACATTATATATAGTCATGAAACCTCTCCTAAAAAACTTAGATGACACATATAATAGTAAGTCAGGTCACCAAATTCACCATTAATTTAATTTAAATTATTCCATTAACTTTTGAATAACAAGAATTTTATAGGATTCTCATAGGCTAAAATGTTAAAGAAAGTAGTTGAAGCTGATGGAAAGAAATGAAGAGTGTTGTCTTTTTATTTGTTATCACTAAATAAAAAATTGGAAGTGTTATAGATTAGATAAGATATATTTACGCTTCCTGCATCACTCTTCTCAAAATATTGTATTAACTCTAAATAATTTATAGATCTTATACTTAATTTCCTCTTGATAATAACCTTGTGTGATGTCGTTGATATTTTTCGTCTTTATGACGGAATCCATATCGCATAAGTTTTCGTCATCTTTCTCATCAAGAAGTATGTGTTTTGGCTTTAGATCATAATATATCAATCCATTCTTATGCATGTGTTGTGTTGCTTAAGCTACTTGTTTTAGCATACAAATTGTTTTCACTCTCTGGAATCCTATAAACTTCTTGTTATTTAAAAGTTAGTGGTACATTTCAAATTAAACCAGACACTCGATTACTCACATGTTCATAATCTTGACGACAAGTGGATGAGTAAGCATTTTCAAATATTGTTTTTCATGCTAATAGTTGGAAAAATATGTCATTTAGAATAAATAATAATTATATATTTCATATATAATAGCGAAGCTGTATAATCTATTATTAATAAATAATAATCAAAGTTGTTATTAAAATTATTAGACATACTAATAATGAAGTGTCTTGCTACATAGTCATGAAACTCCTCTCCATAGACTTAGATTACACATATAATGGTAAGTCAGACCACCAAATTCACCATTTGTTTAATTGGAAATATTTCCCCAACTTCTGAATAACAAGAATTTTATAGGATTCCAATGGACGAAAACAATTAGTATGTTTATGCTAGTAGCTCAAACTGGAAAAAATAAATGAGGTGTGTTATCTTTATATTTGTTATCACCAAAAAAAAATGAAGTGTTATAGCTAGGGTGTCTCCAACATTTTAAGGTATCTTTAAGTGTGCTTCTAATCAAATTCAAACCATGGTGATAATAGTCCAACAAAAAGTTTAATACTTTTTCAGTTTTGGTCATTGAAAGTGTAAATTATGTCAGGACTCTGTAAATCTGTATCACGGTTTTTGACGTTTCAAATCTTTTGAATTTTTTTTAAAATCATATTGTGTAGGTAGGGTGTCTCCAACATTTTAGGATGTCTCCAAGCATGTTTCTGATCAAATTCAAAATAGAAAATCAAAGCACATTACATTTTTTATCGATTATTGTATTAAATCCAACTAGTTTATAGATATTACATTTAATTTCCTCTAAATAATAACTCTGGGCTATGATCTTTTTTGTTTTTCGAGATGGAACCTATGTCGCATAACTTTACCTCATCCTCCTCATCAATGAGTATATGTTTTGGCTTTAAATTATAATATATCAACCCCTTCTTATACACGTGTTGCATTGCTTGAGTTACTTGCTTTAACACATAAATCGTTTTCAACCATTTGAATCCTATAAAATTCTTGTTATTTAAAAGTTGGTAGTATATTTTAAATAAAACAATTGTGGATTTCGTGGATTTGTATGTGTCATCTAAGTCTTTCGTTATGAGTTCCATGACTATGTAGCAAGACACTCAATTTCTTACATGTCCAATAATTTTGACAACAAATGGATGTGCAAACGTTTCAAATATTGCTTTTCATTCTAATTGTAGGAAAAATATGTTTTTTAAAATTAATAGTATTTATATAATCTATTATTAATTAATCATAACTAAATTTGTTATCAAGATTATTGGCATGCTCAGGGGTGTCTCCAACATTTTGGAGGCCCTAGACAAATTCTATACTTCTTTCTAAAAAAAGATTAATATTATTTTAGAAATAATAAATACGAAATAATAAAACGAGTATATTATTTACAATTCAAACAATATATTAGTCTTGATATAACAATCAAAATCAAGTAATAATAACCTAAAGCTAAGAAATTATTATTATTCTTGCTCTTGTATGTGCTAATTCTCTAATTAAATCGCTATAATGGAGTTCAACTAAGACTTTCTTCTCAATAGATAATATGGCCAAATCGTTCAATCTCTCTTGTGACATAGTTGATCGAAGATAAGTTTTTATTAACTTCAGCTTAGAGAAACTTCTTTCGGCAGTAGCTACTGTAACCGGTATAGTCAATATAATCATGTAAGCAACTGATGGGGCTTACGCCTAGTAGGTTATGAATAGAGTGTGGATGATGGGTGAGAATATATAAGTGTAAGGGATGCACGTGTTCTTAGATTCTACTAGACGCGGCTACTTAGGGGCAAGTGTACCCCATCGTATCAAGTAATAATCCGGTTAAGACCGGGTATCGAATCCACGGGATTTATAACTACAAGTATTAGACGACTTGGTTTTATACGTTATCTAGGCGGTGAATACTTTGAGTTGATTCGGGGAGCAACTACAAACTACTCCTAACTACGGGTGAGACAAATTTATATAGCAAAACTCTACGAAATGATATGGGATGCGGTAAGTTATAAATATGACAAACAATGACTCTCAATATATAAACGGTTAATGATTTACTCTTGCAATGACGACTACGTGTAGTGTGACCGATCCGTGAAGTACTTAGACTACGTGGTTCCTAGTCAAGGCGTGTCTAATGCTTGGGACCAGAAATTAGGGCCCGTAAGTTCCGTGGTTGGTCAATTCCTACGGTTTCCAGAGCGTCACTTCCGGTAAGGCAACACCTATATGAATCCCTAAAGATAGCCCGAATGGCGTCGGAAATCGCGTTCTCCTACACAATAATCAATTACGAGTATCAAAACAAGTAGCAAACATCAAACACAAATATAGAGAAAGAGATCATGAATCATAAATTATAAATATGGAGAATGTAAATATGAAATACAACCAAACCTAGTACATAGGAAGAGTACAAGCTAATTAGCAAGTGAAAAGGGAAGAATCCACCCTCGGAACTAACTAACCGGACTCAAGGCCGTCTCTTAGGACTTGGAGGTGGAGCTTTCGAGCTTGGTGAACGGAGAAGGAACGGAACTTTGACGGAATGCCGGAATCAACGAACAAGCTCTCAAGGTGGAAGAGAATTGCTATGTAAACTAAAATCTCAAACTAAAATAACAATTGTATAACAAAAGGTGTATACAAAGTCTAAGGTTTATGGTCAAAAAAGATACCTAAATGAGTGCTAGTCACTCCTATTTATACACATCAAGCTAGGGCAAAATTGTAATTTCATAAGATACAAGCATGGAGGAACATGATTTTCTGCAGATTTCCCATGATACGCCTCGCGTATGGTGTAGTACGCCCCGCGTAATTGCCCATTCCGTCAGAAATCTCCTGTATGTGGACCAATTCCAGATCTTGTTGTCTCAATCACGCCCTGCGTAGACTGGGATGCGCTTCGCGTGTTTGAGTTTCTGAGATTTTATTGCTTGAATTGGGTCTTTTATGCACTGCGTAGGTGAGGCACGCCCCGCGTAAATGAGTCTCTGAGCTTTTTGGATTGAAGAACTTCCTTACACGCCCCGCGTGTAAGGTGGTACGTCCCAAGTAGGGTAGTTGACTCAGGGAGACCATGCAGTCTGACTTTCAGGATTAGGCTTATCATTTCTGACACATGTTCCACGCCTCGTGTGGTTGTTGATACGCCTCGCGTATTGCTGAGTAGATCCTACGTGGTACATGTGGATAAGGCAATTATTTCTGACTAAGTGTTCCACGCCCCGCGTGAGGAGTGATACGCCCCGCGTATTTTGGTAGATTTTCACTTCTTGCTCGTACCTGAAATACAATTCTCGAGAGCCGAGTTAGCTTGACGTTTTATTTTCTAAATTAATAAAAAATAAGGAAAAATTAACCGAAAGTACGGAGTTTATTTTTATTTTGCTATTTTATTAAAACACTCTATTTTTGCAATTAAACTTATTTATTTCATCCAAAATTAAACCATAAATCACGCTAAAAGATAGGGACGAAACGCCCCTATCAAACCTCCTCGGACTTTAAAGTTTTACTTGTCCTCAAGTAAAAGAAATCGAAAGACAAGGGATTGAGATTATTAAGAAACAAACCGTCGGTTGGTTTTACCAAGTGCGTGATTCCGAAGCTAAAGTTTTATACAAAGTTTTCGGTAAGTACCTACGCAAACAAATGAGTGACCAAAACTTGCTTGAAACCTCCATGATCAAATTTCATAGGCAATATTAACGGGGGTCGATTATCTTTTGAGAACCCGATAGTACCTCACCAAGGGATTTCACTCTTACGCTCAAAATTTGGTGGATCGGTGTTTTCGCACTATTCTTTGCACTTACTCGAGATCACTTTGAGTTTGCATTTTCATCCGGGTTTTTCCTCCTATGTTATGGTTTAGACAATATTAAAAATGAACCCGGAGGGGGGTTGTAATGTGGGTGGCTTTTTAGTGGTTAATTTTTAAGAGCTCGAGTTTAAACACCATTTTGATGATCGCACCATGTTTTTATTTGGGTCTTGGCAAGTTTGTAAAATATAACTCAAAATTGCTCGGGTGGAGCTTGAGAATGCCTTTTGCTCTTTATTGTATTCTCCTTTTTCTTTTTGTTTTGGGAGCGACACAAAAACGATTTCGAAAGCTTATAGTGCTTACTTATCAAGGCCTTGGCTTATTTCGGGTGCGATTTAATTTTGTTGGTATTTAAACACGAGGAAAAGGGGTTAATTGTTAAAAGGGTATTAACAAGAAAAGTCGGTTAATAGGCTCGAGGGGGTTTCTTAGAGGTTGATGAAAACGAGAAAAATAATTTAAGAAAAGAATTAGACTAAGTGGGTTCGTTTTATCATCTATTACCATTTTAACCAAAATAAGTGTACTTAACCCGGTATTAGGTGCAAACTCTATGAGTCGAGTGAAGTCAAAGCTCTCGAAAAATTGTGAAAGAAATAGAGTTCTCGTGCGAACTCTTTTAGGCTCAAAAATATCTCACAAAATTTCGGGTTAAATTGTGTACGTTCAAGTTCTCGTCAAATTTTCAACTATCCCGTTTTTATTGCCTTTTTAAATTTCATTATAGAGATAACCTTTGGGTTAGGACTCAATGTTTTTGTTTAGTACGAACCTAGTCTTTGCATAAATTCTAGAGCTTCAGAATTAAGACTAAAATTTCTTACTAAAACCGATCCTTTGTATTAATGTCTTTACATTTAAGGACAAATAACGGAACTTTAATTAATTTCCAAGGGAGGTAGTGTGTCGGAAAAATTAAAGAATCAATAAATTAGTTTAATTATTTTGTTGTTTATTTTTGTTTTTGTTAGTGCAAAACAAACGGTAAGTGCGAGGTTGCACGGCCCTCCGCGTTATTAAAATGACGTCTATTCCAAGGACGTCGCAAAAGGAAAGAAAAACAAAAACAAAAATAAAGATGGAATTTAAATTAAAAATAGGACCCTTGAAGGTCAGGTCTTACGTGAGGCGTGCCCAGGGGAGCGCCCCGCGTAAGAGGTATGTTTTAAGTGTGTTTTGACCAGAGACTCAAATACGCGGGGCGCACTAAGAAGGGCGCCCTGCGTGTTTGAGTTTCTGGGCGAATTATACAAGAAAAATGGCGATCACGCGGGGCGTAAAAGGGAGTACGCCCTGCGTGAAGGTTATTAAGGGCGCAGAAATTGAGAAAAATAAACAAACGAAACGTAAACGGAAATCATAAATATATTAAGATAGAAAAGAAAGCACAATAAAAATAGAAAAAGATAACAAAAATAACAAAGGACACACCTAAAACGAAACGAATTGAAATAAACACGAAAAAAGAAAATACAAAACAAAGGAAAACATAAAAAAAAATGGAAACTATGGTTGAGGCGGAGGAGGATTTCCGTGGATGTTGAAGTAGGAGGCGAAGGAGTTGGTGAGGGCATCGAAGCGAGCATCGAGATGGGCCCGATCTTTACGCCTTTAAACCTCGGAGGCGTCGAGGCGAGCATCGATGGCATCGAAGTGGGAGTCGAAGTGGGCCCGATCTCGACGTTGGTTGTCCTCCAAAATATCCAACCGAGCATAAAGGGAGTTGAAGTCATGGAGGGGTGGTGGACTAAAATTGAGGCCCATATCCGAGTCCGAGCCCTCCTCCTCGTTTGAGTGGGCCGCCCCCGAAGTTTCACCCGGGCCGGAGGTAGGGCGCTTAAGAGATTTGAAGGCATTTTTCTCCAAGGGCCGAGGCTCAAGACTTGGAAGGCGATCAAGGGCGGCTTCGCCAAGAGCGGAGGTGGCGAAGATGGTGATAAGATGGCCCAACCCGATTCTCCCACGTTTTCGGGTGGGCATATGGTGGAGTTGGACGGCCACGAGGTAGGAGAGGTCGTAGGTGAGGCCGTTGGCACAATAATAAAGGGCCAAAAGCTCGTGCTTAGTGACCTTGGTGGACTCGGACTTCCCCGAGAAGTAGAAGGAGATGAAGCGGTGGAGAAGTTGGAGGATTGGATCACGGATGCATACCGGGCGGAGGTTGGAGATATCGTAAGCATCGAACCCGGTGATGGAGGTCCAAAAATCACGAGGGGAGACACCCTCGGGCCAATGTGTAATGCCCGCCTCCACTTGTTTGGTGAAGTGATTGCGGAGCCATTGGGTGTCAATGGTGAAAGGTTGGTTGTGAAGGCGGAAGTTGAAGAGGGCGGCTCCCGAAACATTGTTGGATTCTAGGGAGGTGTAGAATTCCACGACCAATGAAGAGTAGACGTGGTGGCGTGCCCGATAATGATCGAGCCAATTTAGAGCACGAAGGCGGTCCTCGAAGGAACCTCCAACGTTGTAGCGATCGAGAACGCTACGTTCAATGTATGGAAGCTCCATCATGTGGGCGGTGGATAGTGTTTGGTAGTTTTGGGCTTCCTCCTCGGTGAGAAGATGGAAAGGAGCCCGGTATTGTCGGGTGAGTGGTGGTGTTTCCTCCCGTTCGGGTGGTGGTGGTTGTTGTTGATTTTGGGTGCGGAAGGTACGGGCCCGAGTGGACCGCGGGGGGCACATGTCGGCAGTCTGTTTTCGTCTTACCATGGTGTGAGTGAGGGATTGAGAGAGTGTGTAGGAAGGGTGTGGGAAGTGAGAATGAGTTGTGAGGAAGAAGAAGGGGAAAAAGGGAAACTATTTGTAGGGGAGGAGTGGGGAATCCAAGTAAAACTCGGATTCCCAGGGCGTACGCGAGGCGTGAAGGGGCCACGCCACGCGTATCCCACCTCCTGCCCATTATTTGACACGCAAATGGTACCATACGCGGGGCGCGCGGGAGAGCACGCCTCGCGTATTGCACCTCCTAACCCTAATTTGAAGGGAGAGGGGCGAGGACGCGGGGCGTAAATAGAGGTACGCCCCGCGTGGAATGAACAATTTTCGGTTTTAAGGAGTTTTTTGAATTTTTATGGGTTTTAATTGCTTATTTAATGTTTTTATTATTTTAATTAACAATTAATAGGGTGGTTACAAAAATAATAAAGAGGGAAGTTTTGAATTTGAAAAGGTGAATGGTGATTGGAGGAGAGAGGAGGTGGAGTGGAGAAGTGGGAAAGATTTTTGGGGAAGAGGAGAGAGTGATGGGAAAGGTGAGAGAGGGAAAGGCTGCCATGGGGAGTTGTAATTCACAACTCCCCGAGGATATGCGAGGCGTGCCCTAGGGCACGTCCCGTGTGTCCTTCCACGTGGCTTTTATTTTGCGGTAACTAATTGTCGAACATTACGCGGGGCGTGGAAGGGTAAACGCCTCGCGTAACATGCCTTCTACTACGAGCAAAGGGCTCAGAGACGCAGATACGCGGGACGTATAGGTGTGTACGCCCTGCGTGGCTTATTTTCTTTGGATTAAAAGTGGGATTTGTTTTTCTTTTGATTTATGAAAAATAAAAATAGAATAAAAATAAAAATAAAGGTAAAAATAAAAATAGAAAACAAATAGCATAAAAGAGAGAGAACTAAAAATAACATAAAAGAGAGAACAAATAAAAATAAGTTGAAAAATGGTTATGATACATATAAACACAGGGTTTGAGAAATTCAAACCGATGCTACGTTTAGAGTCGAAGTAGCTGGACTTTCTCATGCGGCGGGTTACTGCAGGTTGTCCGAGTTGGAACTTGACGGGTCTGAACTTCTACTATTTAGGAGCGTTATCGCCTGTCCGGACTCTCTATTTTTGCCCCGCGGGTTCTACTCGGTGTTTGCCGGGAGGGTTCCTAATGGCCTCTCCTGTTGCTGACGATTCAAGTGGGCTACTTGGCGGCTAAGGTCCCTGCAAAACACCTCACTATCGGAAAGACGAGTTAATATATCCTTCAACAGAGACGTGACCGACTGGCCATGCACATTGTCGGGAGGCGGAGCGTTCCGATTACCGGGCATGGCTTGTGATTGCCCTAGCCCGTTTTCCCGATATTCTTGATCAAAGTCGGATGGGGGCCTCAACACATTATTATTATTGCCATATGACAAGTTCGGGTGTTGGTATCTAGGCCTCCATCCGCCGTTATTATTATTATGGTGGTGTGAATAGGAGTTCGGGTTAGGATTATACCTTGGATTGCCTCCTATGTAACTTACATTTTCGGTGTCGCCGGCGAAAGGACTACCGGCTTGGCAATTAAGTCCGTCATGGTCTCCACCACAATGATTGCACATCAGGATCTGTGCAACTTTGTTAAGGCTCAACTGGGCGATCAAAGCGTCAAGTTTTTTATTCATTTCTGCCATGGAACTTTTCGGAGCCTCTTTCTCCACGGTAAACGTTTGATGTCGCGAAGGTCCGGCAAGCCGATCTTCTTGCCGCTGTACGCTTTTCCTTGCGAGCTCGTGAATGAGCTCATATGCTTCACAGGACGACTTCCTAAATAGGTCCCCACCTGCTGCGGAATCCACAGTGGCACGATTAGTAGGTGTTAATCCGTGATAAAAAAAGTGCTTACCAAATCGTGCTTGGGGATATCATGGTGCGGGCAGCTTCGAAGCAACTTCCGAAATCTTGCCCAAGCCGCATGAAGGGCTTCGTGTTCGAGCTGCCGGAAGGTAGTGATGTCGTTCCTCAACTTGACTGTTTTAGAAGGCGGGAAGTAGTAAGAAAGGAACTCCTTCTCAAGTTCCACCCATGACGTAATTGAACCTGCCTCCAACGAGTGCAACCACTCCAATGCTTGTCCTATCAAAGAGAAAGGAAACAACTTTAGTCAGACGGCCTCAACCGGTACACCGTTTTGCTAAGAAGTTTCGGCACACATAAGAAATTTATCTAAATGCTCGTTAGGGTTTTCATGAGGTTCTCCTCCGAACTGGTCGAGCTGTTGGATGAGTTGGATCATGCTAGTCTTGATTTCATATGTGTTGGCCGGGATGGTGGGGGCAAAGATTCCATTGCGATTTTGAGGACGGTACGGAGCAAGAATCTCCATCATCGAGCGCATGTCATTGCCTCCACCATTGCGGTTGTTATTCACGGGTTGCACCGGTGGCCTTTGGTTGACCTCGGGCTGGTTAGCTTTATTGTTGAGGTTTGCCATTTTCTCTCTCCGAATCTTACAAAGAGTACGTTCAATTTCAAGATCAATAAGAAGGAGAGAATCACTCCGAGATCGGGTGTGCATAAAATAAATAAATAAAATGGAGTATAAACAAGAAAGAATATAGTTAGTAAAAAGTATAAAGAGTATATATAAACAATTTATACAAAAATAATGCTTAGACTAACAATAAAACGTTTTTGTCTAATATTGCAAGAAATTATAAATCCCCGGCAACGGCGCCAAAAACTTGATGGGGCTTACGCCTAGTAGGTTGTGAATAGAGTGTGGATGATGGGTGAGAATATATAAGTGTAAGGGATGCACATGTTCTTAGATTCTACTAGACGCGGCTACTTAAGGGCAAGTGTACCCCGTCGTATCAAGTAATAATCCGGTTAAGACCGGGTATCGAATCCACGGGATTTATAACTACAAGTATTAGACAACTCGGTTTTATACGTTATCTAGGCGGTGAATACTTTGAGTTGATTCGGGGAGCAACTACAAACTACTCCTAACTACGGGTGAGACAAATTTATATAGCAAAACTCTACGAAATGATATGGGATGCGGTAAGTTATAAATATGACAAACAATGACTCTCAATATATAAACGGTTAATGATTTACTCTTCCAATGACGACTACGTGTAGTGTGACCGATCCGTGAAGTACTTAGACTACGTGGTTCCCAGTCAAGGCGTGTCTAATGCTTGGGACCAGAAATTAGGGCCCGTAAGTTCCGTGGTTTGTCAATTCCTATGGTTTCTGGAGCGTCACTTCCGGTAAGGCAACACCTATATGAATCCCTAAAGATAGCCCGAATGGCGTCGGAAATCGCGTTCTCCTACACAATAATCAATTACGAGTATCAAAACAAGTAGCAAACATCAAACACAAATATAGAGAAAGAGATCATGAATCATAAATTATAAATATGGAGAATGTAAATATGAAATACAACCAAGCCTAGTACATAGGAAGAGTACAAGCTAATTAGCAAGTGAAAAGGGAAGAATCCACCCTCGGAACTAGCTAACCGGACTCAAGGCCGTCTCTTAGGACTTGGAGGTGGAGCTTTCGAGCTTGGTGGACGGAGAAGGAACGGAACTTTGACGGAATGCCGGAATCAACGAACAAGCTCTCAAGGTGGAAGAGAATTGCTATGTAAACTAAAATCTCAAACTAAAATAACAATTGTATAACAAAAGGTGTATACAAAGTCTACGGTTTATGGTCAAAAAAGATATCTAAATGAGTGCTAGTCACTCCTATTTATACACATCAAGCTAGGGCAAAATTGTAATTTCATAAGATACAAGCATGGAGGAACATGATTTTCTGTAGATTTCCCATGATACGCCTCGCGTATGGTGTAGTACGCCCCGCGTAATTGCCCATTCCGTCAGAAATCTCCTACATGTGGACCAATTCCAGATCTTGTTGTCTCAATCACGCCCCGCGTAGACTGGGATGCGCTTCGCGTGTTTGAGTTTTTGAGATTTTATTGCTTGAATTGGGTCATTTACGCACTGCGTAGCTGAGGCACGCCCCGCATAAATGAGTCTCTGAGCTTTTTGGATTGAAGAACTTCCTTACACGCCCCGCGTGTAAGGTGGTACATCCCGCGTAGGGTAGTTGACTCAGGGAGACCATGCAGTCTGACTTTCAGGATTAGGCTTATCATTTCTGACACATGTTCCACGCCTCGCGTGGTTGTTGATACGCCCCGTGTATTGCTGAGTAGATCCCACGTGGTACCTGTGGATAAGGCAATTATTTCTGACTAAGTGTTCCACGCCCCGCGTATTTTGGTAGATTTTCACTTCTTGCTCGTACCTGAAATACAATTCTCGAGAGCCGAGTTAGCTTGACGTTTTATTTTCTGAATTAATCAAAAATAAGGAAAAATTAACCGAAAGTACGGAGTTTATTTTTATTTTGCTATTTTATTAAAACACTCTATTTTTGCAATTAAACTTATTTATTTCATCCAAAATTAAACCATAAATCACGCTAAAAGATAGGGACGAAACGCCCCTATCAGCAACCCAAGTATTAGAAAAATGAAGATGCAAATTCTTGATGTAATCTAACACTTTAACTGGTTTGGTTAAGTTATCTAGTAATGATTTTCTCAACAATTACAATTCTGAAAATAAGTCAAGACCATCAATATCTGAATCATCTCCATCTTTCATAAAAATCTCAAGTGTAGTATACGTATGCTTCATTCTCTCATCCTCCATAGCTTTCAACTTGCTCAAATTAAATAAGAATCCAAAAACATCTTCATATTTTTAAATTGCTCAAATCTTGTAGTGAGCGAAGAGGGAGCATTATCAATTATATTTAAAAATAATTGACTTCAAAAGATTTTTCAGCCACTTGAATTGGTTCATCCCTGGTATTCCCATAAAAAAACCTTTTTTAAGACGAATACGAGTTTCGCGAAAAGTGGGTTCAACCTCCATGTCTAAAGCAATCTTCTTAGCTTCACTTTTTGCAATTTCAAATCCATTATTTCTATACTCTTCAAAAAAAAAGAATGAGATCTTGCAAGAGATTAATACATGCCTCAATATTCATATCCTTACTTTGGAGAATCTTGCTAACTTTATTCACTTTTTGTAGAATTTCAAACCAAATAACTATGCCAACAAGGAAATCAAAGTTTTGAAGTTCATAATTTGCTAAAGAACTTGCATCACTTGTTGTGGTTGCATCAGCACTATATTCTACTAGATGAAGTAATGCATCTCTTATCTGAGGAGCTTGAAATCTTATTGCCCTTACACTAGCAACACAACTTTCCTAACATGTATCTGACCATGACTTTAGTGTAAGCCCTTTCCCATTCTGATCTTTCACATAAGATTTAAGAACCTCCCATCGTTTTGTTGAGCCAAAGAATAATCTATAAATCCTTTGTACGACTCCATAAAATGATTTAGCTTGAATAGAACTCATGGCCATATCTCAAAGTGCAAGATTAAGAGAATGACAATCACACGGAGAGTAAAATGCTCTATGATACTCTTTTAGTACCCTACTACTTACACCTTTGTATTATCCCCTCATATTGGAACCATTGTCATGACCTTGCCCGCTTATATCACTAAAATCAAGTTTTAGATTTCTAATAGCATCTTTAAGCTCAAGGAAAAGTGCACCCTCTATTGTTTCAATAACTTTCAAAAATCCAATGAAAAACTCTTCCACCGTTATGGGACTAGTAGAAACATTAACAAATCTCAGAATGAGACTCATTTGTTCTTCATGACTAATATCGAGAGTACAATCAAGAATAACAGAAAAATATTTTGCCTCTCAAACAATTTTGCTCTTAACATCGCTCGCTAACAAAAGTATTAGCTCATTCTGAATATTATGACCAAGATAAAAAAAAAAAAAAAGAATTTTCAAATTGGTATTAATAAATGCAAAACAAGGCAAAAAAAAGTTCAAAACATCAAATTAATAAAATATATAGCATAAATTAATAAGTAATAAATTTTAAGGAAAATTTAAATGTTTGAAAAAAGAATTCAATTAAAGAAAATTAAATAAAACTTGTTCAGCAAAACATTATAATTAGAAAAAGAAAAAAGTTTGAAAAAAATTAGTACTTGGTATATTATATAATAATATGAATATAAAAAAAAATTCAAATTTCAATGAACTTTGAATTAATACATACGGTACCTAATACTAGCAGTTGTGTGCAGGCAGAGGCAGTAGCAGCTGATTTTAATGGAGTAGAAAGAGACAAACTATGTTGAATAATAAATCCATAAGAGCACCCCTAATGGTAAGTAATAAACTTTGTTACTTATCACATCCACATCATTCAAAATAACACTCTATAATTGCATACCATTAGAGTAATTTATTACTTCAAATTTTGGTAGGCCCCACTTGTCATAAAAAACTCTATATTTATTCAATTAACATACAATTACTAATTTTTACCCAACAATATAATAAATTCAATACTAATTATTAATACTATAAAAATATTTATCCAATATAATAATTAATTTAATACGTATTATTATTTCAATAAAATTAAATAAAGAAATAATTATTACTAAATAAATAAAAAAATATTATGTGATTAATTATTTATTAATTGAAAAAAAATTAAAAAAACACTCTTGGAATAATTATTATTAATTGATTAAAACACAAATTACATACGGCGAAATAACATAATATTTTAATAGAATCATGCATTAAGGTCGGTGACTCTGAAATGTTGTCATATACATTCAACTAGATCGAGTTTGAGATTCATATGGGTGACTCTACTAAGGAGCTATAAATCCGATGTGAGGTAAGCCGTAAAATTAGGAGCAGGTCCATGACGAAGGTTTTCAATTAATACCGACTGGTTTATATACTTCTAAAGGATAGGTTCTGGAGAACAGGTGTCACTCATCTTCGATAATCATATTATGTAGTATAATACAAGCTACCATAATATCATGCAATTTACTTTGGTCCTAAAGCCTAGCTAGTCCACGAACAATAGCAAAACGGGCTTGTAGTACCCCAAATGCCCGTTCAACATTCTTCCTTGCACTCTCGTGCTTCTGTTTGAAAGTGAATTTCTTTGGTTCAACTGCATGTGGAAAGCTTTTCACAAATGCAGTCTAGTCGGGATATATACCATCTGTTAGGTAGTATCCCATCTTGTACACCTTGTTATTGAAAGTGTATTGCTCTTTTGGGGCTACTCCTTGTAATTTGTCTCGAAACAAATGTGATATGTTCAACATATTGAGGTCGTTGTTCGACCCAGCAACACCAAAGAACACATGTCAAATTCACAGATCTTGTGAAGTGACTACTTCAAGCATGATTGTAGGAACCCTATGATCTCCTCTAGTGTATTGTCCTTTCCACCCAACATGATAATTTTTTCAAGCCCAATGCATGCATTCAAGACTTCCAAGCATCCCATGGAACCCATGGGTTTCCTCGTGCATTTGAAATAAGCGATGAACCACTAGTAGAAAAATGGCCATTTGCATCGGCCGTTTAGGGCCATTTGCATCGGCCGTTGGCCGATGCAAATGATGTAGCATTTGCATCACATTTTTTAAAGGGTCGATGCAAATGATGTAGCATTTGCATCACATTTTTTAAAGGGCCGATGCAAATGATGTGGCATTTGCATCACATTTTTTAAAGGGCTGATGCAAATGTAGTCTCATTTGCATCGGCCCTTTTAAACGGCCGATGCAAATGTCATTTAAAAAAATAAAAAATAAATAATTTGGATTGAATGGAGCTCTATAATATAGCAAATAGCTTTGATTTATATATATAGCAAATAGCTTTCTATAATATAGCAAATGTCAAATAGCTTTCAAAAAAATAAAAAAATCAGCAGCATTAGGCTTCCTCATATAAACTGCTCTGAACACCTTACAATACCATGACAAAAAATTTCAAGACATTCAAATGCAGTACACTCAGCAATTCTAATGTACTCATCTTCGATCACGATCAACGGCTTCTCCATATGCAACCATACGAAGCGCCTCTGTGCATTTCTGAAGTGGAGTAAGTCCTTTCTTCTTTGTTGCATCAATCCTCTATTGGAAATACACTGTGTGATTCCTCAATGCCTCCACAATACGTATGAACAACGGTCTACTCATGTGAAATTTTCTCGAAAAAAGTATCATCGTATACTGGTTGGTCAGCAAAGTAGTCCTTATACAAACGTGATGCACCTTCTTCACGATTTTGATCTACATATTTTCTACGTTGAGGTGGTTGTGATATTTGTTGCAAGAACTCAAGTTCCATTTGCTCATCTGCTTCATCCCACATATTTCTAATAGCATTTACGCTCGATTGGTAAAAATTGTATCCATCCGAACTTGACATTTTTGAAGAATACAATAAAAATATGAGAATACAATTGTTGAGTTTTTGAGAATACAATTGTGAGAACTTTAGACTTAATTTACTGGTAAAAATTGTGTCCATCTAAACTTGGTATTTAATATTATAAATTTATTGGTGAAAATCATAATTTATTTGTTTGTAATTAATTTATTGGTGAAAAATGTTGGGGTTTAGTGTCCTATAGACAATTGTTCTAGGATACGAACTTAATATAAATGAAGTGTTCTTTATATCGTTTGTTTTAATGAGATATGTTTTCATAACTATATAAAGGCAATCCCTTTAAGAACTAAATAAAGTCTAATAAAAGGAAATCCGTAAGTTTGTTTAAAGTGATTATAAAGTGTTCATACAAGCATGAAGTGAGACGAAACTTTATAATAAACTAATAAACTTAAAACCACCCCAAGTCAAGTAATATGTTCAGGATTGACATATTACTGTTGAGACTTGCATGTAACAATGTCTTCTGTCCCGACAGAAAGCTGATCTCACAAGCTTCATATATACAGATATCTGGACAGTTACATGGATCCAATGAAAAGAAGTTCATTAGGATTGGGGACCCGACTTGAGATAACAGGATGGGTAGATTTATCCTTGTCACCTGTTTATCTCATTTGTATTAATAGGTATAAGTAATCCTCAGACTCAAAGGAATGTTAATTAGTAATTCTGGATTACGGAATGTGACGCTTTGATCCTGTTGTAACACGATCCTTAACAGAGATGACTCTGGGGTGTGAACAGCAGACGTTGGGTATCACAGGAAGTAATTGCAGGATAGTTATACATTGGATTGAGCATTTATCACTCCCGATAAATGGGAGATATGTCCATGGATCGCTTGTGGAAGACTTGACTCTAAATCCTTGCAAGGTGATAACTTAAGATTGAAATGCAGATTTCTCTTAACCTATCTAATTGGAGTTGACTCGGCTTGTACAAGTAAAACGAACGTCTCGCTATATGTGACTTGACATTATCCATAGTCATAAGATTCAGTTCAAGGATGTAGTTGATAAAGGATCGAATTATACTGTAACTAATATGGAAAGGTCAACGACAGAATCAACCTGTCTTCTTATAGCTCTGGGGGAATGATTACGGACTTGCCAATCACATTTTGCGTACATCATTCCGTTATGCAAAGATTAAATATAATTCTTTGAAAATTAATTTAATAGTTGCATACGGCTAGAAGCAATAAGAACCTAATGGGTCACACATAAGACTTGGAACCCAAAAGAGAAACAGATGTTAATTAATTAATGGAAGCCCAACTGAGCCCAATAGGGCCCAGTAACTATAGGGGGGCGAAATTTATGTATTAGTACATAAATAATTAATTTGATTTTATCAATCCTAATTAGATTAGGATCATGAATTAAATTAATAAAAGGATAATTAAATTAGGAGTTTTAATGAGATTAAAATTACTCCTATTATTATCCAATAAAGGTTATTATTATTATCTTTATATTTAGATATATTAATAGATAATAATTAAGAATTCTATTCCGAATTAAATTCTTATTCAGTAACCTAATTCTATCTAACTAGGGATTAGATACAAGAGATTATAAATACCCCTCTATATGGTGATTTTCGAGATACACTAAGAAAACCAAGAGAGAGAATTTCGACCCCCTGTTCGAGGAGCAGATTATCTACCGCTTCCTTCCTTTCAATTGATTTTCATCTCTTTCTCTTTATCCGTGATCTTGTGTTGATTAATTAGAGACAATCTACTTTGGTTGTTATAAACGGTTGATTTTAACTTGATCTTCCTTTGTCTTATTTTTGTGCTCGGGAACTCGAAGTAAGAGTTGTGGGCACTTCATTTGCAACGGTAGATAGAACTTCTAAAAGGTATTTCTTTTATCCCTTTTTATATGAAATAACGATTAACAGATCTTGGATTAATGGAAATAGGTTAAATTTTTTTATATTTCCGCTGCTATACGTTTGCCTATTTTCCTTCATTGGTATCAGAGGCAACGTTAAATCCGTTATTTCATATATGAAAATTTAGAAGTTTTTCAATCAGGTTGAATAAATATTTATAGTTAGGTTAATTAACAAAACTGTTTTGATTAATTAGTTCTAAAGATAAATAAGTTTTAATTAATTGTTAATTAAAATAGTTTATGCATATGTTCCTAATTATTTCGGTTGATAATCATTATAACAAAATCTATTAGTTTTATAGTTAGATTAATAAAAGTTAATTTTATTGATTCTAAAGATAAAACGGAAAATCTATAATAGGTTTTCTTATTTTCTGAAAATCGTTTTGAAACCGTTTTAAAACTGATATATATATATACATAATTTAAAAAAAAATTTGGACAGCGCGCGACCCGGCTGCTGTCGCACGGTTGCTGCCTCACGGCAGCAACCGCGCAGCGTCTGGCTGCCGCTGCCGCAAGGCAGCGGCTGGCCAGACACGCTAGGGCTACTGCCATACGGCAGCAGCCGCATCCTCGGGCCCGGCCCAAGACCCACTTGTTTTAAAATCAGTTTTTAAATATATTTGTATATGTATATATATGTTTCAGAAATTAAAAGTTTTCTGTTTTGATTATCGAATGAAAATTTATTTAAAAGTTTGTTTTACCTATTTGTAAATCAAAAGTATTAAATGAATTGAAATCAAAATAATTGGAACATGCATAAATTAAAGTTTTGTATAGTTATATTAATCTAAAAGGTTAATATAGAAGATACGAAACTATTAGAAGTAAAATTGGATGAAATTTGATTTGATGTGTTAATGTGATTAACCTAAATATTACATAAAGTATTTATGTAATCAACCAATTAAATTTATTTAATTGAGTCTATGCATGTTTAGAGTTATGGACATATTTGGACCCTCTTTTAGTCTTTTGGTATTTTTGAAATAGGGCTTGCGAGTCCTGCCTCTCTACTATCTATTGTAATTTCTCCTCTCATCTAATTCCCTTCAAGTTAATTGAAGTTTTCTTTAGTAGAATAGAAATTAATATGTAATTTCAAGGCGCCATGGAGAAGACGGAGGACCTAAAGAGAAATATGTAATAGTTAGTATTCCCTAGGTTTGGCCTTTTATTCCGTCTCTGGCTCGACGGAATAATTTAGATGATATGTCCATAACGCTAATGTATGTGTCTGATGTATGCTAAAAAAAATCAAGACTAAGTTAAATTATGAGACTTAAAATAAAATCCCTCATCAAAAGTTAAGTAAATAAGCAAGTTATTAAAATCGGTTGCCCCTCCCTAATATTATAATTCAGCTGGCAGTACTGGGGGCCTTTGGGTTGTTGAGTAAACTCAAGCTCGAGGTCTTATGGTAACACCTGAATTATTGAAAATAATCTTTTCATGAATATGGGGTAATACTTAAATTAGATTATGATAATTGGATGAGTAAACTCATGTTTTCATAAACTAATGGGCAATATGGTTGGGATTAATATGAATAGCATATTAGTTACTAATTTGGTTAGTAACCCAATAGCCTAGGAATCACATTAAAGATGTGATTGATTACATGAATCTACCTAACGAATGAGACTAGCTTGTTGAGTAAACTCAAGGCGAAATCTCAGGAGTTAGGATCCTAGCTTACTAAAGGATTTCTGAAATTCTTCGAATTAATATGGAGGGCTATTAATTTGGCAAAATAGTGGGAGCAATCTAAAATAAACTAAAAGGCCTATAATTTTAGATTGATATACTTTAAAGCAAATGAATAACATACGTTTACTCTTTCTCACTCTCAGGTTTAATTAAACACTCTTAAAATCATGACTAAAACCAATCTGCAAAACATTCTTACCGATAACAAATTGAACGGTTCAAACTTCACCGACTGGTTTCGTAACCTCAAAATTGTTTTGATGTTTGATAAGATAGGGTATGTACTTGATACAACGATACCCCCTATCCCAGCTGATGATGCTCCCATCGAAGAAATTGATGCTTACCAGAAGCACAAAGCTGATGATGATCATGCGGGATGCATCATACTTGCATCGATGACACCGGAATTGCAAAGGCAACATGAGGAAATGGATGCCTATTCCATCATCATGCACCTTAAGGAGCTGTTTGGGAAACAGACTAGGTGCGAACGCTACGAGATATCCAAGTTGCTATATCGTTGCAGGATGCAAGAGGGCACATCTGTGATGACACATTGTGTCAAGATGATTGGCTGTATTACCAAACTTTCTAGTATTGGATTCGCGATGGATAACGAACTAAGCATAGACTTAATTCTTCAATCCCTCCCAGACAGTTATTCACAGTTCATCATGAACTACCAGATGAATGACTTGCAAACCTCTCTTGAAGAGCTTGCAAATATGCTCAAGTCAGTTGAGCCCAATATGAAGAAAGACAAGGCAATACCGGCTCTTATCATAGAGGCATCAAAGAAGAGGAAGGGGAATTTTCCCAATCCTAAATATCCCAAGAAGGCAAGGGAGCCATGCCCACTAGAGCTAAGGAAAAGGAAGTGAAGAAGCCCAAGGGAGAGTGCCACTTCTGTGGTAAAGACGGGCATTGGAGAAGGAACTGCAAGGAGTACCTAGCCTCCCTCAAGAAGGGAAAAGGCGGTGCTTCAACATCTGGTATGTTTTATATTGAAATAAATACAGTTTCACAGTCTGAATCTTGGGTACTTAATACCGGATGTGGATCTCATATTTGTACAAATATGCAGGAACTAAATCGGACTAGGGAACTGAAGAAAGGAAGCATAAATTTGCGAGTAGGAAATGGAGCAAGAGTTGCCGCCCTCGCCATTGGAGATTATGCTTTAAATTTTCCCTCTAGGCTTGTAATAGAATTGGGAAACTGTTTGTATGTTCCAGAAATGTCTCGCAACATTATTTCTATTAGCCGTCTTGTTGACGACGGTTTTCATATTTCAATAAAAGACAAACATTGCGATTTTTATAGAGATGGGATTTTCTATTTTTCAGGAATATCACAAAATGGGATTTATGTGCTAGATGACAAAATTTCTGTTTTCGCAATTGATACCAAAAGACATAAGCTAGATAATTCAACTTACTTGTGGCATTGTCGTTTAGGCCATATAAACAAAAGACGCATGCTTAAGCTACATCAAGATGGGCTTATAAATTCAATTGATCCTAAATCATTGGAAACATGCGAAGCATGTTTAAAAGGTAAAATGACAAACACACCCTTTAGCAATAAAGGTGAGCGTGTATCAGACACTCTAAGATTAATACATTCCGATGTATGCGGTCCTATGTCAATCCAAGCAATAGGAGGATTCAGATACTTCATAAGCTTCATAGACGACCATACCCGATATGGTTATATCTACTTGATGAGGCACAAGTCCGAAGCTTTTGAGAAATTCAAATGCTTCAATAATGAAGTAGAAAATCAATTAGGAAAGAAAATAAAGACACTTCGATCCGATCTAGGTGGCGAATATCTTTCAGATGATTTTCTGAATTATCTAACTGAATGTGGGATATGCTCACAATGGACACCTCCTTATACACCATAACACAACGGTGTATCCGAGAGGAGGAACCGTACCCTACTAGATATGGTACGATCCATGATGAGCATAGCATTACTTCCAAAGACATTCTGGGGCTATGCCTTAGAAACCGGCCTCTTCACCCTAAATCAAGTACCAACTAAATTCACTAGTTCCACACCATATGAATTGTTCGTTGGTAGGAAACCCGTGATCTCATTCATGAGAGTAGGGGGTTGTTCAGCATTTGTCAAACGCATAGCGTTAGACAAACTAGATTCTAAATCTGATAAGTGTTTCTTCATTAGATACCCTAAGGAAACTATGGGGTATTACTTCTATCATCCAGATGATCAGAAAGTAATAGTATCCAAGCACGCAACCTTCTTAGAGAAAGAGTTTCTCGAAGAAACAGAAAAGGGAAGCATGATTGAACTTGATGAAGTTCAAGAACAAGAAACACCGACTGAAACAACAGAAGCGGTTGAGGAACCCGATGCAGTCCCATTAGATGAGACACAAGTGCCACCCCTTCGTAGATCATAAAGAGTTCATGAACTCCCTATTAGATATGGTTTTCTAGTGGGAGATGATGATGAGGTTCCCGTGTTAGACGACGAACCCGAAAACTACGAAGAGGCTCTTAACAGTCCAGATTCTAAAGCATGGCTTGAAGCCATGGATTTTGAGATGGATTCTATGTACACCAACCAAGTGTGGACTTTGGTTGATCCACCCGAAGGGATAAAACCCATTGGGTGCAGGTGGATCTTCAAAAAGAAGACTGACATGGATGGAAAGGTTAGCACCTACAAAGCTAGGTTAGTAGCGAAAGGATATCGTCAGAAACAATGAATTGATTATGACGAAACTTTCTCTCCTGTGGCTATGTCCAAATCAATCAGAATAATGCTTGCTATTGCCGCTCACTACGATTATGAGATTTGGCAAATGGATGTGAAAACAGCTTTCCTAAATGGAAACCTGCTTGAGGATGTATATATGATGCAACCTGAAGGTTTCATATCAAAGGATGCAAACAAGGTTTGCAAACTACAGAGATCCATTTATGGACTCAAGCAAGCATCAAGAAGCTGGAACAAGCGTTTTGACGAAACCATAAAACAATTTGGTTTCGAACAAAATTGCGAAGAAGCTTGCATTTACAAGAAAGCAAGTGGGAGCTCAGTTGCATTTCTGATATTATATGTGGACGATATATTATTAATGGGAAATGACATAGCTCTACTAAAGTCGTTAAAAGTATGGTTATCTGGTAACTTCTCAATGAAAGACCGTGGTGAAGCAGCTTATATACTTTGTATAAAGATCTACAGAGATAGATCAAGAAGACTGTTTGGTCTTTCACAAGCTACATACATCGAAAAGGTGCTAAAGTGGTTTAGCATGCTTGAATCGAAACAAGGTAACTTACCCATGATACATGGAGTAAAGTTCAACAATCATCAATGTCCTAAAACCGATGATGATAAGAAGCGCATGGCTGTAGTCCCGTACGCCAGCGCAATCGGTTCGATTATGTATGCTATGCTATGCACTAGACCTGACGTAGCGTTCGTGTTAAGTATAACGAGTCGTTACCAAGGAAATCCGGGAGACGAGCACTGGATTGCCGTCAAAAACATTCTTAAGTACTTGAGAAGAACTAAAGATATGTTCCTAGTGTACGGAGAAGGGGATCTGAAAATAGAAGGATTTTCAGATGCAAGTCATCTCACAGATGAGAACGATTTTAAATCCCAATCAGGATACCTGTTTATCTTGAATGGGGGCGCGGTCAGCTGGAAGAGTTCCAAGCAAGGAAGCGTAGCTTTCTCTACGACCGAGTCAGAGTATATCGCTGCTGTGGAAGCAGCAAAGGAAGCGGTTTGGATTAGGAAGTTCATTACTGAACTTGGTGTGGTGCCTGACATTGTAAATCCCATTACACTGTACTGTGATAACAATGGAGCCATTACGCAAGCAAAGGAACCACGGTCTCATAATGCATCCAAGCATTACCTAAAGCGATACCACATTGTAAGAGAAATTGTGGCAAGAGGAGATGTGAGAATAGAAAGAGTACCTACTGGGGACAACGTTGCAGATCCGTTGACAAAGCCCTTAACCCAGAAAGTACATGATCGTCATCTAGCTTCTACTGGGATAAGTTATTAGAAACAATTGGCTTTAGTCCAAGTGGGACTATGTTGGGGTTTAGTGTCCTATAGACAATTGTTCTAGGATACGAACTTAATATAAATGAAGTGTTCTTTATATCATTTGTTTTAATGAGATATGTTTTCATAACTATATAAAGGCAATCCCTTTTAAGAACTAAATAAAGTCTAATAAAAGGAAATCCGTAAGTTTGTTTAAAGTGATTATAAAGTGTTCATACAAGCATGAAGTGAGACGAAACTTTATAATAAACTAATAAACTTAAAACCACCCCAAGTCAAGTAATATGTTCAGGATTGACATATTACTGTTGACTTGCATGTAACAATGTCTTCTGTCCCGACAGAAAGCTGATCTCACAAGTTTCATATATACAGATATCTGGACAGTTACATGGATCCAATGAAAAGAAGTTCATTAGGATTGGGGACCCGACTTGAGATAATAGGATGGGTAGATTCATCCTTGTCACCTGTTTATCTCATTGGTATTAATAGGTATAAGTAATCCTCAGACTCAAAGGAATGTTAATTAGTAATTCTTGATTACGGAATGTGACGCTTTGATCTTGTTGTAATACGATCCTTAACATAGATTATTGGGATGTGAACAGCAGACGTTGGGTATCACAGGAAGTAATTGCAGGATAGTTATACATTGGATTGAGCATTTATCACTCCCGATAAATGGGAGATATGTCCATGGATCGCTTGTGGAAGACTTGACTCTAAATCCTTGCAAGGTGATAGCTTAAGATTGAAATGCAGATTTCTCTAAACCTATCTAATTGGAGTTGACTCGGCCTGTACAAGTAAAACGAACATCTCGCTATATGTGACTTGACATTATCCATAGTCATAAGATTTAGTTCAAGGATGTAGTTGATAAAGGATCGAATTATACTGTAACTAATACGGAAAGGTCAACGACAGAATCAACCTGTCTTCTTATAGCTCTGGGGGAATGATTATGGACTTGCCAATCACATTTTGCGTACATCATTCCGTTATGAAAAGATTAAATATAATTCTTTGAAAATTAATTTAATAGTTGCATATGGCTAGAAGCAATAAGAACCTAATGGGTCACACATAAGACTTGGAACCCAAAAGAGAAACAGATGTTAATTAATTGATGGAAGCCTGATAACATCGGGATATTATCCAAAGGATCAAAGGAGATATTTACCTAAACGACCGCGTATCGAACCGGTCAAAGAAGGCCATGGCGTATCAGGCAAGGACATCCGATGGGCGGATCACCAAGACTCCGCCACATGAGATCCGTAGTCAAACCTACGTTAGATTCGCCATCACCCTTCGATCCGCCAGCTGAACAGCTGAGCCGATTCCTCAATAAAGGCTATTAATGAGCTATTAATGAGCTAACGGACATACTTAAAGGAAACCAGTAACCGCCATTAATGAAGCATTAATGGGGACTTTCTAGTTACTAAAGGTTATAACTTCATGACTATATATAGCTTGCATCTCAAGCTATCAAGGTACATATTCTCACAACCCTAGCTACCCTACTTTGTCAATTCTGTTTATTCCTCCATTCTCTATACCGACTTTGTCATCGGAGCTTCCTCCCGTCGAACCCAACGACGCCCCTACAGGGACGGAAGCTAATCGGAAATTCCCCACTAGTCATCAATTGGTGCGGTGAGCGTGGAACCCTAACCAAATAAGGGTTTCGTTCACATTGTAAGATATGACGAGTGGAGGGTCTAATCCCCCAACAGGGATTGAAACACCATTAGTAACACCATCAGCCAATCCTGTTGCGAACGCTGGTCGCGTCGATCCTGACGCACCTACGGTGCATGGTGAGGGAAGTATGTCACCTGATTCCTTTCTTAAAATATGTGTGGGATCCATAGGAAGAGAGTTTGGCCTTGAGATGGAAAGCCACTTAAGGTCGTACATGTTAATTCCCCCGCTTAGACGTACGGCACCAACTCTTATAGCATCCCAATGGCAAAATGTCACCATAGGACCAAACGCTTGTGATTCTTCGTTTTTTCAATCTCAACCTGCAGATTCCACAGTGATTACTCCCGTGACAGACAATGACCCGCCAATAAATCGGTGACTATTTTCGGACGGGGAAGAAGGGAGTCGGAGGAATGATCAAATTTTTCTTGAGGGATCTGCAAACCCCATGATTAACATTGGCGGGTCTTGAGCTCTTAATAACGCCAGGTCTAACCCCCTAGAGGGCAGACTAGAGGGTCGGAGACATAAAAAGCATAGAAAAACGGATGGCAGGGGACGATCTAAATCTCCATCTCGCTTAAAGCATAGATCTTCCCAACGAGGTAGATCTCCTCCGCCCCCAGAGCGTAGGAACAGTAAGCGACCAGTTGAAGAACCTCGTCAAAATAAGCAACACATGCCTCCGAATCAAAGAGCTAATGGGCAGGCTCCACCAGGAGGACGTGACGGGAGTGGTTCGCCATCAGATCCTTCATCTAATTCTAGTTCTTCATCTTCTCCGAGTAGGTCTCCACGTAGAGGACGCTCCAGGGAGAATCCCGGGAATATAGCGGATCTAATTAGAGACGAGGTGCGCCGCCAGAATGAGGAGAATATGAGACATAATCCATTCGCCAATCGGGATTCGCCCTTTACAGCATGGATCGAAGCTGAGGAAATGGATAGGCATTTCAAAATTCCTAATATCCCAGTCTATACGGGCGTGGACAACCCTGAGGCCCATGCCAGGAAGTACCGCATATTGCTCAGCCTTAACCGAGCCAGTGAAGCGGTATTATGTCGGATGTTTATCACCACGCTTGGCAGACCCGCTTATGATTGGTTTCAATCTTTACCTCCTAGATCGATAAACAGTTGGGATCAGTTGAGTAGAGAGTTTTGTGCGAAATTCGCTGGGTACATCCCTCCAGTGGTCAAATCGCGGAAGCTTTTTGAATTGAAACAGAAAGCAAATGAACCCCTCCGAGAATATGTAGACAATTTTAACAAATTGTGTATGCGAATTGTTGATGTGGATGTCTCCATGGCAGTGGAAGCTTTAGTGAAAAACACCACGTGTAAAAGCTTGTAGGAAGATCTGATCAGAAAGAAGCCCAGAGATATGGCAGAATTGATAGAAAGATGCAAGGATTTCATGGAGGTGGACGACATCCGCAGGGAGTCAGTGTCTCTGCCTAAGAGGGACAAGGGCGAATCTCGTAGATGGGATAAAGAAAAGGACAAGCATCCTGACTCATCATCCAGAGGCAGGCGCAGAGGCTCTAAGAGCAAATCGGCATACGTACCATCATTTACACCATTAAACGCCTCCAAAAGCGAAGTGCTGATGTGGATAGAAAACAGCCAGCACAAGTGGAGCATTTCATACCCCGAACCAAAAGGGGGGGAGTACACCAACACAGCAAAAAATCCCAAAAATTATTGCAAGTACCACAAGAAGAATGGCCATGATATTGACGCATGTTGGGAGTTGGCTAGGGAGATAGAAAGGCTTATAGAAAGGGGAAAGCTAGACAGGTTCATCCAAAATGATAACAAGAAAGGAGATAATGATAAGTCAAGGGATGATCAGAAAAAGAAGGCGAAGGGGACCATCAATGTCATAGCAGGCGGACCAGGATATCAACCTGTGCTGAAGAAGGCAAAGACCACCGCTCTAGATAGGGATCACTCAATCGCCCTTTTGCGGACGTAGGCCCAGAAGTTCCCCCTCACGCAGACACTCTAGTCATTACCATGATGGTAGAGGGATGGGAAATGAAAAGAGTAATGATTGACACTGGAAGTTCGTGCAACGTCATTACAAGAGGAGCATTCGCCAAACTTATGGTTGATCATGTCCAACTGGAAACCACTATTGTGGACATCCTAAGAGTAACGGGGCACACAATCCAAACGAAGGGACAGGTAATGTTAGATTGTGAGTTGGCGGACGAAGATCAAACCTGGAAGGGAGATCTGGAGTTCTCCATTATAGATGGTCAATTGGCCTATAATATCATCCTGGGTCGGCCTTTCATCTCCGAAACAGCGGCTCTCATCTCCATCCGCCATCTCACCATTTACATCCCTACGGCCAAAGGAGGAGTAATGGTCAGAGGAAATCAAAAAGTTGCTCAGGAGACGTATTCGGCATCCTTGATGATTCGCCCACAATCTAAAGATGAGAAAGAAGAGGAACTTGTCACAATGGCTCTGGGTGAAACAGAGATGTACCTTATAGCGGATGAAAAGCAGGTACGAATTGCTAAAGGGCTAAAAGTTGAGATTAAAGAGGCTATTACAAAGGTTCTCCATGAGTCAGAAGATGTCTTTGCTTGGAAGGATGAGATCCTCCCAAAGATTAATCCGGATGTGATCACTCATAAGCTCAATATTGCCGAGGACGCTGTCCCAATAGCACAAAAGTGAAGGAATCATGGTCCTGAAAGACAGAAAGTAATAGAAGAGGAGATTGCAAAGCTTAAGAAGGCGGACGCCATCGAAGAAGTACTTTACACATAATGGCTGGCGAATGTGGTACTAGTAAAAAAGGCAGGCGGATTATACCGCATGTGTATTGACTTCACCGATCTCAACAAAGCTTGTCCCAAAGACAACTACCCTCTGCCATGTATTGATATTTTAGTAAATGGGACCGCGGGACACGCCATGTATTCCTTCACTAATGTGAAGTCGAGTTATCACCAGATCCCGATGGAGCCTTCTGACAGAATCAAGACTTCGTTCGTGACTCACCAAGCCACCTACTGCTTCAAGGTCATGCCCTTTGGGCTTAAAAATGAAGGGGCTACCTACCAACGGATGATGAACAAAATATTCGAAGAAAGCAAAGGTAATAACTTTTCTGTCTACGTGGATGATATGATCATCAAAAGTTCCACTGTGGAAAAGCACGCAGATGATATAAAAGAGATCCTAGGTGTACTTCGACATCACAACATTAAACTGAATCCAGAGAAATGTACCTTTGGGGCAACATATGGAAAATTCTTGGGATTCATGATCAGCCAGAAAGGAGTGAGTCCAAATACGGATAAAGTTAAAGCAGTCCTGGATATGAAAACACCACAGAACATCAGAGAGGTGCAACGTCTGAATGGGCGTATCATGGCCTTGGGCAGGTTCATCTCCTGTTCGGCTCGCAGATGTCAACCCTTCTATGAGGTAATCAAAAAACAAAAGACATTTGAGTGGAATGAGGACTGTAAGCAAGCCTTCGAAGGGATCAAGCGATTTCTTACGGAACCACCTCTGATGAGTCGGCCCCTGAAAGGTGAGAATCTCTACATGTATGTTTCAGTTACAGATAAAGTTGTTTGCACAGTCATGATCAGGGAAGAGGATGGACAGCAGTATCCAATCTATTATGTGAGTAAAGTGTTAAAAGACGCTGAGACCCGATACTCCAAATTGGATAAAATGGCACTGGCCGTTGTCACCACTTCAATACGTCTCAGGCCCTACTTTCAGGCACATACTATTATAGTCCGCACCAGCATACCCATGAGGAAAGTATTGCAAAAGCCAGAAACCTCGGGGAGATTAATAGAGTGGGAGATTCGCTTAGGCGAATTTGATGTTCGTTACGAAAGTCGATCTGCTCTGAAAAGTCAAGTCTTGGCAGACTTTGTGAATGAATTCACTGAAGAAGGTATGAATCTCCCCAAATCTAAGGTCGAAGAATGGACGATGTATACAGATGGGGCTTCTTCGGCGGAAGGCGTAGGTATAGGCATCGTGATCAAAGGTCCTCAATATATAAAACTGCATTACGCGGCAAAATTGGACTTCCTTGCAACCAACAATGCAGTGGAGTACGAGGCCTTAATATTGGGACTACGCCTGTTGAAGGAAATCACTCCCGAGCGGATCGTAATCTACAGTGATTCCAAATTAATGGTCAACCAGGTAATTAAAAATTTTGAGGTGAAAGATGACGTTCTGGCCAAATATGTTGAAGAGGTTAAGAAATTGCTGAGCCATCTCGAAGCCAAAGAAACCAAGTGGGAACTGATCCATGTTCCTCGAGGATTTAACACCGAGGCCGATCACTTAGCCAAAATGGCCTCAAGCAATAAGCATTGGGCGGATCTACAATGCCCGTTCGAGGTCAAGACAACACCGACATTCGCCTCAGAAGAGGTATCGTTACTTGCATCCGTCGAAAGTGATTGGAGGTCACCTATTCGCCAGTACCTGATAGATGGCACCCTGCCACAGGACAAAGAAAAGGCTCGATGGACAGTAAGGAAGGCCGCCTATTTCTCCGTGATAAATGATTGCTTATATAGAAAGTCTTTTGGCCACCCCTGGTTGAAATGCATCCTGATAGAAGAGGGACAACAGATCCTCAAAGAGTTGCATGAAGGCACATGTGGAGCCCATGAGGCGTCTGCCTCCATCTTGAAGAAGTCCCGGTTAGCAGGATTTTATTGGCCCACAGCAGAACTTGATGCCCAAAAGTTAGTGGAGTCTTGTCATAATTGCCAGGTGCATGCAAATGAATCCCACACAGCTAAACATCTTCAAAGGCCCATCATCGAAGGTCGACCCTTTGCAGTTTGGGGAATTGATATCGTTGGTCCCTTTCCTCCTACCAAAAGACAAAGAAAGTATGTGGTGGTGGCTGTGGATCATTTTACTAAATGGGTAGAGGCCGAAGCTGTCTCCTCTATCAACACCGAACGAATGGTGGAGTTCATCAAAGATAATATCGTTGGTAGGTACGGGGTTCCCCACACGATTATCACTGATAATGGGACGCAATTCAATTATGGAGAGTTCAAAACTTTCTGTGAAAAGCTGGGCATTCAGAACAAGTTCGCCTCTGTTTACTATCCCCAATCTAATGGGATGACCGAGGTTACAAATCGGACGATCGTTAAAGGAATAAAGAAAAGGTTGGGAGAGCATGATAAAAAATGGGCGGATCAGTTAATGAGCGTCCTATGGGCGTACCGGACCACTCCACGAACAGCCACGGGCGAGACACCATTCGCACTTTCTCATGGCGTGGAAGCTGTAATCCCTATTGAAATACAGGTCCCTAGTGACAGAGTTGCATTCTATTGCGAAGATGAAAATAGCCGAAGGTTGAAAGAAAGTCTCGATCAAGTGGAGGAGAAACGAGAGAAGGCGTATATACGCATGGCAGCCTACAAGCAACGGATCGCAGCTTATCATGATAAAAATGCAAAGCTTGTAAGTCTGAATGTAGGAGATCTCGTGCTCCGAAAGGCGGATAAAAACCAATCTATGGAAGGAAGAGGAAAGCTGGGGATCACCTAGACAGGTCCATACATAATAATCACCAAGATTGGATCCGCCACGTTTAAAATTCAAGACATGGAGGGGAACACACTGCCACGTACGTGGAACATCCAGAACCTCCGCAAATATTTCACCAGGGAATAGAATGTAATCAAGGTCTTGAGTACTCTTTTTCCTTTAGTAAGTTTTTATCCCATGAGGTTTTTCTTATTAAAGGTTTTAATGAGGCTCACATGTAAGACCCACTTGCTGTAATAAGGCACATCGTCATTCAATAAAAAGCAACTTTTGTCCTATCAATTCTTTTTTAAGTATTTTCTTGTAGCAATATAAATATTCCAGATTAAAAAAGAAAGGGGGCCAACAAACGCATTCCCACACATAGGATAATGCTATCATGGCATAAACTACTTTCTCCTCAAAGATAGGAGAACAATCTCAATGGCGGATCTATCTACCTCAAAGATAGGAAACAAATTGATCCCCGTCAGAGATAGAGTTAAAACATTTCTCACACGTGAGATCTTTACACTCTCGTACACTCTTTCCAAAAAAGAGTCCAAAGTCCTAGTGGCGGATCGATTCAACTCAAAGACAGGAAACCAATCGATCGCCTAAAGGCAGCTTAACTTCCTCTAAAGGACTAAAAGCTCCAAGCCTTCACAAAGGCTCACACTCTGAGGTATAGCCGGCCACCTACTTCAACTCAATCCTAAAACCTATAGATTTACTTGCTGAAAAACATAAAGCGTAAAGCAAAGATAAATGGTTATAGAAAGGATTAAAAATTGTACTTAGTTTTACAAAAGAACTAAACATCTAAAGGAGCATCCTCCTTAGCATCTAAAGGAGCATCCTCCTTAGCATCTTTTACACCAGATGCGCCCTCCAGTGGGGCTTCCTTCTCTACGGAAATAGTACCCTCCTGAGGAATGGTACAATCAGTTATCAGTTCCTCACTCTTGTCACCCGCCTTCTGAGACACTTCATCAAGATCCTCTGGTTCAAGATCAACAAGGGGTTTACTCTCTTCCGCGGATCCATTCATCACTTTGCGAATGTGATCACGGATGTAATCCTTGACGTTTGGAATTTTTCAATACTTAAGGCAAACCTCCACGTCAGGAACCACGTACTCTGGATTTGTAAAATCTATCTCAGGATGAGCAAGTTGAACATACGCCATGATCCAGTCGCCATAATAGTAAGCTCGTTCCCCTGCCAGGATCTCCATATCGAGTAAGGCAGCCTTATGCGCTTCAGCATCCGCATCTATCTTCTCCTTCAATCTAAGGATCTCAGCATCCTTACTCTCATTTAGGGCAACAGCGGAAGCAGCGTTCGCATTGGCAACAGTGACCTCCTTCTCCAACCTTTCTATGGTTGCCTTATCCGCCACTCCTTAAAGGAGATCCGCTTCCATAGCACACATACGGGTGTATACCTATCAAGGCAAAAGCCAATTCAAGCAAAAGAATAACAGCAAACTCTCCCTAAAGGAGATCATTCTTTCATCCAAAAATGCAAAAAATGATAGAAAAAACTTACCGTGAGAAGCTCTATTTTTCCCATCTGGACATGGCCTGATCCCGGGATCTTATTTTGACTCTCTCGTACCTCACCAAGTTGGCCAAGAGCTTCGTCCAGATCATTGATGACAGATTCATTCCTTAGAGATCCTTTGTCACCATATTTGGCGGACCAGTAACCTCCTAAGTCCAGCTTCACCAACTATGCAAGCATTAAAAAGCAGAAAATAAGATCCAAGTAAAAGAAGAGAAAATAATAAAATAGACGCACCTCTTCAAGCCTCGCCATTGGTTTCTCGGCTCTTATGGCATCCGCCAGTAGCTTCCCTCCACCGCTAGACACAAACTTCTTTTTCTTTGGGAGAGAAGGATCAACCAAATCGCCGGTAGGATGTTTCTCAGCACTCGTATGGGGATCCGCTACCTGCCCCTTCTTTCGAGCCTCTTCCTCCTTCTGTTTCTTGCGTATCTCTACAAGGGCGCGACTGGCCTCAGACAAACCCTTGACAAGGGAACAATAAAATAATCAAGGTTCAAGGAAAAACAAAGTTACCTTCATCAAGTTGTGTAAACTTCATGTAAGAGATCTTGTGCCCTTCCCGGCGGATCAAGGGAATGTCATTCATCATAAAGTCCAAGGCGTCAGCGTATGTCCAGGCATCCGCCTTGATACTTTTCAAGAGATCTGCCACTTCCTCGTCACTGTCTGTCAATATACGCATGTCTCCAGCTATATGCAAAGGTTTGGCATTCCAAACCGACGGAAATCCTAGAGATTTTCCCTCTTTTATCTTTACAAAGAAAAACCTTTCGTCCCAAAGATGGACATTTGACATCTTACCGCAGAAGGGCGAATAAGTTTTGAATTTAGCGAAAGTGAGGAAAGATTCGGCCTTTCGCTTCGTTGGTTTGTGAAGAGACCGAAAGACACGAGGGTTACATACTATCCCTAAGTTCGAAGCCAAATAACAATCCAGAGCCAGATCTAACCAGCCATTTGGATGCAGCTGGCAAACAGTGATCCCAAAGTATGCCAAAATGTCCGCCATCATCTTAGGAAGAGGAAGCTGAAACCCTCTTTCTACGTGACAACTGTACACAGACAAATACCCACTTGGCGAATAGGCGGGTCACTGATGAGCAGCCGCCAACTTAGTCTCGTAATTCTTAATCCATAGAAAGCGATCTGCCAGATTCGCTAGATCCGCGGCGCTCATACGGGACAGAGTGGACTCCGCACGTGGCGCCTTTTTCCTAGATGGGGCTGAAGAAGAAGCCTCCATCCCAGAAAACTGCCTAGAACCTATTACCAGAGCAATACGAGAAACGGCGACGGGAAGATTCTGAGTCCTACCTAAACTAGTTCTATAATTACTACACACCGAGTTACACAACTCGGCAAGGTCGCAACTGGGAGTCCCTTCGGAAGAATCGAAATTTTCCGAAGAAGTAGTCCAGCTAATTACAGTTTCAGAGGAAGTGGTCAAATTAAAAAGTTCGAAGGTAGACTCAGAAGAAGAAGAAGAAGAACTCCTAAACATTCAGAAAACAGAGCGAAAGGATTCACTTACATGAGAGTTAAAGGCTTTGAGGATTCTGAACTCCGGAAAAAGCTCTACAAAAAGCTCAAAGGAAGACGAAAGAGAAAAAGATGCAAATGAAGTAGAAAGAGGAAAGGGAAAGGGAAGAAGGTGTTTTCTCTTCCCTCGAGCCGCGCACCTATGACACCTGTCACCCAACGAATGGCATTGAACAGAGTAGCCATCAATGCGAATCATCATGACGGCGCGCGAAGAAGCTCAAAAGCCCTAAAGGACTTTAAAGGAACTTTAGGGGGGCTTCTGATAACATCGGGATATTATCCAATGGATCAAAGGAGATATTTACCCAAACGACCACGTATCGAACCGGTCAAAGAAGGCCATGGCGTATCAGGCAAGGACATCCGATGGGCGGATCACCAAGACTCCGCCACATGAGATCCGTAGTCAAACCTACGTTAGATTCGCCATCACCCTTCGATCCGCCAGCTGAACAGCTGAGCCGATTCCTCAATAAAGGATATTAATGAGCTATTAATGAGCTAACGGACATACTTAAAGGAAACCAGTAACCGCCATTAATGAAGCATTAATGGAGACTTTCTAGTTACTAAAGGTTATAACATCATGACTATATATAGCTTGCATCTCAAGCTATCAAGGTACACATTCTCACAACCCTAGCTACCCTACTTTGTCAATTCTGTTTATTCCTCCACTCTCTATACTGACTTTGGCATCGGAGCTTCCTCCCGTCGAACCCAACGACGCCCCCACAGGGACGGAAGCTAATCGGAAATTCCCCACTAGTCATCAAAGCCGAACTGAGCCCAATAGGGCCCGGTAACTATAGGGGGCGAAATTTATGTATTAGTACATAAATAATTAATTTGATTTTATCAATCCTAATTAGATTAGGATCATGAATTAAATTAATAAAAGGATAATTAAATTAGGAGTTTTAATGAGATTAAAATTACTCCTATTATTATCCAATAAAGGTTATTATTATTATCTTTATATTTAGATATATTAATAGATAATAATTAAGAATTCTATTCCGAATTAAATTCTTATTCAGTAACCTAATTCTATCTAACTAGGGATTAGATACAAGAGATTATAAATACCCCCCTACATGGTGATTTTCGAGATACACTAAGAAAACTAAGAGAGAGAATTTCGACCCCCCCTGTTCGAGGACGAGATTATCTACCGCTTCATTCTGTTCAATTGATTTTCATCTCTTTCTCTTTATCCTTGATCTTGTGTTGATTAATTAGAGACAATCTACTTTGGTTGTTATAAACGGTTGATTCTAACTTGATCTTCCTTTGTCTTGTTTTTGTGCTCGGGAACTCGAAGTAAGAGTTGTGGGCACTTCGTTTGCAACGGTAGATAGAACTTCTAAAAGGTATTTCTTTTATCCCTCTTTATATGAAATAATGATTAACAGATCTTGGGTTAATGGAAATAGGTTAAAAATTTTTATATTTCCGCTGCTATACGTTTGTCTATTTTCCTTCAAAAAAGTCTGTACCATTTATGGTTTGTAATAAATTTATTGGTGAAGCAACTAAATTAAACAAACTAATTAAACAACTATATTACACAAACTAATTAAACAACTATATTACGTAAATTAAACAACTAAATTACAAAAACTAATTAAGCAACTATATTACTATGTTAAAAGCATACTTAAACAAACTAATTTAAACAACATACATTAAAAACAAAGGAGATTTAAAAACAAGCATAAACTAAAAACGAACTAAATTAAAATAAACTACTTACTTATTTAAAACAATCATACTTGAACATAATTTATGCGCACATTTGCTCGTGTTGAACCAATTTTGTCGCATCCATATCAGACGTATCTTTCTTGAGAAATTCTAAATCTTTCACCCTAATTTCTTTGGTCTAATTACAAAGAAATGTTACCCCTTGTTCCACTAATAGTTGGTTTGTTCTAATTTTTTCCTTTTGTAATTCTACGAAAAATTCCTTTTCCACCAAGTTAGAAGATGCACCCGCCTTTTGTTTTCCTTTAGCAGCTTTCTTAGGGCCTTCTATCCTATTGGATGTTGAGGAAACGATTGCACATCATTCATTGATTTAGTGGGTGAACTATGTTCTCCTATCCATGAAAGTTTCGTTCTTTTTTATGAATGTCCCTCGTTGTGTCTTTCTTTAAAAGCGAGCCATTTGGGTTCATCTTTCATTATCATCCAACAATGAATAAACTGAAATTTGGAGCCATGCCTCTGAGTATACAATTCCTTAGCCTTCTAAATAATTTGCGAATCTGAATGCCCGCTTGGTTTCCATTGGACAATATCGGAATAGTACCCAACAAAATCACTTACTGTTTTACTAATTCTATAAAATTTTATTGAAGCCGTATTCTCTTTTATTAGAGGACTTTCAGGCTTGTAAATATTGTAATGGTTGGTGATTCTCTTCCAAAAATCACTCATCCTTTGATCCCTACCCACGATTTCGTCGCTTGCAATTGTTAACCAACTAATGCATAAATTTTTTTCAAGTGTATTATTCCACTTGAACCTCGTTATTGACCCGCCAACAGCTTATGCTTGAGGTATTATTGCTTCAACGCACTCATCAATTGAACCCGTATTTAGAGATTCAACATTAATAAGGACTTGATTGGAACCAGCCTTTCGTTTTGTATCTTGACCCATATATGGATCATTAGCAAATGGCACTCGTGGGTAGTTGTTTGGCCTCGTTAGGTAATTTTCTGACATATTCATATAGGGGTGAGGGAATTCGAGATTGAAAACGTTTTGAGGGTTTGAAGGATAATGCATATACGGATCATAAAAGGCTCGTGTTGTTGGCCTAGTAGGAGAGCTTTCAAATATTGGTGTATTTGGGTTTTTTGCATTTTGGTTCGGGGATTGTGAGTTTTGTGTTTCGGAATTTTGAGTATTTGGAAACTGAGAAAAATATTGGCTAAAATATTCTTCATTGTTCTCCATTGAAAATAAACAGAATACAATTAAATTAGAGAGAATAGAAGATTATTGGTAGTGAATGGTGAAACTTATGTTGATTTATAGAGTAAAAGTAAAATTTTCCACTATTATTACACAATTTATTACATTAATTATATTTACCAACTTAATTACTTCCTACCAAAAATATTTAAAACCCATCAATTTATAAAAAAAAAAGTAATAAAATATAAGATCACCAAAAATTAAACAAAATCCAATCAATTTGATATATAAACCAAACATTAAATACCTATTCACAATAAAAATAATAAAACCCATCAATTTACAAAAAAAAAATATATATAGCATCACCTAAAATGAAACAAAATCCAATCATTTTAATATATAAACCAAACACTAAAAATAAGTTACAATAAAATATTAATATGCCTTTTGTCAAAAGTTTCAACACAATTAATAATAATAAATGCAAAAAGGAGCACCTCGCTTGCTGTTTTTGGTGCACGCGCCAAAAGCATCTATTGAGGTGCTTTTCTGCATTGATGTTATCCTTATGAGAGTATTTTAGTCAACCTTTTTGAAGAGAGGAGTATGTTGTTAGAATATATAAGAAACTACATTTAGCAACAAGAGGTTTAATTGTTTGTCATAACAATTTGTTTCAAAGTAACAAGGTTGTTACAACCATTAGAGATGATCTAATGGTTTTTATAGATCAATAGACTCCATAGTTTACTAATACTAGTATAAATAGGTATATTTGTTTCTTTTTAATTGAAAACTAATATAGAAAGATAAAAGACTGACATTCAATAGGACTACAACTCTAAAAGTTGTTAAAAAGAAGTAGCTACAGTTTTTTTTATTAAAAAGAACACAAAAATCGAAACAGTACTATTTATCATTATTTAAATATTTTGAAGCCTCACAAATTGTGAGGCCTCTAGGCCGGCGCCTAGGGAAACTCCCCCTAGAGCCGGCCCTAGGCATGCTAGTCATTATGTTTCTTACTACGTAGTTATGAAACTCCTTCCGAAAAATATAGATGTCGCATATAATGGTAAAGCAGACCACCAAATTCACCATTAGTTTAATTTGAAATGTTTTCCCAACTTTTGAATAACAAGAATTTCGTAGGATTCAAATGTTCGAAAATGATTAATGTGTTAAAGCAAGTAGCTCAAGCTAGGGAAGGAATGAGGTGTATTGTCTCTTTATTTTCCTTCACTAAATAAAAAGGTGGAAGTGTTATAGATTAGATACCATATACTTGAACCTCCTACATTGGCCTTCTCATAACTTTAAAATAAATAAAAAATATATCTTACATATTATTGTATTAACTCCAAATAGTTTATTTGATGATATTGCTTCAGTTGTAAATTATCGTTTCTCTTAGCACTTTTAATTTTTTCTCCTCCTCAACCTCTCTCTTTCATTTTGACGTAAAACATTCTTTCATTTTTTTTATATAGTTTTGGGTTTGTGTGTTTGGTCTCGGGGGTGTCAGCCTGGCTGGGATGTCTGCGGATCAGATACACCCGTCCCAACCTTTCCATAAAAAAACTTCAAATAGTTTATAGGTTTTACACTTAATTTCCCACCAGCAGTTGCTTCTATAGTTGCACCTGCTGCCACTTCGTCAGGCTCTGGTGACCGGTGAAGATGATTTCAGCCGCACGAACTATAGTCTGCTACCATAATAATCTGTTTCTCGCTCGCCACCATCCCCATAACATTGTCATGAACTTCTCCTGGCAACCATTATCCTCAGGCCTACAGATATAAAAAAAAAATAGAGCAACAAAATTCAAAGCTCTGTCAGTAGTATGATTAATAATCATCGTCAATCCTACCAATCTCCACATTTCTTGCACCTTAGGACCCAGAATAAACATATGCCAAATGTCCTCAATGTCTGTTGAACACATGACACAAGAGCCACTGATATCAATTCCTGTAGTCCGCAACTTGACCCGCGTAGGTAAACAGTCATATACCAAACGACAACAGAAATAATGAGTTTTGTATAGAACAACTGCCTTCCATATATATTGTCATTCCCCGTCCACTCTTAAATCGTGATTATCCTCAAAAACCTCCTTAGTCAGTCTATAAGCACTCTTCATGGAGTAACAACATGTTGGTGTGCCCTAGTTCATAGGCATTGGTTTTTATAAAATGTATTTGTGTCACATTAATAAAGGCATTAATCTAGTTCATTTATATCTTGTGAATAGAGAATCCATTGATTGATAATCGTAAAACCATATCCCAAGTCTATTCTATCATAGGAATGATTAGGACCACAGACTTGTATATTCGACGACTGTATGGTAGTAATTGATACTAGCCATAGCACTTGATAAGTCAATTGTGAATATGGGTACATGTTGTATACATGTGACTGGATCGATCCGCTCGAGAAAACTACATGGTGGTTGTGTCATTAGTTTTCTTAAGTAGGTCTCTAACTGTCTTCAGACCAGATTTCATTATAATATCGATGTGGGGTCCGGTTCACTTTGACATACGCCTAACAGGTCTGTAACAGGATGCCAAATACGGGTATGATTGGGTGAACAGGTGAACAAATTAGTATTGATAGTGAAGTGATGGAATTACCACTCATATAATATTGAGATGATATCATAGGCCACTTGATAAGTGAGATTGATAAGTGTGTGGCCACACCCAGATAAGTAGTTTACTTATCTGATTCATTAATCTACTTAAGATCAAGAAATATCATAAACAACAGAGAGGATGACAGCCGCCATGCCTCTAGTTTATAATATCGATATCAAATGGTAAAAGACGTTGAGAGATAACTACAGGGTCTCTGCATCTTTAGACTGCTGAAACTCTGTCTTAGTTAGGGGCAGTAATGGTTTGCTAGAACCCACTTACTGTCTGTGAGCCATCGGAGATAGAATCGGTACATTGGAGAGATAGAATTAATTAATGGATTGACAGTAAAATGTCAAGGTAATTAATTGGTGGTTAATTAATTGATTAATTGATACTATGTATCAAGGTAATTAATTAATGGTCTTAAGTGTTGAGTATTTAATTGATTAATTAGTTTGCGCGATGTAATTAGTTAATTTGTAAATTAATGAAATTGCATTCGGTGAATAATTAATTAGATCAATACGTCAATTTATTGATTAGTGTTATTCATTTAATTGGGGTAATTAAATTTAATCTAATCATAATTAATTGCATATAATAAATATTATTGGTATTTATTTATGTAATTAGATTAGGATTAGATTAGTTTTGTAATTAACCAATTAACCTTAAACCAATTAGGTTTAGAAATACACTATATATATAAATTAAAACACTAAAACCCTAATTAACTAATACATCATATTCGGCCACCATACACAGGAGATTCGGCCACTATAATTAGAAAGTGGAGAAATCTTTTGTAAAATATCAAAATCTCTCCAGTTCTTCTTCGTTCTTCGGCTAGCACCGGTTCTGGCTCAATAGCTGTTCGTGCACCTGACTACGGAGATCTTACTACCTTGTGGATTCTTCAGCCGTCTCTAGAAGAGACAGTCCGGGTATGTTTATATCCTTAAACGAATCAAAAGGTTTTATTCAATCAATGGTTAACAGACAAAAATCAAGCTATAAGGGATAAGAAATAAATTTTAAACCGCAATTCCGCTGCGCTACAGTTGATTAACTGGCTATAATCCCTAACAGTGGTATCAGAGCTATGGTTTTGTCCGTTTTGATTGATTGAAAAATTAATATGAGTTGGTTTTATTATTTTTCCAAATCAAGTTTTTGAAATTTCCTATTAATTCCCCGTGTAGAAATTGTTCTAGGAAGTTTTCAATTTTATTTCTGTCTGTATTTTTGGTGTGTTTGGTTATGAAATTGTTTTTAGAATAATTTAAAATTAAATAAAAATACAGTAGCATTTTTTTTAAATAGTAAAAGAAAAAAAATAGTTTCGGACACGGAACAGCAGCCCCGTCGCTATCCTGGGTCCGTTAAAAATTCAGAATTAGTTTAATTTTGGATTTAACGGGACTGATTTAATCTTTATAAAAATTTTCACGGGTAATTTTAATAAAATCAGGGCCCTAATACCGTTTAATTTATGAAACGTGTTTTGAATGAAAATTAATTGGTATTAAAATGTTTTTGATTGGCATGCATATTTAATTTTGATCGAATTGATAATTTGTATAAAATTGAATATGGTTAATTTGTGAAATTTGCCCAATAGACCGTGACACCAGTTTAAATTGGGAGGGCTAAATTTTAGATATGTGACGACCCTAAAATTCAGTGGGAGCAAAATTGTAATTTTACATACAAATTGATGTTAACCGTTTGGGCCTTTATGGGCCTTAGTCACATATGGTAAAATTGGCGATTTCACCCTAAGTAACTTGGCTTAACTTTATTAGATGATTTTGGAATGTCATGATTATGCATTATATTTATGTCTTACCGTGCAGCAATGTGTTATAGAGTTCTATGGCCCCTAAATTAAAGTCGGTTTGTAATTTAATTTATTTTGGGAAATATGGCCTGCGTGCCATTCTTTCATTAATGTAATTTTAGAATAAGTTCTATTCATAAAATTGTAATTGGTCGTGAAGAAGCCCAGATGGTCCAAGCCCATGGTGGGAGCCCAAGGAGACTTGAAGCAAGCCCGTGAAGATTAGATAGTATATCTAGTTTCACTAGGATGTATTATAAGGCCCATAGAGTCTCTATGTTTATTTTGATTATACAATTGCTTAGTATAACATGAAATATAAGTAGCAACGATCATCAGATCATCACCCACGATAATTATATGTTAAAGCCGTATCACTTAATTAATCCGGATAATGAAATATCGAGTCGCTTAAAAGTGCTTTCCAGATTCACACCTCTTCCTCCCAGGTAGTGCTATAGTGTATGACGTGCCCTAGCAGGTATGCTGTAGTAATTAGTGGGCCGTCGAGGGTTAGTATACTTCGGTATGGCTAACACATGTATGGTGGTTGGACTCAACGTGGGTAGCATTAGCTAAGAGCGGGCCCTAAGCACAGATAGGCTAAGTGTCACAAAGCCCATCAAACCAAGAGTCCTTGCGGAGGATTGGATAGTTTATCCTACCAAATCGTCAATGGTCGACGGCGGAGCCCTAGCTCGGTCGATTGTTGATGGATTGTGGATCTTGGTCAAGACAGCCAAATAAATATCACCAATAACGAATTAAAATGGATTATTAATTTGATCTTTGGCTTAAGCCCTTTATTCTAACTCTAATGTAATTTTTCCACGTAGATTAAACTCCACATCAAAATTACACGAAAAGAAAATTAAATGGCTGCAACAAGCAACAACTCACTCAGACCACTCCTGGAAAAGGAAAAACTTTCAGGGACTAATTTCCTTGACTGGTCTAGGAACTTGCAAATAGTTCTTAGACACGAGTCGAAGGAATATGTGCTGACTGCTGCCTTACTAGCAGCTCGTCCTACAGGTCGGGGCGTAACCGCTGATCAAATGGCGGAGTACGACTGACATGTTAAGGATGACAGAGATGTGTCATGCATTATGCTGGGTACCATGGTTCCTGATCTTCAGAAACAGTTCATGGAGCAGCACGCCTTTGAGATCATGGATCAACTCAACAGGATGTTCCAGGATCAAGCTCGTCAGGAAATATACTTGACAACAAAGACGTTATGCAGCACTACAATGCAAGTCGGGACTTCTGTTAGCACACCTGCTAAAGTTGAAGGGTTTTATTGACACATTGTTAAGGCTTGGCTCACCAGTGCCTGTACAACTAGCAGTCGACATCATTCTTGGATCACTTCCGGCATCCTACAATCAGTTTATCATGCACTACCACATGCAGGGCATTGATAAGTCTGTAGTAGAATTGCATGGCATGTTGAAACTTGCTGAGCAATCCTGCAAAAGGACCCCAGAAGTGTTTCTGGTCAACAAAGGGAACGTGCCTAAGGGAAAGGCCAAGTCCAAGTCCAAAGCGAAGGCCTAAAAGGCCAAGCCCAAGGCCAGGAAGGCGGCAGCTTCTAAAGGTAGGTTGGCCTCAGCAGATGATATCTGCCATGAGTGTAATGAGAAGGCACACTGGAAAAATGCGTGTCCAAAGCTAAGGGAGAAACAGAATAACGAAGCTTCTGGTTCAGGTATTTATGTTGTTTAAATTAATCTGGCTATTTCTACATCTTGGGTTGTAAACACTAGATGTGGTACTCACATTTGTTCAAATGTGCAGGGACAAAGAAATAGGAGATTGATGGGATCTGGTGAAGTGGATCTTCGAGTCAACAATGGTGCTCATGTAGAGGCCTTAAAGATCGAAGGTTATTCTTAGAGATACCTAGTGGATTAGTTTTAGAAATTAGAAATTGCTATCTTGTACCTGCAATGCGCAGGAATATTATTTCAGTTTCTATGTTGGATATTTATGGTTTTAATTTTAATATTGGACGTGGTATGATTTCTATACATCGTGGCAATATTGTTTATAGAACCGCATTTCTAGAAAATGGTTTGTATATCCTTGATCTAAAACGTAGTGAATCAATCTATAACATAAAAGCTAAAAGGATTAAGACTAATGAACTGAATCCTACATATATATGGCACTGTCGTCTTAGCCACATAAATGAGAAACGCATAACTAGGCTTCACTCTAGTGGAGCGCTGGGGTCATTTGACATGCAGTCTTATGACACGTGTGAATCTTGTTTAAAAGGGAAGATGACAAAGGTGCCTTTCACCAAAACTGGTGTAAGGGCCACGGAGCTGTTGGAGCTGATACACTCAGATGTATGCGGTCCAATGAGCACCAGTGCTAGATCTGTCTTTTTGTACTTTGTTACCTTCACAGATGACTATAGCCGGTATGGGTATGTGTATCTGATGAAACATAAATTTGAAACTCTTCTGAGATTCAAAGATTTCAAAAATGAAGTAGAAAATCAACTTGGCAAGAAAGTAAAAGCGCTCCGGTCTGATAGAGGGGGCGAATACTTGAGCCAAGAGTTTGTCTCATTCTTGAGAGAGTGTGGGATTGTATCCCAACTCACTCCTTCTGGTACACCCCAATGGAATGGAGTGTCAGAAAGGAGGAACAGGACCCTGCTTGATATGGTCCGCTCAATGATGAGTCAAGCTTCTCTCCTTATCTCCTTTTGGGGATTTACTTTGGAAACTGCCACTCATATAATTAACAATACACCGAGCAAGGCAGTTGAAGGAACACCATATGAATTATGGACGGGCCGAAAGCCCAACGTTTCCTTCATGAAGATTTGGGGCTTTGATGCACATGTCAAGAAATTGATAAGTGGCAAACTAGAGTCCAGATCTGTGAAATGCCAGTTCGTGGGTTACACTAAGGAAACTAAGGGTTATTACTTCTACAACCCAGCTGAGAATGAAACATTCATGGCTAGGTTTGCAATCCTTTTGGAAAAGGAATTCCTTTCCAAAGTAGACAGTAGGAGTGATATTGATCTCGTTGAGATTCAAGACTCACAAACTCCTGCAGCTTATGCTGAGGATGCTTTGGGAACCGATATAGATCCTCAAAACATTGAGGAGGCTAAACCGGTTATACAGGTGGTGTTTCAAGTAGATTCGTACAGAATTCTGATGAACCCTGTGTGTATATGAAATTCAGTAGGAGCATATCCACTTTCCTAATATTGTATGTCGATGACGTACTGCTCATTGGAGGCAATATATTAACACTGCAAGATCAAGCAGTGGTTGAGTAAATGCTTCACAATGAAAGACTTAGGAGAAGCCGATCAAGATCTACAAGGTTAGATCCAACCGACTTATAGGCTTGAGTCAGGCATCATACATAGACAAGAATCCATCGTGCACTCTATGTTATGTACAAGGCCAGATGTTGCGTGTTGCACCAAACATGACTAGTCGGTGCCAGTCAGATCCCGACAAGGAACACTGAAAGATAGTCAAGGCAATCCTGAAGTACCTCAACCGTACCAAGGATGTTTTTCTTAATATTTGATGGGTAGGAGGAATGGCAATATCAGGTTACACTGACCAAGGTTTTAAGGATGATAACCAGTCACATACTGGGTATGGATTTCTCCTGAATGGCGATGCCATTAGTTGGAGATCCTTAAAGTAGCCAACCATTGTCGACTCTATGACGGAAGCTAAGTACATTGTCGCATGCATGCGATGATGCAGAGGAAGAAGTTTGGATTAAGAAGTTCATAACTGATTTAGGAGTAGGTCAAACTCTCCTAAGATCAGTTGATGTTTTCTGTGATAATAATGGGGCCATAGCACAAGCACTGGATCCCATGTCACACAAGAGATCCAAACGCGTACTTAGATAGTAACACCTTACCCGGTGACATTACATTGTAGAGGGTTGACACTGAGAATAATGTCGATGGTCAATTTACCAAGGCAATTAGTAGTACTAGATCTATAGTGTTTAGGGCAATACCCGCTTGGAACTAGTTCAAGTGGGAGACTGTTGCTGTGCCCTAGTTCATAGGCATTGGTTCTTATAAAATGTATTTGTGTCACATTAGTAAAGGCATTAATCTAGTTCATTTATATCTTGTGAATAGAGAATCCATTGATTGATAATCGTAAAACCATATCCCAAATCTATTCTATCATAGGAATGATTAGGACCACAGACTTGTATATTCGATGACTGTATTGTAGTAATTGATACTAGCCATAGCACTTGATAAGTCAATTGTGAATATGGGTACATGTTGTATACATGTGACTGGATCGATCCGCTCGAGAAAACTACATGGTGGTTGTGTCATTAGTTTTCTTAAGTAGGTCTCTAACTGTCTTCAGACCAGATTTCATTATAATATCGATGTGGGATCCGGTTCACTTTGACATACGCCTAACAGGTCTGTAACAGGATGCCAAATACGGGTATGATTGGGTGAACAGGGAACACATTAGCATTGATAGTGAAGTGATGGAATTACCACTCATATAATACTGAGATGATATCATAGGCCACTTGATAAGTGAGATTGATAAGTGTGTGGCCACACCCAGATAAGTAGTTTACTTATCTGATTCATTAATCTACTTAAGATCAAGAAATATCATAAACAACAGAGAGGATGACAGCCACCATGCCTCTAGTTTATAATATCGATATCAAATGGTAAAAGACGTTGAGAGATAACTACAGGGTCTCTGCATCTTTAGACTGCTGAAACTCTATCTTAGTTAGGGGCAGTAATGGTTTGTTAGAACCCACTTACTGTTTGTGAGCCATAAGCCCACTGTTAGCTAAGAACAGTCCCATAGGATCGTGCACATCGAACATCTGAGTTAGAACTTATAGAACGGTACATTGGAGAGATAGAATTAATTAATGGATTGACAGTAAAATGTCAAGGTAATTAATTGGTGGTTAATTAATCGATTAATTGATACTATGTATCAAGGTAATTAATTAATGGTCTTAAGTGTTGAGTATTTAATTGATTAATTAGTTTGCGCGATGTAATTAGTTAATTTGTAAATTAATGAAATTGCATTCGGTGAATAATTAATTAGATCAATACGTTAATTTATTGATTAGTGTTATTCATTTAATTGGGGTAATTAAATTTAATCTAATCATTATTAATTGCATAGAATAAATATTATTGGTATTTATTTATGTAATTAGATTAGGATTTGATTAGTTTTATAATTAACCAATTAACCCTAAACCAATTAGGTTTAGGAATACACTATATATATAAATTAAAACACTAAAATCCTAATTAACTAATACATCATATTCGGCCACCATACACAGGAGATTCGGCCACTACAATTAGAAAGTGGAAAAATCCTTTGTAAAATATCAAAATCTCTCCAGTTCTTCTTCATTCTTCGGCTAGCACCGGTTTTGGCTCAATAGCTATTCGTGCACCTGACTACGGAGATCTTACTACCTTGTGGATTCTTCAGCCGTCTCTAGAAGAGACAGTTCGGATATGTTTATATCCTTAAACGGATCAAAAGGTTTTATTCAATCAATGGTTAACGGACAAAGATCAAGCTATAACGGATTAGAAATAAATTTTAAACCACAATTCCGTTGCGCTACAGTTGATTAACTGGCTATAATCCCTAACACAACCATCAGACGTTTCATTGCAAATAATTCTATCATGACGCCCTGCTATGTGCACCGCGAACTTGCAAATAGCCTGGACATCCCATGGAGTGAAAAGTTCTTGCAAAAGTTCAGCGTCCCAATCAAAAGAGTGTGGAATAAATGTTGGGGTTTAGTGTCCTATAGACAGTTGTTCTAGGATACGAACTTAATGTAAATGAAGTATTCTTTATATCGTTTGTTTTAATGAGATATGTTTTCATAACTATATAAAGGCAATCCCTTTTAAGAACTAAATAAAGTCTAATAAAAGGAAATTCGTAAGTTTATTTAAAGTGATTATAAAGTGTTCATACAAGCATGAAGTGAGACGAAACTTTATAATAAACTAATAAACTTAAAACCACCCCAAGTCAAGTAATATGTTCAGGATTGACATATCACTGTTGAGACTTGCATGTAACAATGTCTTCTGTCCCGGCAGAAAGCTAATCTCACAAGCTTCATATATACAGATATCTGGACAATTACATGGATCCAATGAAAAGAAGTTCATTAGGATTGGGGACCCGACTTGAGATAACAGGAGGGGTAGATTCATCCTTGTCACCTGTTTATCTCATTGGTATTAATAGGTATAAGTAATCCTCAGACTCAAAGGAATGTTAATTAGTAATTCTGGATTACGGAATGTGACGCTTTGATTCTGTTGTAACATGATCCTTAACAGAGATGACTCTGGGGTAGGAACAGTAGACGTTGGGTATCACAGGAAGTAATTGCATGATAGTTATACGTTGGATTGAGCATTTATCACTCCCGATAAATGGGAGATATGTCCATGGATCGCTTGTGGAAGACTTGACTCTAAATCCTTGCAAGGTGATAGCTTAAGATTGAAATGCAGATTTCTCTTAACCTATCTAATTGGAGTTGACTCGGCCTGTACAAGTAAAACGAACGTCTCGCTATATGTGACTTGACATTATCCATAGTCATAAGATTCAGTTCAAGGATGTAGTTGATAAAGGATCAAATTATACTGTAACTAATACGGAAAGGTCAACGACAGAATCAACCTGTCTTCTTATAGCTCTGGGGGAATGATTACGGACTTGCCAATCACATTTTGCGTACATCATTCCGTTATGCAAAGATTAAATATAATTCTTTGAAAATTAATTTAATAGTTGCATACGGCTAGAAGCAATAAGAACCTAATGGGTCACACATAAGACTTGGAATCCAAAAGAGAAACAGATGTTAATAAATTGATGGAAGCCCAACTGAGCCCAATAGGGCCCAGTAACTAAAGGGGGGCGAAATTTATGTATTAATACATAAATAATTAATTTGATTTTATCAATCCTAATTAGATTAGGATTATGAATTAAATTAATAAAAGGATAATTAAATTAGGAGTTTTAATGATATTAAAATTACTCATATTATTATCCAATAAGGTTATTATTATTATCTTTATATTTAGATATATTAATAGATAATAATTAAGAATTCTATTCCGAATTAAATTCTTATTCAGTAACCTAATTCTATCTAACTAGGGATTAGATACAAGAGATTATAAATACCCCCTACATAGTGATTTTCGAAATACACTAAGAGAAACCGGGAGAGAGAATTTCGACCCACACCATAAGGACGAGATTATCCACCGATTCCTTTCGTTCAATTGATTTTCATCTCTTTCTCTTTATCCTTGATCTTGTGTTGATTAATCAGAGACAATCTACTTTGGTTGTTATAAACGGTTGATTCTAACTTGATCTTCTTTTATCTTGTTTTGTGATCGGGAACTCGAAGTAAGAGTTGTGGGCACTTCGTTTGCAACGGTAGATAGAACTTCTAAAAGGTATTTCTTTTATCCCTCTTTATATGAAATAACGATTAACGGATCTCGGGTTAATGGAAATAGGTTAAATTTTTTATATTTCCGCTGCTATACGTTAGCTTATTTTCCTTCATTGGTATCAGAGCCTGCGTTAAATCCATTATTTCATATATGAAAATTTAGAAGTTTTTCAATCAGGTTGAATAAATATTTATAGTTAGGTTAATTAACAAAACTGTTTTGATTAATTAGTTCTAAAGATAAATAAGTTTTAATTAAAATAGTTATGCATATATTCCTAATTATTTCGGTTGATAATCATTATAACAAAATCTATTAGTTTTATAGTTAGATTAATAAAAGTTAGTTTTATTGATTCTAAAGATAAAACGGAAAATCTATAATAGGTTTTCTTATTTTCTGAAAATCGTTTTAAAACCGTTTTAGAACTGATATATATATATATATATATATATATATATATATATATATATATATATATATATAATTATATTTAAAAAAATTGACAGCAGCTCGGGTCGCGCCTCACGGCGCAACCCGGCTGCTGCCTCGCGGCAGCAACCACGCGCGACGTCTGGCCACCGTTGCCGCAAGGCAGCAGCGGGCCAGACGTTTTAGGGCTGCTGCCAAACGGCAGCAGCCCATCCTCGGGCCCGGCCCGAGACCCACTTATTTTAAAACTGTTTTAAAATTAGTTTTAAATATATTTATATATATATATATATATTTCAGAAATTAATAGTTTTCTGTTTTGATTATCGAATGAAAATTTATTTAAAAGTTTGTTTTACCTATTTGTAAATCAAAAGTATTAAATGAATTGAAATCAAAATAATTGGGAGGTGCATAAATTAAAGTTTCATATAGTTATATTAATCTAAAAGGTTAATATAGAAGATACGAAACTATTAGAAGTAAAATTGGATGAAAGTTAATTTGATGTGTTAATGTGATTAACCTAAATATTACATAAAGTAATTATGTAATCAACCAATTAAATTTATTTAATTGAGTCAATGCATGTTTGGAGTTATGGACATATTTTGACCCTCTTTTAGTCTTTTGGTATTTTTGAAATAGGGCCTGCGAGTCCTGCCTCTCTACTATCTATTGTAATTTCTCCTCTCATCTAATTCCCTTCAAGTTAATTGAAGTTTTCTTTAGTAGAATAGAAATTAATATGTAATTTCAAGGCGCCATGGAGAAGACGGAGGACCTAAAGAGAAATATGTAATAGTTAGTATTTCCCTAGGTTTGGCCTTTATTCCGTCTCTGGCTCGACGGAATAATTTAGATGATATGTCCATAACGCCAATGTATGTGTCTGATGTATGCTAAAGCAAATCAAGACTAAGTTAGATTATGAGACTTAAAAATAAAATCTCTCATTAAAAGTTAAGTAAATAAGCAAGTTATTAAAATCGGTTGCCCCTCCCTAATATTATAATTCAGCCGATAGTACTGGGGGCCTTTGGGTTGTTGAGTCAACTCAAGCTCGGGGGTCTTATGGTAACACCTGAATTATTGAAAATAATCTTTTTATGAATATGGGGTAATACTTAAATTAGATTATGATAATTGGATGATTAAACTCATGTTTTCATAAACTAATGGGCAATATGGTTGGGATTAATATGAATAGCATATTAGTTACTAATGTGGTTAGTAACCCAATAACCTAGGAATCACATTAAAGATGTGATTGATTACATGAGTTTACCTAACGAATGAGACTAGCTTGTTGAGTAAACTCAAGGCGAAATCTCAGGAGTTAGGATCCTAGCTCACTAAAGGATTTGTGAAATTCTTCGAATTAATATGGAGGGCTATTAATTTGACAAAATAGTGGGAGTAATCTAAAATAAACTAAAAGGCCTATAATTTTAGTTTGATATACTTTAAAACAAATGAATAACATACGTTTACTCTTTCTCACTCTCAGGTTTAAATTAAACACTCTTAAAATCATGACTAAAACCAATCTGCAAAACATTCTTACCGATAACAAGTTGAACGGTTCAAACTTCACCGACTGGTTTCGTAACCTCAAAATTGTTTTGAAGTTTGAGAAGAAAGGGTATGTACTTGATACACTGATACCCCCTTACCCGGCGGATGGTGCTCCCTACCAAGAATTTTATGCTTACTTGAAGCATAAGGCTGATGACGATCATGTAGGAGACATCATACTTGCATCAATGACACCGGAATTGATAAGGCAACATGTAGAAATGGATGCCTATTCTATGGTCACGCACCTGAAAGAGTTGTTTGTGAATCAAACTCGGTGCGAACGCTTCGAGATAACAAAGTAGTTATATAGATGCAAGATGCAGGTGGGCACATCTGTAATGGCATATTATGCCAAGATGATTAGCCTTATCACCAAGTTTTCTAGTATTGGAGATGCAATGGGTCATGAACTAAGTGAGAACTTACTTCTTCAGTCCCTCCCCGAGAGTTACTCGCAGTTCATCATGGACTACCAAGTGAGTGGCTTGCAAACCTCTCTTGAAGAGCTTACAAATATGCTCGAGACAGTCGAGCCCAATATAAAAGAAAACGAGGGGATACCGGCCCTTGCTATTGAAGGATCAAAGAAGAGGAAAGGGAACTCTCCTAATCCAAACCATCCTAAAAACGGCAAGGGGGCTATGCTTACCGAAACAAAGGGAAAGGAAGTAAAGAAGACCAAAGGAGAGTGCCACTTTTGTGGTGAAGAAGGGCATTGGAAAAGAAACTGTTTGGTGTACCTAGCTACCCTCAAGAAGGGAGAAGCCGAGACTTCAACATCTGGTATGTTTTATATTGAAATAAATACAGTTTCACAGTCTGAATCTTGGGTACTTGATACCGGATGTGGATCTCATATTTGTACAAATATGCAGGAACTAAATCGGACTAGGGAACTGAAGAAAGGAAGCATAAATTTGCGAGTAGGAAATGGAGCAAGAGTTGCCGCCCTTGCCATTGGAGATTATGCTTTAAATTTGCCCTCTGGGCTTGTAATAGAATTAGGGAACTGTTTGTATGTTCCAGAAATGTCTCGCAACATTATTTCTATTAGCCGTCTTGTTGACGACGGTTTTCATATTTCAATAAAAGACAAACATTGCGATTTTTATAGAGATGAGATTTTCTATTTTTCAGGAATATCACAAAATGGGATTTATGTGCTAGATGACAAAATTTCTGTTTTCGCAATTGATACCAAAAGACATAAGCTAGATAATTCAACTTACTTGTGGCATTGTCGTTTAGGCCATATAAACAAAAGACGCATGCTTAAGCTACATCAAGATGGGCTTATAAATTCAATTGATCCTGAATCATTGGAAACATGCGAATCATGTTTAAAAGGTAAAATGACAAAGACACCCTTTAACAATAAAGGTGAGCGTGTATCAGACACTCTAGGCTTAATACATTCCGATGTATGCGGTCCTATATCAGTCCAAGCAAGAGGAGGATTCAGATACTTCATTAGCTTCATAGACGACCATACCCGATATGGTTATATCTACTTGATGAAGAACAAGTCCGAAGCTTTTGAGAAATTCAAATGCTTCAAGAATGAAGTAGAAAATCAATTAGGAAAGAAAATAAAGACACTTTGATCCGATCGAGGTGGCGAATATCTTTCAGATGATTTTCTGAATTATCTAACTGAATGTGGGATATGCTCACAATGGACACCTCCCTATACACCACAACACAACGGTGTATCCGAGAGGAGGAACCGTACCCTACTAGATATGGTACGATCCATGATGAGCATAGCATTACTTCCAAAGGCATTCTAGGGCTATGCCTTAGAAACCGCCATCTTCACCCTAAATCGAGTACCAACTAAATCCGCTAGTTCCACACCATATGAATTGTTCGTTGGTAGGAAACCCGTGTTCTCATTCATGAGAGTATGGGGTTGTTCAGCATTTGTCAAACGCATAGCGTCAGACAAACTAGATTCTAAATATGATAAGTGTTTCTTCATTAGATACCCTAAGGAAACTATGGGGTATTACTTCTATCATCCAGATGATCAGAAAGTAATAGTATCCAAGCACGCAACCTTCTTAGAGAAAGAGTTTCTCGAAGAAACAGAAAAGGGAAGCATGATTGAACTTGATGAAGTTCAAGAACAAGAAACACCGACTGAAACAACAGAAGCGGTTGAGGAACCCGATACAGTCCCATTAGATGAGACACAAGTGCCACCCCTTCGTAGATCAAAAAGAGTTCGTGAACTCCCTATCAGATATGGTTTTCTAGTGGGAGATGATGATAAGGTTCCCGTGTTAGACAACGAACCCGAAAACTATGAAGAGGCTCTTAACAGTCCAGATTCTAAAGCATGGCTTGAAGCCATAGATTCTAAGATGGATTCCATGTACACCAACCAAGTGTGGAGTTTGGTTGATCCACCCGAAGGGATAAAACCCATTGGGTGCAGGTGGATCTTCAAAAAGAAGACTGGCATGGATGGAAAGGTTAGCACCTACAAAGCTAGGTTAGTAGCGAAAGGATATCGTCAGAAACAAGGAATTGATTATGACAAAACTTTCTCTACTATGGCTATGTCCAAATCAATCAGAATAATGCTCGCTATTGCCGCTCACTACGATTACGAGATTTGGCAAATGGATGTGAAAACAGCTTTCCTAAACGGAAACCTGCTTGAGGATGTATATATGATGCAACCTGAAGGTTTCATATCAAAGGATGCAAACAAGGTTTGCAAACTTCAGAGAATCATTTATGGACTCAAGCAAGCATCAAGAAGCTGGAACAATCGTTTTGACGAAACCATAAAACAATTTGGTTTCGAACAAAATTGCGAAGAAGCTTGCATTTACAAGAAAGCAAGTGGGAGCTCAGTTGCATTTCTGATATTATATGTGGACGATATATTATTAATGGGAAATGACGTAGCTCTACTACAGTCGGTAAAAGTATGGTTATCTGGTAACTTCTCAATGAAAGACCTTGGTGAAGCAGCTTATATACTTGGTATAAAGATCTATAGAGATAGATCAAGAAGACTGCTTGGTCTTTCACAGGCTACATACATCGAAAAGGTGCTAAAGCGGTTTAGCATGCTTGAATCGAAACGAGGTAACTTACCCATGATACATGGAGTAAAGTTAAACAATCATCAATGTCCTAAAACCGATGATGATAAGAAGCGCATGGCTATAGTCCCGTACGCCAGCGCAATCTGTTCGATTATGTATGTTATGCTATGCACTAGACCTGATGTAGCGTTCATGTTAAGTATAACGAGTCGTTACCAAGGAAATTCGGGAGACGAGCACTGGATTGCCGTCAAAAACATTCTTAAGTACTTGAGAAGAACTAAAGATATGTTCCTAGTGTACGGAGAAGGGGATCTGAAAATAGAAGGATTTTCAGATGCAAGTCATCTCACAGATGAGAACGATTTTAAATCCCAATCAGGATACCTGTTTATCTTGAATGGGGGCGCGGTCAGCTGGAAGAGTTCCAAGCAAGGAAGCGTAGCTTTCTCTACGACCGAGTCAGAGTATATCGCTGCTGCGGAAGCAGCAACGGAAGCGGTTTGGATTAGGAAGTTCATTACTGAACTTGGTGTGGTGCCTGACATTGTAAATCCCATTACACTGTACTGTGATAACAATGGAGCCATTGCGCAAGCAAAGGAACCACGGTCTCATAATGCATCCAAACATTACCTAAAGCGATACCACATTATAAGAGAAATTGTGGCAAGAGGAGATGTGAGAATAGAGAGAGTACCTACTGAGGACAACGTTGCAGATCCGTTGACAAAGCCCTTAACCCAGAAAGTACATGATCGTCATCTAAACTCTACTAGGATAAGTTGTAGAAACAATTGGCTTTAGTCCAAGTAGGAGTATGTTGGGGTTTAGTGTCCTATAGACAATTGTTCTAGGATACGAACTTAATGTAAATGAAGTGTTCTTTATATCGTTTGTTTTAATGAGATATGTTTTCATAACTATATAAAGGCAATCCCTTTTAAGAACTAAATAAAGTCTAATAAAAGGAAATCCGTAAGTTTGTTTAAAGTGATTATAAAGTGTTCATACAAGCATGAAGTGAGACGAAACTTTATAATAAACTAATAAACTTAAAACCACCCCAAGTCAAGTAATATGTTCAGGATTGACATATCACTGTTGAGACTTGCATGTAACAATGTTTTCTGTCCCGACAGAAAGCTGATCTCACAAGCTTCATATATACAGATATCTGGACAGTTACATGGATCTAATGAAAAGAAGTTCATTAGGATTGGGGACCCGACTTGAGATAACAGGATGGGTAGATTCATCATTGTCACTTGTTTATCTCATTGGTATTAATAGGTATAAGTAATCCTCAGACTCAAAGGAATGTTAATTAGTAATTCTGGATTACGGAATGTGACGCTTTGATCCTGTTGTAACACGATCCTTAACAGAGATGACTCTGGGGTGTGAACAACAGACGTTGGGTATCATAGGAAGTAATTGCAGGATAGTTATACGTTGGATTGAGCATTTATCACTCCCGATAAATGGGAGATATGTCCATGGATCGCTTGTGGAAGACTTGACTCTAAATCCTTGCAAGGTGATAGCTTAAGATTGAAATGCAGATTTCTCTTAACCTATCTAATTGGAGTTGACTCGGCCTGTACAAGTAAAACGAACGTCTCGCTATATGTGACTTGACATTATCCATAGTCATAAGATTCAGTTCAAGGATGTAGTTGATAAAGGATCGAATTATACTGTAACTAATACGGAAAGGTCAACGACAGAATCAACCTGTCTTCTTATAGCTTTGGGGGAATGATTACGGACTTGCCAATCAAATTTTGCGTACATCATTCCGTTATGCAAAGATTAAATATAATTCTTTGAAAATTAATTTAATAGTTGCATACGGCTAGAAGCAATAAGAACCTAATGGGTCACACATAAGACTTGGAACCCAAAAGAGAAAAGATGTTAATTAATTGATGGAAGCCCAACTGAGCCCAATAGGGCCCAGTAACTAAAGGGGGGGGGGGCGAAATTTATGTATTAATACATAAATAATTAATTTGATTTTATCAATCCTAATTAGATTAGGATTATGAATTAAATTAATAAAAGGATAATTAAATTAGAAGTTTTAATGAGATTAAAATTACTCCTATTATTATCCAATAAGGTTATTATTATTATCTTTATATTTAGATATATTAATAGATAATAATTAAGAATTCTATTCCGAATTAAATTCTTATTCAGTAACCTAATTCTATCTAACTAGGGATTAGATACAAGAGATTAAAAATACCCCCTACATAGTGATTTTCGAAATACACTAAGAGCAACCGGGAGAGAGAATTTCGACCCACATCATAAGGACGAGATTATCCACCGCTTCCTTCCGTTCAATTGATTTTCATCTCTTTCTCTTTATCCTTGATCTTGTGTTGATTAATTAGAGACAATCTACTTTGGTTGTTATAAACGGTTGATTCTAACTTGATCTTCTTTTGTCTTGTTTTGTGCTCGGGAACTCGAAGTAAGAGTTGTGGGCACTTCGTTTGCAACGGTAGATAGAACTTCTAAAAGGTATTTCTTTTATCCCTCTTTCTATGAAATAACGATTAACGGATCTTGGGTTAATGGAAATAGGTTAAAATTCTTATATTTGCACTGCTATACGTTAGCCTATTTTCCTTCAATATAAAGATCACAAACCCGTAACTCATCAAGCGCACGTACCATTGAGAAGTGATTGTCATAGATTGATCATCCTGTAGCCAATGGTCTTTCCACACATTAATCAATTGACCATTCCCAACCTTCTAGTTAAATCCCTTGTATAACAAAAGCTGAGAGCCCCAAATACTCCGCCATATATAACTAGGTGAATGCTCCAATCCTGCACTCAAAAAATCCCCATCAGGATAATATTTGGCTTTGAAAATCTTACTGACAAGAGAATTTGGTGATGATAGGAATCACCATCTTTGTTTACCCAGCATTGCTAAGTTGAAGGCAGTGAAATCACGGAAGTTAAAACCACCCCCGTCTTTGGGCACATATAATTTCTCCCAAGACATCCAATTAATTCCTAGGGCACTGTCTCCTTTATTGCCCTACCAAAATGAATTCAGCATTCTCCGTAATTCTTCTGCAGTCGAAATAGGAAGCAAAAAACACTCATAAAATAAACAGGAATGGCATGACCTGCTGCACGAATAAGTGTTGCTCTACCAGCTTTAGATAACGACTTACCCCTTAAAACCTGTAATTTCTTCCACAATTGATCTTTAAAGTGGGCAAAAATTTCTTTTTTCTTCCTTCCTACCAATAATGGTAGACCTAGATAATGACTCATATTTATTAGAGTAGACACATCCATAATAAATAATATTGCTTCCCCCAGTATTATCGCGTACATGATATCCGATTTTGTGAAATTGACTGCCTATCCTAAAGCGTACTCATATACCGTTAATAATCGTTTCATCTCGCGACTCTCATCAATGCTAGCCTGAAAAAACAAAAAAGCATCATTTACAAATAACAAATGAGAAATAGGAGGAGCCCTGCGACACACCCTGGCCTATGAAGCCGCGCATTACCTTTCGCATCCAAAATTAAGGCAAAGAGACCTTCAACACATAATAGAAAGAGATATATGGATAAGAGATCCCCTTGTCTTAGTCCATGGTGAGGAGAGATTGGACCTATGACGATATTGTTGACTTTAATCAAATACTAGACCGTTTCAACACACATCTTCATATATTTAATCCAATCGGCAGAAAAATCCAATTGACTCAACTTGGAAGATAAATAATCTCAATTTACCCTATCACATGCCTTACTAATGTCAATTTTTAAGGCCACCTCACCCTTCTTCCTGCCCACATTCTTTTTCATGTTATGAATTACCTCAAATGCAATAAGAACATTATCATGTATTGAACGATCATTTGTGAAAGCTGATTGATTTTCAGATATAAGATCTGGTAACAATGGTTTCAAACGGTTAGCCAATACCTTAGAGATTATTTGGAAAACCACATTGCAAAGCGCAATTGGCCTCAAGTCCCTCATTGTCTTCAATTCTTCACACTTCATGATAAGAGAAATAAGTGTATCATTTAAACCAAGGGGGAAATTACCTTGTTCGAGCCATGAGCAGCCTGCCTGAAAAAATAGGCTAAATAAGCGTCCAAAATTATTGAAAAAAATTCGGGTTAAACCCATCATCCCGTTGAAGCCGCATAATTTTGTTCTGTTTCCTCCTTCTATTAGCCACTACATGAAATTTTTTTGTACCGGTGTCACCATCTGTTAACCATTGAACTTTGGCCCTCTGCCTCCGGTGATCCTACTCTTTGAGGAGACAGTCAATTAGTTGTAATCGAACCACTTCAAATTCCCGCACCTCATGTTTTGTATTTTCGATCCACAACTGCTCTAGTCGAGCAGAGTACTGCTATACCATGTGTTTGCATTCCCATAGTAGATCATGTCCCTAGCTATTCAAGGCATGGGATTAGGGGCGAAGAAAAGGGGGTCTGGAGGGATCCGACCTCCGGCCGTCGAAACCATCATTATTATATGATATCATGCTAAGTGATGTCACACGCATAATGTCATCAACATCCTCATTATGGTCCAAGTCCAAACGTAATAAAGGCCCAAACAACGTCCAAGACGACCTATGACCCATTTTGGCAACCCGAATGTGTCTATAACGGCCCAAGCCCACCGAATAGTAGCCTAATACTACTAATAGGATTAGGACCTTAAGACACAAAGGAATCTTCCGAAATCCTATACAATAAAGGATTCAGACTCCTTAAGGGCTTGAGAATCCTAGCTACATAAGGATTCCTAGGGAGGTGTCAACCTTAAATCTAATCGAACACTATAAATAGACAAATATAAGCACAAGATTATGTACGTCAACTACTATCTCAAACTAGTTCTTAGCCTTCCATCCAGTCCTAATTAGAAACTGACTTAGGCATCAAAATGGGTTTGCTGGGCTTCGGTCTCGCGTGACCTGCATACTGTTTTGTAGGACCATTACAATGTCGGATCATCATCACGGCTTAGACATGTAAGCTAAATCAGGTAACAAGTTATTACTATGGATGTTTTTTGGTTCCTCGACAGTTGTTTCGGTCCTCTATTTCTGACAAATTAAGGTTCATAGTGGTTAAGTAACTCATTGAGTTTGTATTTAGTTACAACATCCAACTTGATTAATGTATGCTAAATTTCTCAAAGTTTGTGCAGAACGACTCAATCTTATTTTTGTAGTCAAAATATAATTTAATTTTGAAAAGTTTTATATTGGTACGTAAAAAAATGGTTCTGGACCACTCAAATGATAACACATATGTACATGAAAAAAACTTAAGCGAGTTCAATTTAACAATAATTTTTTTTTTACAAATATACGTGTAAATTTAGCCCACCAATTCTATATTCGCCACGACTGCTAGTGATAATGATAGATGAGAGATGATTAACAATACATTGTTAAACTAATGAGTGGCTAAGTAAAACTAATATGAGATTAGTTGACATTAGTTACTTTGTCAATTTTCTTTAAACAAAAATATTGAATTTATTATTTGATACAGAAATTGGACCTAACACCCTTTACAAATTATAATAATAATAAAAAAATGTTTCTGAACGGCTTGGAGGGTAGGTATGTCAATTTACACGTAATTAAGAATAATAATAAAAAATAAATCTGCACTAAATTGAATCCACCGACACCCAGTGGAGTAGCGAACTGAAGGCACCGACGGCGACAATTACCGGTAACTTATTGGGACTGGCTGTTAACAGCAAGGTATAATCCGCTTACCCATTAAAATTCAATACATAAAACAAAAATAAATTTAATAAATCATCCATAAATAATTCTATTTACGATCTATTTACAAATTTAACAAGGAATAAGGTACCAAAATAGATTGTTATCAAAAAAAAAAAAAACCAAAATAGATCTATAATTTTTAGAGAAATATCAATTTAAACCCCACAACAAAATAACACAAATATGAACTTAATATTTAAAAAAAGTTACCAATTTAGGCATCAATAACAGAACGTGATACGCGGAATCAAGAAGGGGTTGGGGTGGGCTTGAGCCCCGATAGGCCGCCGGAGAATTGAGAAAAAAAATATTTTAGTAATGGTGTCTAGTAATATTTTGGAGAGAATTATATTGACTCTATGTAATATTATTTTAATATTTAGGTTTAAATCACTTTTTGGCCCTTGACCTATCCAAAATTTATGCATTTAACCCCTGACCTATTATTTGGTCATATTTGGCCCCTGACCTATCAAATTAGATAAAATCCAACCCATATTGAATGAAAAATTAACTGTGTTGGAAAATTAACAGCGGTAACCAATACAAAAACCACATATGACACATAAATAAAATTAATTTTCAACTAGAGATGGCAACAGGAACTATTTTACACAGTAAAAAAATCCTAAAAACTTTTTCTAGTGTTCCGATAGAGTGAAAATTAATTTTATTTATGTGTCATATGTGGTTTTTGTATTGGTTACCGCTGTTAATTTTCCAACACAGTTAATTTTTCATTCAATATGGGTTGAATTTTATCTAATTTGATAGGACAGGGGCCAAATATGATCAAATAATAGGTCAGAGGCCAAATTCACAAATTTTGGATAGGTCAAGGGCCAAAAAGTGTTTTAAGCCTAATATTTAAAGGTAGATGAGATGGTTAAAGATGCTTACTTCTAAATGAACTCTTTAATTTTATTTTGATAACACTTTTGAATTCATTTTTTAATATGTCTTTACCATTAAAAAAAAAAAGTAAACATGTTTAATTTTCTATTAGTTCAATGCTAGTTTCTAAAAAAAATAATAACATTACGCGTTGGAGGCTAAAAATTTTTTGTCCAGTCCTAACGGGTTGGACATTGAAAATTTACCGTCAACCGCACGGTTAATTTTGAAATTTTTTTTACTGATATGTTTGAGCCCCGGTTCATCTGAGGTCTTGGTTCTGCCACTGGCCATTCATATTATTCCGTTAAGATCTGTCAAAAAATAAAACGCTCCAATTGTCAAAAAATTAAAATACACTAAAAATAAATCGACAAATATATGACGGATATCGAGTACTAGGTACCCTAAGGGGTATTCTCATACTCGTCCCATATCTGTCACGAGTAATTTTATTAATCTCATGCCCGTCTCATACCTTTTTATATAGGGTACGGATAATCCTATTAGGGTCGGAAAACACCGGATATCCACGAGTATAGTACCCCGTTGCCATAACCTTGAAGCAGTTAAGATGATCTCTGAAAAGAAGGCCTTATGTTTGAGCAACCAAAATTTAGTCAAAGGAATCAAAAGGTTATGTTCTTCCTTTGATTCCATCAACTTTGAGCATGTCTTTAGAGAGCAGAACATGGTTGTTGACCGCCTTGTTGCTGAGGGTCAGGTGAGGATGATGGGAGTCACTACCTTCTCGTCTCCTCCGGATTTCCTTTATTCCTTGCTTTATGAGGATCGGGTTGAGGTTAGCTTGTCCAGGCTAATTCCGGGTTAATGTTTTGGTTTTTTGGTTTTTTCTTTCCTTTGCCTACCAAAAAAAATATATTTATTTAAAAATGTAAAATATATGTAATTCGATGCGATTCGGTTTTTTATATTTCTTTATCAAACCGAACCGAATATCGAAATACACTTAAAATTAAAACGGAAACAGAACAGAAATACTAAAAACCGAACTAAAAAACCAAATTCAATGAGTGGAAGATGTCCGTTATATCTTCATTGTCTAAGCCAAGAACTGGCAACCGGTTCAATCCGTAAATACTGCTAATAAGAGACAAAGACAAGTTAAAAAAAAGAAGAAAAACAACGTGGAAAAGAAAGACATCGATAGATTTAATTTAATGTAAGATATATGAATGCTAGTTTGCTAGCTGTAAGGAGTAACAGAAGAGAGATGGCGTATTGAGTGAGGCGAAGCCTTCTTGACAGTCTATCATTGCCTTCTCCTATACCTCATTTCACCCCACTTCACTTCCCTCGCAATTCAGATCTGTAATCTGAATCTGAATCCACCATGGAAGCAAGTTCCGGCATGGTGGCCGGATCCTACCGGAGGAACGAGTTGGTCCGGATTCGCCACGATTCCGATAGTGGGGTTTGTGTTCTCATCATCTCACTTTACCCATTTCAATCGATTCTTCAATTGAATGTATCTGCAATTTCATTTTAAGGACTGTAATTTTACTTGCATTTTGTTGTGTGGATCTGATGACTAGTCAACTCAAAGAGTTTGGTGTGAAGTGATTTTCGTGGAGTTGGAAATTGGGTAGAGTGGGTCTTTTAGTTTTTGAGGAATTTACTCGTATTTGAGCACGATGTTCATGTTAGATCTAACTGTTAGCTCTGGACCAGAGAATGTTCAATTTGATGTTGACTTTTTAGTTAGATCATTATTCGTTTTTGTTCCTTTTAGAAGCCATTTATGAAGAAGTTACTATTTTGAATGCATTTTGGTCCGAGAAGAGTTATTGTCTTTGGGGCTCAATTTTGGGATTTGATTTCAAATTGAAGTTTTCCTTCGATTATCTTTGACCATTAATTATCAATTATTCACTCAAAGTTTAAACAGGCTCTTCATTCATGGAGATGCTTAGATCTATGGGGTTGTTGAGATCAGTGGCAAGAGTTCCCAAGTGGACTAGCTGCTCAAACTGTCTTCATTGTAACCATGTGCTAGAATGTGATTTTGAAGCAGCCTTGGTTCCTTTCAGTGTGTTTATGTGTTTCTCTCTTATGAATCTGAATTCCCAATTACTAGATTGCAGTTGTGGATGCTGATTGTTTCTTTTGAATGGGCTAATGATTCAATCAGTTCAGTCGAGTGGGCATTTGTAGATTAATATCTTTATGCATGCAAAATTGGAATCTCATTTTGACTTTATATGTTTTATTTTAACTTTCGAGAATTCTTATTATTGAATTGTTTCTCGGAATGCAGCCCAAACCCCTCAAGAATTTGAATGGCCAGACCTGTCAGATATGTGGTGATAATGTCGGACTTACAGAAACTGGTGATTTCTTTGTTGCTTGCAATGAGTGTGCTTTTCCAGTTTGCCGTCCTTGTTATGAGTATGAGCGGAAAGATGGGACGCAGTCTTGCCCTCAATGCAAGACTAGATACAAGAGACACAAAGGTGAGCTTCTTAATCGATTTTAGTTTTCTATTTCCAAAATATTGCTTTGTCATGTGCAGCAATGGCTGGTTATTTCAGGAAGTCCTCGGGTAGAGGGAGATGAAGATGAAGATGATGTTGATGATCTAGAGAATGAGTTCAATTATGCCCAAGGCAATAGGAAGACAAGACGCCAATGGCAGGGTGATGATGTGGAACTTTCATCATCATCCAGGCATGAATCTCAACAACCAATTCCCCTACTCACAAATGGGCATTCAGTAAGCACATTGAACCCTTTTTGTACTTATTTTTGTGCATCATCTGATCGAAATTTTGTATATGATTCTAATGATTAGCATTGTCTTTTGGCCTTAAGGAGTTTTGGAAAATCGGAAAAATGTGTAAGATTTGAGTAGGTTGATAATTATGTAATGACTCACCTAAACTTGTAAGACTTTGCTGTTTGGCACTTTGTACTTATACGTAGACCTATTGCACACCTAAACTTGGTATAGTTTTGCCTTTTGACACCCTCAACTTGTCAATTTTGGGCCTCTAAGACCCTTATTTGCTGATTTGGCAAACTTCAAATACTATCCACATTGCATGCCTGATGAAATTTGAAGTGTGCCAAATCAGCAAATAAGGGTGTCATAGGCTCAAAATTGACAGGTTGAGGGTGTCAAAAGGCAAAACTTTACCGAGTTTAGGTGTGCGATAGGTCTACAAATAAGTACAAAGAAAATTTTCTGTTACAAAGAAAATTTTCTAAGAGGTTGTTCTGGGTTAGCATCAAACAATTGTTTTCTATGGAGTATGGAGCAATTTAATACATGAGAGGTTTTCTGTTCGGTATTTCGTAATCCAATAACTAATGTGCCTACTATTGCTAGGTTTCTGGGGAAATTCCTTGTGCTACACCTGACAACCAATCTGTGAGAACTACTTCTGGTCCATTGGGTCCTACTGAAAAGCATGTTAACTCCTCTCCTTATGTTGATCCAAGGCAGCCAGGTAATCGAATTAAGCGAAATCAATTTGTCATGTATTTTTAGAATTTTGAGTTGATCACGGTATCCTTCATTGCAGTTCCTGTTAGAATTGTGGATCCATCAAAAGATTTGAATTCTTACGGCCTTGGTAATGTTGACTGGAAGGAACGTGTTGAAGGTTGGAAACTGAAACAGGAGAAAAATATGATGCAGGTGACTAGTAGATACCCTGAAGGAAAGGGAGACATGGAAGGCACAGGATCAAATGGAGAAGAACTCCAAATGTGAGCAGTTTCTCTTGCAAATATAGTAGTTTGGGTGAATTAAGAATTGATATGTGCCACACATTTGGGTGTCAAAACGTATGCGATTTATATATTCCACATGATTATATATGATATAAATGCAACAAAAATGATAATCGTGTGAATCTGTAAATTGTGTTTTCTTGTTAGAAATTGACAGTTCTATCCTGGCAAATTTAAGCATCTCAGAATCATATGCAAATTACAGGCTATAATTATTTTATGTTTCATAAGTATAGTGCTTGTGGTGCTGTTGTATTGAAAGGATGGATTAGCTTTGTAGTAACTAAGTATTTTGTTTTTGTGTTTCTTGTATGTCACAGGGTTGATGATGCTAGACAACCTCTAAGTCGTGTGGTGCCAATATCTTCATCTCATTTAACCCCTTATCGTGTTGTAATCATTCTCCGTCTTATTATTTTGGGTTTCTTCATGCAATACCGTACAACTCACCCAGTCAAAGATGCATATCCATTGTGGATAACATCAGTTATTTGTGAGATTTGGTTTGCTCTGTCTTGGCTGCTGGATCAGTTTCCAAAGTGGTCTCCGATCAATCGTGAAACCTACCTCGACAGGCTTGCTCTGAGGTTAGTTAAATACAACTTAACAGTAATGGTCCGTTAATGAAATGCGGGCGTGATTGATGGATGGTTTTAGTCATCAATCAAATAAGATGTTCATGAAATTGCATCTTATGTTTGGCAGATTTGACCGCGAGGGGGAACCATCACAGTTGGCACCTGTTGATGTCTTCGTTAGTACTGTGGATCCCCTCAAAGAACCTCCTCTTGTTACAGCCAACACGGTTTTGTCCATTCTTGCTGTTGATTACCCTGTCGACAAGATCTCTTGCTATGTTTCAGATGATGGTTCAGCAATGTTAACTTTTGAATCTCTTTCTGAAACTGCTGAGTTTGCAAGGAAGTGGGTGCCTTTCTGCAAGAAGCACAACATTGAGCCTAGGGCACCTGAGTTTTATTTTGCCCAAAAGATTGATTATTTAAAGGACAAGGTACAACCTTCTTTTGTGAAGGAGCGTCGAGCAATGAAGGTAAGACACACATTCTTTTTAAATCATTAGTGTTCGATAGTTTTCACATGATTTCACTGTTATTCATGAATATAAGGATGTGTATTATAGAGAGAATATGAAGAATTCAAGGTGCGGATCAATGCCCTTGTTGCCAAAGCACAGAAGATGCCCGAAGAAGGTTGGACAATGCAGGATGGCACTCCATGGCCTGGAAATAATCCTAGGGATCATCCGGGAATGATACAGGTATTATAATCCTTCCTATGGTGTCTGTTCATATTTGTGAATCTCTTCATATATTCTTGATCATTAACTGTTTTGCTTCAATGGGGTTGGGCAGGTGTTCTTGGGGCATAATGGCAGCCTCGATACAGATGGAAATGAGCTACCTCGACTTGTATATGTTTCTCGTGAGAAGAGACCTGGCTTCCAGCATCACAAGAAAGCCGGGGCAATGAATGCACTGGTTTGTCTCCTTAATTCATCTTATTTATTATCTCAATACATTTGGCCACTCATTAATCATCAGAAGTATGTATATGAACTAAATGGGCGTAGCTCAATTTGGGGCTGCACAAAACTAAGCTAGAAAACAATTTCCGAAACAGAATCAAAAGATGATGTGGGTGTTACTGCAAACAGTTATCATTGTTTCTAAATAAAATTCAATTGATTCTAACATGGCAATTCTTGTGTTCATTCAGATTAGAGTTTCAGCTGTCTTGACGAACGGTGCCTATCTTTTGAACGTGGATTGTGATCACTACTTCAATAACAGCAAAGCTGTTAGAGAAGCAATGTGCTTCATGATGGATCCTGCCTATGGCAAGAAAACATGCTATGTACAATTCCCACAGCGTTTTGATGGCATTGATTTGCACGATCGATATGCCAATCGCAATATTGTGTTTTTCGATGTATGTCCAACAAATTTGCTATTAATGTTCAAATTGTTTTTTTCCTTCTCTGTCTTCTGGTATTCTAATTACTTGTCATTATATTTTCTAGATCAACTTGAAAGGGCTCGATGGAATCCAGGGTCCAGTCTATGTGGGAACTGGTTGTTGTTTCAACAGGCAAGCTCTATATGGTTATGACCCAGTTTTGACGGAGGAGGATTTGGAACCGAACATCATTGTCAAGAGTTGTTGTGGTTCAAGAAAGAAAGGAAGAAGTGGTAATAAGAAGTATGCTGACAAGAAGAGGACAATGAAAAGAACAGAATCCACTGTTCCCATATTCAATATGGAAGATATTGAAGAGGGAGTTGAAGGTTCGTTAACATTATTTTTATTACGCCTTTACGAGCTTTCTATTTCAAAATTTACTAGTTCATGGGCACATTACAGTTTATATAGTCTAGCACAAAAAATTATTTTGCTTGCATTCACGTGTCACTGTTTTTTCTAGTTTAATTGTTCTTTATATATATATATATATATATATATATATATATATCAGCTCTATATTGCAGGGAAACTTTGATTTTAAAGCGAAAACCTTATCCGTTTCGGAAACCGAAACTCTTGGAAATTTCTAACAAACGTCCTTAATCTTAATTGGAATTTTTTGTTCTTAAAAATTTGGAAACTCGTTTCCTAGAGTATAATGTGTTTTTAGGAGTAGATCAATACTAAAACGGTTCATGTTAGCCGACCCCGGAGCATTTCGGGACTAAGGTTTTGTTGTTGTTGTTGTTGTATTGTTTCCCTTTCCATTTCCATGTAAGATACCAGTTAACAAGAAATTTGTTTTGATTGTCATGATTTTGGTCAAATTTGATGGTGACAGAGAAACGTACTTCCTTTTTTCGGTTCTGCTCACGTGTTTACTTGCATGTCCTGCAGGATATGATGATGAGAGGTCTCTTCTTATGTCCCAGAAGAGTCTAGAAAAGCGTTTCGGTCAATCCCCAGTTTTCATTGCAGCCACCTTCATGGAAATGGGAGGCATTCCACCGTCAACTAATCCCGCAACTCTTCTAAAAGAAGCCATACATGTTCTTAGCTGTGGATACGAAGACAAGTCTGAATGGGGCAAAGAGGTAAACATCGAACTTTCACTTTTCTGTATCATTTATTTGCTCATTAACTGATCCTCTTTGTTTGCTGCTAGATTGGATGGATTTACGGTTCTGTGACAGAAGATATTTTAACCGGGTTCAAGATGCACGCACGTGGTTGGATATCAATCTACTGTATGCCTCCACGCCCAGCATTTAAGGGGTCTGCTCCTATCAATCTTTCCGATCGTTTGAATCAGGTTCTTCGGTGGGCCTTGGGATCTATCGAAATTTTGCTCAGTAGGCATTGCCCCATATGGTATGGCTACAACGGAAGATTAAGGCTTCTCGAGAGGCTGGCATACATTAACACCATTGTGTATCCACTCACCTCGATCCCTTTGCTTGCTTACTGCACGCTTCCTGCGTTCTGCCTTCTGACTAATAAGTTTATTATTCCTGAGGTAATTGAGAGTTCACTGTTTTGTATCCAATTGATTTTCGGAATTTATAATCAATGGCAGCTAATGAAACTACTGCGGTTTTATATCAGATAAGCAACTATGCTAGTATGTGGTTTATTCTTCTCTTCGTCTCAATTTTCACAACTGGAATACTCGAGCTGAGGTGGAGTGGAGTTAGCATCGAAGATTGGTGGAGGAACGAACAATTCTGGGTCATTGGAGGTACATCAGCTCATCTTTTCGCCGTGTTCCAAGGTCTTCTCAAAGTGCTCGCAGGTATCGATACCAACTTCACCGTCACCTCAAAAGCTTCAGATGAAGATGGGGACTTTACCGAGCTCTATGTTTTCAAATGGACATCCCTTCTCATCCCACCAACCACTGTACTAATCGTGAACATGGTCGGCATTGTGGCTGGCGTTTCGTTAGCTGTAAACAGCGGATACCAATCATGGGGTCCACTCTTCGGCAAACTGTTCTTCGCCATATGGGTTATTGCTCATTTATACCCTTTCTTAAAGGGTTTGTTGGGTCGACAGAATCGCACCCCAACCATTGTCATCGTCTGGTCCTTTCTCCTCGCTTCCATCTTCTCATTGCTATGGGTTCGTATCGACCCCTTTATCTCGAACTCTGAAAAGACAAATGGTCAATGTGGCATCAATTGCTAAGCATTATGTCGTTGAAGCCTATTCGGGTGTATATAACAAGAAATGAAGGTACGGAAAGTGGTATAATTCTTAATTTATTGTAATGTGATTATCTTCATGTGGAAGAAGAGGGGATTTAGATGGACTTAAACATGATTAGTTCTTAATTTTTTTTTAGTTATTCCCACATAAAAAGTGTTTATCTTTTGATTCCTTGTGTGGAATTCAAGCTCTCTCTCTGTATTTTGTTGTGCAGTTTTGTGATCCCTTCTGCCTATAGAAAAACTTGCCTATTGTCTTTGTACCCACTTAAACAGTAAAATTGATGTTATTCTTTCATAATATTATTATGTGTCTCTTACTTTATTTTACAATTTTTGTTCCTTATTTTTTCATAGTTGTGAATTTTAAACTCGGCAACGAGTGTGTTACTCATTTTATATGCGTTTTTATAGTTGGATTAGTTAATAATGCATTTTAGATCAACTTAAAAGTTAAATAGAATCTCTCTTAAACGAACAAGAAGAAAGCATTGAGAATATTAACTATAGTATTCTTTTACAAAATGGCAATCTATATGTAGATGTTTCGATCTCTCTCAAAACATTGGATTAGTTGCAATGTGTATATCTGCTTGACCGTCACTATTTAATTTTATAGGTAGCTAAAAACCAATCCCGTACTTTAAGATGTAAGACATTCATTTTAACTCGTGTGTTACTGTCCCGATGACCCTGTATTATTCACCCTCAATAGAAGGCTTCCATATGAATCTTAGTTGGGGAACTTAGATATTGACTAAGATACAACAACTGCCTCGTGAGTATTCTATATTGATTTGGATGTTCATGATGGATCATGAAAATTGACACCACTTTGGAAAGGGCTAGTTGCATTTTGTGTAGCCTCAATCCCAACATCTTTGAGCAAATCAATAACATTCCAGTTGTGCACCGAGCTAGTTCAACTCCTACAACGACTTAGGGGCTAGCCCAAATATTTTATAGTAAAAGCTGAACGAAGATTAGTTATGGCCTCACAAATTAATTCATCTGAGTTACTTGTTATCAAACATTATCCAGAACTAAGAAATCTGATCCAACTTGTTTTGTGAATACAATCAATGTATGGGTTTAATAAAGCCCACATCAAGCACTGCTTCAGTAAATATTTTATTGGGTCAAATACATAAATAAGTACAAAATTACAACTAAATAAATTGTTGAAGAAAGAGGAATTTTTCTCTCCGCGTGGAGTGTCGTGGGTCTGTTCTTTTGAACAGTTTTTTGGTTTACAGGTTCTTGATGGTCGCGAATCCTTCTTCTTTCTTTCTTGAGATCAGTTGTCTTGAAGTTTCTATGGTCTTCGGATCTCTTCCTCTTATCTTTCTTCCAGCGTTTTTTGGTGGTGAATTCTTGACTGATTGGATTCAACCTTGATCTGTTTTCCGGCTCCACTTTCTTTCACGGGTTTTCTTCTCCAGTGGGTCTGGATCTTTGCAGGCCGTATATTATGGACAAAGATAAGGAAGTGACTGAAGCTTACGCCAATTTACGACTTACGGATGTAGAGTCCGAGGGTTTAATCTTGGGAGAATCATCCTTGTGTGTCTCCGATCAAAAGCGATTCTTCGTATTAGGGCAATTTCTCACATCGAAGGCTACTCACTTTGAATCTATGAAGAACACTCTAGCTGCAATCTGGAAACCGGTAAAGGGGGTTACGATTACGAAATCTGATGGGGAGGGCATGTATATCTTTCAATTCTACCATGAATTAGATATGGCAAGGGTTTTGAATGATGGTCCATGGACCTTTAATCAAAATCTCCTCATTGTTAGAGAACTATTGAGTACTGAACATGCTTCTAGTGTGGAAATGAATGATCTTATAATCTGGGTTCAAATTTTTGATCTCCCCATTGGTTTTCAAACTGAAACAACTTGTAAAGCCATTGGAGATCGTATTGGTAAATTCTTGGAAGCTGGCCCAAAGAACTTCACAGGGTTGCGGTGTAGTTTTGTGTGAATTAAAGTCTCTCTATTGATGTTCGTCTGCCACTAAGGAGAGGTATGAAATTGAAGAGGAATGAGGGGGGGGGGACTGGATTTGGGCATCTTTTCGTTATGAAAGACTTCCTCAATTTTGCTTCTACTGTGGTATCATAGGACATGCTGACAAGTTTTGTATCCATCTCTTTGATTGTCAAGAACCTTCACCTGACAGGCCTTTTGATAGTAGTCTTCGGGCTGTGCGGGCGGGTATTCAGGTTGGGAGAGAATGGTTACGGGAGCCTACTGAAACGAAGATTCAAACCGATATGATTGTCTCCTATAAGGATAATAATGGTTTAATTGAGTCCCTGATGCGTGTCGTCTAGTGCAGTGTTTCCTACGACAAAATGTATATTACGATAAGTGCATTACGGCTATGGATGTGATCTTTCTAAATGCTCTATATTTACTAGACGTCACTACTTAGGGGCAAGTGTACCCCGTCGTATTAAGTAATAATCCGGTTAAGACCGGGTATCGAATCCACGGGATTTATAACTACAAGTATTAAACGACTCGGTTTTATACGTTATTTAAGCGGTGAATACTTTGAGGTTGATATAGGGACCAACTACAAACTACTCCTAACTACGGGTGAGGCGAATTTATATAACAAAACTCTACGAAGTGATGTGAATGCGATAAGTTATAACTATGATAAATAACGACTTCTAATGTTTATACGGTTGATGGTTTGCTCTTGCAAAGACGACTACGTGTAGTCTAACCGACCCGTGAAGTACTTAGACTACGTTGTTCCTAGTCAAGGCGTGTCTAATGCTTGGGACCAGAAATTAGGGCCCGTAAGTTTCGTGGCTTGTCAATTCCTACGGTTTCTGGTTTGTCACTTCCGGTAAGGCAACACCTATATGAATCCCTAAAGATAGCCCGAATGGCGTCGAAAATCACGTTCTCCTACACAATAATCAATTATGAATATCAAAACAAGTAACAAACATCAACACATATATAGAAAAGAAGATTATGAATCATAAATTATAAATATGGAGAATGTAAATATGAATTACAACCAAGCCTAGTACATAGGATGAGTACAAGCTAATTAGCAAGTGTAAAGGGAAGAATCCACCCTCGGAACTAGCTAACCGGACTCAAAGCCGTCTCTTAGGACTTGGATGGTGGAGCTTTCGAGCTTGGTGCACGGAAATGGAGCGGAACTTTGATGGAATGCCGGAATCAACGAACAAGCTCTCAAGGTGGAAGAGTTTGGCTATATAAAGCCTAAAACAAAATCTAAATGACAAGAATTACAAGGTGCCTAAGATATGTATGGTGTATGGTCTATATGGTAAAAGTAGTGTAAATGAGTGCTAGTCACTCTTATTTATACATCAAGCTGGGGGTAAGATTGTAATTCCACAAGGTGCAAGCATGGAGGAACATAATTTTGTGCAAAAATCCCATAATACGCCCCGCGTATGGTGGTATACGCCCTGCGTGTGTGCCCATTCCGTCAGAAATCTCCTGCATGTGGACCAATTCCAGATCTTGTTGTCTCAAACACGCCCCGCGTAGAGTGGGATGCGCCTTGCGTGTTTGAGACTCTGACTTTTTATTTCTTGATTTGGTCCTTTTACGCCGTGCGTAGCTTGAGGCACGCCCCGCGTAAATGAGTCTCTGAACTTTTATGTTGAAGAATTCCCTCGCACGCCCCGCGTGTAAGGTAGTACGTCCCGCGTATGGATAGTTGACTCAGGGAGACCATGCAGTCTGACTTTCAGGATTAGGCTAATCATTTCTGACATGTGTCATACGCCTCGTGTAGGTTGGCATACGCCTCGCGTATGCTGACTAGATCCCACGTGGTGCCTGTGGATAGGGCAATTATTTCTGACTTCATGTTTCACGCCCCGTGTAAGGAATGAGGCGCCTCGCATATTGAGTGGATTTTTACTCCTTGCTCGTACCTGAAATACAAATCTCGAGAGCCGAGTTAGCTTGATGTTTTTATTTCCTAATTTAATCAAAAACAAGGAAAATTAACTGAAAGCACGGAATTTATTTTTATTTCGTTATTTTATTAAAACACTCTATTTTTGTAATTAAACTTATTTATTTCTTCTAAAATTAACCCATAAATCACGCTAAAAGATAGGGGTAAAATACCCCTATCAGTCCCCTCATAAGCAGTTGTCTGTGGAAGATGTTATAATTGTTGAGACAAAAAGACAACGAACTGAAGATATTGTGAGAATGGATACTAGCTGTGCCAATCAGATTAATATCGGAGATTTCGCGGGACCTGGTTTCCAGGCCCGCAAGGGTTCATGAGCATTCTAAGTTGGAATTTCCAGGGTCTGGCCAATCCCCGGACAGTTAATGTCCTACGGGACCTTGTTCGGGCCTATAGACCAGCGGTTCTATTTCTCATGGAGACGTTGGCTATCGAAAGGAAGGTGGCTGAAATAGGTAAAAGGATTGGGTTTGATGAATGTTTTGTAGTGGATAGGCAGGGTCATAGTGGGGGTCTTGCTTTATTATGGAAGTCGTCTGTTTCAATTACTATTTTGGGAAGCTCTGCCAACTATATTGATTCAATTTTTTCTGTTCCTCATATTGATCTGTGGCGCCTCACTAGTTTTTATGGGTTTCCTGAAAGAAGCAGACGCCGTGAGTCTTGGGATTTACTCCGTTCTTTGACAGGTAACTCTGATGTTGCGTGGTGTTGTATTGGAGATTTTAATGACTTATATAGTCAGGCGGAGAAGAGAGGGGGTAATAGGCATCCAAATTGGCTGTTGGAGGGTTTTCAGAAAGCTACGGAAGAGTGTGGTTTGTCTTCATTAGCTATGAGTGGTCATCAATTCACATGGGAAGTAAGTCGGGGATCGGATAGATGGATTGAGGAGAGATTGGACCGAGCTTTGGTTAATGCACGATGGAAGGAGAGATTTCAGAGGGCGCTTTTACGAAATGTTATTACTGTTAGTTCGGATCACTCGGCAATTTTCCTTGAGTATAAGGTATGTGTTGCTAGGAATCCAATTAAGAGGTTTTGTTTTGAAAACTTTTGGTTGTTGGAGGAGGGTTGTGGAGCTGTGGTTCAAAGGTCTTGGGAGAGTTCTGGCTTGTGTAGTTTATCAGAGAAGCTTTTACATTGTTCCAAGGCATTGTCAGATTGGAGTGCGAGCCTTGAGGGGAATTTTGGTAGGAAGTTATCTGAGCTTCGAAAGGAGATGAACAGAGTTAGAGGGAGATCTGACCTTTATAATATCTCAATATTCAAGGCTTTATCTGATAATTATCAGTCTACTCTCCAACAACAGGCTGATTTTTGGTGTCAGCGGGCTAAGCTGTTTTGGCTTCGGGATGGTGACTCTAATTCTAAATATTTTCATGCGCATGCCTCAGCTAGGAAACGGAACAATGAAATTGTGGCTCTTAAGGACAATAATGGGGTTTGGAAGGATTGGGAAGATGGTTTAGAAGAGCTACTATCAAGCTATTTCAAGGACATTTTTACTAGTTCGGGTAGTATGGCTGACGAGATTACTTCTCGGGTTAGGGGGCGGATTACTGAATCCGACAGAGAGGGGCTGATGGTTCCGTTTACTAGAGAGGAGGTGAAGGAGGCATGTTTCTCTATGCTACTGAATAAGAGTCCGGGTCCCGATGGGCTGAATCCCGCCTTTTATCAACACTTTTGAGGGATTATCGGTTTGGATGTCTCGGATAGTTGTCTGTCAATTTTAAATTCATCCTCCATTCCACATGGGCTAAATGATACCTATATTGTTCTTATTCCTAAGAAAAAGGGGGTGGAATTTGTCACTGATATGCGTCCAATATCCCTCTGCAACGTTCAGTTTAAGATCATCTCAAAGCTATTAGCGAATCGGCTGAAACTTGTTTTACACTCAATTATTTCTGAATCTCAGAGTGCATTTCTGTCAAGCAGGCTGATAACAGATAGCATAATTGTGGCATATGAGGCCATTCAAAAACTGAAAAATCTTAGGCATGGCAAGCATGGGATGGCGGCTCTTAAGCTTGACATGTGTAAAGCATATGATCGAGTGGAGTGGGGATTTTTGCGTTCTATGCTCCTTGTTTTTGGGTTTCCGGATAGGTGGGTAACCTGGCTTATGATGGGAGTAACGACGGTCAGGTACAGTATTTTACATGGCGGTAAGGAAATTGGTCCAATTTGTTGAAACACCTTCCCACAAGATTTTGATTTGACAAAATCATCCATGGTTAAGAGGCAATTAAATTTAAATGCTTTGATTTAATTGTACTAATGTGTTTGTTCAATATTGAGTGCAAAAATATATATATAAAGTTAGACAGGACAAAAGTCAGCTTAAGCCAAGCTGAGTGGAACGGAACTCAGCATGAAAGAATAGAAGCTGAGTGGAGTAGAACTCAGTATCAGAAGTCTCCTTCAAAGTTGCCAGAACGAAGCTGACTAAATTAGAAGACTCCTTCAGAATTGTATAAACAGAACGGAGCTGACTAAGAAGGAACTCAGCATGGAAGTTGAACATTCGAAGATAGCGAATGGAGCTGAGTGACAGTCAGGATAGCATGAAGGATCCGTTCACTAAAGAACAAAGTCTGCCAATCTTCTGCACCAATAATTGAAGCCTCGAAAATACACAGAAGACTAATTCCAAGAAACATGGGTCAATGGATTATTGGTAAAAGACAACTGCCACAAAAAGACAAGTCTGTAGGAAGAAGACAAGGCTGACACCTGAAGAAAACAGATGACAGGATTGGCCTGCAAAACTGAAGCTGACCAGAAGCTGTCTACTAAAAGAGCTGTTTTGGAATCAACGGACACACCAAATTCAAACGGTCTAATCTCCAGAATTCATCTATAAAATGGACAAGGATTTTACTTGGACATTTGCCGAATTACAAAGAAGAAAAATCCAAGAGAGAAATCTTCAAAGCACTCAAATACAAAGATCTTACACCAAATCTTCTATTCTTTGTGTAAATGCTAGATTGATTGTTGTGTAATCATCTAAAGTGTTCTTCTGTTGAGAAAGAACAAGTTTATCAATTGTAATATTGAGAGTGTATGCTGAGTGTTTGGTTGTAAGCATTCAGTGGTAGAGAAATCTAAGTGCTGGGTTGTAGTACTTAGTAGGAGCTGAGTAGACGAATAGAGGACGTACTCTTGCATACTCACTGCCTTGTAAAGGGTTTGTGCTCTACCTTGAAAGAGCTCAGTATTGGATTGAAAATCCCAGGAGGAACTGGGGACTAGACGTAGGCAGAGAGGCCGAACCAGGATAAGTCGTGCTGAGTAACTTCTAAACTCTTTCTCTCAATATATATATATATGTGTATGTGTTGCTTGTGATATTTACTCAGCATATAAATTGTTAAAACTGAAACTGAGTAAATCTGAGTGTTGAGTTGGAAGCTGACCTCTCAAGAGTCAATTCCCAACTCTCAAGTCAAGCAGTCTTAGCCAGCATAGAACTAAAACTGTCTGACTAATCAATCGGTCGTGCTGACCAACACACTGAGTTAACAAACTCTCAAAATAACATTAAGTCAGCATAATTAAAAGCGAAAAAGTTACATTAGTTCCTATCCCCCCCTTGGAACTAATTACTAGGGACCAACACAATTATCCCATCTTGGGGTTTAAGGCAAGGCGATCCCCTTTCTCCGTTTCTCTTCCTAATTTGTGCCGAAGGGCTGTCCGTTTTATTATCCTCAAAGGAAAGAGATGGCGGACTACATGGCTGTCGGGTTGCAAGATCCGCCCCTAGTGTATCTCATTTGTTTTTTGCCGATGATTGTTTGCTATTTTTCAGGGCTGATTATGCTGAAGCAGGTGCTATTCATGAGTGTTTACAAATATATGAAAGGGCTTCAGGTCAGTTGGTGAATTCCTTGAAATCGACGGTGATGTTTAGTGGCAATACGCCTATGGACATTCGGCCTCAGGTTTGTGGAATACTGGGGGTTCAGGAAGTGTCTGATCATGGTCTTTATCTTGGGGCTCCAATAAAGGTAGGGAGGAGCAAGACGCATACGTTCGGCTTTTTGAAGGAGCGGGTCAGAGATAGAGTTACTAATTGGAAGGAGAAGTTTCTCTCTCGAGCCGGGAAAGAAGTGTTAATAAAATCTGTTATCCAATCCATTCCTACCTACATTATGAGTATCTTTTTCTTGCCTGATCAATTTTGTTCGAAGATTAATGGTTTAATCAGTCGGTTCTGGTGGAATAACTCTAACGGTAGTGGTAGAGGAATTTCTTGGGTTAGTTGGAAGTGGATGTGCTTAGCTAAGGCTGTTGGTGGAATGGGGTTCAGGGATTTCCGAAATTTTAATCTTGCCCTTTTTGCTAAGCAAGGATGGAGAATCCTTCTTTTTCCTAATTCTCTTGTGGCTCGGGTCCTCAAAGCTCGGTATTTACCTAGGGGTTCTCTATTGGACGTTGTGCCAGGATATAATCCGTCGTATGTATGGCGTAGTATCATGAGAAGTATGGATTTACTGAAGCTTGGCTTGAGGAGGAAAATTGGCAATGGTGAAAATACTTCAATTTGGTGTGATCCTTAGCTTCCCGATGCCGTTCTTCCGTTTCCTGAAAGTGTGCCCGACTTGACCTTTGGAGATGGTTCAGTGAGATATCTGCTTACCGATACGGGTGGGTGGAACTATGATATATTGAATTCTGTGTTTTCTTCCCGTGATAGGAAATTAATTGGGTCAATTCCGCGTAGAGATTTGAATAAGGGGGATGGTTGGATGTGGATAGGGGAACGAAATGGGGAGTTTTCGGTCAGGAGCTGTTATAGAATTGCTGGGAATTGTTCTTCGCCTCCCTTGCCTCAGCTTGTTTTTAATTGGAATGGAATTTGGAACTTAGATGTGGTGCCAAAAATTAAAAATTTTGTTTGGAGATTGGCCGCTCGGTGTTTACCGACGATGTCTAACCTTGCTTGGAGGCATAGCACGCTTGGGGATTTTTGTCCAATTTCTAAACAACCGGGTGAGAATGAGGATCATGTTTTTCAGTTTTGTGGGGTGGCTGTGTTGGTTTGGCGTATTTTCTTTGGCGATGATAGGATGACAGTTATCGATTCCTGCTGTAATTGGTTATTGTCGGGTTTGTCGGGTAATGGTGGTTGTGAAGGTAGGCTGATTGCTAGTGTCGTGTATATATTATGGGCTCTTTGGAAAAACAGGAACCAAGTGGTTTGGCAAGGGCATTCAGACCAAGCTGATCAGATTGTAGCGGTTGCAATAAGAGAGCAGGATGATTGGCTGGCGGCTCAGGTAGCTCGGGGGAAATTCCAATTCGGAGGGAGTGCAGCTCCTGTTCGTTGGATCAGGCCGGCTAGGGGGTGGTCGGCTGTTGACGTTGATGCTGGGGTTTTCGTGGACAGGGGGTACTGCTCTTTTAGTTTTGTCTGTCGTGATGAGTCGGGACTGTTTGTGTATGCGGTAAATGGTTTGATGGAGGGATTATCTGAACTTATTGTGGCTGAAGCGATGGCTGTCCGGGAGGCTTTGTCGTGGTTGAAGGACAGAAATGCTCATCATGTTGAGGTTTGATCGGATTGCTTAGGGGTGGTTCAAGCTATTTCCAAAGCTTCCTGCAATTTGTCCTATTTTGATGAGGTTATATTTGACTGTATTTGTATATTGCGGGCATTATCCAATGTCTCCATATCCTTTGTTAAACGTTCAGCGAACTCAGAGGCTCATTTTTTAGCTCGAGCGGTTGAGTCGGGTTCTGTTCGTGGAGAGTGGGATTGTCCTCCTCCTTTACTGGTTTCTATTCTTGCTGCTGATATATATATATATATATATATATATATATATAAAGACCTGCTGTTTTCGTTAAAAAAAAAGTACAAAATTACAATTAAATCATATCACCAAACTTAATTTTTAATATGTCATTATTCTCTATATATTATGATTTTACACTATAATTTAAAAATTCTAAACTCTCATTCATAAATTATAAACCCTAGAAAATATAGCCTAAACTTCTAATTTATAAATTATAATCCTTAAAATATATTAAAAGTACTGATTTTACTAGTTTGACATAATCTAAAATTATGACTTGACATAGTTGTAAATAATTTTAATTTTCTGTGTAATTTTTTCTATTTTATTCCATTGGCGACCTATTTGTTTAAGCCCATATAAAAACTTGGAGAGCTTACAAACTTCCCCATTAGCAGCCTTGGAATATCCTTATGGAGGCATCATATATACTTCCACTGGACTCTTTGGACAGATGGATGAAGGTTTGATAAGGTTCATTAAAAGAAAGAAAAGGGAGGTTATTTAGTGAACCTTCAGATTCCATCCATTTAATGGGACTGAAATTGGGGTTATTTTAAAGTTTTCTAACCTTCATTTAACTCCATTTAACCCTCATCTCCATTTAAACTCATTTTTAAACAAGGTCAAATAAATAACTTTCATTTAATTAACTTCCTCTAACCCCAAAACAAACAGACCTTTAAGTGTTTGTTTGTGTTGGCCGAGCTTTTGGGAATTTACCTAGGTCTCAACTTGGCTTGGCTGAAAGATTTTAGGAAAGTTGTTTTCGAGATGGACTTTCAAGTTATTGTTCAATTGGTCTCTAACGGTTCGCATAACAGACACCATTTCTACTGGATGATTGAGAAGTGTCCATAATTGTTACAGAAGAGCTTGGAGGTTAAAGTTGGGAATAAGGTATCAAAATAGGTCGTTTTTGGGAAAGTATCAATTTAGACTCCACATACAAAATAACATCAATATAAGCTTAACGTTTAAAAAAATGTACCAATTTAGGCATCGATAACGGAATGAGATACGTTATTGATATTACTCCGTTAAGTGCTGTCAAATGTAATAGGAATAACATGTCCAATCCGTTATCAAAACCAAAATTAATACTTTTTTAAATGTTAAGCTTATATTGACGCTATTTTGTACATGGAGCCTAAATTGATACTTCCTCTATTTTGATACCTCATCCCTTAAAGTTGTGCCTACGTACTGTGAAGGCAATAGCGCGGAAGAACTCCTAAAATCTTCATGTTTACAAACGGTTTTAGTAGAAAAGTCTATCTATACAAATAAAAAATATTCAGATCCATATTCATAAACTTTTAAATTATGGGGAATTTTTTATAAATAAAAAACTACAATTTTTTGTACTTATTTTCTTAATTTTCTCCAAAATAATTGAGGAAAAAAGAAGAAACTAACTGCCGAATTTTCAATAGGCCCATATAATAACGATTGGCTTTTGGGTTGGAACCCAAGGCCCAAACTGGAGAATTTGCCCCAAAATATAAAGGCCTACAACACAAATAATCCTCTTAACTTGTTCGAATGTTGCAACTGCTCTCTCCAACTTTCAATTGTAACAACTTACCTCTCAAATTTGTCCAATTATAAAATATAACCCCTCAAATTTATCCAATTGTAAAACATAACCCCAAATTGCTGACATGGACTGAAATCGAAGAAATACGTGAAATACAAATTTTACAATGCTCGTGGAGTGTGATAATCAGATCATTGACGTGATACGAATCCGGAAAAATGTTTTTAGGGTTGCTTCAAGTACGGGGTAAAAAAATTTCCAATTTGGGGTTATGTTTTACAATTGGACAAGTTTGAAGGATAAATTGTTACAATTGAAAGTTGGAGGGGGCAGTTGCAACATTTGGACAAGTTCAGGGGTTATTTATGTATTAAGGCAAATATAAAAGGTAAAACGACGTCGTGTTTTTCGAGAATCCTCGTTTGAAAAACCCTTGAAATAAAATCAGTAACAGAACGGAGGGTTTTTGAGCTATTACTAGTGTCCAGAATCTTCTTCTACAGAGAAAATTAGGGTTAGTGTTTCCTCTGTACAATCGACACAGGGAGTGCTCAAACTAGTAAATATTACAATGGAGGTGATAGCAGAGGGAATCAACAACTTGAGCATCACCGAGTCATCTTTTGCCGGCCAGAAGAACCGTATCCAAGTCTCTCATACTAAGAAACCTCTCTTCTTCTATGTTAATCTCTCCAAGGTTGCTCTCAATCTTTTTCTTATCTCTCCTATTCATGGCTTTCTTGTTCTGCTGCTAATTAGATCTGTATGATTTATGATTGGAAATTGTAGCATTGGCTATTTGTTCTTTCAGATTTTAAATTAGGGATAAAGTACCAAAATAGGTTTATGGTTATTTTAGGAAGTATCATTTAGAATCTACTTACAAAATAGCAGCAATACAGGCTTAACCTTAAAAAAAAAAGTGACAGATTGGACGGTGAATCCTATTACTCTGTTATTCCTGTTACTCCGTTAATCGGATTTTTCCTGCAATTGACAGAACTTAATGTAGTAATACCTGTCTCGTTCTGTTATCTAGGCCTAAATTGGTACCATTTTTTAAATATGTGGTGCCTAAATTGAGACTTTCCCAAAAAACATAGGTCTATTTTGGTAACTTATCCCTTTAAATTAATTGTTTATAAGGTTTAACTATCGAGTTTCTGATTAAAAAACTCATTTGCTACTTCAGTTTTACTGCATTTGGAGTGAATTCATAAGTAATGGAATGAATTTGTCAGTTAAGGAATCATTTGGTGTTTTGGATTAGCAATTGAGATTTTGATATTTGATGATTATTTTGCAGAGATACATGCAGCAACACAATGAAGTGGAACTGTCTGCACTTGGGATGGGTATGTTGTTTCTTTAGATACTTCCTTATACATTGCAACTGTTTGTTGCTTCTTTAACTACACCTGCTTTTTTACTTCTTTCTCCTAATTGTCTACTTGGATGGAGTTGAGGGGAGAATTTTAATGGAAGGAGAAGGAGTGTGAGGTGATGATGTGGATCGAAGTTATTGAAGGAGAAATAGTCAACTTTGCTTGGATGGAGGTGAAGTTTATTTTGAAGGTTTAATTAAACCTTCAATTGACCTTTTAAATTTTCCCCTCCTAATAAACTCCTTCCCGAGCAAGGTTAGTTATTTCTAACCCTTCCTAATGTCAATCCAACAGAATTGACCTTTAAATTTTCCCCTCCTAATAAACTCCTTCCCGAGCAAGGTTAGTTATTTTAACCCTTCCTAATGTCAATCCAACAGGACTCTAAGAATAAAATGCAGTTGCTGCTTGCTATACAAGTTTGTAATATATTTCCAAGTATGTCAAACACTTTGTTGAACTTTTGTCATTGTATATACATGCAGCTATAGCAACAGTTGTAACTATTGCTGAGATCTTGAAGAATAATGGATTGGCGGTTGAGAAGAGTGAGACTTCTTTCCCTTTGTTCCAGATTCCATGTTATTTTCATGAGTTCTATTGGCTTATTATTTTGTTACACCTGAGCAGAGATCACAACATCCACTGTTGACATGAGGGAGGAAACCGGAGGGAGGCCTGTGCCAAAAGCAAAGGTAAATCCAAAATATAGCTTTTTATCACTATAACTTATGATTCATGCAGATAATACACTATCTATGTAGCATGTATTGAAAACTAGATTATGCTTCCTGCAAAATCCTAGCATAAATTGAAATGGGATCATCCACACTCTTCTCCCATAATGATACTCAAGCTTTTAAAGATCAATAAAGGTTGGTTAATATTGTTAACGAAGCAGATTTTTCACATGTAGCATCCTATAAATTATTAATGGATGCATCTGAAAAGCATTAACCAAAATTTATGATTGAAGTGGCTAATATGCATGAAACAAAGAAATTGCGAATTTAGACAATAATAATATAAAATTCAAATTTTCGGCATTGGTATTTAATTTCTTTTGTTCATAATGAGTACTAAAGAGGAACTTAATAAAATGACTGGCTCATCAGCAATGCTCTGAAAAAATGAAATTCCAATTATTTTGCAATGGAAAAAGGAAAGTAAGCCTGTGGGATGAAGGGATACTTTATTTGGCTATTGGAATACATTTTGTTTTTGCAAGTCAGTTTGGAACTTGGATAATTAGGGGTGTCAAAGTAGGTTGCCTCATCATAACATAGTTATATATGATATAAATGCAATAAAAATAATAATTGCGTCAAACAGGGAAGGGGTATCTCTTGTGTTGTTGTGTTAGAAATTGACGGTCCTTTGATTCGAGTATCAAAGAAACACTTGGAAACAACGGATACACTTGGATTCTAGTTTCTTTTTAATCTAGTTAATATCAACAATTTTTTCTACATATTCTTGGAAAATGTCTGACATTGCGAATTTGCTTGTTGGTAGATTGAAATTTTGCTAGGAAAGACAGAAAAGTTTGACGAGTTGATGGCAGCGGCTGCTGCAGCAGCAGCAGAGGAAGAGTTAGAGAACGAGGAGCGTAGTTAAGCTTGAAATTGCTAGTATACTTCAATATTAGCTGTTATGTATGAAGTTTTGCAAAAGCAGGATTTTGCCAATCAAAATTCAAATTCAATTGGAGGCTTATTTCACTGTACTACACTTCTTGTTCTCCATTTTTTTTACTACTAATCAAGTCAGATTTTGACGAAAATATACATCTTTGAACTTCACAATAAACTCATTCATGCTACTCGTCGGGATGTTTACGTGGTACATAAACAATTGACTGTCTTTTAGAATCACGTTAACATTCTTTCTTCTGAGCCATGGTAACATTCTTTCTGGAAAGTTCTCATACACAAATTGACTGGGATCAAATTTGAAATTCTATGATTTTCTGGATCACATTAACATTCTAAAATTCATTGGAAAATATAAAGTTTAATGATTTCGGCTTGATTTAGAAATGAGCAGACATGAGCAAACTTGGTTCGATTTTTTTTAGGGATGAAGTACCAAAATAGGTCTAGTGCTTTTGGGAGAGTATCAATTTAGGTTCCATGTTAAATTTTTTTTTATCAATTTAGACTCGATAATGAAATGTGATACGCCATTTATACTAATCCGTTAAGTTCTGGTTTCTCTCTCCATGTACAATTGAAAGAAGTAATATGAATGACGTATCACATTTCGTTATCAAGACCTAAATTAGTACATTTTTTTTAACATTAAACTTATATTGGTATTATTTTGTACGTAGAACCTAAATTGATACTTTTCCAAAAATCTTGACCTATTTTGGTACCTTATCCCATTTTTTTAGCAATAGTATTTCTATAAAAAAAAAAAAATGTAAAACAATATAATTTTATGTAAACTTTAGTTTTCTAGGTTTCAAAACTATATAATTTTACGTTAAAAAAATTTCAAATGAATATAATTAATAAAATGTTCTCAAACAAAGTTCATGAATAAAATTAACAAGTTGCTCACGAATAGATCACAAACAGGATAGTTGAGCTCAAGCTCATCAATATTCAGCTCAGCTCGATTACAGCTGTACCTGAAATCTCAAGTTGCAAAAATGACACATTTGCAGCTACTTTTCTTCAAACAAAATTGCAATTTTATCTGCTGTTTGTTCTTCCAAAAAGAAAATCCAACATAGAATTTTCTAACCTTCAAACAAGAAGAAGGTCAATGACTAACTCCTGAACCAGAAAAAAAAAAATTCACCATTGCAAAAACTCCAAATTGTATTCAAGTGGACTCCAGTATCAATTAAAAAAATACCCAAATTTTCTTTTGCTTTTATCATCAAAATTAGTTTTGCTGTGCTGTGTTATTGCTGCTCCTCTTCATCTTCTATAAGTATCCTTTTACATGCTTCATAGCACATAAAAGCTATTCCAGCCGCAGGCACCAATTTCATACAACTCGGTCCCAACCCTTTGTATAAACCCGGGATCCCTTCATGTTCAAGTATGCTAGCAAGTGCATGAATTACATTACTGTATACCCGTCTCCCGCTAATTGCTCCCACCTGCATGTGCTTTCGAGCAACTTCGAGTGGGAAAGTCGCGGTGCTTGATATTGCTCCGGCTGCAGATCCAATTAAAAGGGTTTCGATGTTGCCAATTTTCTCTTCCTTGAAAACTCTCCGGTAGGTTTTTCGTAATGTGTCGTACGCGAAGTAGTTTGTTGCAGCGTATGGAATAACACCGATGAGGCTAGGTGCGAGGCCCCTATAGAGTTCTCCAGGGCCCTCTTCTCGCAGTATTTTTAAGAATGCATCTAAGATACCATCATAAACACCCCTCTGCAGAATAAATGACTTAACTTTAAAGAGCTACAAGATAAACACTCGAGGTCTCGATATTTTTTCTGGTCAGAGTTCCGAGCGTACCTGAATAGTTAGTCGAGTCTTGACCAACTCGAGTGGATATGTGCACAAGGTTGAGCTCACTCCAGCACAGGCCCCAGCAATCAATGAGGCAGGAATTGGAAGTTTCGGTTGCTCCCCTGGTTTCGGTGACAAGTTCTTATTGACCGTGTCGTATGCAAACAGCTGAATAAAGCAAATCAAATGTAAGATAATAATATCGAAAACTAGACCATTGTTTGGAAATATTAAATTAAGTGTGAAGGCTTATCTTTCTTCTAATTCAACAAAACATGTACCATGGAGTGTACAGAAGATCAAGTTCACCTCAGAAACCGAAATTATCAAACCGGACGCCTAGTGAAGTTATGTGGACTACACAGGCTAGAGGAAGAACTTCGACTAATGGTCACACTAACATCCAGCTTTGGCATTTTAATTCTTTAAAAGAGCTTCTAATAAAATAGATGGTACGTATGGTATTTGTTAAAATGAAAACTTCAGAAGGCTTGAAATAACACATTTTATAATTTGCTCCAAGAAAAAAAAAAAACTAATGTATCGAGAAATTCAACAATATCCTCATATATTCCGTGTATATTACTCCATAGTTATTTAAAATTTAAACAGTTGTGAAAGAATATGATATTAACATAAAGACAGAAACTTCGCATCTATAAAAAGTACCACGATTTCCCTACTTTATAGATGAATCCGAAATTTTGTTTCAGAGATTGTTATAGAATGTTTCAAACTGATATGCAAGGCAATTCCTTGTGTATTCACAGGATACTTTTCACTTTTCATTTAAAAATAGATGAATTCGGAACTATGCTGGCAATCTAACTATGATTGCGTATGTGCATTGTAACCAAGTCAGAAACAAACAATTTATGCAGTTTTATTTATCAATCATCATCAAATGAATGAAACACAAACAAACAAACAGCATGACCTCAATGAAGTATAATCCGGAACACGCTTACACTATGAATTCAAACTTATCTGAGACCATAAAAAACAATTCCATTGTCTACAGAATACACTAGAGAATCAACATATTTGCAAAAAGGGATTGATAAAGATTACGATGCAGCAAACAATTATAGGATTCAATATCTAAAAAACAATCACGAAAACCTCCAAAACTTGTACCAAACAATTAACTCATAACCAAAAACATAATTAGGATTATCAATTTCGGACAACCCGATTTACAAAATTGACATCACAACATGACAGCACGGATTTATAGAGACAATCAGCTTGACACAACAACACAGATTCATAGAGACAATCGGCTTGACACAACAACACGGATTTATAGGGACAATCTGCTTGACACAACAACACGGATTTATAGGGATTTATAGACAATCTGCTTGACACAACAACACGGATTTATAGGGATTTATAGACAATCTGCTTGACACAACAACACGGATTTATAGGGACAATCTGCTTGACACAACAACATGGATTTATAGGGATTTATAGAGACAATCTGCTTGACACAACAACACAGATTCATAGAGACAATCAACTTGACAACACAACACGGATTTATAGGGACAATCTGCTTGACACAACAACACGGATTTATAGGGATTTATAGAGACAATCTGCTTGACACAACAACACGGATTTATAGGGACAATCTGCTTGACACAACAACACGGATTTATAGGGATTTATACAGACAATCTGTTTGACACAACATGACAACAATCTGCTTCACACAACAACATGAGAACACGGATTTATAGAGACAATCCACTTGACACTACAACAAGGATTTATAGGGATTTATAGAGATAATCCGCTTGACACGCAATCTGTTAACACTACAACAAGGATTTATAGGGATTTATAGAGACAATCTGCTTGACACGACACTACAACACGGATTTATAGAGACAATCTGCTTCACACAACAACACGGATTTATAAAGACAATCTGCTTGACACAACCCGTTTGACATGGTTATCATTTAAGTATCACTCATATATATTTAATCATGTATAATATATAGATTATATAACACAATTGACACCTCTAAACATAATTTAATAAGAGAAAAGGTTACCTCTATAGCCTTGCTTGGAGCAACCCTGATGACATTAACCAAATTGCCTCTGAACAAACCCTTCCATCCATCAGTCTGCATAATATTATTGAACACTTCACTACTTGAATGCCCACTGCTACCAACCATCAAATGAGTCCTTATAGTCTCCAATGGAGCTACAGCAGTTCTCGATACAGCCCCAGCAATTCCTCCACTAATTAACCGTCTCATCATAGGGTTTTTAACCTTAATCTTCAATTTAAGACCACCCTTGTTCTTCTTCTTCTTGTTCTTCAAATCCCCCTCCTCTTCCTCCTCTTGAACCCCTATAAATGACAAGTATTTCACACACAAATCATTACACAGAGATTTTAAACTGCTATTATCATTGGAAGAATTTGGGAACCCCATTCCCATCTGATTAACACTTGCAAATAAACCCCCAATTTGCCCATCTTGGTACCCCAAACCAGATATTGAGAGGTACCCTAACCCATCCCTTTTATCACCAACTTCTCGCCTATCCATTAATCAAAGCTTATAGATTGAACTTCTCTTAACCTTCCAGTGAATGACTCAACCAATTTTTTTCATTCTTGAGCGATTGGGATTGTTTTATTGGGGCAAAAGGGAATCGAAAAGATCCATTTTGGTGAAATGGGTATGATTGGGAACCGATAAATGGAAGAAAAAGGGGGATTGATGGTCGAATATTCCCAAGAGAGGAGACGATGAAAGCAAAGAAGCGCAAATTGCGTAAACCTAGAAAGCAAGAGAGAGAGATGGGTAGGTAAATGGTTCTCTGCTCTCTCTCTTAGTCATTGATTTTTGGATTTAAATATTCATGGAATTGAAATTGGGTTTGGTGGGCAATAGGAAAGATAGAACAGAAGGAATAGGTTTTGAGCTTGGGAAGGGAAAGGACTGCTATGGTGAAGAGAGTCCTCACTTCTCAGTCCTCAAAGAATCTCCTTTTTTCTATTGAGTTTTGTTTAAATATCTCTTTGAAGAAAAATTATTATTAAGCCCCAAAAATGTATTGATTTTATTCTATAGTACACAAATCTTTTATTTCATTATGTTCAACATCATTTGTTTGGAAGATAAGATGCAAAAATACCTTAACAGGAGTGGGTTGTATTTACATGGACGCTCAATGATCAAACCGTTGGATTTAGATTTATTAGAATCGTACGATGAAGATTAAAATCATCACAAGTGATGTCAAATTCATTTGGTCATTCAAGGTTTACGTGATCAACGTTGCAACATCAGCAGCTGATAGCAAGATGATAATAAAATAATAATAGTAATAATAAAGCATTAATTAAGATTAATTTGAATGGTTAAGGCTTTTAAATCGCTTAAACTAGAGATCTTCATCGTATTTGAAGAATAAATATCATTTATTGTATACGAGTTATCAGATTACCTATTGTAGCATAGATGCCCTTTAATGTGATTTGCAGCGAAAGTGCGAATCACCAAGACCTTTATATTACCGGTGACGCTTCAACTACGTTGGGGTTAATCGGAAGAGGAAACGATTGAACCTCGAACTAAGATGAATGTAATGGGAGACAAAGAGACAGGAGGCGACACAAATGTGTGTGTGTGTGTTAGAAGGACAATCTTTCACCGTCCTTAGGTTATTTCTCTGTATTAGGTTAGATAACTTAATTGTCTATTTATAGGGATAGACTAAGTTAACACTCTAGCCTCATTTTCTCTGTATTCGGTCTAAACCCGAAGAAGTCTAACATCTCCCACTCGCACGTAATAGAATACAATTCAAATACTTTCTCAATCTCATTTCATACTTTATAAATAGTTCATGCAGCTGATATATACTTGAGAGCACTAGTGCAATATACTCATTGGAGATATATAGTCTTTTAATTTGAACATGTATAATGACAGGTGGTACTCGTTATCCTAGAATCATCTCACAAACATATGTACAACTTTGATCTCAATTACAATTGTCTATTTTCACAAATATGCACATGTACACAGTGATAAACAGAAACATCTAGATGTGACCAAATGAAATTCTTTCTCTCTTACTATGTTCTTTTTATCATGATCCAGTCCATTTAAATGGTCGGGTTCTTTTACAGTTTGTATTATCTCATGGCCTTCAAAACTTCCTTCCAAGATAAGTAAAATCAGATCATACTTCAAGAACAAGTTAATGGCCATGAGGACGAAGTAATCAAGAAACCATGGCTTCATATTTGAGTCTCACACTAGGAAATATTGAGATCCATTATGATTATGTTTTTCCATCTCGTGGTCGCTAAGCACATATGGTACGAAATCATGTGTTATGGTGTTCTATCCTTTTGTTTTGAAAGGAGAGGATGTCTTCTCAAGAAACACCATATAAAAGTGTCAGTTCAGATGTTCCAAAACATCCAACTTCAGTCTACAACACACAAAGACTACTTTCGACTTTGAAAATAGAGTATCTCAAGTTATCATTAGCTAGTGATCTTCATTTCCATATAACTTTATATGTCCATACGTTGTATTACACATATATATTTATGTCTTGTGCTTTAAATGAAACCATTCTTTATGCAAGGCGACTTATGTTTATTGAGATAACTCTCATTTCACTCAAAAAACAGCCTTATCCTTACTCCTTTTTTTTTGTCACCGTCATGATAAGGTAAACGCTCGTGCGGGTAAGCTACTTCTATGTTTGACATGCATAAGAATATATAACATCAAATTCAACACATATAACATCTGCACTCGTGTATTGAAAAAGTTTTTGAAAAACTTTATTAGACAATCATGTTTTTACAAGTACATGAAAAAGGAAATATATTTAGATCATATGCAAACCATGTGATCTAATATGTTTCACATAAACATGTCCATTGACATGTTTAATGAGTGGATCAACTATCATGTCACGAGTAGAAATATATTTCGTACTCACTTCTTTATGTGCAATTAATTCTTTAACAAAATGGTATTTGATCTTTATGTGCTTTTCCATGGAACCTTTGATATTTGGCAAATGCAATAGTAGATTGACTATCACTATACTGGAGTATTAAAGGTAGTAAGATTCAAATGTGATATGAAATTTACCTATATTCGTATGAATTTTCACGTTCATACTTATGCATTTAGTTTATTTTCATAAATGTTTTAGAAAGATTTCACTTGTTTGTTTATGATTTGAGCAGAAATGGATTAAATACGGACAAAAGCTTACATTTAAGTAATCTCGACATAAAACGACCAAAAATAGGCAAAAACGACAAAGGAAGATAATTCAAGGAAAAACCCATGTCACGACCGCGACTCTCCATTCGCAGACGTGACAGGAGGATTTTTTACCCAAAAATGAATTTCCTCTGTCACGACTGCGACTCCCCATTCATGGACATGACATGCCATATTCCAGCAAGAATTGTGTCTATTCATCTAAAGTAATGCATCCTTTCTCCCAAATCATCACCACTCTTCGCCAAGGGCTACACCACTTCGTCACATCTCTATGGAGGGATGTCTTTCAAGAGTTACAACTTTTCCTCATCTATATAAAGAAGATTACTCCATTTCCAGGATGGTTCACAAGTTTGAATCATCATATAGAAAGTTACATATATATTAGAGATTTCGCTCCATGCATCGGGTCGAGAGATAAGCTTTCTCGAGATGCAAAAAGAAGATACATTGTAGAAGACGACCCTGAGGCTTGACAAACCTTACAAGGATAAGTAAAAGGATCAACAACCCCTATACTCTTCTTTGTTATAATCTTTCTCTTGTATTCTTTACTCTTTACTTATGTTGAGCATTGCTGATACACTATCTTTGAAATACAAATCAATCAAATGCAAATTATTCTATGTTCATTATGATTTCTTTATTGCTTTGTGTCTATTCTAGGGAAATTCATACAAACAAAACATAAGAATAGTTATTGATTTATAAATCTAGGAGAGATTCAGTTCATGAAAAGATAATTGTGTTGCATCTTTTACTTATTTCTTTTTTGGTTTATAATTCTAATTCACTAGGATATGTTGATGAGTTAGAGTTTTTTTTATCTAAAACATATTAAGTCACTTAATCCTAGATCGAGAGATTAGATTAAGAATGCTATCCAATACAATTGCATGAGATTGAAAGTATTAACAATAACATATTTTGTTAAGATACTATTAACTAGTATCTTGGGCTATGCATGAAATGAATCATATGATTAGAACATATAGATTAGATTAATTATATTATCAAATTAATGATCTTCTATAAACCTCAAGAAAACGAATAAAGAAACAATATAAGTTAAGTATCAATTACATTCTCTATAGGATCAATATCTTTTATTACTACAACCGAAACCGTGCACTTGCAGAATTCGCCTAACAAGATGGTTGCCACTTGTGCTACAGATGAGTATGACACATACTCTACTTCCATAGTAGACAATGTTGCACATATTTGTTTCTTATTGCTCCAAGATATTTCCCCATTAAAACATAGCCTGATGTGGACTTAATCTCATCGAGGTCTCCCACCCAATCAACGTCTGGGCATCCTTTTAGTTGGAGACTTTTGCCTTGATAACACAAAGACTAGTCTGTAGTTGCTTTGAGATATCCTAGTATTCTCTTAACAGTTGACCAATGTGCTTGTCTAGGGTTGGACTGATGTCTATTCACCATTCCAATAATGTGATAGATATCAGGTCTTGTACACAACATCATATACATTAGACTGCCTACCACACTTGCATAGGGAACCCTTTTCATATAGTCATTTTCTTGTTGTGTTTAGGCCACATATCCTTACTAAGGGTCGAATTCATTGGGCTTTAAATTAGCTTCTAGTTCCGCATATTGAATCAATCAAGGATCCTATTGATATAAGTTTGTTGAGACAATGCCAACAAGTTCTTTGAACAATCTCTCATAATCTTAACTCCGAGAATATATGCCCGCTTCCCCCATACCTTTCATTTTAAAACTTGAGCTTAACCAAACTTTGATTTGGCTTACATATTCAATGTCATTTCCTGCTATAAGCATAACATCTACATATAGTGACAAAACGACAAATTTTCTACCGGAGCTTTTTGTATAGACACAATGGTCTTCTTCAATCAACTTGACGTTATTCTATATCATCTTATTATGAAATCAAATGTACCATTGTCTTGAGGACTATTTCAGGCCATAAATTAATTTAATCAATTTGCAAGCCTTTCATTCGTAGTCTGGTTCGATAAAACCTACAAGTTGTTCCATATAGATTTATGCGTCCAATTCTCCATGAGAGTCTTTACATCCATTTGATGTAGCTATAGGTTTAAACTTGCTACTATAGTTAGGACCCGTCTTATTGATATAAACCTTACAATAGATGAGAAGGTCTCCTCAAAGTTTATCCCTTCATATTGAGTATAACCCTTAGTGACTAGATGGGTTTTATATCTTTCGATACTTCCATTCGTATTTTGCTTAACTTTGAGACCCATTTGTTCATAATGGTCTTACGTCCTCTCGGTAGATCAACTAACCACCAAACTTGGTTTGATCTCATGGAAGACATTTCTTCCTCAATTGCTTTAATCCATTTGTCTTTTGTAGGACATGATAGAGCCTCTTAGACATTCCTGGGCTCCATGTCATCATAAGTGACTAAAACAATCGCGCCTTCGATGCTAAATTGACGATGTTTGACTTTTTGCCTTCTAGTGTGACATGGCTCCAAATCTTGATAAACATGTCGCATATATTCATCATAGTTCAGTATGCTTCCACTAGGACCTTGACCCATATTCTCATTAGAATTAGGAATCACACTCCTACTTAAGGTAGGATTTAGATCATTCGTAATGTTTTAAGGTACTAAATCTTGACCCTATTCCTCAAAATTTCTCCTACTCGAATGAGAAGACCCGTTTGAATCTAGTTCCTCAAATAAATAAGGTCATGGCTTACTTCTCCTAATTTAGGAAACTCTTTCTCTAAAAAGACAATGTCTCGTGATTCTAATTTCGTCACATGTCCATCTTCGTTTTTTCCCACTAAGACATCCTTTTGATACATTTAGATATCTTATAAAGATACACTTTTTATCCTTTGGGCCTAATTTTTCAAATTTACTTGAGGTATTATGGGCGAAGATAGTACAATCCCAAGGTTTGAGATTGCTCAAATTGGGTTTTTGATTTGTCCTTAATTCATATGTGATTGAGTGACAGATTTGGAGGATACTCAGTTTAGGATGTAAGTGGCTATCAATATGCATCTCTCATATAAGAAATTGGTAGATTCGCTTTAGCCATCGATGACCTAACCATATCAAGAAGAGTTCTATTTCTCCTCTTATCAACGCTATACTGTTGTGGAGTATAAGGGATGGACAACTGATGTTAAATTCCCTTTTCATCACACAAAGCTTTGAATTCATCTAAAAGATATTCCCGACCATAATGAGTTCTCAAAGCTTCAATATTTCATTATAGTTGATTCTCGGTGAAGTTCATGAACTTCTTGAAACAACTTAGTGCTTCAGATTTATGAGACATCAAGTATACGTGATCATACCTAGTATAGTCATCTATAAAAGTGATGAAGTAGTAGGACCCATACATAGCCCTCACATTCAATGGACTATAGATCTTCGAGTGAATTAGTTGTAAAGGAACTTCGACTCTAGTAGCTTTGCCAAATGGTTTTCTAGAGATTTTCCCTTTAAGGCATGATTCATATGGAGGTAATTGTACTTTTTTTAAACTACCTAATAGGGCTTCTTTTGCTAATCGACTCATTCGATATTGGTCTATGTGATTTAGTTTAGCATGCCATAATTTAACATCTTTATCATCCACAAAAGATGATGATGATGAAGAAATGTAATGGGAAAAACTACTATTATGGCTTAAATCAACATAAAAAATAGTCAAACCATTTGTAATATAACTAGAACCAAAATATTCATCATTCAAACACAATTTTGAATTGTTATCTTTAACAAGAAAATTAATCCAAAATTCAATACCACTGTTACATAAATGAGATTTCTTCGAATCTAGGAGATATGGGACATCTTGAAGAATAAGAGTTCGAGCACCACACAGATGTAATCTACATGCTCTGATCCCTTGATTTTTCAATTTTCCCATACGTATATCCATTTTGTTCCAACTGGCACTCACCAGAATTCAACAAAGGCATTCCATTTTGTTCCAACTGGCACTCACCAAAATTCAACAAAGGCATCTTTATCATTAGTTACGTGGTCCATTGCACCTGAAGCAACAACCCATAGAGGATCAAATTCAGTTAGAAGAACAATACTTGATACATGTAATTCACTCACATTTTAGCTAAAAGAATGTAACTTAGAGGAAGTGGAAGCTTTTGAATATTGCCCCATGTCTTGGCAGTTGAAGCATTTCCTACACACAATGTTTGGCTTCTTTCTGTTCTTGGGTTTCCTATTTTTTTTTGTTGTAAATGCTCGTGATCTTTAGCCTTCCTCTTGCCTTTTCCACTTGAACGCTTACATTTCTTGCCTTGATAGTTGAAAATTTTCCCAATTAAGTTTGAACTAGGATGATTGGCCTTATCATTGACCCTAATTGATGCAAGGCGGTCCTCCTCGAGTTCAAGGTGGCGAAGAACTGCTTCGAAGGTTGAGATACCTTGGGAGTGCGTCAGGTGCATCTTCATATGCTCCTAACTTTTCGACAAAGAGTGGATACCATCTTGGACTTTATGCTCTCCAATCAACTGGTGACCAACATCACTAAGTTCAATGATCATTTTAACATCTCCCTGAGATGTTTCTTTATTGTATGATCATATTTCTTCTTATAAGTGTCGAATTTGATAGTGAAAGATTAGAGTCTTATAATGGACACTCCTTTGAACTTTCTTTTCAAGGTTTCCTAAATGCCATTGATATTCTCACACTTATAGTATTGCTTAGTGAGGTCATCTTCCATCTCACTACGAAGGATGATGCAGATTGTGGAGCCTTTCTTTTTCCACATGAGATAAGTTTCCATAACTCTCATATGCCGAGAAGTAGTACCTTCTTCGGGTTCAACCATGACTTTTTCCAAGGGTTCGAGGGCCTCTTACTCATCCAGCACATATATTAGCTTAATACTCCGAACTTTATAGTTATCCTTATCAAGTTTGAGGTCCTTGTTGAGTTCAGCTACTATGAATTTTCTAGCTGAAACCATTGTTGATGTCAAATCTATAATGGTTTATTGCACGATTTATTAAGAAGTTTCCAAAAACATTATTAGTTCTATCCATGAATATGGTTAAACTTTTTTTTAGATAATTAATTATTCGTAATATAATTTATTTCAATCATATATAATAAACCATAATTAATATTCATAATATTAAAACAAATCAACATTCAAAACAAAATATTCTTAAAGAACTAACAACGAAAAAATAATTAGAAACTAACTAAAAATTTCATAATCTAACTTCCAATCAACTAGAACTATCTAAGATAGTTGGGTATTAAAAAACTAACTCTCAAGCTTTATAGGTATTTGATCCTAACTAGGATGGAATCAATAACCTTGGCACATTTTCCAAACATGAGTTGGGTAGCAGAATAAATAGTGGGAGATTTAACTTTCAAGTTACTCAACTATTCGAGATAAAGTTCAATGGCCTTGTTGTAATTTTGGTTGCTCTTCATCCAAGATTTAGTTAACATATCTTTCACTCTTTCGGATGACATGAACCTGATCAATTTGTTAAAGAGAAGGGCATTGTTCCATCTATAAGCTAGAGCACACACTATGCCATTTTTCCTTTCACATGACACAAGATACATGACAGAGATTTGTTTTCATGTCGTCTGATTGTTTTTCGTGATAGTATATTAAAATTATGTCATTTGAAAGCGTAAATTTAAATCAGCTCAATTCAAATGTGGCCTTCCGATGACACAGCTCTGTCATCTATAAAAAGCGCGCGTTTAAGTCAAAATTTACTTAATCATCAGATGACATTAGTTATAAATAACTGTCATTGTTTGCGGAAAACAAAAAAAAACGGCAATGAAATTTTCACTTACGCGGCCAACGAAAACTGATGCGAAATTTATCACGCTCAATAGGTTTGACTAAAACTTCAGCTCATATATAAACCCCTCTCTCATTCCAAATCCCTAATTAGGTTTCCCGCAGCTCGTCTTCATCTCTCTCACCCCTCTTTTTGGCTATCTCCAGTCGGTTGCTTTCTCACTAGGTCGAAACAAGGTAATGGTATGCCATATTTTCTTCATTCCTAGATGTATTAGAGTTTTATTGTTCCTTACTGTTCCTTTTCCTCATCCGATTTACTCTTATGTATGTTGATTTTAGCAGCTGGAAACGATATATATTATATCGTTGAAAAGGTTAGATCTCTAGACTTTATCTTTTAACCTAGGGCGATATATACTTCGTGATGCTATTCCAAGTGATGCTGACATAGGTAGATATTGCTCTTTTTATTTGCAGGGATATTAAGAGTGCTGAAGTATATAGGACGGCTAATGGAAGAGATGGTTTCATGCCTACAACATATGGGAAGATTTCTTTAACTTGTTGAGTACATGTATTGTTATGTTGGTTGCATGTATAATGTTGTTGTATGCCTTAGTCAGACATGAGTATGTGATAAAAGGGTTGTGTATATGAATTTCCATGAACTGAATCGTTTGTATACAATAGTCAGACATGAGTATGGGATAAACAATGGTTGTGTATGTGTATTGCTATGAAGCTTATGGTTGTGTATGTGTATTGCTAAGAAGCTTATGGTTGCTAGAACTGACTATGAGTATGTTTATGAACCTGTTGCTATCTGTGTCATTTGAATATACATATAGCATGTTCTGTGTCACTTGAATATACATATAACATGTTATGTGTCAGTGAATTATAGTGATGGATTTATGATGATATCAGCACAAGTGTTATATCAATTGAGGAATAGACATGTATACATGAATAAGTTGTCTACTTGCTATATAACATGTTCTGTGTCACTTGAATATACATATGTCTACTTGAATAAGTTGTCTACTTTTTATTACAAAAAAGGATAACATGCAAGGGGGGCATGGTGATGTGACGTGCGAATAGCGTGCAAGGGGGGGGGGGGGGGGCATGCGAATAGCAACAAAGGAGATTTGGATGCTAAACAAACACTGGAGCTGGATGGAGTGGAGTATTGGAGAGGCATGGAGCCAATATTGAAGATCAGATTGATTACCAAGTAGATTTGTAATCAGTAATCATTATGCTCTTCAAGTTTGGCTTTATGCCTCTAGTAGTCCACACCATCCAGCTCAATGTTTGTTCAGCATCCACACCTCCTTTGTTGCTATTCACACACCATGCCTCCCTCTTATATGCTATTAGCACGCACATCATCATGCCCCCTGCATACTCTTGAGTCCATCTTCTGGCAGTTCCTACATAACCTGCCTTGTTGCTGATGTATTGCTCAACAATTCGCTCTTGGCCAGGAAATGGCCCCTCAATGAAGGGCTCTATCAGCATTCCATAAATATGCCACAACAGCTAGAAAATGCATAGATAAATTAGATCCCAAACATGAATAGATAAATTAGACCCCAAACATAGGCAAATGCATAGATTAATAGCATCATCTTACCGTGGAAACACTATAGGAAGTGCGATCAAGTAGCTAAGGCATACATGCACGCCCCAAAAGAGTGATATTAGGATGATAAATCCTTGCCCTGAACATGAACTGAGAATAATAGTAATATCATGAGTGTATATGCATATATATGAACTGATTACTATGTATTAATAAGTTCATGTTCTTACAACTGGAGGTATGGAGGGGAAATCGACAGGGAAGTCCATATTAACTATGAATACACCTCCTTCATAAGGGGTGTTTGGAGGGCCCTTCATCATGACAGACCATGGCCGATGGTCAGGACTTGCATATATAGAAAAAAGCGTACATGAGTTAGCAGAAATAAAGAAGGAAGAACAATGCACAACTGGGTGAGTAAGATACATACCTGTAATATTGAGAAGCCACCTAGGTGACTCCTGCCGGAGTAGGGAAATCTGTGCCTCAACACGAAAATGGAGGCCCCTCGTACTATTATCCATGATCGATATAACTAGGGTAAGTATACTGTTGGGTTGTGGACTCTTGAGAATTGGTAAAAGCTTCATATTTATACTGTGGGTGGGTAAGTGAAAGGTCTAGGAAGGGAAAAGGTTAAATGAGTTATTAGGTCTCTTTGTATATGGTACATAATTAATGAAATGCATTTGGTTTTGCAGATATCAAGACTTAGGGATTCTAGGCCTAATAATGACTTAGATATGCAGATCAAGTTGGATTTTGCTTCCAACACCACGCCAAATTTTGAAAGATTGGAGATGTACTGCTTGTTGTTTTTACCTGATATTAATTACATTCAGAAATTTATCTAGTTCAAATGTAAACAGATTATGAGCATTAATCTCCAATAAATTTGAAATCATTGATATATAGAAATTCTTGTTCATTTGATTATGTTTCATTACCAGAAATTCATTCGAAGAAGAAGGCAAAGAGTGACATTTACGTTTAAAAAAATGTTATCTAAACAACAATAAAAAGACATTAAAATAAACGAGTATGTCATCTGAAAATAAATCCATTGACATGATTGATTAAGACCTATGTCATATGAAACGAGCTACAACGACATAAATTATTATAAAAACTGTCATCGTGAATACCAATATGCCATTTTCCTATATATCTGCTTGACATTTTTAATTATTAGTATATCATGTGATGACATTAAAGGTGACGGTAATAATAAATAAGCTGCATCGTAACAAGATTAATATGCCAGTACGCAAATAGGCTAATGTCACGTGTCGTACCTTCACATGACAGAATCTAACCATCGTCTGAAGGTGCAACAGACAGCAGTGAGCCCCGTGATAGATTTATATCTCGCGGGACGACGGTTTTTAACTGTCGTCTGAGAGGCTATTTGGCATAGTGACAATCCCAAATACATTCTTGCATTAAATTCCACATATTCACAGTGTGGAGCAAGATTGCTTCCACGTTATCACATTGACTCTTCTATCCATTTTGCAATGGTCGACTTTCCTTCATAAGTTCTTCAACTTCACCATTTGATGTGGAAAATGAGCTACTTTATTGGGTGATTTGTAATACACGCCTATGCAAAACACAACCATTGTTTATTGTACAAATACAAATAACTCCAATATATAATCAAAGACATATTTCCGATCAATATAAAATCTAAAAAAAATTTATTTATGATGTTTTAGAATTTTTATTAATTTTTTTTATATTTTTTGGATATTTAAGAACATTTTCTGTTAATTTAAAATGATATTAGAATATTTCAAAAATAAACAATATTATGCATGTCCAAAAACTAAACAAAATATGCCAAAAGATCAGAAAAATTGCAAATAAGGTTTAGAAAAAAGTGGAGGAAAAAGACCACCAAGGGCCACCCCACGCGTGCCATGTAGAATGCATTGATAGGTTCATGGCTGCCATATGTCGTAACAATAGGCGTGTGAGCCACACGCGCGACACATGGTGAACACTTGTATTCAGGCACATGGCGTTTGAGGTGGCATGTGGACGCCACACGTCAACTTCCTACTGCAGGTTGCATGATAAATTTGGTATAATATAGGATTTTAGGGGTCCCTAACCACGTTGGTGAAGTCCATTTTTCCAAGTGATGAACAAAAATTAGGGTTTGGGGGCTCAAACACTTTGTACTGAGATTGAAACTGGCAGAATTCCGAATTTGAAAACACTAAATTGAAAAAACAGACAGTTCTATGCGATTCCAATGATGTTTTTCACCAAAACAATTCGAAAAACACTTATTCATACCCAGTAAACATAGATTCAATATAAATATCAATCATATCATATAGAACTATGTTTTTCTCCATATTCAATGATCAAAACTCATAGCTGCCGGAATGACCGGGGGCTTAGATCTCGGCGTTATGAGAAATTTTGAAGGTATTTTAATTTTTCTTGTGGAAGGAATAAAAACCCTTGGGCGACTAGATTCAAGTATGCGACTAGATTCAATATGCCTAGGACACGGTTTTTCCTGCAAGCAGAGTGTTTAATTTTCCTTTAGGTCAGAATGCTCATGTGCGGATAAGCCTGCTGATTAGCTTTTCCCACCCCGAATCCTCTATAGGGGTCTTTTCTATTAGAAAAGATGAATTAAATGAAAGTAAAAAAAAAAAAGATTCGATAATCAATAACAATAATCGAACGGTTTCTAAATTTTCCACCCCAACTCGACCTATACCCTGTACAAATTATTCACTGATAGAACAAAAAATGAAAGATCTTTCTGCTAGAAGAAAGATAATTCGAAATCAAATAGAAAAAATTACAAAAGAAAAGGAAAACAAAATTAGAACCTCAGAAGTAAATATTAGTCCTAACAAAAGAACAAAAAGTTCATTTTGAGAATTTCTGCGATTACATGGATTATACCTATTTTCACAAACAGAACACGAGATCTGTAACTCTGAATCTAATGAAGGATAAATATCACATATTCTAAACATGTTATGAGATTACCTCTTGTGCGCATCCTTTGATGTGATTTACAGTATGAGATTACCTTTTGTGCGCATCTTTTGATGTGATTTACAGTGGAAGTACAAATTACTATGATCTTCGTATTACCGATCACGCTTCAACTACATCGGGTTAATCGAAAGAGGAAAGGGCTGATCCACGAACTAAGAGCGACTGTAATAAAGAGACAAAGAGAGGGGAAAGGACAAATGTGTATGTGTGTGTGTGAGAAAGGCAACCTTCCATCATTAGGTAATTTCTCTATATTCGGTTAGACAACTTAACTGCCTATTTACAGGGATAGGCTAGGCTAAACCCCAACTTCCATTTCTCTCTTTTTTTGGGTTAGGACCATTCTATATATGGGCAGGCACCAGCCTAAGCCTGAATAATTCTAACAATATTGATTAATGGGATTTTATAAATAATAACAATAGTAAGTTGCAAAAATGCCCTCAACGTTGACAGTTAAAAATAATTTTACCCTTAACATCTAAAATGATGAACATTTTACTCTTACAGTTGGCAGCAAAGAGCAAATTTACCTTTAACATTGTCAAATTGAATTAATTTTAAAAATAATTTGTCAAACTATCTTCTCAATCACGAATCTTATCATCTACATTTTCACGTGTGCGTCACTTTATCACTCATTAGTAATAAATCATAAACATATGAATAGACATGAAAAAGAAATAAAAAAAATAAAAAAATATTGTATTTTGTATGAGTTGGAAAAAAAATCCAAATATTTCACCGAATCTAAACATATCATTCTTCAAGTCTATTATTAAAAAACAAAAAATATGATTTTTCAGAACTAACTGATATGCAAATGATGTAGAATAAAGAACAAAAAAAAATGTGACTTATAACAATGTTTGAAATTGGTCCAATTTACTAACGTTATAGATAAAATTGCTACAACATTACACTAAAACTATATTATTTTAGACATAAAATTATTCATGGCATCAACCTTAAAGGTGTTCCTCAAAAAAAAAAAAAAAAAAAAACCTTAAGGGTGTTTTTATAGCTTATCTCTAATAATATGCAACATGAGGAAACTTTGTTGGAGACCGATCTCTTCTCAACTAACTACTTTTCTCGTTTTAATTTCACCTACTTACTAATTTGTTCATAGTCAAATGCTTAACTCATTTAAAATGTGATGCCAAGATCAAAATATATATTAATTTAATTTTTTCATCAAGATAAGGACTTTGTTTTCCTTTTCTTATAGTATATAGTATTAATTTATCGTAGTACCAAACTTTTTTTTTAATAATATATTTATGGTATGCAAATAATATATACATAATTATATAATATATGCTCTTATATATCATTGCCAACTCTAGCAGCCATTCCATAGTTGTCCAGATTTGACTATCCAACCATGACCATGACCATAATCACAATCATTAATTAATTACATATTGCATCTTTTCATAATATATAATGGCTTAATACAGCATTTACCCACTAAACTTGTCCAAAAAGCTTGATTGGCTCCCTGAACTTTCAAAGTGTCCTAATAGCCTCCTCAACTTGCATAAAATGCTCAATTAGCCCCCTGAACTTGCGCAAAATGTAATCAATTAATCACTCGGTTGTAAAAAAGTAAGTTAAATGCGGAAGATGTATTGCACGAGTCTTAAAAAAAGTTAAACGATAAAAATCGGGGTATACGATTCTAATATAAGAGAAGACAAGTTGTATAGTTGAGCAAACAATAACTTCATTTTTAATCTATTTTTGAATTATGTAATAACATTCTAAGATACGTGGAATACGTCTTCCGCATTTGACTTACTTTTTTGCGACCAAGTGATCAATTGATTACATTTAACGCAAGTTCAGGGAACTAACTGAACATTTTATGCAAGTTGAGGGGGTTATTAGAACACTTTGAAAGTTCAGGGGGCCAATCAAACTTTTTGGACAAGTTCAGAGGGTAAATGATGTATTAAGCCATATATAATTGATTAACAATCATAAGTATATATGTATATATATATCTATTTAAAAAGCTAAACTTTATTTAACCTTTGGTTGAGATGTCATACTACATAATTTTCACAATTCTTTTTTATATTTTTCTTTCCAATCTAAATTTAATTTTTTTTTATTACTTGCTTCAAAGCTACAATTTAATTTAATTGAATTTTCATTTTTTTTATAAATAAACACTTGTATTAACGAGCTAAAGAACTACAATCAGTTTGAATACAAGAAAAAACACATAAAGGAAAATCTTCAATGATAATTTCCATTTCATCAAGAGAACTTGCCCATGCTGCTAAAGAATGCGCCACTGTATTAGCTTTTCTTCTCTCATGCACAAATTCAATGGATACGAAAGATCGGACAACCTCATAAATATCATTAATAATAATGCCCAACCAATTTGTCAGTTGTTGACCCCCACTAAGCAGTGAAATTGCAGATGCCGAGTCAGATGCTACCAAGATTGAATGAAATCCACAATCATGAACAACTTGTAATGAATACAAGATCGCTAATAATTCCGCATGAAGAGCTGACATTGCTGATTCTATAGGTCCACCAGAGAGATAAACTAATCCATTACAGTCACGAACCACCAATCCAAAAGATCCGCTAAAAGTGCGAATTGCGAATGCCGCATCACAATTTAACTTATAGCAGAAGGTTACTGGTGGCTGCCAAAAAATTAAATTTGAACTTGTTCTACCAGCAGCGACAGCCATAGCAGTAATTCCAGAACCAGAGAAGCAGCATCAACACCGTCAGAAACAGCAATACCTGCAACACCAGCAGCGACAACCATAGTAGAAGTTCCAGAACCACCAGTAATGACATCCCGAACAGCAGCAAAACCAGAAATAGAAGGAAATCTCGAATTCTCTTCAACAAGATCCCCAAAAATAGAACTTTTGGCAAAACCATCAATATTGTTTCCAGCACCACAACAACTGAGAGGACACAACCCAATCTCTTTTTTCCATGAATTAGTTGATTCCTTTCATACCAAATGGATGAGATTAAACCACAGAAAATTGCAATTTCTCTCCATGATAAAAGTTTAAAAATAGCAGCAAACCATTCAAGACAGTCAGAACTTGAAATTTTATACACCGGATACACCAAGTTTGCCTGCTTCCAATAAATCTAGTAACTTTGCAATTCTTGAATAAATGGAGAAGAGACTCAACATTAGAACCACAAAAACAACACACTCAATTTTCAATTTTAAAAATTTATTACTTGATTATAATTCAATTCAGTATGTTTAACAATTTAATTTATTTGAATTTTTAATTTTAAAGATTTATTGTTTTACGTGTAAGTGATTCTAATTCAATTTAATTGAATTAAGTTTCCATATTAAAACTAATCCTTCAAACCATTAGTAAGCTTACAATTTAATTTAAAGTTTCAATTTCGAATTCCTAGAAAAGAGAAAGCGATCAACCACGGGGTTGTGGTAGAGTGGTAAAGGCTCCTCCTCCCTTAACCAAAGGTCCAGGGTTCGATCATCGTCTTTGGGAATGAAAAGAATTTCCGTGGCCAGCAGTCCCACGAGAATCCTCAAACCCACCATATCTCCACTGACCACGAGAACCACCAGACCGACAATCTCCCAACGTTGGAATTGTTCCGAAATCATTTAGAGATGTCGTGAAAGACTTTGAGATCCATGATTTGGATATTTTTTAAAGGGATTAATTTAGTGTTATAGAGTAAAAATTTGACGCAATGGGCACAACATCACAAGCTTCACTCTAACATACATTTTCTTATTACAATATTTTTTTTATTGCTCTCTCAAATTACAACAGACATTTCTAATTTATAGATAGTCACACTAATGTAGTGTGATGAACAATAAACAATCAAAAAGAGAAAAAGACAAAATTAAATATTCAAATGTAAGGAAAGTTAGAGAGAAAAAAAATACAGTAGAAAGAGAAAGAATATGAGGGAAGAAGATGAGATTTATTAAATATAGATCTGAGTCCTTTGAAGAAAGAGATTAGAGAGAGAAAAAAATGGAGGGAGGAAGATGGAGGGGTAAAGTAATAAGAGTATTTTAGACATTTTAATCTTAGGGTCCCACAATTTTAAATGGAAGAGATGATGTGGCGTGTTGACTGGTGTTGACTGGTCGTACACCAGTTGAGAGGTCACCTATAAGTTCATATATATTAGTGAGGCAAATTAAAGGTTGTACATCAAAGTGTGAAATGAGGCAAATATTGTACACCATTGATAAAATTTATTACATTTTCTTATTACAATACTCTTTTTTTTTATTTCCCTCTCAAATTACAACAGACATTTCTAATTTATAGATAGTCACACCAATGTAGTGTTCGATGAACAATAAACAATCAAAGAGAGAAAAAGACAAAATTAAATATTCAGATGTAAGGAAAGTTAGAGAGAAAAAAATACAGTAGAAAGAGAAAGAATATGAGGGAAGAAAATGAGATTTATTAAATATAGATCCGAGTCCTTTGAAGGAAGAGATTAGAGAGAGAAAAAATGGAGGGAGGAAGATGGAGGGGTAAAGTAATAAGACTATTTTAGACATTTTAATCTTAGGGTCCCACAATTTTAAATGGAAGAGATGATGTGGCGTGTTGATTGGTGTTGACTGGTCGTACACCAGTTGAGAGGTCACCTATAAGTTCATATATATTAGTGAGACAAATTGAAGGTTGTACATTAAAGTGTGAAATGAGGCAAATATTGTACACCATTGATAAAATTTACCCTAAAAAGATAAATCTTATAAACAACTCCGGAAGTAATAATATCATAAGAGAAGGTTTTCTAACCATTGGTCTTGTTAGACTAGAGGGACTGATTACTTTATGGAAAAATTAATTTCATTCCAGGATACATATGATACAAAAGGTTAAAGACTTCACCTTTTTTTTCTACACAACATACACTAAATATTATATATATATATATATATATATATACTACTTGTACCATACCAATGACACCATTTATTTTCTGGATAAAAACTAAACCCATACTTTGATATTTTGAACATACAAATAAAAAACAATCCCCATACCAAGACTTTGACAACCCATACATGTCTTTTTTATTTATTTTTTATTTTTTTATTTTTTATATCAAAATTAAGTTTATTAATTTTTTTTAATATGCTCCCTTAAACTTAATTTTTCATGACTCCAGTTGAGCTCTCAAATGATTGAACACATCATACTTTAGCGGCTTCGTGAAAATGTCTGCAATCTGATCTTGTGTTTTTACGTACTTTAGTGTCACCTCCTTTTGCTCAATGCACTCCCGAATAAAATGATTCCTCGTATCAATGTGCTTACTTCGATCATGAAACACTGGATTTTTTTTGCTAATGCCAGTGCAGATTTATTATCAATAAAAATCTCCTCGGATCATTTTCAGTCATCTGAAATTCTTCTAGCAATTTCCGAAGCCAAATCGCATGACACACATATGAGGTTGCAGCAACATATTCAGCTTCGCAGGTGGACAGCGTCACAATCTCCTGTTTCTTCGAACTCCACGTAAATGCAGTATCACCCAGAAAAAATACAAAACCAGTTGTACTTTTTCGGTCATCATTGTCACCGGCCCAATCACTATCACAGAATCCAACTAATTTGAAATCATCAGTTTTTGAATAAAGTAATCCCAAATTAGTTGTACCTTTCACGTAACAAAGAATTCTTTTTGCTGCGTTCTAATGTGACACCGTTGGGGCTTCCATGTATCGACTTACTAAGGCGACTGCATAGAGAATATCCGGTCTCGTACATGTCAAGTATCTAAGACTTCCGATCAAGCTTCAGAATAATGTTGGGTTGACTCTGTCTCCACCTTCATCTCTTGTCAACTTTATTCCACATTCGACTGGCGTGCTGACGGAATTACAATTTTCTATCTTGAACTTCTTTAGGATCTCCTTTGCAAAACCACTTTGAGAAATAAAAATTCCATCATCATTCAGCTTCACTTCAATTCCAAGATAATATGACATTAGACCAATGTCAGTCATTTCGAACTCACGAGCCATTGTCTTCTTGAACTCTTCAAACATCTTAGGATTGTTCCCTGTAAAAATGATATCATCCACATACAAACAAACAAGCAACATATCTCCATTTTTCACCTTTGCATACAGGGCATATTCATGTGGGCATTTGACAAAACCATTTTCTTGAAAATATTTGTCAATGCGACTGTTCCAGGCTCGTGGTGCTTGCTTAAGACCATAAAGTGCCTTTTTCAATTTTAACAATTTATTTTCTTGACCTTTCACAACATACCCAGGTGGTTGCTGGATATAAATTTCCTCTTCCAGATATCCGTTGAGAAATGCGGATTTCACGTCCATTTGATGGATTCTCCACCCGCGTTGAGCAGCTACAGAAATTACAAGTCTGATACTCTCCATTCTAGCAACAGGAGCAAAAACTTCATTATAGTCAATTCCGGGTCGTTGGCTGAACCCTTTCGCCACTAATCTTGCTTTATGTCGGACAATTTCACCGTTTGCATCTTTCTTTGCTTTGAACACCCATTTACTCCAATGGGTTTTTGACCGGCCGGAAGTGATGTCAGCTCCCATGTTTTATTTTTCTCGATCGAATGAATCTCCTCTTCCATGGCTTTTCTCAATTTTTTTTATCTTTCATTGCTTCTTCTGGATATGTTGGTTCATCATTAACAAAATGACAATAAAGAGTTAATTCATCATTGAGATTTCTTATTACATCATAGAGATCTTTACTAGGTATGATTTTTTTTGGCTTTCCAGGAGGATGTTCATCTGAACTGTTTTCATCACTCGAGGACGAAAATCGAACTGGATGAGCTTACTGATGTCGAACTGGTTGCTGGTGTTGCGGCTACGACTGTGGTTGGTTCTTCCTGATCATTGTCTTCATCTATGAAAGGGTAAAAACTGTAGCTATTTTCTTTTTCATCAGTCCAGTCCCAAATCAGTTCTTCATCAATGGTGACATCTCTACTGATGACGATTTTCTGAGTCTGAGGATCGAACATTTTGTACCCTTTGGAATGTTCTGAATAGCCCACAAACAAGTATTTCTTGCTTTTATCATCTAGCTTCTTGCGTTCTTCATCCAGTACATGGATATGAGCAACACTACCAAAAACACGCAAATGAGAAATACTGGGTTTTATTCCACTCCATGCTTCTTGTGGAGTTTGATCCCAAACACTGACAGCTGGTGATCTGTTCAACAGGTAGACAGCACAGTCTACTTCTTCGGTCCATAACTCCTTCGGTAAATTTTTGCTTTTTAACATGCTCCTCACCATGTTTAGCACCGTTCTGTTCTTTCTTTCTACTACGCCATTTTGCTGAGGTGATCTGGGGACTGAAAGGAAATGACGGATTCCATGCTCTTCACAAAATTGCCTGAAAAGAGATGGATATGTATTCACTGCCTCTGTCTGATCTGAGTGCTTTAATAAGATGGCCACTTTCTTTCTCCACTTGGGCTTTGAATTTTTTAAATGTCTCAAAAACTTCTGATTTTTCCTTCAAAAAATACACCCAAGTTTTTCTACTATAATCATCAATGAAAAGTAAAAAATATTTATTTTTACCCAAGGACAGTGGAATGATCGGTCCACACACGTCTGTGTGAACTAGCTCAAATGGCGTCTTTGCTCTTGACATGGACTCTGGAAAACTTCTTCTGAATTGTTTTCCAACAAGACATCCTTGACACAGTTGATGAGGCTGGTCAATGTGAGGCAATCCGTTTACCATCTGCTTCTGTCCCAACTGCTTCAGTCCTCCAAAATTGAGATGTCCGTACCGTAAATGCCAAAGCCAGGGGGGACTTTGCACACAAGCTTTCAAACATTTGGCCACGTCCGTCTGAATGTTAATTGTGAACATTCTGTTTCTCGCCATGGGTACTCGTGCAATCAGCTCCTTTTTCTCATTCAACAAGAGTAGTTTCCGGTCCACCATGTGAACTTCATAATTTTTCTCCAGTAACTGTCCCAAACTCAAAATATTGCTTTTCATGCTAGGAACATAATAAACATTATCAATAAACTGGTGAGCGCCGTTTTTGAGCCGAATAAGAATTGTTCCTTTGCCTATAATAGGAACCTTGGAGGAATCTCCAAATACAACATTACCGCGAACGAATTCATAGAGCTCCACGAACATTTTCTTGTCACCACACATATGGTTACTTACCGCATTGTCGAGATACCATATATTATTTTCGCGATTTTTTTCACCTTCGTAGGTAAGTAATGTTGGTCCCTAGTAATTAGTTCCAAGGGGGGGGGGGGGGTTAGGAACTAATGTAACTTTTTCGCTTTTAATTATGCTGACTTAATGTTATTTTAAGATTTTGATAACTCAGCGTGTTGGTCAGCACGGGCGATTGACTAGTCAGACAGTTTTAGTTCTATGCTGACTAAGTCTGCTTGACTTGAGAGTTGGGAATTGACACTTGAAGGTCAGCTTCCAACTTAGCACTCAGATTTACTCAGTTTCAGTTTAAATAATTTATAAGCTGAGTAAATACAACAAGCAACACATGCACACACACACACACACACACACATATATATATATATATATATATATATATATATATATATATATTGAGAGAAAGAGTTTAGAAGTTACTCAGCACGACTTATCCTGGTTCGGCCTCTCTGCCTACGTCCAGTCCCCAGTTCCTCCAGGGATTTTCAATCCAATACTGAGCTCTTTCAAGGTAGAGCACAAACCCTTTACAAGGAAGTGAGTATGCAAGAGTACGTCCTCTATTCGTCTACTCAGCTCCTACTAAGTACTACAACCCAGCACTTAGATTTTTCTACCACTGAATACTTACAACCAAGTACTCAGCTCAATACTCTCAATATTCCTATTGATCACACACTTATTCTTTTTCAACTAAAGAATACCTTAGATGATTACAAAACAATCAATCTAGCATTTACATAGAGAATAGTAAAGTTGGTGTAAGATCTTTTTGTATTTGAGTGCTTTCAAGATTTTCTCTCTTGTATTTTTCTTTTGATACTTCGGCAAATGATCCAAGAACTATCATTGTCCTTTTATAAATGAATTTCTGAAGATTGGATCATTTGAGATGATTTAGCCGTTAAGTCCAAAGCGGCTCTTTTAGCAGAGAGCTTCTGGTCAGCTTCAGTCTGTTCCGCCATTCCCTTCCTCTGTTTTCTTCAGGCGTCAGGTTTTGTCTTCTTGCATCAGACTTGTCTTTTTGTGCCAGTTGTCTTTTACCAATAATCCATTGACCCATGATTCTTGGAATTAGTCTTCTTTGTATTTTCGAGGCTTCAATTATTGGTGCAGAAGATTGGCAGACTTTGTCCTTTTGTAAACGGATCCTTCATGCTGTCCTGACTGTCACTCAGCTTCATTCGTTATCTTCGAATGTTCAACTTCCATGCTGAGTTTCTTCTTAGTCAGCTTCGTTATGTTTGTATAATTCTGAAGGAGTCTTCTAGTTTAGTCAGCTTCGTTCTGACAACCTCGAAGGAAGCTCTTGATGCTGAGTTCTACTTCACTCAGCTTCTGTTCTTTCATGCTGAGTTCCGTTCCACTCAGCTTTGGCTTATGCTGACTTTTAACCTGTTTAACTTTATATATATTTTTGCACTCAATATTGAACAAACACATTAGTACAATTAAACCAAAGCATTTAAATTTAACTGCCTCTTAATCATGGATGATTTTGTCAAATCAAAATCTTATGGAAAGGTGTTTCAACAAACTCCCCCATTTTGATGTTGGCAAAATACATAATTACGAAACTCAGTTAGAAGTTACCCCATGATTGATTTATTTTTGAAATAACTCCCCCGTAAGGGTTGCACATATTGTCCTAACTTAATTCTAAACCTTCCAGGATTTAATTTAATTAACCTTAAGACATTTGTGTATACTGACTTAGTTTGATGTTAGATTTTTCAAGATCTGAGCTAATTTGTTTTAAGTCAGTTTTCAAGAATATTAGAAGTATGTTGCTACTCAGTTTATTGCATAAGTATTTTAGTGTTAATGTATACTGAGTATGTTTTACTTCTTAATTTGTTTGTTCAATTTTATCGACCAGATTGAGGAAATAGTACTTGACATAGATTAAGCAAAAAGATAAAGCCAAAAAACATATATGAAAGTTTCTATGCAAGTTCTAAACATTTACTAGACTATATCTAGTTCTACTTCTTCTTCTTCTGAGCTTGGTGGTCAGCTTGAGCTATTCCTTTGCCTTTGTCTTTACTTCCTGAAGCATTACCAGCAAACTGAGTTCCTCATTGACTTGTCTCCCCCGTTTTGCCATCATCGGGTTTATAAATGAATGTGTCGGTGCGAGCATGAGAGGAGAGGTGAGTTGAATAACGCTGGAGCCTCCTAGTACTTTCGCGCAAGCCATCAATTATAGGAACACTGTCATCTTGGACATGGCGAGGAACACGAAGAGAACTGCTAATCATGCTGAGCAGGCATTCATGAGATTTGCTAAGCCAGGTGAGCGAGCTGGTGAGCTGACCAAATGATTGGTGGTACATCTTGAGTAAGGCAGAGTCATAAAATATGCGCCGGGCATTGTTGATGCGCATTGCCTTCATAATCGCCTGGGAAAAGCTCAAGAGTTCACTATTGGAAACTGGATCAACATCTATCTGTGCTTTGTTGATGTTGAGTAGGCTGACTGCTTCACTCAATTGGTCAATTGTACACTGAGAGGAGGAGGATACTAAGTCATGCGTACTGGTCAGCTCAGCATTAAGCTTGGTAAAGAATTCTTGAAGTTCAGCAGAGGTGGCAAACTCAGCATTTCCAGGTGCACTTGATTTGGTCAGTTCTGCAGTTAATTTAGCAAAATATCCTTGAAGTTCAGCAGAAGTAGCATACCCTGGATTAACTTCTGATGGTTGCTGGATTTTTCCTTCAAGCGAGTTCAGATGGTTCACCATTGTGAGAACCAATTCAATCAACTTTGTGATTTGGTCTTGCCTTGGTTGCTGAGTTTGAATGGTGGTCATAACACTTACTAGATCCTTGAGTCCTCTTAGTTCATTGAAAAGCTGAGTGATTCCAGGCAGTTGAGAGGACTCAGTATCAGAAGATCTAGCAGCATCAGCTTGAGAAGGGTTTAAGTCTTGAAGCAAGGACTGAGTAGAGGCAATGATGCGTCGGCCTGACTCAGTGGCATTCAAGTAGGTGAATTGAGCCGCATTTGTCTCAGAGGCTGGAATTGAGCTTGAGGGTGGAGTAGTTGGCTGTTTTCCAGATTGATCACTTTGATTAATGACTGGACTTTGATGCAGATTTGCTTCAGGAGCTGAGTTGTCAACATGCTGAGTTGGAGGTGGAGTTTGGTTAGTCATGTTGACCTGCTCATTCTGAGGGGATGAAGTTGATGCCGGATTTGTTCCATCTTGAGCAGTTTTTGGATTTTCTGGAGTCTTGGCTTGTTCCTCAATACGAGTAACAGAGGCTTGATTTTGCACAAGATCCGTTGGAGGGGACTCAAGCTCAGCATCATGAGAGAAGTATTTGAACTGAATTTTAGACATTTCAGCATCAATATCTTGAGGAGGAGAGTCTGCAAGAAGATCAATAACTTGAGTTTTATGGGCTTTCTTCTTAAGCCGCTTGAACTTTTGTTCCTTGAGAGGAGAAGGGTCAGCATCAATGTTTTCCTCATCAGTATCAACTGTCTCTTCTACCATAGTTGGATGCTCATGTTGCTCAGCATGATCCTTAATAGCAACATTTTCTTCTTCCTCAACTCTTTGCTCAATATCAACATGTTCTTCCTGCTCAGTATGGACGTTTTCCTCAACATGAGTTTCTTTCTCAGCTTCCCTTTCTACTTCAACATTTGTTTTCTCAGCTTGTTGCTCAGTTTCTTTCTCAGCTTCCTTTTCTAGGTCAGTTCCATGACATTGGGACGATACAACCCAATCTAGGGGATCAGCTTCAACTGTCTTTAAGGAATTAACCTTCTTTCTTTTCATCAAAGGGGATTCAGGAGTTCCCTCTTCTTCATCCTCAGGCACTTCTGGCCTCTTTCTCTTCTCTATCGCCTCAGCTTTCTCCTTAGCCTTGTCAGCCTTAACTTTTTCTTGAGACACTAGTCTCACTTTCTTTGGAACATCATGGATGTCTTTGGAGCATGTTTCAATGGCCTTTCTCTTCTTCATCTTCTTTTCCTTAGGTGACTCAGCAGGAGCCTCCACTTCTTTCTCAGGCTCATTTTCAGGCTCAATTTCTAGCTCAGCTTCATCATTTTCCTCAGCATCTACAACTTCTTCATATCCTTTCAACGGTTGATTGTACAACAGTCCAACCAGTAGAGCTGCTGTGATCGCACTTCCCAAAGTGTCAGTTTCATTGATTATCTCAATCTGTTTGTCCTCAATGATCTTAGTGATCAGAGAACCCAGCCTGAGCTTCTTTCCACTGCGTTGAAGAGCCCCAACCAGAAAGACGGGCATGTTAAGTGGAGTGTAAGTCAACATGTGCCATATGAAGCACTGTTCAAAATTTGAGGCAGATGAGGCTGAGTTGAGTTTGGGGAAGATGAAGTTGGTCAGCATGTAGTGAGCCATCTTCTGTTCTTGCCCCATACACGTGCTGAGTATTTCGCCCTTGTGATCTTTGGGTTTGCAGAACCCCTTGATCTTGTCAAGCTTTTCTTTAGGTACCTTCTCTTTTGTTGTCCTGAATTCTATTCCTTCGTCTGGTAAATCAAGCAAAGTAGCTAGATAGGCAGGGGTTATGGTGATTTTTTGACCTTTGACTGTAGTTTCTAAATAGTCAGCATCTTCTTCATCAACAAACATGTTGGAATAGAACTCTCTGACCAGTCTGGGGTATGTTTTTCCAACGAGTGAGAAGAGACCGGTCCATTTGTGCTTCTCGATCCAGTCGCAGAATGGCTTTTCAGAAGTGACGAATCCTGGAGAAAACCATCTGCACTTCAGAACCTCTAAATTGTTGACCTTTTTATGGACCTTGACCATATTCCTTTCTACTTGCTTTGAAGAACCAGCGGGGTCAGCTTGAGTGGGTTTGCCAGAGGTTTGGCCAGGCTGAGTGGTGACGTTAGGGATTTCGTTCTTGCCGGAAGCCATTGTTACCGAGGAAGGTTTTTTTAAGATTTAGGGAGAGAGAAGAATTTGATTTCAAAAGATCATAAGCGTAAAGAGTGATGAGTGGGGATCCTTCCACTACTTATAGAGTTTTGAGTCATTAATGAACTAGCCGTTTTCATCTTGGAACTTTAATCGACAAAGATTCTGCCATTTATGACAGGTTCGGCGCATGGGTATTCATTATTACTTGCGTTTTTCTAGGTATGATTTGTTACACGTGTTATTGTTAATCGGTGCAAGTGGGCATTTACTCAGTTTGCCAGAATATGAGTCATTTATGATACTAAGTATTTAATTCTACGTGGATGGATTTCCTATCTCTTAGTAACTCATCATACGTTAATCACACAGCATGTGCATCTACTCAGCATAGGGTGATTACTCAATATGTCTATCTACTCAGCACAACGTATTTACTCAATATTTATATCTTCTCAACATAGACTATTAAGCTCAATGTGCAGTAGTTACTAGATTGATATCAGTCAGTATGACAATCACTCAACATTTATTCAAATATTTAGAATTATTGAAGAGGATTAGACATACTGATAGCTTCCCTTAGTATGTTAAATTGCTCACGAGCCAAGGGCTTGGTGAAGATATCTGCAAGCTGTTCATTAGTTGGCACATAGGTCAGCTTGATCTCACCTTTTAGTACGTGATCTCTAATGAAATGATGCCTTATGCTGACATGCTTCATCCTGCTGTGTTGGATAGGATTCTTGGATAGATCAATGGCACTTTTGTTGTCACATTTGATCTCTATTGTTTCAGTTCTTACTCCATAATCCTCAAGCTGTTGCTTTATCCATAGGACTTGAGCTACACAGCTTCCAGCAGCAACGTACTCAGCTTCAGTTGTAGACAGAGCAACTGATGACTGTTTCTTGCTGAACCAAGATACTAGACAGCTTCCAAGGAAATGGCATCCTCCTGAAGTACTCTTACGTTCTAGCTTATCCCGTCCATAGTCAGCATCAGTGTATCCTATGAGTGTGAAGTCATTTGAGGCTGGATACCACAAACCTGCATCAATTGAGCTCTGCAAATATCTAAAAATTCTTTTCACAACAATTAAGTGAGATTCCCTTGGGTCAGCTTGATATCTTGCACAATAACATACTGAGTACTGTATATCAGGTCTACTAACAGTGAGATAGAGTAAGGAGCCTATCATACATCGATAAAGTTTACTATCTATTGACTTACTTTTCTCATCTTTGCATAGGACAGTATCAGTACCCATAGGGGTTGATATGGGCTTACAATCTTCCATATCAAATTTCTTTAACATCTCTTTGGTGTACTTGGACTGACTAATGAAGATGTCATTCTTACCTTGCTTGATCTGAAGTCTAAGGAAGAAGCTGAGTTCTCCCATCATAGACATTTCTAACTCAGTCTGCATCTGTTTGCTAAACTCTTGACATAAAGATTCATCAGTAGCACCAAATATTATGTCATCTACATAGATTTGTGCAAGTAGGGCATGTTTACCCTTTTTCTTAATGAACAAGGTTGTGTCAGCTTTTCCTCTGACATAATTCATGGTCAGCAGGAAGTTGGTCAACCTTTCATACCAAGCTCTTGGAGCTTGCTTCAGGCCATATAAGGCCTTCTTGAGTTTATAAACGTGGTTTGGAAATTTTGGATCTTCAAAACCGGGAGGTTGATTAACATATACCTCTTCGTTTATAAAACCATTAAGAAATGCACTCTTAACATCCATTTGATACAATTTAAAATTCATGAAACTAGCATATGCACACAATATACGTATAGCTTCTAACCTAGCAACTGGTGCAAAGGTTTCACCATAATCAATGCCCTCTTGCTGACTATAGCCTTGGGCTATAAGTCGAGCTTTGTTCCTTATTACATTTCCATGCTCATCTAATTTGTTTCTAAAAACCCACTTAGTTCCTATGGATTTTTGATTCCTAGGTTTAGGTACTAAATCCCATACCTCATTTCTCGTGAATTGGTCAAGCTCCTCTTACATGGCATTGATCCAATACTCATCATGCTCAGCATCAGCAAAGTTCTTTGGTTCATGAACTGATACGAAAGCAACGTTGCTAAGGAACTTCCTAAGCTGATCTCTAGTCATTACTTTGTTATTTGCATCATCAAGAATGGACTTTTCTGAATGTCCTCTTGGAATTTTTATCTCCTTGGGTAATGTTAAGTTGCTTGGAACATGTGTTTCTACAATCTCTGCAGGAACAGATTGGTCAGCAAAGGTAATTTCAGTTTCGATTTTACCTTTGGTCAGTTCTTGTGCTGATGACTCAGCATGTCTATTCTGGTCAGCAGAAGCTGAGTTCAGCTCGTCCTCCATGGGTTGAGTTGTTTTACCTGCAGGGTCAGTTTCATCGAAATCTACATGGACTGACTCTTCTACAACTTGGGTTCTTTTATTATAAATTCTATATGCTTTGCTGTTTGTTGAGTACCCTAAAAAGATCGCTTCGTCAGCTTTGGCATCAAACTTTGCCAAATTATCCTTAGTGTTGAGTATAAAACATTTACACCCAAAGGCACGAAAGTATCCAATATTGGGCTTTCGTCCTTTCCAAAGTTCATAAGGAGTTTTCTTTAATATGGGTCTTACCAAGGCCCTATTCAATATGTAACATGCTGTATTGACCGCTTCTCTCCAAAAATACTTTGGAAGCCTATTTTCACTCAGCATTGTCCTATCAATTTCTACTATTGTTCTATTCTTCCTTTCAACAACTCCATTCTATTGAGGAGTTCTAGGGGCAGAGAAATTATGGTCAATACCATTAGTCTCACAGAATCCATCAAACAATTGGTTTTTGAATTCTCCACCATTATCACTTCTAATGTGAGCTACTCTTAGGTCTTTGTCATTTTCAAGCTTTTTGACTAATGTGGTAAACATCTCAAATGTTTCATCTTTGCTACTCAGCAAGATGACCCAAGTATACCTAGAGAAATCATCCACAATAACTAAGGAAAATTTCTTACCTCCCATGCTGAGTGGCTGGATAGGTCCGAAAAGATCCAAATGTAGTAATTCCAATGGTCTTTTGGTTGAGACAACCTTTTTGCTATGAAAAGACTTTTTGGTTTGTTTACCTTGCTGACAAGCATTACAAAGTTGATCTTTTTCGTATTTTAGTTTTGGTAATCCCTCAACTAATTGCTTTCTAGCTAGTTTGGCAAGGAGGTCCATGCTGACATGCCCAAGTCTCCTATGCCATAGCCAGGAGTTGTCCTCTTTTGACACCAAGCATATACTTTTTGAAAATTCTTTTTCCAAACTCAACATTTAAACATTTTCTACACGAGGGGCTGTTAAAATCAAATCATTTGTTTTTCCCTCGAGTATTTGACACTTAGTATCATCAAATATAACCTTCCTTCCACTCTTGCAAAGCTGAGCTATGCTTAGAAGATTATATTTGAGACCTTTAACTAAGGAGACTGACTCAATTTTAGGGTTACCTCTAATAGTTCCTGAGCCAACTATCTTGCCCTTCTTGTTGTCTCCAAAGCTTACACTACCTCCTCGTTTAAGCTCTAGTGTGATGAACTGAGTTTCATCACCTATCATGTGTCTTGAACATGCACTGTCTATATACCAAAGTTTTGATTTCTCCACGCATGTCAAGCTGACCTGCATTTTAAACTATTCGTTTTTAGGTACCCAATTCTTTTTGGGTCCTTTCTTGTTAGTGTAAACAGGTGCAAAGTCATATTTTAACTTGTGACGACATACATTTGTAGTATAACCACTTTTACCACAAAAGCCACACATAGTTACCCTTTGAGGGTGATGATGAGTGTGTTCAGCATTGTTGTGCTGAGCATGTCAGCATACCTTGGTAGTATGACCTTTCTTACCACAGAAGTCACATTGGACAGTCTGTTTGTTATACCAGCACACAGCTTTTGTGTGTCCTTTCTTCCCACAACAGCTACATTGAGTAAACTGTTTATGCTGACCAGTACCTGAGTACTCAGCATTGGGTTTATTCTTTGTTGAACCTTTTATTTGGTTTTGTAAAGTTGTGACATCCTTTCTAAGTTTCTTTGACTCAGTTTGAACCTCCGTGACAAACTTATGTAAGATTTGCATGTTGGTATGTAAATCTGAGTTGTCCTGGAGGAGATATCGGAGATCACTCAGCTTGACCTCCTCAATCTCGTCACAGCGCCTGCTGAGTGCCTTAATCTTTTTGTTACACTTCTTAGTTAGTGTATATAAGTCACTCAGGGCATTTACCATTTCGTTTCTAAGCATAAGTAAGGATGTTACCTCATTGTTGTTTTCCTCCTGTTCAGAATCTCCAGAGAGGTCAGCTTGCTTAGATTGAGATTGGTCAGCTCCATCATCTGCCATGAAACATATGTTGGCTGTTTCATTTTGCTCAGCTTCAGATGATGTGGACTCATCACTGTCACTCCACGTGGCCACCATTGCCTTTTTGCTTCCATTCTTATCTTTCTTCAGATTAGGACAGCTTGACTTAATATGCCCAGTTTGATGGCACTCATAACACGTGACAGGCTTGGAGCTGTCCTTTTTGTATCTGGTGTCACTGGACTCAGCTTTATATCTGTCTCCTCTCTTGTATGGCCGCTTACTATTTCTTTCATTTCTTCTGAACAACTTTTTCATTTTTCTAGTAAACATGGCCATTTCCTCATCATCAGTAGACTCAGCTTCTGTGGAGTCAGCTTTCATCACTAGTGATTTCTGTTTCTTGTCCTCAGATTTTTCTTTAGCTTCAAAGTTTTTCATTGAAATTTCATGGGTCAGCAAGGAACCGATCAACTCATCATATTTGTATGTGGTCAGGTCCTGAGCTTCCTCTACAGCTGTCTTCTTGGCTTGCCAGCTTTTGGGAAGACTTCGTAAGATCTTCTTCACTTGTTCTTCTTCAGTGAAATTCTTACCGAGTCTTTTAAGCTCATTTATTATATTGGTGAACCTGGCATTCATTGCTGAGATGTCCTCATTGTCAGTCATCTCGAACAGCTCATACAATCGCATGTGTTGGTTCACTTTGGATTCCTTGACCTTACTGGTGCCTTCATAAGTTACTTCCAGCTTCTTCCAGATCTCCTGTGCTGACTCACAACCTGAAATCTTATTGTATTCTGCAGCATCTAAAGCACAGTGAAGCATGTTGATAGCCGAAGCATTATTTTGTAATTTTCTGAGGTCATCCTCTGTCCACTCAGCTTCACTTTTAACAATTTTCTCATTGTTAACAGTTTTGAATGGCACATGTGGACCTTGAACAATTGCAAGCCATGCACTCATGTTTGTGGCTTGAATAAAGTTTTTCATCCTATTCTTCCAGAATGTATAATTTGACCCAAAGAATAGGGGAGGTCTAGTGATTGATAATCCCTCAGGGAGTATCTGTGTTGTTTGATTTCCTGGAAGGAAACGAGTGCTATTTTCACCCATTTTTCGGGATCAGCTCAAGATTGTTAGATCTTTGAGTAGTGAGCTTAGGCTCTGATACCACTTGTTGGTCCCTAGTAATTAGTTCCAAGGGGGGTTAGGAACTAATGTAACTTTTTCGCTTTTAATTATGCTGACTTAATGTTATTTTAAGAGTTTGATAACTCAGCGTGTTGGCCAGCACGGGCGATTGACTAGTCAGACAGTTTTAGTTCTATGCTGACTAAGACTGCTTGACTTGAGAGTTGGGAATTGACACTTGAAGGTCAGCTTCCAACTTAGCACTCAGATTTACTCAGTTTCAGTTTAAATAATTTATAAGCTGAGTAAATACAACAAGCAACACATGCACACACACATATATATATATATATATATATATATATATATATATTGAGAGAAAGAGTTTAGAAGTTACTCAGCACGACTTATCCTAGTTCGGCCTCTCTGCCTACGTCCAGTCCCCAATTCCTCCTGGGATTTTCAATCCAATACTGAGCTCTTTCAAGGTAGAGCACAAACCCTTTACAAGGCAGTGAGTATGCAAGAGTACGTCCTCTATTCGTCTACTTAGCTCCTACTAAGTACTACAACCCAGCACTTAGATTTTTCTACTACTGAATACTTACAACCAAGTACTCAGCTCAATACTCTCAATATTCCTATTGATCACACACTTGTTCTTTTTCAACTAAAGAACACCTTAGATGATTACAAAACAATCAATCTAGCATTTACATAGAGAATAGTAAAGTTGGTGTAAGATCTTTTTGTATTTGAGTGCTTTCAAGATTTTCTCTCTTGTATTTTTCTTTTGATACTTCGGCAAATGATCCAAGAACTATCATTGTCCTTTTATAGATGAATTTCTGAAGATTGGATCATTTGAGATGATTTAGCCGTTAAGTCCAAAACGACTCTTTTAGCAGACAACTTCTGGTCAGCTTCAGTCTGTTCCGCCATTCCATTCCTCTGTTTTCTTCAGGCGTCAGGTTTTGTCTTCTTGCATCAGACTTGTCTTTTTGTGCCAGTTGTCTTTTACCAATAATCCATTGACCCATGATTCTTGGAATTAGTCTTCTTTGTATTTTCGAGGCTTCAATTATTGGTGCAGAAGATTGGCAGACTTTGTCCTTTTGTAAACGGATCCTTCATGCTGTCCTGACTGTCACTCAGCTTCATTCGTTATCTTCGAATGTTCAACTTCCATGCTGAGTTTCTTCTTAGTCAGCTTCGTTATGTTTGTATAATTCTGAATGAGTCTTCTAGTTTAGTCAGCTTCGTTCTGACAACCTCGAAGGAAGCTCTTGATGCTGAGTTTTACTTCACTCAGCTTCTGTTCTTTCATGCTGAGTTCCGTTCCACTCAGCTTTGGCTTATGCTGACTTTTAACCTGTTTAACTTTATATATATTTTTGCACTCAATATTGAACAAACACATTAGTACAATTAAACCAAAGCATTTAAATTTAACTGCCTCTTAATCATGGATGATTTTGTCAAATCAAAATCTTGTGGAAATGTGTTTCAACAAGTAACACAATGCCAGTTACTTCCTCATCTTGAATATTATTAGCAGTCTCCTCTACCTCCTTAGGCGGACTCCAACATTCTACCGCGTAGTGACCATACTTGGAGCAATTATAACACTGAATATTGGACTTATCACGTCCTTCATTCGGCCTCCAGTTTCATCTTCCTTGACCGCGTCCTCGGCCTCTTCCTCTGCCTCTGGTGAATTGAGTGCTTCTCTCATTGTTGTTGTTGTTGCCGTTTTCATTTCTGCATTGACTTCTGCCACGTCCCCGTCCTCTACCATTTCCTCCTCGACCTCTTCCGCGTCCTCTGCCAGACTGACTACTTTCACCATTTTTAAACACAGTCTTCGTTGCTAATACTTGTTCTGCAGAATCTTCTCTTCGTTTCTCAAACCGCTCCTCTCGTGCTTGTAGTGACCCTACAACTTCATCAACAGACATTTTGCTGATGTCTCTGGACTCATCCATAGCCACCACTACGTAATCAAATTTTGGTAGTAGTGATCGCATAATTTTTTCAACAATTCTGGACTCTTCAATTTTTTCTCCATACTGCCTCATTTGATTTACGACAGATTTTACTCGGGATGAGTAATCACTAATGGTCTCCGTCTCTTTCATCCTCATCGTCTCAAATTCTCCTCTCAGCATCTACAAACGAACTTTTTTAACTTTTTCCTCCCCTTGAAGAGAAACTCGTAGGATTTCCCACGCTTGTTTGGCGGTGGTAGCTTCGACTACTTTCTCGAACATTAATTCATCCAAACCTTGATGGATGAGAGTAAGCACCTTTTGATCGCTTTTGTGATTTTTCTGCCTGTGTCAACGCTGCCTCGTTGCTTGGGACTACGTAGCCTTTTTCGACAATATCCCAGACATCTTGACATCCAAGTAACGTCTTCATTCGAATACACCAACTTGAATAATTAGTTTTGGTGAGCTGAGGGTATTGATAAGGAAGTTTGAGACCGTCTGACATTTTTTATAGGGTTTGTTTGGTGGAAGACTGACTCTCGTAATATGGCTCTGATACCACTTTGTTAGACTAGAGGGACTGATTACTTTATGGAAAAATTAATTTCATTCCAGGATACATATGATACAAAAGGTTAAAGACTTCACCTTTTTTTTCCACACAACATACACTAAATATTATATATATATATATATATATATATATATATATATATATATACTACTTGTACCATACCAATGACACCATTTATTTCCTCGATAAAAACTAAATCCATACTTTGACATTTTGAATATACAAATAAAAAATAATCCCCATACCAAGACTTTGATAACCCATACAAGTCTTTCTTTATTTATTTATTATTTATTATTTTTTATATCAAAATTAAGTTTATTAATTTTTTTTAACAGGTCTGTTTATGTTGAAGTAAGGAATAAAGGTCTACACGAAGTAATCAATTCGATTGCAGTAAACAACTTACTGATTTAGGTTTTTAAAAGCAAGAATTGAAAACTATATTAAAATATTAATTAACATGTATTGATAACTATATTAAAAATTATATAAGATTTTCAATTGTTTAAAAAAATAATTATATTGAATAAATTAACTATTGAAAACTGAAATATAACTATAGTAAACTCAAATACATAAAACAAATTAATGGTGACCTAATATAATATAAAACTTATAAATTATTATACTAAAACAATATATATAGCATATAAATAAACTATTATACAATTAATTTTTTTTACCTAATATCTACTTTAATCCTTATAAAGAAGATACCTTTCATTGTGCTATTGATTTGTAATAACTAATTAGTACAATGAATTGAAGCTTGGTGATTCGGAAATCCAAAGGAATTTTTTTTGAATGAAAGGCTGGGACGTGGCTAGGCCGTGCAAATGGACATCCCAACTATGTTGGCACCCCCCGCGCAAACCTAGCCAAACCCAAATATATTAAGAAAATAAAATAGTATGGAGTACAGAGAGAGAAATTAAAGAAATCGTAAATGAGCAACGTTACACAGATCGTAAAAAATGTAAGACTTGCAAAACTCAGGGGCTAAGCTCCACCAAGTCAAAGTAGAGGCGGAGACGCCAAAACGGGCTAGTGCGTCCAAAGGAATTTGACAACTTCTCTTTTTAAGAAACTGAATCGGTTTTCATTAAATTAGATTAAAAAATTAAAGACTTTGAAACCTAATCAACAATCAGATAAGATAATTAATAAAGAGTAAATAATTTATTAGTCCCCTAGTTTTTACCTAACACACTGTTTAGTCCTCCTATTTTGAAAAACACATTTTAAGGTCCCTATCTTTTGCCAATATTAACCCTTTGGTCCTTTTGTCTAGTTTTTTTAGACTTGTAACCGTTATATTTTAGCATAAATAAACATATATAAAATAACAGAGTAACATGGTCAACTTGTATTGTACTGTGGTTGTCCTAAAAGCTAAGATATGTTCGGTTAAAAATATAAAAAAATAGATAAAAGGACCACAGGGTTAATATTGGTAAAAAATAGGGATCTTAAAATGTGTTTTTCAAAATAGGGGGACTAAACAGTGTGTTAAGTAAAAACTAGGGGACTAATAAATTATTTATCCATTAATAAATAATAATAACTCATGAAATTATTTCGGTCAGTTTTTATTCGGTTTATAAAATTTAAAAACCGAACTGACCGAAATGACCGAAATTTTTCAATATCTAAGACTGAAACTGAAACAAATAAATCGAAAAACCGAACCGAATTAGAAATTTCAGTCGGTTCAATTGGTTATTCGGCCAATTCGGTTTTTGAACATCCCTATCTTATCCCATCTTTTTATCCTCTTAACTATCTTAGTATCTATCAAATACTAAACCCTCTGTCTGGTATAAATACTCCACATAGATTCGATCAGTTTCTGATTAACTTAGGCGGCAGAATTGAGTTAAGGAGAGGATGTGGGACTGTTTACCAGATGAAGTGTTGACGGAGAAGATATTATCCAGGCTGCCGGTGAAGTCTGTTATCCAGTGCAGGTGCGTTTGTAAATCATGGTTTTCTCTAATCACAACTCCAATTTTCATTTCAAACTACATTCGCAATCTCAATCTCAATCTCAAAACCCAAAATACACAATTACTTGTGCATCAACGGGACTATACTGATAAAACTTCTGGAATCACTGATCTAGTTAGCAACGCTAAAATTAGAACTCTACTATTCACTAGTGTTGGGGTTCAGAAATAAGGATGAAGTGTTGATTTTATTGAGTCCAATATCTGGAGTTGGAGTAGTTGGAGAAAGTGGATGCATCATTTCACACAATATTAACAACGAGGAGGTTAAGAATTTGATGAATGTGAAAGAGCATAGTACATTCATATTTAGTTCTGTGTATAAATATGTGCCTATCCTTGTTCTACTTGATAAAGAAAACAATTTTGATGCTTCTATTAATGTTTTTGATGTTGATGTTGACATTGAGGTTGATTTTACAGCCCTTGTGGAGGAGGAGGAGTTGAGGCGGTCCAAATGTGCTAGGAGGGTGTTCTAGGATAGTGTTTATGTTCATCTATAGGACAATTATGTCACTAGAAAAAAAGACTTCTTATTAGTTGGAGCATATTGATTCAATGGTAATCACATGTTTGGTTTTAGTACTTTACTTCGTATTCTTGTGTAGTTTAGGAGGATGTATTATCCTCCATTTTTTTCCCCATGTAGAAAAGTACAAATATTTCCTTATTGGATTATGAGATTTCGCTTAATGTCTAAACTATATTGCATTTCCTATCTGATTAAAATTAGTAATTCAATGAAGTGTTTTCTTTTCAAACATGCTCATTGTTTTGTTGTTGTTGTTTCGACTTTCCCTACAAAATGCGTTAAATTGAGTTGAGATTTATTGTTAAAATGCAAAAATGAATCATTTATATTGAAGAAGTTGAAAATACCATTTCAAAGCATACATTCCTTATAAATTTCAGAATGGGTCGGTTGCATGTTCTTTGCAAGAAATTTGTGGAGCTTGTTGAAGTTTTGGTGAGTCATTTGTACTGATGATGACTGGAATTTGCTTTTCAAACATGCTCATTGTTTCGTTGTTCCAAAGGGTTTGAGTTTTACCATGATATTACGAGTTCATTAGATGTTGCAGAAAGATGGTGATTCATCAAAGGGAGTTAGTGTGGTAGTTTTGGTGATTCCGTTGTACTAATGATGACTGCAATTTGCTTTTCTAGTTCCGCGTCCTCTGCCAGACTGACTACTTTCACTATTTTTAAACACAGTCTTCGTTGCTAATACTTGTTCTGCAGAATCTTCTCTTCGTTTCTCAAACCGCTCCTCTCGTGCTTGTAGTGACCCTACAACTTCATCAACGGACATTTTGCTGATGTCTCTGGACTCCTCCATAGCCACCACTATGTAATCAAATTTTGGTAGTAGTGATCGTATAATTTTTTCAACAATTCTGGACTCTTCAATTTTTTCTCCATACTGCCGCATCTGATTTACGATAGATTTTACTCGGGATGAGTAATCACTAATAGTCTCCGTCTCTTTCATCCTCATCGTCTCAAATTCTCCTCTCAGCATCTACAAACGAACTTTTTTAACTTTCTCCTCCCCTTGAAGAGAAACTCGTAGGATTTTCCACGCTTGTTTGGCGGTGGTAGCTTCGGCTACTTTCTCGAACATTAATTCATCCAAACCTTGATGGATGAGAGTAAGCGCCTTTTGATCGCTTTTGCGATTTTTCTGCAGAGTATCTTTTTCTGCATGTGTCAACGTTGCCTCGTTGCCTGGGACTATGTAGCCTTTTTCGATAATATCCCAGACATCTTGACATCCAAGTAACACCTTCATTCGAATACACCAACTTGAATAATTAGTTTTGGTGAGCTGAGGGTATTGATAAGGAAGTTTGAGACCGTCTGACATTTTTTATAGGGTTTGTTTGGCGGAAGACTGACTCTCGTAATATGGCTCTGATACCAATTTTTAGACTAGAGGGACTGATTACTTTATGGAAAAATTAATTTCATTCCAGAATACATATGATACAAAAGGTTAAAGACTTCACCTTTTTTTTTCTACACAACATACACTAAATATTAAGTATATATATATATATATATATATATATTACTTGTACCATACCAATGGCACCATTTATTTCCTAGTTAAAAACTAAACCCATACTTTGACATTTTGAACATACAAATAAAAAACAGTCCCCATACCAAGACTTTGACAACCCATACATGTCTTTCTTTATTTATTTTTTATTTATTATTTTTTATATCAAAATTAAGTCTATTAATTTTATTTTTTTTAAACAGGTCTGTTTATGTTGAAGTAAGGAATAAATGTCTACACGAAGTAATCAATTCGATTACCGTAAACAACTTACTGATTTAGGTTTTTAAAAGCAAGAATTGAAAACTATATTAAAATATTAATTAACTTGTATTGATAATTATATTAAAAATTATATAAAATTTTCAATTGTTTAAAAAAATAATTATATTGAATAAATTAACTATTGAAAACTGGAATATAACTATAGTAAACTCAAATGCATAAAACAAATTAATAGTGACCTAACTATATAATATAAAACTTATAAATTATTATACTAAAACAATATATATAGCATATAAATAAACTATTATACAATTAATTTTTTTTACCTAATATCTAGTTTAATCCTTATAAAGAAGATACCTTTCATTGTGCTATTGATTTGTAATAACTAATTGGTACGATGAATTGAAGCTTGGTGATTCGGAAATCCAAAGGAATTTGACAACTTCTGGGCCTCTTACCCGGCTTTAGACAAGCACCTATCTTTATTGCTTGCTTTACACAAACCTTCTGTTCAGTTTTCCGAAAGGAATTTGACAACTTCTGTTTTTAAGGAAACTGAATCGGTTTTCATTAAATTTGATTAAAAAATTAAATGAATTATTATACCTAGCCACTTATTCATACCTCTAGCTTCGGGAATAGACCAAACTACCCTTTGCCCAAAAATAGAAAAAACACAAAACCTCTCAAAAAACCTATACACTCTTCGATCTAATCCAGACTAGTTTTTGAACCAAAACATGGATCGTGACAGATGCCGTAAAGGGAAAGAGAAAATGGTAAGATTTACGGTTTTTTATTTTGGATTTAAGCTTTGTTTTCGAATCTGTGGGCGTTTCTAAAATCACACCGGAATCGCAGTCGGGCGTATGAACATCACGCCCGACCGGTGGTTGCGGCGTATGAACATCACGCCCGACCAGTGGTCCGGGCGTGATAGCCAAACGCCCGAACCACCGGACGGGCGTGATGTCCATACGCCCGTTCCATAGGTCGGGCGTGATGTTCATACGCCCGATGGGTATTTAAAAAAAAAATTAAAATTACATTTAAATTAAATTGTTAAATGTTTAGTATAATTTGATTATAATTTATATGTAAAATTTTGTTATTAATTTGATTATAATTTATATGTTAAATTTTTAGATTAATTTAGTGTAATTTTTATAGACGGAGCGGCCTACTATCGGGGGGAATCCATCCCGTCATCTACTTGTCGTCTAGATATGGACGACGAGGAGGATACACCACGGCATACGAGACTGCATGGTATTGATATATCTGGTCATAGGCGGAGAGGGGCTGCGACGGAGCAGGTGCGGAGGGGTCCGATTGTGGATCAGCCCGATATTCGTGGATCAGAGGGGGCGACATATTTTGATGACCGAGAACCTGCTAGCGATTCTGTGGAGGACTACTTGGAGGTGGTAGCCCAGGTACTGCGACATTCTGCAGCTGGTGGTGATGGCGAGAGTGAGGATGTCGATGAGCAGCCGACCCAGGGCAGACAACCGACCCAGCGTAGAGGTGGTCGCTTTGCGAGTATAGGTATTTTTAAGTTTTAGTATAATTTTATAGTTTTAGTATAATTTTATAGTTTTAGTATAATTTTAGTATAATTTTATAGTTTTAGTATAATTTTAGTATAATTTATAATTTATAATTTTATAGTTTTAGTATAATTTTAGTATAATTTTATAGTTTTAGTATAATTTTATATTCTTAGTATAATTTTATATTTCAGGGACCAGCAAACGTCCCAAAGCTAGTGAGGACCAGAGCTGGATTGTTAGTAGACCGATGGATGGTGGCCCCATTGATGGTTCCGTGATTCCTAGTTTTCTAGGACATGTTGCTTCACGGATGCTGGGAGGAGAGCTTCGGTCGTTTCTGACATGCTACAACAGAGCTACAGCATGTCAGAATTTGGGGGTGTGGCTTTCTGGTGCGTCACTCAAGGGGCGGCTGGATTTTCATGGGGGTCTGCTACACTTGCCACGTTATATCGGCAGCTGGGGATAGTGAGCAGAGGAGACTGTTCTGGTATATGCGGATGTTTGACCCTACTACAGGTGTGGATATACGAGTATTTTCCGGTGTTCCGGCCGCATAGACTGCCTCACAGGATCCCAACTGACCGTCCCCGTGCATGCAGATGGGAGGTCGGGGTACCAGGAAAGACGACTGCCCGACTAGATACCATATGTGGGCAGCTGGACCGTATGACGGCAGCCGAGGTATTTTATAAAATTTTATAATTAATTATAGTATTATAATATTTTATAAAATTTTAGTATTAATTTAATTATTATTTATAGTATATTATTATTATTATTTATTGAGTATTATTTTATTGCAGGTGACGTGGTTGACTTATGGTCCTGTAGCCGTGAGGATCAGCTTCGAGTGTCCTACGCCGGTTGGATACGGTGTAGAGACATTGTCGAGCCGTATATGCCAGATCGAGCGTTGCGACAGGTCGGATATACTCAGTCTATCCCAGCTGAGCGTATTAGACCTGATAAAGCAGTATGACCATGGAAGTCTCTATCGTGCAGGCTCACGCATTCCTCTGTCACAGTTGAGGATACCTGGTAGAGATTTCCATCGGCTCGGGGCATTGATCGGAGGAGATGTCAGCCAGTTAGATACGATCCCACTGCCTGTGATGCTGCTTACATGGACTGGTACATGCGATATTCGCATCCTCATCTCCTTCATGCACCACAGGATGGACCGGTCCAGTATGCTCGGGCCAACAACGAATTTATAAGTTTCTTATTATTTAATATTAGTTTACATGTGTTTATTTTTTAATATATATTTTTTTTGCAGTGGGTTAGTTGGTTCTGGCGTATCACCCAACGAGCGGCTACCCACCGATCTGACGAGGATACTCCACTCATTAGGAGGGAGATGTATGAGTTTATGGACGCGTGGCGTCGGACGAACTAAATGCCGTAATTATATGTACTCTTTTATTACATTTTAACACTTTTGATATTATATGTACTCTTTTATGTTTATTAATTTATTTTAATGTTTATGTTGTTATATTTTATTTGTTAAAGGGTAATCCGAGTTAAAATGCCGTAATTTTTATTTCTAAAAGGTTAATTCACGCGGAATTATTCACGCAGAATTATTTGTTAAAGGGTAATTCGAGTTAAAATGCCGTACTCTTTTATCACAATCATCAACAACCAATTTTTTTGGGGAATTATTCACGCGGGCGTGAGGTAATCACGCCTCACCACAGGATGAGGCGTGAGGCTATCACGTCCCACCGTAGGTACGGACGTGATAGCCTCACATCTCACCTTGTGGTGAGGCGTGATTACCTCACGCCTCACCCTGTGGTGGGGCGTGATTACCTCACGCCCGCTTGCCGAGAGAGGAATTTTTTCCCCATTTCCCACCTCAAAGGGTATTTTCATCCTTTCATGGGGCTATGTTTAACAACAACCAAAATTAAAGACTTTGAAACCTAATTAACAATCAGATAAGATAATTAATAAATAATAATAACGCATGAAATTATTTCGGTCGGTTTTTATTCGGTTTATAAAATTTTAAAACCGAACTGACTGAAATTTTTCAATACCCAAGACTGAACTGAAACAAATAAATGAAAAACCGAACCGAATTAGAAATTTCAGTCGGTTCAATTGGTTATTCGGCCAGTTCGGTTTTTGAACATCCCTATCTTATCCCATCTTTTTATCCTCTTAACTATCTTAGTATCTATCAAATACTAAACCCTCTGTCTGGTATAAAAACTCCACATAGATTCGATCAGTTTCTGATTAACTTAGGCGGTAGAATTGAGTTAAGGAGAGGATGTGGGATTGTTTACCAGATGAAGTGTTGACGGAGAAGATATTATCCAGGCTGCCAGTGAAGTCTGTTATCCAGTGCAGGTGCGTTTGTAAATCATGGTTTTCTCTGATCACAATCTCAATCTCAATCTTAAAACCCAAAATACACAATTATTTGTGCATCAACGGGACTATACTGATAAAACTTCTGGAATCACTGATCTAGTTAGCAATGCTAAAATTAGAACTCTATTATTCACTAGTGTTGGGGTTCAGAAATAAGGATGAAGTGTTGATTTTATTGAGTCCAATATCTGGAGTTGGAGTAGTTGGAGAAAGTGGATGCATCATTTCACACAATATTAACAACGAGGAGGTTAAGAATTTGATGAATGTGAAAGAGCATAGTACATTCATATTTAGTTCTGTGTATAAATATGTGCCTACCCTTGTTCTACTTGATAAAGAAAACAATTTTGATGCTTCTATTGATGTTTTTGATGTTGATGTTGACGTTGAGGTTGATTTTACAGCCCTTGTGGAGGAGGAGGAGTTGAGGCGGTCCAAATGTGCTAGGACGGTGTTCTAGGATAGTGTTTATGTTCATCTAAAGGACAATTATGTCACTAGAAAAAAAGACTTCTTATTAGTTGTAGCATATTGATTCAATGGTAATCACATGTTTGGTTTTAGTACTTCACTTCGTATTCTTGTGTAGTTTAGGAGGATGTATTGTCCTCCATTTATTTCCTTATTGGATTATGAGATTTTGCTTAATGTCTAAACTATATTGCATTTCCCATCTGATTAAAATTAGTAATTCAATGAAGTGTTTTCTTTTCAAACATGCTCATTGTTTTGTTGTTGTTGTTGTTTCGACTTTCCCTACAAAATGCGTTAAATTGAGTTGAGATTTACTGTTAAAATGCAAGAATGAATCACACTTTCTGTAACCAAGTTACAAGAATTTACATTTGCAATGCTACCATCATTATATTAAAGAAGTTGAAAATACGATTTCAAAGCATACATTTGTGGAGCTTGTTGAAGTTTTGGTGAGTCATTTGTACTGATGATGACTGGAATTTGCTTTTCAAACATGCTCATTGTTTCGTTGTTGTTGTTCCAAAGGGTTTGAGTTTTACCATGATATTACGAGTTCATTAGATGTTGCAGAAAGATGGTGATTCATCAAAGGGAGGTAATGTGGTAGTTTTGGTGAGTCCTTTATAGTAATAATGACTGCAATTTGCTTTTCTAGTTCCAAACCGTTTGAGTTTTACCATGATATTACCAGTTCAATAGATGTTGCAGAAAGACGCCGTTAGAAAATCTTTCTTGCTAGTATTATCGTTAGAAGTTGTCACTCTTGAATGAGATGCGGTTAGAAAATCTTGCTGCATTCCATTGAGACTTACTATCTATCATCTGTTTATCATATACAATTAACAATGTTTTCCATGCTATAATGAATTGGTAGACCTATGACATAAAACCTCCTTTTTGTTCCCTCCTCCAGTTACTGCACAGTGGGAAGAACAGCTCCTTTGTGTTGTCTTCAATGTTAGAAGAACAGCTCATTTGATTCCTGCAGCATTTTCTCACTGACCTAATAAAGCTTATTTGAAGTTGTGACTTTATTGTCAAATACAATTCACTATCCTGGTGCAGATGTACTTGCCACCCGCACATAAAAAAGGGAAAGGAACCAAAGCAATTGAGGTTTTATTAGAATCAAGTAGTGATAAATTAAAATAGGCCAAATTAAAATCACTAATGGTGATATGCACAGATTCAATAAAGGCAAGGGAAGACTCAATTGATGTTGCTTTTGCAGTGGAAGGACAAAAACAATAGCAAGAATGCTACTTAGATCCAAGTTGAATCAACAAGAAGTTAATAATGAACCGAATTTTATCAATGTTGGAAGGACAATATTGTCATATTTTCGTTGGCAATCATGGTTATCGACGATATACCCATGAAATATATGTTGACGCCATATGGTTTGTTGGTAAGCAAGCATCCAGTAGATTTACTAGTTCTTGTTAATAGCTACAACTGTTGTCCTTGTTAAGTTGTTGGTAAATGTTATGTCGTCATTGATATTTCTCACACTAAATTTGGTTCCAAATCTATTGGCGCAAAAAAATAACGTCAGCAAATATATCAAGATCATGTCAGGGCAGCAATTTGTGTAGTTTCAAGCATTGAATCCAAAAGGCTGACCAAATTATCATTAGAATGAAAGAGTCTGCTAGTTTAGGCCTATGTCTGGGATTTTTCTGTGTTGAAATCTTATTTTCTATCTAAATTAATTCAAAACTAAAAAATTGAAGAATTAAAAATGTTTAAGATATCATCAAATTCTTAAAAAAATTCATTTTCAAGTGTTAACGGCCAAATTTTAATGTTAGTCTTTGTATTTCACTAATTTTGATATATCAAGGGACAAATATTATTAAATAATCAATGGGGGACAAAAACTAACATTTTAATATTGCTTTAGGAAAGCAAGTAGCAAACCTGATAGATTTATTAATATTAGGGTTAAATGTATCATTGGTCACTGAACTTATATGGTTGTTTCAAAATAATCACCCAACTTCAATTTATCTCAATAAAATCACTCAACTTTGAGTTTTGTCTCAATTAGGTCACTATGATGATTTCAGTGATCAAAACACATCGAAATAATGACATGGGTGATACGTCAATTGGATGTCATGTGTCATTCCCTTAGCAATATGAGTTGTTTCCAATTGACGTATCACTTATGTCATCATTTCCATGTTTTTTAATCAAAGTTGAGTGATTTGATCGAGACAAATTGAAGTTGAGTTAATATCTCAAATTGAGACATATCTCAAAAGTGAATTTTGAAGTTCAGTGAACAATGTTGCATACCTAAAATCTATCACATATCTCAAAAGTGAATTTTTTTTAACCTATTTAATTCATTGCTACGTGTATATTTCTACTAGTAGTATAATATGTAATTAAATATAATAAATCTGAATTATCTGAAATCCAATTATAATTTTAGGATTTGGATTGAAAAAAATGTAACAAGTCAAATGATCCTATTTCTTACTAGTTAATTAACATCAATGTTAAGTTAAATAGTTAGAGTTTCTCCATTCAGATAATCTAATATCATTTTTTTTGGGTTACATAATCTAATATCATTGATCCAACAGAATCCTATATAATAAGGAAACTGGTAACTATAAAGATTGTTTCTGCAGAGAAAAGTTTACTCAAAATTTACCAAGCCTGGTGAATTTTTCTGATTAATCTGTGGCATTCAGAATCCATAAGATATCTCAGTACAGTCAACTTTTTTTAACCTATTTAATTCATTGTATATATGCTTATATCCCTATTAGCAGTATAATATGCAATTAAATATAATAAAATCTGAATTATAAGAAATCCAACTAGAATTTCAGGAAATTTATATTTTAGGAACCAAACTAAATCCATAAGAAATCCAACTAAAAAATGTGAAAGTCAAATGAGTGAGAACAAGTATATAAAAATCACCTATATATATGAGCAAATGATCCTATTTCTTCATTCTGTAATAGAATATTTTAGTGTTTTACTTATTTCTTAAAATTAAAATGCAGGGTTTAATACTTCAAGCTTTTATTTGGGTACTTTTAATTGTTACATCTAATTTAGTAAGCATTGGGGATGGGAAGATTATGTTTAATGTGAAAGATTTTGGAGCAGTTGGAGATGGAAAAACTGATAATTATAATGTAATTATTTCTGATTTTTTTATTTTATAATTGTTTCTATTATATAATAACTTTTTTTTCTCAAATTTTATATAGCAACAAAATATTAATATTTTTTAATTTTTATTTTTGAAGGCTTTCTTGAATGCATGGAGAGGCTTGTGTGAAGCACAGGAACAGAAAGGAAATATACCAACTCTTATAGTGCCACCCGGAATATTTCTTTTGAAGCCTTTGATATTTAAAGGCCCTTGCAAGTCTAAGGCTATCCATATGAAGGTATATGCTTATTTTTATTATTTTATAAACTAAACATTTAATAGCCATTTTAAGTTAGAAAAAGAAAACACAGTAAATAATAATAACAAATAAATCGTGTCTGTTGAGTCTGAGATCGAGTACTCAGATTAATTATTGAAAAGTAAATTGGTGACAGGTTATAGGGAAAATAGTAGCACCCAGTGGTGGTGAATGGCCTAGCTGCAACGCTCAATTTTGGCTGCTGTTCGACGGTGTAAATGGTCTTACACTTGATGGATCTGGTACGTTTGATGGCCACGGCTCAACTTGGTGGACTAATCAGGTTATTTATTTTTTTTTATTTTTTTTCATTATAATACATAGAGGTAAAATCAATTTTAACTTCAGGTTATTGGAAAGTGTATATATGCTCTTAGCATAAAAACTGTAAAAGTAAATTAATTATAATTTACGGCCAACTTGGTTTTTGACCCAGATAACATAACATCGAGCAATATTGGCTCCACATAATAAAATCTATAAAAAGAAACTCTTATCAATACCTAAAAACGAAAGTAAGAACATGTGGATGTTAAAGCTGTATATATGTAATTTATTTATTTTTTCTTTTTTCAGGATATCATGAGCAGATGCAAGAAACCACGGGTAAACAAAATAAAAGAAAATTAGAATACATGAAAATTTATTATGTTCATTTATTTTCATAGATGTTAATTAAATTTAATTAAAATTCAAATTAATGATGCAGGCCTTGCAGTTTCGAAACTGCAACAATCTTGGAATAAGTGGACTAAAATATATTAACAGTCCAAAAGCACATATTGGATTAAATAGATGCAATTATGTCTCTATTTATAATATTAATATTTTTGCTCCTGAAAATAGCCCCAATACTGATGGAATTGATCTATCTCTTTCACACAACGTTCATATTTCCGATTCTATTATAGGAACTGGTAATTCTTTTATTTAATTATTTTACTTGTTTTCATGAAATATATTATTAATTGATTGTGATATTTTTTATTAATAATAATAATTATTGTTATTTTTTTTTTGGGGGTGACAGGTGATGATTGTATTGCTATCAATGGAGGCTGCTCATTTATCAATGTCACCAAAGTTACATGTGGACCAGGTCATGGAATTAGGTTAGTAGAAAAATATTACTAAAAACACTAAATTATCTAAATGTAATAATAATGAAAATGATTTGTTGCTTACGAATTTATCTATTTTATTTTTTGGATATGGAAATATATAGTGTAGGGAGCTTAGGAGACCGCGGAGTGAAGGACATAGTGGACCAGGTTCATGTTCGTAATTGTACATTCCTTAATACTCAAAATGGTGTAAGAATCAAAACATGGCCGGTAAGTATAACAATAATTCATAATCAATAATTCATAATAAATAATTAATAACTTAGATTTAACATAATATTTTATTTATTTATTTGGTCCATCTAGGGAGGATCAGGGCATGCTAATCAGATTTCATTCAGGGATATCATACTTCATAACTCTAAAAACCCTATCATAATAGATCAACATTACTGCAACGGACACAAATGTGCAGAAAAGGTATAATAAAACTATGTTAAAATTGATTTAATTTATTAATATATATATAAATATTTCTTTTTTATTTAATGCAGGGTGTAGCAGTAAAAGTGAATGGAATAATATATAGTGGAGTTAAAGGAACATCAGCAAGCAAGCAAGCAATTACATTAGATTGTGATAAAATAGGTTGTGGTAATATAATAATGGATCATATTAACATAAGCTCATCCAACCCGGGAAAGCAGATTCATGCCTTTTGTAACCATGTTAATGGAAAATCTACCTCCACTATACCTGTTGTACCTTGTCTTTCAAAATCTATGTAAGACTATGTTGTTCAATTATATTTAACTCATGATTCATTTCTTTTTTTCCCTTTCTTCTTTTCATATGAAATTGGTTGAAATGATCAGCCTAGTTTTTGGTCATTATTAGTATTGGATTATAGGATTGTGATTAAGTTTAAAAGACTATTAATTCAGTTTGTAATTAGTTTTAGATATCAATTATGATAATATAATAAGTTAAGAGTTAATTAGTTAAGTTTAATAAGTTCAGGCACTATTTAAGTTTAATCAACTTTTTGATTCCTTGGTTCATCAACTTTTTGATAACACCTAATAAATGTTTATCTAGTGTCTTAATAGCTCTTCTTTTGTCACCAAGAATATACAAAGTCTTTAAGAATTCAGTTTTGTCACCAAGAATAAAAAAACTATTCTTGAACTTTAATCATTCAGTTTTGATTTAATTAGATACTTAATTAGATATTAGAGCTTAAACCAAGTGGTAGAGGGTTCCAATCTTGATAGTCCCATTTGATTATTATAAAAACAAATTCAGTCGAAAATCATAGATGTTGGGGATCGAATTCTGTCGAAATTATGTCCCTAAAGGCATTGCCTTTCTTAATGGTTGAATTTATTCAGTAAGTAACTCGCTGGATTGTAACTGATTAATGGCTATTTTTACAATTTAGTTCCAAACGTTGCCATATAGCGAATTGTGGTAATGTACAGACTACTCGGTAGCCCATAAAATGTAGCCAACTGTGCTTCAAAAATATTTTCAATCCTTCAGTAAACTGAATAATGTTCTTATTTTAAAATTAATATTTTGCACGAAAACAGAACATTAAATTTGGATCCAAGAGTGTTCCTTTGTAGTAAAACAATAACTAAAACATAAATGCATAATTATTTAATGATTAAAATATTAAAATTCACATCAAATTTCATTGAAATCTATAAATATATTCATGAATCAATAATACACAAATAAGAAGAAACTAAAAAATATATAAATAATTAGTTTGCGCGTACCATAACATATCAATAAGGTCAACAATTTCATCATTTTGGGTTTTGCAAGCATAAAGAACACATGCATGACAATTTAGATTTTTCAAGTTTCATAACAAGGCCTGAGTTAAGACAGAAATTGCAAATTGGTTTAAAAGAGGGCATGAGGAAGACAAAAACAGAATTCAAGAATCATTAACAAGAAATTATATATATTTGAGCTGTCTCATTTGTTTGTGGCCTGAAACTATACATATTCTATAAAGCTTCATAAGATTCAAAGATTATTCATGGAAAAAATTGAGAATAAAGAACATATATAAACTGGCAATGAAATTGTTCATACAAGTGCCTATTAGAGAAAAATACCTAAATACTAAAGATAGATATGTCAAGTGCTATTCTATCTTAAACAAGATAAAAGGCATCAAGCTAATCTAAAGAATGTACCTACTAAAGAATGCACCTATGCGCCTTTGCTATGCATCACCTATTCCTAACAACCCTAATAAGATGACCACGTCACTGAGTCAAATAAACAGTAGAAAAATACATAAAAATGGATGCCAAAACTAACCAAAGTATTTTTTGATACATAAGATGACCACGTCACTTGTAGGAATTGAAAATCCCCATCCCCAAAGTGGGAGTTGAACATGAACAACTAAGTAAAGATGAGAGCTACATAGGATGAAGATTATAGATTAGGCTTATTTAATTTACACAATAAAACTTGTTGATTGATCAAAGCTTGGTGGAAAACTAAGGCATACCAAGTGGTAAATAGTAATAGCTTGGCTGTTACAAGCCTCACCAGAATAAGAGATAAAACATAACTCAGCAGTAAAGAATTAAAGTAATAGCTTGGCTGTTACTTATGGAAATTATAACCAATTCAGCAAATGCTACCTACACTCTGTCATTTCCAATCCCATGCTTTGCACTTCATTCTGCTCAATCCCTTGCTGTGATCTGCCTCCTTCTCACACTCTTTGGGTTTTGTACAGGTACTTTTTGAAACAGTGTCAATGTTTGAGTTTTCGCCCAAATTTTACTTCAATTAGTGTTTGACTCCTTATTTTCTATTGCAGACAAGTGAAATTAACAAAAGCAAATTAAGGGTATGTATTAGTTCTCACTTTTTCTGTTGATGCTCTGACTGTGAATGTAAGGATATGTGGTTTTGTTTCAGTAGAGAGACAGAGAAAGAGAAACTTATGGTGGTATATGTTCTGGTTTGCAGTGAGAAGTTAAGGCAGCTTTGGGCCTCATGGTACTAGCTTCTTTCATTTTTTTTAATCGATTCATAGGGTCAGTGTTATGGAGTAAATGGCATGCTGATGCTAGTTTAAGGTGAATAGGAAATTTGTCTCTATCTTTTGGGTTCAAGATAGAGATTAGAATCCAAACAGGTTTTTGGATATATTTTGTTAAGTAAATAGAAAATTTGTTTCTATCTCTCGATGAAACTAACTCTACAAACAACTTTTGTGAACATATTAAAAGTAGATATATATTGTAAATATTGTATGGTTTGTTTTCAATCTTTATTATATGGTAGTTTTTTATGGTTAATTTATGTTGTGATGATTTAATTGTAAAAAAGTAGCCATTTAACTTGAGTATTTGTTCATTATTATATAACAAAAAAAATTAGTTATTATAAATATTTTAGGCATAACATCCATTTGGATCTTCAAATTCAATTAGGACCCTAAATTATCAAAATCATCAATCAGATCCAGGAACTAGCTAAAAATCATTAATCGAGCCCAAATTCTAAACAAAAAATATTCAATTGAGTACTCATGGATAATAATTCGGTTAAGCAGTTTCAGACATTCTTCCCCAAACTCATTTTGAACTAATACAAAGATTATTACAGTCTCTATCATCAAATAGTCAGAGTTTCCAATTTTAAGATAGGTTTGGGACTTAATTGTTGATTTTTACTTAGTTCAAGGATCTAATTGATGATTTTGATAGTTTAAGGTTCTAAGTGACTTTAAAGCTTTAGTTTAGGAACCCAAATGGGTGTAATGTCAATATTTTAATAATGATATTTTTTTGTCATTGTAATTATTTTATTAAGAGGAATTTTTATCAATTATAAATAGGTTTTAATAAGTGATTTTTGTTTTTGAATATGTTTTAATAAGGGTTTTTTTTTGTTATATAATTAGTTATTAATAAGTGGACTCATTCCCGTTATGAAAAACAATTAGCAAGGCAACGTTTAATAAGAGGTCCATAAGTGGGTTTTCCACTTATTAAAAGTTTTTTTACTAAGGGTATTCGTATTTTTAATAACTATTTCTCCCATTATTAAAGCCATTTTTTTGTAGTGGAAATGCACTTGTTGTTGCACAAAAAAAAAAAAAAAATACAAATTTGGGATGAGTCAGTGATGAGCTCGCTCTCTTTCAAACGTTTGTGGAACTACCTTTTGACAGTGTAAGAAGTCGTATAATCTGGTGGCTTTCAGGATAAAACAGCCCACTCAAATAAGATAGAGTTCGTATTGCTTAATACCAACTCGTTCAACATACACTCCAAAATTTTGCTCAGTTTTGTTGTCAAATAAAAAGAAATTTTAAAGAGGAAGTAGAAATTGCTACGTATTAAGAAAGAGAAAATCAAATTTATACGGTCAAACAACAATACATTCAATCCAGTGGTCAAACCCACTACTTTACGTCTTGTATTTGCTCTGACTATTGCACTTAACTGGTTTGTATTTCAACATGAATGCATTTTTACATGTCGATTTACATGAGGATGTTTATATGGTTCAACCTCCTGGTTTTATTGATCCGGCTCGGCGTCAAGGCGTTTGTAAATACAAAAATCCTTATATCGCTTTAAATAGTCCCATCATATATGTGTTGTTTTTAGAAAGAAAAAAAATGCTCCTGTAATTTAGAAGAAGAAAAAAAAACAGAGAAAGGGTGTCGCCTATTTGGTGGAGCGATGTTACATTTGTCAAACCGCCAAGGAACACACGACCTATGAAGCACGGAAACGTTCTGCATCCAACGTTTCAACGTTTCCATAAGATGTGGGAAACGGAAACGCCCGAAAACGGAAACGAAACGTTTCCGGGCACGTTTCTGTAATTACTGAAACATTGAAACACGTTTCCAAAATTTTGAATACTTACCACACATAATTTCTCCAATTGGTAATTTTCTGGAGATTGAAAACGATCCTCCGACTTGAGAAAAAACGTAGGTTTCTGGAAACTCTGTTTATTTTTTAATCTATACTGAAATGAAACTCTGATTTCTTTTTATTTGAGTCTAGGTACTCCGATTTCTTCTTCTTCTTCTTCGAGTCACTATCGTCCTTTCTTCTTCAAATTGAGTCTGGTCTGAGTTTTAATTCTCTGTTTTTTTGTGTGTCTATGGAGGCTTCTGGAACGTGTTTGGTTGGGCTGTTGCTGTGAATGTAATTTATTTTAGATAAAGATATTCTAGAAGCCTCCACTATATAGGTGTACTTTTTGTTGTTTTTTATGTTTTTAACCTAAAGAATTTAACTTTAATGGTGGAGTAATTATTTTAATTATTTTACACTATCTTTAGTTACAATTATGGAATTATAAATTTTACATTTTTTATCAATAATTATTTTATGTATTTATAATTTATGTTTTATATTTTTTAATATTTATAAATATGGTCCAATATTTTTAATATTTACACGTTTCTCCCACGTTTCCGTTTCCTATGTTTTTCAAAAATTCCGTTTCCTCGTTTCCATATCATTTCTGTTTCTGTTTCCGTTTCCGTGCAACATAGCACACGACCAACACCGGCCTACATTTACCATTACATGTGCCAAAGAATGTATGAGAAGACTTATCCATGGATTTCATCGTCAGATTACCCATAACCTAGAGGGGCATGGATTCCATTTTTGTTGTGGTTGACAAGTTTTCCAAGATGCCCATTTTATCCCTTGCCAAAAGACGAACGATGCCCCATCCACCACCAAAATATTCTTCAAGATAGTAAGATTACACAGGGTACTAAAGAGTATCGTTTCAAACCGAGATACATAGTTTTTGAGCCACTTTTCGTGGACGTTATGGGCTCTTCGATACGACTTTAAAGTTCAGTACTGCCGCACATCCGCAAACTGATGGTCAGAAAGAAATGGTTAAACGGACCCTAGCGAACTTACTCAGAAGCAAGTGTAAGGACAAGCCTAGGATGTGGGACTTGGTTCTAGCTCAGGCACAGTTTTCTCATAATGGGTCGATACATTCAGAACTAGGAAGCCACATTTGAAGTGGTATATACGAAGGTCCCTAATTACACTCTGGATGTGGCAAACTTTCTAAAAGGGGAATAAAGGGAATGTGATCACCCAACAGTTGGCGAATGAGGATATGCAGATGTATCAAGAGGTAAACGAGACTCTTGATAAATGAAACCATAACTTGAAGGCCAAAGTGGATGAACACCGAATTGACCTTCAGTTTGAAGTAGGAGATGAAGTGATGGTTTCCCTAAGCAAAGAAAGACTCGTCAGCGCCCCGAGCATCAAACTTCGATCAAGAAGGTACGGTCCATATAAAGTGAGTAAGAGGATCAATGCCAATGCTTATCATGTGGCCTTACCAAATTGGCTAGCCAAGATGTCACTAACCTTCAATATACATGATCTCAGTCCGTGGAAGCCAGATAGGTCCGAAATTGCTATTAGCGAATAGGGATCCAACGCTTTCAAAGAAAGAGTGAATGATAAGGACATCCTATCTAGGTCCTTTATACAACCCAGACCTGGCAGATGCTCCCGTTAGTGCTCAAAGAATCATGGGTCGAATCAAAGTACCTAATGGGAAAATGAACCTTTGGCGAAAGCTTACCTAGGTGAATCCATGGTAGGCTAATCAATGGTAGGCGTATCCACTAGGGTTACTTTCTCTCCAAGGAGTTTTAGCATTACGTCCTTACGAAGGAGACAAGCCTTACACCAGCAGACATCGTCCTTATTATTGTCTCTACCACTCATTCAATTTTACTATTATGCCACTTACCCATCTTACGCTTTTGATCTCTCTTTTACTGTAACCCTAGTAGGGGCATTCACATCCATAATCTTTGATTAGGGAAAGTATTTAAATCCCACTAGTTTCTAGGGATGCTCAACTTTTTATTAATCAAATAATATTTCTCTTTGAAAGTAAGCTTATCATACTTATATTTTGAGATTATCTCCTACTAGTTTAGCTAGTGAAGAAACTTTGTGTTGATTTACAATCAAAATCATCACATTCGTCTTTAATCTGTATCAATTCCCCATAAATGGACACTTTTTTTAATTGAAAGTAGACATCTAGTGAGGCCGGACGAAGGACATCCCAACTATGTTGGCACCCCCTAAAGACCTGCCCGAGACCAGTGCCGATATTATTAAAATAGAAAGAAGGAACAAAAAAATTCAGCACAAAATACTAAACAAATCGGTGCATAGGTTGCCCGATTAGATTACAAAAAAAGGCAGAGGAACAGAAATCTGGGAGAGAGTCCCACCAGATTGGGTCCGTCGTCGTTCTACCGTAGTTGGATAGCAGATCAGCGACTTGGTTACCTTCCCTGTAGATGTGTGAAACCACAACGGTTGAAGAATCTAATTTCCATAAACAGTCTGACCATTCTTGTTTCAGGATCCATGGCACAGCCACCGAGCGGCTTCGGATGATACTGACCACATAGACTGAATCACTTTCAACCCAAAGCTTATCCCAGCCTTGTGAAACAGCCTTATTTATAGCGAAAATTGCAGCTTTTAGTTCCGCTATGTAGGGGTAGACACGATCAATTGAAAAGGCAAATGCACCAACGAGATCTCCATTTGAATCACGGAAAATTCCTCCATAGCCCGCTTGACTTGGACTGTCGACTACTGAAGCATTGGTATTGACCTTGATGAAACCCGTGGGAGGAGTCTGCCATTTGACCGCAATGATACGCGGGGACTTACGTATCTGTTTGCGTATGTTCAGCTCCTTTAAAAGATTGATCTCTACGGCTGAATTCCAGGTTGAGCCAATGCCTGCATGAGAGGCTTCCCTAATTGCATTCTATAACCTGCGTAACGAATGAAAGATACTGGGCGTTTCTCCTTCGAAGATACAATTGTTACGGGCTGTCCAGATTACCCAAATAGCATTAACCGTAGCTGCTGACCATAAGGTTGCTACTTGGGTTCCAAATTTTTGTTTAGCAGCTGAGAGTATAAGCTCGTTTATCGGTGAGCTTGATATGCAACGGCCAAAGAGAGAGCTGACCGCCCTCCAAATCTCCTACGCAAAGGTACATCCGATAAAAAGATGATGGCTCGTTTTTTCTGCCGATTGGCACAAACAGCATCTAGAGACCATGTGCATTCCACGGGCCCGTAACCTGTCATGAGTAGGGAGGTAACCTTGCATTTCTCTCCAACAGATCAATGATCTCGACGGAGGCATATTCTTACCCCAGATGAATCGACTCCACGGCTCTATCTGCCCCCTCGGCCTGAGCCATTCGTAGAAGAGTCTTGAGGTAAAGTCCCCCTTTACCGATGGCTTCCATACGCACACGTCTTCCTCTTTATTGCTGCGGCCTATTTTTCTTATCCGTGTCAGCAAATCTTGAGGGAGAACTGGTAAACGTCCCCAGCTCGCCTCTCCTAAGAAATCATCAATCCCATTCGTAAGACGACGCTGTTCTTTTGGAGGCAGATTCATTTGGACGGACACAGGGGGACTGAGCCATCTTCCGTTCCAGAAATTTAGAGCTGATCGTCTCCCGATCCACCAAAAGCAGTCTGAGTCGATAGTGCAATATGAGGTTTTGATTGAACACCATATTGTCGAGTTTACAATCACATCCCGCGCTCTACCTGCGCAAAGAAAACGAGAGCGCAAAAGCTTGTAGCAAGAGGATTTACCTTGAATCAATCCCCATGCGAGTTTGCCTAGCAGTGCCTTATTTAGGAGCTGTATGCTTTTTAAACCAAGTCCACCTTCTTGGATTGTCCGGCAACATATCCGCCAAGGAACCACAATCAATTTCTCCCGGTTAATAGAGCCTGTCCACACAAAATTCCTAATGCAGCTTGTTAGCCGCTTAAGGCATGCCATCGGCCATTTGTAGACAATAAAAGAGTGCACGAAGCTACCGCTTATAACCGAATTCACCAAAGCGACTCTACCTGCCATTGAGAGGGTGTCCCCTTTCCATTTGGAAAATTGTGCAATAATTCTGTCCATAAGGCTTCGAAGATGGCTCGTTCTTGGGGCGCCAATAAATAGCGGGATGCCCAGATATCTGAAAGGGAGCGAACCTCTGCGCATGTTTATTAGCCCAGCTAGCCGTGAACTGCGCCTGCCTGAAATGTTGGCTCCTATGAATAGTTCGGATTTCTCCCAATTGACATTTTGACCCGATAGAGAACTATAAAGGCGAAAGGCATCCCATATAGCTCTCATATTTGCGATGGAGGCCTTACAGAAGAGCAGCACATCGTCTGCGTAGAGTAAGTGGGTTGGGAAGTTGTAAGATTGGGAATAACCCATCGGCATAAGATCACCGTTTTCACAAAGCCGGAGCAGCCACCGACTGAGAAAGTCTTCTGCGATTGCAAAAAGTAGGGGGGATAGAGGGTCCCCTTGACGCACTCCTCTAGAGCATCTGAAGTACCCTGATGTAGCCGACCCTGTCAGGATAGATATTCTAGCGGATGAGAGCATGTTTAGTATCCAGTCTCTAAATTGTAGAGAAAACCCAAAAGCCTCTAACACGGCCAATAGAAAGTTCCAATTCAGCGTGTCAAAAGCTTTCCGGATATCAATTTTAAGGGCCATATTCCCGCCAAAACAACGTTTGTTCAACATGTTTGTTCCCTCTGACGCCAGTGCAATGCATTGGTGTATGTTTCTACCAAGAAGGAAACCAAATTGATTATCCGAGATCACCCTGGGGGCAACCTTAGCAAGCCTGTCCGCCACCATCTTGGCAATGATTTTGTAACTAAAATTGCTCAGCTATCGGTCTGAATTGTTCGATTGACATAGCCCCTTCAATTTTGGGAATTAGCGCCATATTGCTAGAGTTCAGACCCGGAGTCAAGGTTCCCGAGGTGAAGAAGCTGATGACCATTGCTATTACATCCCTCCCGACGATATCCCAAAAGGCCTGGTAAAAAGCACCAGTGAAACCATCTGGCCCCGGAGCGCTGCTATCGTCCATGTTGAAGACGGTCCTGCGGATCTCAGACTCATCCGGGACCCTCACCAATTCAGCGTTCTCCTCGTCAGTGACCATCTGCGGAATAACCTCAAAAACTTCAGTATAATTCATCGGCGGGCCTGCCTCATTCTGGAACAGAGCAGTGTAAAATTCAGTTATATGCTCGGAGATTTTAGCCGTATCGGTTACTGTTTCCCCGTCGACCTGAAGGGCCTGGATGCCTTTACCCGATTTTCTGATAGTCGCCATTATATGGAAGAAAGCACTGTTTTTGTCGCCATCTGAAAACCATTTTATTCTACTCTTTTCTTTTAGATAGGTATGTTTGCATTTCAACGCCTCATCCAGACGAGCATGCGCCTCGAGCTCCCTGAAGTGCAGGTCATCAATAAAACCCACAGATTCAATGTCTGTTTGTGCCTGCGGTAGAAGGGTTTCAGCCTCTTTGATATTGCGATCTAAGTCCCCGAAGGTTTCCTTATTCCAATTTCGTAAAATTGGACGCAGGCCTTTAGGCTTTTCTCCAAGGAGTTGCATTGGGGGTAGACTAATCTGGCTTCTGTTCCAATATTCAACAACTAGATCCTGAAGACTATTGTGACTGACCCATATTTTCTGGAATCTGAACCTCCCGATAGCCATACCCCTGTTACTACATTTTGCCAATAGCGGACAGTGATCGGAGTGGTGCCTAGCCAAAACGATGCTGTGAACAACATCTCAGAAATCGATGAGACCCGTTGATAGCAAAACTCTATCAAGTTTACTTTCCACCCTGGCAGTACCATGTCTTCCATTACACCAGGTGTAGTATAAGCTTGTAGTGGTTGATTCATTAAAATCCCCATTCTCCACAAAGTTTCGAAAGTCCCTGCAAGGACGGGCAGCCGACACTCGCCCTGTTTTTTCATGACAACCTAACACAGCATTGAAATCTCCCAAGATAACCCATCTACCCGGGAGTTGAGTCAGTTGATGAAGTATACCATCAAACATAAGATTCCTCCTGTTTGCCCATACACTTCCGTAAACAAAACAGAGATAATTAGAACTGCCAAAACCCTGCAAGTTAATGACTACATACTGCTCATGACGCTCAGTGACTGCAACAGAATTCAAGAATTTCGAAACAGAGAAAACCCATAGAGAAGGTTTATCTTTATCATTTTCTGCAATAAGAGTTAGCCCCAAACGAAACCAAAAGGAGGCTTGGGTTCTATCAAAATGAACCATAGGCTCGGCAAGACAGAGAAAATCCGGTTTATATTGAAAACACAAGTTAGCTAAGTGACATTGAGTATCCTGGTTAAGGATACCTCTGCAGTTCCAATATAAAACATTCATTTAAAGCGTAGAGGTGGTTTGCTAACCCGACGTGGACGAGTTGACGAATCTGCAATACGTTTTTCTTTCTTTTTGTTTGCTTTATGTTGTACATTTTGCCATGGCCCATCATTCTCTGATTCTTCCTCTTCCACTGAATCGGCCCATGACTTTGAGCCCGATGACTGCGAGCCCAAACCTTTGTTAGGAGATTCATGCTGTAATAGAATGTTGCTACCTGGTGATTCATACTGTATCAGGTTGTCATTGCCTGGTGATTGAGGCTGCTCAGCCGTGTCTGGAGGATATTCCTCTCCAGCTCCTTGCGGGCTGCTTGACATAGAAATCTGGGGATCCTTTTGGATGTTCTTAGTATTCTCCAACTGCTTATCTGGCATTGAAACCACCGTATCAGGCGCCCTGGTATCAAATTCAATTCTTTGCAGAATTTTAGTGATCAGAATCTCGGAGGTTGTGCTTCTCTTGGGCAGTTTTTTGTTCTGATTGTCATTCTCTTTCCTACCGTCCCCCTGCGTCGGTTTTTTGTTACGTCGGCAGTCATAGGCCATAAGTCCAATTGAGGAGCATACCTTACAAAAGGCAGGGAGTTTCTCATAGACAACATCGATCCACAATTGCTTTCCATCTCTTTCAATCCCTAGTTTGACTGGCAGCTCTGCATCCAAATCCACATCAAGCAGCATTCTAGGGAAGTGCCCGAGGTCCCCGTCTAAGGTTGCCTTGTCAAACCACAATAATCCTCCAATACATTTGGCAATATCAGACAAAATTTGCACATCCCAGTATTCCCAGGGCAGAGAATAGAGTCTTACCCAGACTTGGGCGTTTGTAGATTTCTCAGCGAATGGATCAAAATCAGGGACCCAAGGCTGAAGACGAAAAGTCCCAAGCTTAGTGCTAATGATACCTTTTGCAAAAACCCTGTTCTTTACCTCCACCGAATTAAGGATGACATGAAAGAATCCGCGTCCAATTGAAATTAGGCGCCAAGGTTCTGTTATGCCCCATATTTTTGTTAGAGTTTGCTTTAAATCGACAACTTTCCATGGCGTATCGCCCTTATTGAGTATCAGGCGCCCAATCCAGGAGTTGGAGCACAGAGCAATCCGTTTTTCATAGGCTGCTTGAGAGATACGAACTGATTTGAATCCACCGATGTCTGAGATCGGCGCCGCAGATGTCTGAACTTTCGCATGGTGCTTCTGGAGCGCTCCGATATAGGATTGGGGATTTTTTTCCGGTGGTGGTTCAGAAGAGAACCGATACTTTGGATTGAAGAAAGTTCTTATATTGAGATAGTCCTCAGCAGCGGTCGAGGAGGGTAAGACTGAGTCCGCCATTGAGATCAGCGGCGGCGAAACGTTATCGACGGTGGCGGCGGCTAGGTCACGACATCATATATTTTTACTTAAACAGTAGGACCAGAGAAAAAGGTAGTTGTAGCCTCAATAGACCGAATTATCTAGCCCATAAATGGACACTAACTTTATAGGAAAATTACATATTTTGAATGAAGAACAATAGAAAGAAATTTAGAAATTCTATTTTATAATCCCAACATCAACTATATATATATGGATTTTTTACATGAATATCATAATTAACTATAAAATTACAACTAAATCAGATTATTAAACTTAATTATGATAAAGTACGCTTTTACACCATAATTTAAAAATTCTAAACTTTAATTCATAAATTCTAAACCCTGGACAATATATCCTAGACCCCCAATTTATAAACTTTAATTCTTAAAATAGATTAAAATAATAATTTTATTAATTTGACATAATTCAAAATTATGACTTGAAATAGTTGTAGATAGTTTCTTAAAAGTGAATCTGTATGTAAATCTCCTTATATTTTGGTTTTTGATTTGTTAATGTGATTATCTTAAACAGGCCCAAAAACCCAATAGGCCCAATCCACACAAAAAATCTATCGATTTATATAACCTCGTCTAGTAACTGCCTAAAAAGGGTAAAAATGTGTTTATCCACTGCCCATAAACTATAGTCTTAAAGTCTAATTGGATCCATAACTTATACCTTAAAAGTCAATTAGTTCCTTAAAACTTCTGAAATAATCAATTAGGTCCTCCATCTATACTTTTAAAGTCACTTACGTCCTTCACTTTCTAAAATCGGCAGTTAGATTCCTAATAATGTATGTTGAATCTGTCAATTGGATTGAAATAAAATTTAATTTGGTCGGTTTTAATTCTGTTCGGTTTTTATCAATATTTTTTGATATTTTAAGTTCTGGTAGGAGTTTGGTTTGAGTAAAAAAAAATTTGTTAAACCGAAACAAAATTAATATATTATACGAAAATATGTAATTTGTTTTTTTAAATTCAGAACCTCATGGGCCAAGCCCAACACCAACAAATTTCCCCAATTATTAATCAGAGTTTCCAAATTGTAACTTAAAATCACATTGACTAGTAATTAACAGAAATAAATTAATTTCACAAAATCATACTAACTAGTAAATCATATTTGGTTACCAGATTTGACTTAAAAGAATTAATTAATTTTAACCTCAGTTGTCCATAATCTAGTTTGATTTCACTTACCAGATTATAAAAATATATGTGATTTCTTTCCTTGAAATGCAATTTCCTCTATGATCACATGTGTATATATATAATCTATTGATAATATTGATCAAAGCAAAGATTAAGATAATATCATAGTATAATATATAGTTTTTGTTCTTTCTTAATTTTCTGACCCTTTAAAATGGTGAGAAGAATTGAAGTTAATTATTGAAAATATCAAATTTATAATCATTAATTATGAAATTTGCTAATGGTGCAGGAAGTATTTATCAGGATATTGTTCTTTTGCACTATTTTATTAGTGGTTGAAGGTCTTAATGTGGTTGATTTTGGAGCTGTTGGAGATGGCCAAACTGATGATTCCAATGTAAGTATAAGATCAAGTGTTTGTTATCACACAAATAGTGGTTCCGGACCGAACTGGTTCGGGACCACTCTGATGCTGCAATGTCAAGCTTAAATGTTGATGCAGCACCATTTGAATAGTCTCGGTCCAGTTCAATCACTTTTAGCACTCCAAAAATTAAAAAATTGAGGCTTGACTTCACCACTGATGATGTCAATTATAACGTTTTTCTTTTTGCGAATTAAATTCATGTTTGTAGGCATTTCAACAAGCATGGAAGGCTTTGTGCGAAGTTAAGGAGGGTACCCCGAGCCTTGAGATACCACTGGGAAAAACATTTCTATTGCAGCCTGTGAAATTTTCGGGCCCTTGTGCCTCCACCACAATTATTGTTCAGGTCATTGAACATATCTCACCATAGTGGCTCCTTTTAGTAATTGCATAAGGAGTCTGCCCTAATTTTTTAAATGGGTAGGATAAAAAATGTTGAGGTAGTCCGTTGATGAGGGGTTAACCCGTCATCTTTACCTGTTGTATACCATAGTGTGAGTTGTACATTTTAGTGTGACAAAATGAAAGTGGAACACCAAAATGTGAAACGGAAAAAACTTTGTACACCACATATAAAATTTACCCATAGTTGTATTATACGAGAAATTATATTTACTAGTGACGAAAAGTGTTTCGCCACAAAATATGCACATTTGTTGCGAATTGACAACTTGTAGGGAATTTTACTCCGGCTACAAAAGACTTTACTGGTGAAATACTGATCTTTAATGAGGAAAATTTTCCCTACAAAAGATTTGTTTCTTATAGTGAGGCGTCATATATTCTCATGCTGTTTCTACAATACATTATCAAAATTATATGCTTCTTTTTTTTTTTGTTAGAAAATATTATATGCATCTTGATGTCTTCTTTATATAATTTTTCTTTTTCATAATACATGTATATTGAGCAATTAATTTATGGTAGTTAATTAGTTGTATTGGGTGTGGACAGGTATTGGGGAAAATAGTTGCACCCGCAAGTAGAGATGATTGGAAAGAATGTCCATTGGATGGCTGGTTGTCTTTCTCAGATGTTGCTAATCTCTCTGTCGTCGGATTTGGAACCATCGACGGCCAAGGTTCTGTTTGGTGGACCAATCAAAAACTCCACAATTTTGTAAATTTCCTAATCTTTTATATACTTATTTTTTCTTCTAATTCAATTATCATATTCTCCTTTTACCTGCTAAATTCTATTTCCTTTACTTTTGTTACTTGAGTTCTGATATCTGTTATTGATTTCCATTTTTATATTTCAGGGGAGTTATGCAAATTGCGACGGAGCACCTACGGTGAGACGTCGCTATTTCTTTTATATAAAGAAAGAGTTAGCAAAGAAGATTAATTTTATTTTTATCATATAAAGTGGCATAAACCTTAGTTGATGCGGACATCCGAACTGGCCACACTGATCGCGCGGACTCTAGTGGGTCTTCAAGGATCAAGCTCACAGAGGATGCACCTGGAAGGGCGGATCCCCAAGACATGCGAGCAAGGCGGATCTAGGAGTACGCCAGAAGGCGTATCCACATATGAGCATGGGCGGATCGCCAAGATTACTTCCTTAGGAAGTCGACCAACAGACAGTCTGACATTCCGTACCTGCGCCGTCGTACTCCTTGTCTGAGCAGACTATCCATTTTGCCCTTTGTCTTATGCCCTTTTGTAACCCTAGTAGGGGTAGTCCCTGTCCTTTGCTTATCTTTTAGAGGTTGTATTTAAACCCTCATTTTGTAAGGATATGGCAACTTTTATCAATCAAATATCATTTCTCTGTGAGAATTAAGGTTTATACCTTGTTATCGGGATTCACTCCTTCAAGTTAAGCTTGAGAAGAACATCTTTGTTGGTTTACGACTAAAACCTTCATTTCTCGCTTTCAATCCGTATCAGTTGGTATCAGAGCCAATCGTTTCCTGACCCGAAACTTCTTTTAGCAATGGTTCAACCCCGACAACCGCAAGATTCCATGGAAACCAGTGATCGGAGGTATGAGGAGCTAAGGGAGCACCTCGCGGAACAGATTCAGGCCAGCCATGAGCGGCAGAGACAGACCGATCAAAAGTTCCTGGAGTTAACCACCTCCCTGGAAAACTTCAAACTGGAGGTTCGGTCCTTAATCCAATCCGCAGCAGGAGGATCAACTCAGAGAAAGGAATGAGCCCTTGAACAACCACGTCCACAAATGGGTCTTAGGGATCCTGAGGTAAGAAGGCCTGACTTTATCCTTGTGCATAACGCTGATAGCGATAGTGATGATTTTGAGGATATTGGGGATAATGGTGCCTTTAGAAATATGAGGGGTGTTGGCCCGAATGATAACAGACGTGTGGGTATGGTTAGGGCAGAACCAGATCTAGGAAACTTTGACAGGGATGATGCCTTTAAGTTAAAAATAGACTTACCGTCTTTTGGTGGTGAACTGGATATAGAGGGGTTCTTAGATTGGTTATCGGAAGTTGAGCGCTTCTTTGAATATGCTGGGATTCCTGATGAGAGGAAAGTAAGGCTGGTGGCGTATCGCCTGAAGGGTGGCGCATCAGTTTGGTGGGATCAGATGAGGGAAGAAAGAAGAAGAGGGGGCAGAGATCCGATTAGATCTTGGCTACGAATGAAGGCGATGTTGAGGGAGCGGTTCTTACCGCCGGACTATGAGCAGTATATCTACAGCTCCTACAGAGGATGCTCTCAAGGTGCCCGAAGTGTCCATGAGTATACCTCGGAAGTTTGGATTGCTGGCGGGGGCACATCCTGATCCCTACAGGGTGGGATGGATCAAGAACGTTGGCGAGTTGAGGGTGACCCAGAGATGCAAGGTACCGATTGAGATTGGTAACTATCATGATGAAGTCTGTTGTGATGTGGTCGATATGGACGCATGCCACCTATTGTTGGGCCGACCCTGGCAGTTTGATAACAACGCCACCCACGCCGGAAGAGAGAACACTTACAGATTTGTGAAGAATGGGGTGAAGTTTGTCCTTACACCAATGGTGAGAGAGCCAAAGGCCGACGAGAAGTCTACTTTGATAGTCTGTCCTACACACAAATCGTTTGTCAGCGAATGTGAAGAAAGCCAAATGGTATACGCGGTAATGGTTAAGGCGAATCACGAATCCGCCCAAAGGGACGAAAGGGAAATGCCGAGTGAAGTGACCCGCCTACTTGGCGAGTATCAAGATCTGTTCCCGGAAGAGCTACCCAGTGGGTTACCACCTTTGAGGGACATCCAACATCATATCGATCTTGTGCCTGGGGCTAGCTTACCAAGCCTCCCACACTATCGAATGAGTCCGAAGGAGAACGACATCATGAGATAGAAAGTGGAGGAACTCATCGAGATGGGATACGTTAGGGAGAGTATGAGTCCTTGCGCCGTTCCAGCTTTACTTACGCCGAAGAAGGATGGGTCTTGGCGGATGTGTGTTGATAGTAGGGCCATCAACAAGTTTCCCATTCCAAGGTTGGATGATATGCTGGACCAGCTTGGCGGATCTAAAGTCTTCTCCAAAGTTGATCTCAGGAGCGGTTATCACCAGATACGTATTCGAGCTGGGGATGAATGGAAGACTGCTTTCAAGACTAAGGATGGATTGTATGAGTGGTTAGTGATGCCATTTGGGATGACCAATGCCCCCAGTACTTTTATGAGGCTAATGAATCAGGTGCTTCGCCCGGTGATTGGGAAGTTCGTAGTTGTGTATTTTGATGATATTTTGATTCATAGCCAGACCTTGGCGGATCATGAGAAGCACTTGCAGACAGTATTTGATCTGTTAAGGAAACACCAACTATTCGCCAACACTAGAGGTGGCAATTTCTGACACGAAAACACGATTACAGAGCCAACCCGACTGACACGACACGATTGACACGAAAATCATTTTTCTAGCATTTATAACATATAAAACCATATGGAACATAAATATGAGATAACACGATTTTGACACGAAACACGACAATTGCCAGGTCTAGCCAACACCAAGAAGTGTGACTTTGTCATGGAAAGTTTGGTTTTCCTTGGATTCGTGGTTAGTGGCGACGGTGTCCAAGTGGATGGAGAGAAGGTGAGAGCCATCCGAGAATGGCCGACTCCGAGGAATGTGGGGGACATCAGGAGTTTTCATGGGCTAGCAATATTTTATCGAAGATTCATTAAGAACTTCAGTTCCATAGTGGCCCCATTGACAGAATGTTTGAAGAAAGGAAAGGGGTTCGAGTGGGCGGACGCCCAAGAAGAGAGCTTCGCCTTGATCAAGGAAAAACTGAGTACAACGCCAGTGCTGGCGTATCCTGATTTTGATAAACTGTTTGAAGTTGAGTGTGATGCCAGTGGAATTGGGATTGGTGGTGTTTTGATGCAAGAGAAAAGGCCCATTGCGTACTTCAGTGAGAAGCTATGTGACGCACGGCAAAAGTGGGCAACGTATGATCAAGAATTTTATGCCATAGTGAGGGCATTGAAAGTATGGGAGCATTACTTAGTGGGGAAAGAATTCATTCTCTACACTGACCATCAGGCCCTCAAGTATCTAGGAAGTCAGAAGCAACTTCGAAGCTCCATGCATGCCCGATGGTCCGCCTTCATAGATAAGTTCCCCTATAAGCTTATCCATAAGGCGGGAAAACAAAACGTAGTGGTGGACGCCTTGAGTCGGAGGGTTGCACTAATAAAAACCGTCAATCTGGAGACCGACTGCTTCGAACATATCAGAGGAGAGTACCTGGCGGATCCCGACTTCGGTAGCATTTGGGAGAAATGTAAAACCCAACATGGAGATGGAGCGTATCACATCACGGATGAGTATCTAATGAGGGGTAACCAACTTTGTTTACCTTGCACTTCCATCCGCGAAAAAGTTATCCGCGATCTGCATGGCGGATCCCTAGGGGGACATTTTGGGCGAAACAAGACCTATGAAGCAGTAAGTTCCCGTTATTTCTGGCCCAAGATGAGGAGAGATGTGGCGTACCTAGTAGAACGATGCTATATCTGCCAGACCGCCAAGGGACACCCCACTAATGCTGGTTTGCAACTACCACTACCTGTACCAGAAACTATATGGGAGGATCTGTCCATGGATTTTGTCCTAGGGTTACCCAGAACTCAGAGGGGCATAGATTCCATCTTTGTGGTTGTTGACCGATTCTAAAAAATGGCACACTTCATACCATGCCGAAAAACCAATGATGCATCGGCAACTGCTAAACTGTTCTTCAAGGAGGTCGTCAGACTACATGGCGTACCAAAGAGTATTGTCTCAGATCGTGACACGAAGTTTCTGAGTCACTTCTGGCGGACCTTGTGGGTTCTTTTTGATACTTCTCTGAAGTTTAGTACCACTGCCCACCCTCAGACAGACGGACAGACAGAAGCGGTCAATAGAACTCTGGGAAACTTACTACGTAGCAAGTGCAAGGATAAGCCCCGGATGTGGGATGTGGTTCTAGCCCAAGCTGAGTTTGCCTACAACGGCTCTGTACATTCGGGAACCGGGAGATCACCATTTGAGGTAGTATACACAAAGACCCCAAACCATGCCCTTGATATAGCATACCTTCCAAAGGGAAATGTGGCTGCCAACCAGCTGGCCCAGGACTATATGCAGATGCACCAAGAGGTAAGGGAGACTCTTGAGGATAGAAATCAGAAGTTAAAGGCTAAGACGGATGAGCACCGCAGGGACCTACAGTTTGAAGTTGGAGATGAGGTCATGGTATATTTGGGCAAGGAGAGGCTCGCCAACACCGCAAGCAACAAACTTCGGCCTAGGAGGTATGGGCCATATAAAATCACCAAAAAGATCAACGCCAATTCCTATCATATAGCATTGCCAAACTGGCTTGGCAAAGTCTCACCAGCATTCAACATCCGTGACCTTAGCCCATGGAAATCGGATGGTCCTTTAGAGCTCAACAAAAACGAATCAGTGCCGGACTCTTTTAAAGAAGGAGAGAATGATGCGGACATCCGAACTGGCCACACTGATCGCGCGGACTCTAGCGGGTCTTCAAGGATCAAGCTCACAGAGGATGCACCTAGAAGGGCGGATCCCCAAGATATGCGAGCAAGGCGGATCTAGGAGTACGCCAGAAGGCGTATCCACATATGAGCATGGGCGGATCGCCAAGATTACTTCCTCAGGAAGTCGACCAACAGACAGTCTGACATTCCGTACCTGCGCCGTCGTACTCCTTGTCTGAGCAGACTATCCATTTTGCCCTTTGTCTTATGCCCTTTTGTAACCCTAGTAGGGGTAGTCCCTGTCCTTTGCTTATCTTTTAGAGGTTGTATTTAAACCCTCATTTTGTAAGGATATGGCAACTTTTATCAATCAAATATCATTTCTCTGTGAGAATTAAGGTTTATACCTTGTTATCGGGATTCACTCCTTCAAGTTAAGCTTGAGAAGAACATCTTTGTTGGTTTACGACTAAAACCTTCATTTCTCGCTTTCAATCCGTATCATTAGTTTAATTTTATCCTTTTTAAAATAAATATCGGCAGAAATTCTCAACACTACAAAAAAAAGCCTTTTACCGTTGGGTTTTTTTTACTGTAGCGACGGTTTTGAAAACCGTTGGAAAAATGTTGTTAATGCGGCCGTTGCTACCTTTAGCAACGGTTTTACTACCACGTCGGGGTAAGTTCTTACACCATTCCCTACAATAATTGATATAATTAATCTTAGTTGATATATATGATTATTGATAAATTTGACCCTTATAAAATAACAAAATTAATTACTAATTAATATATTATTTAATTAATTACAGGCTATGCATTTCAGCAAATGTGACAATCTTCAACTAAGTGGCCTCACCCACATTAACAGCCCAAAGAATCATATCTCAATTATTGATTGTAATGGTGTTTCTATCTCCAATCTTCAAATACAAGCACCCAAAGAGAGTCCAAATACTGACGGAATCGACATCTCTCAGTCGACATATGTTAATATTACTGACTCAAACATCGGAACAGGTGATTATATTTTTTTAAATTATCTTTGCATGATATTTATTTTTTCAATTAATTAATTAATGCATAAAAATATAAAGAATTTTTTTATTATAAATTGAATAAGTGATGATTGTGTTGCTATCAATGGCCAATCATACCATATTACAATCACCAATGTGAATTGCGGTCCGGGCCATGGTATCAGGTTCGTAGGGAAATTTAATCCTATTATTTTGAAAGGAAATTAGATGCTTAACTTTTAAAATGGCTAATTGAATTCTCAATGTATATTATATTGTAGTGTGGGAAGTTTAGGAAAAGATGGAAGAAATGATACTGTAGAAGATGTTCAAGTTCAATATTGTACTTTCAATGGAACTCAAAATGGGGCAAGAATCAAGACATGGCAGGTATCTATATATTTTAAAATTAATTGATTATTAATAACCAAGCAAAATATTTATAATTAAGTTAGTATATATTTAAATATCATGTTTTACTAATTTTCTTATAATTTTGTATATTTTTTCAGGGTGGATTAGGGTTTGCAAAAACAATCAGTTTCGAGCATATCACATTAATAGATACCCAAAACCCTATACTTATTGATCAATACTATTGCAATGGGGGACATAATTGCCAAAATGGGGTAATTTTTTTACACTTTTTTTGTGTATTTTTTTTTTGAGTTGGCAATAGAGAAGGGAGCAACATGACATCCCAACTATATTTGAAAAATACTCTTCCTTTCTTCTGGACCTTTATCTGAGTATTCTTCGTTCATCTTATTCTTCTTCTATTTTTCATCTTCATTTAACCCACCCTTCAATATATATATCCTAATATACCATAAAGGGAGTCCATACGGATCCAATCCTCCTCTGTGTATGCCAATGTTTTTAAAAGAAAAAAGTAAAAGCAGAACAACAGTCAACAAACAGTGTAATTAATGAACTCAAAATGTGATTAATTAATGCTTTTTTTTGTTTGTTTTTTGCAGACAACAGCAGTGGTAGTGAGTGATGTTACATACAGAGATTTCCATGGAAGTACAATAGATAATGAAGCAATTAAATTGGAATGCAGTGAGACCATAGGATGTAATAATATCATAATGGAAGACATTAACATAACCTCTTCCTCATCTAATTCTCAGACTCAAGCTTATTGCCAAAATGTCCATGGTTCTTCTCATTCTGTTCAACCTATTGTTCCTTGTCTAACTTCACTAATTAGCTAGGTGTTTCTTTTTAATTTTACTCTATACAAGTATACAATGTACCACATTTTTGTTACAATCACAAAATAAAGCCAAGTCTTGGGTTTCCAATATTATACCAAAGTTATAATCTCTACAATTTGTTTAATACAATTATTTAACTTCAACTTCATTTTCATGTTCTCGAACAAAATGAAATTTGATCTTGTTATGTTTCATTTTTCGGCATTGAACCGCATTTTTAGATGTATTTTTCATGTCATCATTAATTTGTATGAGATTCCAAAATGAACAACGCCTTTGATGTATTTATATATACAATATTGTACCACATTTTTTATACAGTTACAAAATATAAGGAAGTCTTGGGTTTCCAATATTATATCAAAGTAGCATATTTTGTAACTCATGATGAAGCACGTGTCGGGATCGCCTCTGTATATACTGAAGATCAAGTAAGTAATTCAAGTAAAAGTCCTTAGTCGACACAAATGATTACATATGTGTGGGTCTCTTTAAAAGCGCGATGCAAATGACACTTTTCCTGACAAACAATTGGTTGGAAAAAAGAGTCATTTGCTTTGCTTTTTTTAAAGGGCAAACGTGAATGAAACTAAAATTGATATTCACTCTTATTTTATAAGTTTACTCTCATTGTTTGGTCCCTACTCAATTTTATCATTTTTATTAGCAAGTTGGATTAAAAATTACATAGCAAATTAAGCTTTGTAGGTAATTTGTGTAAATAGTTGATAAATATCACAAAAACATTAGGGTAAAATTGGAGATAAAAAAATTAAAATTGTTCTACAATACTTTTAGGAATAGCTATTTAATCGTTCAGAGGTCAATATCATTTGGAATATGGTGGTACCTTTCTCGGATAAAGATGACTTTTTCTTCTGACATTTCTCAAAGGACAATTTGTACTCGTTAAAAGCTAGGTATCTGTTGGAAAATGAATGAGATGATTTGATAACAACTCAATTTGCTGTGGAAAGTCTATATATTATTGATGTGATACTGAGTTTAAATACAGTAGAAACACAGTTACAGAATAACTATTCAATAACTACATCCTACAAACCAGTGATTTAAATAACCACTTGAGGCAACTGACTAAAAACATACAGATAAAAAATATAGGATAAGATAACAGTTACTAAAGCATAAATTTAACACTCCTCCTTGCTTTCGTTACTGCAAACTCCAAGCTTTTCTCTAAAGAACTCTGAAGAAACATTTGTGTCCTGTTTTTTTTTTTCAATAATGAGGTCTGCAAGTGTGCGCTGTGGACATGCGTCTTTGGAAAAAAATGACTCAAGTATTTTCTCCTCATATTCATCAATCTCATCATAATCACCAAACTGAGTTTGAGTTTCAGAGAAACCATTAAAATCGTCAATGTCCCTTTCTTCATCTTCTTTTTTATCCCTGACATTTTCTTCTTCAGCTAAAGCAAATGCAGTAGTACCAGTAAGATTTTCTCCTCAGCCTCCTCTTGAACTTCCTTCTGCTGAATCAACGCCTCTTTCAAATTTTTTGAACTCAAACCTGATGAGATCATCTTTTCACAGACTTATGAATTAATTTGTGTTTCAGCAAACACTTTTTGCTCCTCCTTCAATGGATTCAATGCAAAGATCTTGCCTTTCATCTTCACTTTGAAGACATCTTTGTCCGCTGAATCCTTTATGATGCAGTGATTTGTTTCAAATAAAACTTTGAAACCGTTCTCAAGAAGTTGGCCAACACTTAACAAATTCTGACTTATGTTAGGCACAAATAATACATTTTTGATTATTTTTGTACCTGAAGTGCTCTTAATAGCCACTGTACCTTTTCCCTTCACTGGAATGTATTCTCCATTTTCAATTCTGACTTTGGAAACTGCTGATGTATCTAGCTCTTTGAACAAAGCACGATCATAAGTCATATGGTTCGTACATCCATTATCTATAAGCCAATTATCACTTGAATTTCCAGGAGCAAAACATGAAGCCACAAAAATATACTCATCTTCTTCGTCATCAGCAACTTGAGCAACATTTTTCTATTGAGTGTTGCTTTTGCAAATCTTTTGATGATGTCCCATCTTTTGGTATTTCTCACATTGTTGATCTGGTCTTCTCCAACATTTAAAAGGTGGATGACCTTTCTTCCCACAATGATGACAAGGAGGAAAGTCAGATTTATTCTTCTTCTACTTCATCCCTTTTTCTCCGTGACTGGATTGACCCTTTGCAAATAATGCACCTTCAACAAAATTCTCAGACCTTAAAAGTCTCCTCTGCTCTTGTGCCTGCAAAGCGTTCAACAACTCTGCCAAACTAATTTTTGACAGATCCTTAGTGTTTTCTAGAGAAGAAATGGTTGCTTCAAAACTTTCAGGAACAGTCACAAGAAGCTTTTGAACTAATCTAGAATCAGGAAATTCAGTACCGAGTAATCTTACTTTGTTAGCAATGCTAATCAATTTGTTTGAATACTCTTTGACAGTTTCCGAATCCTTCATCTATTGACATTCAAATTCTCTGATCAAGTTAGGAGCCTTCATTCCTTTGATCTTCTCATCTCCTTCAAATTCCTTCTTCAAGAAATTCCAAACTTCAAAAGCTGATTTCATTATCATGATTCTGATAAAGATATCAGATGAGACTACAGTAAATAACGTAGCCCTGGCCTTCGACTTTCTTGATTTCTTCTCCTTGTGATTTTTTATCTGCGCCATAGTTGGATTATCAGACAATGGAGGAACTTCGTAGTCCTCTTCACCAGCTTCCCAGAGATCATTAGCCTCTAGATGTGCTTCCATCCTTGCTGTCCAAATATGATAGCCTTCACCATTGAAAACAGGTGGTGCTAATGTAGTAAATGGAGTTTGTGACAAATCCATAAAAGAAGAAGAGAAAAAAATAACAAATTCACAAATTCACAAGTCCCTCAAGAAGAGAGCTCTGATACCATTTGTTGGAAAATGAATGAGATGATTTGATAACAACTCAATTTGCTGTGGAAAGTATATATATTATTGATGTGATACTGAGTTTAAATACAGCAGAAACACAGTTACAGAATAACTGTTCAATAACTACATCCTACAAATCAGTGATTTAAATAACCACTTGAGGCAATTGACTAAAAACATACACATGAAAAATACAGGATAAGATAGTAGTTACTAAAGCATAAATTTAACAGTATCAGATTATTGAGTCTGCTCATACCATGGTGTCAAGGAGAAAATGAAGGATAAATCTATGGAGCTTAGTTCTTCCCCCTAAATTGAAGTTTTTCCTTTGGAGATTTGCTACTAAATTGCCTATAGAATTCGCCTCATTCGGTAGCATGTTAGTGTTCTAATTGAGTGTTTTCTTTGTATGAACCACGTTGAACACGACTGACATCTTTTTGCGGAACGTTCGTACGTGAATCAATATTGGGCAACAGTTCAATCACCAACTCATGGAGTAGAATGGAAGCAGGTCAAAGATTGGTTTATTGATATGTGTTAAGCAGAAAATTATCTTTTGGTAGTGGTTCTCTTGTCTATCTGTACACCGAGGAATGCTCAGCTTTGGTCGAAGTCATGGCGGAATCCCAACAACGGCGTAAAAAGTTCAATGTGGTTTTCATATGATTGGCGGCAAGGACAGATGACAAATATTGATACTAGGATGACTAAGGATCAGGGGAATAAGCAACAGCAGAATTTCTAGAGAAAACAAATAGAAGAGCAGGTGAAATGAAATGTAGACGCAACTATTGTTTCTGTTGGAAAATGAATGATATGATTTTATAACAACACAATTTGATGTGGAAAGTATATATATCATTGATGTGATACTGAGTTTAAATACAGCAGAAACACAGTTACAGAATAACTGTTCAATAATTACATCCTACAAATCAGTGATTTAAATACCCACTTGAGGCAACTGACTAAAAACTTACAGATGAAAAATACAGGATAAGATAGCAGTTACTAAAGCATAAATTTAACACTCCTCCTTGCTTTGGTTACTGCAGACTCCAAGCGTTTCTCTAAGGAACTCTGAAGAAACATTTGTGTCCTGTTTTTTTTTTCAATAATGAGGTCTGCAAGTGTGCGCTATGGACATGCGTCTTTGGACAAAAATGACTCAAGTATTTTCTCCTCATGTTCATCAATCTCATCATAATCACCAAATTGAGTTTGAGTTTCAGAGAAATCATTAAAATCGTCAAGGTCCCTTTCTTCATCTTCTTTTTTATCCCTGACATTTTCTTCTTCAGCTAAAGCAAATGCAGTAGTACCAGTAGGATTTTTCTCCTCAGCCTCCTCTTGAACTTCCTTCTGCTGAATCAACGCCTCTTTCAAATTTTTTGAACTCAAACTTGATGAGATCATCTTTTCACAGACTTCTGAATTAATTTGTGTTTCAGTAAACACTTTTTGCTCCTCCTTCAATGGATTCAATGCAAAGATCTTGCCTTTCATCTTCACTTTGAAGACATTTTTGTCCGCTGAATCCTTTATGATGTAGTGATTTGTTTCAAATGGAACTTTGAAACCGTTCTCAAGAAGTTGGCCAACACTTAACAAATTCTGACTTATGTTAGGCACAAATAATACATATTTGATTATTTTTGTACCTGAAGTGCTCTTAATAGCCACTGTGACTTTGGAAACTGCTGATGTATCTAGTTCTTTGAACAAACCTAATAAGATGACCACGTCACTGAGTCAAATAAACAGTAGAAAAATACATAAAAATGGATGCCAAAACTAACCAAAGTATTTTTTGATACATAAGATGACCACGTCACTTGTAGGAATTGAAAATCCCCATCCCCAAAGTGGGAGTTGAACATGAACAACTAAGTAAAGATGAGAGCTACATAGGATGAAGATTATAGATTAGGCTTATTTAATTTACACAATAAAACTTGTTGATTGATCAAAGCTTGGTGGAAAACTAAGGCATACCAAGTGGTAAATAGTAATAGCTTGGCTGTTACAAGCCTCACCAGAATAAGAGATAAAACATAACTCAGCAGTAAAGAATTAAAGTAATAGCTTGGCTGTTACTTATGGAAATTATAACCAATTCAGCAAATGCTACCTACACTCTGTCATTTCCAATCCCATGCTTTGCACTTCATTCTGCTCAATCCCTTGCTGTGATCTGCTTCCTTCTCACACTCTTTGGGTTTTGTATAGGTACTTTTTGAAACAGTGTCAATGTTTGGGTTTTTGCCCAAATTTTACTTCAATTAGTGTTTGACTCCTTATTTTCTATTGCAGACAAGTGAAATTAACAAAAGCAAATTAACAATCCAAAAGCACATATTGGATTAAATAGATGCAATTATGTCTCTATTTATAATATTAATATCTTTGCTCCTGAAAATAGCCCCAATACTAATGGAATTGATCTCTCTCTTTCACACAATATTCATATTTTCAATTCAATCATTGGAACTGGTAATTCTTTTATTTAATTATTTTACTTGTTTTCATGAAATATATTATCAATTGATTGTGATATTTTTTAATAATAATAATTATTATTGTTAATTTTTTTTAGGTGACAAGTTATGATTGTATTGCTATCAATGGAGGCTGCTCATATATCAATGTCACCAAAGTTACCTGTGGACCAGGTCATGGAATTAGGTTAGTGGAAAATATTACCAAAAACACTAAATTATCTAAATGTAATAATAATGAAAATGATTTGTTGCTTAAGGATTTATCTATTTTATTTTTTGGATATGGAAATATATAGTGTAGGGAGGTTAGGAGATCGCGGAGTAAAGGACATCGTGGAACAGGTTCATGTTCGTAATTGTACATTCCTTAATACTCAAAATGGTGTAAGAATCAAAACATGGCCAGTAAATATAACAATAATTCATTATCAATCGTTCATAATAAATAATTAATAACTTAGATTTAACATAATATTTTATTTATTTGGTCCATCTAGGGAGGATCGGGACATGCTAATCAGATTTCATTCAGGGATATTGTCAATACCCGACCCAAAATACCAAATAATAAGACGGTGAGACAAAAGTAACGAACACTTATGGGTCAGAAATACGATTCTAATTTCTAAGAGAATGATCTCTATCTGATTACCTGAACGTTTATCAATCTTTAACCACATTAATTTAACACAATCACCTAATAACTCATTACTGTAAGACCTGTACCCTAGACGTTTCGTTCTATATCAAATTTCATTCTCTTTGATCTATAGTCACCAATGTATTCTCAAAACCAAATTTTCTCAGCAATAATATCAAAATCTATATTTATGTCACTTAATTCCTACACGACAAACATATGCTTTCGAAATTCTAATAAACTCTTGACAAGAAATTTAATCATAACTATTTAATTTAATTTACCTAATTTGCTTGGACTTGATAATTTTTTATCAAGCTTCCTACGTATCCCATAATTCTCGATTGGGAATCAAAGCCACGTAGTTCTAGTTCTGACATATTCTAAATAATCTAAACAACTAATTAAACCAAATAATCTGATATTAATATATTTAACTAGCCCAAAAGTAGCTTCAAAATTTATAGAAATTAATCTAGTTATAACCTAAATAATAATTACTTGCTAGAGAGCATTGGGATATGTTGTTATCAAAGGCATGTTAATTTCATAGGAAGTAATGTATTTTGAACATAACACATAGACCTAAAACCTTCATAACATTGTAGCACACCATACCTTGATAACATAACTACCAATCTAATCCCAGAGACTGGAAGCAGGGTTCACTAAAGATCAGACGACATAGAACATATCAATTTCAGGTCATGGAAGAACTAAGTTGAACCCTCATATTGATTTTCCTTATTAATTGTATTTTATTTTAGGTTATGTCATAGTGTATATATTACAAGATTGAGTGTGATATATTAATTGACATTAAAACTCATAAGCTTTCATTGACAGAGACCAGAAATCACTTGTTAACAAAATGCCTTAAAAGGCTAAAGTAGCAGATTAAAATTGCCATCCCTTTCTACAAACATCCATACAGGAGAAGACTATTAAATTTCTAAATATTGGATGTTCTTCCAAAAGAAAAAGGAATAAACCCAAGGCTATGGTTGAACCCTGAATAATGTGGAACAAATATTAATAGATATTTCATTGCATCTTTACCTATAAAACATTAAAAAACTCACTTCAACTTGTCTACTGATCTCTACAGTAGACTAACAGATTTTCACTAAATGAATGAAACAAAAACAATGCTTAAGAAATTTACTTTGTCATAGAGCAGACAACTGCACCACAGATACCAGCTATTGCATCAAAACATTCAGCAATTAAAATTCATCCAAACTACAAAGTCTAAGTCTAAAATGACTTTTTTTTTTTATTATGGAATAAGCCCAATTCAAAATCACCTCCAAGTCTAAAACCACTTTTATCAACTAAACAAACCAGAGAACCAAAAAAAACATCTTAGTCAGCAATAACCCCAGAAAAACCCATCCAGGAGGTCATCTTCCTCCTTTCTATTTTAATCCCAACCAAAATAGACCAGCCACAGAGACATGCACTCTCAGTTCAAAGAACACAGAGAATACCAACATATATGCAAACTGTAAGCAAAATCTTAGAAAATCAGATGCATGAACAGAAAACACGAACAAGGAAAATTTACCATTGACAATCCTTTTGCATGTATAAATCGGAGCACCAAGGATCTCGAGGAAAATCAACGATGACCCTTAACCCTTTCAGAGGGTTCAAACCTCTGCCAAACCCGCCAGAAGTCTCGATTGGAGGAGCTTACTCTGGTTTCCAAAAGTGAAAGGGGGAAGAATCACCAGAGAGTGTTTGAAAGTAAGAGGACCATAACAAAAACCTTAGGAAACCGTTGTACAATGGTGAAAGGAAGATCGATTCAAACGTCAGTGACTGCAAAACCGCCCCTCAGAACCCATAGCCCGATCGTTCTTTAAAAAATAGTGAGAGAGACAGAAGGGAGTGGGAAGATTGTGAAGAAGGAAGAACTTACTTTTTCCCTGACTTTTTCCCCCAATTCGTTTTTCTACCCCCCTTCTTTCTCAGAGATGAACCGACCCATTTTATTCCATAATCCCAAAATTCCAAATCAACCCTTCATAAAAATAATAATTCATTTTACTACCCATATTTCCCATATGTTTTTTTCTTTTGTTCTTCAAACTTATCTAACTATATAGTTTAATATCATAATTGATACCTGCAAATTGAATTAACTCCTATTTTTTTTTTTTTTGAAAGGAAATTAACTCCTATTATGTACTTATAACATCTAATTGGATTTATATGAATAAAAATACACACATAATTAGTTAATTAATAAACTTGAAAATATGATATAGTCTTATATCAAATTATAATTAATATTTGGGTAAATAATTATAAAATCCCTGTGTTTTTATCTAACACACTACTTAGTCCCTGCATTTTTAGAAATAATTATATAATCCTCTAGTTTTTGTTTTTATTAACTCATTAGTCCTTATGCTTGGGTCAATGGTCAAACTATACTCAATAAACTTTAAAATACCAAAATTATCCTTTACTTTATGTTTTAATAATAAAACATCTATTTTTCCTATTTTTTATTTTTTTTCTCATTTTTACTACATAATCACAGTCTCTCCAATATATATAAACTCCAATATAAAGTAATTGATTTATTCATTTTTATATAATTATAGAATTTTAATTTACTAACGTAAAATTTATTGACTAAAACATAAATGAAACATATTTCAAAAATTATTAAAATATGAATAAGACTATCATTGTAAAAAGTTTTTATAATTCTAATAAATTTTACGAATGAAGAAAAAAATATATGATTTAAAAAAAAATTATAATATTATTTAATATTAGTTTAAAGATATTATATTAAAAATAATTATAATTTAAAAAATAAGTAATAAATTTTTTCAAGTATATTAATTTTGGTGTATATGTAGTTCAAAAACTTCACTAAAATTAATTACATTAAATTTGAAACAAAAAGATAAATTTTGTTATGTATATAGGTAGGGGTAATTTTGGACTTTCATTTAGAAAAACAAATGGAAGGACTAAAGAATTGTTTAAGATAATACTTAAGTACCTTATAATAATATGATGGACTTACTAGCGTGTTAAGTAAAAACATAAGAACCTTATAATTATTTACCCTTAATATTTTTGGGCACGGACGTGACATATATCATATTTCATAACTCTAAAACCCCTATCAAATAGATCAACATTACTGCAACGGACACAAATGTGCAGAAAATGTATAATAAAACTTTGTTAAAATTGAATTAATTTATTAATATACAAATAAATATTTTTTTATTTAATGTAGGGTGTGACCGTAAAAGTGAATGGAATAATATATAGTGGAGTTAAAGGAACATCAGCAAGCAAGCAATTTGTGGTGGTATAATAATGGATCATCTTAACATAAGCTCATCCAACCCGGGAAAGCAGATTCATGTCTTTTGTAACCATGTTAATGGAACTTCTACCTTGACTATACCTGTTGTACCTTGTCTTTCAAAATATATGTAAGACTATATTGTTCTTTTTTATTTATTTAGTGACAATTGGGTTTTTTTTCTTTTTCTTCTTAGCTTATTTTTTGTTGTGTTTTACTCCAAATACTATATATAAAGTGTGTGTTTAAAATTAAGAAACAACTTCTAATAACGACCTTGAAAGAAAAATCAGAAGTTACAAAGCCAGAAATCAGAAAAATCATATTAAGTCAGAAAAATCAGAAGTAACGAAATCGGTATTCAGAACCATTTTCAGTGCAAGTTGTGAAGGTTAGCGTGTGCGAAAGTGAAAGTTACTTATTGACAATGTAATAAGTTAAGAGTTAATTTGTGAAGTTTAATAAGTTCAGGGATTATTCCTGAAAAAATTGGAGATATAACCAACTTTTTGATACCTTTCATTCATCAATGGATACAATTTTCTCTCCTTATTTCATTCTTAAAAAGGTAGTTTAGTTTGATAATACCTAATAAAGTCTTTAAGAATTCAGTTTTATCACCAAATAATAATAAAAACAGCTGATAGAGGGTTTCAATCATGATAACCTCATTTGTTTAGTATAAAAAAAAAAATTGGACGCTTTTGATTACACTACAAGAAATCGTAGATGTTAGGGACCGCAAATTCAGTTGCAATTTGGTCCCTAAATGTAGACTGGATTTGATGAGGTAACAACAGAATTTATTCAGTCAGCAACACTCTGCTCAGTAACTGGTTAATGCCTATTTTTACGACGTACTCACAAACTTTGAGACATACACAACACTATCTAGTAGCAAGTAAACGTTGGTAACATACAGACTAAATATTTAGTCGTTAGGCCATAAAATGTAGCCAACTCCACTTGGGAAATATTTCCAATCCTTGTCTTACAGACGGAATGTAAATATTTGGGACATAATATTCCGTCCGGAGTAATTTTATTATATTAAAATTAATATTTTGCACAAAACAGAACATTAAATTTGGATCGAAGAGAGTTTCTTTGTAGTAAAACAATAACTACAACATAAATGCATAATTATTAATGACTAAAATATTAAAATTCAGATCAAAATTCATTGTAAAGGTGAGAGTTGAACAGGAACAACTAAGTAAAGTAAAGATGAGAGCTACGTAGAGGATGAAGATTATAGAATAAGGCATACCAACTAGTATATGATTGGCTGTTACAAGCTTTACTTATAATCAGTGGCAAATATATGATTACTCCATTGGGTCCGATTTTACATGTGTGTTCGCAAAAAAAAAAAATATTTGCTAAATCGAACTTGTTCACTTTTTTTTTTATATATGCATGTTATGATTTGAAGAACCAATTTTTAAATATTAATGTACAATTTCTCAAAATTAAATTAGATTTCGTTTAAGAGTCCTACCATGTAAAAAAATTGGATTTAAGGAGGCCCCAACAGGTAAAAAAAATTAATAATTTGGATTTAAGGAGGGCCTAACATGTCCAAAAAAAAATTAGAAATTTGGATTTAGAGAGTATCTAATAGGTCCAAAATATTGAAATCTTGAATTTTGGATTAGCCTAACACTTAATGGGCCATTTTGTGGGGCTAATTCAACACCAGTATATTTCTTTTTTTTTTTGTTTTGAGACAGTGGAGGCCGAAACTACCCGGGTCAAGGTGGTTCCGGCGGCCGGAGCCCCAGGCCCCCTGTCTACACCCTGCTTATGATCGATTATAGTAAATAATTGTGATAAATTATAGTAACATATAATCTGTTACTTATGGAAATTATAATCAATTCACGAAATGCATGGGTCAAAAGGCCCAAAATATGTTGCTAACTACAGGCATAAATATCATATAAAGAAGACCCCTAGAAAAAAAAACAAATTTGGCAGAAATATCTAGTTATTGCACTTAAGTGGTTTGTATTTCAACTAGATGTGTGCAATGCATTTTTACATGTCGATTTGCATCAGGATGTTTACATGGTTCAACCTGCTAGTTTTATTGATCGGCTCAGCCTCAAGCTGTTTATAAATTGCGAAATCCTTGTATAATCTTAAACAATCCCCTCATATGTAGCATGAGAAATTGACATCTCGATTACACATTTCATCTGCCCGGGTTTCAAAACGGGTAGCTCTTTATATTTTTTCATCAAAGTGGATGTGCATATCTATTGCTTGATTTATGTAAATAATTTACTAATTATCAAGTTCCTTATGGCCACCTTTACTATACGCAATCTAGGGAAACCACATTATTCCTGTGCGGTAAACAAGGTCTCACAATTCATGCATGCTCCGACTGCGACACAATGGTCTGCAGTTAAACGGATTTTAGTTGAATTGTTTGGCATCTCATGGTTTGTTTATGGAATCCAGCCACTTCAGCCCTATCTCTACTAGAAGTAGAAAACTGTCCTTAAGGAAGTAGAAAACTGTCTCCTGCTCTTCTATCCAAGTCAAGTATGGATCCTTAGCCACAGCGGCGACATGTGAAATGAGCTGGCTCCAAATGCAATAATGTCTCAATTTATAATATTAATATCTTTGCTCCTCAAAATAGTCTCAATACTGATGGAATTGATCACTCTTTTTCATCCAACGTTCATATTTTTGATTCCAGTATAGGAACTGGTAATTCATTTATTTAATTATTTTACTTATTTTCATGAAATTTATTGTCAATTGATATTTTTAAAAAAAATCCCTTTGATGACAGGCGATGACAGGAAATATTAATGTACAATTTCTCAATATTAAATTAGATTTTGTTTAATAGTCCTAACATGTTAAAAAATTTGGATTTAGGAAGGGTTGGACAGGTAAAAAAAATTAGAAATTTTGATTTTAAAGAGCCTATCACGCCAAAAAAATTATTAATTTGGATTTAAGGTGGCCTAACATGTCAAAAAGAAATTAGAAATTTGAAGTTAAAGAGGCTTAACAGGCTCAAAAAATTAAAAATTTGGATTTATTGATTATCTAATAGACCCAAAATATTAAAAAAATTTATTTTTGACAAGCTTAATACGTAATGGGCCATTTTGGGGGCTAATTCAACCCCTGATAAAAACAAAATTGGGAAAATTTGAGACAGGGGCCGAAACTACCCGGGTCAAGGTGGTTCCGGCAGCCGGAGGGGTCGGGACTCAGACCCCCTGTCTACGCCCCTGATAAAGAGATATATTTTGGTAAAGAATAATGTCTTGTCTTCTGCAGCAAGTAAACTTGTCTGCAGAGGTCAAGAAAATATATTTTTGATGTTGTGACTTCAATAATTCCATTTTATTGAGGTGTGTAAGCAGATAATGTTTTATTGAGGTGAATTTTGTGCCATTGTGAGTTCTTATATTTTTCACTTGATCAAATCAGCCAGTCTCTTCCGTTTTCGTTCCGCCTGCTACCCCTTTCGAATTCAAATTCGCTGGAAGTTTATACTGTGTTGATTTCGAACTAACAGTATAAATTTATGTAACATTTAGTAGCCATCTACAATAGGATAAAAACTGTCCCATTGAACCAAGGTTTTACTTAAGGATGTTCAGACTTTTTGCAGTGAGTACAGAATATATCTTCCTTGTTATTGCTGTTCTCATGATCATTCCCCTCGTGTAAATAGCTGCAAAAAATTCAATAACAACAATTTTATTCACTTTAATCAACATTCTTATTGCTGTTCTCATGATCATTCCCCTTGATTTAATAAGCTTTATTTTTGTTTCCTTTGATATTTAATTTAATACTTTTTGTTTTATTTATTTTAGTCCTTAATTTGGAACGTTTCATTTTATCCATTCTTTGAACCTTTATATTTTATTCATTTTGGTCCTAATTTAAAGTTTTCTTCTCTTTTTCAATTAGGTCCCTGAATAAACTTTTTAAGTTTATTCAGTTTAGTCCTTTATGCATTTTTACACCATAATTAATTATATAGCTATGTTATTTGTTTCCAACTTTTTATTTTGGCGGATATGAGTATGAGAGAACAATGCTTTGGTGCGGATGGAAGACCCAAGAATGCCCGGATGGAATTGTGACAGAAGTCCATGAGGAATCTAAAGTCCTCAGAAATGACTTCACATGGCTTCGGAGTTCACATGACTCGGAATAATTACAAATTATGGAAAACTCGATCAAAATCCGGTTTTCTCTTGTTGTAATTTTAATTTTTTTTATTTTTAATACAAAGTATTTTTCAGCAAAAAAAAATATTTTCTCCTGATTACTTAAAAAAAATTGTACGTATTTAACTTTTTTTTTAATATAAACCTCATTAATATTTTTATAACAGATAATCCTAGTTAGGATGCAAATTCTTAGCAGTAACATCGCTAATACATATAAGAATTGAAAGCAAAAAAAAACAAATTGTTAGCATTGGAAAGAGACTACCACTAGTGGAAAAAAAGACATTAGTGACGGGTTTTAGTGACATTATCGACGTGGTTTGCACGTCGTACTGCGCTCCTCGCAGTTGCTCCAAAGGCGTTTTAAACGTGCGTCACAATTGACCCAAGATCAATTGCGATGCTCCAAATGTTTGTTGCAATTGACCTAGTTTTATTGATGGGGCTCGGCTTCAAACTGTTTTTAAATTACGAAAATCCTTATATCGTCTTAAACAATACTGATGAAGTGGAGCGAGCCTTGAACTATTTGGAGAAAGTTGATCCGGTGGCAAAGCTGAAATTTTGAAGTTAAAATAGGGTTGTTTAGCCATCCGAGGTCGTTTAGGGCCTCAAAACGGCGGTTTTGTGTTTTTTCGAACTTTCAATGTTTTTCCTGTTTTGTTGCTTTTCCTTTTTGGTTTCGAATTATGTTTTATTTTTCAGCCTATATAAAGGCTCGACCCCCCCTTATGTAAGGGGCTTTTGATTAATAAAATTTCGGAGTTTATTCTCTCTTTTCCAATTTTCGTTATTCGTGCGCGCTTCAACGATCGTTGAAGGTTTTAAGCATTGTTCTTGCGCGAACAATCGTTTAGGACAAAAGTCTATTTATTCGGCTGCATCAAATACCCTCATATGTAGCATGAGAAATTGACACCTCTATTACACATTTGGTCTCCTGGGGTTTCAAAACGGGTAGTTAGTTACATTTTTTTTAGGGAAAATTACATGGAAAATCATATGCCACTAAATATTTATGGTTATGTCAAATCTTATTTGGAATTTTATCAATATGGAAGTTATCAATAACTATTTATTTTAAAGAAGGTTAAAAGATGGTGGTTATCTTTTAGTGCATGACATTTCTAAAATAAAAATGAACCTATTTGATATAATACAAATAAAAATTATCAATTTGATTAAAGTCAAAATATTATTACCATTGGTGATGTTAATGTAATTCACCCTTTTTTTTATCAAAGTGGATGTGCATGTGTATTGCTTGATATATGGTCCGTAGTTAAACGCATTTTACCTTATTTGAATTGCATGGCATCTCATGGCTTTTCCGATGTCGGTTAGGGTGGATGCCAGGATAATGGTATGTCTACTAGCAGGTACGCAATGTTTACGGGGAAGTCTTTATTATCTTAGTCCTTAACGAAGTAGAAAACGGAAGTCGAGTATTGATGCTTAGCCACGGCCACATAGGAATTGAGCTGGCGCCAAATGTTAATGTTAATGACAGGTCATCAATCCAAGTGCAAAACACAGAGTATTTTTATATTCCATCTAATGGGTATTATTTATCAATGACAAAATCTCACTAATCTTAAGTTAAATAGTAAGAATTGCTCAGAATCAATTGGATATCTTAGCACAGTAAACTTTTTTTTAACCAATTTAATTTATTTGGTGATAAGATACGTTTAAATTCCTATTAGTATTACTAATATGTAATTAAATATAATAAAATCTGAATTATCAGAAATCCAATTACAATGAAATAAGTCCAATGAGTGAGAAAAAGTAAATACAAAATCAACTATATGTATATATATATATATGAGTAAATGATCCAATTTCTCATTCGGTAATAGAATATGTTACTGTTTCTTCATTTCTTGAAGTTAAAATGCAGGGTTTAGTACTTCAAGCCTTCATTTGGGTATTTTTAATTGTTTAAGCCTTCATTTGAATGATTATGTTTAATGTGAAAGATTTTGGAGATGAAAACTGATAATTATAATGTAATTACTTCCCATTTTATGTTTTATACTTGTTTCTGTATATATAATAAAAATATTTTTCTCAATTTTTATAATATATATAGTAACAATATACTATATTAATATTATTTTAATTGTTATTTTTGAAGGCTTTTTTAAATGGATGGGGGAGCTTTGTGTGAAGCACATAAAGAGAATGGACCAACTCTTGTAGTGCCATTGGGAACATTTCTTTTAAGCCTTTCATATTTAAAGACCCTTGCAAAACTAATGCTATCAATATTAAGGTACATGCTTCTTCTTTTTATTTATAAACTAAACATTTAATATGCCATTTTATGATAATAATAATAATAATAATAATGGATAAACAGTGTTGAGTGAGTTTCGAATTGAGTAAATTGAATTAATTATCGAAAAATAAATTGGTGACAGGTTATTGGGAGAATATATAGTAGCACCAAGTAGCGGTGAATGACCTAATTGCAATACTCATTTTTGGCTGATGTTTGATGGTGTAGAGTCATACCCGTTGATGGACCGGATACTTTTGATGGCTAGGGCTCAACTTGGTGGACTAATCAGATTATTTATTTATTAAAATATATCGAGATAAATTCAATTTTGTCTAAAGATTATTTAGAAGTGCATATATATCCTTCATGTCCTTAACGTTAAAAAAAATTATTTAACGTTTTCAACTTGGATTTTAGACATACTGAGCCCAAATAAGAAAATTGATCATTTATACGGTGTTCATTGTATACCAATAGGATTGTTCATTGTTCATTTATAAGAAAATTTGATATTTTTCAAAATAAGATATTTCTAGGGTGGCAAAACATATAAAAATGATTTAGAAAATGGTAAATAAAAAGGTTAAAATATATTTTTTTAGTGTAATTTTCTCTTTTTGTTTGTATGGACTAAGTTTATTTGTTGCAATCCAAGCATTCAAAGGTGGACTCCATATTATCTAGGACTAAACTTGTTTCAAATTAGAAATTATTGTGCGGAATTAATGAAAGATAAAATAATAAACAATCGAAAAACACAGATTTATGTGGTTCACTAACATTGTGTTGGTTAGTGGCAGAAGGAGAATAGTATTTTTAGGAGGCGAAAATCAGATTACAATGATTAGGTTTACATAATGAGGTATTTATAATACCCAATCGAACCTAATCCCACTAGGAACCCATGATCCCAATCCCACTAGGAACCCATGATCCCAATCCAACTAGGAATCCGAAACCCAATACTACTCCGAATAGAAAACCCATGATTCAAGGCATTACGACAAATCTCCATCTTGACTTGAATCCTCCTCAAAACATAATAGATGAACCCATGACAGTGCCAGATGAACAGACTTCTCCCTCTGCCTCAGAGTCGCCCCCACAGGGCAACTAATAATCTCTGACGTTTAGCAAGTCCAAACAGTGTTGAAACTTGCTATGTGGAACAGGCTTGGTAAACATGTCAACCGGATTGTCAGCAGTGCCTACCTTCTTCACCTCGACCCTCTTCTCACTTCTCAAAAAATGATACCTCACATCTATATGCTTGGTCCTCTTATGATGAACCTGATCCTTGGCTAAACAGATTGCACTCAAACTGTCACAATACACTGTAGCCTGATCATGATGTAGACCAAGATCACTAACCAGTCCTTTAACCCAAATCCCCTCCTTAGCAGCTTCAGTCAGTGCCATATACTCTGCTTCCGTAGTAGACAAAGTCACTGTAGGATGCAAAGTAGCTTTCCAACTGACAACTGAACCGCCAAGAGTGAAAACATAACCAGTCATAGATCTTCTACTGCCAACATATCCAGCATAATCAGAGTCTAAAAAACCTGTCACCAAACACTTTGTATCACCTTCATAAATGAGACCAACGTCAGATGTACCTTTTAGGTACCGAAAGATCCTCTTCACAGCTTGCCAATGCTCCTTGCCAGGTTCACCCATAAACCTGCTAACAACACTAACAGGCTGTGCAAGATCAGGTCTAGTGCAGACCATTGCATACATCAAGCTTCCTACTGAACTAGCATAGGGAACTCGAGACATGTACTCCTTCTCTTCAGCAGACTTAGGTGCAAAAGCAATAGACAGATGTGCACTTGCAGCACTAGGAGTATCTATGGGCTTTGCGGTAGACATGCCAAATCTTGACAAGATCTTCTGAATATAGCCCTTCTGTGACAGAAAAAGTTTCCTTTTGCTTCTGTCCTTGTAAATCTCTATTCCCAGAATTTTCCGAGCTGCACCCAAATCCTTCATCTCGAACTCTGCGCTGAGAAGACCCTTCAACTTCTGAATGTCGTGCTTCTTCCTTGCAGCTATCAACATATCATCTACATACAACACCAGATGGATAAAAGACTCATCTTCAAGTTTATTGTAATAAACACAACAATCATATGGGCTCCTGGTGTAGCCCAGCTGCATCATGCAGATGTCAAACCTCTTATATCACTGCCTAGGAGACTGCTTAAGTCCATACAAAGACTTCTTCAACTTGCAAACATAATTCTCCTTCCCAGGAATCTGGAAACCATCTGGTTGGGTCATGTAGATCTCTTCCTCCAAATCTCCATGCAGAAAGGTTGTCTTTACATCAAGTTGCTCAAGCTCCAAATCCTGATGTGTAACTATAGCTAGGAACACTCTAATAAAGGTGTGTCTGACTACTGGTGAGAATATCTCATTATAATCCACTTCCTCTCTTTGATTGAAACCTCTAGAAACAACTCTAGCCTTATACTTGACTCCCTCTACAGGTGATATCCCTTCCTTCATCTTGAGAACCCACTTGCAAGTAATAATCTTTCTCCCTGGAGGTGGTATGACTAAATCCCATGTTTGATTCTTATGAAGGGACTCCATCTCATCTCCCATAGCAGTAAGCCATTTCTCAGAATCGGCACCTGAAATAGCTTCCTAGTAAGTTGATGATTCACGAGTGTCCACCTCTTCAGCAACCTGTAGTGCATAGCCCACCATGTCCTTATACATCTTAGGTGGCCTAACTCCAACCCTCCTTGGTCGATCTTGAGCTAAGCTACGATCTGTAGCTTCAGATGGTTGAGAAACTGATGGTGTAGATTCTGGTAGCTCTATTTCTGCTTCAAACTCTTGTTCCTTCAAGCCACTCTCACTCTGTATGACCTGAAACTCCACCTGTTTATCAATGCTATCAGTTTATGTTTCAGTTGTAGGCTTCACAATGGGTCTAAGCACAGATTTTTTGTCAAAGACTACATTTCTGCTCAAAATGACCCTTTTCTTTGATGGAGACCAGATCCTGAAGCCTTTGACTCCATCTCCATAGCCTACGAACACTCCCTTCTTGGCTCTTGGCTCTAGCTTACCCTCATTAACATGATAGTAAACTGTGCACCCAAAAGCTTTCAAATTTGATTAACCAGCAACCTTTCCTGGCCACATTTCTGTAGGCGTCTTGAGCTGTATGCCGGTGTGTGGTCCGCGGTTAATCAGATAACATGATGTGTTCACCGCTTCAGCCTAGAATCTTCTATCTAACCCAGTGTTAGAGAGCATGCACCTCACCCTCTCCAGTAATTTCTGGTTCATTCGTTCAGCTACACCATTCTGTTGCGGTGTATTCCTGACTGTGTGATGCCGAGCAATCCCTTCATCCTTACAGAACTGATCAAATGCATACGAGCAGAATTCTAGACCATTATCAGTTCGCAGCCTCTTTATCTTCTTTCCTGTTTGGTTTTCCACCAATGCTTTCCACTGCTTGAAATTCTTGAAAGCTTCAATTTTATGCTTCATCATGATGACCCAAGTCATCCTTGAATAATCATCAATCAGAGACATAAAATATCTGTCACCTTCCAAAGACTCAACTCGAGATGGACCCCAACAATAAGAGTGGATGTAATCAAGTGTGTCTTTTGTTATGTGAATAGCTTTGGAAAACTTGTTGCGATGTAGTTTCCCAAAGACACAGTGTTCACAAAGCTCCAGACTCTTGACCTTATGACCATCAAGAAGATCATCCTTTGATAGAATCTGCATCCCTCTTTCGCCCGTATAACCAAGTCTCATATGCCATATCTTTGTCATATCCTCCTGGTCAATCTCTGACAATGCAGCATTAGCTGAACCTGTAATAGTGGAACCTTGTAGGAAATACAAAGTACCATGCTTCACACCTTTCAGAATCACATCAGAACCTTTACAAACATGTAGAACTCCATCTTTTCCTGACCAGCTGAGACCCCTGCTGTCTAACAGACTGAGAGATATTAGATTCTTAGTCATCAACGGAACATTCCTGACTTCGTTCAACGTGCAGAACTTACCATCATATGTCCTCAAGTTGATTGAGCCTATTCCAACTGCGTTGCAGACATGACTATTAGCCATTGAAATGCTACCTCCATCTACCTGGTTATAAGTTGAAAACCACTCTCTCCTTAGACAAATATGATAAGATGCTCCCGAATCAAGAACCCACACATCAGAGTGATGAGTGTGTCCATCAGCAACTAGAGCAATATCGTTTTCAGAGCTGCTGTCGCCATCTGCTACAGCAGCAGAACCTGGTTGATTTACTGATTTCTTCTTCTTCTTTGGACAATCAGTTTTCCAATGTCCTTTCTCCTTATAGTAATTACAGGTGTCGTCTGGCTTGGGACCCTTTGAGAACGGCTTCTTAGACTTCTTCTTTCCACCGTTTCCCTTTCCCTTATTGCCGCTGGCAAACAGTCCAGAGGCCTGATTATCTGCACCTGCATTGCTCGCCTTATGGCGCAACTCTCTGCTATGAAGAGATGACCTAACTTCTTCCAAAGTGATGAGGGCATCTTGCTCGCCCACATGAACCCGAATACTAAGAACGAGGGACGAGAGGAACCATCGAAGGACGGCCCGGGCAAGGACATTCAACCCAGCACGCGGGGCGTGCCTGAAGAAGCACGACGCGTGGAGACTTTTATTTTCGAAGGAAAGCTCGGCAACTCAACCACGCGGGGCGTCTCAACTAATACGCGGGGCGCAGGTAGCAGCTTCGAGCGAGAATCCTATCAGGAGGTCAAGTACGCGGGGCGTGCGCCTAGTTTAGGAGCTCAACTACGCGGGGCATAGTCCCGAGGACGCCACGCGTAGAGAACATCATCAAGTGTCCCTAAGCCCAGAGACTCAAACACGCGGGGCGTAATCCCTGGGGCGCGGGGCGTACTCCACTGGGAGTATACTTCTCCTCCAAGTTCTTACTAAGGGGGGGACCACTAATGTTGCTACTTATTTACTGTTCTGCCATCAACCATTTATTACTAAACTACCATGGACTTGTTCCTTTCCTATTCTATCCTTGCATAGATGTTTTGCCAAAAACCCTATTCATGGGCTTTTGGTCTTTTATCTTCTTATTTGGGAAAGTATTTAAACTCTCTTCTTTGTAATGTTTGATAACTTTGAATGAATTAAAACTAAAAGCCTCCATTGGAGATTGGATTATCAATCCTTGGGTTTACTCAACCTTCTAGTTTAGCTAGAGAAGTTTGTATTTTTTATTGGTTTACGATTAAAAACTTCAGTCGATTTCAATCTACATCAGTTGGTATCAGAGCCGAGTCGTTTTCCTTCCCGGAGACTTCTTCTCGGAAATGGTTCAACCACGTATCACAAACGAAGCCACTGGATCCATGGAGCAACGAGTTGAGACACTAGAAGGCAATGTGAAGCATATCACGGAGTCTCTAAGAGTGTTAGAGGAGAAGCACGACATGAGTACCCGAGATATTCGTGTCATCCTTGAAGAACTCACAATAACAACCCACAATACTCAAGCTCTCCTAACCGGAGAGCCTCACCGGCAGCAAGAAGAACAAGCCCGTCCTCTACTTGATCAACAACCGACACCACCACTAAGGAGAACTTATGCACCCCAAGCCATGGACCCTTGGGTTCAAGAGGTAAGGCGGACTAATCCCATAATCATTAGAAATGCGGATAGTGATAGTGATGGGGACTTGTTTGATGATTACGATATGCCTAGGATTGCTAGGAATATGGGGATTAGGATGGATGATAATGATATGCATGATAGACCTAGATATGATGTGCATATGAATGATGTTGTTGGTCCCGCGCATGTGCGTGCCGGGAATATGGATATTGTGCATAATGATGTTGTAGGTGGTTATGAGAGGGAGAATGTTGGTTTGAATGACCCGTATGGAGGTCGGGGTAATGAAAGAGGCGGATATAGAGGCGAGCCGAATGTGAGAATGGGGTTTGGAGGCAATTTTGAGAGGGACGACGCCTTCAAATTAAAAGTAGACTTACCGTCATTCGGGGGAGAACTCGACATAGAGGGTTTTCTTGACTGGTTATTAGAGGCGGAACGGTTCTTTGATTATGCGGGAATACCGGAGGATCGAAAAGTCCGTTTGGTAGCTTACCGGTTGAAAGGAGGAGCTTCGGTTTGGTGGGACAATATGAAGGAAGGGAGAAGATGAGGGGGAAGAGAGCCCATTAGATCTTGGCTTAGAATGAAATCGATGTTGCGGGAAAGATTTCTACCACCCGACTACGAGCAATACATTTACAGTTCTTACCGAAATTGCTCACAAGGTGCAAGGAGTGTGCACGAATACACCTCGGAGTTCTTGCGGCTTTCGACAAGGGCTAACTTGTCAAAAACCGAAAGCCAAAAGACTTCAAGGTATCTTGAAGGATTGAGATACAACATCCAAGATCAGATTAGAACACAGATGGTGATTCGGGTGCAAGACACCCGTAATTTATCTTTGAAGGCCGAGGCACAGTTGAGTTTGAGGGGACGTGAAGGCTATAGGAGAGCCGGGGCTGAGAGCACTTATGGAGGGAGAGGAGCTCCCAAGGGAACTGATAAGGGTAAAAGAGTTGCAAGTTCAAGCGATTCCAAGGCGCCAAGTGCGGGAAAGGCACCTAGTGGGGATGTGAGGCCTTTTAAGGCGACACAACCCCCTAGGGGCAACAACCCCTATGTGAGGTCGGCTACATTCAAATGCTTCCGATGTAATGAGCCGGGTCACCGCTCAAATGAGTGTCCCAAAAGGAGAAGTGCCAACATGGTGGAGCGATACGACGAGGATGATGAGTATGATGATGAAGGGGATGTTTGTTGTGATCCCATTGACGATGAGTACAAGGGAGAGTATGAAGGGGGGCAGGCCATACATGTTGTGAGGAGACTCTTGATCTCGAGTAGAGTGGAGACGGACCAAAGACATCAATTGTTCCGAACTCGATGTTTAGTTCAATGGGTAAAGTGCAATATGATTATTGACAGTGGTAGCCAAGAGAACATCATTAGCAACACATCGGCTAAGAGGTTTGGGTTGGTTATCGAAGCACATCCGAGTCCGTGTAGTGTGGGTTGGATCAAGAATGTCGGGGAGCTGAAAGTCACTCAAAGGTGTAGGGTACCTCTTGAGATATGAGAGTACCGGGATGAGGTCTATTGTGACATCGTAGAGATGGATGCTTGCCACCTACTGTTGGGACGTCCGTGGCAATTTGATAGGGATGCTACCCATGCCGGAAGGAAGAACACCTATCGGTTTGTGAAGAACGGGATTCGTTATGTGCTTACACCTCTTGTAGGGGAATCCAAAAGCAAGGAGAAATCTACGTTGATCGTTTGTCCAACTCACAAGGCGTTCATTAATGAGTGTGAGGAAAGTCAAACGGTCTATGTAGTGATAGTGAAATCTAGTGCACCATCGGAGAGGGTAGGTAGCGAAGGGGAAGAAGTTCCGGAAGAAGTCGGAAATTTGCTTAATGAGTTCCGTGATGTGTTTCCGGAAGAGTTACCATATGGGCTACCACCCCTACGGGACATCCAACACCATATAGATCTTGTGCCGGGAGCTAGTTTGCCTAGTCTTCCTCATTATCGGATGAGTCCCAAAGAGAGTGAAGTAATGAAGGGGAAGGTGGAAGAGTTGATCAGAATGGGCTACGTTAGGGAGAGCATGAGTCGAAGGACGGCCCGACTTTGTTGACGCCCAAGAAAGATGGGTCGTGGAGGATGTGTGTGGATAGCCGGGCCATCAACAAGATCACTATTCGGTACAAGTTTCCAATTCCCCGACTTGATGACATGCTTGATCAATTGAGTGGATCTAAGGTCTTTTCCAAGATTGATTTGAGGAGTGGGTACCACTAAATCTGGATCAAGGCGGGAGATGAATGGAAGACAGTGTTTAAGACGCGTGATGGGTTGTATGAGTGGTTAGTGATGCCATTCGGGATGACCAATGCACCAAGTACGTTCATGAGGTTGATGAACCAAGTATTGCGTCCGGTGATTAGGAAGTTTGTGGTGGCCTACTTTGACGACATCCTCATCCATAGTAAGACGTTGGAAGAACATGTGGAGCACTTGAGGACCGTACTAATTTTGCTTCGGGAGAACCAACTCTTTGCCAACACTAAGAAGTGTGACTTTGTGATGGAAAGCTTGGTGTTCCTCGAGTATGAGGTCAGTGGGAGTGGTATCCGGGTTGATGAAGAGAAAGTTAGAGCAATTCGGGAGTGGTCGACTCCGAAAACCGTTGGGGACATTAGGAGCTTTCATAGGTTGGCTACTTTCTACAAACGGTTCATCCAGAATTTCAGCGCTATTATGGCCCCCCATGACCGAGTGTTTGAAGAAAGGTAGAGGTTTCAAGTGGGGATATGAGCAAGAGAGCAGCTTCGCCTTGATAAAGGAAAAAGCTAAGTACCGCTCCCGTTTTAGCGTTTACAGATTTTGATAAGCTTTTTGAAGTTGAATGTGATGCAAGTGGAGTAGGAGTTGGGGGTGTATTAATGCAAGAGAAGAGGCCCATAGCTTATTTTAGTGAGAAAATGTGTGAGTCAAGGCACAAGTGGGCCACCTATGACAAGGAGTTTTATGCGGTAGTGCGGGCTCTCAAGACGTGGGAGCACTATCTCATCGGGAAGGAGTTTATGTTGTACACCGACCACTAAGCCCTCAAATACTTGGGAAGTCAAAAGCAACTCCGGAGCTCCATGCATGCTAGATGGTCCGCTTTCATGGATAAGTTCCCTTATCAACTTCTTCACAAAGTGGGTCAACAAAACAAAGTGGAGGATGCCTTGAGCTGTAGGATAGCCCTCTTGAAAACAGTGGCTTTGGAGTTAGTGGATTTTGAGCACATCAAGGAAGAATATGAGGAGGATCCGGACTTTGGGCTTGAATGGGAGAAATGTAGGAGAGGTACCGAAGAGAGTGGGTATCAATTAGTGGATGGGTTTCTCATGAGGGGTAGCCAATTGTGTCTTCCAAACACATCCATACGGGAAAGAGTGATCCGATAGTTACACAGAGGGGTGTTGAGGGGACACTTTGGAAGAGACAAAACCTTTGAAGCGGTTAAGTCCCGTTACTATTGGCCTAGAGTAAGGAGGGACGTGGCGTACATCGTGGAGCGGTGTGAGGCGTGCCAATCATCCAAGGGGTATGCTACTAATGCCGGATTACGCATGCATCTTCAAATAGATTCTCGAAGATCTCTCCATGAAAGATCTCTCCATGGATTTTGTGTTGGGGTTGCCAAGGACTCAACGGGGTATGGACTCCATCTTTGTGGTGGTGGATAGATTCTCGAAGATGGCCCACTTTATCCCGTGTAGGAAGACTAATGACGCCACCACCATCGCCAAGTTGTTTTTCCGTGAGATAGTGAGGCTACATGGGGTTCCAAAGAGCATAGTGTCAGATAGGGACACGAAGTTTGTGAGTCACTTTTGGCGGACTCTTTGGGCCATTCTTGGAACCACATTGAAGTTTAGCACCACGGCCCACCCCCAAACGGATGGACAGATCGAAGCAGTCAATCGGACATTGGGAAATCTATTGAGAAGCAAATGTCGAGACAAACCCAAGATGTCGGATTATGTGCTCGCCCAAGCCGAGTTTGCCTACAACTCCATCGTGAGTTCAACTACCTGGAAGTCCCCTTTCGAGATAGTATACACCAAGGCACCCAACCACTCACTTGATTTGGGCGAGGTTCCCAAGGGGGAAAAGAAGAGTGTAGCCGCCCACAACCTAGCCAACGACTACCATCGAATGCACCAAGAAGTCCGACATAGCATTGAGGAGAAAAATAGCAAAATTAAGGCCAAAGTTGATGAGCACCAGAGAGACATACAGTTTGAAGTTGGGGATGAGGTAATGGTGTACTTGGGCAAGGAGCGGCTCATGCATGCCCCGAGTAGCAAGTTGAGGCCGAGGAAGTATGGTCCCTACCGAGTTACGAAGAAAATTAGTGCCAATTCCTACCAACTAACCCTTCCCAATTGGCTTGGTAAGATGTCTTCTTCTTTTAATGTGCAGGATTTGAGCTTGTGGAAGCCGGACGGGTCGTTGCCAACCAAGGGATCCGAGACGGAGTCCGACTCTTTCAAAGAAGGGGAGAATGATGAGGGCATCTTGCCCGCCCACATGAGATGCGGTTAGAAAATCTTGCTGCATTCCATTGAGAATTACTATCTATCATTTGTTTATCATATACAATTAACAATGTTTTCCATGCTATAATGAATTAGTAGACCTTGGACATAAAACCTCCTTTTTGTTCCCTCCTCCAGTTACTGCACAGTGGGAAGAACACCTCCTTTGTGTTGTCTTCAATGTTAGAAGAACAGCTCATTTGATTCCTGCAGCATTTTCTCATTGACCTAATAAAGCTTATTTGAAGTTGTGACTTTATTGTCAAATACAATTCACTATCCTGGTGCAGATGTACTTGCCACCCGCACATAAAAAAGGGAAGGAACCAAAGCAATTGAGGTTTTATTAGAATCAAGTAGTGATAAATTAAAATAGGCCAAATTAAAATCACTAATGGTGATATGCACAGATTCAATAAAGGCAAGGGAAGACTCAATGGATGTTGCTTTTGCAGTGGAAGGACAAAAACAATAGCAAGAATGCTACTTAGATCCAAGTTGAATCAACAACAAGTTAATAATGAACCGAATTTTATCAATGTTGGAAGGACAATATTGTCATATTTTCGTTGGCAATCATCGTTATCGATGACATACCGATGAAATATATGTTGACGCCATGTGGTTTGTTGGTAAGCAAGCATCCAGTAGATTTACTAGTTCTTGTTAATAGCTACAACTGTTGTCCTTGTTAATTTGTTGGTAAATGTTATGTCGTCATTGACATTTCTCACACTAAATTTGGTTCCAAATCTATTGGCCCAAAAAAATAACGTCAGCAATATCTTCGAATGTGCCTGCTAATATGCATATTGTTGGTAATTCCTTGGTATTATGTTGTTGGCATGTTGTTGCTGAATTAAGAATTAACAAATAATTATAATTATAATTATAATAAACTTTTATATTCTATTAATTTTGAAACAACTTTATAAGAGATGCACAATATATAAATGCACCGACAACAAAAATACTGAATAATTTCATTTATCAAAATAATCATGCTACTAAGGATTGTTAAACATAAGTTTTAAAAGCAAGCAAACATTAAGATATATCCAAAAAAACTAGAGTTTTGAAATTAAACTAAACTATTCCAAAATCACAAAGTCCTAAAGCCTCCATAAGATAAGACCATCAACAGGCTAAGGTAAGGGTGGCTTGCTATAGCCAACTTGGGTTTGTAGAAGAATGAGGAAGCATATCTCAAATAAATTTTGATTCTTTAAGTCGTTACTCATTCCGCTAATCTAAGTCCCAGCATGAGTTAGTTCTTGCTGCAGGGTCACATGTTGCTGTAATTTTTAGCTCATTGCTTTAATCAAGCAGTATATGCAGCAGCTGATAGAGGTGAGTGTCAAACATAGACAATATGACCAAAAATGTAGTTTGCCTAAACTCATGCCTAAGAAACATTACGTAGGCAGTAGACTATGGTCATTAAGCCAGAAAAATACAACTTTTATTGATAGAAAAGATCCAGAAACTGTCAATGCAGCAAATGTATCAAGATCATGTCACGGCAGCAATTTGTGTAGTTTCAACTTTTGTGTGAAAAATGATAACTTTTGTATGCAAAAGGCTGACCAAATTGTCATTAGACCAAACATGTTTAGTTAGGGACTGAATAGCTTAGTGCCAGCTAGGATTAGAATGAAAGAGTCTGCTAGTTTAGGCCTATGTCTGGGATTTTTCTGAGTTGAAATCTTATTTTCTATCTAAATTAACTCAAAACTAAAAAGTTGAACAATTAAAAATGTCTAGGATATCATCAAATTCTTAAAAAAAATTCATTTTCAAGTGTTAACGGCCAAATTTTAATGTTAGTCTTTGTATTTCACTAATTTTGATATATCAAGGGACAAATACTAACATTTTAATATTGCTTTAGGAAAGCAAGTAGCAAACCTGATAGATTTATTAATATTAGGGTTAAATATCATTGGTAACTGAACTTACATGGTTGTCTCAAAATGATCATCCAATTTCAATTTGTCTCAATAAAATCACTCAACTTTGAGTTTTGTTGTCACTATGACGATTTCAGTAATTAAAACACATCGAAATAATGACATGAGTGATACGTCAATTGGATGTCATGTGTCATTTCCCTTAGAAATATGAGTTGTTTCCAATTGATGTATCACTTATGTCATCATTTCCATGTTTTTTAATCACTCAACTCGTTATAGTGGCCTACTTGAGACAAAACTCAAAATTGAGTGATTTGATTGAGACAAATTGAAGTTGAGTTACCATGAGATAACCATATAACACATATCTAAAATCTATCACATATCTCAAAAGTGAATTTTGAAGTTCAGTGAACAATGTTGCATACCTAAAATCTATCACATATCTCAAAAGTAAATTTTTTAAACCTATTTAATTCATTGATACGTGTATATTCCTACTAGTAGTATAATATGTAATTAAATATAATAAATCTGAATTATCAGAAATCCTGTTGTGCGGAATTAATGAAAGATAAATAAACAAGCAATCGAAAAACACAGATTTACGTGGTTCACCAACATTGTGTTGGCTAGTCCACGGGCAGAAGGAGAATAGTATTATTAGGAGGCGAAAATCAGATTACAATGATTAGGTTACATAATGGGGTATTTATAATACCCAATCTAACCTAATCCTACTAGGAACTCATGATTCTAATCTCACTAGGAACCCATGATCCCAATCTCACAATCCAACTAGGAACCTATGATCCCAATCCAACTAGGAACCCATGATCCTAATCCAACTAGGAATCCGAAACTCAATACTACTCCGAATAGGAAACACTGATTCAAGGCATTACGACAAATCTCCACCTTGACTTGAATCCTCCTGAAAACATAACAGATGCACCCATGACAGTGCCAGATGAACAGACTTCTCCCTCTGCCTTAGAGTCGCCCCCACAGGGCAACTAATAATCTCTAACGTTTAGCAAGTCCAAACAGTGTTGAAACTTGCTCTGTGGAACAGGCTTGGTAAACATGTCAGCCGGGTTGTCAGTAGTGCCTACCTTATTCACCTTGACCCTCTTCTCACTTCTCAGAAAATGATACCTCACATCTATATGCTTGGTCCTCTCATGATGAACCTGATCCTTGGCTAAACAGATTGCACTCAAGCTGTCACAATACACTGTAGCTTGATCATGATGTAGACCAAGATCACTAACCAGTCCTTTAAGCCAAATCCCCTCCTTAGCAGCTTCAGTCAGTGCCATATACCTTGCTTCCGTTGTAGACAAAGTAACTGTAGGCTGCAAAGTAGCTTTCCAACTGACAACTGAACCGCCAAGAGTGAAAACATAACCAGTCATAGATCTTCTACTGTCAACATCTCCGGTATAATTAGAGTCTGAAAAACCTGTCACCAAACACTATGTATCACCTCCATAAATGAGACCAACGTCAGATGTACCTTTTAGGTACCGAAAGATCCTCTTCACATCTTGCCAATGCTCCTTGCCAGGTTCACCCATAAACCTGCTAACAACACTAACAGACTGTGCAAGATCAGGTCTAGTGCAGACCATTGCATACATCAAGCTTCCTACTGAACTAGCATAGGGAACTCGAGACATATACTCCTTCTCTTCAGCAGACTTAGGTGCAAAAGCAATAGACATATGTGCACTTGCAGCACTAGGAGTATTTATGGGCTTTGTGGTAGACATGCCAAATCTTGACAAGATCTTCTAAATATAGCCTTTCTATGACAGAAAAAGTTTCCTTTTGCTTCTGTCCCTGTAAATCTCTATTCCCAGAATTTTCCGAGCTGCACCCAAATCCTTCATCTCGAACTCTGCACTGAGAAGACCCTTCAACTTCTGAATGTCGTGCTTCTTCCTTGCAGCTATCAACATGTCATCTACATACAACACTTGTAATAGACACAACAATCATATGGGCTCCTAGTGTAGCCCAGCTGCATCATGTAGTTGTCAAACCTCTTATACCACTGCATAGGAGACTGCTTAAGTCCATACAAAGACTTCTTCAACTTGCAAACATAATTCTCCTTCCCAGGAATCTGGAAACCATCTGGTTGGGTCATGTAGATCTCTTCCTCCAAATCTCCATGCAGAAAGGCTATCTTTACATCAAGTTGCTCAAGCTCCAAATCCTGATGTGCAACTATAGCTAGCAACACTCTAATAGAGGCGTGTCTGACTACTGGTGAGAATATCTCATTATAATCCACTCCCTCTCATTGATTGAAACCTCTAGCAATAACTCTAGCCTTATACTTGACTCCCTCTACAGGTGATATCCCTTCCTTCATCTTGAGAACCCACTTGCAAGTAATAATCTTTCTCCCTAGAGGTGGTATGACTAAATCCCATGTTTGATTCTTATGAAGGGACTCCCATAGCAGCAAGCCATTTCTTAGTATCGGCACCTGAAACAACTTCCTGGTAAGTTGATGGTTCACGAGTGTCCACCTCTTCAGCAACCTATAGTGCATAGCCCACCATGTCCTCATACCTCTTAGGTGGCCTAACTCCAACCCTCCCTAGTCGATCTTGAGCTAAGCTACGACGTGTAGCTTCAGATGGTTGAGAAACTGATGGTGTAGATTCTGGTAGCTCTATTTCTGCTTCCAACTCTTGTTCCTTCAAGCCACTCCCACTCTGTATGACCTGAAACTCCACCTGTTTATCAATGCTATCAGTTTCTGTTGCAGTTGTAAGCTTCACAATGGGTCTAAGCACAGATTTTTCGTCAAAGACTACATTTCTGCTCAAAATGACCCTTTTCTCTGATGGAGACCAGATCTTGAAGCCTTTAATGCCATCTCCATACCCTACGAACACTCCCTTCTTGGCTCTTGGCTCTAGCTTACCCTCATTAACATGATAGTAAACTGTGCACCCAAAAGCTTTCAAATTTGAGTAATCAGCAACCTTTCCTGACCACATTTCTGTAGGCGTCTTGAGCTGTATGCCGGTGTGTGGTCCGCGGTTAACCAGATAACATGATATGTTCACCGCTTCAGCCCAGAATCTTCTATCTAACCCAGCGTTAGAGAGCATGCACCTCACCCTCTCCAGTAATGTCTGGTTCATTCGTTCAGCTACACCATTCTATTGCGGTGTATTCCTGACTGTGTGATGCCGAGCAATCCCTTCATCCTTACAAAACTGATCAAACTCAGACGAGCAGAATTCCAGACCATTATCAGTTCGCAGCCTCTTTATCTTCTTTCCTGTTTGGTTTTCCACCAATGCTTTCCACTCCTTGAAATTCTTGAAAGCTTCACTTTTATGCTTCATCATGATGACCCAAGTCATCCTTGAATAATCATCAATCAGAGATATAAAATATCTGTGACCTCCCAAAGACTCAACTCGAGATGGACCCCAACAATAAGAGTGGATGTAATCAAGTGTGTCTTTTGTTATGTGAATAGCTTTGGAAAACTTATTGCGATGTAGTTTCCCAAAGACACAGTGTTCACAAAGCTCTAGACTCTTGACCTTATGACCATCAAGAAGATCATCCTTTGATAGAATCTGCATCCCTCTTTCGCTCATATGACCAAGTCTCATATGCCATGTCTTTGTCATATCCTCCTAGTCAATCTCTGACGATGCAGCATTAGCTGAACCTGTAACAGTGGAACCTTGCAGGAAATACAAAGTACCATGCTTTACACCTTTCAGAATCACATCAGAACCTTTATAGACATGTAGAACTCCATCTTTTCCTGACCAGCTGAGACCCCTGCTGTATAACAGACTCGGAGATATTAGATTCTTCGTCATCAACAAAACATGCCTGACTTCGTTCAACGTGCAGAACTTACCATCATGTGTCATCAACTTGATCGAGCCTATTCCAACTGCTTTGCAGACATGACTATTAGCCATTGAAATGCTACCTCCATCTACCTGCTTATAAGTTGAAAACCACTCTCTCCTTGGACAAATATGATAAGATGCTCCTGAATCAAGAACCCACACATCAGAGTGATGAGTGTGTCCATCAGCAACTAGAGCAATATCGTTTTCAGAGCTGCTGTCGCCATCTGCTACAGCAGCAGAACCTGGTTGATTTACTGATTTCTTCTTCTTCTTTGGACAATCAGTTTTCCAATGTCCTTTCTCCTTACAGTAATTACAGGTGTCGTCTGGCTTGGGACCCTTTGAGAACGGCTTCTTAGACTTCTTCTTTCCACCGTTTCCCTTTCCCTTATTGCCGCTGGCAAACAGTCCAGAGGCCTGATTATCTGCACCTGCATTGCTCGCCTTATGGCGCAACTCCCTGCTATGAAGAGATGACCTAACTTCTTCCAAAGTCACAGAATCTTTACCAACAATAAATGATTGAACAAAATTCTCATATGAAAGAGGTAAAGACACCAACAGAATCAAAGCAGCATCTTCAATTTTCACATCAATTTTACGTAATTCTAATAATAATGTGTTCAATTGATCTAAATGATCCCTGAGTTGCGTACCTTCCTGCATTCGCAGGCCAAACAGACGTTGTTTCAGAAAAAGTTTCTTCGTTAGAGATTTTGTCATGTATAAGCTCTCTAACTTCATCCACAGACCGGCAACAGTCTCTTCGTCTAAGACCTCAGTGATGACGTCATCTGTGAGGCACAATATAATTGTTGAATGTGCCTTTTCTTCCAGAATCGTCATCTCATCAGTGACTTCTCCCGTTGCCTTCTTCAATGGCGTCCACAAACCTTGTTGTTTTAACAAAGCCCGCATCTTGATCTGCCATAGACTGAAACTATTTCTCCCAGTAAACTTTTTGATTTTCACGTTCATCGCAGACATCTTTCTCTCCAGAAAACAAAAACCCCGATCGGAAACCGAAAGCTCTGATACCAGTTTGTTGTGCGGAATTAATGAAAGATAAATAAACAAGCAATCGAAAAACACAGATTTACGTGGTTCACCAACATTGTGTTGGCTAGTCCACGGGCAGAAGGAGAATAGTATTATTAGGAGGTGAAAATCAGATTACAATGATTAGGTTACATAATGGGGTATTTATAATACCCAATCTAACCTAATCCCACTAGGAACCCATGATCCTAACCCCACTAGGAACCAATGATACCAATCCCAATCCAACTAGGAACTCATGATCCCAATCCAACTAGGAACCCATGATCCTAATCCAACTAGGAATCCGAAATCCAATACTACTCCGAATAGGAAACACTGATTCAAGGCATTACGACAAATCCAATTATAAATTTAGGATTTGGATTGAAAAAAATGTAACAAGTCAAATCATCCTATTTCTTACTAGTTAATTAACATCAATACAGTTAGAATTTTTCCATTCAGATAATCTAATATTATTTTTTTGGGATACATAATCTAATATCATTGATCCAATAGAATCATATATAATAAGGAAACTAGTAACTACAAAGATTGTTTCTGCAGTGAAAAGTTTATTCAAAATTTACCAAGTCTGGTGAATTTTTCTGATTACTCTGTGGTATTCAGAATCCATAAGATATCTCAGTACAGTCAACTTATTTTAACCTATTTAATTCATTGTATATATGCTTATATCCCTATTAGTAGTATAATATGTAATTAAATATAATAAAATCTGAATTATAAGAAATCCAACTAGAATTTTAGGAAACATATATTTTAGGAACTAAACTAAATCCATAAGAAATCCAACTAAAAAATGTAACAAGTCAAATGGGTGAGAACAAGTATATAAAAATCTCATATATATATATATATATATATATATATATATGAGTAAATGATCCTATTTCTTCATTTTGTAATAGAATATTTTAGTGTTTTACTTATTTCTTAAAATTAAAATGCAGGGTTTAATACTTCAAGCTTTCATTTGGGTACTTTTAATTGTTACATCTAATTTAGTAAGCATTGGGGATGGGAAGATTATGTTTAATGTGAAAGATTTTGGAGCAGTTGGAGATGGAAAAACTGATAATTATAATGTTAATTAAATTTAATTGAAATTCAAATTAATGATGCAGGCCTTGCAATTTCGAAACTGCAACAATCTTGGAATAAGTGGACTAAAATATATTAACAGTCCAAAAGCACACATTGGATTAAATAGATGCAACTATGTCTCTATTTCTAATATTAATATCTTTGCTCCTGAAAATAGTCCCAATACTGATGGAATTGATCTATCTCTTTCACACAACGTTTATATTTCCGATTCTATTATAGGAACTGGTAATTCTTTATTTAATTATTTTACTTGTTTTCATGAAATATATTATTAATTGATTGTGATATTTTATAATAATAATTATTATTATTGTTATTTTTTTTTTGGTGACAGGTGATGATTGTATTGCTATCAATGGAGGCTGCTCATTTATCAATGTCACCAAAGTTACATGTGGACCAGGTCACGGAATTAGGTTAGTAGAAAAATATTACTAAAAATTAACACTAAATTATCTAAATGTAATTAGGCTTAATACATCATTTGCCCCCTGAACTTGTCCAAAAAGCTTGATTGGCCCCTGAACTTTCAAAGTATTCTGATAGCCCCCTGAACTTACATAAAATGTTCAGTTAGCCCCCTGAACTTGCGTAAAATGTAATCAATTGATCACTCGGTCGTAAAAAAATAAGTTAAATGCAGAAGATGTATTTCACGTATCTTAGAATGTTATTACATAATTAAAAAATAGATTAAAAATGAAGTTATTGTTTGCTCAACTATACAACTTGTCTTCTCTAATATTAGAATCGTATACTCCGATTTTGGTCGTTTTATTTTTTTAAAGACTCGTGGAATATATCTTCCACATTTAACTTACTCTTTTACGGCCGAGTGATCAATTGATTACATTTTACGCAAGTTCAGGGGGCTAACTGAACATTTTATGCAAGTTCAGGGGGCTATCAGAACACTTTGAAAGTTCAGGGGGCCAATCAAGCTTTTTGGACAAGTTCAGGGGGCAAATGATGTATTAAGCCATGTAATTATAATGAAAATGATTTGTTGCTTAAGAATTTATCTATTTTATTTTTTGGATATGGAAATATATAGTGTAGGGAGCTTAGGAGATCACGGAGTGAAGGACATCGTGGACCAGGTTCATGTTCGTAATTGTACATTCCTTAATACTCAAAATGGTGTAAGAATCAAAACATGGCCGGTAAGTATAACAATAATTCATAATAAATAATTAATAACTTAGATTTAACATAATATTTTATTTATTTATTTGGTCCATCTAGGGAGGATCAGGGCATGCTAATCAGATTTCATTCAGAGATATCATACTTCATAACTCTAAAAACCCTATCATAATAGATCAACATTACTGCAACGGACACAAATGTGCAGAAAAGGTATAATAAAACTATGTTAAAATTGATTTAATTTATTAATATACATATAAATATTTCTTTTTTATTTAATGCAGGGTGTAGCAGTAAAAGTGAATGGAATAATATATAGTGGAGTTAAAGGAACATCAGCAAGCAAGCAATTACATTAGATTGTGATAAAATAGGTTGTGGTAATATAATAATGGATCATATTAACATAAGCTCATCCAACCTGGGAAAGCAGATTCATGCCTTTTGTAACCATGTTAATGGAAATTATAACCAATTCAGCAAATGCATGGGTCAAAAGGCCCAAAACTGTTACATGTGAAAAATATGTTGTTTCCTACACTCTTGTCATTTCCAATCCCATGCTTTGCACTTCATTCTGTTCAATCCCTTGTTGTGATCTGCCTCCTTCTCACACTCTTTGGGTTTTGTACAGGCACTTTTTGAAACAGTGTCAATGTTTGGGTTTTCGCCCAAATGTTACTTCAATTAGTGTTTGACTCGTTATTTTCTATTGCAGAGAAGTGAAATTATCAGTGAATTGAACAAAAGCCAATTAAGGGTATGTGTTAGTTCTCACTTTTTCTGTTGATGCTCTGACTGTGAATGTAAGGATATGTGGTTTTGTTTCAGTAGAGAGACAGAGGAAGAGAAACTTGGTGGTATATGTTCTGGTTTGGGCCTCATGGTGCTAGCTCGGTTCATTTTTTTTAATCGATTCATAGGGTCAGTGTTATGGAGTAAATGGCATGTGATGCTAGTTTAAGGTGAATAGGAAAGTTGTCTCTATCTTTTGGGTTCAAGATAGAGATTAGAATCCAAAGAGCTTTTTGGATATATTTTGTTAAGTAAATAGGAAATTTGTTTCTATATGTTGATGAAACTAACTCTACAAACAACTTTTGTGAACATATTAAAAGTATATATATTGTAAATATTGTACGGTTTGTTTTCAATCTTTATTATATGGTAGTTTTTTTGTGGTTAATTTATGTTGTGATGATTTAATTGTAAAAAAATAGTGATTTAACTTGAGTATTTGCTCATTATTATATAACAAAAAAAATTAGTTATTATAAACATTTTAGGTATAACATCCATTTAGATCCTCAAACTCAATTAAGACTCTAAACTATCAAAATCATCAATTAGATCCATGAACTAGCTAAAAATCATTAATAGAGTCCAAATTCTAAACAAAAAATATTCAATAGAGGACTCAAGGATAATAATTCGATTAAACAGTTTCAGACATTCTTGCCCAAACTCATTTTGAACCAATACAAAGATTATTACAGCCTCTATCAAATAGTTAGAGTTTCCGATTTAAGATAGGTTAGGGATTTAATTGTTGATTTTTACTTAGTTCAAGGATCTAATTGATAGAAAGCAAAACTTGATGTGTTTTATTAAGCAGTTGAGAAAAAACTGAAATCCTCTCTATAGAAAATAAAAAAAACTCCTCATCCTTTTCTTCTTCCTTCCTCTTCCCTTGTTCTGTCAATCTTCCTATTTTGTTGATCTCCTTTGAGGAGGATGAAAGATCTTCCTTCTTCCTCCTCACATCGGGTTAGGTTTCTGTATTTTTTATTGTCTTTTTAGTTTGTATTCATATATTTCTTCGGAACTCTTTATCCGTCTGATTGTATATGTTCTCTATTATTCTGTGGTTTATGCTTTTTTCGGATTTAGCAAGAGCGAAAATGATTTATCTTGTCTGTAGATCAATAAATCTACGCGGTTGCAACAAAAAAAAGACCCAAATTCGAATGTTCGGAATGGTCTAAAGGATGAAGTTTGGATTACAGATCTCTTTCTACAGATTTGGATTAACGAGAAATATATTGTTGTTTTGTGTTTTTTGTGCCTTTTATGGGTTGTTTTTGCTCTTTGTAGTCATTTTCATCCATTCGTGGATATTGTATTTACTTTAGTCCGTAATCATGTGAGGTTTTATTCCTTACATATTTTGCTTGTTGTACTTCTTTATGTTTTATCTAATGAAATTACAAGCATTTCTCAAAAAAAAAGATCTAATTGATGATTTTGATAGTTTAAGATTCTACGTGACATCGAAGCTTTAGTTTGGGAATCCAAATGGGTGTAATGTCAATATTTTAATAATGAGATTTTTTTTTCATTGTAATTATTTTTATTAAGAGAAGTTTTTATCAATTATAAATAGGTTTTAATAAGTGAATTTTTTTTTATTATTTTGAATATGTTTTAATAAGGGGTTTTTTTGTTATATAATTAGTTATTAATAAGTGATTTTTTTATTATAATTAGTTTTAATAAATGAATATTTAATTATTATAAATACTTTAATAACGGTAGATTTCTCATTATTGCAAGTTATTAATAAGTGGACTCATTCCCGTTATGAAAAACAATTAGCAAGGCAACGTTTAATAAGAGGTCCATAAGTGGTTTTTCCACTTATTAAAAGTTTTTTACTCATTTTGCATTTAAGAATTCAGAATATAACATCAAGATGTAGTGTTTAGAAACCCCACTATAAACTTTCATCAAAACCAGAGAGGGAGAGCGATGGCAGTGATTTAGGGTTCTTGCTTCTCACCACCGTCGTCGCCCTTTCTCACTACCGCCGCCGCCCTTTCTCACCACTGTCGCTGTTAGAAGAGACGATGTCGATCTGTTAGGTTTCTTTCTTCTCACCACCGCCGTCGGCCTTCTTCTCACCACCGCCACTATCCGATGAAGATTTTCCTCTCGTCGCCGCCGCTATGTCGGATCTATTACTGATTTCATGCTCCTGTTGAGAACCTACACCTTTTGAGAGTTTTTTTTGGCCTCTGGTTAGGTTTCTTCCTCTCGCTGCCGCCTGTGTTGCCGCCGCCACCGCCGGTGCCGTCTCCTTTGTGTCTAGTCGAGATCGCCGCCGGTGTTGCTGCCTGTTCGTGACCGACTATCGGATCTGTAATATTCTGTTCTGTTTGTTTGGGTATTGACACTTTTTGTTTGGTGTGTCCGTGATTTGGTGCGTCCATCGCCGTCTTTTAGTTCGTGTATTTGGTGTGGTGGTTGTTGTTTATGATATATAATAGACAAGGATTAAATAATATTGGATTTTGCAGCAATAATAATTGGGCAAGGATGAATAGTATGGAGGGATGCATTTTACAAATGAGATTGGATACAGACCAGAGATTCCATAACTAATAAAATAAAAAATCCTTTATTAACCTAATTGACAATTGAATAAGCTAGTACGTTGGGGATCTTGTTGTGTTTGGTTTTCTTTTCTTTGTTTGATCAGAAAATTCAATTTACTAAAAGACGATGGAAGATCAGTTTCAGCTATTAAAGATTGTTGAGGATGGGTTCGAGTTTGAAGCGACAGACAGCGGAGGAGAAAAGACCGATTATAAGTGGTGCTTGGTTGGATCACTTGTGACGAACAAAAACTTTAATTTTGAAATTTTCAAACATCGAATGGCTAGTATATGGAGGTCAGGGAAGGGTTTAACGATTTCTAAGATTGGAGGAAATTTGATTTTGTTTAGGTTTTACCACCCATATGATCTAAAATGGGTTAGTGAAAATGGTCTGTGGACTTTTGATAATCAATTGTTGATGTTGTATACTTTGAAAGAGGGGGAGATCCATCTGCGGGTCAATTCACACATACAAACTTCTGGATACAGATTCACGGTCTTACACAGAATTTGTTTACTGAGACAGTGGCACGGGCATTGGGAAATTTCATTGGGTCTTATGTATCTATGGACTCAAAAGCAAAATGGATAAATGAATATAGCTATCTTCGTGTGCGAGTTAGCGTGGATATCATACAACCATTACAAAGGGGAAAAAAGGTAAGAAGGGCAGGAGGTGATTGGTTGAACTGTGTCTTTAAATATGAAAAATTCCAAACTGTATGTTTTATATGTGGTCTAATTGGACATTTGGATAGACATTGTGAGATCTTTTTTCGGAGTAAGGAAGAGGACTTAGTAAGGGCTTGGGATGCTTCTATAAAGGCTCCCTTACGCCGTGTTAGTGTGATGGGAGGAGAAAGATGGCTGAAGGAAGAAGCTAGGCCCGAAGGAATTAGGGTATATGGCTCAAACAGAGATGCTGGTAGTAGTATAGCGGGACAACTGAAGGAACCAACTCCTAGACATAATCTCTGGCATCTATCAAGGAACTTTGGTGTAAGATTTTATGATCAGGAGGATATGGAAGTCCCTCCAGTTAATCTCCTGCAATCAGAAATCGGATTAGAAGTATGAGAGGAAAGGAAAAGACGAAGGGGAGAGCTTGTGGCATTTCAACCAAAACCAATTGAGACTATACAAGAGGTAACTATTCAAACAATGGAAGTTGATGATCTATCCCCAAACCAGGGAAACAATAATGATAATAAAGCTTGTGAGCAAGAATAGAGAAACCCGAAAGTACAAGATAAAGCTAAACAACAAATAGGAAAGGCAGGCCAAATGGTCTGCCCAGAGCAATGAAAATCTTTAGTTGGAACTGCCAAGGTCTGGGCAACACTAGGGCAGTTCCCATTTTGTGTGAGCTCATTAAAGCTCATAGGCCTAATGTTATTTTCTTGTATGAAAATCTGGTTTGTCAATCTTGCATTGAAGCTATCAGGGTACGCATTGGTTTTGAAGGATGTTTTGTTGTTGATAGGATTGGGAGAAGTGGAGGAATATGTGCTTTTTGGAGGAAGGCCAGTATGTGCTTCTTAAGGTCATTTTCACCAAATTACATTGATTTGACTGTAAATGACCCTAGGGATGGAGACTGGCGTCTTACTGGTTTTTATGGGTACCCGGAGAGAGCTAGACGAAGGACTTCTTGGGATTTACTAAGGAGCCTTGCTGCCGCCTCTTCTCTCCCATGGTCTATTTTGGGAGATTTTAATGATCTACTTGTTCATAGTGATAAAAAAAAGGATAAATGAGCATCCAGAGTGGTGTTATAAAGGCTTTGGAGATACTCTGACTGATTGTGGCCTTACTAATATTCCGTTACAAGGTTATCCGTATACATAGGTACGACATAGAAGTAAACCAAATGAAGTTCAAGAGAAGTTAGATCGAAGCCTCTGTACAGAAGCGTGGGGGTGATGTTTTCCTGGTAATTTTTGTGTTAATTCTATTGCTCCCACTTCAGATCACTCCCCAATAATTTTGCATACGTCAACCAACTTAGCTATTCCGAGGCGAAAACAGTTCAGATTCGAGCAACGATGGCTAAGGGATGAGGAGATTTGGAATGTGATTAAGGAGGCATGGGGATCAGATAGGAGAACGGTACTGAGTTCGCGTTTAACGCATGTGGCAGAAGTGCTTATGAGATGGACCAGAAGTAGTGATGCCAATTTTCGTCAGAAAATTGAACAATTAAAAGAAAAGTTAATACAACTACGTGATGGGGGATGGCCAAGTAATAATGATGAGTATGAGTCGACCCGAGCTGAGTATGTGAGAATTATGGTTCAAGAGGAAGACCACTGGAAACAGAGAGCAAAAGTCTTATGGCTTCAGGAGGGAGATTTGAATACTCGTTTTTACCACTCTTTCGCTAATGGAAGGCGGAAGCAGAACAGTTTAACTGGGCTCAAGAATAATGCAGGAGAATGGGTTGATGATAAAGATGGGATGGGCCAGATTGCAATACAGTATTTTGAATCGGTTTTTTCGGACAGTAATAGTGAATGGAGTGAAGTGGTAGATTTAATGCAGCCACGCATGACTGATTGGGATAATGAGCAATTACAACGATCACTGACAAAACATGAATTCAAGAAAGCTTTATTTGATATGCATCCTGATAAGTCTCCAGGACCTGATGGATTTAATCCAGGTTTTTATCAAAAATTCTGGGACATAATTGGAGATGATATCTTCATTGCTGGATCAACATGGTTTGATCAAGGTATGTTCCACTCTGAGCTTAATAATACTATCATTACTCTCATTCCAAAATGTGAGAATCCTGTTATTATGACTGAACTTCGTCCAATAGCACTGTGTAATGTTATACTCAGAATTTTCTCCAAAGTCTTAGCAAATAGATTGAAAATGCTTTTGCCTGGAATTATCTCTGAAAATCAATCTGCTTTTATTAAAGGGAGGTCTATTCATGATAACGTTTTGATCGCTTTTGAACTTATTCATAGCATTAACAATAATGTTGCTAAGAAAGCAGGTAGTGTGGCATTAAAAGTTGATATGAGTAAAGCATATGACAGAGTGGATTGGAATTATCTAAGAGAATTGATGCTAAAGTTGGGTTTTGCGGATAAATGGGTTAATTTGATAATGCATTGTGTATCTTCTCTGCAATATATGGTTAGAATAAATGATCAATTGGTCGGTCCTATTTGCCCAAAAAGAGGACTCCGCCAGGGTGATCCACTGTCACTGTATTTATTTCTGCTTTGTGTTGAAGGGTTGACATCATTATTGAAGGCAGATGAGAATAGGGGGTTACTGCATGGTTGCCGAGTTAAGAGAGGGGCGCCTGCAATTTCACAATTGCTCTTTGCGGATGATGCATTCTTATTTTGTCAGGCTACCATATCTGAAAGTAGAGTCTTAAAAAAATTACTTAGATCATATGAATTAGCTTCGGGGCAAGCTATAAATTTTCAAAAATCTGGAATCATGTTCAATAGAAATGTGGCAAATGACCTGGCTATGGGAATTTCTAGCATTTTCGGTATTACTAGCCCGTTGAATACGGGAAGATATTTGGGTCTTCCATCGTTGGTGGGTAGAACGAAACGAGCTATCTTTGCACACTTCAGAGACAAGTTATGGCAGTAGCTACAACGCTGGAGAGGAAAAGGAATATCAAAAGCTGGTAAGGCTACACTTATTCGAGCAGCAGGGCAAGCCATCCCAATCTATTTCATGAGTGTATTCCTGCTCCCTATATCGACGGCAGAGGAATTACAGCGAATGCTGAATTCGTTTTGGTGGGGTAATAAAAAGTCAGGTGAGAGAGGACTGAATTGGATGGCATGGGACAAATTGTGTGCTCAAAAATTGTTGGGTGGACTGAGTTTCCGAAATTTGACGGCCTTTAATCTTTCTATGTTGGGAAAACAGGGATGGCGGTTATTTACCAATCCATCTTCGCTTGTTAGTAGAGTTTTCAAAGCTAAATATTATCCAAGAGGGGATTTTATGGGGGCCTCATTGGGGCACTCACCAAGCTTTATAAGGCGAAGTATCTGGAGTTCCCAACTAATCATTAAAGAAGGAATCAGATGGAAAATTGGAAACGCTCAATCAATAAATGTATGGATGATGCTCGTAAAGTATATAGCAATAAATAGGATAAGTGTATCCTATCGCAACAAGTAGTATAGTGCTTAAGCACGAGATCGAACCACAAGGACTATTTGTCACAACTAATTAGTCTAGGGAAGAGAACGTAATTGTTCAGAAGGTCGAATAAATAGGGGAGAATTGTATTAAAAGCTAAAGTGTTAAAACAAAAGGTAAAAGTTATTAAAGAGGTAGATTAAGGTTCAATGGAGAAGTAATCTAGGATAGGGACGCTCTTAATTGCATCCCATGTGTAATGTGCTGGGATTTGGATGTATATCTTAAGGTCAATTGACGGTAATCACCTAAATTACCGCAAGGATATGGTCAATCGCTTGCAGCCAATTCCATGCTCTAGGTTAACGGCTTGATTAGGCATAAAACCTAGTGCATGCAAAGCATTAGGATCGGTGGTGATTTGAGCCAAAGCCATAGCCCAGCCCCCTAAACCGCACTCCTAGTGGTCTCTAGCGAGGTTGGATTGTGCCAATTTGGATTAGGCAGCACCTGGGTTAGGTTACTATCTATCTACGATACTAAATATGCCAGAATCTAGGGATCAGGTTCCACAATTTCAGGCTAGTTGATATCATCGAGTCTCATTCTAGCCATGATCCTAGTTCTGAGAAGTCTAGGTTACAAAGCCTGCACAATCTAATCAATTGAGGTTTTCCCTATACACAAAATCCCTAATCACACATGGTCAAGCAATCAATTTCATCCCCATCCCAGATAGGATGGGGATGAGTTCATAATTAAATGCACCCAACGAATTAAACATAGTTCGACAGTATTAATCTCCATTCAATTCAACAAAAAGAATAAAAGACAATTAAAGGAATTAGAACTCTAAAACCCGAATGTGTCTGATTCTGATTACAAAACAAATGTGAGGCAGTCCTCTCCTCTACCAATCTTCCAAGAGCTTCCAGCAAGGCAATTTTCCTCAATAATGGTGAAACTGCTCCAATCTTCAAGAAGGAAGAAGAGAAAGCTAAAACTATTTGGAAAAAGAAAAAGCCTCCTTAACAATGGTGGCTTAGTGTTCTATTTATAGTGGCAGATGTTTTAGGGGCATTTAGGACATTTTTTAGGTCAGAATTCGCGCCCCTGAAATGAGAAAACGCTGGGAATCGCTTCCCAGCGTCGCGTCTCATCGAGACAGAAGGTGTCTCGATGAGACGAGAGGGTGTCTCGACGAGACAATGGGTGTCTCGTCGAGACACCACGTGATGGTTCCCTTTTGGGAGCCATCACCCGCCTCGTCTCACCGAGACATGTTGTGTCTCGACGAGACAGGCTCTGAAAAACTGGGCTCCCTCTTGGAAATTCTCCCTCTCGATCATTGGGCTCCCATAATTTGCTCTCACTGTCCCAGAATTCTCCGGACATGCTCCAACAGGCACGAGCCCAGTTCGGAAATGCTCAAATGGTCCTAACATACCTGAAAATACAGAAAAACAGCCGTAAGTAATTGAAATTACTAATATCAACTGAAAGCTAACAAAACGATGGTAAAACGGAAAGGAAATAAAGCGAAAATGAGCTAAAAACGGTCTAAAACCCCTATACAAATGGGAGCTATCAACCTCCCCACACTTGAACCTTGCTTGCCCTCAAGCAAGAAAGAATCAAAAGCAGTGAAATATCAACAAATAGCTCCCGTACATGAACAAGGATCCATTGCACCTTTATTATCCATATGGTTTCAGACTACTCAAGTTGCAATTAAAAACGACATGAACCTCAAAAACAATCTCCAAAACTGATCAAGTAATTTTATCGACCAACACTTTGCAAAAATGAAAGGCGAGGACTAGGACTGCTACCTCACAAGTGGGCGCTCTTACACTCAAGTGTTTAGGGAAAACATGCATATGGTAAACGCTCGACAATTTATTGCACAAAATGGTCATGTTGGGATTGCATCATCCATCCGGTCGAAATTAGTATCACAATTAAACAAGATTATAGGTCTTCACAAGGTTGTAATAAAGGCTAAAGGTTTGGGGTAGGAAAAAGGGAATTTAGGCAAAGAGTTAATGACTCAATCCAGCTAGAATTTCTGGCAAAGTGGCACCTTTTCTGTTGTGTGCGAGATAAAAAGGCTCAAGGTTGTTTAGTTTTAAGCTTGGGAAGCAACTGAAGAATACCTTCTATCCTTTCCTCTACAATTTACTTGGTTCTAGTTTCGAACCATATGAAATATTATTATTTTTTTTTTTTAGATAGAGGGGACAAAAGGTCATTTGAATGAGTTACTTCTAATATATAGGATGCCAACCTTTCCGTTGTGGCTAATGAAAGTTCGTAGGGTGTGTGCCCAAATATTTTTCTAACCGGAATTAAGTCAATTAACTAAGGTGAGAAAGGATATTTAGGAAGGCTAAGGGGTTGAAACTTGGTTGATCAAAGAAGAGGGGTAAATAAGGCTCAAAGGGGCTTGACTAGTGGAATTGGTAAGGGATTTTGGCTAAACAAAGAAAAGGCTAAGTTCACAAAGGTCTATACCTCGATTGCCTAATCATTTCAAGTTCAATTGTAACACAATATTCAACCAGTATTGGATGCAATTCCTATGAGCATAATGACAATAACTGTATCCCACACCTAAGAGATCAATTGTTCCTAAAAATGAGTGTAAACTATTGATCTTTTGGCTTTAACTCACACTTTAGGGGTTAATTGTAACAATCCTAGCCTCACCCAACGAACCGTTCCATGTCAATCTTAATCAAATGATGACACTCTTTGGAGACTAAAATGTTGTTCACAAGTTTTTGCATGCATCAATTTCAACTGAGCTTTCAGACTTTTAGGGCACAATTTCAATTGTAATGTCAGGATTACTAGATGCATCAAAATCAACTGCCTATGATTCTTTTATTTCTAACTACTGGACAGAAATACAAATACCAACCAAAAGAGGCATAAAACATGCATTTGTACATGTACACAGTGTCCTATCCTATTGTCTCCTCCCCCACACTAAATCATGTATGTAAATCCCAAAACATGCATATTTATAAAATCGAACCATAAGTGAAAGTAAAGATATAGGATAGGAGAAACTCCCTCATGGGGCGTCTATGTAACGCAGTGAATGGGGGACTACGGCCGTTCGTGATCTCCACTGCTCCGGAGGAGAATAACTAGATGACCTCAAATGGCCCATACCACCTCGACTTTAACTTACCAGGGAATAATCGCTGCTTGGAGTTATATAGTAACACCTTATCCCCTACCTCAAAGTGACGTTTGATTATTCTCTTGTCGTGCCATCTTTTCGTCTTCTCTTTGTATATTCATGAACTCTCATAGGCACCAAGCCTGAACTCTTCCAAGGCATCCAACTGCAGTAATACAACTTTTGTATCAAAATTTAGAAAACGTGTAGCCCAATAGGCTCTATGTTCGAGTTCTACAGGAAGATGGCATGCCTTACCGTAATTTAGCCTAAATGGGGACATACCAATTGGCGTTTTAAACGCGGTCCTGTAGGCCCACAATGCATCATCTAATTTGAGAGACCAATTATTTCTAGAGGAATTCACAGTTTTTTCAAGGATAGTTTTGATCTCTCTATTAGAAACTTCAACTTGGCCACTGGTCTGTGGGTGATACGGGGTGGCCACTTTATGGGTGACCCCGTATTTATGCAGGACTTGTTTAAAAGCCTGGTTGCAAAAATGGGACCCCCCGTCGCTAATAACGGTGCGGGGAGTGCCAAACCGTGTGAAAATGTTCTTTTGCAAGAATCGGATGACAGCCCGCGCATCATTACTAGGCAAGGCTACAACCTCAACCCATTTAGAGACGTAGTCCACGGCTACAAGGATGTGCTCATTATTGAGTGACTTCGGGAAAGGACCCATGAAGTCTATCCCCCAAACATAAAAAATTTCACAGACTAAAATTGGTTTCATAGGCATGGCATGTCTTTGTGAAATGTTACCAGTTCGTTGACATTTATTACGGTTTTTAACAAAATCAAAAGCGTCATGGAAGATGGTGGGCCAATAAAGCCCACTCTGGAGTACCTTAGCCGCAGTCCTATCTGCCCCGTGGTGTCCACCTACCTCTTTGGAATGACAGAATGCAAGGACAGAAGCAATCTCCTCTTCAGGTATGCACCGACGAATGATGTTGTCGCCATAAACTTTGAATAAGTAGGGATCGTCCCAAAAATACTGCTTCGCATCGTGCAGGAATTTTCTCCGCTGTTGGTAGGAGAATTCTGGAGGGACCACCTTTCCTACAAGGAAGTTAGCAAAATCAGCGAACCAAGGGACATGTTGTACTGACAGCAAGTGTTCATCAGGGAATGTCTCTTGGATGTCTGCATTTGTTTCGGCATCCACCTCCTCTCGTTCTAATTTGGAGAGATGATCAGCAACCACATTCTCGACTCCTTTTTTATCTCGTATTTCCAGATCGAACTCCTGCAGCACCAAGATCCACCTAAGGAGTCTAGGTTTGGCATCCTGTTTAGAAAACAAATACCTCAATGCAGCATGATCAGTGTAAACAATAACTTTGGAAAGCACTAAATATGAACGAAACTTGTCAAGTGCAAAAATCACAGCTAACAACTCCTTTTCTGTGGTAGTATAATTTACTTGAGCATTATTAAGGGTTTTACTAGCATAAGAAATTGGTTGGCAAATTTTATCCACCTTCTGCCCTAAGCATGCACCTACAGCTATGTCACTAGCATCACACATCAGCTCGAAGGGTAAATCCCAATTGGGACTAACCATTATGGGAGCTTTAGTCAATTCATCCTTCAAGGTATTGAAAGATTCAAGACATTCAGGTGTGAAAACGAAATTGGCATCCTTCAATAACAATTGGGTCATAGGCCTGGCAATTTTAGAAAAATCCTTAATGAAGCTTCTATAAAAACCAGCATGGCCTAAAAAACTCCTAACTACTTTGACACTGGAAGGGGGAGGCAGTTTTTCAATGACCTCAATTTTAGCAGGGTCTACCTCAATACCTTTTCGTGATACCTTATGGCCTAAAACAATACATTCAGTGACCATAAACTGACACTTTTCCCAGTTTAGGGCTAAATCAGTTTCCTCACATCTTTGCAGCATTAATCCTAAGTTATGCAAACAGCTATCAAAAGTCGTCCCAAAAATAGAAAAATCGTCCATAAAGACCTCCATGAAATCTTCTATCATATCAGAAAATATAGCTGTCATGCACCTCTGAAACGTAGCAGGTGCATTGCATAACCCAAAGGGCATCCGTCTATATGCAAATGTCCCAAAAGGACATGTGAAAGTGGTCTTTCCCTGATCGTTAGGATCCACTGAGATTTGCATGTAGCCCGAATACCCATCCACACAACAGAAGAAAAACTTACATGTCATGCGTTCAAGCATCTGATCGATGAACGGAAGAGGAAAATGGTCCTTCCTAGTGGCGTCGTTTAATTTCCTAAAATCCACGCACATTCGCCACCCGGTAGTTTTCCGCACCGGAATTAACTCATTCTTCTCGTTCAACGTCACTGTTGTGCCCCCCTTCTTTGGCACCATATGCAAAGGACTCACCCACTGGCTGTCAGAGATCGGATATATTATCCCTGCATCAAGCAGCTTAATCACCTCAGCCTTCACCACCTCCTTCATTTTCAGGTTGAGCCTTCTCTGTGGTTGAGCAGTCGGCTTCACCTTATCTTCCATATAGATCCGGTGTTCGCAGAGCGATGGGCTGATCCCTTTGATGTCAGACATTTGCCATCCAAAGGCCCCTTTGTGCTTCCTCAGCACCTCCACCAAGCGATCTTCCTCAGGACCTGTAAGTTTAGCAGAAATAATTACAGGTAAGTGTACAGGTGGTGCTAAGAACACGTATTTTAAATGTGCAGGTAAGGGTTTTAGATCGAGGGTTAGGGGTTCTTCGATCGACGTCTTAGGCCTTGTCTTGGTTTCCCTCTCCAGGAGTTCATCGTGTCGGGCCCAATTACATCCTTCTTTACTTCCGACCCCAACGCATTCATCTGACAGCTCCTCCTCTTCTAGTTCGATATTCAGATTCTTGTCTTCATTTTCCTGAAAAGTACCCTCAACCAAAGAGTCAGTAAGGCTAAGGAAATTACAACACTCATCATCGACAGGAAATTTCATAGACTTGAGAATATTGAATTCTACTTCCTCATTCTGTAATCGGAGAATTAATTTTCCCCCTTCAACATCAATCAGTGTCCGTCCTATCGCGAGGAAAGGCCTCCCTAGTAGGATAGGAACCTGATCATCCTCCTCGATGTCCATTATCACAAATTCAGCCGGGAAGATGAACTGATCTACCTTTAGCAAAAGGTCTTCCACCACTCCTATCTGACGCCTTATCGACCTGTCAACCAGCTGTATTGTGACTGATGTCGGGTTCGGATCTCCCATCCCCAGTTTCCTGTAAACAGACAAAGGCATTAAGTTAATGATCGCTCCTAGATCACATAGGGCACGTTTAAAGTGAACTTTTTCTATTGTACAAGGTATGCTAAAACTACCAGGATCCTTAGATTTTTTTGGGAGTGGATTTGTTAGCATTGCAGAACATTCCTGGCTCAGCATTACAGTCTCATGATCTCCTAGTCTTTTCTTTTTAGAGATTAATTCTTTTAAAAACTTTCCATACACAGGCATATTCTCAAGAAGTTCAAGGAACGGAAGGTTAATCTCTATTTTCTTAAACACATTAAGCATCTTGGAATAATCCTTATCTAACTTAGCTCTTTTAGAAGTAGGATAAGGCAATGTCACCTGTGTTGGTGGGTCAACAGTGTCAGTTATCGAAGCCGGGTCAGAAACACTTACTTGTGGAGAAGATGGAATAGACGAGATATTACCAGTAACGGGGTCTAACCCATCGTCTCGTTGAGGCACAAAATCTGGTCCGCTGACCTGTGTTCCGCTCCTGAGCGTGATTGCTCGTGCTTCCTCTTCCGCCAATTTACTAACTTGCGTTTGAAGTCTTTGGCAGAATGCTTCATTGCGTGCCAATCTTCCTTCCATGGCACTCATGCTCCCTATCAGGAAATCTATACTCTTTTCTAAATCAAATTCAGAACCTGACCCTCTGTACATGTCCTGCTTTAAATATTGGATCTGTTCAAGTACCATTGGGCATTCCACACTTTTGTGCCCTCCGCTGCAAACCTCACAGCTTACCACTGGTCCTGGTGATTTCAAGTGACTTCCCAGCAGAGCTACCTTTTCTGTGAGTGCTGCTATTTGAGGATTTGATTTTGGATATACTCTAGTGAGCTCCTCTGTTGTTGTAACCCTGCTAGGAGACGGCTTTTCAACTTGCCAACACGCACTCTGTTCAGCCAATTCTTTCACCAGATTGTAAGCCTGTACCGCGATCTTGTTGAATAAATTTCCTCCCGCTGCTGTATCAAGAAAAGTGCGGCTAACAGGAGATATCCCCGAATAGAACATATGAACAAGCTGGTACCGCTGATAACCATGATGGGGGCACCTCCTCAACAACCTCTGGAACCTCTCCTAGGCTAGATGCAGGTTCTCACTGTCGGACTGCCTAAATGATGTGATTTCGCTTCTGAATTGAGCAGTCTTTGATGGAGGGAAGTACTTCGCTAGGAAAGCTGATACCGTGGTGTCCCAATCAGTGAGAGAGCCTGGCTCGATGGAATGTAGCCATTCTGCAGCTTCTTCTTTCAAGGAAAAGCTGAACAGCTTCTGGTAGACTTGTTCAGATGTGACGTCTTCGCACTTGAAGGTGCTGCGATATTCCACGAATTTATCAAGGTGTGAGTTGGGATCTTCGTAGTAATCCCCCTTGAACTGTCCCGAGTTCTGAATCATCTAGATCATTGCTGGTCTGATTTTGAATGATTCCGCTGTTATTGCCGGATCAAGGATTCCAGAGGTACTTGTAGGCCGCCTTGCCTTCAACAACTCCATGACCGACATATCCTCGACCATCGTGTCCTCGTCTCACGTCCTGCAAGAATAATTTCAGCTTATGAATCTAGATAAGAATATGATTGATTCGCAGACCCTCGGTTAGAGGAACTCCAAACAATTATTCAAACTTCGCTCTGAATTAATTAGCTATAAACAAAAAAATAGTCCCCGACAACGACACCAAAAACTTGATGCTCGTAAAGTATATAGCAAGAAATAGGACAAGTGTATCCTATCGCAACAAGTAGTATAGTGCTTAAGCACGAGATCGAACCACAAGGACTATTTGTCACAACTAATTAGTCTAGGGAAGAGAACGTAATTGTTCAGAAGGTCGAATAAATAGGGGAGAATTGTATTAAAAGCTAAAGTGTTAAAACAAAAGGTAAAAGCTATAAAAGAGGTAGATTAAGGTTCAATGGAGAAGTAATCTAGGATAGGGACGCTCTTAATTGAATCCCATGTGTAATGTGCTGGGATTTGGATGTATATCTTAAGGTCAATTGACGGTAATCACCTAAATTACCGCAAGGATATGGTCAATCGCTTGCAGCCAATTCCATGCTCTAGGTTAACGGCTTGATTAGGCATAGTGCATGCAAAGCATTAGGATCGGTGGTGATTTGAGCCAAAGCCATAGCCCAGCCCCCTAAACCGCACTCCTAGTGGTCTCTAGCGAGGTTGGATTGTGCCAATTCGGATTAGGCAGCACCTGGGTTAGGTTACTATCTATCTACGATACTAAATATGCCAGAATCTAGGGATCAGGTTCCACAATTTTGGGCTAGTTGATATCATCGAGTGTCATTCTAGCCATGATCCTAGTTCTGAGAAGTCTAGGTTACAAAGCCTGCACAATCTAATCAATTGAGGTTTTCCCTATACACAAAATCCCTAATCACACATGGTCAAGCAATCAATTTTATCCCCATCCCAGATAGGATGGGGATTAGTTCATAATTAAATGCACCCAACGAATTAAACGCAGTTCGACAGTATTAATCTCCATTCAAGTCAACAAAAAGAATAAAAGACAATTAAAGGAATTAGAACTCTAAAACCCGAATGTGTCTGATTCTGATTACAAAACAAATGTGAGGCAGTCCTCTCCTCTACCAATCTTCCAAGAGCTTCCAGCAAGGCAATTTTCCTCAATAATGGTGAAACTGCTCCAATCTTCAAGAAGGAAGAAGAGAAAGCTAAAACTATTTGGAAAAAGAAAAAGCCTCCTTAACAATGGTGGCTTAGTGTTCTATTTATATTGGCAGATGTTTTAGGGGCATTTAGGACATTTTTTAGGTCAGAATTCGCGCCCCTGAAATGAGAAAATGCTGGGAATCGCTTCCTAGTGTCTCGTCTCGTCGAGACAGAAGGTGTCTCGACGAGACGAGAGGGTGTCTCGTCGAGACACCACGTGATGGTTCCCTTTTAGAAATTCTCCATCTCGATCCTTGGGCTCCAAGAATTTGCTCTCACTGTCCCAGAATTGTCTGGAAATGCTCCAACAAGCACGAGCCCAGTTCGAAAATGATCAAATGGTCCTAACATACCTGAAAATACAGAAAAACAGCCGTAAGTAATTGAAATTACTAATATCAACTGAAAGCTAACAAAACGATGATAAAACGGAAAGGAAATAAAGCGAAAATGAGCTAAAAACGGTCTAAAAACCCTATACAAATGGGAGCTATCAATGGACTGAGAGATGGTTGCGTGATGAGGAGAATGGCTATATACGAACCCCTATGGTGGAAGGGTTGGAGTATTTGAAAGTCAATGATTTGTTTATCTATAATTCTAGGGATTGGGATGAAGAGCTGTTGGAGGAAATTTTCGAGCATAGAGATATTACAGAAATTCACAAACTGTCTGTTGGTACTTTGACTAGTGAGGATCGGTTAATATGGAAATCTCATTCTTCAGGACGTTACATAGTGAAAAGTGTTTACCGACTGGCTACAACGCTGGAAGCAGGAGAGAGATTTCATGTTTAGGGTGCTTGGAAAAAATTATGGTATGCTGAAATTCCACACAAGGTCCGGCATTTTGGCTGGAAACTAGCACGCAATTGTCTCCCAACACGTGTGAATCTCCAAATACGTGGGTTACAGGTATGTAATACTTGTGTGATATGTAATGAACCTTGGGAGGATGGATGACATCTTTTTATTGAATGTACATGAGCAATAAAAGTGTGGCAGAAGGCGAGACTTCTGGATGGAATTAAAGCAGAGGCGGCAGTGGCTGAGAACTTGACAACATGGTTTCATAATATGATTAGAGCAGCACCGGAACAAATTGTGAAAACATTTTTGATGCACCTCTGGAACTTATGGCAGGCTAGAAATACCCATCTTTGGCAGTATGAGATTCGTACAACAGATCAAATAGTGGCTCAAGCTTGCACAGTACTTAATGATTGGTCAGAAGAAAATGCCTTGAGAAATCGGAATGGTACGGGAGAGCAGCAGATCGGAAGTACAGTAGCATGAAATATTTCATCTGCTGGTTGAACGGCTTGGCACCCACCATCGGAAGGATTTCTCTCGTGTTGTGTTGATGCTGCATGTTTTAACACTGATGGTCGTGCAGGGATGGGAACAGTAGTACGAGATGCACATGGGCAGTTTGTAATAGGGAGATTTGCGGGTCTGTTATGTTGTCCGACAACACGAGAATGTGAGGCCGAAGCTCTATTATAAGCTATGCAATGTCTACAAGTTGATGGAATAAGAAATGTGGTTTTCGAATCTGATGCTAAACAAGTAATTGATGCAATAAATTCTACTTCTGTTGATGATTCTGAATTTGGAGATAGAATTATTCAAATACGATCGATTCTAATATCAAATGACTATTACTCAGTCAAATGGATACGACGGCAAGCGAATGGGATGTCACATGTGTTAGCACAGTCTTCTCGTTTATCCACTTGCCCTTCTGTTTTTAATTTATTACCGAGTTCTGTTTCTGTTTCATTGTTATAATTTTGCCATGATCTGGCTCATTAATGCATTATTTTTTTGTTTAAAAAAAATAAGTTTTTTACTCAAGGTATTTGGACTTTGAATAACTATTTCTCAGATTATCAAAAGCCATTTTTTTGTAGTGGAAATGCACTTGTTGTTCCACAAACAAAAAAAATACAAATTTGGGATGAGCCAGTGACGGGCTGGCTCTCTTTCAGACGTTTGTGGAACTACCTTCTAATAGTGTAAGAAGTCGTATCATCTGGTAGCTTTCAGGATAAAACAGCTCACTCAAATAAGATACGAGTTCGTATTGCTTAATTCCAACTCGTTCAACATACACTCCAGAATTTTGCTCAGTTTTGTTGTCAAATAAAAAGAAATTTTAAAGAGGAAGTAGAAATTGCTACGTATTAAGAAAGAGAAAACTAAATTTATATGGTCAAACTCATTCAACAATACATTCAATCCAGTGGTCAAACCCACTACTTTACGTCTTGTATTTGCTCTGACTGTTTCACTTAACTGGTTTGTATTTCAACATGATTGCATTTTTACATGTCGATTTACATGAGGATGTTTATATGGTTCAACCTCCTGGTTTTATTGATCCGGCTCGGCCTCAAGGCGCTTGTAAATTACAAAAATCTTTATATCGCTTTAAACAGTCCCCTCATATATGTGTTGTTTTTAGAAAGAAAAAAATGCTCCTGTAATTTAGAAGAGAAAAAAAACAGAGAAGGGGTGTCGCCTATTTAATGGAGTGATGTTACATTTATCAAACCGCCAAGGAACACACGACCAACATCGGCCTACATTTACCATTACATGTGCCACAGAATGTATGAGAAGACTTATCCATGGATTTCATCGTCGGATTACTCATAACCTAGAGGGGCATGGATTCCATTTTTGTTGTGGTTGATAGGTTTTCCAAGATGCCTATTTTATCGCTTGCCAAAAGACGAACGATGCCCCATCCACCACCAAAATGTTCTTCAAGATAGTAAGATTACACAGGGTACCAAAGAGTATCGTTTCAAACCGAGATACAAAGTTTTTGAGCCACTTTTCATGGACATTATGGGCTCTTCGATACGACCTTAAAGTTCAGTACAACCGCACATCCGCAAACTGATGGTCAGAAAGAAATGGTTAACCGGACCCTAGGGAACTTACTCAGAACCAAGTGTAAGGACAAGCCTAGGATGTGGGACTTGGTTCTAGCTCAGGCAGAGTTTGCTTATAATGGGTCGATACATTTGGGAACTAAGAAGCCACCATTTGAAGTGGTATATACGAAGTACCCTAATTACACTCTGGATGTGGCAAACTTTCTAAAAGAGGAATAAAAGGAATGTGATCACCCAACAGTTGGCGAATGAGGATATGCAGATGTATCAAGAGGTAAACAAGACTCTTGAGAAATGAAACCATAACTTGAAGGCCAAAGTGGATGAACACCGAATTGACCTTCAGTTCGAAGTAGGAGATGAAGTGATGGTTTCCCTAAGCAAAGAAAGACTCGTCAGCGCCCCGAGCATCAAACTTCGATCAAGAAGGTACGGTCCATATAAAGTGAGTAAGAGGATCAATGCCAATGCTTATCATGTGGACTTACCAAATTGGTTAGCCAAGATGTCACTAACCTTCAATATACGTGATCTCAGTCCGTGGAATCCAGATAGGTCCGAAATTTCTATTGGCGAATAGGGATCCAACGCTTTAAAAGAAAGAGGGAATAATAAAGACATCCTATCTAGGTCCTTTATACAACCCAGACCTCACAGATGCTCCCGTTAGTGCTCGAAGAATCATGGGTCGAATCAAAGTACGTAATGGGAAAATGAACCTTTGGCAAAAGCTTACCTAGGTTAATTGATGGTACGCTAATCAATGGTAGCCATATCTGTTGGTCCCTTGTAAGGTTGCAAATATAGTTCCAAGGGGGGGTTAGGAACTATTTTACCTTTTTAAAATAATTTACGCAGATTTCTTTTCTTTAAGAAAAGTTTATCTAACAGCGGCACTTAGCACTCAGCAAGACACTGGCTTAGTCAACTAGTGACTAGGACAGCTTTGTTGCTTAGGTCAGGAAATAGCACTTTGAGTCTATTCCTGAACCTTCTCGTTGGTAGCGCACAACTCAGCTTGACCTCTTTTACTTGGTCAGTTTTAGTTTGTTTTAAGCAAGCAATGTAAATAAGGAGTTAAGGTTTAGAAATACTTCACTCAGCAGATTTATCCAGGTTCGGCTTCTTCTAAGCCTACGTCCTGTCCCCGGAACACTTCCGAGATTTCAAATCCTCTACTGAGCTCTTTAAAGGTAGAGCCTCAAACCTTTTACAATATCAGCAATTGAGTATGACAAGAGTACCTTCCTCTATACTTCTACTCAATCCTAATCTCTCCGCTGAGTACTTAAAACCGAGTACTCAGCCTCTCCTTTCTACTTCTAGAAATGGTAAAGATTTTGTCCTAAACAACAATTGCTAGAACACCTTAGATGATTGAAAAACAATCACTCTAGACTTTTACACAAATGAATAGACTTTGTAGTGTAAGAATTTTGCTTTGCTTCTGATGGAGAACTTTTGTATACGTTTGGTCAGCGTGACGGCTTTTTGCTCAAAAGTTCTCTGAAGAATGTGGATTCTGAATGCTCTATTTATAGAGAGCTATGAGAGCTTCTGGTTATTTCGAATTTCAAAATAACCGTTGGAGGGAAACGGCTACAAGTCATTTTCACTGAGTCTGCCAGCAGTTCTCTTTAGCCAATCAGATTCCAGCGTCTTCTGTTCTTCGGTCAGTGTGACAGTATGTTCCTCCATTTTGGGTAATGTCAACCAGACAGCTTGCTGTGTCTTCTGGTTTTTACTTAAGGAGGAAATACTTTGTCTGGAAGCTGTCTTATGGTCATCAGCTGTCTTGTACGTTTTGTCGAGACAGCTCAGCAGCTTCATACCGAAGTTGTCTACGTGGATCTTCTCGATCCTTCTTTACTCAGCATGCGTCTCATTACTTCAACGGCAACGTTTTGAAGACACGCGGGCTGAGTGATCTTGGGTTTGTTTGACTTGGGCCTTGACTTCCATATAGGGCTTGAGCCTTATGATCTTTATGTCTTATGATAAATTATAAACTCAACATTGAACAAACACATTAGTAACAATAAGCCAAAGCATTTAAACTTAGTGTGTTGTAGAATATTTACTTTTACTTAATTAATTTTGTCAAATCAAAATCTTGTGGAAAGGTGTTTCAACAAACTCCCCCATTTTGATGTTGGCAAAACTAATCAGCAAGGAACTCAGTATGAGCTCCCCCATGATAGTTGACCTTTTTAATTAAGTGAACTCCCCCGTAAGGACTGAACTACTGACTTAGTTTTATTCTAAACATTCTAAGGTTTAACTGAATAAGTCTAAGATCAGATTTCAGGTATAGGTCAGCTTATGGGTCATACTCTATTTTACTCAGTATTCGGCGTAAGTAATGTATAGTGACAGAGCGCTGAGTAAATCATTTGTTCAATGGTTTATATTTGACAAGTTCAAACATTTATATGCGGCATGCATTTATATAATACTTGGCATTTGAATAATCAACAGTTAAATACGAATGCAAGTATTTCAGAAGTAACAGAAGTTAGGCATATTGTTTAAAACAAAACAACAAAAAGCATTACAAAACAAAATAACAAAATAAAACAAAATGAAGTTCTTCTTCCTAACTTCTAACTCTCTAGTTTCTCACTTAGAGTTCCTTCTCCTTAGTTGCCACTTTTCTCCCCCGTTTTGCCAGCATCAGCAGTAGGCAAATTAACGGTAGGGGCAGGAGATTTGGCCTGATCCTGCAGCACACGTATTTGACCCTCCAAGGAATTCATGTGACTGACCATAGTCAGCATGAGTTCGGTCATTTTGGTCATTTGAGCATGTGTTGGTGGCTGTGTCTGGACAGAGGAGAAGTGATTGATCAAGTCATGGATTTCACGCAGAATATGGTGAGTGACAGGTGGATGAGAGGGCTGGGCATGAGTTGGTGGAGGATGGGCTTGTTCTTGCAGCAGAGTGTTAGCTGACGCGATGATACTCCGTCCTGACTCAGTAGCACCTAGGTGTGCATATTTGGTAGGAGTGGGCTCACACTGAGTGCCTTGTGTAGTGACAGGACTACGAGGCGTGTTGACCTCAGGTGCTGAGTTGCTTTGAGCTTGAGGTGGGAGTGGAGCTTCTTTTGGACTCGCAGGGGTTTTGGCTTGTTTCTCACTTGGAGGAACAGAGGCTTGTTTTTATGGAGACCCCTGTTGGGTAATGTGGGGCTCAAGAACAGATTCTGCTTCTGTTCTCAGTTTCTTCTCAGCTGACTCAGCTGGGTCCTGATCAGCTTTCCTCTTGTTTCTTTCCATCAGCCTTACCTTTCTCGGGACAGTACGAATATCCTTCGAACAGGCTCCCCTTTTCTTCTTCTTCTCAGCTTCAGCAATCTCAAATGGCACAGTAGAAGGATTCTCAGTTTGAGGTTCATTGGTTGGTTCTGTACCCTCAGCAGTGTGATCAGCTTCAGCCATGACATCATCTATAATAACATCCAGATCTGTCAGATTTTCCATTTCTCCAATGGGTTGCTCAACCTCAGCTATAAGCTCCTCCTCCTCAGTGGTTTCATTCTCGTCATAACCTTTCAGGGGTTGGCTGTGTGATAGTCCATTCAGCAGACGTGCAGTGATAACAGTTCCTGTTGAACTTATTTCACCAACAGTCTCTATGTTCTTATCCTGTATTATCCTTGTGATGAGAGAACCTAATCGGAGCTTCCTTCCACTTCTTTGGAAAGCACCGACCAGAAATACAGGCATGTTGAAAGGAATGTTGGTCAGCATATGCCAGATGAAACATTGTTCAAAGTTTGAGGCGGATGAGGGAGAACTGAGTTTCGGGAAGATAAAGTTGGTCAGCAAAAAGTGGGCCATCTTCTGATTTTTTCCCATGCAGGTGCTGGGTACTTCTCCTTTGTAGTCTTTGGGTTTACAGAACCCCTTCATCTTTTCTGCTATGGCTTTTGGTATCGGCTCCTTTGTTGTCCTGAACTGGATCCCTGTATTCGGTATCTCTAGCAATGTTGCTAGATATTCAGGGGTTATCACTATCTTTTGACCCTTAACTGTGGTCTCTAAGTAGTCAGAGTCATCTGCATCAACGTGCAGGTTGGAGTAGAATTCTCTCACTATCGTGGGATAGGTTTGTCCGGAAAGAGAGAAGAGACCTTCCCATTTGTTCTTTTCTATCCATTTATAGAATGGTCTCTCAGAAGAGATGAACCCCAGAAGGAAAGTATCGGCTCCTTAGTACTTCTTGACTCTTGGCCCAAGAGTGTACTTTGATCATCCTTCTTACCATGCTAGTTGAAGGACCGGCGTGGTCAGAGGATTTGAGAGTTGGAGAGAAAGTACTTTCGTTGAAGGACATTTTTTGAAGTTCTGAAGCACTTAGGTGTTAAAGGAAAAATTCTGAAGCTTTCTTAAAGTTTAGTGCGCATGTAAAGAGGGTAGTGGGTTAGTATCCACTATTTATGGATTTTTAGTTTAGGGTTCCGTTTGAATTTAAGCCGGTTTTGCCCTTGGGTTGTCCAATCGGCAGAAACCCTGACACTTATGACACATTTAAGACGTAATCGGCGCATGCGCAGTACATGTGTCATTTTGCGTGTGGTGGCATTAAATGCTAATAAGTGCTTTTACTCAGTGTTTGTTTATATAAACGTTTCATATTCTGAGTAGTCAGTGCATTCTTTAAGGATGATTTTGAGTTCAAGTTCTAAACTAATTTACTCAGTATGCAAGTTTACTCAATATTTGTATGTTCAGTCAGTTTCAATGAGATACTCAGCAAACAATAAATCATTCAGCATGTAATTCACTCAGCATTCAATATTCATTTAGCACAGGAATTTACTGGAGAGGATTAAACATACCAATTGCTTCTCTCAGTATGCTAAATTGCTCTCGTGCTAGAGCTTTGTCAAGATATCAGCCAGCTGCTCATCTGTTGGCACATAAGTCAGCTTAATTTCTTTCTTAAGTACATGATCTCTGATGAAATGATGTCTTATGCTGACATGCTTCATCCTGCTGTGTTGGATTGGGTTCTTTGAGAGGTCAATTGCACTCTTGTTGTCGCATTTGACTTCAATTGTCTTTGTTTGAACACCATAATCTTCAAGCTGTTGCTTAATCCAAAGGACTTGAGCAACACAGCTTCCAGCAGCAATGTACTCAGCTTCAGTTGTGGACAGGGCTACTGACGCCTGCTTCTTGCTGAACCAAGATACAAGACAGCTTCCTAGGAATTGGCATCCTCCAGAGGTGCTTTTTCTTTCCAGCTTGTCTCGTCCATAGTCAGCGTCAGTGTATCCGATGAGTGTAAAGTCATGAGTATTTGGATACCACAAACCTGCATTTACTGAGCTTTGCAAATATCTAAGGATCCTTTTTACGGCTATGTAATGGGATTCCTTAGGGTTAGCTTGATATCTAGCGCAATAACATACTGAGAACTGAATGTCCGGTCTACTTGCTGTTAAGTAAAGTAAAGAGCCAATCATACCTCGGTATAACTTGCTGTCTACTGACTTACCATTCTCATCAGCACAAAGGACAGTGTCAGTGCCCATAGGAGTGGATATTGGCTTGCAATTTTCCAAGTCATATTTCTTTAAGATCTCCTTGGCATATTTGGCTTGACTGATGAATATGCCATTCTTTCCTTGCTTAATTTGAAGTCCGAGGAAGAAGTTGAGTTCTCCCATCATTGACATTTCGAATTCAGTCTGCATTTGTTTGCTAAATTCCTTACACATAGATTCATTAGTAGCACCAAATATAATATCATCCACATATATTTGTGCTAGCAGGGTATCTTTACCCTTTCTCTTAATGAATAAGGTTGTATCAGCTTGACCCCTGACGTAACCTCTAGTCAGTAAGAAGTTGGTCAGCCTCTCATACCAAGCACGTGGTGCTTGCTTGAGTCCGTACAGAGCCTTTTTGAGTTTGTAAACGTGGTTTGGGAACTCAGAATCCTCAAAACCTGGAGGTTGATTTACATAAACCTCCTCGTTTATAACTCCATTAAGAAAAGCACTTTTGACATCCATTTGGAATAATTTAAAGTTCATGTAAGATGCATATGCACACAAAATCCTAATAGCTTCTAGCCTTGCCACTGGGGCAAAGGTCTCACCGTAGTCTATACCTTCTTGCTGACTGTAGCCCTGAGCTACAAGTCTTGCCTTGTTTCTGACTACGTTTCCTTGCTCATCTAGCTTGTTCCTGAAGACCCATCTCGTTCCAATGGTCTTTTGGCTCCTAGGATGGGGCACTAGCTCCCATACATTATTCCTCCTGAACTGATTGAGTTCCTCTTGCATGGCATTCATCCAGTATTCGTCATCCTCAGCTTCGGCAAAGTTCTTCGGCTCCAGTACTGAGACAAAAGCTACATTGCCGAGATACTTCCTTAGTTGATTTCTTGTCATCAGCGTATTTCCAGCTGAGTCAAGAATTGCATTTTCTGAATGCCCTCTTGGGACTCTTATCTCCTTTGGTAGATTTATGTCTTGTTCTATTCGTGTTTCAACAATCTCTGCAGAAGTAGATGCGTCAGTGAAAGTAATTTTAGGTTCACTCTTACTCTTGGTCAGCCGTTTTATGAAGGACTCAGTAGCTGGTTCTTGATCAGCAGGTGCTGAGTTTGGTTCATCTTCTGTCAGCGGCTGGTATCTTCCTGCAGGGTCAGTTTCATCGAATTGCACATGTATAGATTCTTCTAATACTTGGGTTCTCTTATTAAAAACTCTGTATGCTTTGCTGTTTGTTGAGTAGCCTAGAAAGATAGCCTCATAAGCTTTTGAATCAAATTTGGCTAAGCTATCTTTGGTGTTTAAAATAAAACATCTACAGCCAAAGGCACGAAAGTATCCAATGTTGGGCTTTCGTTCTTTCCAAAGTTCATAAGGGGTTTTCTTAAGTATAGGTCTGATTAGAGCCCTATTTAGAATATAACATGCTGTGTTAACAGCTTCTCCCCAAAAATACTTTGGAAGCCTATGCTCATCCAGCATTGTCCTTGCTATTTCAACAAGAGTTATGTTCTTCCTTTCAACAACCCCATTTTGCTGAGGCATTCTAGGAGCAGAGAAATTGTGGTCAATGCCGCTGGCTTCACAGAATTCAAAAAACTTTTGGTTTTTGAATTCTCCACCGTTATCACTACGGATATGAGCTAATTTTAGGTCTTTCTCATTTTCAATTTTTCTAACCAAGTTTGAAAATGTCTCAAAGGTCTCATCCTTGCTGGTCAGCAAGATAACCCACGTATACCGAGAGAAGTCATCTACAATGACCAAGGAAAATCTTCTTCCACCCAGACTCAGCGGCTGGACTGGACCAAAGAGATCCAAGTGTAGTAACTCTAACGAACGTTTAGTTGAGACAATGTTTTTACTATGAAAAGATTGTTTGGTTTGTTTTCCAGCTTGGCAAGCGTGGCATAGTTGATCTTTTTGAAACTTAAGTTCAGGCAGTCCCTCAACCAATTGCTTTCTTGCTAGTTTGGCCAGGAGGTCCATGCTTACATGACCAAGTCTCCTGTGCCATAGCCAGGAATTTTCTTCCTTTGTTACTAAGCACACAGTTTTTGAAAACTTTTTCTCTAAGTCTAGCATAAAGACATTATCTATCCGAGGGGCAGTTAAGATTAACTCATTAGTTTTACCCTCGTATATTTTACATCCAGTAGCATCAAATATAACTTTTCTCCCATTGTCACATAGCTGAGCTACGCTGAGTAAGTTATATTTGAGTCCGCTGACTAGGGAGACAGATTCAATAGTAGGGTTACCTCCGACGGTTCCTGAGCCTACTATCTTACCCTTCTTGTTGTCTCCAAAACTTACACTCCCTCCTCGTTTACGTTCAAACGTGATGAACTGAGTTTCATCACCCGTCATATGCCTTGAGCATGCGCTGTCAATATACCACATCTTTGACTTCTCGGCACATCTCAGGCTTACCTGCATTGTAACTAGTTACTTTTAGGTACCCAACTCTTTTTGGGTCCTGACTTGTTAGGTGCAACAGGTATAGCATCATATTTTATTTTATGGCGGCATACATGGACAGTATGGCCATTCTTTCCACAGAAGTCACAACTGACCTTCTGTTTAGGATTTTTTACTGACTTGTCAGCACCCCAGTGCTGAGCGTGCCAGCACACTTTAGTAGTGTGTCCTAACTTCCCACAAAAGTCACATTGGACTTTTCGCTGGGGATTTCTTCTCTGCTGAGTACCTTGGTACTGTGTACCTTGATACTGAGTTCTCAGCGGAAAATTGTTTTTGTTTGGAACCTTTAATTGGTTCTGAATGGTTGTGACATCCTTCCTCAGTTTCTTTGAAACTGACTGGACTTCAAAGACAGACTCATGAATGATTTTCATATTTTCATGCAAAACTGAGTTGTCTTGAAGAAGGTATCTGAGGTCACTCAGTTTGACCTCTTCTACTTCATCACAGCGCCGGCTGAGTGCTTTAATCTTCCTATTACACTTTTTAACAAGTGTATAGAGATCACTCAGGGCGTTACCCATTTTATTTCTGAGTTGAGAGAGTGAGATTACCTCATTAGATTGCTCTTCATTATCTGACTCATCAGATTGGTCAGCATGCTCAGAAATGCATGGCTCAGCAAGTTCGTCAGCCATAAAGCATATCTTCGCTGACTCGGTGGCCTCAGTTTCTGTTGATGAAGATTCATCACTGTCACTCCAAGTAGCCACCATTGCCTTCTTCCCACTTTTCTTGTCTTTCCTCAGCGTGGGGCAGTTTGACTTAATATGGCCATCTTGGTGGCACTCAAAGCATGTAATGGGCTTTGAGCTGTCCTTTCTGTATTTGCTGTCGCTTGAGTCAGCCTTATGCTTATCAAACTTTTTGTAAGGCTTTTTAGAATATTTGTCGTTCTTCCTGAACAGCCTCTTCATCTTTCTTGTGAACATAGCCATCTCCTCATCATCAGTTGAACTCCCGTCAGTGGAGTCAACCTTCATGACAAGTGACTTCTGCTTCTTGTCATCAGATTTTTCCTTCACCTCAAAGTTTTTCATGGATATCTCATGGGTCAGCAATGAACCGATGAGTTCGTCATATTTGTAGGTGGTTAAATCCTGAGCTTCCTCAACTGCTGTCTTCTTTGCTTGCCAGTCTTTTGGAAGACTCCTGAGTATCTTTTTGACTTGTTCTTCCTCAGTGAAGATTTTCCCAAGTCTCTTGAGCTCATTAATGATGTTGGTGAACCTTGCGTTCATGTCTGAAATGCCCTCATCATTGTTCATCTCGAACAGCTCGTACAGTCTCATCTGCTGATTCACCTTGGATTCTTTTACTTTGTTTGTTCCCTCGTAGGTGACTTCCAGCTTTTTCCAGATCTCTTGTGCCGACTCACAACCTGAGATTTTGTTATATTCTGCAGCATCGAGCGCACAGTGAAGCATATTGATAGCCGAAGCATGGTTTTGAAGCTTCTTAAGATCATCCTCTGTCCATTCAACCTCAGCTTTAACAACTGACTGGCCAGCAACAACTTTCACAGGTACAAACGGGCCTTGGACTATAGATAGCCAGGCACTCATGTTTGTAGCTTGAATGAAGTTTTTCATCCTATTCTTCCAAAAGGTATAGTTTGACCCGAAGAATAGGGGAGGCCTGGTAATGGACAGCCCCTCAGGTAATATCTGAGTTGTCTGGTTTCCAGGGAGAAACCGAGTGCTGTTTTCCCCCATGGTATGGATCAACTCAAGGTTGTTAGACCTTTAGTAATGAGCTTTTGAGGCTCTGATACCACTTGTTGGTCCCTTGTAAGGTTGCAAATATAGTTCCAAGGGGGGGTTAGGAACTATTTTACCTTTTTAAAATAATTTAGGCAGATTTCTTTTCTTTAAGAAAAGTTTATCTAACATCGGCACTTAGCACTCAGCAAGACACTGGCTTAGTCAACTAGTGACTAGGACAGCTTCGTTGCTTAGGTCAGGAAATAGCACTTTGAGTCTATTCCTGAACCTTCTCGTTGGTAGCGCACAACTCAGCTTGACCTCTTTTACTTGGTCAGTTTTAGTTTGTTTTAAGCAAGCAATGTAAATAAGAAATGTGGTTGCACGGCTTGGCACCCACCATCGGAAGGATTTCTCTCGTGTTGTGTTGATGCTGCATGTTTTAACACTGATGGTCGTGCATGGATGGGAACAGTAGTACGAGATGCACATGGGCAGTTTGTAATAGGGAGATTTGCGGGTCTGTTATGTTGTCCGACAACACGAGAATGTGAGGCCGAAGCTCTATTATAAGCTATGCAATGTCTACAAGTTGATGGAATAAGAAATGTGGTTTTCGAATCTGATGCTAAACAAGTAATTGATGCAATAAATTCTACTTCTATTGATGATTCTGAATTTGGGGATAGAATTATTCAAATACGATCGATTCTAATATCAAATGACTATTACTCAGTCAAATGGATACGGCGGCAAGCGAATGGGATGTCACATGTGTTAGCATAGTCTTCTCGTTTATCCACTTGCCCTTCTGTTTTTAATTTATTATCGAGTTCTGTTTCTGTTTCATTGTTATAATTTTGCCATGATCTGGCTCATTAATGCATTATTTTTTTGTTTAAAAAAAATAAGTTTTTTACTCAAGGTATTTGGACTTTGAATAACTATTTCTCAGATTATCAAAAGCCATTTTTTTTGTAGTGGAAATGCACTTGTTGTTCCACAAACAAAAAAAATACAAATTTGGGATGAGCCAGTGACGGGCTGGCTCTCTTTCAGATGTTTGTGGAACTACCTTCTAATAGTGTAAGAAGTCGTATCATCTGGTAGCTTTCAGGATAAAACAGCTCACTCAAATAAGATACGAGTTCGTATTGCTTAATTCCAACTCGTTCAACATACACTCCAGAATTTTGCTCAGTTTTGTTGTCAAATAAAAAGAAATTTTAAAGAGGAAGTAGAAATTGCTACGTATTAAGAAAGAGAAAACTAAATTTATATGGTCAAACTCATTCAACAATACATTCAATCCAGTGGTCAAACCCACTACTTTACGTCTTGTATTTGCTCTGACTGTTGCACTTAACTGGTTTGTATTTCAACATGATTGCAGTTTTACATGTCGATTTACATGAGGATGTTTATATGGTTCAACCTCCTGGTTTTATTGATCCGGCTCGGCCTCAAGGCGCTTGTAAATTACAAAAATCTTTATATCGCTTTAAATAGTCCCCTCATATATGTGTTGTTTTTAGAAAGAAAAAAATGCTCCTGTAATTTAGAAGAGAAAAAAAACAGAGAAGGGGTGTCGCCTATTTAATGGAGTGATGTTACATTTATCAAACCGCCAAGGAACACACGACCAACATCGACCTACATTTACCATTACATGTGCCACAGAATGTATGAGAAGACTTATCCATGGATTTCATCGTCGGATTACTCATAACCTAGAGGGGCATGGATTCCATTTTTGTTGTGGTTGATAGGTTTTCCAAGATGCCTATTTTATCGCTTGCCAAAAGACGAACGATGCCCCATCCACCACCAAAATGTTCTTCAAGATAGTAAGATTACACAGGGTACCAAAGAGTATCGTTTCAAACCGAGATACAAAGTTTTTGAGCCACTTTTCATGGACATTATGGGCTCTTCGATACGACCTTAAAGTTCAGTACAACCGCACATCCGCAAACTGATGGTCAGAAAGAAATGGTTAACCGGACCCTAGGGAACTTACTCAGAACCAAGTGTAAGGACAAGCCTAGGATGTGGGACTTGGTTCTAGCTCAGGCAGAGTTTGCTTATAATGGGTCGATACATTCGAGAACTAAGAAGCCACCATTTGAAGTGGTATATACGAAGTACCCTAATTACACTCTGGATGTGGCAAACTTTATAAAAGAGGAATAAACGGAATGTGATCACCCAACAGTTGGCGAATGAGGATATGCAGATGTATCAAGAGGTAAACGAGACTCTTGAGAAATGAAACCATAACTTGAAGGCTAAAGTGGATGAACACCGAATTGACCTTCAGTTCGAAGTAGGAGATGAAGTGATGGTTTCCCTAAGCAAAGAAAGACTCGTCAGTGCCCTGAGCATCAAACTTCGATCAAGAAGGTACGGTCCATATAAAGTGAGTAAGAGGATCAATGCCAATGCTTATCATGTGGCCTTACCAAATTGGTTAGCCAAGATGTCACTAACCTTCAATATACGTGATCTCAGTCCGTGGAATCCAGATAGGTCCGAAATTTCTATTGGCGAATAGGGATCCAACGCTTTAAAAGAAAGAGGGAATAATAAAGACATCCTATCTAGGTCCTTTATACAACCCAGACCTCACAGATGCTCTCGTTAGTGCTCGAAGAATCATGGGTCGAATCAAAGTACGTAATGGGAAAATGAACCTTTGGCGAAAGCTTACCTAGGTTAATTGATGGTAGGCTAATCAATGGTAGCCGTATCTGTTGGTCCCTTGTAAGGTTGCAAATATAGTTCCAAGGGGGGGTTAGGAACTATTTTACCTTTTTAAAATAATTTAGGCAGATTTCTTTTCTTTAAGAAAAGTTTATCTAACAGCGGCACTTAGCACTCAGCAAGACACTGGCTTAGTCAACTAGTGACTAGGACAGCTTCGTTGCTTAGGTTAGGAAATAGCACTTTGAGTCTATTCCTGAACCTTCTCGTTGGTAGCGCACAACTCAGCTTGACCTCTTTTACTTGGTCAGTTTTAGTTTGTTTTAAGCAAACAATGTAAATAAGGAGTTAAGGTTTAGAAATACTTCACTCAGCAGATTTATCCAGGTTCGGCTTCTTCTAAGCCTACGTCCTATCCCCGGAACACTTCCGAGATTTCAAATCCTCTACTGAGCTCTTTAAAGGTAGAGCCTCAAACCTTTTACAATATCAGCAATTGAGTATGACAAGAGTACCTTCCTCTATACTTCTACTCAATCCTAATCTCTCCGCTGAGTACTTAAAACCGAGTACTCAGCCTCTCCTTTCTACTTCTAGAAATGATAATGATTTTGTCCTAAACAACAATTGCTAGAACACCTTAGATGATTGAAAAACAATCACTCTAGACTTTTACACAAATGAATAGACTTTGTAGTGTAAGAATTTTGCTTTGCTTCTGATGGAGAACTTTTGTATACGTTTGGTCAGCGTGACGACTTTTTGCTCAAAAGTTCTCTGAAGAATGTGGATTCTGAATGCTCTATTTATAGAGAGCTATAAGAGCTTCTGGTTATTTCGAATTTCGAAATAACCGTTGGAGGGAAACGGCTACAAGTCGTTTTCACTGAGTCTGCCAACAGTTCTCTTTAGCCAATCAGATTCCAGCGTCTTCTGTTCTTCGGTCAGTGTGACAGTATGTTCCTCCATTTTGGGTAATGTCAACCAGACAGCTTGCTGTGTCTTCTGGTTTTTACTTAAGGAGGAAATACTTTGTCTGGAAGCTGTCTTATGGTCATCAGCTGTCTTGTACGTTTTGTCGAGACAGCTCAGCAGCTTCATACCGAAGTTGTCTACGTGGATCTTCTCGATCCTTCTTTACTCAGCATGCGTCTCATTACTTCAACGGCAACGTTTTGAAGACACGCGGGCTGAGTGATCTTGGGTTTGTTTGACTTGGGTCTTGACTTCCATATATGGCTTGAGCCTTATGATCTTTATGTCTTATGATAAATTATAAACTCAACATTGAACAAACACATTAGTAACAATAAGCCAAAGCATTTAAACTTAGTGTGTTGTAGAATATTTACTTTTACTTAATTAATTTTGTCAAATCAAAATCTTGTGGAAAGGTGTTTCAACAGTATCCACTAGGGTTACTTTCTCTCCAAGGAGTTTTAGCATTACGTCCTTACGAAGGAGACAAGCCATACACCATCAGACATCGTCCTAATTATTGTCTCCACCATTCAGTCATATTTACTATTATGCCACTTACCCATCTTACCCTTTTGATCTCTCTTTTATTGTAACCCTAGTAGGGGCATTCACGTCCATAATCTTTGTTTAGGGAAAGTATTTAAATCTCACTAGTTTCTAGGGATGCTCAACTTTTTTATTAATCAAACAATATTTCTCTTTGAAAGTAAGCTTATCATACCTATATTTTGAGATTAACTCTTACTAGTTTAGCTAGTGAAGAAACTCTTTGTTAATTTACAATCAAAATCATCACATTCGTTTTTAATCTGTATCAATTCCCCATAAATGGACACTAAATTTATAGGAAAACAACATATTTTGAATGAAGAACAATAGAAAGAAATTTAGAAATTCTATTTTATAATCCCAAAATTAATTATATATATATATATATATATATATATATATATATATATATTTGGGTTTCCTACATGAATATCATAATTAACTATAAAATTACAACAAAATCGGATTATTAAACTTAATTCTGATAAAGTACGCTTTTACACCATAATTTAAAAATTCTAAACTCTAATTCATAAATTCTAAACCCTGGATAATATATCCTAGACCCCCAATTTATAAACTTTAATTCTTAAAATAGATTAAAATAATAATTTTATTAGTTTGACATAATTCAAAATTATTACTTGAAATAATTGTAGATAGTTTCTTAAAAGTGAATATGTATGTAAATCTCCTTATATTTTGGTTTTGGCCTAATGCATACCTAGCCCCCTAAAGTTGTCCGTTTTGTTCATTTAACCCCCTCACCTTACGGGACAACCCTTTAACCCCCTAAACTCCATAAAAATGGTATTTCTCACCCCCTTAACTTGTCCAAATTTGTCATTTTACCCCTTCTCAACTCATCGAATATCCTATTTACCCCCTTAACTTCATAAAAGTGGTATTTCTCACCACTTCTGATCCTATTTACCCTCTTAATTTCATAAAAATGGTATTTCTTATCCCTTTATAGTAGTAAAAAAAGTTCAATGGAGAAAGAACGAATAAAAAATACAAATAACAAGAACATTAATATAAACAAGTTAAATACATTATATGTAGGGATAATGTACCGAAATGGGCCTATGATTTTTGGGGAAGTATCAATTTAGGTTCCACTTTTATGGAAAACATAAATATAGGTTTAACGTTTAAAAAAAGTTATCAATTTAGGCTTCGATAACGGATTGTAAGGGGTGAAAAATACCACTTTTATGGAGTTAAGGGGGTAAATAGAACATTCTATGAGTTGGGGGGATAAATGGACAAGTTAAGAGGGTGAGAAATACCATTTTTATGGAGTTTAGGGGGTTAAAGGGTTGTCCCGTAAGGTGAGGGGGTTAAATGAACAAAACGGACAACTTTAGGGGGCTGGGAATGCATTAGGCCTTTGGTTTTTGATTTGTTAATGTGATCATCTTAAACAGGCCCAAAAAGCCCATAGGCCCAATCCACACAAAAAATGTATCGATTTATATAACCTCGTCTAGTAACTGCCTAAAAAGGGTAAAAATATATTTACCCACTGTCCATAAACTATAATCTTAAAGTCTAATTGGATCCATACCTTATACCTTAAAAGTCAATTAGTTCCTTAAAACTTCTAAAATAATCAATTAGGTCCTCCATCTATACTTTTAAAGTCACTTACGTCCTTCACTTTCTAAAATCGGCAATTAGATTCCTAATAACGTATGTTGAATCCGTCAATTGGATTGAAATAAAATTTAATTTGGTCGGTTTTAATTCTGTTCGGTTTTTATCAATATTTTTTGACATTTTAAGTTCAGTTAGGAGTTTGGTTTGAGTAAAAAAAATTTGTTAAACCCAAACAAAATTAATATATTATACCAAAATATGTAATTTTTTTTTTTAAATTCAGAACCTCATGGGCCAAGCCCAACACCAACAAATTTCCCCAATTATTAATCAGAGTTTCCAAATTGTAACTTAAAATCATATTGACTAGTAATTAACAGAAATGAATTAATTTCACAAAATCATATTAACTAGTAAATCATATTTGGTTGCCAGATTTGACTTAAAAAAATTAATTAATTTTAACCTCAGTTGTCCATAATCCAGTTAGATTTCACTTGCCAAATTTTAAAAATATATGTGATTTCTTTCCTTGAAATGCAATTTCCTCTATGAGCACATGCGTTATTTTCTTTACTTTTTATATAAATATTGCTCATAATTTTTTCTTTTCACCAAAGTTAAAAAGAAGTATAGAGAAAAAGACGAGGTTTAGAAGCACTTACTGCTCGACGAACATCTCTTCTTGGCCAGATAGCATATAAACATCTCTCTTGTATTGTAATCCTAGCAGGCCCATAATTTTTGTTTAAGGAAAATATTTAAACCTCATTAGTTTGTAGGGATACTCAACTTTTTATCAATCAAACACTATTTCTGTTTGAGAGTAAAATTATCATACTTATATCTTGGCATTAACTCCTACTAGTTTAACTAGTGAAGAAATTTTATTGATTTACAATCAAAATCATCACGTTCGTCTTTAATTTATATCAATTTTCCATAAATGGACACTGGAAAATTACATATTTTGAATCAAGAACAATAGAAAGAAATTTAGAAATTCTATTTTATAATCCCAACATCAACTATATTTATATATTGTTGGTTTTCTACATGAATATCATAATTAATTATAAAATTACAACTAACTCAAATTATCAAACTTAATTCTGAATAGGCCAGTATTTCTTATATATAACAATAAAGTATGTTTTTACACTCTAATTTAAAAATCATAACTCCAATTCATAAATTCTAAACCGTGCACAATATATCTAAGATCCCTAATTTATAAACTCTAATTCTTAAAATAGATTAAAATAATAATTTTATTAGTTTGACATGATTTAAAATTAAAATTTACAATAATTGTAGATAGTTTGTTAAAAGTGAATTTGTGTGTAAATCTCCCTATATTTTTTTTTTCAATTTGTTAATGTGATCATCCTAAACAGGCCAAAAAGCTCATAGGCCCAATCCACAAAAAAAAAAAAAAAATTTATCAATTTATATAACCCATCTAGTAAGTGCCTAAATAGGTATTTACCCACTGCCCAAACTATAGGCTTAAAATTTAATTGGATCTCTAACCACTTTAAAGGTCAATTAGTTCCTTAAACTTTTTAAAATAATCAATTATGTCCTCAATCTATACTTTAAAGTCACCTACATCCTTTACTTTCTAAAATCACCAATTAGATCCCTAATAACGTATGTTGAATCCGTCAATTGAATTGAAATAAAATTTAACTCGTTTATTTATATTTTCAGTTCGGTTTTGATCAAAAAATTTTGATATTTTTAAGTTTCAGTTAGCAGTTCGGTTTTAGTAAAAGAAAATCCGTTAAACCAAAACAAAATTAATTTATCATACCAAAATATGTAATTTAAAAAAAAAAAATAGAAACACATGGGCCAAGCCCAACACCAACAAATTTCCCCAATTGTTAATGAGAGTTTTAATATTGTAACTTAAAGGGTCAAAATACATGAATATCATAATTAAATACAAAATTATAACTAAATCATATCACCAAACTTAATTCTTAATATGTCATTATTCTCTATATATTATGATTTTACACCATAATTTAAAAATTCTAGCATCCAATTCATAAATCATAAACCCTAGAAAATATATTCTAGACTTCTAATTTATAAATTCTAACCCTTAAAATATATTAGAAGTACTAATTTTAGTAGTTTGACGTAATCAAAAATTATGATTTGACATAGTTGTAAACAGTTTTTAAAAGATGAAATTCTGTGTAATTTTCCTAACTTAAAATCATATTGACTAGTAATTAACAGAAATGAATTAATTTCACAAAATCATACTAACCAGTAAATCATATTTGGTTACCAGATTTGACTTAAAAGAATTAATTAATTTTAACCTCAGTTGTCCATAATCCAGTTTGATTTCACTTGCCAGATTATAAAAATATATGTGATTTCTTTCCTTGAAATGCAATTTCCTCTATGATCACATGTGTGTATATATAATCTATTGATAGTATTGATCAAAGCAAAGATTAAGATAATATCATAGTATAATATATAGTTTTTGTTCTTTCTTAATTTTCTGACCCTTTAAAATGGTGAGAATAATTGAAGTTAATTATTGAAAATATCAAATTTATAATCATTAATTATGAAATTTGCTAATGGTGCAGGAAGTATTTATCAGGATATTGTTCTTTTGCACTATTTTATTAGTGGTTGAAGGTCTTAATGTGGTTGATTTTGGAGCTATTGGAGATGGCCAAACTGATGATTCCAATGTAAGTATAAGATCAAGTGTTTGTTATCACACTTTTAATAGTGGTTCCGGACCGAACTAGTTCGGGACCACTCTGATGCTGCAATGTCAAGCTTAAATGTTGATGCAGCACCATTTGAATAGTAGAAATTTTGCAATCTCTACAGTAGAAATTTTAAGTCAGTTTTCAATCACTTTTAACGCTCCAAAAATTAAAAAATTGAGTCTTGACTTCCCCACTGATAATGTCAATTATAACGTTTTTCTTTTTGCCAATTAAATTCATGTTTTTCTTGCATGTTTGTAGGCATTTCAACAAGCATGGAAGGCTTTGTGCGAAGTTAAGGAGGGTACCCCGAGCCTTGAGATACCACTGGGAAAAACATTTCTATTGCAGCCGGTCAAATTTTCCGGCCCTTGTGCCTCCACCACAATTATTGTTCAGGTCATTGAAAATATCTCACCGTATCGTGGCCCACTTTTAGTAATTGCAAAAGAAGTACCCCACTTTTTTAAATGGATAGGATAAAAAATACCAAGGAGGCCAGTTGACTAGTCATTTTTCCTATTGTATAACATAATGTGAGTTGTATATTTTAGTGTGAGAAAATGAAGGTTGTACACCAAAGTGTGAAATACCACGTATGAAATTTACTTATAGCTGTATTATACTAGAAATTATATGTATTGGTGACGAAAAGTGTTTTGCCACAAAATTTGCACATTTGTGGCAAATTGAGAACCTGTGGGGAATTATGTTCGTGCCACAAAATCCTTTAGTGGCGAAACACTGATCCCGGGTTGAGCGGTTTTTTGTTTTGTTTGTTTTTTTCTTTTCCTTTCCTACCAAAAAGAAAAAAAAAAAGAGAACCTGTGGGGAATTATGTTCGTGCCACAAAATCCTTTAGTGGCGAAACAATGATCTTTAATGAGGAAAATTTTCCCTACAAAAAATCTGTTTCTTGTAGTGTAGCGTCCTCTTGTACTGTTCCCCAACTAAAAAGGGGCTTTGATATCTCAGATCACTCGTTCTCATCTGTTTCTCAAACAACTCCTTAAAATGCACAACCATATAGAGTTCCCATCATATTCTCATGTTGTTTCTATAATAAATTATCAAAATTATATGCATCTTGATGTTTTCTTTATATAATTTTTCTTTTTCATAATACATGTATATTGAGCAATTAATTTATGGTAGTTAATTAGTTGTATTCGGTGTGGACAGGTATTGGGGAAAATAGTTGCACCCGCAAGTAGAGATGATTGGAAAGAATGTCCATCGAATGGCTGGTTGTCTTTCTCAGATGTTGCTAATCTCTCCGTCGTCGGATCTGGAACCATTGACGGCCAAGGTTCTGTTTGGTGGACCAATCAGAAACTCCACAAATTTGTAAATTTCCTAATCTTTTATATATTTATTTTTTCTTCTAATTCAATTATCATATTCTCCTTTTTGCCTCCTAAATTCTATTTTTCCTTTACTTTTGTTACTTGAGTTCTGATATCTGTTATTGATTTCCTTTTTCATATTTCAGGGGAGTAGTGCTAATTGCGACGGAGCACCTACGGTGAGACTGTCGCTATTTCTTTTATATAAAGAAAAAGTTAGCCGAGAACATTAATTTTATCCCTTTCAAAATACATATCGGTGAAAATTCTCAAGGAATATAAAAAAAAATAAAAAATTGAGCTAGAATTTCCACAATTGGTTCCATATTAGACCATTCCGTACAATAATTCATATAATTAATCTTAGTTGATATATAGAGGGCGAGCCTTGGCGCAACGGTAAAACGTTGTTGCCGTGTGACCTGAGGTCACGGGTTCGAGTCTTAGGAGCGGCCTCTTGCCAATTAATTTGGCAAGGGAAGGCTTGCCCCCAATACACCCTTATCGGGCCGCCCTTTTTTTTTTTTTTTAATCTTAGTTGATATATATGATTATTGATAAATTTGACCCTTAGTATATTTAATTAATTACAGGCTATGCATTTCAGCAAATGTAACAATCTTCTACTAAGTGGCCTCACCCATATTAACAGCCCAAAGAATCATATCTCAATTAGTGATTGTAATAGTGTTTCCATCTCCAATCTTCAAATACAAGCACCCAAAGAGAGTCCAAATACCGACGGAATTGACATCTCTCAGTCAACATATGTTAATATTACTGACTCCAACATCGGAACAGGTGATTATATTTTGTAAAATTTATCTTTACATGATATAATTTCTCAATTAATTAGTTATAAATTGAATAGGTGATGATTGTGTTGCAATCAATGGCCAATCATACCATATTACAATCACCAATGTGAATTGCGGTCCGGGCCATGGTATCAGGTTCATATGGAAATTTAACCCTATTATTTCGAAAGTGAATGTGATGTTTAACTTTCTAAAATCCCCAATTAAGTCCTTAATGTATATTATGTTGTAGTGTGGGAAGTTTAGGAAAAGATGGAAGAAATGATACTGTAGAAGATGTTCAAGTTCAATATTGTACTTTCAATGGAACTCAAAATGGAGCAAGAATCAAGACATGGCAGGTATCTATATATTAATTAATTAAGGATTATAAATAAATTTTTTTTAATTTTTTTTTAATAAAATACGTACATCATTTCATAGATAAAAAAACATATACTTTTTGAAACTCCAAATTTGCAGATAAACACTTGTAATCCAATCTTCAGCATTTAAACTTCTCTGAATCTTCCGATCTGGATCTCTTCTTTTACAACCAGGTAGACGTAGTGATCTACCATTTCTGCTCTTGCTAAAACAGAAAAATGTTACAAATAAAAAAATAATAAACAACAAATGCAATTGAAGCAAATTAAGAGATCCTGTAAAATATATGCAATCCAAATAAAACAATCTTAGTGAACAAAGAAAAGAAGCAAAGAAGAAAAATAAAAAAACATAACAATACAAGGAGGAGAAGGATGACAATCTTCCTTCTCCCTCCTCAAATAAAAAACTTTGAAAGAGAACAACAAAAATGATCAATTGATGAAATCGGTAAAAAGCCTGGAAAATTGAAGAGAAGAAGGAAGTTTTTCTCTTAATTCTCTGGAATTGCCTATTAATTAACTATATAAAACATTTATAATTAAGTTAGTATTTATTTAAATATCATGTCTTATTAATTTTCTTATACTTTTGTATATTTTTTCAGGGTGGATTAGGGTTTGCAAAAACAATCAGTTTCGAGCATATCACATTAATAGATACCCAAAACCCTATACTTATTGATCAATACTATTGCGATGGGGGACATAATTGCCAAAATGGGGTAATTTTCTTACACTTTTTTGTGTAATTAATGAACTCAAAATGTGATTAATTAATGTAAATTTTAATTTTTTTTGCAGACAACAGCAGTGGTAGTGAGTGATGTTACATACAAAGATTTCCATGGAAGTACAATAGATAATGAAGCAATTAAATTGGAATGCAGTGAGATTATAGGATGTAGCAATATCATCATGCAAGACATTAACATAACATCTTCATCATCTAATTCTCAGACTCATGCTTATTGCCAAAATGTTCATGGTTCTTCTAATTCCGTTCAACCTATTGTTCCTTGTCTAACTTCACTAATTAGCTAGGTGTTTCTTTTTAATTTTACTCTATACAAGTATACAAAGTACCACATTTTTGTTACAATCATAAAATAAAAGGAAGTCTTGGTTTTCCAACATAATACCAAAGTTATATAATCTCTACAATTTGTTTAATACAATTATTTAACTTCAACTTCATTTTCATTTTCTCGAACAAAATGAAATTAGATTTTGTTATGCTTCGTTTTTCGGCGTTGGTGCTTCATATCTGCTAAAATTCTTCTTATCCATATCACTAGGTTGAATGATGAACATGCATGGAATATTTTCAACTTCTGCAATTGATTGTGCCACAATTTCTTGCTTTTGTGAGATCCATAAAAATACCCTACTACCAAGACTAAAATGGTAACTAGAAATATTTTTCATGACATCTTTTGAACATGCTCCATCACTGTCCGAAAAACTAATTAGTTAAAAAACTTTCATTAGTTTTTACCAGATTCCAAAATCAACATGTCCTTTGATGTATCTTAGACTAAAATTGTAACAAGATGTATTTACCTATACAATGTACCACATTTTTTATACAGTCACAAAATAAAAGGAACTCTTGGGTTTCCAGTATTATATCAAAGTAGCATATTTTGTAACTAATGATCAATCATGCGTAAGGATTGCCCCATGTATGTACTGAAGATCAAGTAAATAATTCAGGTAAAAGCCTTTGGCCGACACAAATGATTCAAGCATTTTGTGTAACTTACAACACCTACCAGTTTCTTCAGTTCTTCACCCTGCTTATCAATTTACATAGAGCTAAACATATATATTGATGCAGAGCATTTCCAACACGGGCCGAAAAGAATATCCCATTGCGGTAAAGCCCCAAGCAAACACATGGAGTGCTTGCTGTGTCAGAGGGTGACACGCGGTGTCGTGCTCCCCAAACTGTCTGCCTATAATTTGAACATTTAACACGCGGTGTCAAAAGTGACACCCCATGTCACCTTACTTCAGTGACGGCGAACTTTCTTTCAACGATGGAATGTTGATCTTCAGCAACGAAGAATTAGCTTTTTCAGCCCAAGAAGAAGACAAACAAGATTAAGGGACAAAGGGAACCATGGCTGCCCCAATCTCTTACACCTCTTATTTACCATTATGCCATTTTTACTTTATTGATTGTCTTATAGTTTTAATTACCTAAGTGCCATTTTGGCATGTCATTCGTATCTTACCACTTATCACTCTTAAATATTTGTAACCCTAGCCGTTGAAATAATAAGAAGGAGAAGAACAATGTTTTGTTTCTGAAGAAGAACTCCATGGAAGGAGAAGAAGAGACTTTTCATAGTCTCAAGAATACGAATTAAAGAGTTGGATTTTTTCTGACTCAAATATATCAAAAGGCTTGGTGACTCTTCATTTGACCAGGGGTAATTCGGTCATTCCACTGGAAGGAAGGGCATTCCGGTCTTTTATGAACCTTGGGGCATTCTAGAAGCTGTCCATATGCCTTAGGGTAGTCACCATACACTTGATCATTTCTTAGTGTGATGATCACCATTCATCATATCCAGATTTGATCAATGGTGATGATTCACCCACTTGTCTTGTACCTTTTAGCTTAGCCTTCAAGATTACTTGATCAATACACCTAGTAACAATATAAATGTAATAGTTAGCACATTGTTTATCTTAATGAGAATATGTCAAATTAAGTGATTCACTCATTCAAAATTAATATGCTGTCAGAGCAAACCTAAGATAAAAGGCTATCCTTTTACTTACCCATTATGGCCGGACCAATGATCACGTCCAGCAGCCCTTACCACCTTCCTCAGAATGAGACCCCGGCGTTGTCCCTGGTTTAGCAGGTCCTCACCGGGCCGAACTATCATCAATGGTCTAGAGCTGTCAAGGTAGCTCTAATGTCCAAGAACAAATTTGCATTTGTTGACGGCACCATCACCGCACCTGCAACCGAAGACAACATGTTTAGTCAATGGGAAAGGTGCAACAACATGGTCATATCCTGGCTGAATCATGTAGTTTCACCTACCATTGCAAGAAGTGTAATGTGGCTCGACAAGGCAGATCAGATCTGGACAGACCTGAAAGAACGATTTGCGCAGACGGACTCACTGCGAATACTCGAGCTGCGGAGGGAAATACACAGTATGAAACAAGGAAACGGTAGCGTTACTGAGTATTATACCAACTTGAAGGTTTTGCAAGATGAGCTAACCAACCTGAGACCAATGCCAAAATGTATTTGCCGACAAGCGTGCAGCTGCAATGCCTTCAGGATCCTGAGGGATCAACAAGATGCTGACTAGGTTATTACTTTTCTTCAAGGGTTGAATGAGTCTTACTTTACTATTTGTTCGCAGATCCTATTGATCGAACCAATCCCCTCGTTGAACAAAACCTATGCACTGGCCATTCAACACGAGAGACAGCTTGGTCTTGTGCCTGCGAAAGGAAATGAAGGAGGTGAAAGCAGCATGTTTGCAGGGTTCACTAACACCAATGGCACACAGGGTAAACAGAACAACACCAAAAACAACCGCAGAAATAATGGCAAAAGTTCATCCTTATGCACTTATTGTGGTAACACTGGACACACAGAAGAAATATGTTTCAAAAAGCATGGATATCCGCCAAACTATGGTAACAGAAGCAAGAATCCTTTCAGAACAAATCAACCCAGGGCAAACTCAGTAGTGAATCAAGGCAACGAAGAAAACTCAAGAGAAGAAGACAATAGGCAAACCAACCCAGAACCGTTCACTCTAACCAAAGACTAGTACCAATCACTTGTTGCCCTAGTGCCCATGAATCAAGGAAAGACCCTGGCCTCGGGCAACAGTGTCAACACCTTTGTCAAGGGAGACAGTTCTGGTAACAGTTTTAACCCTAATTTTGTATCATCATGTTGGATAATTGACACAAGGGCTACAGATCATATCATTTGTAATAAACAAATGTACAGCTCATATAATCAAATCGAAAAATGTTGGGTAAACTTGCCAAACGGAGAAAGGGTCAAAGCAGAATATATTGGCACTGTGACTTTAAGTCCAAAAATTGTTTTGCATAATGTTCTGTGTATACATGCGTTTGATTACAATCTTATATCGACTAGTAAGCTATTGAGTACTAATGGACTCTGTGTTGTGATAACGGGATCAATGTGTGTGATACAGGACATAACAAGTTGGAAGAAGATTGGCTTGGCTAGAGAGCATGTAGGCCTCTATTACCTGGAATACCCACTACCAAATCGCATTTCTGTTTTTTCTGTTAAAGCTAGTTTGTGGCATTTACGTTTTGGTCATCCCTCTCATAAGAGGTTGAAAGGCCTCAATCTATCATGTAATGATTTTGATTCCATTAAAGAAATGCCATGTGACATTTGTCAAAGAGCCAAGCAAAAGAAAATCCCTTTCTCACTGAGTCATAGCATAGCAGATGAATGTTTTGATCTAATCCATGTGGATATATGGGGTCCAACACAAGAGTCACATTCTAGTAAACGATATTTCCTAACGATATTAGATGATCACAACAGGTATACATGGGTCACATTAATGCAAACAAAGGGGGAATCAAGCACAGCACTACAACAATTATGCACATATGTAAACAGACAGTTTGGCAAGAATGTGAAAATGATCCGAACGGACAACGGCCCTGAGTTCATCATGAAGGATTTTTACGCCAAAAATGGAATCATACATCACACATCATGTCCGAAGACACCACAACAAAACGGCAGAGTAGAACGCAAACATCAGGACATCATGAATACCACCAGGGCACTCATATTTCAAAGCTCACTGCCTCATATTTTTTGGCCAGAAGTAGTTAGTCATGCAGTTTATCTCATAAACAGATTACCATCCACACCAATTCGGGGCCAGACGCCTTACGTGCGACTGTATGGGAAAGGGGCATATGTAGACGACCTTAAGGTCTTTGGGTGTATTGCATACGCCTCAGCTTCAGACAGACACAAAGGCGAATTCACAGAAAGAGCAATAAAGTGCATATTGTTGGGATACAGACATGGCACAAAGGGATTCAAACTTTTGAACCTAAGCACTAACATTGTTTTCTTTTCCAGGCATGTGAAGTTCTTTGAGAACTTCTTTCCTTTTTCAGAAGAACACAAGAAGAATGACACATCATGTTGCAGTGAAGCAGAGCTAGAGTCACTTCATAAAGCATGCATGAATGAAGACGAGGATGAATCATACAGTACAGATGAGGAACAAAACACACCAGAAATAACACAACATGTTGATGCAATACAAGAAATTGAAGAAAATGTCGAACAGCCAGAGACATTAGCACATAAACACCAACAAACCAACACAAGGCCACAAAGAACAAGGAAACTCCCAACCTATCTCAGAGATTATCACTTGGCACTGGTCCAAGGCTCCACACTGCCGTGCTTGACCAATTCCCCACATGCCTTGAGTAAACATCTGTCTTATGATAGACTCTCTCCGGCCAAGAGAATTTTTTCCATCAATCTCACCTGTCATCGGGAGCCTGCAACATATCAAGAAGCAAAGTTAGAGAAAGGATGGGTAGAGGCAATGAACAAGGAACTAGGTGCGTTAGAAGCTAATCAGACATGGAGCCTAGTTAACTTACCAAAGGGTAAAAGGCCCATAGGCTGCCGATGGGTCTACAAGATCAAGCACAAATCCGATGGGAGCATTGCCAGGTTCAAGGCCAGACTAGTGGCAAAGGGCTACACTCAGCAGGAGGGAGTGGATTTCACTGCAACATTCGCACCTGCAGCAAAATTTACCACCATAAGAGCTCTATTAACAGTAGCAGTTGCAAAAGAGTGGCATATACATTAACTCGACATTGATAACGCATACTTACATGGGGAGCTGAATGAAGATGTCTATATGACAATGCCACTAGGGGTAATTCCGGAGAGCCCACAACAAGTATGCAAACTCAATAAGGCCCTCTACGGGCTCAGGCAAGCAGGCAGGCAGTGGAACGCCAAGTTGATCGGCACCATCAAACAAATAGGCTTCTTTCAGTCAGTGGCCGATCCGTCCTTGTTCACAAAGGAATATGCGGGATAGGTAACCATGTTGCTAGTATATGTTGATGATGTGGTTCTCGCAGGAAACGACATGCAAACCATCAACCAAGCCAAACAGCACCTAAATGATGTGTTCAGCATCAAGGATCTTGGGGTCATACACTACTTTCTGGGCTTTGAGTTCTCTCGCAGCGGTCAGGGACTCCATATGTCATAAAGAAAGTACACATAAGAGTTGTTACAAGACCAGGGATTCATCGACTGTAAACCAGCCTCGTCCCCGGCTTTACCAAACCACAAACCAAGCCAAAATGACAAACCACTTCCAGAAACCACATCATATAGACAGTTAATAGGCAAACTGCTCTATCTCACCCACACGAGACCAAATATAACATATATTGTAAACCAACTATCCCAACATCTCATGCAACCAACCACAGAAAATCAAAATAGAGCAGAAAGAGTTCTGTGTAACCTGAAGGGAACCATCGGTTTGGGGTTGTTTTTCCCTGCATGCAACGATTTGAAGCTCCAAATATTTACGGATTCTGACTAGGCTACTTGCCCGGAGACCCGCAAATCGGTCACCGGATACGCCGTTTTCCTCGAATCGGCGCTAGTCTCCTGGAGATCCAAGAAGCAAAACACCGTCTCCAAATCGTCCTCAGAGGCCGAATATAGAGCTATGGCATCGACTTCCTGTGAGCTCCACTGGCTTACCAACCTCTTGCGGGATCTCGGTGCGCCGCCGTCCACGGCCACCCTTCTCTTCTGCGATAATACATCGGCGATGCACATAGCACAAAACCCTATCTTCCATGAACGAAACATATAGACGTAGATTGTCATGTGATTCGAGAACGCGTTCAAACAGGACTCATCAGGTTGATGCCGATCTCTTCGGCGTTGCAATTGGCTGATTTGTTGACGAAGGCGCAGCATTCGCCGCAGCTGAGGTTTCTGGTAAGCAAACTAGGCTTGAGGAATTTATACCAAGCTTAGTTTGAGGAAGGGTGTTGAAATAATAAGAAGGAGAAGAACAATGTTTTGTTTCTGAAGAAGAACTCCATGGAAGGAGAAGAAGAGACTTTTCATAGTCTCAAGAATACGAATTAGAGAGTTGGATTTTGTCTGACTCAAATATATCAAAAGGATTGGTGACTCTTCATTTGACCAGGGGTAATTCGGTCATTCCACTGGAAGGAAGGGCATTCCGATCTTTTATCAATCTTGGGGCATTCTAGAAGCTGTCCATATGCCTTAGGGTAGTCACCATATACTTGATCATTTCTTAGTGTGATCATCACCATTCATCATATCCAGATTTGATCAATGGTGATGATTCACCCACTTGTCTTGTACCTTTTAGCTTAGCCTCCAAGATTACTTGATCAATACACCTAGTAACAATATAAATGTAATAGTTAGCACAATGTTTATCTTAATGAGAATATGTCAAATTAAGTGATTCACTCATTCAAAATTAATACTAGCTAGGACATTTATATCTTTTACCTTTTGTAAAGAGTGCTTATAATGCCTCTTAATTGTAAGAATCATTAACTTTTATGAAATTAAAATTTATCTTCTTCTTTGAACCTTTTGTTAAGGTTCTTAACCTCCAACTATGGGGGATTTCATTATTCCTACGGTTTAGTCGGTCAAACCCGGGATTAACTCCTTCAAATTTAGCTTGAGAAGAACCTCTTTATTAGTTTAAGATTAAAACTAACACGTCCCGAAACCGATTCGTATCATATATTCGACATAAACTGTCATTTAGTTTGAGAGAAACTACAAGCTCAATAATCCATTTGCTCCAAGTAAAGACCATGCCATTAGCTAGCTGACTTATTTACAAAAGCACAGTATCTTCCAGCTTTTAGTAATTTCAAATCCAAGCTTGATCTATTAATCATCTACACATGAAACAAAGATTAAGAGGGGTAATACAAGTTTCAGCCACATTAGCCAACAAAATCAATGAAGCAATTTATCAATTACTTTTTGTACAGCTATAGCTAGATTTATGTGTGAACCTTGCCTATGCCTATGTACAAATAAGTTGAATGAAACTAAAATTCAGCTTCACGCTTATTTTATAAGTGTACTCTCATTGTTTTGTCCCAACTCAAATTTATCCATAATTTTATGAGTAATTTATGGGCAAGTCCGTTTTAAAATTACCGACCAACTTAAACTTTGTTGTAATTTCAGTCACTAGTTGATAAAATGACAAAAAGGATGAAGGTAAAATTGGAGGTTAAAAAGAAGAATATAACATTATTCTATACTTGAGGAATACATTTTACCTTTTAAATAATCTTATCGTAAGCCATATAATTGCTTTAAAATGAAAATAAAATAATAAACCACATAGTAACTCCTGTTTTTCCACTATAATTTTCATTCTAGGATTAATTAAAGAAAAACTCTTGCTATTACACTGATTTTTAGACAAAGGATTATGACTTTTTTGTTGTCAAAACAAGAAATGTGCTTGTCAACATTTGCAAAATTGAGGTCTTTTGGGTTGACATTGACAATTTGGCTGTTAAAGTTCTTTAGTATTATATTTACTATAGAAACACATTTTTTATTCTTCAAAATCATTAACTTTGTGGCTACTCACCCAACAACATCTAAATGAACTCAAAACTAAAAAGTTGAAGAATTAAAAATGCTTAGAATATCATCAAATTCTTAAAAAATTTCATTTTCAGGTCCTTTAACAGCTAAATTGAAAACATGATAAAAACTAACATTTTAATATTGCTTTAAACAGGAAAGCATGTAGCAAACCTGGGAGATTTATTAATATTAGTACCTAAAATCTATCAAATATCTCAACAATGAATTTTTTTAACCTATTTAATTCATTGATACGTGAATATTCCAACTAGTAGTATAATATGTAATAAAATATAATAAATCTGAATTATCAGAATTCCAATTATAAAATTAGGATTTGGATTGAAAAAAATGTAACAAGTCAAATGATCCTGAAAAAATTGCAGCTATAACCAACTTTTTTATTCCTTCATTCATCAATGGATACAATTTTCTCTCCTTATTTCATTCTTAAAAGGGAGTTTAGTTTGATAATACCTAATAAAGTCTTTAAGAATTCAGTTTGCTCACCAATAATAATAAATAAAAACTATTCTTGAGCTTTTTAACCATTCAGTGTTGCCTTAATGGGTTCCTTAACATACTATTAGAGGCTATTAAAACAACTGGCCGAGGGTTCCAATCTTGATAACCCCATTTGTTTATTATAAAAAAAAATAAAATTAGACGGTTTTGATTACACTACAAGAAATCATAGATGTTAGGGACCGCAAATTCAGTTTGCAATTCGGTCCCAAAATGTAGACTGAATTTGATAAGTTAACGGTGGAATTTATTCAGTCAGCAACACTCTAGTTAGTATTGGTTAAAGACTATTTTTACGATGTACTAGTAGCAAGTAAACGTCGGTAACATACAGACTAAATATTTAGTAATTAGGCCATAAAATGTAGCCAACTGTACTTCGGAAATATTTCCAATCATTGTCTTACCGACGGAATGTATATATTTGGGACATAATATTCCGTCTGTAAACCGAGTAATTTTATTATATTAAAATTAATATTTTGCACAAAAAAGAACATTAAATTTGGATCGATTGGATCCGATTTCACATGTGTGTTTGCAAAAAGAAAATAAAAAATTTGCTAAATCGAACTTGCTCACTTTGTTTTTTGTATATATGCGTGTTATAATTTGAATAGTCAAGAACCAATTTTCAAATATTAATGTACAATTTCTCAAGATTAAGCTAGATTTCGTTTAAGAGTCCTAACATGTAACAAAATTTGGATTTAAGGAGGCCCGAACAGGTAAAAAAAATTAATAATTTGGATTTAAGGAGGGGGCCTAAGAGGTCCAAAAAAAATAAAATTTGGATTTAGAGAGGTCTAACATGCCAAAAAAATAGAAATTTGGATATAAGAAGTACCTAATAGACCCAAAATATTGAAATCTTGAATTTTGGACAAATCAAACACTTAATGGGCCATTTTGGGGGCTAAAGTGGTTCCAGCGGCCGGAGCCCCAGGACCCTGTCTACACCCCTGCTTATGATCGATTATAGTAAAGAATTGTGATAAATTATAGTAACATATAATCTGTTACTTATGGAAATTATATAATCAATTCAGGAAATGCATGGGTCAAAAGGCCCAAAATATGTTGCTAACTACAGGCATAAATATCATATAAAGAAGACACCTAGAGAAAAAAAATACAAATTTGGCAGAAATATCTTGTATTTGCTCTAGTTATTGCACTTAAGTGGTTTGTATTCAACTAGATGTGTGCAATCCATTTTTACATGTCGATTTGCATCAGGATGTTTACGTGGTTCAACCTGCTAGTTTTATTGATCCAGTTCGGCCTCAAGCTGTTTATAAATTGCGTAAATCCTTGTATAGTCTTAAACAATCCCCTCATATGTAGCATGAGAAATTGACATCTCGATTACAGATTTCATCTGCCTGGGTTTCAAAACGGGTAGCTCTTTATATTTTTTCATCAAAGTGGATGAGCATATCTATTGCTTGATTTATGTAAATAATTTACTAATTATCAAGTTCCTTATGGCCACCTTTGTTATACCCAATCTAGGGAAACCACATTATTCCTGTGCGGTAAACAAGGTCTCACAATTCATGCATGCTCCGACTGCGACACAATGGTCTGCAGTTAAACGGATTTTAGTTGAATTGTTTGGCATCTCATGGTTTGTTATTATGGAATCCAGCCCTATCTCTACTAGAAGTAGAAAACAGTCCTTAAGGAAGTAGAAAACTGTCTCCTGCTCTTCTACGGAAGTCAAGTATCCATCCTTAGCCACAGGCGACGTGTGAAATGAGCTGGCTGCAAATGCAATAATGTCTCAATTTATAATATTAATATCTTTGCTCCTCAAAATAGTCTCAATACTGATGGAATTGATCTCTCTTTTTCATCAGACGTTCATATTTTCGATTACAGTATAGGAACTAGTAATTCATCTATTTAATTATTTTACTTATTTATTAAAACTATGTTAAAGTTGAACTAATTTATTAAAACTATGTTAAAGTTGAACTAATTTATTAACATAAAAATAAATATTTTTTTTATTTAATGCAGGGAGTAGCAGCCGTAGAAGTGAATGGAATAATATAAAGTGGAGTTAAAGGAACATAGCAAGCAAGCAATAACATTAGATTGTGATAAAATATGTTATAGTAATATAATAATGGATCATGTGGTGAAGCTCTTAGCCTAGTGGTTGGGAGCTTACCTATGACTAGGGAGGTCATGGGTTCGAATCACATCCGAATGGGGTGGAGATTTTTCTTTCTCTTTAATGTAAGCCCATTGTGCGCAAATTTTTGAAAAAGAAAAAAAATATAATAATGGATCATATTAACATAAGCTCATCCAACCCGGGAAAGCAGATTCAAGCTTTTTGTAACCATGTTAATGGAACTTCTAGCTCCACTATACCTGTTGTACTTTGTCTTTCAAAATATATCTAAGACTATATTGTTCTTTTTTATTTATTTAGTGATTATTGAGTTTTTTTTTTCTTTCTTTTTTTGAGCTTATTTTTGTGTTTTTTTTACTCCAAAGAGTAAATCTAAAGTGGTTGGTTAAGATTAACAATCAACTTCTAATATCTATATTGAAAAAACTCAGTTAACATCACCTATTAGCAACAACAAATAATAAACAGAAACATATGAGCTAAATAGGCCATTGCGGGGCTTTTTAACTGTTTTATTGTTTAGTTCATGATAAGGAGTAGTGGCGAATACAGGAATACTCGGTTGGGTGGCCTATTTTACAAGCGTGTTCGAAAAAAAAAATTTGTTAAATGGGATTTGCTCAATTTTTTTCGTATATATTTATGTTATAATTTGAATGGTCAAGAATCAATTTTAAGTATTAATGTATAATTTCTCGAAATTAAGCTAGATTTTGTTTAATAGTCCTAACATGTAAAAAAATTTGGGTTTAAGAAGGGCTGAACAGGTACAAAAAAATTAAAAATTTTGATTTCAAAGGGCTTATAAGGCCAAAAAAATTTATTAATTTGGATTTAAAGAGGCCTAACAAGTCATAAAGAAATTAGAAATGTTGATTTAGGGAGTCATAACAAGTCAAAAAGAAATTAGAAATTTGGAGTTAGATAGTCCTAACAAGCCTAAAAAATTAGAAATTTGGACTTATGGATTATCTAATAGGTCCAAAATATTAAATTTTTAATTTTTGACAAGCTTAACACCTAATGGTCCATTTTAGGGGCTAATTAAACCCCCCTGATATTTTGTTTTTTTTTTTATATAAGGGGCCGAAACTATCCGGATCAAGGTGGTTCCGACGGTCGGAGGGACCCGACCAAGACCCCTCTGTTTATGCCCCTAATAACGAGGTATATTTTGGTAAAGAATAACGTCTTGTCTTCCCCACCAAGTAAACTTGTCTTCGACGTCAAAAAAAAAAATATTTATGATCTTGTGAGAATAATTCCATTTTATTAAGGTGTGTACGCACATAATGTTTGATTTTTTATGACAAAAGAAGACAACACAGTTTGACAAGCACTGTTGGTGAATTTTGTGCCATTATGACTTCTTATATTTTTCACTTGATCAAATCAACCAGTCTCTTCCGTTCTGCCTGCGACCCCTGTTGATTTCGAACTAACAGTATAAATTTATGTAACATTCAGTAGCCATCTACAATAGTTAGAACATATCCATATGTCCATATGTACATATGGGATAAAAACTGTCCTATTGAACGAAGGTTGTACTTAAAGGATGTTGCACAGAGAACATTCTTTAAAACTATCACTAAACTGCAAAGCTTCTTTTTAGTAATTTGATTTTATAAGATGGCCAGACTTTTTCGAGTGAGTACAGAATATATCTTCCTTATTCTTGTTGTTCTCATGATCATTCCTTGTGTAAATAGCTGCAAAAAATTCAATAATAGCATTTTTATTCACTTTAATCTCTGATTTAATAAGCTTTATTTTTGTTCCCTTTAATAATTAATTTAATACTTTTTGTTTTATTTATTTTAGTCCATAATTTGGAACTTTTCATTTTATCCATTCTAGTCCCTATTTTGAAACTTTATATTTTATTCATTTTGGTCCTTAATTTAAAATTCTCCTCTCTTTTTCAATTAGGTCCTAAATAAACTTTTTAAGTTTATTCAGTTTAGTCATTTATCCATTTTTACACAATAATTAATTGTATAACTATGTTATTTGTTTCTAACTTTTTATTTTGGCGGATATAAGTATGAGAGAACAATGCTTTGGTGCGGATTGAAGATCCAGAAATGCCCGGATGTAATTGTGACACAAGTCCATGAGGAATCTAAAGTCCTCAGAAATGACTTCACATCGCTTCGGAGTGCACATGACTTGGAATAATTATGGTCACTATCAATAGCTCTCTAGAAGTTATTCTTCCAATAGTAAAGGATGGAAAACTCGATCAAAAGCTGGTTTTCTCTTGTTGTAATTTTAATTTTTTTTATTTTTAATACAAAGTAATTTTCAGCAAAAAAAAATATTTTGTGCTTTTATAAATAATAAAGAAAATTATGTTTCCTATAGTGAAAAACATCTTTTTAATTGTATAATATTATCATATTGTAGATAATGCTTTGAAAAAAAATATATAATTCTCCTGATTACTTAAAAAAAAATTGTACGTATTTAACTTTTTTTTATAGACCTCATTAATTTTTTTATAACAGATAATCCTAGTTAGGATGTAAATTCTTAGCAGTAACATCGCTAAGCCATCTAAAAATTGAAAGCAAAAAAAAATTGTTAGCATTGGAAAGATACTACCACTAGTGGAAAAAAAGGCATTAGTGACGCGCTTTTAGTGACGTTATCGACATGTTTTGCAGGTCGCTAGTGCACTCGTCGCAGTTGCTCCAAAGGCATTTTAAACGTGCATCACAATTGACCCAAGATCAATTGGGATGCTCCAAATGTTTGTTGCAATTGACCTACTTTTATTGATCCGGCTCGTCTTTTTACTGTTTGTAAATTAAGAAAATCCTTATATCGTCTTAAACAATACCCTTATATGTAGCATGAGAAATTGACACCTCCATTACTGATAACTGGCGATGAACTTCTGACCGGATCCCTTCCCTGTAGGGGGCGTCGTTGGGTTCGACGGGGGGAAGCTCTTATGCCAAAGTCAGTATAGGAATAACGAATAAACTATATTGACAAGAGAAGGGTCTAGAGTGAGAATGTGAATGTGTACCTCAATAGCTTGTGATGCAAGCTATTTATAGTCATGTGATCGTAACTCCCAGTAACCAGAAAGTCTCCATTAATGTCTCATTAATGGCGGTTACGGATCTCCTTTAAGTGTGGCTGTTAGCTCATTAACGGTCCATTAATTGCCTTTATTGGGAATCGGCTCAACCGTCTGGCGAGCGTATCGAGGCATGATGGCGGGTCTCACGTAGGTTTGACTACGGATCATGTGTGGCGGAGTCTAGGTGATCCGCCACTCGGATGACTTGCTTGATACGCCATTGCTTCCCAGACCGCCCAAATACACGGCCGTTTTGGTAAATATCATCTTTGATCCCGTGGATAATATCCCGATGTTATCAGAACCCCCCCTAAGTTCTGTCAAAGTCCTTTAGGGCTTTTGCTCTTCCTTGCACGCCGTCATGATGAATCGCATTTATTGTTGCTCTGTTCTAGGCCATTCATCGTGCGACAGGTGTCCTAGGCGCGCTGCTCGAGGTAAGTGGTGATTCCTTCTTCAACCTCTCTTCTCTCTTTCCACTTCATTTGCTATTTTCTTTTCCATTTCGTTCGAGTTTTTTCCAGAGCTTTTTCCGGCAACAAGAAGCTTCAGAAACTTCTGATTTTCCATGTAAGTGAAATTTCTCGTGTTTCTGGGTTTTTTATGAGTTCTGAATCAACCATTGAACTTTTTAATTTAACTTCCCCCTCTGAGCCCTCTTTTAGCTGGTCTTCTTCCGAGGACTCAAGTTCGTCTGAGAGTTCCTCTAGTTGCGATTTGTCGGAGTTAAGTAACACGGTGAGGGAGAGTAGGAGTCGTCGTCCCTGTTTAATTAGAGCACAGACCCTTTCCATCGTTGTGACCCAAACTGCTCCTGCAATAGATTCTAGGAGTTTTTCCGGGATGGAGGCTTCCTCTTCGACTCCGATTAGGAAAATGATTCCTCGTGAAGAGACTACTCCGTCTCGTATGGGTGCCGCGAATCTGGCAGATTTGGCGGATCGGTATCCGTGGATTAAAGACTATGAGACCGAGTTGGCGGCTACTCATCAGCGTCCCGCCTGTAGGGTACCTGTCTGTATATAGTTGTCATGTGGAGAGAGGATTACGTCTTCCTCTTCCTAAGATGATGGCGGATATCCTAGAGTTTTTTTTGGAATCACCGCATGCCAGCTGCATCCAAATGGCTGGTTGGATATTGCTCTCGATTGTTACTTAGCGTCGAACCTAGGGGGTAGTCTGTAATCCTCGCGTCTTTCGATCTCTTCACAAACCTACGAAGCGTAAATCCGAGTCCTTTTATACCTTCGCCAAATTCCAAACTTATTTGCCTTTCTGAGGTAAGATGTCGAACGTCCATCTTTGGGACGAAAAAAATTTCTTTGTTAAGGTGAAAGAGGATGAGCCCCTCGGATTTCCATTGAATTGGAATGCCAAGCCCCAACACATGGCTGGGGATTTGCGCATATTGACTGATAGTGATGAGAAGGTGGCGGATCTCATGAAGAGCATTAAGACGGATGCTTGGACGTACGCCGATGCTCTGGAATTCATGATAAATGACATTCCTCTGATCCGCCGTGTGGGGGATGTGATTACTTACGTGAAGTTTACTCAACTTGATGAAGGTAACTTTGTTTCTTCCTTGAACTTTGATTATTTCGTTGTTCCCTTGTCAGGGGTTTGTCTGAGGCCAGTCGCGCCCTTGTAGAAATGCGTAAAAAACAGAAGAAGCTGGAGGCACAAAAAGATACGCAGGTGGCGGATCCCCATAAGAGCTCCGGGAAACGTCCTTCTGAAGGCGTTGCGGATCCTCCTCTTAAGAAAAAGAGGTCCGTTGCTACTGGCGGAGAAACGTTATTGGGGGATGCCATAAGAGCCGAGAAACCTAGGCTGGAACTTGAGCAGGTATATTTACTTTACAGTTTTCTTTCTTTTATCATGGATCTTGACTTGGGCCTTCTAATCTTTACATAGGTGGTGAAGCCCGACTTGGGAGGGTATTGGCTCGCCAAGTATGGTGATAAAGGGTCTCTGAGGAATGAGTCTGTTATCAATGATCTTGACGAGGCCCTCGGTCAACTTGGCGAAGTATAGGAGAATCAGAACAAGTTCTCCGGATCAGCCCATGCCAAAATGGGAAAGAGGGATCTCCTTCTGGTGAGCTTTCTTTATTTCACATTTTTGGATGAAAGAGTGATCTCTTTGAGGAGACTTTTGTTTCTTACATCATCCTTTGTTTTGATAGGCGTATACGCACATGCGTGCTATGGAGGCGGATCTACTCCAAGGGGTGGCGGGTAAGGCGATCATAAAAAGGCTGGAGAAAGAGGTTGCCGTCGCCAATACAAATGCTGCTTCCGCCATTGCCCTTAACGAGAGCAAAGACGCAGAGATTCGCAGCCTGAAGGAGAAGATGGGGGAGATGGAGGAGGATGCTAAGAATCACAAGGCTGCCTTGTTGAACGCGGAAATCCTAGCGGGAGAACGTGCTTAGTATTATGGCAAATGGATCATGGCGTACGTTAAGATTTCCTACCCCGGAATCGATTTTGTGGATCCGGAGTACGTGGTCCCCGAGGTTAAGGACTGCCTTAAGTATTGCAAGATCCCGAACGTTAAGGATTTCATCCGCGATCAGATTCGGAAGGAGCTAAGCGGATCAGCCGAGGAGAGCAAGCCTGTTGTTGATCTTGAATCAGATGACCTCGGCGAAGCATCCCAGGGGGCGGGTGATAAGAGCAATGAGTTAATAATTGATTGTACGGTTCCTCGGGAAGGAACTATTGTTATGGAGAAGGAGGTTCCTCCAAAGGGCGCATCTTTAGAGAAAGATGCTAAGGAGGATACTCCTGTAAATGTTTAAATGTAACTTAAAGTACAATTTATTTGTATCCTTTTTTTCAACCAGTATCTTTACTTTACGCTTTATATCTTTCAGCAAGTAAATTTATAGGTTTTAGGATTTATTTTGTTGGTTCGAGGTAGGTGGCCAGCCATACCCCGGAGTATGAGCCTTTTTGAAGGCTTGAAGCTTTTATTCCTTTAGAGGAAGTTAAGCTGCCTTAGGCGATCGATTTGATTCCTATATTTGAGGTGAATCGATCTGCCACTAGGACTTGGAACTCTTCTTTGGAAAGAGTGTTTGAGAGTGTAAAGATCTCACGTCTAAGAAATGTTTTAACTCTATCTCTGACAGTGATCAATTATTTCCTATCTTTGAGGAGAAAATAATTATGCCATGATAGCATTATTCTACTGTGGGAATGCGTTTGTTGCCTCCCCCTTTTTGAATCTGGAATATTTATATTACTGCAAGAAAAGTACTCAAAGAAAGAATTTGCAAGATGAAAATTTCTCTTTATTAAATGGCGATTCGCCTTATTACAACGAATTGGTCTAATGTGTAAGCCTCGTTAAAACCTTTAATAAGAAAAACCACATGGGATAAAAACTTACTAAAGGAAAAAGAGTACTCAAGACCTTGGTTACATTTTACTCTCTTGCGAAATACTTGCGGAGGTTCTGGATATTCCACGTCCGTGGCAGAGTGTTTCCCTCCATATTTTGGATCTTGGATCATCGACATAGACTGAGAAGTTGTCACCTTTTCTTCATTCGAATATCTTGTTCATCATCCGTTGGTAGGTAGCTCCAGCGTTCTTAAGCCCAAAGGGCATGACTTTGAACCAATAAGTCGCCTAGTGAGTTACGAAGGAGGTCTTGATCATGTCTGATGGCTCCATGAGGATCTAGTGATAACTCGACTTCACATCCGTGAAGGAATATACTGCATGTTCTGTGGTTCCATCGACAAGGATGTCAATATAAGGCAGAGGGTAGTTGTCTTTGGGACAAGCCTTATTAAGGTCTTTGAAATCAATACACATGCGGTACGATCCGCCTGCCTTTTTAACCAGGACCACATTCGCCAGCCACTGGGTGTAAATAACTTCCTCAATGGTGTCCGTCTTCTTCAGTTTAGATATCTCTTCCTCTAGTAGTTTTTGCCTCTCTGGCCCATGATTCCTTCTCTTCTGAGCCACTGGGACCGCATCTTCGGTAATATTGAGTTTGTGAGTGATCACGTCTGGACTGACCCCTGTGAGGATCTCATCCTCCCAAGCGAACACATCTTCCGACTCGAGGAGAACCTTCGTAACATCCTCCTTAACCTCAACTTTTAGCCCTTTGGCGATCCGTACCTGCTTACCATCTGAAATGAGGAACATTTCTGTGTCTCCCAGGGCCGTTCTGGCGAGTTCATCTTCTTCATCCTCTTTGGACTGGGCGCATAAGGATGCATAGTATGTCTCCTGAGCCACCTTCTGGTTCCCTTTGATCATCACACCTCCCTTGGTTGTAGGGATGTACATCGTCAAATGGCAAATCGATATGAGAGCCGCCACTTTTGAGATGAAAGGCCGCCCTAAGATGATGTTGTACGCCAATTGACCGTCCATGATGGAGAACTCCAGATCTCCCATCCACACCTGACCCGTCACTCCCAGAATATCTACAATGGTGGTCTCAATTTGAATAGGGTCAACCTTGAGTTTGGCGAATGCACCCCTGGTGATGACATTACAAGAAGTACCAGTGTCTACCATCACTCTCTTCATTTCCCATCCTTCCACCATCATAGTAATGATGAGAGCGTCTGCATGTGGAGAGAGAGCCGGACCAATATCTACAAACGGACGGTTGAGTGATGCTCTATCTAGAGCAATGGTTTTTGCTTTCTTTATTGCGGGCTGATATCCTGGTCCGCCGGCGATAACATTAATGACCCCCTTAGCCTTTTTCTTTGGCTCATCTTTGGGTTTATCACCATCTCCCTTTCTGTCATTCTGGACGAACCTGTCCAGCTTTCCTCTCTCGATAAGCCTTTCAATCTCCCTAGCCAACTCCCAGCACGCATCTGTACCATGACCGTTCCTCTTGTGGTATTTGCAATAATTCTTGGGGGTTTTCCCTGTGTTGGTGTACTCCCCCCCTTTTAGTTCGGGGTATGAAATGCTCCGTTTATGCTGGCTGTTCTCTATCCACATTAGCACTTCGCTTTTGGAGGCGTTCAACGGCGTGAACGATGGCGTATATGCTGGTTTGTTCCTAGAGCCTCTTCGCCTGTTTCGGGAGGATGAGTCAGTGAGCTTTTCTTTTTCCTTATCCTGTCTCCGAGATTCGCCTTTTCCTTTCTTGGGTGGAGATGCCGACTCTCTTTGAATGTCATCGACTTCCATGAAGTCTTTGCACCTTTCTATCGCTCCGCCATACTCTTTGGTTTATTTTTGATCAGATCCTCCTGCAAGCTCTTGCATGTTGTGTTTTTTACAAGTGCTTCCACTGCCATGGTGAGATCTACATCAACAATGCGGATACACAACTTATTGAACTTGTCGACATACTCCCGGAGGGGTTTATTTTCTTTTTGTTTCAGCTCAAAGAGCTTTCGAGATTTGACTACTAGAGGAATGCTTCCTGCGAATTTTGAACATAATTCCCTACTCAACTGATCCCAGCTGTTTATCGATCATGGGCGAAGAGATTGGAACCAGTCATAGGCTGGACCTTTTAGTGTAGTGATGAACATTCGACATTGCACGGCCTCGCTTGCACGGTTAAGTCCGAGCAACATGCGATACTTCCTTGCATGGGCTTCAGGATTATCCTCGCCAGAATAGGCTGGTATATTTGGAATCTTAAAATGCCTATTCGCTTCCTCGTCCTTGATCCACGCAGTGAAGGGTGATTCCCGATTGGCGAACGGATTATGCTTGGCATTCTCTTCGTTTTGTCTGCGTATCTCCTCCCTGATCTGATCCGCAATAGAACCTTGACCCCTTCTAGGGCGCCTCCTACTGTTGGATCTGCTTCGCTACGAGGGTGAGGAACTAGATTCTGACGAAGGGTCGGATGGTGACCTACCATCGTCACGTCCTCTTGGTGGAGATCGACCCCTTGGTGGAGATCGTCCCCTTGGTGGAGATCTTCCCCTTGATGGAGATCGTCCCCTATTACCTCCATCTGGCGGCGGATGTTGTATAACCTGGCGAGGTGATCTATCTCGGCGTTCGTTTCCTCTTTGCTCGGGAGGCGACCTTCCCCGCCGGGGGGACCTGGTTTTGCATCGGCGATGAGAACGAGATCTAGACCGCCCCTCCTTATGTGATCGAGTCCGTTTCTTACGCATGTGACCACCATGTCCGCTTTCCGACTGATCTATCGCTGTGTTATTCCGTCCCTGACCCATCACCGGTGGAGCTCAAGGTTCGCCAATAGTGATCCCTGGAATTGTTGTGTTTCTCCGGGGAGATTGATCATTCCTTTGACTTCCCTCTGGTATATCATGAAATAGCCTTCGATTTAATGGCGGGTTATCGTCGAGCCCCAGATTGACAATTGTCGAATCCGTGGGTTGGGAGAGGAAAAATGACGAGTCACGGCGAGCATTAGGCATAACATAGGCATTTTGCCATTGCGTTAGGGTTGGTCTTGGCGGTTGATGACGATTAAGCGGGAAAGAAGTTCCTGTCGTTGCTCCACCTACATCTCGGTTCATCAGGAAAGCTCTTAATCGACCTTCCATAATAGGTCCATGTTCTCTGCCTACGGTACTTGCGCAAATATCCAAAAGGGACTCTGGTGACATATCCCTTTCGTTATGAATGGTTGGCGCATCGGGATCGACGCGACCAACGTCTGTGGTGGGCTTAGTTAACAGTGGTATGGGTGGTATTGTAGTTCCCGTTGAGGGGTTAGACCCTCCAGTTGCCATGCTTAGGTTGTGAACTGAGTCCTTTTCTGATTAGGACTTCCACGCTCACCGCACCAATTGATAACTGGCGATGAACTTCTGACCGGATCCCTTCCCTGTGGGGGGCGTCGTTAGGTTCGACGGGGGGAAGCTCCGATGCAAAAGTCAGTATAGGAATAACGAATAAACTGTATTGACAAGAGAAGGGTCTAGAGTGAGAATGTAAATGTGTACCTCAATAGCTTGTGATGCAAGCTATTTATAGTCATGTGATCGTAACTCCTAGTAACCAGAAAGTCTCCACTAATGCCTCATTAATGGCGGTTACAGATCTCCTTTAAGTGTGACCGTTAGCTCATTAACGGTCCATTAATTGCCTTTATTGGGAATCGGCTCAACCGTCTGGTGGGCGGATCGAGGCATGATGGCGGGTCTCACGTAGGTTTGACTACGGATCATGTGTGGTGGAGTCTAGGTGATCCGCCACTCGGATGACTTGCTTGATACGCCATTGCTTCGCAGACCGCCTAAATACGTGGGCGTTTTGGTAAATATCCTCTTTGATCCCGTGGATAATATCCCGATGTTAGTTAGTTACATTTTTTTTATCAAAGTGGATGTGCATGCGTATTGCTTGATATATGTGGATGATTTACTAATTACCAATAGAAAACACGCCTGCAAAAACGTTGGAATAAGTGGACTAAGTTATATTAACATTCCAAAAGTACATATTGGATTAAATAAATGCAATAATGTCTTGCATTAAAAAAAATGCAATAGTGTCTCTATTTTTAATATTAATATCTTTGCTTCTCAAAATAGTCTCAATACTGATGGAATTGGTCTCTTTTTTTCATCGAACGTTCATATTTTGGATTCAATTATAGGAACTGGTAATTCATTTATTTAATTATTTTACTTAATATATTTTCCTTGTTCTTGATGTTGTCATGATCATTCCTCATGTTAATAGCTGCAAACAAAATTAATAAATTAATTTTTATTCACTTTTACTCTCTGATTTAATAAACTTTTATTTTTGTTCCTTTAACGTTTAAATTAATACTTTTTATTCATTTTAGTCCCTAATTTGGAACTTTTCATTTTATCCATTCTAGTTCCTATTTTTGAAACTTTATAATTTATTCACTTTAGTCCTTAATTTAAAGTTGTCCTCTCTTTTTCAATTAGGTCCCTAAATAAACTTTTTAAATTTATTCAATTTAGTCATTTATCCATTTTTACACCATAATTAATTGTATAGATATGTTATTTGTTTCTAATCTTTTATTTTGGCGGATATGAGTATGAGAGAACAATGCTTTGGTGCGGATTGAATACCCAGATGTAATTTTATTTAATTTGTACCTATTTCATTGCTTTTGGGCTTGTAATATTTTGTTGTTTATTTGCCTTTGTGTATAAAGGTGCAATATGAAATAAAAAATGATTTTTTCCAAACAAATCAAGCATTCGAAACAATTTAAGAAGCTTAAAAGAGTTATTAATAGTTTGAGTGTATTTAGAAATGCTAAGTAGGAGGTCGGTGGGTTCATCGAGAAATTTTGGGGTGCTTAATATTTCATTTCGAGGATATATTGACCTTCCCCAAACGTACCAAACCTCCCGAACCCACTTGCTTCCCGGAAGGAATTTCACTAATATTCTTGGACCTGAAATCCGGGTGACGACTCTTTCTCCGACACTGCGGCCGTGTCGAGCTAGTCATTTTTCTCAATTGCACTCCGAGTTCAAACAGTGCCATAGTAGTCATGACGGACCTCCCGCAGATGAAACACTGTCGAGGTTCAGATTAGCATCTACTTTAAAGATTATTGAACCCGACTAAATAGCGAATAAGAGGTTCCAATTAAATTGAATCATTGATTATTGAGCTATTGCTATCAGAATAAAAAGTTTTAAATCAAATACTTAAGTAAAAAGAATTGACTAAAAGTTTTTGTGGAATAACGAAGCTAAATAAAACAGAATAATAAAGCAAAGATCGAACACAAGGATTTGTTAACGAATTCGGCAGTTTTTAATTGCCTACGTCTCCGGGAGTGATGAGCGGGTTTTTTTTCTTATTGATCGTGTAAAAGAGATACAGATTGTATGTATTTGTAGTGTGTAACCCTACTTATTAATTCTGTCTGAACACAAGTATTTGGTTTTGAGTATATTTTATAAGGTTTTGATTAAATCCCTTTATAAAGGTATATATGTAGCTATGTTAAATAAAGTTGGTTTTTATAGCTGATAGTTTCTTACTGAGATTTTTGTCTCATGTTTTAATGTTTTTAGGTGAAAAAGTACAAGATAGAGAGAAGGTTACCGACCAATTAGGCGAGAATCGGAAGTTGTTGCTTATTGGTAGAATTATTATTAGAACTTTACTATTTAATTGATTGTGATCTAAATTTGGAGAGTATTAAGTATTGATTATGATCTTTCTATTTCACGTCCGATGCCGATTGATGTCATTTAGGGCCGGGTGTGACAGCTTCGCTCCTCTCGCTCTGCTCCGAGATAAACCCCTTGAATATTATGAACCATATCCAACAGTTTTAAATCGAATACTTAAATAAAAACAAATTGTTCAAAAAATAGTGCCATTAATTTTCACTGAATACAATTCTAGAGATTTCAATTTATAGATTGGATTTGTACTAACTTATAACCAATCTGATACTCGGTTAACTTTTAATTCAAATCCAATCGAATTGCAACGTTTTCTGAATTACAACTTTTGCCTTTCATTAGATAAGATTATGTAGACTTTAAAATTCCCAAAATTCACAACAATGCAGCTGTATGAAATTAGCATACTCTGTAAGTTCAATTCTTCTTTAAATTTGTCTTTAGAGGTTCACTTTTTTTTTTTATTATTATTAAGCTGCTAAAATATTGCACCTTTGTGGTGGGATCCCTCCCCGGACCCTCGCTTAGCGGGGACGCGTAGTGCGACCGGGCGCCGCTCTTTTTTTTAAGCTGCTAAAATATTACATTTTTAAAGGTTCCTTTTAAAAGTTCAATTGAGAGAAACAAGTTACCATATTACCATAGTTTTTATTATGGCAGTGAAGATCCAAAATGAGGAAAGTACAGTCATCACCAGCAATGGCTACCAAATATAAGGTAAACTTTTGTCACTTTGCCCATTCATGCATCTGTACAATTAGCTGGAAGTTATTCTCTCAGTTCCACATGATTATATAAACACCATTAGTATACTCTGTAAGTTATTCTCTCAGTTAGCATACTTCTTCTTAAATTTCTGGGCAGCATACTTCTTCTTAAACTTCTGGGCAGCATACTCCTTTAAATTTCTGGGCAGCATACTTCTTCTTTTAACTTTCTGGGTAGCATAACTTCTGTAAGTTCAATGGCTTCAATTACAATAGAGGAGCTTCACGCCTTTCATTCAATGGATCGAGAGGTCTTCTCTCGAATGGTTTTTCAGTTGATTCGAGACCCAGCAGAGTCGCTACTAGTCATGGCCATGTGGCTATGGCTCGAAACAATTGGCTATAAAAACATTATTATGAAGCTGGTCCCCCTCTCTCAAGTTTTGCTCAATGCCACTGCTGCTGAGGCTGTTTTATGTCTCAAATCTCTTGATCCAAACTTAAAAGAAGAAATGTCAGCAGAAATCCCTCTCACTTCTAGGCTAGTGGAGGAAGAAATGTCTTTACAAATGTTCCGCCTTCATAAGTTTTCAGCTATTACGGGAATCAAGAATTTACTTAACTCAGTGTGTTCCATGATTTTCACTGACATGCTACAACTTGTTCTAGGATCGTCAAGCTCAAGCTCAAGCCAAGAGCTAGTAATTCCCGGTTTTCCTCATCGAGTTTTCGGGAGTGTGAGCATTCTTCCTGGGGCAGTGGATTTTGACTTCCCTCAAGGTGAATTGTGGAGCTGGAATCCTTGCAAAACCGTCTCCGAAGATGACCGGACTATGTTCCTCACGTTTTCAAGAGGATTTCCGGTGACCAAAGAGGAGGTTATAAATCTTTTTAGTGAGTTAATTGGTGTGGGTGTTGTTGACGTTAAGATGCAACATAAAATGCCCGGAAATGAACCGCCATTGTTTGGCAAAATGGTTCTCGATTCTATTGCATCCGTTGATAAAATCTTGAACGGAAATCCTATAGCGAAGTTTAGGATCAACGGCAAACATATTTGGGCCTGTAAATATGAACGTAGAGAGTAAGAATATATGCTCTATTATGAATCCAGAAATAATAATGATTATGTTTAATGCGAAAGATTTTGGAACAGTTGGAGATGGAAAAACTGATAATTATGATGTAATTACTTCTGATTTTAGTGTCGTTATCAACGCGTTTTGCATGTCAGTAGTGCACTCGTCACATTTGCTCCAAAGGTGTCTTAAACCCAAGTCACAATTGACCCAAAGTCAATTGCGACGCTCCAAATTTTCGTCGCAATTGACCTTTTCTAAAACGGCGTCATTTTGAGCACATTTATCCAAATGTTTCAACATACATCGCTATTGACCTTATCAATTGGAAGGCTCCTTCCATAAGACCACACTATTGACCTTGTCAATTTCAACGGGCATCAAACTATTTTTTTTTTTAATTACAGAAATTTTTTTCCGTGTAAAAATTAGAATATCAATTTTGCAAAAAACATGTTAAAGATTCTATAGAATGTGCTATTGAAAATTCGACAGAATATACCATGTAAAATGGACACCTGCATAAAAATAAGCTTGTAATCAATTCACAATAAGGGAAATTCTTGAATATTGAGATGTAGTAGTCTTTTCTCCAACTCATCACAACATATTGCATTTACAAATGGAATTCCTAATCACTAATGTTATCATTACTATTTTATAAACATGTATACTACTAACAAATTTTGCTTACAATAAATTTTGATACTAGAACGGGCACCTCATTTATCTCCTCCAACGAATACGGTGTTTTTTATTTTGGAAAATTTTGAAAAGTGTCATAAGGATAAAGTTACATATATAACTTCTCCATCAAAAATTACATGTGCTAGATCCGCACTCTCATGGTGATTTCCCACTATTTCAAACCTACATCGCATCATAAAGTAGCGCAGTCTACTAGTCCCCGTTGTTGATACTTTTAGTAAGAAGGATTTCTTAAGGTGAATATTCCTCTCATTAAAACCCTATAATGAGAGGACTTATACTTCTAGTGACTGTATTTCCTGTCATTAAATATTTTTTTCTTGTAGTGATGCATTTATGCGCAGAATGTATAAACTTTTTCCTTAATAAGGATACTTGTAGTTCACACAAACCCACCAAATAACACTTGAGATTTTGTCTAAGGAGAAGGTTTTAGTCTAAAGAAAGTGTTGTTTTGCAATTCTAGTCATGGTTGATTTAAATTCCATATCTATTTAACATTTCAAAATTTTTATCTCGTATTCGTCACTGTTCTATTTGACAAGGAACCAATGGACACAAAAATTTAAAATAATAGTCAATTAGGCCTAAAAATAACTTTTACTCTTTTCCTAACACACTCTGTTAGCATTGAAAAGAGACTGCCACTAGTGTAAAAAAGGGCAGTAGTGACGCGCTATTAATCTCATTAGTAATGCATCTTACGCGTCGCTAAAAAGAGGCATTGCTTATGGATGCGCCAAGGTCAATTGCGAAGCTCCAAAAGTGCATCGCAATTGACCTTGTCAATAGAGAAGGCGTTTTGGGGAAGGGTCGCTATTGACAAGGTCAATACCGATGTTTCTTCGCAATTGACCTTGTCAATGCGCAATCTGAACGCACATCGCAAACGGTTTTTTTTAATTATAGAATTTTTATTATTATGCCACATGGCATTGAAACATGTGATCATATGTCACATAATCAACTCTAACAAAAAAATGATCGAAAACGTCCAAAGTGACTTATGAGACAAAAATAAACTTAAGTGATTTTATTGAGATAAATTAAACTTTTATGGTTTTTTTAGGACATTGTTCAAACTTTTGTAACCACTGATGCTACTTATCCGATGAAACCATGGTTAAATATATATTATTGTTTTGTTTTCTATACGTGATTAATTGTCATAATTTAAATTAGGGTATTCATGCGCCAATCCAATTAAGAAAGGAGTAATTCATCTATTAGTTTTAAATAACCAATCCAATCCATGGATACTATGTAGAATTGGATGTGATTGATTTTGATTTGGATTGGTGATTAACATAGATTAATTTTACTCAAAACCTATTATTTTAACTAGATTAAATTATTCAATCAATTTTGTTCAAATCTAAATCAAATTTATTTATTTTCAACATATTAAATTTAAAAGAAAACATAAAAAAACAGTAAAAAATGAAAAATGGGAAAAGGCAACTTGAAAATGAAAAAAATGTGGCAAAAAAAAAAAAGTAAACGAGAGAGGACATGATTCATGACAGAAGAGATAGTTTCAATCTGTTTGAGATTGACTCGATTTATTAAATTATGATAAAATTCACTATCAAATATTAAATTGCTTTTGACAATTAAAATTGGAGATATTTTTGTAACTTATATAAACATTGTAAATCATAATATATTTTCATTCATTGATTCCCTATTTATTAGTTTATATCAATTATAATTATATAGTATTAGATAATAGATACTGAATATATTGCGAGAAAAAATGGATAAATTGCATCTATGGTTATTGAATTTTACTAATTTTCACAGTAGTTATACTCAACATTAAAATGTAATATAAAAATCATTGAACTTAACAATTTATTCAGTTTGTACCCGCTAAACTTCAATCAACGCCTCAAAAAGACGGTTGATGATCTCAAAATAAAAAAATTAAGAATTAATAATATTCTACGAATTAAGAAAATATCATTTTGAGATCATAGGTGTTGTTTGAAAAGAGAGAAAGCTCCAAAAATTGTTATTTTAGAAAATAAAAATTGTGGTTTCATGGTAACACTACGCCAAAACCCTCTTCAGACGACGGTTAAAAACCGTCATCCCGCGAGATATAAACCTGTCACGGGGCTCGCTGCCGTCTATTGCACTCTCAGACGACGGTCAGGTTCTGTCATGTTTCGTCATCACACATGACATTAGCCTATTTTCTTACTGTCATTTTACCCTTGTTACGATACAGCTTATTTATTACTGCCGTCACCTTTAATGTCATCAAATGACATTTTTACAATTAAAACCGTCAGGTTATCGTGTGGGAAATTGGCATATTCAATTTGAGATGACAGTTCGTATAATAATTTCTGACGTTACAGCCTGTTTAGATGACATTTTTAAAAATTAAAATATCACTTTATGTCTTCTTCTTCGTTTGAATTTCTGGTTTTTATACCTGAATACAGAAACATTCTAAAATATGAATATGAAATTTTGTATGTCAATGGTTTTAATTTTATTGGAGACCAATACTCATAATATGTTTACATTTGTGCCTAACGTCAATCCATATCAATACATTTATGAATTAAAACACCAAAATAATAACCAATACATTTGTGCCTAACGTCAATCCATATATTCCATAAGTCAATCCATATCTTGGAGTAATAATTAGGCCTATAATCCCAAAGGTCTTGCTATCTGCAAAAGCCAAGCATGTCATTAATACTACACACAACCCTAAACTCAATAGTAATTACATGACCCTTCCCCTAACACGGCCTTTCACTTAGCACAATCATATCACTATAAATATATGCATCATAATTCAGAATCATACCATCAACAACCAGAAAACTTACCAACAATGGATCCCCTTGTTCAAACTCCAGGAGAAATAATTGCTGACTTGACTAAGTTGTACGATGAGAACCCATGGTGGCTTCTGGCCATCAATGGTACGTATGTCAATCCATAGTTGTTCTGTAACCCTTCCTGGTTTCTTCTATGTATTTCTAATGATTCTTCTTGGATGATAACGTACATGTCCTCTCGATGGTAACTTCTTCCAATGGTCGATCAGAATGGAAGGCCCCAATACACCCCATATGAAAGGGGTGTATTTGAAATCAGAATCAGATACCATTTGGATTTCCCAAACAGACCTGCAAGAGTAATATTAACTCAGATCAGTAAGATATAATCCCCTATATGAAACATACACTAATAGAGCTCTCCTCTTATTCTCAGTTTTGGTTCCGGAATAGGATATATCATCCTAACGTGGATACTCATGGGTCGATTCATCTTCCCCGTATCCTTAATGACCATCGCTTTTCCACTGCCACGGTATAATGCAACCATTTATCTATTCCATTTGATAAACATACAACATCATATTTTTGTTCTAATTATTCTATGCATTTTGTAATGTGTGTGGCACATATATGATCTACTTCTACAGCCCCACAGTGAGGAGCCATTTCCTGGGCAAGAAGCAGTTGCTGAGCAATACCGCAGCAACAGGGAAGAGTATGAGGGGATCGCCCAGATATGGACTGAGGAGTATGCAAAGTGCATCTGAGGGTGTCCAAATCTCCTAAACTATCTTGGCTAAGAGAAAGGAGAATTGGAAGGCAATGTGAGCTCCAAATGTGGTTCTCATTCCAATTCCAAATTTCCTTTCTTTAGTCAAAATAGTTAAGGAGCTTTAGACCTTTAATTCTCCCCCTTTTGTAATATATAACGTAGAGCTTTGTGCTCTTAAACTGACCCTTTTATAATGCTCCTTCCACTTGGTAATGAGGGTTATGATGTTGTGACCACAAGGTACTCTGTTTGTGCTGAATATGAAGGGTGTTCAAATCTCCTAAGCTATCCTGACTAAGTGAAAGGAGAATCGAAAGGCAATGTGAGCTCCAAATGTAGTTCTCATTCCAATTCCAAATTTCCTTTCACTAGTCAGAACAGCTAAGGAGCTTTGGACCATCAATTACAACCGAAAGGCAACACTCATCCCCCCCTTTTGTAATATAACGTAGAGCTTTTCTATTCAGTTTGTATGTATGTGCAAGTAGACTAAACTGACCCTTTTACAATGCTCCTTCCACTTGGGTTGTACTCATGGTACTCTAAACTTGGTAATGAAGTTTATGATGCCATCAAAACAAGGGACTCTGTTTGTGCTGAATGCATCATAAACCTATCACCATGTTTAATGTTGTTGTTACGATATCAAACCGAGTGGAAAGGAACATAGTAAGAGTATGGCCAATGCACATACATAACCCTTTATGTAAAGCGTGTTATTCAGTTCGTATATATATGTATATTTTATCTAATCAAAATATATCTTATCATTTGCAAACCATATCAGTACATGCAATTAGCCTAAATTTACCCTTTAATACATGCTTCATACATGCTTCATAAACGAATTGCATTCAGAATCCTTACTTATCATTTCATAACAACTTATTCAAGACAACTTATTCCTTACTTATCATCATAGGTCATGTTCAATTTCAAAAAGAATATGGATATATCTTATCATTTGCAAGCCGTATCAGTACATGCTTCATACATGCTCAATGACCCTTTTACAATGTTCCTCGTACACATACTCATTAGGCACCTCAAACATAAGCATCAACAGAACATCAAACATAAACATGTTTCATACACATACACATACTCAATCACTTCTAGCAGTATAACTTATAGGTGTAAGAGCAGTGCCAATCTCAATGAACATTCAAAGCTTTAGAGTATGCCTAATCAGCCACATGCTTAATGACCCTTTTACAATGTTCCTCTAATATTTGATCCATGATTAATAAGCTACATGCCCAAATGAACAATCGTACACATACTCATTAGGCATCTCAAACATAAGCATCAACAGAACATCAAACATAAACATGTTTCATACACATACACATACTCAATCACTTCTAGCAGTATAACTCATAGGTGTAAGAGCAGTGCCAATGTCAATGAACATTCAAAGCTTTAGAGTATGCCTAATCACCCACATGCTTAATGACCCTTTTACAATGTTCCTCTAATACTTGATGCATGATTAATAAGCTGCATGCCCAAATGAACAATCGTACACATACTCATTAGGCACCTCAAACATAAGCATCAACAGAACATCAAACATAAACATGTTTCATACACATACACATACTCAATCACTTCTAGCAGTATAACTCATAGGTGTAAGAGCCGTGCCAATCTCAATGAACATTCAAAGCTTTAGAGTATGCCTAATCAGCCACATGCTTAATGACCCTTTTACAATGTTCCTCTAATACTTGATGCATGATTAATAAGCTACATGCCCAAATGAACAATCGTACACATACTCATTAGGCACCTCAAACATAAGCATCAACAGAACATCAAACATAAACATGTTTCATACACATACACATACTCAATCACTTCTAGCAGTATAACTCATAGGTGTAAGAGCAGTGCCAATCTCAATGAACATTCAAAGCTGTAGAGTATGCCTAATCAGCCACATGCTTAGTGACCTTTTTACAATGTTCCTCTAATACTTGATGCATGATTAATAAGCTACATGCCCAAATGAACAATCGTACACATACTCATTAGGCACCTCAAACATAAGCATCAACAGAACATCAAACATAAACATGTTTCATACACATACACATACTCAATCACTTCTAACAGTATAACTCACAGGTGTAAGAGCAGTGTCAATCTCAATGAACATTCAAAGCTTTAGAGTATGCCTAATCAGCCACATGCTTAATGACCCTTATACAATGTTCCTCTAATACTTGATGCATGATTAATAAGCTACATGCCCAAATGAATAATCGTACACATACTCATTAGGCACCTCAAACATAAGCATCAACAGAACATCAAACATAAACATGTTTCATACACATACACATACTCAATCACTTCTAGCAGTATAACTCATAGTTGTAAGAGTAGTGCCAATCTCAATGAACATTCAAAGCTTTAGAGTATGCCTAATCAGCCACAGGCTTAATGACTCTTTTACAATGTTCCTCTAATACTTGATGCATGATTAATAAGCTACATGCCCAAATTAACAATCGTACACATACTCATTAGCAACCTCAAACATAAGCATCAACAAAACATCAAACATAAACATGTTTCATACACATACACATACTCAATCACTTCTAGCAGTATAACTCATAGGTGTAAGAGCAGTGCCAATCTCAATGAACATTCAAAGCTTTAGAGTATGCCTAATCACCCACATGCTTAATGATCATTCATACATAAAGTCTATGAGTCCTAGCTTCCTAAACAGTTATATCTAACCAATCAGTTCATACCAATCATTTCATCATCACCCAAAACATCATACATATATGTAATCGTTCTGTTCAAACCCACATAACAATATATATACTAAATCAGGCTAGTTTCCTAAATCAATGAGTTTTAGGTTCCAAAACAGTACATCAAACATACACAATCACTTCTAAAAGCATGACCAATCAGTTCAAACCAACATAACATTAATATATATTCAGTAAGTTAAAGAAATCTTCCCATATGGTAAAGGCATGAACCGATTGACAATCTCTTCAGTCAGCCGTCCCATGTACTGAAGCATTCTTACTATCCCTGCAAATAGTGTTCAAATAAAAAGGAAACAGATGAGTTCATACCATCTACTGTATCAGGCACTGTCTTGCCCTAGATTAAAAAAGATAAAGACCCAAGCTTTACAGCAGTGAATCTAAATACAATAAAATCAGTGTAGCTAAGCGAGAGATCTAAATCTTTCAATGATATGTCTGAAAATCACAAGATCCTTATACCAGCTGCTGAAATCGACATACACAAAAGTAAATCAGATGAGAAAAAGATAAGAGTAAGGAACAATAATACATCTAGGAACGAAGAAAATATGGCTTACCAGTACCATGTTGCCAGCTCACCCTGTGATTGCATGTTCAAATCAACCATGGAGATAGAGAGGGATGAGAGGGATGAAGCTTGCGTAACCTAAAACTGGAGTTTGGGATTGAGAGAGGGTTTATATATCAGCTGAAATTTCAGTCAAATGATATAGAGCGCCTAAAATTTGGTATGGCCGCGTAAGTGAAATTTCATTTGCCGCTTTTTGTTTTCGGCATATAATGACATTCATTTATTAGAAGTGTCATCTGTTGAGCGCATCAAATTTAACGAAAACGCGCGTTTTCTTTGGATGACAGGATTCTGTAATCGTAATGTCATCTGAGAATCAAGCGCATTTTTTATTTCGCCTTAAGATGACATACAGTTTAAATACTGTCACGAAAAATATTCAGACGACACGAAAACAAATGTCAGTCATGTATCTTGTGTCATATGAAAGGGAAAATGGCATAGTGTAAATATTATTTTGAACAACTTTATTTTTTGAATATATTCATTTTGAGGCCGTTAATTCTCATTTTGAAGAGTTAGTTAAAGTTTAGTGGTTACATGTATAGCAAAGTGTAAATTTATGTGGTTTTTATATTACATTTTGAAATTTAGTTATCATACCATGAGTGTAATTTACCAAAAAAAAAAAACAAAACAAAATTAAATTTATCATGAAAATAAGGAGCATACAGTCTACTTTTTTTTCTCTTTTCTTTTAAATAAATGGAACCTATCAACTTTTTTTTGTTTTTTTATTTAGGTAAAAAGAAAGCCCCTGAACTTTAGCTGTTTAAAGGATTAAGCTCCTGATTATTTATTTTTCCACATTGAACCATTGATCATTGATTCTATTATGAATTATGCTCTTATTTAATTTTTTCATCGGCGTACATCGTTAGGACGATTCGGCTTGTTGACATGGAGAAGTAAAAATAAGGATTCATTGATTAGGGAAGATAAAAATTAAAAATTAAAAACTAAAACAAAATTATAGAAATTAATTTCTAGTATATTCTTCCAAACTCGATTTCCTCCTCTCTCATTTTGTGATTTTCAACATTAGAATCGTCAAATCGATGTTCTTATCTCCTAAACTCAACGGAAAAGTTAAGTAAGGGCCAAATCCATAACAAAATCAATGATTAGGGGCTCAATATGGAAAAATAATTGATTAAGAGCTTGATTCTTAAAATAGATAAAGTTAAGGGGCTTAATTATACTTTTTGCAAATAAATGGGGAAAAGGAAACTTGAAAATGAAAAAAATGTGGCAAATGAAAAAAATACAAAAACGGGAGACAACAAGATTAATGACAGATAAAAGAAATAGTTTCAATCTGTTTGAAATTGACTAAACTTATTAACGTTATGATAAAATTTCACTATTAAAAGTTAAATTACTTTTGACAATCAAAATTGGAGATATTTTTGTAACTTATAAAAACGCTGTAAATTCTAATGTATTTTCATTCATTGATTCCCTATTTATTAGGTTATATCAATTAAAATTATATAGAAAATGAATATATCGCGAAAAAAATGGATAAATTACACCTATGCTTTACTAATTTTCACAGTATGGTCTGAACTTAACACTTTGTTAAGTGTGTAGCTACTAAACTTCAATCAACACTTTAAAATAACTGTTGACGATCTCAAAATAAAAAAATTTAAGAATTAATAATGTTCTAAAAAATTTTAGTTCTTGAAAAATATAATTGAAATCATATAAGTGTTGTTTGGAGGAGAGAGAAAGCTTCAAAAATTGTTATTTTAGAAAATAAAAATTGTGGTTTCATGGTAAATATTATTCTGAACAACTTTATTTCTTGAATATATTTATTTTGAGACTGGTAATGCTAATTTTGAGGAGTTAGTTGTAGTTTTTTGAAATTTAGTTGTAATACCATGAAAATTGGTAAAATGTAGTGGCCATATATGTAATTTATCCAAAAAAAAATAGAAGAAAACAAAATTAAATTTATCATGAAAATAAAGAGTATACAGTCTTTTTTTTTTTTCTTTTATTCTACTTTTCTTTTAAATAAAAGGAACCTGTCATTTATTCATATATATTAGTTCTGGAATTTCAATTAGCTCCCAAACATACCCAATAAGCAAACATTGGTGTATTCTCTAGCTCATACTTCCAAATTATTAGTCATATTCCCTTATTCTTATGTAGGCTTGCTTTCACATTCGATTTTCTTTTTTTATTCATAATTTATTAATTTTATATATTTTACCAAGACCCTAAAAGATATATGTTGAAACAAGCATTTATCTGGACAGAGACGCTTACATACAGTGATTTTTTTTTTATCAAACATAGGACTATTTGAATACTGTAAAATAGTGAAAAGACAAGAGGTCATTTTCATGTTTTTTTTTGTTTACATTTTTTTTATGTTAATAACTAATACAAAATCAACATTTTAGATAGGTGAATGACGAAATAGTACTTTTAACAGGTATTTGTAACAAAAATAAAAAATACATTAAAAAGTCTTTAGTGTTTATTATAATAAAAATAAAAATACATTATAAAGTTTTAACGTTTGTTACCGTCTATTAAAAATTGGACTAAGATCAGTTACTCAAGTCAAATAATAATTAAATAAACCAAAGGAAAACCCAAGAGAATCTAAGTCCATTTCTCAAAACAAGGAGTCAAAGGACCTCTTGAGCTAGTTTTTTTTAAACCCCTCTTTCTTGTGGGTTATTATTCTTCAAATATGTAATTATTAAAGAAGCGGGTGGTGATTCGGTTTTTCAAAAAATAAAAGGAACAATTCATCAATCCTCCAAAATTTGTGACTTTTAAAAGCCGAAAGTTACACTTATGGGTGGCCTTTATTAATATTATCGATATTAAAATCTAAAAGGCAACATAAAAATCCCTCAAATTTAGATCAGTGTAATATCAGGTAACTCTCCATTATAAAGATAATGAAAATAAGAATTTTAACTTGAGTTTTGCAGCTTGTTGATATTGAAGTCATTTTAAGTCTTGTTTGCTTAGAAAAGAAAACTCGAAAATGGTGATTTTAAATAATAAAAACCTGAGGTACAAATTAATTTGAGGAACGTCGCTTTGTGCCACCTCTGCTAGGGTTCGCTTTGTGTCGCCTCTCTTCCCTTCGCCGCCGTTGCCGTCGTTTCTTCACACCTTCGCCGTCTCAATTCTTTCCCTCGCCGTCGGTCTATATCGGTGCTTGGGATCTCGTGGTTTGCGTTTCTCTGCCGCTGACGCTCTCCCTTAGCCGCCGCTGCCGTCGCTTCTTCTCTCCTCCGTAGCCGCGTTTCTTCTTATTAGGCGCTGGGGTTTTCGCTGATCTGGTCGCCGGTCTGCCCTATTCGAGGATCTGGTCGCCGCGATTTCACCGCCTCCACCGTCGATCACGTCTGCTCGTGGATCTGCTCCACCTGCCTGCCGTGTTCTATATAATTAAAATCTGTACCTTTTTTTATTTATCCAACATGATAGTAATAATAAATTAATTATTAAATTAATAATTGTGATTGATTAATTAAATTTCCTTTGAAAAGGGGTTGACGATTAGGATTGGGTTTTGTCTCTTCGGACGCCGCTGCCCTTTCACCGCCACCAGTTGCTTGGTCGGTTCTCGTTGATCTGATGGAGATGGATTGCTCCATTGCACATCTTTTTTCTAGATCCTCTTTCTTGAAACATACCTTGTCTGGACCTCGTGTTGATCCTCCTTCGAGACCCGTGTCTTCTACTGGACCTAGGTCCTATGCGGCTACTCTTGTTGGTGCTGCTCCTTATGCGGCTATTTCTCCTGATGTTCCTGCCTCCGTGGATCGATCTCTTATTTCTGAAGAAGGCGACTTTAAGGCCGTCAAAATTCAGCAAGATATTTACAATGAAAGACTCAATCTTTGTAAGCATTCTATTATCGGGCGTATCACTCTTGCTAAAGGGGAATCTCCTTGGAAGCAACCAGACTTAAAGGCCAAACTCTCAACTATTTGGGGTGGCTCTCCTAATTGGAGATTGATTTCTCTGGGTAGAGGTTTTTACCACATCATTCTTGCGTCCACAGAGGCTCTTCAATCTGTTTGGAGTCGTGGTGCCATTGCTCTCAGGCCTGGGATTATATATGCATTTCATTCCTTGGAGTCCGGGATTTAATCCGGACTCTCATAAATCCACATCTGCTCAAATCTGGGTCTGATTCTACAACCTTCCTTGGGAATTCTGGGATAAGCGGATCATGGCAAGCATTGCAAGGGCGATTGGGGTGCCCTTTCATTTTGACAAGAATACTGTGGAAGGTGAAATGGGTCATTATGCTCGTATCTTGATTGATGTGGAACTGTCTAAGGAAATTCAATACAAGCTAAGGGTGGATACTGACACCTCAATGCATCGGATTTCCCTGGAATATGAAAGACTTCCTAACTTATGCTCCATTTTTCATTCCATTGGTCATTCTACTGGAGCTTGTAGGAGGAACCTTCGTCGTAAAGAACATGTTGTAAAGCAAATAAATGGGAAGCAAAAGATGGGATCTCCCGAGTCCCGAGGTAGGTCTGTTACTCGGATTTGGCAATAGAAACCTGGAGTTCACATTGATTCTGGTGAAACCTTTAAAGGGGCTCCTCCTAATGGAGAGTTTGACAAAACTAATTCATGTGACTTGCAGGTGGTACTTCATAGTTCTGTCAAGATATGTGAGTCGGTTCTTGATTCTGATTCTGGAACGTCCCCCACCTCTCCTTCTGTTGGCTTTCCTTCTTATCAACTTAACAAAGAGTTGGGAGTCTTGGGTTGGCAAACCTCTCACCCCATTTCTCAGGATTCTGAATTTCCTAATTTGCAGATCATTAAGCATTCAGCAAACTGTGACTGTTTGCATGTGGTTAAAGATACTGAGGAAAAGACTTGGTTTAAAGTCCAGAAAAGGAAGAAGCATAAGGATAACAACATTCCCCTTGAGGTTAGTGGTAAACGGCATAGCAAGCCGCCTGTGCGGTTTCAATGATTGTGTTATTTGGGAATTGTAGAGGTATCGGTAATGATCGCACTCAACGAACCCTGAAGCTTATGTGCCAACAACACCGTCCTGATTTTTTGTGTCTTGCAGAACCACTTGTTTGTTTTAGTGACACTGCTGATCAGTTTTGGTGATCTCTGGGTCTTTCTCTCTTTGCCTGGAATGATAAGGATTCGCCGACTCTTTGGCTTCTCTCTAGGGATGCTTCTTCTCTTTCTCTTCATTCTTCTCATGCCCAACATGTTACTGTTCAACACCAGATGGGTTGTAAGTCTTTTCTGCTTTCTTTTGTCTATGGCAGTAATCTAGCTTCAGAAAGAAGGGAGTTGTGGTCTTCTCTTTATAGTTGTGCCTTTCCAAATAATAATTGGTTGGTGTTTGGGATTTCAATGCTATTACGGGCTCCCATGAGAAGCTTGGTTCCCCTCCTGCTGTTGGATCTTGCAGGGAATTCAGGAGTTTTATTAATGATTGTGATCTTATTGATATTGATACTTTGGGGCAGAGGTTTACTTGGTCCAATGGTCGGTATGGGGCGGCTCATGTTGAATGTCGTCTGGATAGAGCTTTAGTGTCTGAGGGCTTTTTGGATTCTTGGGACTCTATCTCGTGCTCGGCTTTGGAAAGGTATAGTTCTGATTATTGCCCGATGCTCCTTCAATGCAGAATTGGGGAACCAAGGATTGCTAGGTTCAGATTCCATGCAATATGGACCACTAATGATTCTTTAAAGGGGGTAATTGCTAATCACTGGACAACATCCCACATCTCTCTCCCTCATGCACAACTATTATGTCATAAACTTCGCACTCTCAGGCCTATTCTCAGGGATTGGAATAAAAACGTGTTTGGCAGAATTGATTCTAATATCCACCTGGCTGAAGTTCTTCTAGCCGATATTCAAAAGCAAATTTCAGAGCAAAGAGATTCTCCAGAGTTGAGTAGTGCTGCTTCTACCGCCTGTTCCAACCTTGATTTACAACTTCTTCGGCAGGAGATGATGTACAGAGAGCAAAGCTGTGTTAAGTGGCTTAAAGAAGGGGATAGGAACACTAGTTTTTTCCAAAGATCTGCACAAGTTAGAAAGACTTGGGTCGTCATTCATCATTTAAGGATCGATGATGAGGGGTCCCACATCTGACACGGTTGGATTATCTGATCATGTAATTGAGTATTTCTCTAATCTCTTCAGTAGTTCTAGGAAGCATATTGATCTTTCTCCAATTAATGAGGTAATTCCCAAATTAGTAACTTCTGTGGAAAATGAGGAATTAATTTCTAAACCTTCCATTGAAGCTATTAAAGAAACGGTATTTTCCATGGATCCTGACAGTGCCCCTGGCCCTGATGGTTTTAGGGGAATCTTTTATCGTTTCTTTTGGGATATTGTAGGGAAGGATGTTTGCAATATGGTTCAGGCTTTCTTTGATCATGGTTGCATCCTGCCTGGTTTAAACTCTAGTATTATGGCCCTAATTCCTAAGGTTGCTGAAGCTGACAGAATTGAGAATTTTCGTCCAATTGTGATGAGTAACTTTGGTTTCAAAATCATCTCAAAAATTCTTGCCGATCGCCTTGCAGTTATTGCTGCAAAGATTGTCTCTCCCAACCAGTATGGTTTCCTTAAAGGTAGAAGCATTCATTAGTGCATTGCCTTAGCTTCTAAGGAGTTCATATGCTTGACAGAAAACGTTTTGGTGGACACATGGCCTTAAAAATTGATATTCGTAAGGCTTTTGATACTTTAGATTGGAACTTCCTCTTGGCTGTGTTGGATTCCTTTGGTTTTTCTCTCACTTTCAGAGATTGGATCCTAAACATTTGGGCATCTGCTCGTATTTCTGTCATGATTAATGGTTCTCCAAAGGGTTACTTTTCTTATTCTAGATGGGTTAGACAAGGGGACCCCTCTCTCCTGTGTTGTTTGACATTGCTGAGGATTTTTTCTCTCGTTGGCTTACTAAGATGGTGAGGCTAGGTACTTATTCTCCTATGTATTATTCTGGCGGAAATTCTTTTCCCTCTCATCTTCTTTTTGCTGATGACATGCTCATTTTTGGAGTGGCATCCCTGAGCAATTTTCATGCTCTCAAGGATTTCTTCCTGCTCTATGGACAGATCTCCGGTCAGCAGGTTAGTTGGGACAAATCTGCTATCTTTTTTGGTTCTCAGGTGAGTCCTCTGAGGAGGGTTCGGCTTGCTCAATGTCTTGGCATCCGTTTGGAGTCTCTCCCTTTCAGTTACCTAGGAGTTCCTCTATTTAAAGGAGCTCCTAGGGCTCGTCATCTTAGTTGCCTTGCTGACAAATTTCTATCTCAATTTAGCAAGTGGAAATGTAGCTCTCTCTCTCTCTCTCTCCTTTGCAGGGCGTTTAACTCTAATTAAGTCTGCTATTACTGGCTCTCTGGTTCACTCATTATTGATCTATAAGTGGCCGGTGGGTTTGTTGAAAAAGCTCAATAGAAGTGTTAGGAATTTCCTTTGGACGGGTTGTATTGATCAGAGGAAGCTAATCACGGTCCCTGGCAAACTTGTTGCAAAAGTTTGGAGGGTGGAGGTTTGGGCATTAAGGACTTTAGGATCTTTAACCAGGATCTCTTGGGTAAGATGTGTTGGGACTTAATTCAAGGATCCAATCTAGCTATTTCTCTGATGTAGTCTAGATTTATGGATGTCTCTGGTTTGCCTAAAGCTACCATTGCTCCTTCCTCGATTTGGTCTTCTTGTAAGTTTGTTTATTCATCCATTTGGGACCAGACCTTTAGGCGGATTGGCCAATCTTCATCGCTCAATTTCTGGACTGATATGTGGATCATTCCGTCAGTGGCGGACAGATTGGGTCTTGATCATCAGGATAAGCGTTCACGCTTTAATTCTGTTAATGATTTTTTGGTAAATTCAGAGTGGCTTGACTTGGGCAATCTTCCTTCGGTTGCTCAAGATAGTATTCGCTCTATTCATAGGGGTAAAGATGATTTTGACTTCTGCGTGTGGCAACCCTCTACGAAGGGTATTTTCTCTACCAAAGAGTTCTATTCAATTATCAGTCCTCGTTCCTCCTCGGTGGACTGGTATAAATTTGTTTGGAATGCTCACACTCCCCCTTCTCGTTCCATCACTTTCTGGAGAGTTTTGCATGGCCGGGTTCCGACTCACGACCTCCTGCAGCGTCTTGGATTCTCTTTTGCCTCTCGTTGTGTTCTATGTGGTAGGGATGCTGAGTCCATTAACCACTTATTCATTAGCTGTTCTTTTGCAGATTCTCTTTGGAAGGCCCTTGAGATTCATTTTGACTGCGCTTTGCCTTGTCATTCCCAATTCATCCACTTCTTCAGCTCTCTTCGTAGCATTTATTTTGGCTCACAGGTGTCGATGATCTGGCATGTTGTCGCTGTTACTTGCACCTGGTTAATCTGGCATTGCAGGAATGAAGCAACCTTTAAGGAAGTTTCTCCTTCTATTCAACACTCAAAGATCACCCTCTCCTTTGCCTTTTCTAAAGGTTTTTGCTCTTCGAGGGGCGATGATATTATCTTATCCCATCTTCTGGCTTCTCCTAGGCTGCCTCCAGCTCCCAACATTATTCCGGTCCATTGGCTTAAACCTCCTCCGGGCTGGGTTAAAGTCAATGTCGACGGCTCTACTTTTGGCACTCCTAGAGAGGCTGGAGCGAGAGGTATATTTCGCAATTATTGTGGCTTTTCCAAAGGTTGTTTTGCATTTTCTACCCCTCCTTGTTTTGCTTATATGGCTGAATTGAGAGCCGCTATTTTCGCAATTGAACTTGCTTGGGAGAAAAATTGGCATCAGCTTTGGGTTGAGTCAAACTCCATATACGTAGTTAATTTGCTTAGACATCGTTCCATGGATGTTCCTTGGAGTATTCGACAAGAGTGGTTGCATTGTCTCAGCATTTGCTCTAGGATCAACATTCTTTTTACTCACATCTTTAGGGAAGGAAATTGAGTTGCTGATGCATTGACAAAGTTTGGAGTCTCTTCCTCAGTGATCAATTGGTGGCCTTCAGCTCCTGCTTTTTGCCACAGGTTTATCAATGATGGCATTTGTAATATTTCTCACTTGCGTTTTTCTTGACCTTTCCTAATCCTTTCTCCTTCCCTCTTCTTCTTGTTTGTTCTCCTTCCTCTTCTCTTGTTCAAATACTCAAATTTTCTTTTATTAATATATTGCGGGTTTGTCAGTTCTTGGGACATGGGTGCTCACCCCATAAAGTTCTGTCTCGTCCCAATTTCTATCAAAAAAAAATAATAAAAACCTTGATAATAAATATAATTTTAAACAATTTTAATTTTTAAATTATTGCATTTTGAGGTGTTCGACAATCATTTTAAGTTCATTTACATTGTCATATTATAATAAGAATGTTAATAACAAACAAAGCTAATAATACAAGAATTAAAATTAAGCTACTGAAACTAAACACTATTTTTGCTCATAAATTCTTCTTACAAAACATCAATGGTTGCCAAACCTTAAAGTGTCTTGAATTATAACAAAGTAAAGTAGTAACAAAAACAGTAATATATGGGGGAATAAGGACCTTTAACTACATATATACAGTGTCCATTCTATAACAGATATTGCTTAGCCAAGAAGAATCATTCATTACTAAGTTTTTATTTTTTTGCATCCTAAATCATGTAGTCTATATGCCCACTTTTTGAGTAAAGAAATCACTAAAATTACTGGACAATACTGGGGAAAAAATGGAGAAATTATTAGGCAGTGGTATGAAAGGGGCCTTAACTAGACTAGGAGCGAATAACGTGACCATTATCGTAATGTTTAATGGTGTGTTCTTATTGGTTGTTAGTTCCAAGTATGTATCTACTTAGAACTAACATAACATAGTATATGTATAACTTGTGAGGAGTGAATTATGAATAACATTACCATTATTGTTGTAAAGTCATTGAAATGTCACTTCCAAGTGTTTGGTGTTGCCTTTGGAAATAAGGATGAAGCATTTTAACACCTTCCAGGTATAGAGGTGTCTGCATTTCAATCAACGGTGAAACCTGCAGAGAAAGCTTCCAAATGATACAGAAATTATCGATATGGAACAAATAATCACTTTACTTTTCTAGCAACTCTTTTAAACATGTTGTTTCGTCTCATTGGATTGCAAGTAAAGGAATGATGTAATTTTTGTTGCAAAAGAGGTTATATGTATTACACATTTAGCCATATCAATAAATCAATATGCCACATCATGGAAAACTAATATTCGTTAGTCAAATTCCTTTGGCCTAATAATCTCTAGCCCATGTACTTGTCTAGAAAAGTCTAACCATACCTTCTATTTGATAATGTCCTATTTACCCCAAACTTGCTTTAAATGACTTATTGACTCTCTAAAATCCACTTGGTAGAACAATGGGATATTTAGGACAACTTGAAGTGTGTACCTTTTTACGCAAGTTCAAGGGTCCAATTAATCCATGTAAGCAAGTTCAGGAAGCTAATGGATAACTTTACGGAAATAAGTAGATCACTTTAAACAAGTTCAGACAGCTAATGGATAACTTTACGAAAATGAATAGATCATTTTAGACAAGTTCAAGAGGTAAATAGAACATTTCTAAAATACAAAGGAGCAGTTGACTTTTCTACACAAGTAGAGGGAGCTAGATATGCATTAAGCAATTCCTTTTTTTCCCCAATAGTGTAAAGCATATTTTTTCATTTGCAACAAAAAAAAATCACATTCTTACACTTTCAAATCCATAATTTTAACTCCCTAAAACCACATGCCTTAATTTTTGTACTTTTCACATAATATAAATATTGCTGATAATTTTTCATTTTCACCAAAGATAAAAAGAAAAATAGAGAAAAGAGACAAGAGACAAGGTTTAGAAGCACTTACTGCTCGACGAAAGGCAAACATATCTCTTCTTGGCCGGATAGCATGGAAACTATGCCAGCTGGTGCACCCACAGAACTCACACTGCCTTCAGCTAAGACATCTCTACGGAGTTTTGCACCTTCTAGCTCCGCTTCAAATTGAAAACTGCAAAACCCAAAGTAAACGAGCAAACTGTTTAATTATCTCTACTTAAGAATAGGAGTGTCAAAACGAGTTACTGTATCATAATCGTGTGTTATGTGATCTATATGTTCCGCATGATTATATATGATATATAAATGCAAAAATAAAAATGATAATCATGTCAGACGGGATCATATTTTCGTGTAAGAAATAGACAACCCTGCTTCAGGAGGAAGGAATGGTAGGGTTGTCATACTTTTGAAAGACATCGACCATATGTTTATATTGAAACTAAATGAAGGAAAAGAGGCAGAAGGTTCAAATGCTTCCTCAGTCCCTTGTCTCATGTCACAATCAAGACCAAGACAAACAAAAAGGATGAATTGAACTACCTTTCCAAATCAAAAAGTGTACCCTCGTCGGTTCCTTGAAACAGGTCATCAATTGATGAAGCTGCAGTACATTAGAGGCAGCGATGATGATTGTACAGCTCATCTACGAGAGTGATCAATCACCAGTAAATGGAATTTATTATTTGATTTGAAGAAGATTCTGAATTTTCCATAATATATATAAATGATCTGAAGCTAATGCTTAAAACTCTGCACATAATGTGATGTAAGAGTTCTACTTCTTCACTTAGCTTGACCTTAAACATCCGCAAATACCTTTTTAATTTCCAGGTCTTGTATGCAAGTATATTAATATTTCTTTAGATAGTAAAAAGAAATGACATTACTTTGTCACGGATTCGCATGCTCATTGTTCGAATGTCAGAGATGAAAACAGTGTGATAATTTTTTGCAACTGCAATATAATCCGCTGCCCAGCGCTGCATATAATCAAAATAATAAGGCAAGTCAACACATATAAAAAGGCTAAATTTTCAATATCCTTGAAATTGTCAAGAGTTGAAATAAAAAGAGGAACCAGAAATTTCATATTACCGAAATTTTTTCCAAATTCAGAGGCTAAAGTTATGTAGCTTTCTTTTTCATCAAGTATGCTTTGAAGATAAAAAAAAAAAAATTGTACCTCACCCAGTATTTTGAATCCCAATTTTTTAGAAGAGATTTTTAGGCAGCTTTGCTCATCTCTCTTATGCATGGAAAAACTATTTTGATATCATTACTTGTTGTTTTGCTAGATTTACTTGTTTGCTTATCTTTTCACATTTTTTTCATGGTAATCTGATACTTCCAAAAACATTGGATGAATTTACAACAGATAAATGGTTGAACAAAGTCACATTCTATCAACAAATCTTTTCACAAGATAAATGAGCAAATAGCGTATCACTGGCATAAAAACCAAAAACATTCTATTAACCAAAAGTAAAGTCACAGATAATCAAAATTACTAGAGAGCAATACCGGCTGACCACATAGATACTCAAAGGTGAATCTTCCCACTCCTTTACAGCTTTGGGAAACCTCCAACTTTCTAAATGGAAACAGAACACACTGCTTAAATATGCGTGGGAGTACCTTCCAAACATAATTGGCACAGTTGCAGATGTGATTTCTCCTCCCAATTGGTCTATGACCTGATGCCACATTTTCTCGAACTCCTTCACAGCACTGTTATCTAATGGCCAGAAATGGTGAACCTGCATGTGTACAGCTATACTTTTGTTAGGACTCGGAAATCACAAAGGGTGCCTAAAAATAATCCTAAGTATTTGGATTAAGTTGAAGAAAGAAGACATGGACTGATATTCCACAAGTCAAGTTTCACGTGGACCATTTCCTTTTATTAGTATTTGTTTATGTTATTTAATTAGTGCAGCTGTTAGTGTTTGTTTTAGTGGGCATTAAGGGATCCTTGATTTAAGGAGTTAGTTGAGTGAATAGAATATGGCTGTTGAAGCCATATCTGATGTTATTTACTTTCCTAGAAAACAGGATGCAGTTGTTATTTGCTTTTGTATTTAAATCCCTTGAAGTTAATGGAAAGGTATGATCATTCAACCAAACAAATTGTGGTGAATTCTTACCCTAAAAGAATATTATTCTATTTGTTCTGATTGGGACCTATCATTGGTATCAGAGCAGTTTACTATGGCATCAAACAAAGAAAGAATTGAGAGAGCAGAAGAGAAATTGAGCTCTTACAGCAAGGGTTCAATTCCATGGAAAATAGTCTCGTGGAGAGATTGCAAAGGCTGGAGTCCACTATCACTAAACTGTCCAACGTGATATTGGAAGAAAAAGCAACAGACCCGGAGACCTCGTCACTCAAAAAAGAAGGAACAGATGACGAACACAGGCCGATGTTCGAATCCAGACCAGCTAAACTGGAATTTCCAAAATTCCAAGGAGATGATCCAACTATATGGCACACCAGAGCTAAACAATACTTCGACTTTCAAATGACAGCTGAGTCTAAAAAGGTGCCCCTAGCCTCTTATCATTTTGAAGGTGAAGCTAATGAATGGTGGAAGTGGCTTAAGAAGGCGTACAAAAATGATGGCAGGGTGGTCACATGGGAAACATTCGTTGAAGAGCTATGGGCGAGGTTCGGTCCAGCAGAGGGAGAAAATTTCGATGAAGCTTTATCAAAAATAAAGCAGACAGGTTCGTTGCGAGAATATCAGAGGCAGTTTGAGAAGCTGGGGAACAGGGTTCATGGATGGACACAAAAGGCTTTGGTAGGGATGTTTTTGGGAGGTCTCAAACCAGAAATAGCGGATGCAATCCGGTTATTTAAACCAAAAACTCTTAAAGACGCGATTGAATATGCTAGAATGAAAGATCAGCAGCTACAGAAACAACGTCAATTTTCAAAACCATTCAACCAAGCATCCTTTGAGACTTCTCCACTCAAGAAGGCTATAACCACGCCTACTAAGTGCCTCACTTGGGAAGAAATGCAGAAAAGGAGGGCACGAGGTTTATGTTTTAATTGCGATGAGAGATTCACACCAGGCCATCGATGTCAATCTCCTAAAATATTGCTACTAACAGCTGAGGATAACGACAATCTGGGCACTGATGACTTGTAAGTTGAGGAGGGATTGCCAGAGATTTCTTTACATGCCTTATCAGGTTGCGCAGGGAACAGAACTATGAGGGTCAAGGCAAAGATTGGCTCACATGTGCTGAATGTTCTCATTGACAGTGGATCCACACACAACTTCATCAATGATAAAGTGGCCCAATTTCTGCAATTACCTATCCTAGCCACACACCCTTTTGCTGTGAAAATTGCTAATGGCAACAACTTGACGTGCGAACGCCGTTTTGACAACGTGAAGATCATTGTTCAAGGTATTCCATTCTCAATTACTCTTTATGCCTTGCCTTTAATGGGTTTGGATATGGTTTTGGGAATACATTGGTTGGAGTTATTGGGGAAAGTAACATGTGATTGGAAGAAGATGACCATGGATTTTATGTGGGGTGGGAAACAACATCAGCTCCACGGGTTGGACAGTCCTCCTCTTGGGGTATCTACTGCCAAGTCAGTGCTGAAGAATTCAAAACATGGATGCTCTGTCTATGTCATAAGCATCCAGACAGTTCGTGACGGCGGGGAACAACAAATTGCCACATATATGCAGAATTTATTGGATGCATTTGGGGATATCTTTACAGAACCAAATAAGCTTCCCCCCCAACGAGAAATTGAGCACAAAATTACTCTCAAAGAAGGAGCTGAGCCAATGAACGTGCGCCCATACAAGTATGCCTACTTTTAAAAATCTGAAGTTGAAAAACAAGTTCATGATATGCTACAATTGGGGTTAATCCGTCCTAGTACTAGTCCATTTTCCTCTCCTGTTTTACTTGTTAAAAAAAGGATGGTTCTTGGCGTTTTTGCACGGATTATAGAGCTTTGAACGCTGTTACTATTAAAGATCGTTTTCATATCCTAACAATTGATGACATGTTAGATGAGCTACATGGAGCTTCTTACTTTACCAAACTCGATTTGAGGGCGGGATATCACCAGGTACGAGTTCATCCCTTTGACATTACTAAAACCGCATTTAGAACCCACAATGGCCATTACGAATACTTAGTTATGCCGTTTGGCCTTTGCAATGCACCTTCAACTTTCCAAGCCCTTATGAATTCCATTTTTTATCCGTATCTCAAAAAATTCATCCTCGTATTCTTTGATGACATCCTTATTTATAGCCCCAATTGGTCCCAGCATATTGAACATGTAAAAAAGGTTTTTGAAATTTTGAGGCATAATGAGCTGTATGTGAAACTAAAAAAATGTGCTTTTGGGCAACAAGAAATTGAGTATCTTGGCCATATTGTCACTTCCCATGGGGTGAAGGTGGATGAATCAAAAATTCAGGCCATGGTAAAATGGCCCCGTCCTACTAATGTTTCAGAATTGCGTGGATTTTTAGGCTTGACAGGTTACTATCGCAAATTTGTGCGGAATTATGGAGTTATCGCCCGACCCTTGACCAACTTATTGAAAAAGGGGCAATTCACATGGGGACAAGAAGCAGATCATGCATTCTTGGAGTTGAAAAATGCTATGACCAGCACCCCAACATTAGCCATGCCAGATTTTGAGCAGCCCTTCATTATAGAGACTGATGCATCCCATGGCGGCATCGGAGCAGTCCTTATGCAGCAATTCTGACCAATTGCCTACATGAGTCGTGCCCTTGGAATTGCGAAACAGACCTGGTCGGCCTATACCAAGGAAATGTTGGCAATTATCGAAGCAATCCGCACATGGCGTCCCTACTTGCTTGGAAGGAAATTTTTTATTCATACTGATCAGCGAGCCTTGAAATTTCTGTTGGAGCAGCGAGTAGCAACACCAGAACAACAAAAGTGGGTGGCCAAGCTTTTAGGGTACGACTATAAAATAATATATAAGCCAGGGATAGAAAATAAAGCTGCTGATGCATTGTCAAGGGTGAATGGCAGCCCGTGTTTGAACAACATCTCTATACCCATGACTTCCCTATGGGACATGTTGAAGAAGGAAGCGGAGAACCACCCATATATGTTATCTATTACCAAGCATGCCCATGAGAAACCAGGAGAACCATATTCATGGAGGAATGGTCTGGTTTATTATAAAAACCGAGTTGTTATTCCACCACAGTCCACACTTATTGAGCTTTTACTGAAAGAATTCCACGACTTGCCCTTCGGCGGTCATTCAGGTACTTTGCGAACTTACAAAAGAATTGCCAGCCAATTTTATTGGCTATCCATGCATCAAACTATAAAGAAATACATCACCTTTTGTGAGATCTTCCAACGAAACAAAGTCCTTACCCAACACCCCGCCGGCCTATTACAACCCCTCCCTATCCCTTGTCAAGTGTGGGAAGATATTTCCATGGATTTCATTGAAGGCCTGCCCCCTTCCCATGGCTTCAATACAATTCTCGTAGTCGTTGACCGCCTTACCAAATACAGCCACTTCATTCCAATTTCCCACCCCTATACTGCAAAGGTCATCGCTAAGAAATTTATTGATCATGTGATCAGGTTGCATGGTCTGCCACGCTCAATTGTAAGTGACCGTGATCCAACTTTTACTAGTAATTTCTGGCGCGAATTTTTTAACCTTTCCGGTACCAAATTAAATATGAGCTCTTCCTACCACCCCCAAACTGATGGCCAAACAGAGGTCACAAATCGCTGTCTTGAACAATATCTCTAATGCTTCACTGCTCAACAGCCCCGCAAATGGACCACCTTCCTACCCTGGGCAGAATATTGGTACAACACGTCTTTCCATGCCCCCACCAAGATGACTCCATTTCAAGCATTGTATGGTCGTCCATCTCCAGGAATACCAACATATGAACCAGGAACTTCTAAGGTGGATGAAGTGGATCAAATGCTAGCTGATAGGGATGTGATCTTACAGCAGCTAAAGGTAAACCTCCATGATGCTCGCAACCAGATGAAACAGAGGGCTGATCTGAAAAGACGTGACATAGAATTCCAAGTTGGAGAATATGTGTTTCTGAAGTTGCAGCCATTTCGCCAAACTTCCGTATACAAAAGAGCTTGTCACAAGCTAGCTAGCATCTACTATGGGCCATTCCAGATTATCTACAAAATTGGGACAGTAGCATATCGACTAAAGTTGCCAGATGGAGCCAGAATTCACAATGTTTTTCATGTTTCTCTGCTCAGAAAATTTGTGGGCGATCATATGCAAACCAATCCTACTCTTCCTCCATTGACAGTTAATAGAGAAATAGCACCTCAACCTGCAGCAATAATTGAAAATCGGTGGGTTCAGCAAGGGAGTGTCGATGTTGAGAAAAGCCTCATTCAGTGGAAAGGCTTACCTATTGAAGACGCCACGTGGGAAAATACGGAAGAATTACTTGAAAAATTTGTTGTCACCAACCTTGAGGACAAGGTTGCTCTTAATGGGGAGGGTAATGTTAGGATTCGGAAATCACAAATGGTGCCTAAAAAGAATCCTAAGTATTTGGATTAAGTTGAAGAAAGAAGACATGGACTGATATTCCACAAGTCAAGTTTCACGTGGACCATTTCCTTTTATTAGTATTTGTTTATGTTATTTAATTAGTGCAGGTGTTAGTGTTTGTTTTAGTGGGCATTAAGGGATCCTTGATTTAAGGAGTTAGTTGAGTGAATAGAATATGGCTGTTGAAGCCATATCTGATGTTATTTACTTTCTCAGAAAACAGGATGCAGTTGTTATTTGCTTTTGTATTTAAATCCCTTGAAGTTAATGGAAAGGTATGATCATTCAACCAAACAAATTGTGGTGAATTCTTACCCTAAAAGAATATTATTCTATTTGTTCTGATTGGGACCTATCCACCTAGCCCGAGCAAAATTTGACACCACTATTATTGGTTGGGAGTTGAATTCACCTATGCTACCTCACTCCAATTCAAATAGAGTACTGATCTATGAGAACTGACAACTAGAAGTGAAACATCACAAGACATGAGAGAGCTCAATGGTAAAATTGGGAATGAACAATGAAATTACGCTTTGAAGCAAAAGAATAATCTGGATATTTGATACTGCTTTGAAGCAAAAGAATAATCTAAATATTTTGTACTGCTATAAGTAAGAGTAAAGAAGAGCCGTAGAAGTGTTGAAAGAAAACCCTTTTGACCAACAATTTGTTATGTGGGAGATAAATAACATAAATTAGAGAGGCATACTAAAATTAAAATGCCTAACAACAAGATACATCATGAAATTTCATCCTGCCAAGAATAGTTGAATTAAAGAGTATAAGATAATCTTTGAAAAGTTCAAAAAATTTCACTTCGATCTGGGATTAGAAAACAATCACTACAAAAAAATGATTATTGGAGACGGTTAAAATTGTCCCCAAAAATAGAAAAATTTGTCCCCTATACTTTTGGGGGACAGTTTTAATGGTCTCCTTGTTTCGTCCCATATGCGAGCATATCCTATTCTATAGGGGACGAAAAGGATGGTGTCGTCCCCATTTGTGGGACAATTGTCGTCCCCATTTTTTAAGACGGTTGACGTCCCCATTCTGAAGGACGATTGTCGTCCTCGTGCATATGAGACGAATTTTAGCCCTATTCTCAGGTGACATTTTTTTGTCTCCGAAAAAACGGGACAATTGTTGTCCCCATACAAAGGGAACGACTTTTGTCTCTATTCATAGGAGACGGGTTTTTTTGTCTCTAAAAAATGGGACAATTGTCGTGCCCATGCAATGGGGACCTATTTTGTCCCTTCCTTGGAGGATAATTATTTGTACTCAAATAAAGATACGAATCGCGATCACAAACCAACAAAAAAAGTTATTTGGATTGAAGAGAGCACCAACACATGTAGGAAACATATTATAAGAAGACAATATAGATAACATACTATTAAAAGCTAGTATATCAATTGCAGAGATAAGTGACATGAATACAACGAAAAAGAACACTCCAATCTAACATATAATCTAAAAATTATGAATAGAAGTACTGGTACAAAAGTATTTATAAACACAAACCACATGGCAACCATTAGTATAAATAAGTCATGAAATTTTCTCTAGAATGTTCAAGCCTTGAAAACAATACATCATCCTAATGTTATAAAGAAACTTATAAATACATGACATTTAAACCAAGCAAATCATTTACATCAGCTAACAACACTTGACTAAACATATTCGAAAACAAATTATTGACAAAGTGAGTTTTGAAGGCAATAAAATGTTTAACCATAAGCACTAAACTAGTATGCAATGATGATATTATATATACCTGTAAAAATTTGTGTCTTGGATAGCAAGATCCAATTATTGTAAAGATGAGCTAAAAATCAATAAGGTGTTGAAATTTTTCCAGCAGTTGCAGCAGATTTACACTAGATGATTCTTTCCTTAGTACAAGACAACCTTTAAGAGAACCCACTTGCAAAGCCTAATCCTCATTCACCCTCCAAATCTACATGTGAATGCACCCTCCAAATCTATAGGTGAATTCGTTTACACTAAAATTGTGTTCAAAAGAGAAGCAAAAAACCTTTTAGCCCCACATTATTGAATTAAAACAATAACCCAAAATTAAAAACTAAATTAGTAAATGAATACGAAAGTCATTATCTTGTTACACACATGATTGACCATATCATCATAGGTGTCACTATAAGGTTCAAATTTGTAAGATAAGATATAATCCAAACTCTCTAACACCTTAGAGAAAAGTTCAATGTAAAAACCTTTCTACCTATATTCAGTTGCATTTATAGCCTTTAATAATTCATCCAAACTATAGATTCATTAACTCAATCACAAAATTGCCAATTAAGTTTGCCTTTACATTAAACCACATCGATTTCCTTGAGAAAGTCAACTTGAACTTATTTTTCAATGTTACAATAGCAGATACATGAAATGATTTCTGAACTCTGATAAGAGAGAAATGGCAGAATTAGGCAACTTGAAATAAAATGAAATGGCTAGGTGTTGAGCGATTTCCGCAAGTGCACGGTTTCCCTTGTAGTAATAAAAAGATATCGATCCCACAGAAACGTTTTTTTTCACAAAAACTTATTTAAATGTAGTTTAAATATGACTTAAGGTTTATAAAATAGATAATCGTTATTTGAAATTGGTTTTAAGATTGATTAAATAAGAATTAGGTTAGAACATATGAAGAATGTTAGAAATCAATTCTGTTTTGAATATGAATTACAAAACAGAAACGTTTAGTGTTTAAAATAAGAGATTAATTATATTCGTCTGCATTAAGCAAAGAAAACAACTTTAAACTTTGTATAAATTATAAATGTGTAATAACGTAAACTCCTTCAATTAAAAGGCTTTGAACCGCAGACAATCCTCCTACGGTCAGGCAAGATTGCTACCTTAACCAAATTAATACTTATTTCCGATAAGCCGACTTAACGATCATATCGTCCTTAAGAATGAATTTGCCTAAGTGTTCAACAAAGTTTCCTTGTAAAGATATTGAATTTAACTACGTTTTAATGAAAATACCAGAACTCACTTCGGATCCTTTACCAAAGTGCTACATAAAATTATATTGAATTGAATGAACTTTATTAGATGAAGTGTGAATTTGATACAAGTTTACAGAGAATAAAAAGCATGGGAGCATTCAAGAGAACTTAGTGAGTCCGGGTTGTCAATCCTTCCTCAAACCTCGTTAGAGTTTGTCAAGCTCCGGGGTCGAATCCGCTACTCAATCTTCTCACTGAATCTTCGGAATAGAGATGGTTCTTCTACTACCAAAATGTAAATTAATCTTCGAACAGATCTTAATCTAAATCTAACTGATACTGTGTTTGTAATTAATGAATAAACAATGTGTGTACATCATATCGTTTTTACAAAATCGAACTTCTAACTCTCTGAATCTTTTCTGACTCAGAATTTCTGAAATAAATTCTGTACTAATCTTAATAATCTAACCCTCTCTAAACTCTAAAATCAACCCTTTATTTATAGATGTTGAAGAGTCGTGTTCAGACGTCTTGTCCGTTGTGAAGAGATGTTTCTATCCACCCGAACGGACGCGTTTCTTTGAATTTGAACATGTGAAGATAGTGCTGGAAAATCTGCTGATGTTACAGAGATCATGGAATCTCAGCCGAGATTGAGGGATCAATTTTCAGCCTTTCGAACGCAAGAGGAGAAGTGCTGGACTTTAGCGTGTCACGACCGAGATTAGGGAATCTCGGTCGCGACACAAGTGATTATTCCCGTCATCGACTTCGTTTTCCGTCTTCGTTTCGGTGCGTTTGATTTTCTTCGTCTTTGACTCTTTTCGTAGGGTTTTTCCTTCGTTTTGACCTCTTTTCGTTCCTATTTGGATTTTACCAAATATTTAGGTACCTTACATGAAATAAACATATTCGGACGTAAAAATACTCTAAATAGATATAAACAGCACAAATTCGTAGCAAACCTGATGTAAATATTGGTGATATTTTAGGTATATTTTGGACTTAACACTAGGTTAAATAAACAGAAACTTTCAAACTAACCTATTTCCAAATTTAAGCAATTTCTCAAGTTATACACCTTATAAGCAGAAGAATCAGGAAAATAAAAATAAGAATATTGCACCTCGCGATCCCAATTTCCCAATTTAAACAATCTCCCAACCCATTTCAGGTTTGGAGTTTACATAAAATAATTAAATATTCAAGATTAAGTTTCTGCCAGCATAGATAAAAAGAAAATTCAAATACTGTTTAATAACTTTCCTCTTTGGCATGTTAAGTACTAAACCATAATACAATTCAACTAATATAAGCATCTACCTTGACAAAATTCACACTACAACAAATGGGCACTTGTGCCACGAATCATGCCACGAGAATATAAAGTTCGTGGCATATTTTTAGATAGCCACGGAAAAAATGGATTCCACAATAAAATTTTGATCACTTGATGTATTTATGCCATGGTTAAGTTTATTACGTGGCAAACATATACTTATGCCACGAATCTTGCCACGGTATTTTGTTTTTGTGTGGCTGAACTTGTTTATGCCACGGGAAAAGTTTAAGCGTGGCATAAACTTACTAATGCCACGAGTAATTCATTTGGTGGCAAACAATAATTTATTATGTAGTAAAATTTTCACTTTTTTTATGTACCCGCTTTAATATTATTTTCCTCCATTTTTTTTGTTCCATTTTTTTTATTTTTGCCGCCTTATTAAGGAAAATTAAAAGAAATTAAATTAATAAAAATATATTCCATCTAAAAGATAAAAAAAAGATTGTTTTTCCTCTAGGTCACGTTCACTCACATCTCAGTAGAGTCTTTCCAACAAACCCTTTTCACTCCCACAATCTACCTATTACGATCTGGATATTCATTCCCTGCCCTCACCAATTGCCGCATTCCCTCGTCAATTAAGTCAACTAAATAGCCGATGTTCCGGTTCAGTTAATTTTTACGTCTGTGTTCTCTATAATTTTTGCTGGTGGATCGTTGTGGTAGGAAGAAGGTTAGTACTGTCTCCTTTTTCAGCCCGCTTGCATATGTAGAAATAGAAATCTATAATTGAATATTATTGTTAAATTCAACATCTTTGTTGTTCTAATCTTACTTTTCCTTTTGAAATTTATTTATAGATTAATATTATTTGTCTAATTGAATGAATACTTGTTTAGAATTGGGTCTTTTAAAATAGTAGGGGTGCACATTAAAAACCGTAAAACCAAAAAACCATAAAACCGAACCGTAACCAAACCGAAAAGAAGGTTAACCGCCGATGGACCAGTGTATGGTTTTTAATTTTAAAATTTTCGATTTTCGGTTTCGGTAATTTACTAACCATCGGTTTCGGTTAACCGACAGGAAACAATTAAAATAAATTAAAAATTATATATTCTACTCTAGGGTTAACAATGACATTTCTTAGATAGAGTATAAATATAAAGTATTTATTTTCTTATTTCTCTTCTACAGATCACGCCTCCATCCATAGAAAAAAAAACCCTATTTATCGCATCTTTTTCATCCCCTGCTCTCTGCGCCTCCATCTCTGCGCCTCCATCTCTGCGCCTCCATGTCCCTCTCACTCATACCCGGTGCCGGCGCCGGCGCTGCTGTTCATCTGTCGCTGGTATGTCTCTTTCGCTCTCACTCACTCAGTTGTTGGGTATATGAAATGATATTGCTGTAGATTTATGTTTCGGTAATTTGCTTCTCTTTCTGTGAAATTAATTTAACAACACATTATTCTTCCTGGGTCTGTTTCTGCAACAAGTTAAATTTAAAGATGATGTTGTTTTTCTTCTCTCTTTCATTTCAATTAATTTATCATGTTTTGTAGCATGGATGAAAGAAGGAACTGAAAACAATTCTTTCTAATGAACAAGTAATATCGTTGGTCTGCAGTTGTATGGTTTAATGTCAATGCTGACTATTTAGTTATATTTTTAAGTTCTGCTTAAGCTTTAGTACTGTAAGGTTGGTTTTGAAAATTTCAATTTTATTAGTTCTGCTTAAGCTTTACACAAGTAATGAATATTTATTAGTTGAAAAACACAAGTTGAAAATAGTCAACTAATGTTTAATTAATTGTGTTTGATTATTCAACTAATGCTTCAATTTTAATGTTCTTTTGTAGTCAATTTTAATGTTTCAATTATTTGTAAAGATGGATGTCCAGAGTCTGCGATTAAGCATTGCTGACATAGGGTCTAGAATACTCAAACTAGCATGTACTAAATATCTTAATTATTATGAGTTATCTAATTGGTTAATATAAACATAAAACATCTATTGCTCCATCATTTTAATTAGATCTGACTTCACTGGAACTACTCTTTCATTTTGTTTGGTGCATGTCCTAATGAAGTAATGGAAAACACTTGATGCTTGATTTGTTTAATGCATGGTAAAATATGATTCTGGACTAGGTGAGCATGTTCAATTTTATCTTTTTCAGAATTCATTACCATGAAATTTTATTTTTAGGATATTATGTCTCTCATCATTTTATAGAATTCTGGTATTTGTAATTTAGAATTTAAGAACAGTCGCTTCTTTCAAGGTGCTGAAGTATTCACTCTTTTAGGTTTTTTTGTCTTGTTAGCCTATGGCTTTTGTTGCAACATTATATATTGAAATAATTAGTTGACTTCTGAAAGTGGTGGAAGTGAATCTGGACAGAAACAATGAAAAGATTAATTGGAGATATATATAGGGAATAATTGTTTGGGTGCCTATTCTCTTTGCACATAATCTTTTTCCATCTTTTCTTAACGAAATGGAAGTGCAGATTGCAGATTTAGCGAAAAACAATACAGAAAGGGATAGTTTTAGAAGAGGTTGTGACCACTTGAATACCTGATTATTCTCTCTTCCTATTATCTAAAATACTAACCAAGTTCAATCCTTCTTTCTCTCTGGTCCCCTCTTTTCCAATGTATAATACAAATGCTATGCATATTCACTGGGAAATTGATTGTTACAGCACTTAAAATTAACTGAAATGGGAGTTCATATTTTTCAACAATGTGTATAAATAGGAGGAGATATCTTTAACAAACAAAAGAAAGTGCACATAAAAGAGAAAATGTCAGCTGTGACCTTGAGTTCTCCTGATCACTTCATTGGGGATTCTTTTTATTATCCACTGAATTGTTTGGGGAACTCTGGGTTTCATCTCACACTATTTAACTGTCGGTTGTGGTCTCACAAGTAATATAAATACTCTTTACATGCTATAGAGATCTTGAAGGTTGAAATCCTATATCTTGAATATCAGCTTAAACTTTTAGATTAATTTCATTATTTCTTCATTAAAATCAACAGCCCTAGCTAGGAAAGTGAATTCTACACTGTCATAATTAACAAAATATGAAGCTTTTGTTTATTAAATTTAATTAAATGCTGGTTTATTTGATGCAACACTAGTATTCATACTCATCTTCATTTTGATAGCTATACATACATATATAATATATGCTGGCTCCCTTAGATCAAATAGGAGCTCTACAAGATGCCATGGTTCATCTGCAGTGCAGCAACAAATTGATAGCATCTAAGATACAAATCATGAAGATGATGATGTTGATATGTGTTAGTTTGATGTTAATTAACATAAATTTTTCTTTGGCACACCCTTTCTTGAGACTCTGCAGAATACCCTTTCTTTGTATTAAGCTTCAAGGGAGGATCTGCAACTGTGGGAATAACTAATATCCCATCATCTGCAACTTATATTATGTTGTAAACGTTAAGTCTAAATTGGTACTATTTTGAACGTTGAGCCTAAATGGATACTTCCCCAAAAACCTTAGGCCTATTTTGGTACCTTATCCCACTACACCATAGAATGCCTATTGCAACGATGATGATTCGTTACGTTAGGCACAAAAAATGGTTGCATTATGGCTAAAAATGGGCTAAGGCAACGATTTTGATCAATTTATTTTCGTTGGTTAATTCACGGTTGCTTTTTCTCTCAAAGGTAACGAAATATTCTCTAATGCAACAATTAAGACGTCGTTGCTTTTTTTTAGCAAGTGCAACAGTTGAAGGATACAACTATAAGGCAACGAAACAAGAATCCTAAAGCAACGCGTTTACATTTATTAGTCGTTGCCTTTAGTTATAAAGGGCAACACTATTTCAAACTTAAGGCAACAGTTTAGTTGTCTAATGCAACAATTATTTTTTAAATCAACGGGTTTTTTGTTAGCAAAAGCAACACAATTTTACAGCAAAGGCAACGGATTGAATTTTTAGCAACAATATTTCTCTAAATAATGCAACGCTTTGTAACATGATGGCAACAATTTTCTTTTATAGATGCAACGATTTTTAGAACAAAGGCAATGATATTTTGTTTACAAGTGCAACGATGTTTAGAATAGAACGCAACGATGTTTGTAAAATGTAGGCAACAATATTTATAACAAAAAGGCAACGATGATATTTATAATCTAGAAGGCAACGCCTGTTTAGATAAATATCCTCAAGCAACAAAATCCAAAAGTGCCTAAATATCAATATCTAAGAGTACCTAAATAATAAAATCTCAAATCCTAAAGTATCATCACAAGGATAAATAAATGAGTCGTGGCATTCATTGGAAGGAACTGTAGGAAGAACACCATCCAAATTTAGATTGAGTGATGGGTTCATAAGGCTCAACTTCTGTACAAGAAATTCAAGGTGAGCTTATAGTTCATTCTTCACTTCCTCTCTGATTTCTTCTCTGATTTCCATTTTGAATTGCTCTTTTGCATCTTCAGACATGGGGCTCTTACTTGTAGTAGTTGAAGATTCGGCTCTCCTATAACTTTTTGTTTTCTTCATGGAGCCTATCCTACCAACTAGATATTCACGACCATGACATCACGAGCCTCCGAGTATTTCATCAATCTGTTCAATGTTTTCCCCCCGGTAGACGACAACTCTTCAATCCTTGACTGTAGAATTAAAACATGAAAACAAACAGAAGATAACCAACACATATCATGGGCACAAGAAAACCAACAAATATCATGGGAACAAGAAAACAAAAAAAATCTGATTTAAATAAAGAAGCATCTGAGTTCTTATATCGATTCAATTTCTACCATAAACTTTAGAAGTTTTTGGTCCTTGAAGCCATAAGGTCTAAAAAAGATACAGTTGTTTAAATGCTTCATAAAGTAGCAAATATATGAATTTTCATTACTGACCACACAAGTATATAAATACAAACACAATAAGAGTGACACGGAAATGCAAACAATTGGTCTCCATAAGCATATTTAGCAAACGCATTATGAACAAATGACTTCACTCCATTAACATACTCTTCACTATACTTGGGAAGTTCCAACCAAATATTATCATCATGGCCCATTAGACACAAATATTTTCACTTCAACCAATCTCCATCAACAAATATTGTCAATGCAGCAACTGCTGCTTTGCGATAGCTAATCCGAAGCAAGTTTGAAACACTTATTGATCGTTGGTGTAATTTACTACAATGGAAGTCAATGGAATGGAATTAATAAAGAACAAAAGAAAAACTTTAATCAAAGTCAAGGTCATGATCATGGTTGGGGTTAAGGTCGGGATCATGGGCGAGGGTCGGGTCGGGTTGAGGGTCAATGTTGACATTGATGTCAATGTCTTGTTGTCCATGATAACAGCTAGTGAAGCTGCCAAAATACTGCCTATCAGAATCTAGGAAAACAATTTGTTAAGTGAGGACTACAACCGTTATAGCAGCTAGTGAAGCTATCGAAGGCAGCAACCTATATGCTACTGCCTGTCGAAAACATTTTGTAAAGTAGGAAAACAATCTTTAACTCGAAAAATAGTAAATTAAGTAGGAAAACAATTAAGAAAGAAACAGAGACTAATTTATAATTTTAGAAAAATGGAAATCAAAATTTCATCCATAGAATTTTTCAAAGAAGAAAACCGAACAATTGCTGTTGGGGTCAAGGTCGATGTCGGGGACAGTAGTGTTGTTTTTCGCAATAACAGCTAGTGAAGTTGCCGAAGACCGCAACCTATATGTTGCTGCCTATGGAAAACCTTTTTTAATAATTGAATTTTAGTGCAGTGTATACAAATATAAATCAATCTCCAAATATGAGAACTTTGACACTGATCTTTAAATATATATAAAAAGAGAGATAGAAAAATGTACCTGGTTTCTTGATAAACCAATCTGTTGAGCTAATAGATGCTTATCAGTATTGCTTGGATACCTGAGAAACATATGAGATAATGATATCAGAGACTTACCTAATGTGCATTGTTGGTTAAACGAAACTAACAATAATGGATTGCCACATATATAGACTTTACATTTCGCTTCATTATTAATCTGAAGCAACTATAACAATGATGTAAAAAGAAAATAAAGCTTTACAAATAAAGCAATAATGGATTGCCATAAAGACTTCACAATTAGTAGCTTTACCTAACAGAAGCAACTATAACAAAGAACTATGGAAATAATAATAATAAAGCTTTACAAAATAAAGCAACTATCTGAGAAGCAACTTAAATGAAAAAGAAAAGACCAAAAAACATTATAATAAAATTGGGCGACTTAAATTTCATGCCACTTATAATGAAAAAGAAAAGACCAAATTTACCTTATAAATTACAAGTAAGCTTTCATATAAATTAATTACTTATAATTACCTCATATGCCTGATAGTTACCTCTGTTTATGCAACCACATATCAACCCGGGTCAAAGTAATCTGAAGGAAGGTATGATTCTCACTAATCTTTCAATCAGCAAACTGCTATAAGTTTCCATATTTTTGTTCTTATAAGTAATTAAGAAATAAACGTCTTTCTTCTAGCCAAAACATGCTTACGACAAAATTTTCCTTCTACTATACTTTTTCTTTATTTACTAGTTTTTGAGAACAAAGAAGAAAAGAAAAAGAATGCAATAGGTATATGATCATCTAAGAACGTTCTTAAGGTTTGCCACAACAATTTAAAACAAAATGGAGATCGTAAACAAATGTAGATAGATGAAAATGAACAATGCAGATCAATTTTTCACCTGAGTGTTAAATTGGTGTCATATGAGAAATACAGACCCGAAGTCTGCTCCGCAACATTAAGCAGCCCAGAAAACTCGGTCTCCACCTTTTTTCTGCCAAATAATCAGTGCAAAGATCGCAGTCGAAATCATTCACTATTCACATAACCAGAAAAGAATGCATACTAATAAGGCAGCAGCTGTACCTGGCCTGCTGGAGAATCTTTCACAGAATGGTCACAAGGCAAAATCTTCAATGCTGTGACCTTGAAGATAGGATGTCCCAAGTACGATCCAACACATTCGCGTTCGGTTATAACTATTAAGTATGATCCTAAAGCATAATAGAACAACAATAATAGGTAAGATCAGGGGGAGCTACAAATTCAGAGCCAAAAAGAAAAACAAAATAGTGTTCCACACCATTTCCTAGAATAGAGTAAATGAAACTCAAAAAACATAAACTTCAATAGTAAATTGGAAATTTATGCATTCTCTTTAGGGTAGTTCGTCCAATTAACAGTTTTAAGATAGGAGGCTATGAATTAATTAGCTTGCAAGCCAAGGTTTCAAAAAAGTCCATTAGTAAAACCAATCAAGAAACCAATTTCACCTATGAATGCCTCAGGGCTGCCTTTAATAACAAAAGAGGAGGCTAAAACATAAATGACAAAGCATGTGTAATAAACAATCAAGCCTTAACATAGTGCCTAAGGCTAAAACCAAAATCCTAATTGATAAAAAGAGTTCAGTGATTATCGAATATCATCTTCCCAGAAATGCAAAAGAAGCAATAGCCTACCATAATAAATAAATAAACAATAGTTTTTGCAAAAAGGATAAAAAATACAGCATACAAAGCAGGAAATATATGTAAAACTACATGTTTGGATACTAGAAAAATAACAAAAAGGACTATACCTTCCAAGCTCTAGAGAAGGATAAACTTGAACAGTCAGTGAGAACCAGATATGCTTATTGCTTATATGGCTGATTGTCAATTAGTTTTCACACGCTAGTAGTAAACCTAAAATTGACTTGCAAGCTTGGTGTGCAATACGAGAGAAACCTTGGATACACTTAACGCAAAGGAGCAAGCTGCAACACATATAAATAAAGCAAGAACAAACGACATTATTTACCAACAAAAACTCCATCCTCGGCTAAATAAAGGTGAGAAACCTTGGATACACTTAACACAAAGGAACAAGCTGCAACACATAAATAAAGCAAGTAGAACAAATGACATTATTTACCAACATGACATTATTTAGCTTTTCAGATAAATCAAGAAAGCTGGAAAAAGCCTAATACCATTGGCACAGACAAATACCAAACCTACAAACTCTTACAAGGAACTCAGTTAAGTGAATAAGGGCCATTTGATTAATCTTATTCTTTTGCTGTACTTGTTACCTCGTTTGATTGAGAGACGTTGATCACTCTCCCTTTAGTGTTCTCGCACCTAGCTTAAGAGACTACAGGTTCGTACTGGTCGAGGGCAGTTATACAAGTTGACTACCACCCAGTTCTTCCATGTGCACTCGGGGTATAATGTTCTACCTGTGAATGATCTCTCAAAGACATTTAGCCGGCTTAAATGTCATTGCAGGTAAGAAGGCATCAATATATTTACTTTAGAATTTCATTAAGGAGAGAAAAACAAATCCTTATTTTAGAACAAGGCATAGGCATTTGCAATTTATATCATCTGATTTGGGTCATTTGCATCTTGTTCTTCTGTGATATATGTTCTTTCCTCCAACATAAGAAATAATAAAATTTTGTCATTAACATTACCAAATTGGAGCAATTTTGGCCTAGATAAGGATACATGGAGCAATTTTTGTTTCAGTTGGGCCCAAAGGTGGAGGCACGGAAGCATAGAGTTACAAGTGATTATATTCTTAGTCTCAATTGATTGAAACATAATATAAGCATGTTCAAGATCTTTGCATCTAGAATACATAGTGATCAGTGCATTTTTAACATTATCAGCACTATCACGAACGCTACGGATTGCTGAACCATGAATCTCTTTACCTAATTTAATGGCCCCTATGTAGGAGCATGCACTCAAACCAATTACCATTACCACTAAATCTAAATGAATACCACAACTTCTCATCTGAGCAAGCAAATGAAGTGCCCCTTTAAAGTTTCCCAACTGCAAGCACCCTCCAACTATGGTGTTCCAAGTTATAGCATTGACTTCAACACCTTCAACCCGCATTTTTTCAAACAAATCAAATGCTTCATTCCACATTCTGTTGGAGGCATAACCAGAGATCATAGCATTCCAAGAGACATCATCTCTTTCTAGCATACTGTCAAACAAGCAACGAGCTATGTCTAATTCACCAGTTTTTGCATACATGGAAACCAAGGAATTATGCACAAACAAGCTCCACAGTTGATTGCTAGCAATAATAGACGTGTGAACCTCTCTTCCAAAGGCTAGATCCATTGTTTCACCATAGGCCTTAAGAACAGATGGATAAGTGAAATTATCAGGTCTGATACGTTTACTTTTCCTCTGTTTATAAGCAGAAAGAGCCTCTCCATACAGTGTATTTCTAACATAGGACAAGATGAGAATATTCCAAGGAAGAGGATCTAAGATGTCTGAATTCTCAGTTACAGTATGAGCATCAACTAGCATATTGAACTGTGAATAAAAAGCAATAAGCTTGGGTACCAAAACTGGGTGTTGCTCAAATCCCATAGAGATAATAAGAGCATGGAGTTGTTTACCCTGTGGTAAGGATTTATTGTTGATGCAAGATAAGAGCAGAAAAGAGACAGACGGTAGAACGACATTGGAGGCAGTATCGTAGGAGACATTGTGAATGCCTTTTTTTTGTCTATGACCGGTTGAACCTCAACAAATATTCTACCATGTGTACTGGGAATATAATATTCTACATGTGAATGATCTCTCAAAGACATTTAGCAAGCTTAAATGTCATTGCATGTAAGAAGGCATCAGTACATTTACTTTAGAATTGCATACATGGGAGAAAAACAAATCCTTATTCTAGAACAAAGCATAGGAATTTGCAATTTATATCATTGATTTGCTAAAGCAGGATGGTTCATTTTCATTTATGATGAAATTATACAATAAAATTTATGATGAAATTATACAATAGAATATATGTTAAGAATTCTAGTCCTTTTCCAAAGTAACAGCATCCAAGCAACTAAAAATTAATCCTCATGCTTATCAAATGTATGAAACTTTTCAAATCAAAAGAACGAGAGTTTACCTTTTTGATTCTGTTTGACTGGAATCCGGCAAGCCTCTATGTTGATGACAATAGGACCCTAGACTCCATCGATTCTCTAATCAGCAACCTAAAAGCTATATTGACCTAAATCAATTCTGACCTAAAAGCTTCGAGCCTTCCTCTTCTGCTTACTTCTAATTCCTTGACTCTGGTAAAAACACGAAAAGAAGCAAAAACAGTAATCTGATTGCAAAGAAGCATGATTTCAATATAGAAGTAAAAGATGGTTAATTGAAAAATAAGTTTTCATTGTAAGTTTTTAGAGTACATTAAATAAGGTAGTGTCATGTTCTTTAGGAGCGATGGATTCCTCGCCACATATTCTTCCCACTCTTCTTGATCAATCCGTCCATCGCCTTTTGTATCGGCCTCATTGAATGTCTAAATAATAGACAAAGCAGAGATTATAAACATCAAAACCACAAGTCCGGAAACAAAAGTGAGAGTAGAGCCCTCAAGAGTATAATCTCACATTTTTTCATACCTTGTCTACAATTGTTTCAATAACATCCTCAAATATATGCAAATCGGATTCTTCCAATAGAGCAGATACCATCTCCTTCAACTGTCAACATTATCATCAGTGTTTCCACTCCCATAGTTAATACACTTTCTTGGAAAAATCTCATAAAAATCTGGAAGCAACCTGATTGTGAGTTTCAAGTAGACATAACCGAAGGACAAAAACCAACTAAAGGAAATCAAAATTACTTCAATTTATACAAATTTCAAAAAGCAAGAGCTGAGTGAAATGGCAGCAAAATGGGACGGGACGGGAAGAAAGAATGCACCTCCTCATACTCAATGTAACCAGTACGCCTCAGATCATACAGTTTGAACGCATCTGCCACATTAGGTTTTCTGCTTTAGTAGCTACAACACATTAACTAACTTGCAACATAAAGAATATCTGACGAATGATATGCAGGTTATAAAACCACTGAAAGAGTTTTTACATTTAATTTTGACTGCATCAGGAGTTTTTGGGTGAAACACACTCAAAGAAAGGATGAATTCTCCAAAGTCAATATGCCTATTGCGTTTGACATCAAAAAGATCAAATATCTCCAAACATTCAACATGATATAGCCTATAGGGAGCAAATCTTCATTGGACAAACAATGATGAATGATTATTGAAGACAAACCACATGATCTGAATTGAAACAACTACTAAACTTTGCATTTTAATAAAGATGTCATAAATCAATTGTTCTTTGTTCAATAGTTATAGACATGCTTAAGCATAATCTGCAATAATGGATGTCACATTACAGGTAAAATTCTAAAAAATCCCTAACAAGGAAGCTTAATCATGTCTATAATTATGAGTTAAAATAACATGTAATGTAATTAACACCACATAGGCACATACCCTATCTGCAAAGAGGTTCTGCTTATTGTTATATCTGAAAAGGGCAAACTTGAGGTCTTCCTGTTTTTCAGAAAAGTAATAGCAAATTAATGAAGAGTCAAAAGTGGAGAAATCACTATTAAGATATAATATAAGTGCCTTGCTTAGCAACTAAAATTACTTGGTGATAAGAGGCAACCTTCTGGATAAACTCATCTTTGACAACGCAAGTACTTAGTTTCTTATATAGCTCATGTAAAGCTTCAATCTCATTTCTGGAAACTGGTCAAAGGAAACCGATCTTTGTTAGTTTTTCTGCCTTAAAATGCTTAAAGCTTCAATAAATTTGGGTTAGACAATGGAACAAATGAAAGGTTGGGAACTTACAAGGTGTTTGATCAGCAAGAATAACAGAATCCTCCAACTCAGCTCTCTTAGCTCTCGTTACTCTTTTTGAAAAAATGCAACCCATTACATATGAGAAATTGAATAAACCTTTTGGCAGATTCAGAGCTTAGCGCTGAAGCCCTTCAAATCCAGCTTCAATGTAAGGATTATTCAATAGGCACTCCATAAATTCACATTGAAACAATGCAAATTGAATAAACGAGAGAGAAATTTCGTATTCAAGAAGTTGAGCTGATAACAGTGCATCTGTAATAAATCTTTGATCCAAAATTTCCAATTCCGGGTAATGAGCCCTAATTTCATAAATTTGTAATATCAGTAAATACACAATTGAAATTTATACTAAACTAATAAACTAACCGAACTAACTGGAAAATCATCGATCTTTGACTATGATTGTTATTCAAATCTGAACCAGGAAAAGCAAGTCAGTGGAGGTCGACATCCAGAGCTGATGGTATGGAGGTGATTACCGGCGGCATGATGTTTGGTTGGGGAACTGAACTAAATCAGACCTGGATTTAGCCTTAGAATGAAGGGAAGATGAGGCATGAGCTCTTTTCCCCTATTGTATCGAATCAATTAAAAAAGAGGATACAGATACAACCCCACATCAACTGCGGAAGAGCCTCGACTTCAATAGGTCCTTGAACGCGTGAACCTACCTTTATGGGTATGAAGACTTTTGAGAAAATATTGTAAATGCAAATATTTAGGGTTCAGAACAATTTGGATTAAAGGCTGATCAGACTCGAGGAGAGAGGAGATCGCACAAAGGATAGAGGGGAGAGAGGGGTTCAGAACAACTTGATTCTCTTTTGACTAATTTTTTTTTGCCTAAAAAATGGTCCAAATATATTTGATATAATTTTGGAGGGAATCCAATTTTTTTTGGGAGGATTGTATATTGGACAAAAAAAAATTGGGGAATTATTAATAAGAAGAGTTTATAAATTTTTACAAATTATACTTATTAATTTATTTTATTTTATTATAATTATTAAAAAATAATAGTTATATTTAATTATTTTATTGGGTTAAGGTGCAAAAATACCCCTAACGTTTTGGGCTAGGAGCAATTTTACCCCTAACGTCTAAAATGGTGCAATTTTACCCCTAACGTTGGAAGCCAAGAGCAATTTTACCCCTAACGTTGATAAATTGGATCAATTTTAGACACTATTATAAAACACATAAATTTTTATTCATTATTCTGCACCAATTCCATAACAATTTGTTCTAAAAAAAAGAATTTCATGTTTTTTATAATTTAATAATAGAATTTGAGATTAATATTTATAAATTCGGTAGATTTTTTGAATTTTTTTGTCTAATCCGTACAAAAAGACAGTATATTTTTTTTATTTTTTTCACATCCTAACAAATGTTTGTGATTTGTTACTGATAAAATGACACATGTATGAAGTGTAGATAACAAGATTCATGACCGAGAAGACAGTTTGATGAATTATTTCTCAAATTGACCCAATTTATTAACGTTAGGGGTAAAATTGCTCTTGGTTTCCAACGTTAGGGGTAAAATTGCACCATTTTAAACGTTAGGGGTAAAATTGCTCCTAACTCAAAACGTTAGGGATATTTTTGCACCTTAACCCTATTTTATTACTTTTTAACTTATTAATTAATTTATTAAACTTATCATTAAATAAAGTTAAGTAAAATTAATTATGTTAATTATATTATTTATATTCAATTATATTAAATAGATTGTTAATATAATTGTTATTTATATAGAGAATAATAGAATTTTATTTAATTTAATTTCATTTAATTTCATAATAAATAAATAATATAATTTAAAATACAAATTTTTTAGTTGTTTTTTTAGTTTTTTTTCTATTACTGCATAAAAAAATTATTATACAACTTTACTCTATTTTTATTAGTCAATAAAGGAAATTATTTACAAACTATGTATAGAATCATAATTATTAAGTGTTGAAATTAAATTTATCAAATTAATTAGGTATAGTGATTGCATTTTTTTAAATGCAACGATGGAATAGTATTTTCACATGGTACGTCGTTGCTTTATCTAATTACCAAGTTAAATAAGGCAACAACATGTCGTAAATATCATATTATTGTTGCCTTTCTTCAAATTAAGCAATTAAAAATAAATCGAAAGCAACACTTCATGCATAATCGTTGCATTAGACTTACATAAACATGAGTAATAAAATAAAATTTGGTAATGCAAGAAAATGCAACGATTGACGGTAGCGATTTTTGAAAATTAGTTGCTATAGGCAATCTATGGTGTAGTGTCCCTTCAATTTATATAACTTTGGGATCCAAGTACAAATATGTTTTTGAATGCATCTTTTAGTACTCAGCAGCAAACGTGTGAAGATATTGACAATGAAGATAACTACTGTCCTGCAACCCCCATGGGGCCATGTGAGAATTATTATCATATAATACCAGGTGTCCATGTGATATATTTACAATTATTTATTTTTTTCCTTTTCTGATGTAAGTAGCCAAGATTTCAATGAGAATGAATCTAATGGGCACGAAGATGCTGAAATAGAGAAAGGTTTAAGACATGTTGAAATCTTATTTATGTCATTGATTTAACGAACTATTGTTTTCGTTAAACATTTAAATGTTTTCTTCAATACAGATTATCAAGAAGATATACATTTTGGAGACAAGCTATGATCAAGTTGGACAATTTCGAAGAGGAGCTGGAATTGAAGATACTTTTCCTAATGATGTTGATGGTGAAGCGATGAGCGGTTCAAGTCCTGCAAATATGGAAGGAGAACTTAATCTTCCTGGTATGAACTGATTTGTTATTTCTGTTATTTCTCTTCTTGCTACTTGCTAGTAATCCTCAACAATTCAATTTTATAGAAGTTTATGATGATTGGCTATTTCATGTTGCTTCCATCTTTTCTATCACTGGCTTTCAAATTTTCAAAGATTTGGTGTGTTGCATTAATTACATATTTTGATCTCTCTACATATCTAGGTACTATTAGAAAAACCAGAGGCATTGTATACTGCATAAAGTTTACAGCATTACCTCCCGGGGAAAAAATTAATGTGGAGTTTGATGAGGATGGTAATGAGATCGGTCCACATTCTCATTGTTTGCTTTCGTAATATTAATGTATATAAATATTGTCTTAACTTTGATTGTTGATTTTGTAACAGTTGGTGAATTAAACCATTTGGTTTCTTCAACTACAAGTGGGGTAACTCCAATGTTTGGAAGCTTGCTGCGAATGTCATTTTTTCTTATGATTTTTTCTATTATTATTTGTATGGTAGTGATGGGGAAATTTTTTTCTATTGGATACTTTTGATAAATTTTCTTTTCCTGATAGCTAGAAAGATTCATGTTTAATTAATAAATATTATTTTTGAGAAGATTGGTTGAAATTTGAGTCTTTAAAAGATCATATAATAATAATAATAATAATAAATTAAAATAAATTACCACTGATTATGTTTGCCACGATGATGTTCGTGGCTAGGAAATCTTTACAGACACAACGAATCTATTTTTGCCACATTTATGCTTGTGGCACACAAAATTTCTAGCTACAGGTTCTATTTTGCCACGGTTATGCTCGTGGCTAAACAAGATTTCTAGCCATAATTATTTTACTTTTGCCACGGTTTTGCTCGTGGCTATGTTGGGTTGATTGCCACGGGTTGCTATTACTTGCCACATGTATTTTATTCTTGCCACGAGTTTACCCGTGGAAAAGGATGTGATTAGCCACGGACGTTCATGTGGCATAAGAACTCATTTACGCCACGACCATTATTTTTCTGTGGCAACTACTTAGCCACGATCACTTGTGCCACGGAAGAATTTCTGTGGCTACGTAGTGTAGCTACGGAAATTTTAAACTTGTGCCACGATTTTAACCGTGGCACAAGTGACAATATATGGCACCGAAAAGGGATCCTATTATAGTTTAAACCAACTACCATCAAGACAGACTTGTACAACTTAACACATTAAAATCACCAGAGTTCATTCCTTACCAACCAGGTAATCAATTTTTTTACTAACAACCCATACCTCGCGCACAAATATATTCACGATTGACATTCAAAAGAATTCTCTAAATAATAAAGCAATTACAAATATGAAAAACAAACCAGAAATTGAGCTTAAATAAATAAAAAAAATTGATCTATTTTTGGTAAAGACATTATCAAATTGCATTTTGAATATTCAAACAGAAAAAAAAAATTAACTGCCAGGATTCAGAACTCCTAGTTCATCGAGACAGCAAATTACATCACTTATGTTTATACTTCATGATATTAGACTTTTCATGACTAAAATTGTAGCATATACCTGCATCAGAAATCATCTAATTCATAGAACCAACATAACTTAGAGTAAGTTGGAGACAACATTGTTCAAATTCACATTCCATAGATATGTATTGAAATACAAGAGCGACTTAAGATAATAGAGGAAAAACAATCCTGAAATTGATAATAATCATTAATATGCAAAACCCAAAGATATAATAATTGAGATATGAAAAATTAATGAATTGTTAACCTACCAAGCATAGAATTTGATGAAGTGGGCAGCGGTTGCACATCCAAGAATCGCAGAATGTGAAAGAAACCCTAACATTCACAACTAGGGAAAAGAGCGCGTGACATGGAAGAAATTAGAGGCAGATAAAATAGGAAACCCATAAATATGAAACTGAACTTCATGGGTGAGAGCCAGAAACTGAAATATACTATCTGTAGATAAGAAATCGCAAAAAAATACCTCAATAATTGGACAAACCCACACCTTCCCCAACCACCCTTGGCCATCGCTAGAGTTAGATTTCCCTCCTGCCTCATCGCCCACATGAGGTTGCAAGCAAATAATTCTGCCGTCTGTTTACGCAAGAACAAATACCCATGTTTTTGAAAGAGAAACTCAGAGAGGAGTGACTAGAGAAAGGAACAGGAAGTAAGGAGACGAATGAACGGAGAGGGAGGTGATAGTCGGAGATGCCGGAGTAAAAAGAGCGAAGATAGCAAAACAGGGAAAGAAGACGACCTGAAGGAGAGAGAAAAGAAAGTAAGGAGTTATATGGGTGACAGAAGTATAGAGAGGATATCTTCTAATTATTCAAATATATTTTTCTCAAAAAGCAAATTACTTTATTTATACATATATTTGTCTCCGGTTGTAACAATTTTTTTTTTTTTTTTTTTTTTTTTTTTTTTTTTTTTTTTTTGATGTAAATGCTTATATTTTCATTAGATGAAAAACATACAAATATAATAAGAAAACCAAAAGGAATAAAACCTTACAAAATCCACAAAGGGAACAAAATGACTATAAAGAGCATGAAAAACCATAAAAGGTATAAAAAGCACACAAAAACAATGAAACATATACTTATTGGAAATCAAAATCTAGAGAAGAGTAACTGCAATCCGATCTTCATCACTTAGACCCTTTCGAACATTCGGATAAAAGTCTTTTTTTTTTGTTGCAACCACATAGATCTATTGATCCACATATAAAATAAATCGTTTCTGCTCTTGTTAAATCCGAAGAAGGTTTATAAAGAAATAATTGGAAGCAAATACAATCCAGGCAGATAGAGAGATCTGAAAAAGTATATGGGCACTGATTAAAAAGAAAAAAAACAATAAAAAGAAAACAGAAAACCTAACCCGGTGGGAGGAGGAAGAAGGACTTCCTTCTTCCTCAAAGTAGATCCACTTCGATTTGGAGGAGAAGATGAAGAATGAATGGGAAGTTTTTTTCTTTTTCCGGAAGAGAAACTGCTCTATCTTCCTTCCATATATTAAAAGTTCCCCGTTGTAACTTAAAAGAGAAAAGAAGACCATCAATATATTTGTCCCCATTATTAATTGAAAATATACATATGAGGACCATATATGTAAATTGTGTTGGAATTACTTATTGGAATTAGATCCATAAACCACAAGATCATAAACTCATGTTAATCCATTAAGATCTAAAACGGAAGCTGCCTGAATACATAGCGCAGCGGATTGAAGAGAATTAGAGACACCTTAGGTTGATTGGTCTTCTAAGGCTAAAAGCAACTAGCACATCTACACTTGATGGGGGAGGTTGTAGAATTAGAATGCTTATGCCCTAGGGACCATAACCCTCTATTTATAGTGAAAACCTAACTGTTGTAATTACTATTCAGCCCATCATAGAATTAGTATATTACAACTGGGTATCTACACATAAATAAGCCCATACCCATTATATATGTCTTAGGTCCATAAACTAAATTAGACCACTTAACGGACTAATATATGATAGCCCATAATTTACTATATTATACATGTAAAGCCCACATTATGGATAAAAAATCCAACAATCTCCCACTTGGGCGAAACATGTATATCCCTGAAAATTATGAAACCTTTATGACGTCAAAATACACTATCATATTTACTATATGCATATATCAACAATTCCGTCCATTAATCATACCAATATAGAACTAAAGCAGAATCAGTGACCTTTAGTGTGACCTTACCAACAATGATCACATATGTTAGCATAACCAAATGACATGAATCAAGTATGGATGTGTAGCATGGAAATTACATGTAATGTGATCTCAACATGTCTATTTCCAATTGGTCCACATTAGTCAGATCAAGACTATAACACTTGCAGAATGGAATAAACTTAAAACTTTATTAACTGGAATCGGTACCGAACAAACAAACGTGTCTAAAACTAAAGAGCATCCAAAATACAAACTCCCACTGAACTCAAATTTCCTTAAGCAATTCAACACCCAAATGAGCAATATGCTCATGAAAGATCATGGGCAATAATCATTAACTGAGCGGATCCATGCAGTTTGTCCTAATATGCTCATTAGACACCGATCCATTCTGAAATTTCTACTAGATATTTAATTACTAGTAGAACATAAGTGTTGACTTATTGTCATAATATATTATCTTTCTATATCCGAATTACAGCCTAATGACAATTTCACACTCAACCAAAAAACTAGATGCCTCATAATGCGCTATAGATATAGCTGCTATGATGGAAGAAATGATTCACCCATCTAATAAACTGAAATTAACTTTAAACAAAATGAGCATCCGATATAATCAGAATAAGTATACATAATGATATCTACTTGATTTGACTCTGACATATATGCGAGCTTTATTCTATGTGAATAGCGCATGACCTTATTAGGTGCTTTTCTAAAACTTCAAAACTAAAATATTTGCATATCTGCTCATTACCTCAAATATGAATACATATTAGAATGCATACGTACTTGAGCACACAAAAATAATGTATAACTGTTTGGGCACTATTTGAGACTAAAATCGTCTCCTTTAATCATAAGGGTATCACCTAGTTTGGGGGTCTCTCAAACAGAAAAATAAATTTGCTCCCACTGAATCCAGAATATACATAATTATCAAACAAATTCTTCTCAAAATCAATGAGACAATAACTTAGTGAAATTCGTGATCATAACCAGTTAGCAATGTCATTATAACATTAAATAATCTTTCAATGAAACTAGAAAGAAAGCTTTTCACAAATAATATCTTCTTTTCGTCTGAAGTTTTTGACAACAATAAATACCTTATATCCTTTTATAATTGCCTTTGAGAAAATTGACAAGATTTTAAAACTCTAAATTAATGGCATCAACCCACAATCGAGAATTGAAACTCCTTATGAGATTGATAACTCAATACCATCTTTATGTTTCTAGAGATATACAAAATAATGATCAAAAATTGTATTTCTCATTTCTCTGGTGAATTTCACTTTACTGGCACTTATTCTTGAGGTTGGACATTAACCCATAATTGAGAATTGGAACTCCTTATGGCATGATAAACTCAATATCATCTTTATGTTCCTAGAGATATACCAAATAATGAATAAAAAATTGTATTTCTCATTTCTCTACTGAATTTCACTTTACCATTATTCTTGAGGTTGTTGAGATTGTTCTTTTGGATGAGGAATCACTTAACCATATTTCCCCCTGCCAGCTCAACATCCTCAAAGAATCTTGAATTACTTGTCTTATAAATTCTTAGTAGTGGGAACATAGAATTTAGAAACCCCTATATTCACAGTACCCAATAAAATAACAAACAATCATTCTTCAAAACCAATTTCTTTTCAATTTGTCTATATACATAACCATAGGTTGACAACCCCACACATTAAGTGTTTAAGCTAGGCTTTTACACCTTCCTAATGCTTGGGTCTAAATTGTTTCTTTTATTGGTACTTTAATTAGAATATAACCTGCAATATTCATGTCAACTACATGTGTTAAGAAATGGCCACAAGTCTGTTGGTAGCTTTTATTTTTACATTTGTTTGTTCTCATTTTTAAAAACTGGCACAGATTTTAAAATCTGAGAAATCTAAAAACTTGAGAACTTCATCTGATATAAGCTTTTCAATTCTCTTTGGAGAAATGAAACTTATATTTAAAATTCTTTTTATTAATATTCTCAAAATGTGTACCAGTTTGCTAGGTTTCAATATTTTAGAAAACAATATCAAACATATAAAGATTACCAAATATAAATAAATGTATAGTGTTTATCATAACTAAATTTTGATAAAGACAACTTCTTATACTTAAACAAATATTTTTGAATTTGTTTAAAATGGAAACCAAAATCCACCTAACAGGGTGGTGCAATAAGTCTTCTTCAAATATGAATATACACAGGTCCTCAAATGTAATCTTAATATGTATATTGTCAATACTTTCTACCTTAACATTTCCATATAGATGTATCTTTCACCATCAAATGAATGTTAGGTTAAACAACCTCGCACAAACACATCAATATGAATAATAATACCAAAAATATAATTCATCAAGTGTGTTCAAGCACAAAAATTAACCTTAGAACAAACAAAAGGAGTGTACCTTTATTTATACGCCAAGCACATGATTTTTTTTTAACATTATTCTTTTTATTGTGTCCAAATTTATTGCATAAGAAACAAGTAGTTTCTGAATTTTGTCTTTTTTGCACTTTAATGACACAATACATGCATCTTTAATACTTTTCTTAACTTTATCATTTGAGGTGGATGCCTTATAAATACATTCAGATCTCTCTTGCTGAAGTATTTCCTCTTCTTGCAATTGACACATATATTAAAATTTGAGAAATCAATGGAATTGAGAATTCCATATGACACAAGCCTTTCAATTCTCTCTTCAGAAATGTGTCCTAATTTTTTATACCACAATAGCAGAATTCTCATAATTTTAATTTTCTCTTCATACCACGTGTACTAGTTTACAAGGTTTCATTATAAGAAGAAACAACACCAATCATATAAAGATTATCATAAATAGATAAAGAACCAGTGCCAATTGTCACATCTCTGTCCTTAATTTTTTATTTATTATATCCCGAACCGTAAGTTATATTATATTCGTTTTAGGATTGTTCGATTAATTGGATGTTACGGGTATAGTTTTGAGGGTAATTGCACATTTTTGTAACAATTATAAGTTTAGGGTAAGTTTTAAAAGGAATTAGATTTTTGGAGGACCAAAGTGCATAATTATCCACTCACATCAAGGTCTATATATAACATTAATTCATAATGATAGATCATTTTGATCAAAACTCTTGCTTCTACATCCTTCTTCTCCTCCATTCTCTCTCTTTTCTCCTCCACCTTCAACCACCACCAAAAACAGGGCAGCTCCACCGTTTTGGGTATTGCTGGATATCTAACCGTCCAAATGACCTCAAATTTTAACTGGAGACTCTAGACACATAGAAGCAACTTCTGACCGTAGGGATTTTGATTTGGAGGTGTGAGAAGAGAATACGGGCTAGGCAGATTTTAGGACAGATTTAGGGTTTTATCGTGTTAATCTCAAATTTAGGCTAAGGTAAGTAACTATCAACTAGTTTTTGGTTTGCATGTATAAATATATGTATATTAAACTATAAATCTCCATGAATTTGTCTCCTAAGGGTTTTCTTAGAAATTATTTGAGTATTGGTTGTTGATTTGAGATTGTGTTCAAGTTTGAAGGAAATGAGTTCACAATGGTAATATTGAACTATTTTGATGTTGAATTGGTTTTACCTTGATGTTGAATTGGTTCTTCCTAAGAGTTTGATTATTATTTAGTTCAATTTATATTGAATTGGTTTTCTTAAGGGAGATTTAGTTCAATTGATGTTGAATTGGTTTTCTTAAGGGTTTAAGTGCTATTTGGGTTCAATTGATGTTGATTTGAATTTCTTTAAGAGTTTTAATGTTATTTTGGTTCAATTAGTGTTCAAATTGGAATTTGGTTCAATTAGTGTTCAATTGGAATTCTTTAAGGGTTTTAATGTTATTTTGGTTCAATTAGTGTTCAAATTGGAATTTGGTTCAATTAGTGTTCAATAGGAAATCTTTAAGGGTTTTAATGTTATTTTGGTTCAATTAGTGTTCAAATTGGAATTTGGTTCAATTAGTGTTCAATTGGAATTCTTTAAGGGTTTTAATGTTATTTTGGTTCAATTAGTGTTCAGTTGGATTTCTTTAAGGGTTTTAAGGATATTTTGGATTTCTTCAGGGTTCAATTGCTATTTTGGTTCAGTAAATGTTGGATTTCGATTTATTGATGATTGTAGTAAAGTTGGATCTATTTGATGAAATTGAAGTTTGGTTGGATTTTGGGTAAAGTTTGTATCCATCAGGAGTAGTCCGGACGGGTGGTTTGATATTTGAAGACCATGTTCAGTGAGGAACATGACCTGTGTACACAGTCTAAAGACCTAGTCGGGTATTGGCAGCGAAGTGTTGGGTAAGACCAATACGGGATTAGGCATGGTTAAAGAGACGTCTCGATTATGTTTACGTGTTGTGGATCGATTTTACGAGGGGATACTCGGTGATGGATACGATATTGAATTTGATTCGAACTTCGGTTTTTAGTAAATGTTTATATAAGAATCGTTGTGTTTTGATTAAGTTTGATTTGAAGTTATTGATTAACATTCTATTTTAATTTGATGTTGTTTACAAGTTAATAAGTTTAAGGTTTGGTTTGGTTAAATGTTTTCACAAATGTATACATATAGCTATTTTACGTAAAAACTAGTTTTTATAGTTGATAGTTGCTTACTGAGATTTTTGTCTCATATTTTCAAATGTTTTAATGTTTTTAGGCAAAGAAGTACGAGGTACTGAGGGAAGTGTTCGACACTAGGGCGAGGATTGGATACGGCCACGATTGTCCAAGTCGTCTTCCAGGGTATTGCATACCATTTTGTACATGTAGATATAGGCGTTTTTTTTTGTGCTTGTGAATATGTAGGAACTTACGTCGCCCATTTTGAATCGAATATAAAGTTGTGGTATGCCGGATTTTGGTTTGAATGTCCAAGTATGGTGTTAATTTGTGAGATTAGGCAAATTAAAAGTTAACAAGTCAGAATTGGAGTAATTTTCTATGTCTCGAACTCGTTTTGGTAAAACACACGAGAAAAGGATACGTAATTGGAAATTATAAATGATTTTCGACCTTTTACAAATGTAAAAGTATATCTAGAAAACGTTTTTAAGTTCAAACATGATTTGTAATTCTTAACTTTTGGTTGTGAGATGTTACTTCCGACTCGTTCATGTCTGTGGTAATGTCTCACTGTCATATCCGATTCTATTTTGGATCGGGTTTGAAATTTTGGTATCAGAGCAATAGGTTGGTCCATAAGTATATATATATATATATATAGGTATATCCGTGTCAAGTATATAACTTACTAAAGTGTATTGAGAAGTTGAATAAATATTATTCATGCATATCACATATATAAATTGTAATAGTTTGTTCATCATATAGATGCATCCAAGACGACAATGTGGCCGACCACCTCTAAATAGGCATAGAGGTAGAAATGCAGAAAGAAGAGAATTGGGATGGGGTCCCGTGAGCACAGAGGATAGTGTAGCCTCTGATGCTAGAGTTCCACCTATTTCCCAACCTCAAAGACAACCACCAGAAAATCAACCTGTTAATCCTCCACCAATACCACCCAAACCTGAACATCGTGTACCACCTGTGACTCCACAAGCTGCAATGCCACAAGTTGCACAAATCCTGCAGCTTGAATCCCGAACATTAGTTGAAGCTTTAGTAACTATGATGGAAACACGTGAGGCACGTCGAAGGCCTAGTGAGTTAATTGAAGATGCCAAAAACTGTGGGGCATTTGATTTCAGGGGTACAATTGAACCTGAGGAAGCTGATAATTGGCTAAAAGCTACAGAAAAAGCCTTTAGTACTATGCAGTTAAGTACTGAAGATAAAGTAAAGACCGTGTTTGGTTTATTACATGGGCCAGCAGATACATTGTTAACTAGAGTTAGGGGTTTGTATCCTGAAGGTTTAAACTGGGATGTTTTCAAACATGAATTCATGAAAGAATATCTGACTGAATCATTTCAGAAAGCGAAGAGGAATGAGTTCTTTAATTTGAAACAGGGAACTATGACTGTGAAGGAGTATGTGGATAAGTTCGATGATTTATACCGTTATGCAAGTCAGTGGTTTCCCACTGAGCAAGTTAAATGTGAAAGGTTCAAAGATGGTCTGAGTGCATTTTATCAGAATGAACTGAGTTTGTATGAAGGTACACATTACCGAGGCTGGGTGGAAAAAGCATTGCAGAAAGAAAAGTTGAAAGGCAAGGTAGAATCTGAGAAAAGTCAGAAGCAGTCAGGGGATATTGGGAGATCCAAGTTTGTGAAAGGGGGAGCATCTCAGTTTCGAGGTGGTCAAACTCAGAGTCAGGACACAAGAGGAGCACTTATGAGCTGTACTCATTTCCGAGTATCTGATACTATTAGCCAAGCTTCGTATAGCCCTTCCATTGCTAGTAGTGGTAATGGTCCAAAATTTGTTCAGTGTGGGAAATTTCATTCTGGAGAATGCATGAAAAGATCTCTGGGATGTTATTAGTGTGGAGGAAGGGGTCACTTGAAAAAGGATTGCCCGTCATCAGGGAGGATAACAGAATCTAAAAGAAGAATTTCATGTTACGAGTGTGGTGAAGAAGGGCACGTACGTACTAATTGTCCTAAATTGAACACTGTTGGGAGAGGTCGAGGATCACAGGGTGACAGAACAAGTGGAGGTAATTCAGTTGGAAGAGGAAATGGTCGTGATAATGGTAGAGGTACCAATATGGCCAGAGGAGCTGGTAATACTTCTCAGGGAGCTAGAAATCAGGGTACTCAGTCGGATAGAGCTGCAACTCAACCTCGAGTTTTTGCTATGACTCCACAAGAAGCTGTTGCATCTGCAGAAGTTATCACTTGTACGATTTCTTTATTTGGAAAAGATGCTTATGTGCTTATTGATCCTGGTGCTACGCATTCCTTTGTGTCACCTTTATTTATGTCTGATGTAATGTGGGAGTCGAAATTGATGCCTGAATGTTTAATTGTTAGCATGCCTATGGGAGAATCTTTAGTATGTACACATGTCTATCCTAATTGTGAAGTAAAATTAGGATAGTCCTTTATACATGCGGATTTGGTACCTTTAATGGTTCAAACATTTGATGTGATATTAGGCATGGATTCATTATGTAAGTGTCAAGCCTTGGTAGACTGTTGTAGGAAGAACGTTAATCTGTTATTTGCTAATGGGGAAAAATATGTGTTTCAAGGCGAGAGAGGTGTACATAGAAATATAGACTATGTTATGATAGCTTTGAAAATATTAAGGAAGGGGTGTGAATCTTTCTTAGCATATGTGATAGACAGCAGGGAAAAACCTCCTAAATTAGAAGATGTGCCAATTGTGAATGAATATCCAGATGTGTTCCCAGATGAGATACTAGGGTCACCACCAGAAAGAGAAGTCGAGTTTGCAATTGACTTACAGCCGGGTACTGCTCCTATATCCCTAGCACCATATAGAATGGCACCGGCAGAAATGAAAGAATTAAAAATACAGTTGCAAGAGTTGTTAGATAAGGGATATATACGACCTAGTGTGTCACCTTGGGGAGCTCCGGTGTTGTTTGTGAAGAAAAAAGATGGAACAATGTGGTTGTGTATAGATTACCGTCAGTTGAATAAGGTTACAATCCGTAACAAGTATCCGTTGCATAGAATCGATGATTTGTTTGATCAGCTGCAAGGGGCAATAATATTTTCAAAAATTGATCTTAGAACCGGATATCATCAGTTGAAGATCAGAGAAGGAGATGTTCAGAAAACAGCTTTCAGAACTCGATATGGGCATTATGAGTTTTTGGTAATTCCATTCGGGTTAACTAATGCACCTGCTGCATTTATGGATCTGATGAATCGAATATTTAAACCTTACTTAGATACATTTGTAATTGTGTTTATTGATGATATTCTTGTGTATTCTAAGAGTAAGGAAGACCACAGCAAGCATTTGAGGACAGTTTTGCAGATTCTGAGAGAGAAGTAGTTGTATGCCAAATTTAGTAAATGTGAGTTTTGGCTTGATGAAATTATGTTCTTGGGGCATGTGGTATCAGCTAAGGGAATTCTAGTGGATCCTAAGAAAGTTGAGGCTGTAGCTAACTGGAAAGCATCGTCGAATGTACATGAAGTGCGTAGTTTTCTGGGGTTAGCAGGGTATTACAGAAGGTTTGTGAATGGATTCTCACTTATAGCTTCTCCAATGACGCAGTTGCTAAGAAAGGGAGTAAAATTCAAGTGGACACCCGAGTGTCAGAACAGTTTTGATACTTTGAAGTCAAGACTGATTAGTGCTCCAGTGTTGACACTACCTGTAGTGGGTGAAGGGTATACAATATATAGTGATGCTTCAAGGCAAGGTCTTGGAATTGTGTTGATGCAGAATGATAAAGTAATTGCTTATGCATCACAACAGTTAAGACCACATGAATTGAATTACCCAACACATGATCTTGAATTAGCTACTGTTGTGTTCGCTTTGAAGATTTGGAGACACTATCTTTATGGTGAGAAATGTCGCATTTTCACTGATCACAAGAGTTTGAAGTACATAATGAGTCAGAAGGAATTAAATTTGAGGCAAAGAAGATGGATTGAGCTACTGAAAGATTATGATCTGACAATTGAATATCATCCGGGTAAAGCTAATGTTGTAGCTGATGCTTTGAGTCGCAAGAATGTTGGAAGTTTGAGTTATATTAAATCTGTAAAAATGCCTTTGTTACTTCAAATGAGGGCTTTGAATGTAGAGTTGAATTGTGAAAATCAAGGAGTGTTATGTGCAATGTTGAAAGTGAGACCAATTCTTAGGGATAGAATCAGAGAAGCTCAGAGTCAAGATAAGTTCTTGGAGCGGATTAAAGATGAAGTTGTGCAAGGAAAGTGTACTGATTACAAGATTTCAATAGATGGTATGCTAATGTTTGGAGATAGAATGTGTGTTCCAAATATTAGTGATATTAAGAAGGAGATATTAGAAGAAGCTTATGATTCCTCCTATGCAATGCATCCTAGGAGTAAAAAGATGTACAGAAACCTTCGTGGTCATTTTTGGTGGAAAGGGATGAAAAGAGAAATAGCTGAATATGTGAGTAGATGTTTGAGTTGCCAACAAGTCAAAGCCGAACATCAACAACCTGTTGGTACTTTGCAACTGCTTCGTATTCCATAATAGAAGAGGGAGCACATTACAATGGACTTTGTCAGTGGATTGCCTCGTACACAACATGGTAATGATGCTATATGGGTAATTGTAGATAGATTGACGAAATCAGCCCATTTTCTGCCAGTGAAGGTAACTTTCTCGTTAGAAAAGTTGGCACAGTTGTATGTCAAAGAAATTGTGAGACTTCATGGTGTGCCAGTTTCTATTGTGGTTGATAGAGATCCTCGTTTTACATCAAGATTTTGGCCTAGTTTTCAAGATGCATTGGGAACTAAATTGAACTTCAGTACTGCCTTCCATCCACAGTCATATGGTCAAAGTGAACGTACAATTCAAACTTTGGAGGATATGTTAAGAGCTAGTATTCTAAATCTCCAAAGTAGCTGGGATGTGCATTTGCCTTTAATGGAGTTTGCATATAATAACAGTTATCAGTCTAGCATTGATATGGCACCTTATGAGGCATTGTATGGAAGAAGGTGTAGGACTCCGTTATGTTGGTCTGAAGTGGGTGAAAGACAGCTATTGGGGCCTAAGATAGTGCAATTGACGACTAAAAAGGTACAAATTATCCAGCAGAAACTGAAAGAAGCTCAAGACAGACAAAAGAGTTATGCAGATTTGAAACGTAGACCGATTGAGTACAGTGTGGGAGATAAAGTATTTCTGAAAGTATCACTGTGGAAGGGTTTACTCCGATTTGGCAAGAAAGGAAAGTTGAGCCCCAGATTCATTGGTCCGTATGAAATTGTGGAAAGAATTGGACCTGTTGCATATCATTTGAACTTGCCTCAAAATCTTTCAAAAATTCATGATGTTTTTCACGTGTCAATGTTGCGGAGGTATAGAAGTGATCCAAATCACATTATCCAGGAGCAACCAATCGAACTTTCAGAGGATTTGACTTATAAAGAAGAACCAGTAGCAATCTTGGCTAGAGAGGAAAAAGTGTTAAGGAATAAAACAGTACCACTGGTGAAAGTATTGTGGCACAGACATTCTCGGGAGGAAGCAACCTGGGAAAGAGAAGCGGATATGAAACACCAATACCCTCATTTGTTCACTTCTTCAGGTAAGTAAAATTTCGAGGACGAAATTCTCTAAGGTGGGGAGAATTGTCACATCCCTGTCCTTAATTTTTTATTTATTATATCCCGAACTGTAAGTTATATTATATTCATTTTAGGATTGTTTGATTAATTAGATGTTACGGGTATAGTTTTGACGGTAATTGCACATTTTTGTAATAATTATAAGTTTAGGGTAAGTTTTAAAAGGAATTAGATTTTTGGAGGACCAAAGTGCATAATTATCCACTCACATCAAGGTCTATATATAACATTAATTCATAATGATAGATCATTTTGATCAAAACTCTTGCTTCTACATCCTTCTTCTCCTCCATTCTCTCTCCTTTCTCCTCCACCTTCAACCACCACCAAAAATAGGGCAGCTCCACCGTTTTGGGTATTGCCGGAGATCTAACCGTTCAAATGACCTCAAATTTTAACTGGAGACTCTAGACACATAGAAGCAACTTTTGACTGGAGGGATTTTGATTTAGAGGTGTGAGAAGAGAATACGGGCTAGGCAGATTTTAAGACAGATTTAGGGTTTTGTGGTGTTAATCTCAAATTTAGGCTAAGGTAAGTAACTATCAACTAGTTTTTGGTTTGCATGTATAAATATATGTATATTAAGCTATAAATCTCCATGAATTTGTCTCCTAAGGGTTTTCTTAGAAATTATTTGAGTATTGGTTGTTGATTTGAGATTGTGTTCAAGTTTGAAGGAAATGAGTTCACAATGGTAATATTGAACTATTTTGATGTTGAATTGGTTTTACCTTGATGTTGAATTGGTTTTACCTTGATGTTGAATTGGTTCTTCCTAAGAGTTTGATTATTATTTAGTTCAATTTATATTGAATTGGTTTGCTTAAGGGATATTTAGTTCAATTGATGTTGAATTGGTTTTCTTAAGGGTTTAAGTGCTATTTGGGTTCAATTGATGTTGATTTGAATTTCTTTAAGAGTTTTAATGTTATTTTGGTTCAATTAGTGTTCAAATTGGAATTTGGTTCAATTAGTGTTCAATTGGAATTCTTTAAGGGTTTTAATGTTATTTTGGTTCAATTAGTGTTCAAATTAGAATTTGGTTCAATTAGTGTTCAATTGGAATTCTTTAAGGGTTTTAATGTTATTTTGGTTCAATTAGTGTTCAAATTGGAATTTGGTTCAATTAGTGTTCAATTGGAATTCTTTAAGGGTTTTAATGTTATTTTGGTTCAGTTAATGTTCAATTGGATTTCTTTAAGGGTTTTAAGGATATTTTGGATTTCTTCAGGGTTCAATTGCTATTTTGGTTCAGTAAATGTTGGATTTCGATTTATTGATGATTGTAGTAAAGTTGGATCTATTTGATGAAATTGAAGTTTGGTTGGATTTTAGGTAAAGTTTGTATCCATCAGGAGTAGTCCGGACGGGTGGTTTGATATTTGAAGACCATGTTCAGTGAGGAACATGGCCTGTGTACACAGTCTAAAGACCTAGTCGGGTATTGGCAGCGAAGTGTTGGGTAAGACCAATACGGGATTAGGCATGGTTAAAGAGACGTCTCGATTATGTTTACGTGTTGTGGATCGATTTACGAGGGGATACTCAGTGATGGATACAATATTGAATTTGATTCGAACTTTGGTTTTTAGTAAATGTTTATATAAGAATCGTTGTGTTTTGATTAAGGTTGATTTGAGGTTATTGATTAACATTCTATTTTAATTTGATGTTGTTTACAAGTTAATAAGTTTAAGGTTTGGTTTGGTTAAATGTTTTCACAAATGTATACATATAGCTATTTTACGTAAAAACTAGTTTTTATAGTTGATAGTTGCTTACTGAGATTTTTGTCTCATATTTTCAAATGTTTTAATGTTTTTAGGCGAAGAAGTACGAGGTACTGAGGGAAGTGTTCGACACTAGGGCGAGGATAGGATACGGCCACGATTGTCCAAGTCGTCTTCTAGGGTATTGCATACCATTTTGTACATGTAGATATAGGCGTTTTTTGTGAGCTTGTGAATATGTAGGAACTTACGTCGCCCATTTGAATCGAATATAAAGTTGTGGTATGCCGGATTTTGGTTTGAATGTCCAAGTATGGTGTTAATTTGTGAGATTAGGCAAATTAAAAGTTAACAAGTCAAAATTGGAGTAATTTTCTATGTTTCGAACTCGTTTTGGTAAAACACACGAGAAAAGGATTCGTAATTGGAAATTATAAATGATTTTCGACCTTTTACAAATGTAAAAGTATATGTAGAAAACGTTTTTAAGTTCAAACATGATTTGTAATTCTTAACTTTTGATTGTGAGATGTTACTTCCAACTCGTTCACGTCTGTGTTAATGTCTCACTGTCATATCCGATTCTATTTTGGATCGGGTTTGACACCAATGGTAACTGAATTTTGAAAAAGACTCAATTTCCCATATCCAAATGAACAACAATAACCAGACTTGTCCAAAGCAGAAATAGAAACCGAATTCCGTCTAAAAGATGGTACAATAAATGTCTCATTCAAATCTAAATAAGTACTAGTTTTCAAAAGTAATCTAAATATGCCTATTGCCTCTACTTCTACTGCCTTGCCATCTCCCACATAAATGTGTCTTTCACCATCCTTTGGCTTTCGGCAGCTCAAGCAACCTTGCATGGACACACTAATGTGAGTAGTAGCACCAGAATCTACCCACCAAGTATGTCCAGGTACTGAAGATAAATTAACTTCAGAAAATGAGCCCATCTTATATCCATTTGACCTTATGACAGTTATAGCTCATCTTAAATTTATCAAATTGTACAAGAAGATAAATTACAACCTTATACACGAGCATGTCATTAGACAACTGCAACTTAAAGTGTATTTAACTTAAAAGCAAGATGAGACATCTCTATAATGTGCTCCATAATGTTTCATTTTCCTTATCCTTAATGGTATCATCATGTTTATTCTTTGCAAATCTTTTCTCAATTTCAGTAAAGAAACCTTATCTGTAGATACCTCATAAGTCAATATAATGCCCTTAAAACTTCTAGAATGAAACATTTCATGATCATCAGACTCATGCAATTTGATCTTCTCACTTCCCATGATGAATTTTATCATTATCAGTACCGGATGTCATTACGACAGTGAGTTAATCAATTCCTAATACAATGCCCAGATCAACAATATTGAGAACTAGCATAATGTTCTCTTTCAAAACTTCATATTGAGAACTAACATAATGTTCTCTTTCAAACCTTAAATAACATCGTTCAATATGCAAATTGAATGAATTATGAGCAAATATAATGGCAGTAAATTCAATAACAAAGAAGTTAACAAGCTCGCATAAGTTATATATATTTGAATTTGGGCAGACAGAAAAATCAAATCATGGCAAATCCCATCACAAGATACCTAGCACGACATTAATATTTTGTCTTTGGACAAAAAATACTAACTCGTAAGTGGTCATCTTGTTGTAGCAATCAAATATTAACAATAAGTCCTGTCAAATAATAAATCATCTTTGGACAAATTTATTATTCACATGGAAAATTAGATAATTGTTACATATTTATTGTCACAGGTGTGCATGTAATTTGGCCAAATATTAGCCTTCCTTTGGGCCGGGTAATATCCGCATGAATTAACAGACACATAAAACTGAATAGATGTTATATATCAAATTAATCTCCACAAGAGAGCCCACTTTGGAGGGATGTTGCTTAAACTAATTTATATAAAATGTCTATAACCATGACTTGAATACAGATGAGACAAGTACATAATTGACCATAAAAAAACTTTAATATTTAAAACCAAAAATATTTTTGATAATATATAAATATTTAGTCATAACAAACTCTCATAACAAAAATATGGCTATCGAAACTAAATAACTGCATAAAATGATTATGCCCAAAATATTTTTTCTTTAATTCACATAATCGCTCAATATTATATATTTGTCACAAATAAAATTACAAAAGTTTATTATCAGAAAATTGGGCAAATAAAAAGAATCAAATCAAGGTTAATCTCATTATAAGACACTTAGCACAACATTAATATTTTGTCTTTAGACATAAATATTAGCTTGTAAGTGGTAATCTTATTGTATCAATCAAATATTAACAATAAATCATATCAAATAATAAACATATCTTTGGATAAGTTTAATATTTACATGGAAACCCAAATAATTGTTACATATTTAATTGACATCTATACCATGATTTGAAATTTTTTTTAGAACTTAAAACCGAACCATAAATCAATTTCAAAATCCAAACATTAATGTTTAATAAATACAAAAGTTATTACAAAGCAATGTTATAACTGAAACATTAATGTAAGGAAAACTGAAGTTATTATTAAAATTTGTAACCAACACATTAATATGAGGAAATAAATACTGAAGTTATCACAAAAGTTTATAACCAAAACATTAATGTAAGGAAATAAATACCGAAATTGTTACAAAAATTTTGTAACCAAAACATTAATTAACCGAAATACCAAAGTTATTACAAAATATTTGTATTTTAACCGAAATGCCAAAGTTGTTACAAAATATTTGTAACCAAAACATTAATTAACCAAAATACCAAAGTTGTTACAAAATATTTGTAACTAAAACCTTAATTTAACCAAAATATCAAAGTTGTTACAAAAAAATTGTAACCAAAACCTTAATTTAATCGAAGTACTAAAGTTGTTACAAATATTCTTTATAACCGAAATATTAAAACACAAAAATTTCAAAAAGTCTAAAACAGTGAAATTTTGTGATTTAAAAACAATACAAAAGGCATTAATGTCTAAAACTTCTGATCTGTAATAAAACAAATCAACTAAAAAGTTTGAAGAATTCATCAAATTAAAGTCTCCGGATCAATGTTTAAAACCTAAAATAAATACCATAAACGATTATGAAATCCATAATAAATAAGTAAAAAAACTTGATCCAAGAGCAAGACCATAAGATTTTTCCATGTTTAGAAACAAGGAAAAAACACAATGTACTGAAAACATTAATAAACTATAACATAAGAATACCAACTTTAAACGAATATTGATATTCAACTGAATGTCTCTGAATCAAATAATCTCGATTCTTAAATCCTTAGCATAAGGTTTGCGAAAACCAAAAGAAAAAACTTTTCATCGAAGTAAAACAAAATCTCAATGAATCTATCATGAGTTGCTCTGATACCACTTGTTGGAATTACTTATTGGAATTAGATCCACAAACCACAAGATCATAAACTCATGTTAATCCATTAAGATCTAAAACGGAAGCATACCTGAATACATAGCGCAGCGGATTGAAGAGAATCAGAGACACCTTAGGTTGATTGGTGTTCTAAGGCTAAAAGCAACTAGCACATCTACACTTGATGGGGGAGGTTGTAGAATTAGAATGCTTATGCCCTAGGGACCATAACCCTCTATTTATAGTGAAAACCTAACTGTTGTAATTACTATTCAGCCCATCAAAGAATTAGTATATTACAACTGGGTATCTACACATAAATAAGCCCATACCCATTATATATGCCTTAGGTCCATAAACTAAATTAGACCACTTAACGGACTAATATATGATATTGTTCTGACAAAATGATTTTCAAAATGATAAATTGGTGTTTTTATTAAAACGTTCTATTCCATCTTATTTTTATAAGAAATTTGTTGAACACTTGACAAAATTAGTTTTTACGGATGATATGATCGCTGATCGCGGCTTATCGGATATAAAATACTAATCTGATTAAGGTAGAAATCTGCTCCAAACTAGAGAGATTTCTACAGTTCAAAGCCATTCAATTGAATAAATTCCTATATTATTACATGTCCATAATCTTACCAAAGTTAAAGTTGTTTTCTTTGCTTTATGAAAATAAGTTTTATACCTTCTATTTATTCCAATTACGGAAGTATCTGTCTTGTAATCAAAATCTGAAGACGGAATTGTTCTCTAACCTCAATATAATATTCTTATCTAATCCTAATTTACCCGAACCAATTCAATCAATTAAACGATTTTCTTTTGTTAAACCTAAACACGTGAATAAAACTGAATCAAATAAGGTTTTAGTTAAAAAGTGTTCCCTGTGGGTTCGATATCTTTTATTACTACAAACGTATACCGTGCACTTGCGGAAATCGCTCAACAAGTTTTTTGGCGCCGTTGCCGGGGAATGCCAAAATTTTTGACAAAATTTTAAATTTTTCGTGTTTTATTTCGAATCTAGGTTTAAAAATACTTATTTTAACTTTTATAATTTATTAATTTTAATTTACTAATTTATTTATTTTTCAAATTCTGTTTTGTAGGTAGTTTCGGTTCGTGCAAGATTTCAGGTTCATGCGCAGTTCTCGAAGTTTAGGCATTGTACCAGACCCTATAGACCCAGAAATTGAGAAAACCATTAGGAAGAATAAGAAAAACAAGAAAAACAAAAATAAGACTCCAGTAAAAACATTTACCGGGCCAGAAAAAATGGCAGATCCACCAACACTTATGGATTACGCTAGGCCAGGTGTGGCCGGTGTGACCAATAGTATCGTTAGACCCAGAATCACCGCAAACCAATTTGAAATTAAGCCAGCTTTGCTTAATATGTTGCAAAATAATGTAACATTTTACGGGTTACCTAACGAAAATCCTAACACCCATTTAACAAATTTCCTTGAAATTTGTGACACTTTTAAAATCCCAGATGTGACTGCAGAAGCAATCAAACTTCGCCTTTTTCCTTTCACTTTGAAGGATAGAGCCAAAGAATGGTTAACTTCTATGCCAGCCGCAACTTTTGCCACTTGGGAACAATTAGCCCAAGCATTTTTATCGAAATATTTTCCTTTAGCAAAAACCGCAAGACTCATAAAAGAGTTAACATCTTTTTCTCAAAATGATAATGAGACTTTTTATGAAACTTGGGAACGTTTTAAAGAACTTCAACGTTTATGCCCACACCACCAATTACCCGCTGAACTTTTAATGCAAACATTTTACAATGGACTAAATCCTACAACTAGGGGTTCATTAGATGCTATGTCGGGAGGGCTATTTATGAAGAAAACATCAGCCCAAGCAAGAGAACTTTTGGAGGAAATGGCAATCAACAGCAGTATGTGGCCCGCGGAACGTGGACATATACCGGTGGAAAAACCATCATCCTCAACCACACCATCAGTTAAAGGTATAGTGGAACTTGATCCAGTCGCGATGTTACAAGCCCAATTTTCTGCTTTATCGCACAAAATTGATAAGTTTATGGCACCACGCGATACCAATGGTAATCCAACCCAAACGGATGTGGATTACGAAAACATGAGTGAGATAGAACAGGTAAATTTTGTCCAAGGGCAAAACCAAACTAATAATCCTTATTCTAATACTTATAATTCTGGATGGAGGAATCATCCTAACTTTAACTGGAAAGAAAACAATAACAATAATGCAAGTGCTAATCAAAATCGTACCACTAATTATCAAAATCAGTCAAGAGATACGATTAGCACTTTATCTTCTAAAATCGACAAGTTTATAGATGCTATCAGTGGAAAAATAAGTAATCACGACGATGGTTTTAAACGGATCGAAAATAAATTCGATCAGCTTATTAAAAACCACTCATCTAGCATCCATAATTTGGAGGTTCAAATTGCTCAACTTGCTAAATCAATTCCATCCCGAAAAGAGGGAAGTCTTCCCAACCATACGGAAGAAAATACGAAAGAGCAGGTAAAGGCTATCACTCTTCGTTGAGGGAAAAATTATCAAGGGCCGGAAATGCCCAAAGATGCAACATTACCAGGAACTGATTTACCAAAGTCCAAAGAAGATATCTTAAACACAAATAGTTCACCATTTGACACAAGTACCAAAACTTTTGTACCCAAACCACCTTTTCTGCACAAAGTCCGAAATAAGGACTATGACAAACAACTTCTAACGTTTTTGGATAAACTTAAAAATTTGCACATCAATTTAACGTTTATGGATGCAATCACACAAATTCCTAACTATGGTAAGTTTTTAAAAGATTTAATTTCAAAGAAAATCAGTTGGGAAGGCATTTCATCCATTTCGTTAACTGAAGACTGTAGTTCAATCGTGTCAAGTAATTTGTCCACTAAACTCAAAGATCCCGGATGTTTTACTATTCCGTGTAAGTTGGGATACATTGAATTCCCAAGTTGTCTTTGTGATTTAGGAGCAAGTATAAACTTAATGCCGTTATCTATTTTTTACAAGTTAGGTTTAGAAGAAGATATCAAACGTACCAATATGGTTTTGCAATTAGTGGATCAAACCACTAAGAGACCATATGGTATAATTGAAGATGTTTTAGTCAAAGTCGATAAATTTATTTTTCCTACCGATTTTGTTATATTAGACTTTGCATATGATGTAAATTGCCCTTTAATTTTCGGTAGACCGTTTATGAACACGGGACGCGCTCTAGTAGATGTGTCGGAAGGGAAGGTAGTTTTAAGGATAGGAGAAGATAAGATCGAGTTTAATATGAACAAAGCGATGAAATACCCTATGGAGGAATTCGCTTGTATGAAACTTGATTTAGTCGAGGAATGTGTCAATGACGTTATTCAGAGTGAAGAAATAATTGAACCTATAATAGGTGAGGAATTAGAAGATAAGGACCCAGAGCCTTTGATTCGAGAAGATGGACCAGTTCCGCCTTCAATTGTAATACCCCCTAAATTAGAACTTAAAGAGTTACCCAGTCATTTGAGGTACGCTTTCTTAGGCGAAGGCGATTCTCTACCTATAATTATTTCTAACAAATTAACAAATGATCAAGAAGAAAAATTGAAAGAAGTTGTTAGAAATAGGATAGGAAGTATGGGATGGCAAATTTCAGACTTAAAAGGAATTAATCCTAGTATCGTAATGCATAGAATTCACTTAGAAGAGGATAAGCCACCTAAAGCGGATAGGCAAAGACGCTTAAATCCGAACATGAAAGAAGTAGTAAAAAATGAGATTACTAAACTTCTCGACAATGGAATCATTTATCCGATTTCGGATAGTGAATGGGTTAGTCCAATCCATTGTGTACCTAAAAAAGGAGGCACAACTGTTGTAAGAAATGATGAAGGTGAACTGATACCTACACGAACCACCACCGGTTGGAGGGTTTGTATAGACTATAGGAACCTAAACAAAGCAACTAGGAAAGATCATTTTCCTCTACCTTTCATTGATCAAATGATCGAAAGGATAGCCAGTCATGCATTTTACTGTTTCCTAGACGGTTATTCCGGATTCTTTCAAATTTACATTTACCCGGATGACCAAGACAAAACAACCTTCACGCGTCCTTACAGAACATTTTCATATAGGAGAATGCCTTTTGGTCTATGTAATGCACCAGCAACATTTCAATGATGTATGACAACAATATTTAATGACTTCATTGAAGATATAATGGAAGTTTTCATGGATGATTTTTCAGTTTATGGAGATTCTTTCGATGCATGTTTACAGAACTTAGATAAAGTGTTGTCTAGATGTGAGGAAACGAATTTAGTATTAAATTGGGAAAAATGTCATTTCAAGGTAGACGAAGGAATTGTTTTAGGTCATAAGATATCTGAAAAAGGTTTAGAAGTGGACAGAGCAAAGACTTCAGTTATAGAAAAATTACCCCCACCAACCACTGTTAAGGGAGTAAGATCATTTTTAGGTCATGCAGGTTTTTACAGAAGGTTTATAAAGAACTTTTCTGTAATCTCCAAACCACTTACTAATTTGCTTATGAAAGATTCAACTTTTGATTTTAATGAGGATTGTTTACAAGCTTTCAATACCTTGAAAACGACTTTAGTCAGTACACCTATAATATCGAAACCCGATTGGAATCTACCTTTCGAAATTATGTGCGATGCGAGTGACTTAGCTGTAGGATGTGTATTAAGGTCAAAGGAAGGATAAGAAACTTCATGTTATATATTATGCGAGTCACACATTGTCCGGTGCACAGTTAAATTACATCACAACTGAAAAAGAAATGTTAGCAGTAGTTTTTGCATGTGATAAGTTTCGATCTTACTTGTTAGGATCTAAAGTCATCATTTATACAGATCATGCAGCTTTACGATTTTTATTTGCTAAGAAAGATGCAAAACCGCGTCTTATTAGATGGGTTTTATTATTGCAAGAATTTGACATAGAGATTAAAGATAAAAAGGGAGTTTAAAACTTTGTCGCCGATCATCTATCAAGACTTGAGGATGAAAATGGTCCCATCGGTGAAACATTGGGCATTCGAGATGATTTCCCCGATGAACATCTCATGCAAGTACAAAGTGTCATAGCTCCATGGTATGCGGATATAGCCAATTACTTAGCTGCACATGTTGTGCCAGATGGATTGAATCCTCAGCAAAAGAAGAACTTCTTTTCAGAGGTTAAGAGATATTTTTGGGAAGATCCATTTCTGTTCAAAACATGCGGCGATGGAATACTTAGGAGATGTGTTAGTGAGTTTTAATATGACTCTATAATGTTGGAATGTCATGCTAGCGCTTACGGAGGTCATAATAGCGTAAGCAAAACAGCAGCTAGAATACTTGAATGCGGATTCTTTTGGCCTACTTTGTTTAAAGATGTCCGTTCATTTATTGTCCGCTGTGATAAATGTCAAAGAACCGGGAATATAGGAAGGAAAGATGAGATGCCTCTCACGAACATGTTGGAAGTTGAAATCTTCGACGTATGGGGGATCGATTTCATGGGTCCTTTTCCTACTTCTTCTGGCAAAAATTATATATTAGTAGCCGTAGATTATGTTTCAAAGTGGGTTGAAGCAATTGCAACCCCGACAAATGATTCTAAAGTAGTTGTTAAGTTTATAAATGCAATATTCTGTCGATTTGGAGTTCCTAGAGTTATGGTAAGCGACGGTGGTACTCATTTCGTAAATAGAAGTTTTGAGCTACTTATGAAAAAATACGGAGTACACCACCGTATCTCTACGCCGTACCATCCTCAAACGAATGGTCAAGCGGAAATTTCAAATAGAGAACTCAAATGGATACTTGAGAAAACAGTTCCATCTTCTAGAAGAGACTGGGCACATAAACTTAACGATGCATTATGGGCATACCGTACTGCATTTAAAACACCTATCGGAATGACACCTTATAGATTAGTCTATGGTAAAGCTTGTCATTTGCCGGTTGAGTTAGAACATAAAGCATATTGGGCTATAAAAACCCTTAATTATGATTTGCAACGCCCAGGGAAAAAGCATTTGTTCGACTTAAACGAGTTGGATGAATTACGCCATTTGTCCTACGAAAATGCAAGAATTTATAAGGAAAAAGTTAAAAAGTGGCATGATGCCAAAATCAAAATTAAAAACTTTAATGTTGGGGATAAAGTCTTACTTTTTAATTCGAGATTAAAGTTATTTCCAGGTAAGCTAAAATGTAGATGGACTGGGCCATTTTTGGTTGTTAAAACATTTGATTACGGAACTTTGGAGCTAGAAAAGTCCAATGACGATCGATTTAAGATCAATGGAAATCGTTGCAAGATTTATTTCGACGGAGCTCCAATTTAAGCAATTGGATCCGTGGACTACTTCTATGAAAAATAATTTATTTAGTTTTCATGTTTTTAATTTATAGTTATTATATTTTATGTTCATAATTTTTATTTTTTCTTTTTAATTTATTTATTTTTATTTTTATTTTATTTTTATTTTTAATTTTATTTACTTTAATTTTTATTTTTATTTTTATTTTGTGTACAAATAAGTTTTGTCAACATTAAAAGTTTAATCTAGTCATGTTTTGAAAATGATTTCATTAAGTGTTAAGTGTTATTGAGAAATTAAATATGCAGAAATCTCAGTCGAGATTTTCCATGTTTCAGGATTTGGAAATCTCAGTTGAGATTCTGAAAATCTCAGTTGAGATTTTCTGTCTTTTCCAATTTGAAATAACTGTAAGGGATTACAGCCATCTGATTTTAAAATTTTTGTCAATTGAATCGAAGAGGTATCACTTTTGCATCTTTTCTTTTTAACAGACACAACCTTTTACTTACATGTCTTATATATTCATGTAGGATCAAACTTATTCCATTTTCATTTCATCTTTCTGAATTTCCTTCTCAAATTCTCAAGCCTACAGACTTCATTTTCTTTTCTCTCACAGACATGACTAAGTCTTTGAAAAATGTTCGAAAACACTCTTCTGCTCAAAATGGGAAAATTGATATCTCTGATCGTTATGGTCATGGTTTCCAATCTATAATCATGACGAAGGGAAACGTTTTCTGCAGTTCAGATATGCTCAATTCTTTGGCATGATGTATATGGACGAGTTTCTGAACGAGGAACTTGGGATAAGCGAAGACATAGATCGCTATCTGACTAATTTGGGATGGACCAAATTTGCTTCTATGAAATTTCCTATAATTGGGAATTGGGTTTTAGAGTTTTTATCCACCGTTCGATTCGTCAATAAGAGACGTGTTCGTCTCAATTTTCGTTGTGAGGGGCAGGTATTCACTTTTGGATTTCCAGAACTTCATAATTGGTTTGGATTTCCACCCCGAGACACAACTCAACACCATCCTGGACGGGATATGACTTCTACAGACATATGGAGGATGTTAACAGGATTTTGGCGATTCAATCCACGTCTTGCCTTCAACAAATCCATAAATTCTAACTCCATGTTGTATCTACACAAATTCCTCTGTCATAGTCTTTTTGGTCGAGTCAGTAGTAATGTTGTGAAAGATACTGATCTTTATGTGTTAGGCGACGTTTTCCAAGGCAACTCAGTGAACTCCTCAAAGATTCTAATGGAGGGGTTAGTTGCTGCTTCCCGTTCGAAGAACCGGAAGATTGGGTTCGCCAATATCATTTGTGGAATCATTCTAGGAGCCAAGGGAACCATTTCTGTCCCTTGGACTGATACGGAACCATTCCCTATTCTTGACTACGAGTTCTTGGAGAACGAAGGGCTTGTCAAACGAGTTTTTCGTTCTGGTCCAACATTCCTTTCTACACCAGAGAGGCAAGTCTTCATTCAAACGAAGATTAACAGGGCCAATGCACGTCGTTTGTCAACTACTTAGGGATATAATTTGAGTGTCTGTTGTTTATTGTATATATGAGTGTTTATTTATGTTTTGAGTTTTTTTTATGAGTAAGATGATTTTTTGTACATATATAAGGTATTGTTTATATTTTCTTTATAATTAATAAATGTGCATTAATTCTTTATTTTATTTCTTTTATTTAAGGAACAACCCTTGGTTTTTCCTTCAATTTAATGTTTCAGTTTTGTTTATCTCAGTTTCAGGGATTAATATTCACATTAATGTCACTTAATTATAAGAGGAATTGGTTTAGTCGTGTTAAAATTGTAAAAAACAGTCCCGTTTTTACCCAGAAATTTCAGAACCTTAGTTGAGATTCTGAATTCTCAGTTGAGACAGTAACAGGGCAACTTTCAGGCCAAATTCGACCCCCTTGCATACTTGCTGTCGCGACTTCCAAGGACGGGATTAGGGGCGAATTTTGCATCTTTTCCTATTCCTACTCTAATTACTTACCTATTCATCCATCCTAATCAATACCTATTACTTACACCTATTTAAATCACCTATTTTTACACCAATCAATCATCTTTTCTCTTCCCAATACCAAGATTCACTCATCTTCCCCATAAATCTTTACCCTATTCATCTTCTTCTTCCCTAAATCACCACCATTATCTTTTACTCTTCCTTTCATCCTTTCATATTTTCTTCATCTCTTTCACCAAATTTCACAAACAAAATGCCTAGACAAAAGACCGTTGCTAACAAAACTAAGGCCACTGAAGTCAATCGATTACGGGTTCAATATGGAGCACCGTTCGATATTGCGACGGAAGCCGAAGGACGCAAATTTTGCCGTTTTTCTAATAGCCAAGTTGAGTTCGTCGACATGCTTTTCCTTGACACCGACACGGTAAACACATTTTCTTTTACCGAACGTATTGATGAATATTTATTCATTCTTGGTTGGAAAAGATTTTCTAGTATGCGTTTTCCTAGTATTAAATCGCATATTATTGAATTTTTGGTTACTCTAACCTATGACAAGAAGAAAGGAGTTATCTCTTTTCGGAATAATGGAGTTCGTTTTGACGTTGGGTATGCGGCCATGAACCGATGGTTTGGACTTCCTACTCAGAATTTTTATTCCAAACCAAAGCCTTTTAATTCACACACGGTTTGGCAATCTTTAACCGGTTTAGATGTTTTTAATCCAAAGAATACATCTAGTAAGCTACTTAAGGATGATTGTATCTTCTTCTTTCACAAGTTTTTATCATTTTCCTTATTTGGTCGGGTTGAAAGTTCAAAGGTGCAAGTTCGTGATTTGTTTGTGTTGGATAGTATTTTTAAGGGTTTGACCATTGATAGTATTGAGATGATATTTACTAATTTAGTTCGAGCCTCCAAGTCCCGCTATAAGCAAGTGCCGATAGGTAATTTAATTATCGGCATTGTTTTGGGTGCTCGGGGTGAATTAGTGGATTATCAAAATATGCCTCATGTTGGTTTACCTTCCTTGGATCTCACGGCACTTCAAAGGGCCAATTTATTGAAGAAAATGGGACCGCCCACCTTTATCTCTTATGAAGCTCGTATAAGACGTGTTTTTGCTACCATGGATAGTGAAGCTTCAAGTTCTCAAGGTTTGGGTGCCCAAGATGATGATGAGGAAGATGAAGAGGAATTTGATGACGAGGAGGAGAAGGAGGAGCATTTTGATGTTAATGCCAACGAGCAAGCAAATGAAGAACCAAATGTTGATGAACAAGTTGGATGGCAACGTGTTTTGCAACAAATGAACGAGCATAACCGTCACATGAATTTGCGGTTAGATGAAGTCGTTGCCAACAATACCAAAATGAGTTCGAGGATAGACACGGTGGATGCCAATATCACCACTTTGAGACGTGAGCACAAATCTACTCGTTGCCGGTTGCTATCTTTCTTCTGACGCCAAGGAGTTGAGACTACGCCTTCTCCACCGCGTTCACATTGATAGGTTTTATCCTTTCCGACTTTAACTCATTTTCGTTATTATTTTTATGTTTTGTCAAGTTTGGTACAATATTTTTATTAATGTTTGGTACAATTATCTTTATTATTATGTTTGCATGTTATCGTACTATATTTTTCAATTCTAATTCGTATGGTTTATTTCGTACTATTTTTCGTGTTTTATTGCTTTTTGCACCAATGAGGACATGGTCCAAATTAAGTGTGGGAGGAGATATTTCATATTCGTTTTAATTTTAAGTACGAATGAATCCAACAAATGAGAATGAATGCTATTTATTTAAATATAAATGCATATTGTTATTCAATTTTAAGTAAAATATAATATGCAACATTTTGCAAAATCAATTGCAACATTTTTTAAATGTGCAACATTTTTCAAAAATAATGGCAATTTTTCATAAACGTAAAATTTTTGTTAACTATATTTTCATATGTTTCAAACACTTTAACTCTCAAAATAATGTTAAGCATATTTTAAGGTTATCATTATTGATAGAAATAATATTTCTATACGGGCAATATTTTTACAAATATTTTTACAAATCTCCGATACGATTTTATCAAAAACGTCTCGAGTAAATGTATATAAGTAAAATTTCTTTAGTTTTAAATCTCTATTTTACATCATGAATTCATGATAAATATAAATCTTATTTTCAATTTTCAATTAGGTTTATAGGCATAAATCAAACTAACAACTTTAGCTTTTTAGCTCGATATTATTTGTCGTCTTACATTAAAAACCAATTGAAGTTTTTAAGGAAACTTTAGCCATAATACATGTTGAATCTCAAGTCAATATAGGATGAATGTGCTATTTTTCTTTTCCCAATTTATAATTTTAATTTTATTTTCATGTTAATTTAATCAAGTAGTCGTATTCTTAACTTTTGGCCACGATTGAGACCAACCTTATCACAATCGAGGTATGAAAGGGAAGAACATTAAGTACCGTTTACCTTTGGCCACGATTGCGACCACCCTTATCACGGTCGAGGTATGAAAGGAACGTTCGAAATTAAAGCAAAATTAAACGTGTTTAAAGTTTTAAGTAACGATTGCGTCCACCCATGGCATGGTCGGTACCTCTTAAACGAACACAAAAGCAAATTAATTTATATTAAGTCACAGACGAGACCACCCTTATCACGGGCGTGACTAAGCAAATATATTAAACCTAAGTCCTTAATAAATCTATATTTGTAATAGTTTAGGTTTGGGAAAGGAAATTTTGTGCTTTTAATTGCCTTGAGACGAAAGATTCGGAAACATGCGTGCTTACACCGTCCCGAATACTTCAATATAAAAATTGAAATACAAGACGAATAATATATCTCTTTTACACTAGCTAGTTTGATACTTTGCGTATAAATTTACCATGAAAAGTTTATCTTTCGGTTTAACTAATTTAAAGAGGAATATATGGATATATGTTCTATTTATAAAGAGATTGATTAAAGAATAAATTCAGTGAAATTTTGCTCGGGACTAGCAAAAGCTTAAGTGTGGGAGTTTGTTAAGCCCAAAATATACCCAAAATATCATATATAAATACGTTAAATTTACATTGAAATCGTGCTAATTATATTCATTTGGAATACTTTTACGTCTTTATTTACTTCTTTGATGCAAGGTACTTAATTATTTGGTTAAATCCAAATAGGAGCTAAAACGGAGCTAAAACAGAGCTAAAATGGAGGAAAAACCTAAAAAACGTACCGAGAATAGGTATCAGTCAGAAGAACGCTCAAGGAGGACAAGAAGCAGTCGAGAGACGGGGAGACAAGTCCCTTTCGCGACTGAGATTTTCATAATCTCAGTCGCTACTTACGAAAGCCGTCACGAAAAGGAACGGAATCTTCAACTCGCCCCTGCACCCCTTGTCGCGACTGAGATTTTCAGAATCTCAGTCGCGACATCGAAGCATTCTGCACATATTTCACATGTTTTAATCCGAGAAACGCGTCTGTTCGTTTGGATAAAAGCGACCCTTCACCAACGGACACGACCCATCATTTACAACCCTTCAACAACTATAAATAAGTGATCCATTTCAGAAATTAATGTTGTTGGTTAAGTTAGAAAAGTTAGAGAAGAGAGTTATTATGTTGAGTTTCTGATTCAGAAAAGAATCAGAAAGTTAGATTTCATTTCTGTAAACAAACTCGATGTACACAAGTTGTTATTAGATTAGTTATAAACACAGTATTAGTTTAGTTTCAAAGGTTGATCAGAGATAAGTTTTCATTCTGGTAGCGGACTAACCAGTCTCTACTCCGAAGATTCAGCGAGAAGAATTAACGGCTGAAGCGCACAGGGTCTGACAAACTTACGGAGTTTGAGGGAAAGATTGACAACCCGGATCTCAAAGTTTTCGTCGCAATGCTTTCCATGTTTCTACTTCTCTGTTAACTTGTGAAGATTCACATTTCATTAATGATATATTTATTTTATTCAATACATTCTTTCTGTTGTTATTTTGATATTGTTCTGACAAAATGATTTTCAAAATGATAAATTGGTGTTTTTATTAAAACGTTCTATTCCATCTTATTCTTATAAGAACTTTGTTGAACACTTGATAGAATTAGTTTTTACGGATGATATGATCGCTGATCGCGGCTTATCGGATATAAAATACTAATCTGATTAAGGTAGAAATCTGCTCCAAACCAGAGAGATTTCTACAGTTCAAAGCCATTCAATTGAATAAATTCCTATATTATTACATGTTCATAATCTTGCCAAAGTTAAAGTTGTTTTCTTTGCTTTATGAAAATAAGTTTTATACCTTCTATTTATTCCAATTACGGAAGTATCTGTCTTGTAATCAAAATCTCAAGACGGAATTGTTCTCTAAACTCAATATAATATTCTTATCTAATCCTAATTTACCCGAACCAATTCAATCAATTAAACGATTTTCTTTTGTTAAACCTAAACACGTGAATAAAACTGAATCAAATAAGGTTTTAGTTAAAAAGCGTTCCCTGTGGGTTTGATATCTTTTATTACTACAAGCGTATACCGTGCACTTGCGGAAATCGCTCAACAGCTGTTTCTGCTCACCTTCTACTATCAAAAGCTTGGGCATCTCATTCTCCCTATCCTTCTCCCAGTTCGCTAGATTTACCTGCAAAATATATGTAGAAGACACAACTCCTCACAACAAGAAACTACAATGCAAAACTACATAAATGAAATAACATTATAGATAAAAGATTATTATATTCAACGCATCAGCATAACGGTTCGATAGAAATAAATTTTAGATATATTTTATTTATGTAAATCCAATTTTAGGTAAAAATTAATTCAATTTAGATTTCTTTTACTAATATTTTTAAAATTATTTGTGCTAATGAACTAATTAGATAAGTGATAAAATGTGAGAAAAAAATAGAAACAAAAATCGTACTAACAAAGAAAATTTCTAAAAAACCCTCAAAATAGAAGTATGATTTACGAACAATTAATTTTGATAGAAACTCTTCGAAATAGAGGCAAAAAAAACTTCATTCAACTCTTCAAAATAGTATTAATACATTGATATTATGCACTTGTGCATAAAGTAATGGGATGACTACAAAGCATTCCACGGTTGGGCATAATATAATAGTTTTAAATACAAAAATAGATTCTAGGTATCAAAATGTAAACATGGTAAAATTCAGATATAAAAAATATATTATACTTTCAGGACTGGTTTGATCATAGATTTAATTTGACATTTCATGCCAACTTAAAGAACTGAGTTGATACTTAAAGATTGATTTGAGCCGAATTGATCTTTCATGCTAATTTGACCCTTTATTCTATTTTTAATAGATTATTCAACCTTAAACAAAAAAAATGTTAGTAGTTTTTTTTAAGAAAAAATATGTTAATAATTAAATTAATTTTATTTCTCACAAATGGGTGTCAACCTAGTTGGGATGTCTAGCCACTTTATCCCGTCCCAATCTTTCATGCAAAAAAATATCAATTAGTTAAGTTAGAACTTTCGGGCCAACCCCTAGGCAGTTCGCTCCTTAAGTGACCTCATAAGCCGATGGTGGTGTTTATACTTGAAACTCTTATTGACAAAACTCGGATGGAGGGGGTTGGGAGAAACTTTTTGTTTGACAACTGCTTTGTATGCTCGGGGTCACATCGGTGGTCTTGTAATAATGTGGAAATGGTCAAATAGAATCTCGGTTACTTCCTTTTCTTCCTATTATATTGAACTAGCTATCAGGGATCTGGTAACGGGGTGATTGGTGTGTAGTTTACTTTTATGGTTTTGCTGATAGGAGTCGGTGGTCTTTTAATGAGTAGTTTTAGTCACTATGTGATTTCATAATTGGGGTTTTATTGATAAGTATTTTTGTAAATTGTTTATTTGGTAAAGTTTAGTTTAATAACGATTAATGATCTAATTTTTGGAAAATTGATTGTGAAAAGAGATTTGAGCACATTATGATTTGTATATATCCATCTAGAGTAATCCAGATCGGTGGTTCTGATATTTGAAGACCATGTTCAGTGAGGGACATGGCCTGTGTACACAGTTGAAAGACCTATTGGGTATGGCAAAGAAGTGTTCAGTAAGACCATGCGGGTTAGGCAAAAAATGAGATATCTCGATTCTATTGTGGGGATTGATACGTAAGGGGAGAAACTCTAGCATTGATATAATGTTAAGTTTGTTTGATTATGAATTTGGTTTGGTAAAACACTTACTCGGTTACGAATTGGTTTGATAAAGCGTTTAATTGATTACGAGTTGGTTTGATAAAGCATTTAGTTTATTATGATTCGGTTTGATAAAGTGTTTATTTGATTACGGTTTATTTTGACAAAAATGTTAATTCAAAAATATCAATATTTATTTGTGAATTGATTCCATTTGTGATTTCATTTCATTTGATATGATTTCCATGTTTAAAAATTTATATTGTCGGATCAAATATCGATATTTATTTGTGATAAAAGTTGATTTGATAATCTACGTGATTTGTAAACTTAAAAGTTTATATTATTGGTTTTGATAAAATATTTGTTTATATATTTTATAATATATATATATATATATATATATATATATATATATATATATATATAGTTTGAGAAGATTATTTTATGCGAATTATCGAATAAATTCGGGATACTAAATATTAGTTTACGGTCATTAACAATATTGTGAATAGTAATAGTGATACAGATTGAAAGCGATAATTGAAGGTTTTAATCGTAAACCAACAAAGAGGTTCTTCTCTAGCTAAACTAGAAGGAGTGAATCCCAATAAACAAGGTATAAACCTTAGGTTCTCAAAGAGAATGATTTTGATTGATAAAATTTGTCTCATCCTTACAAAATGAGGGTTTAAATACATCCCCTTAAAGATAAGAGAAAGGACAAGGACTACCCCTATTAGGGTTACAATACGGTTAACAATAAAAGGGTAAAATAGGTAATACGCCCCGACAATCAGTACAAAGGTACAGGTACTCCTTGTGTACTCCTAGATCCGCCCCGCTCGTATGTCCTAGGGATCCGTCCTCCCAGGTACAACCTCCGTGGGTCTGATGTCTGAGGATCCTCCAGAGCGCGCGTGATCAGTGATCCCAGTTAGGATGTCCGCATCATTCTCTCCTTCTTTAAAAGATCTCGGCACTGATTCGTCCTTGTTGAACTCCAAAGGACCATCCGGCTTCCACGGGCTAAGGTCACGGATGTTGAACGCTGGTGAGATTTTACCAAGCCAATTCGACAATGCTATATGATAGGCATTGGCATTGACCTTCTTGGTGACCTTATATGGCCCGTATTTCCTAGGCCGAAGCTTGCTGCTTGGGGCGTTGGCGAGTCTCTCTTTGCCCAAATATACCATAACCTCATCCCCAACTTAGGTCCATGCGGTGCTCATCCGCCTTAGCCTTTAATTTCTGATTTCTCTCCTCAAGAGTCTCTCTCACCTCTTGGTGCATCTGTACATAATCCTTGGCCAGCTGGTTGGCAGTCACGTTTCCTTTAGGAAGATGGGCTATATCAAGGACGTGATTCGGGGTCTTCGTGTATACCACCTCAAATGGGGATCTCCCGGTTCCCGAATGTACAGAGCCGTTGTAGGCGAACTCAGCTTGGGCTAAAACCACATCCCACATCCTGGGCTTATCCTTACATTTGCTGCGCAGTAAGTTTCCCAAAGTTCTATTGACCACCTCTGTCTGTCCGTCTGTTTGAGGGTGAACGGTGGTACTAAACTTTAGAGACGTATCAAACAGAGCCCACAACGTCCGCCAGAAGTGACTGAGGAACTTCGTATCACGATCCGAGACAATGCTCTTAGGTACGCCATGTAGCCTGACAATCTCTTTGAAAAATAGCTTAGCAGTCGCTGAGGCATCATTAGTCTTGCGACATGGTATGAAGTGGGCCATCTTTGAAAACCGATCAACCACGACAAAGATGGAATCCATGCCTCTCTGAGTTCTAGGTAACCCTAGGACAAAATCCATAGACAGATCCTCCCATATGGTTTCTGGTATAGGCAAGGGTAGCTGCAAGCCAGCATTTGTAGTGCGTCCCTTGGCGGTCTGGCAAATATAGCATCGTTCTACTAAGTAGGCAACATCTCTCCTCATCTTAGGCCAGAAATAACGGGAACTCACTGCCTCATATGTCTTGTCTCGCCCAAAATACCCTCCTAGGGATCCGCCATGTAGATCACGAACACCCTTCTCGTGGATGGAAGTGCAGGGTAAGCAAAGTTGGTTGCCCCTCATGAGATACTCATCCATCAGGTGATACGCCCCATCCCCATGCTGGTGCTGACACTTTTCCCAGATACTACCAAAATCAGGATCCGCCAAGTATTCTCCTCGGATGTGTTCAAAACAATCGGTCTCCAGGTTTACTGTCTTGATTAGTGACACCCTTCGACTCAAGGCGTCCGCCACCTTGTTCTGTTTTCCAGCCTTATGGATAAGCTTATAGGGGAACTTATCTATGAAGGCGGACCACCGGGCATGCATGGAGCTTCGAAGTTGCTTCTGACTTCCCAGGTACTTGAGAGCTTGATGGTCAGTGTAGAGGATGAATTCTTTCCCCACCAAGTAATGTTCCCACACTTTCAACGCCCTTACTACAACATAAAATTCTTGATCATACGTGGCCCACTTTTGCCTTGCCTCACAGAGCTTCTCACTGAAATACGCAATGGGTCTCTTTTCTTGCATCAGGACACCACCAATCCCAATTCCACTGGCATCACACTCAACCTCGAACAGTTTATCAAAATTGGGATACGCCAGCACGGGCGCTGTACTCAACTTTTCCTTGATCAGGGCGAAGCTCTCCTCTTGGGCATCCGCCCACTCGAACCCCCTTCCCTTCTTCAAACATTCCATCAACGGGGCGACTATCGAGCTGAAGTTTTTAATGAATCGCCGATAAAATGTTGCTACCCCATGAAAACTCCTGATGTCCCCCACGTTCCTCGGAGTAGGGCATTCTCGGATGGCTCTTACCTTCTCCCCATCAACTTGGACCCCATCGCCACTAACCACGAACCCAAGGAAAACCAGGCTTTCCATGACGAAATCACACTTCTTAGTGTTGGCGTATAACTGGTGTTTCCTTAACAGGTCAAACACTATCTGTAAATTCTCCACCAAGGTCTCGCTATGAATTAGGATGTCATCAAAATACACAACTACAAATTTTCCAATCACCGGGCGAAGCACCTGATTCATCAGCCTCATGAATGTACTAGGGGCGTTAGTCATCCCAAATGGCATAACTAACCACTCATACAATCCATCTCTGGTCTTGAAGGCGGTCTTCCACTCATCCCCAGATCGAATTCGTATCTGATGATAACCGCTCCTGAGATCAATCTTGGAGAAAACTCCGGATCCGCCAAGTTGGTCTAGCATATCATCCAGCCTTGGAATAGGGAACTTATACTTGATAGTGATCTTGTTAATAGCCCTGCTGTCCACGCACATCCGCCAAGATCCATCCTTCTTGGGCGTAAGTAGGGCTGGGACGGCGCATGGACTCATACTTTCTCTAACGTATCCCATTTCAATGAGCTCTTCCACTTTCTGCCTCATGATGTCATTTTCCTTTGGACTCATTCGATAATGAGAGAGGCTTGGTAAACTAGCCCCGGGCACAAGATCGATATGATGTTGGATGTCCTTCAAAGGTGGCAACCAACTCGGCAGCCCTTCAGGGAATAGATCTTGGTATTCGGCAAGTAGGCGGGTCACTTCATTCGGCATCTCCCTTTCGCCCCTTTGGGAGCATTCATGATTCGCCTTAACCATTACCACATACACCATCTGACTCTCTTCACATTCGCTGACAAATGATTTGTGTGTAGGACAGACTACCAAGGTAGACTTCTCGTCGGCCTTTGGTTCTCTCATCATTGGCGTAAGTATGAACTTCACCCCATTCTTCACAAATCTGTAAGTGTTCTCTCTTCCTGCGTGGATGGCGTCGTTATCAAACTGCCAGGGTCGGCCCAACAATAGGTGGTAGGCATCCATATCGACCACATCACAACAGACTTCATCACTATAATCACCAATCACAATAGGTACCCTGCATCTCTGGTTCACTCTAAGTTCACCCACGTTCTTGATCCACCCCACCCTATAGGGGTCGGGATGCGCCTCCACCAACAACCCGAATTTCCGAACGGCGCTGCTGCTCACAATGTTCTCTTGGCTCCCACTATCTATTATCACATTGCATCGCCCACCTTTCACAAGACAGCGGGTTCTGAATAGTCGGTGCCTCTGATCTCCCTCTATCCGGCTGGAGACTAACAAACGCCGTACCACATGAATGGCGTATCTCTCTTCATCCGCCTCATCATCATCTTCTCCTAAGGGTTCACAAAATACTTCATCCCCTTCGTCATAGTCATCTTCATACCTCTCCACCATGTTGGCGCTCTTCCTCCTAAGACATTCGTTGGACCTATGGCCTGGCTCATTGCACCGAAAACATTTGAAAGGCGCTGGCCTCGTGTACGGATTGTTGCTCTTAGGTGGTATGGGTGCTTCCTTGTACGGCCTAGTATCTCCGATAGATCCCCTTCCTACACTATTGACCTTGGCCCGACTGGCACTCGCCACCTGCTTGCCTTTGTCATAAGGCTTCATGTTATCTCTTCCTCCAGGCGTATACTCAGTAGTGGCGGATCTCCTGGATCTCCCGGTTAGTTGGGATTCAGCTTTGAGGGCTAAATTCCTGGCATCTTGTACCCGAACCACCATCTGTGTGCCAATACGATCCTGGATGTTGTATCTCAACCCTTCTAGATACCTAGAGGTCTTTTGGCTTTCAGTTTCTAATAAGTTGGCCCTTGCCGAAAGCCTCAAGAACTCTGAGGTGTATTCATGGACACTTCGGGTCCCTTGAGAGCATCCCCTGTAGGAGCTGTAAATATACTGCTCATAATCCGGCGGTAAAAACCGCTCCCTCAACATCGCCTTCATTCGTAGCCAAGATCTAATCGGATCTCTGCCCCATTTTCTTCTTTCTTCCCTCATCTGATCCCACCAAACTGACACGCCACCCTTCAAACGATACGCCACCAGCCTCACTTTCCTCTCATCAGGAATCCCAACATACTTAAAGAAACGTTAAACTTCCGATAACCAGTCTAAGAATCCCTCTATATCCAGTTCGCCTCCAAAAGATGGTAAGTCTATTTTTAGCTTAAAGGCATCATCTCTATCAAAGTTTCCTAGACCTGGGTATACTCTAGCAACATCCACACGTCGGTTGTCAACAGGCCCAACATCCCTCGTAGTTCTAACGGGATCATCATCCCCAATACCCTCAAAGTCATCACTATCAGTATCAGCATTATGCAGAAGGACATAGTTGGGTCTTTTTACCTCAGGATCCCTAGGACCCATTTGTGGAAGCTGTTGTTCAGGGACTCCTTCCTTTCTCTGGGTTGATCCTCCCGCGGTGGGTCGGATTATAGCCAGAACCTCCAGTTTGAAGTTTTCTAGGGAGGTGGCTAGCTCCAGGAACCGTTGGTCGGTTTGCCTCTGCCGCTCATGGCTGGCTTAGATCTGCTCCGCGAGGTGCTCCCTCAGCTCCTCATAAATCCGGTCACTGGTCTCCATGGAATCTTGCGGTTGTCGGGGTTGAACCATTGCCAAAAGAAGTTTCGGGTCAGGAAACGATCGTCTCTGATACCAACTGATACAGATTCAAAGCGATAATTGAAGGTTTTAATCATAAACCAACAAAGAGTTTCTTCTCTAGCTAAACTAGAAGGAGTGAATCCCAATAAACAAAGTATAAACCTTAGGTTCTCAAAGAGAATGATTTTGATTGATAAAAGTTGCCTCATCCTTACAAAATGAGGGTTTAAATACATCCCCCTAAAGATAAGAGAAAGGACAAGGACTACCCCTACTAGGGTTACAATACGGTTAACAATAAAAGGGTAAAATAGGTAATATGCCCCGACAATCAGTACAAAGGTACAGGTACGGAGTGTCAGGGTTGTTAGTGAATGCCTTCGGAAGGAAGTAAACCTAGAGATCCGCCCATGGGTAGATGTTGATACGCCTCCTTATGTACTCCTAGATCCGCCCCGCTCGTATGTCCTGGGGATCCGCCCTCCTAGGTACAACCTCCGTGGGTCTGATGTCTGATGATCCGCCAGAGCGCGCGTGATCAGTGATCCCAGTTAGGATGTCCGCATCAAATAGTAATAAAGTAAAACTGTATATATCAATAAAGTGAAGTATATTAATTTCATCAACGTCTCAATTAAGAGAACTACCTAAAATAGGTAGAACTACGTCGGTTTGATTCCCGATTTAAAGATTGAAGACGTTCGGGATACGTGGGAAGCTTGATATAATTATCGAGTTCAAGCCAAATAATTAATAAAACTTTAGGTAGTCCAAATAAATTTTTATCTATGAGAAAATAAGTTTGGCTTTTAGATTGTTAGAAGTTTGGTATCCTGTTTTTCCTTCCTACCCGATGCCGATTAGGGTCGGGTGTGACATTTTGGTATCAGAGCTCTACGTTATATTCTTCGGACCTAGTGTGAATTGTGATGTGAATATTTGAGGATAAAAAATTTGAAAGTTATATAGTTCGATATAGTGAGTTAAAAGTCGATATGAATTTCGAGGACGAAATTCTTTAAGGTGGGAAGAATTGCAACATCCATATCCAAAAATTTAAAATATCCAAAATTAGATTATGTCATTATTGTGTTTAATTTAATGGTTTATGTGTAAATAAAAAAAAATATTTGGTAAATGTTATAAAACGTTGTAAATTAAAAGGATCAAAACCAATATTTTTCAATTACTAATACACTTACACGTAAGTAAGTTATATAGTTGGTTATAGTTGAAAACAAATTTCAAATTTACTTTATTTAAAAGAAAAAGAAAAGAAAAGAAAAGGTGAAGAATAATTAAGAATAATTAATTAATTTAAAGTAAATTAGTATTACATTCTTGTAATGTGAATCTACCCATCAAATTACTAATTAGATATTAAAATTATATATTTTATAAAATGGAAAATAAAAAAAATATGTATATGTAATTTACGGATTCAATATATAAAAAAATTAATATATATATATATATATATATATATATATATATATATATATTAGATGCATAAGATACATGTCTCATACATGTGTCATCTTTGTAAACAAAAAAAATATACATAAAATACATGTGTCATGTGTCAACTTTGTAAACAAAAACTTATTTATGTGTCAACTAATTAATTAGTGAATAAAAAAATTGCAATTAAATTACCAATTTAATCTCCATATATAAAATGTTGTATACAAAAGAATGAAAAAGGGGAAGAGATAGCAATTGTGTTCAATAAATAAATCTATTCAAGAGTTTGATTTCAATTTGGTCAATCTTATTAATTATGGAGAGGAATGTTAGGAGGAAATAAAATAAAACAAAATGTACTCTTTTCATTTTATGGAAAAATTCTTATTTCATCCTTAATGTCGCCCTTTCTTTTCGATCAACCTGGTCGATATTCCGCCGACATTTCGGATCAGCTGTCAGCTATCAAAGATCATACCGGTAAATTGCCGGTGACCGACGATGATGTTTCGGTAACGATATTTTTACCCAAATTATTTTAGAATATTATAATTATTATTTTGAGTGAGTTCGGTTCCTATAGTTTCGTCAAATTTTAACAAATTTAGATTTATGGTTATAATTTATCATCAATGGTTTACTAATAAAAATATAAATTTAGATTAATTGTCTATTAGATTTCTTAAAGTGAAATTCGGTAACAATGAACTTTTAGTAGCGTCACTACGTCGGTTTAAAATTACTATCTCAGTAAGCGACAGTAATCCAATAAGAATATTTCGATTATTTGAAATTCTATCAATAAAATATTTTAAGCAACACAAGTAGGCTAATGATACTTTAACGAGTCCAACGGTATATTCAATCTAAAATAACTATATTACCGATTTAGTATTATACGTACACTACAAAAAAAGAGTCCTTTACCGACGGATTTTTTCTACTGTAGCGACGGTTTTAACCGTCGGTATAACTATTAGCGACGGTCTTATAAAGCGTCGGAAAGGTGTTGTGAATACCACCGTTGCTACATTTAGGGACGGTTTTATGCGAGCGTCGGGGTAAGGTTTTTAATAGTGACGCTTTTCTAATGGCGGTTTAAACCGCCCCTAGAATCGATTTAAACAAAAAAAACAAAATTTACCGACAGAAAATTGGTCGGAAATTTAAAAGTTCAATTCCCAGATTAAATTATACCGACGAAATGTTTTGTCGCTAAATCCCTGTTTAGTAATTCCATATAATATTTTTTGGAATGTGCCTCAAAACTGTGATAGTGAACAGCTACTAAAGTTGAACTAGCTTAATCTTTGCTATGGGACAATGTCGTCTCATCTTCACTGCTGCTTCTAGAAAGATTATACCCCTCTTCAATCCCATTCTTCCATGTGTGTCTTTTGTTCTTGAAAGATGAATGCCCATGCTTCTCATCTTGCTAAAAAATCAGCACTAAGTCTATGCTGCACATAAATGAACACGGAAACGCTACTAAAGTATCACAACACAAAGCATCAAGGAATGTAGAGAATGAGGCTTACATGTGAAGTGAGCATTTTGCAAGAATTTAGAATTCCAATTCACATTGAATTCTGCTGCTATTTCATCAAGGAGCTCAAGTTTCATCCCTTTGTAGCAGAAACTGACACAAAACTCTCAGCAAACTGCATGTTTCATTTAACAAGTCAGCTGCAAATGAAACCTGAAACTACTAATCTATATTAGACTAGAGAATCTAATCTAATCTAATCTATTGCACCTGCTTATTAGTAAACGGTTCGAGACTGTTCCCGTATTGTTCAGTGAACACTTTTTGAAGGTCTCGTAGTTCCGGAATCAAAGGAACAGGGAAAAGTAGTAAAAGAATGCAGAAACAGAGGATTGAAAAGCTATGCTTCATTGACTCGTTCTTCTCTTATTTAATACAGCTAATTAATCATGCAAGAAAAGAAGCAAAAAACTCAGAATTAGAAAACCAAACTTTTGTTAATATTTGATAAGCATCAAGTCACCTTGTCTTCCTTGTTTCGCCCTTTCTAATTTGTGTTGTGGCAGACGTGCACTGCATAGATACCCGTAAAAATGAGCTCTAAACTCCTAAAGATCATTAAGCTATTAATTGTATAGATGAAATTGAGAAAGATACAGTGAAATTTGCCAGTCTAGAGAATGGAACTTACCAAACAAATAATAACTTAAAAGCATGAGGTTAAGTGGATCAACTGTGTCCATTTAAGCTGCAGATAAGTTTCCCAAGCATGAGGTCTGATTACGGACCTTGATGACAAAGAACCAAAGTATAAATGAGAGGTCGATATATATATAATAATCGATAAAGTAAAATGGAATACGTGGACATATTGCCAGTTGAACAAGACAACTTAGCTTAGACCAATTGAATGAATACCCTTTGTATTTACAAGAGAAGCTGTCATCCCAAATATCCTAGGAAGATCGGAACCTCCAGATTTGAAGTAGAGGTGATAGAACTCCTAGAAATATAGTGAAATTTGCGAAATGAAGTGGATAGTTACTCGAAAAATCAGTATCATAAGAGGAAGAGAAAGACGACTCACTTGCAAAATGAATGCGCAAGGGGCTCTACCTTTGGCATGATGACATTCGTCGAATATCAGAACCAATAAGTTGCAACTCAGTAATTATGCTATACAAAGCATATCAAATTCATGGATTGATACCGTTGATCCAAAATCAGCAATTCAGCCTTCTGATCCATACTTAGTTCTTTAATTTTGATTCCCGAAACAGATATAGCCACTGCCTTTGCGAATCCTGTCAAAACAGAACTGCCTGACGAAAAAAATTAACTTTCTTGTACAATCAATATGAAAATCAGCAACAAGGTGTTGCATAATTACCCTAAAATGAGAGAATTTTACAAAAATAAGAAACTCAATTCAAGATATGAATTGGACTTTATACTCAAAAAAGTGAACAAAGAAAGAAAGAAACCTGAATCCACAAGTGAGTGAGGTTAAGGAAGCAGTTCGCCATTGCCAAGGCCATCTTTTAAGTATCGACCAGCATAATCCACTTCCCTAAAACAGATATATACTTATTAATCTCATTTGATACTAGAATTCCGTAGTTAAGAAGAAAAATCTAAATGAGCAATAGCAAACTGAGATTGATGTAAGGATAGTGCAGACCATGATTTGGGTTGAACAAAGATAGAGAAAGGGGAAGATTGAGCCCTTCTGAATATCAATTGGAGCTGCCAGAGATCCATAAAGGAGGTTTGAGTATCCATGGTTTGCTGAAAAACAATAAAAAATTCTATAAAAATTATACGGACTTTTAAACTTTTAATGTAAAAAAATAAAAAAATAAAAAATCAATTTAGCACTCATACATCATGAGAAACTATCACAAACATCCAGTGTCAATGAATTTTGGATCCGTCACTATATACAAGACATAATTGTAACTCTACATGTCAAACAAAACATAGAGAGAAATAAGTGAAGCCAAGCAATAGTACTTTGGTACATGTAATTTCAAGATTGATGTATACTATGTACCTTGCCAAAAGACTTGTTAATGCTCGCATGGAATGCGAGAGCTGGGCATTCCTTAGATAATATCCTCGACCACCCTTTTGTAGCCCAAGCCGGAACAAGATCACACTGATTGAGAGCATAATAACATTCAGCAAAAGTTACTCAAAGAACAAATAGATGAAGAAAAATCAAAACGTCAAACATAAAAATGTCTGACCTTGTTTAACAGAAGAATCATGTGTTTATGTTTGCAATGCTCTCTCAAATGCTTCTCTAAATGGTAGCATCTAGTGCCTTGGGGATCTCTGGCATCTAAAACATGTAACATATTGAAGAGAAAAAAGTTGCAGAATTATTCTTCCAAACAACCTAATGGATTCTTTAAAAGAGAGAGAGTGAGAGAAGAGCCAAAAAAACTGAATGTAAATGGCATTTTGATTTCAAACTTTTTTATCAAGATAGAACAGTTATAGCTCCATATGCCTGCAGCTAAAAGCTTTGGGCGCTTCCTCTTTCTCTTTGGTCCAAATGCATCCCCAAAAGGCTCTATATCAAGAAGATGCACTCTGGCTTGCTTCACAGATTAAACATAAAAGTAAGGCATTTCAGAACATAAATCCTAGTAATTGTATGACTATTTATATTGTCTCTGTAGGTTCCCTATAACTACTAAAAAACATCAAATTATCTTAGTTTCAAATATCACCATATGAGAGCTCCACATCTAAAAATGAAATAAGAAATAAAGAGGATAAATAATACCTTCTGATGGTCATTTAAAAGGGACAGTGGCAGCTTTCTCTCCTTCAATATGACATTATAGGGATTTTTCATCCGGTCTTGGAGCTCTTCACGGAAGAATTCAAGCTCTTTCTGATTTACAACCCTCGCATTTCCTGCAATAAATCTAGTAATTAGATATTCCAGGCCATTCAATTCTACAAGATTATGAAAAAAACAAAAATTACATGGTAATAGTGAAACAACTGTGTCTGTACAAAGTTGTCCAAATAAATAATGTTGAACTACGCTTCGAACGATCAATCAACCACACAGAGAAACAAAGTACACAAAGATCACAGATTGGATCTTGAAACAACAATCAAAAAGAATACACACAGAATTTACCCTGGTTCGGCTTAACTGCCTACATCCAGCAACTTCACTAATCAATGGAGATTACAACAAGATTGAAACAGTTTCTCCTTTTCCAGAAACTCTCGTGTTTTCCCAATCCCCAATTCAGATCATCACAGTGTACACTTATGACTTAGTCTAAGAATCTCTCGTGTGAAACTACTTCCCAACCCAGACCTTTTATAGCCTTTACAAAGTTGTGAAAATACCCAAAATATCCTTACTCAAAAAAGTACAAATTCAGCAAGACCTACTGACCAGTGGTAACACAGCAAGACCATGTTGACCTGTATTATCACCTCAGTACCATGCTGACCACAGCCATGCTGACTTGATAACTCAGCATTCCGACTTCTTGATTTTACTCTTGCTGACGGGTTGACTTACAATTACGCTGACTTGTTGACTCAGCATCATTATCAGCAAGTGATAGAAAACAACGACTTACAATCTCCACCCTGTCTTTCTATTCACTCCATCAACTAGTGAAGAAAATACACTCAAGGACCACTGACCATCCTAACCAGTTTCAAGCAATGTTCAAATTTATTACTTGAAACAGATTTGGTCAGCATGTCGGCTGGGTTATCCTCAGTTCCCACTTTCACCACCTGAACAGTACCAGTGCTAATCACATCCCTGACGAAATGCATTCTCACATCTATATGTTTGGATTGCTCGTGAAAAACTTGATGTTTTGACAGATGTATAGCTCCTTGGCTATCACAGTAAATCTTCAAACCATCAATCTGTGTCACTCCAAGTTCCGTTAAGACTCCTCTCAGCCACATAGCTTCTTTTACTACCTCTATAACAGCAATAAACTCAGCTTCGGTTGTTGACAAAGTCACAACTGACTGTAGACTTGCCCTCCAACTTATTGCAGTTCCAAACACAGTGAATACGTACCCGGTTTGGGATTTTCTGGTGTCAATGCTACCAGCATAATCAGAATCAACAAAACCTGCTACATCATCCACTAGGGCTTCAGCTCCACCATAACTCAAACCTTTACTCAGTGAGCCTTTGACATACCTCAGCACCCACTTCACCGCTGACCAATGAGCTCTTCCTGGATTTTCCATGAACCTGCTGATGAGACTCACAGCATGAGCCAAATCTGGACGTGTACAGACCATCGCATACATTAGACAGCCTACAACACTCGAATATGGCACCCTCTCCATGTCTTCCTTTTCCTCATCAGTTTGAGGACTTTGCTTACTGCTCAGCTTGAAGTGACTTGCAAGTGGAGTGAGAACGGCCTTTGAATTCGTCATACCAAAACGTTCTAACACCTTGCTCAGATAAACTGACTGACTTAGGAATAGCTTCTTTCTTCCTCTGTCTCGAGAAATTTGCATCCCTAAAATTTTCCGTGCTGACCCGAGATCCTTCATCTCAAACCGTGTGTTTAGTTGTGCCTTTAACTGATTTATGGCTGCTTTGTTTTGACAAGCTATAAGCATGTCATCAACATATAACAAGAGATAAATCTTAGAGCCATCACTAAGGTCTCTACTATACACACACCAGTCATAACTAGACCTATGAAAGTCCTGACTTATCATAAACTCATCGAACTTCATGTACCACTGTCTAGGGGACTGTTTCAGACCATATAGAGACTTCTTAAGCAAACATACCCGCTGGTCTTTATCTCCTATTTCAAAACCCTCTGGTTGTTGCATATATATGACCTCATCCAGGTTTCCATGAAGAAAAGTTGTTTTGACATCTAACTGTTCTAATTCTAGATCAAAACGAGCTACAAGAGAGAGAATAATCCTGATAGACCTATGTTTAACAACCGGTGAATAGATTTCATTAAAGTCTATACCTTCCTGCTGAGTAAACCCTTTGGCCACCAACCTAGCTTTAAACCTAGGTTTCTCTACACCAGGTATCCCTTCCTTTCTTTTAAACACCCACCTTGAACCGACCAACTTCTTATCAGGAGGTTTATCTACCAAAATCCAAGTTTCATTTTTATCAAGGGATTTTATCTCATCCTTCATAGCGTTAAGCCACTGTTCCTTGTCAACCGAATTCACAGCTTCCCTATAGGTTACAGGTTCAGACTCTTGTACTTCCTTAGCAACACTAAATGCATAAGCTACAAGGTCCTCAAAACCATATCTAACCGGGGCCCTAGGGACTCTTCTTTCACGGTCTCTAACAAGTGTATAGCTTTGACTGGACTCAGTATCATTACCATCACTGACTTCTTGCTCGGTTTTACGGGTGTTTTCACTATTTTTTTCAAGCTCCACCTCATTCTTAACACTCTCAAGGTTTTGAATGGACTTAGGACTACTCGGTTCTAACTGAGTTTTTTCTTGGTTTTTCCGATAAGGAAAATCCATCTCATTGAACACAACATTTCTGCTGACTATGGATTTCTTATAACCAGATTCTAGGCACCACAACTTATAGCCCTTGACTCCTATAGGGTAGCCTATAAAAACACATCTTAGAGCCCGAGGTTCTAATTTTCCCTGTCTAACGTGTGCAAAAGCTGAACAACCAAACACTCTAAGTTTTTCATAATCCTCAGGGTGATCAGACCACATTTGCATAGGTGTTTTAAAACCTATAGCAGATGATGGGCACCTATTGATTAGGTAACACGCAGTTTGCACTGCTTCAGCCCAGAAAGACTTAGGGAGACTGGATTGGATTAACATGCACCTAACTCTTTCTAGGATAGTCCTATTATACCTCTCTGCTAGGCCATTCTGCTGTGGAGTTCCAGGAACGGTATGATGTTTAGTTATACCTGACTTCTTGCACAAAGTGATGAAATCTTTGTCAAGAAACTCCAAACCATTGTCGGTTCTCAACCTTTTGATTTTCTTTCCTGTTTGGTTTTCCACTAACACTTTCCAATCCTTGAACGTTTGCAAAGCCTCATTCTTATGAGCTAGAATATAAACCCATACTCTTCTAGAGTAATCATCAATAAGAGTCATAAAATAGGTCCTCCCACCATGAGACTTAGTTCTTGTTGGCCCCCATAGGTCAGAGTGAATGTACTCAAGAATGTCCTGGGTTCTATGTATTGCTGACTTAGGAAACTTGACTTTACTAGACTTCCCTAAGACACAGTTCTCACAGAAATCTATCTTTCCTATGTGATCTTTACCAAGACAACCCTGCTTCCTAAGTTCATGTAAACCAACTTCACTCACGTGACCTAGTCTAAGGTGCCAAAGATTGGTTCTATCAGTTTTAGACTCGGTGAGATTTGCGGTAGAGACTAACACAATACTACCTAGGAGTGTCTATAGGCCATTACTCATGGTACCTTTCATAACAACTAAAGGTCCTCTAGATATCCTTATGATACCCCCTTCGGCTCTATAATTGTATCCTTGTTTATCAAGCGTACCCAAAGAAATTAAATTTCTTTTCAGTTCTGGCACATACCTCACACCAGTCATAATCCTTTCTTGACCATCGAACATCTTCAGCCTAATGGAGCCTTGACCCAGTACCTTGCACAACTTGTTGTTGCCTAGAAGAACCCTCCCACCTTCCTCTTGAAAGTCTTCGAACCACGTCCTGTTGGGAGTCATATGGAACGTACATCCGCTGTCCAAGATCCAGTCAGTGTTTGGATCTTTATCAGTGACAGCAAGGACCTCAGCGCTCTCATAACCTTCTTCTACCACAGCGGCTTCGCCTTGATCTTTAGGCTGACCTAGACTCTTGTTCCTCTCAGGACAGTTTTTCCTGAAATGTCCTTCCTTATGGCAGTGAAAACACTTGTAGACCTTGCCTTCTTTATTGCTTGAGGATGTAGTTTTGGACTTTTTCCCGTTCTTGTTCTTTGGCTTGTGAGAGTCCTTTTTCTCAGACCTTCCACGAACAAACAATCCTTCTGCAGCTTCAGTGTTGGTGTTGGCCTCAATCTGTTTTGACTTTAGCGCCATCAGAACTTCTTCCAGACTTAGTGTTTCTCTAGCGTACTTCATGGTTTCAACAAAATGACTGAAAGACTGGGGTAAAGAATTCAAGATCATTATGGCCTGATCTTCATCTTCAATCTTTACCTCTATGTTCTCTAGGTCAATTATGATCTTTGAGAAATCATCAAGATAGTCTTCAACTGGCTTGTCCTCGTTCATCTTGAAGCCGAAAAGCTTTCCCTTAAGATAAACCCGATTGGTGAGTGTCTTCGTCATGTACAACTGTTCAAGCTTGAGCCAAACCCCAGCAGCTGAGGTTTCCTTCGAAACTTCTCTTAGCACTTTATCGCCAAGATACAGGAGGATCGTACTGTAAGCCAATTCAAGAAGATCTTCTTTCTCCTCCTTCGTCATTGTCGCCGGAAATTCCTTCTCGCCCTTCAGAGCCTTCGCAACCTTCATTTGAACCAAGATTGCCTTCATTCTCTGTCTCCATAGAGCAAAATCTCCCTTACCATTGAAACGCTCGATCTCGATCTTTGTAAAACCCATTGCTCTGTTCTTGATTAGCTCTGATACCAATTGTTGAACTACGCTTCGAACGATCAATCAACCACACAGAGAAACAAAGTACACAAAGATCACAGATTGGATCTTGAAATAACAATCAAAAAGAATACACACAGAATTTACCCTGGTTCGGCTTAACTGCCTACATCCAACAACTTCACTAATCAATGGAGATTACAACAAGATTGAAACAGTTTCTCCTTTTCCAGAAACTCTCGTGTTTTCCCAATCCCCAATTCAGATTATCACAGTGTACACTTATGACTTAGTCTAAGAATCTCTCGTGTGAAACTACTTCCCAACCCAGACCTTTTATAGCCTTTACAAAGTTGTGAAAATACCCAAAATATCCTTACTCAAAAAAGTACAAACTCAGCAAGACCTACTGACCAGTGGTAACACAGCAAGACCATGTTGACCTGTATTATCACCTCAGTACCATGCTGACCACAGTCATGCTGACTTGATAACTCAGCATTCCGACTTCTTGATTTTACTCTTGCTGACGGGTTGACTTACAATTACGCTGACTTGTTGACTCAGTATCATCATCAGCAAGTGATAGAAAACAACGACTTACAAATAACTATACTTCAATTAACATATTTTCAATATATAAGAAACAATTGGACCAATCAACACAGCAGAAAAAGGGTGAAAAATACATGTCAACAAGTTCTTGTGCTGAGAAAGCTCACCAAACCAGCGACGATCAGGTTGGATGCGCGTGTTTGGCAGCTCCTTGGACTTATAAATCGCTCAATTACACAACGATTATTAATTTACAAATATTGAAACCAATAAATCAACAAGCAGCAAAGACTAACCGAGAATGGAAGCCACCAATAACTCAGTCGGCGAACGCATCTGAACGGTGACATCGTGGTTTACTGAACACCTCAATCCAGCGGCTAGTAGCCATTGCGGCGACACGAACTGAGGCAGGAGGTGAGACGGGTGGAGAGCTGCAAATGGCGTTCAGTTGAGGTGTGAAGAACCGTGAGAAGTCGGCGAAAGAGGAAGTAGAGGGGTGAGGGAGAGATAACATGGAATTGGCCGGTTAGGTTTAGGGCAAAACAGTTCTCAAATTAAAGGAGGCTATTTCTGGAGTGGGTTGGGCTTCATGAAAATTTAGCCCAAAACAACTCTCTGATTAAAATAAGGTATTTTGCATATTTTGTAGCTACATTTAAATGATGTGCTGCTATTAAAGTGTTGGGAAAGAACACTTTTTTTGTAGTGGTAGGATAATCCTTGGAAAGTTCAAAAAATTTCACTTGGAACTGGGATTAGAAAACAAGTCCTTTGCGATGCCCACATGCCTCCTTGCTGTTTCTGCTCACCTTCTACTGTCAAAAGCTTGGGCATCTCATTCTCACTATCCTTCTCCCAGTTCGCTAGATTTACCTGCAAAATATATGTAGAAGGCACAACTCCGCACAATAAGAAACTACAATGCGAAACTACATAAATGAAATAACATTAAAATAAAAATTGTAGATGATACTCCTCCATATCTCTCTCGTATTGTTCCAATCTTCCAAGCAACTTTTCTAATTCAACAGCAACCTTTTCCTGGTAAGAATCATGTTGTAGCTTCCCTTGATCAACCAAATTCCAATAGCGAGCTAGAATCCCTGGACGAATCATTTCCACTTCATAATTCAAGCCTAAATAGTAGAGGAAGTTCGAATAAAATTTAAGCCAAAGAGAGAAAATGAGGATGGAACAAGGATATATAACTACCCCCTGATTGGAGGAAAGCAGAGAAAGATCATCACAGTGGAAGCGAACTATATTGATTTGAAACTGATTGGAGGTTAATCTTGATTGAGAAAACCCTAGCGATATAAGAGATGAAATTGAGGATAATCTCCTCATTGTATTCCAGGATTTTCCCTTACTCTTCTTCTCCCCCTCGAGACTGCAATTGTAATTGTAATTGTAAACAGGAACTTAGGTGACGTGGCTACTGAATGATAAGAAACGTGGACGAATCAAACTACCGTGACGTGGAAGAACACCAGCCAATCAGCTAATTTTTACCAAACACATCTACACAAACAGCTAGTCAAATCAGCTAATGTAATCAGCTAACAACTAACAGTTAATTCCCAAACAGGGCCATTATGCACTTGTGCATAAAGTAATAGGATGACTACAAAGCATTCCACGGTTGCGCATAATATAATAGTTTTAAATACAAAAATAGATTCTAGGTATTAAAATGTAAACATGGTAAAATTCGGATATAAAAAATATATTATACTTTCAGGACTGGTTTGATCATAGGTTTAATTTGACATTTCGTGCCAACTTAAAGAACTGAGTTGATACTTAAGAATTGATTTGAGCCGAATTGACCTTTCATGCTAATTTGACCCTTTATTCTATTTTTATTAGATTATTCAACCTTAAACAAAAAAATATGTTAGTAGTTTTTTTTAAGAAAAAATATCTTAATAATTAAATCAATTTTATTTCTCACAAATGGGTGCCAACCTAGTTGGGATGTCTAGCCACTTTATCGTGTCCCAATCTTTCATGCAAAAAAATATCAATTAGTTAAGCTAGAACTTTCGGGACAACCCCTAGGCAATTCGCTCCTTAAGTGACCTCATAAGCCGATGGTGGTGTTTATACTTGAAACTCTTATTGACAAAACTCGGATGGAAGGGCTTGGGAGGAAGTTTTTGTTTGGCAACTGCTTTGTATACTCGGGGTCACAACGGTGGTCTTGTAATAATGTGGAAATGGTCAAATGGAATCTCGATTACTTCTTTTTCTTACCATTACATTGAACTAGCTATCAGGCATCTGGTAAGGGGGTGATTGGTGTCTAGTTGACTTTTATGGTTTTGCTGATAGGAGTCGTCATTGGGAGTCATTGAAACTTCTTGATCATATTGCTAATAGCTCTATTTTACCATGGTATATCATCACAGATTTTAATTGCATCCTTACGGATGAGGAGAAATTAGAAGAGCCTATTTATCCGTCGTCTTTAGTTTCACAGTTTTCTGAGGTGATCTTGTCTAATGATCTTCCTGAGCTCCGTGTGAGATGTAGCTCTTTTACTTAGTGATATCGGAATATTCAATTACTCTCTGTTTGCTTGCTTCAGGTCAACTGAGAATGAACAACACGGTCAGACAGGGGTTGGAATCCGGTAAACCCTCTTTGATGCTTAAGTTAGTGATCAGAATACTTAACTTGGAAGCAGTTTAGTAGTAATGTATTTTAAAGAATTGTGTACTTGTGGTGATGATTTACATGCTATTTATAGATAATTGTTTACCTTTTGGTTTGTGCCTACACGTGTCAACATATTATAGGTTCGAACCCTATAATTCCGTAATATACAGAGTTGAGTGTGTCTATTGATATCCAAAGCTCCTTTCCATCATTTCTTCCAGAAAGGTCTTTATGGATGGGTTGGCTTAACGTTATGGCATTTAATGGGCCTGGGTTTGTTCGGTTAAGCCATGACGTTATTCAATACCCTATCACTTGGGATAGGGGAAATGCTCTGATCACTTCGAGAAAAGCTCAATCCAGCATTTGGTTACATAAATTTGATAAATACAAGCTTGGAAAAAAATGTGACGGCTCTTGATGAGGACTTTGTCTACCTTTGACGGGACTTTATCTGCCCTTGATGGAACTTTGTCTGCCCTTTGGCGGGACTTTGTCTGCCCTTGATGGGACTTTGTCTGCCTTTTATAGGACTTTGTTTACCCTTTGGCGGGACTTGGTCTGCCCTTGATGGGACTTTGTCTGCCCTTTGGTGGAACTTTTTTCTTTAAGGGGAATGTTTCCCCCGTCTTCTGCCTGAAGACATTTATGTTGTCTGTGAACTTTGCAAACAAAATGATAAACACCTTTAATAACAAAGATTAGTTTATTTAATGGGGCAATGTCCTTGCCTTTATTATAATGGATACCAGTCTTTCTGACAGCCTCTCCCCCTTGTACTTTGTGCGTTAGTACTGAAAGAACTTCAGAAATGGGACATACCCTGTGTATTATTAAAAGATTGTGGTAAGGCATAAAATCTATATTCACTTACCTTGGGGGTCAATGGCTTAATCCATGAAACATACTTTATGGCGAAGGACTGTTTGCATTAGCCTTGTTGGCAAATTTCATGTATGATGCAATGTCTTTTTATGGAATTTTTAGTTTATCTTGGAATCTACTTAGTAATTCCTTCATGTTAGTCCCTGACTCTAGAATGAACTTAGTCAAAGGATAAAATCAAGTAAGTATTATATGCCAAACAAATTCATTATAGAATTTTAAATGTGCTTTTCTTAATAATAATACCATGTATAACGGTCATAATCATAAAGATAACTAGTGCATATAAATATCATAATGAATTTTTAATAATGAATAATCATAATGATAATGTTTAAAAACAATGTCTTTTTGCATTGTAATGCACATTATCACAAGATAATAAATTTATTTTAAATATGATAAAAATTATAACCTTCAATATTGGGTAAGATATAGTTACTATTTACTTGTAACTAAAATTATGCTATAACACATTAATGGAATTCATAGATCATCAAAGCCTCGTTTGGAGGAAGTGCAGTTAAAGTAAGGCAAGTGATGGTTTAATAACGTAGTTATATATAAAATTAATCTTATATCATTTTATTTGTATAAATAAAATAAAAGACAAAGGATAATTTTGGAAGAAAAAGACATGTACCATGTTTCTCCTCCAATTCGGGTGTAAGGAAAATTATCCAAAATTCACCCTCACCTACGTTCAAATTCCATCATCCAAACAATCTCTAAAGCAATCTTATGTATATCCTAAGAATTTTGCATAAATTAATATCTCATTCGAAACTGACATTTGCACTTTTTTGTAGTTAGATCATGATATGAAAGTTTTGTTTATCCAATTTGGTAACTCATCATCCCATAATGGCTTTAATAGTTAGGGACAATTATAGGATACTCACAAATAGACTCAATATTTACAAGTCCCTTATGTTGGTAAAAGAAAGGGAAAATTACAAAACTGGGTCAAATGGGAGGCCCATTTACATATTTAACCCATTTACTAATCCTACTACATATCTAGACTGATTTTGTGTGACTTTCCCATAATACCCTCAATATTTACGCGCGGCTCGCTCTATCCCGTCTGACTTCGCATATTCGACCATATGTGAAGCCTGCGAAGCTGATGTTTGTATTTACTTAATGAATTTAGTTCGCATATGCGAAGCCTGCGAAGCTGAAGTTTGTTTTGCTTGATGAATTTAGTTCGCATATGCGAATGCTGGATATGACTTGAAGCTAATTCGCGAAGTAGTATATAACAAAAAATGGCAAACAACAACGGATTCTAACATTAAAATCATAACATTATCAAAATTTACAAGAAGATTGCCACAATAACAACATTCAAAACATAATATTATCAAAATTTACAACAAGATTGCCACAATAACAACGTTCAAATCATAACATTATCAAAATTTACAAAAAGATTGCCACAATGAACTCTCCTAACGAATCATTTCAGAGTGAACATAACTAATCCGGTACCAATCTTGAAATGGATGAGTAATCTTGGTGGGCACCGTGAGACACATCCATCCCAAAAGGTCTTCCAGACCTTTTGGGATGGACGTGTCCCACGGTGCACACCAAGATTACTCATCCGATTCAAGATTGGTACCGGATTAAGTTAGGTCCACTTTGAAGATTGGCACCATGGGATGGACGTGTCCTATGGTGCACCCCAAGATTGACAAAACCTCTCCTAACCCAACACTTTAGGAGTGAATGTGTCAGTCTTGGGGAAGTTCATCCCTATACAAGAAGGAAAATCATCTCCCATGCAACCCAGTACGCCGCCTTCCAGAAAGGGATATTACGTATTCAACCATCTACAGAAAAAATTAATCGTCTTAGACATGGAAAAAGATGATTTTGGCTTCGCGAAATGAAGATTAGCGAAGCATGCGAATGTAAATGTGCAGGGTTTTACTTCACATATCGATGCTTTCGCGAAGTCTGTGAGGTCAGAAACGTGACTATCTACGTCGCATATCGATGCTTTCGCGAAGTTTGTGAGGTCTGAAACGTGAGGATCTATTCGCAAACTTCGTGAACTAATTGATTCACGAGGTAGATCCATACGTTTCAGACGCTTTCTCTTCGCATATCTTCGCAAAATCAACGATTAACGAAGTAGATCGTCACTTTCCAGGCTCGTTCTCTTCGCAAAGCTTAGCGAAACCATCGATTGCGAAGTGAATTCTTGAAAAAAACGCAGAAAAAAAACAGATAGTTACATTTTTCGCCCCTTTCACCCCCAAAAGCGACAATAACAATATGATAACATGGGAAGAACGAAAGAAATAACGTAGAAAAACCATTTCTTTGATGGTAACAAGAAGAAAGAAACCAAGCAACGAACAGGAAGATGAAAACCATGGCTTCGTTTTTTAGGGTTGGGAAGTTGTAGAATCAAGAGATGAAGAGAGGAAAAAGAGAAATTCATTGTGATTTTGACTAAATGGTGCAGATTTCGTGCAATTTAAAGGAAGAAAGGAAGATCAAAAGTCTTGAAATCATTAATGCAGGAGCAACTTTTCGCATAACCAAGGAGATAGGGGGAGCGACGATTCGCGAGTGGTGGAAGTGGGAAGGTTAGGGGTATTATGGGAAAGTAGATATGTAGTAGGATTAGTAAATGGGTTAAATATGTAAATGGGTCTCCCATTTGACCCAGTTTTGTAATTTTTCCTAAAAGAAATTCTAACAATGTCAAAATAAACAATTTTTATATGAATAGACACATCCTTGTAAAAAATAGATGAATTAACTGTTTGACAAAACAATAATTAAAAACATAAACTTGTAATATTTTAAATTAAAAATACCATATATGATAAAAGCCATAAATAGATGATGGTGAATTGTAAAAAAAAACAAATATGATTTTCTTTGTAATTTATTCTAATAATTATATGCATATTCATTTAAAAGACTGATCAGACCTAAATCATCTCTAATTACACGAGCCCTTTTATGATATTTTAATATCAAATGACAAAATCACCTTGAATGGATGAATTTTTTTTTATAAAATCCGAAGATTACGGGTTTTATATATGCGTTTTGTACTTTTTTTTTGAATCAGAACATGCGTTTTGTACTAATTTAATGATAATAGCCTATTACACCCGTGATGCATAAAAATACGAGGCATATTAAGCATACAAGATTTAATGAAAGATTTATCCTTATGACTTCATCTTTCACGGTTTATTAGATTTATCATAATAACATGTAATGATATTCATAACACTTCATAAGGGTGAGGAATTTCAAATTTCTTTAATGGAACAAGAAAGGGGAGGAGACTTATCTTGTTTATCATAAAATTAATCCAGATTTAATGTAGAAAACTCTTTCCCACCAATATATAGAGAACCCTATCTTTAGATAAATTTGTTTGTATTGATTGAGTCAAGGTTTGAGATTTGACTCCATTATTTTATTCTTTGTGAAACTCCACAGACATTCTATGTTTGTTGTGTAAATCCTATTAATCTTATGATTCCACGATCACCGCACCAATTGATAACTTGTGAAAAAAATCCTAGATCGGAGTCTTTCCCTATGAGGCACCGTTGGGATCGGTGGGTACACTCCGATGCCTAAGTCAGTAATATTGTTGAGAGAATAATCAGTAATCACAGATTAGGGTTAGAATATTGTGTGTGTACCTTTAATCCTAGGAAGCTGGGGTATTTATATGCAATTTTGTAACAATCGCATTAATCCCCTTTATTATCCTTGAATGTGGGTTTTGATGTTACTTTAGTTATACTTGAGGGTTTCAGTATTAATTGAGTCGTTAGTATGATTAATTTTGGGGGTTTCTCCTTGATAATGGTTCAGAGACCCCTACATAAATCATGCATTAATTATCATTAATTCCATATTAATCATGCATAAATCTCACTTTTATAGGAAATAATGGTTTGTCATTAGTTCTATTAATTTTTCCTTTATTACTCATTCTAGAATAATTTGGGTTGTTATCAGATGCCCCCTAAAGGTATAAAAAACTCTTTAGTGCTGTCTAAAGTGTGTTTTATATTTAATGATTTTCCATTAAAATATTTCTCCGAACCAGTAGGAATGGGACACGTTATTTAAATTTTATAATCATCAAATAAGCCAATAAAAGTGCTCAAGTGTGTAGCCATTTGATAGGTTTTACTTTTGCCACTTAGGCATTCGCCTCGTGGGGCTTTTTCCTTCGTTCGCCATATTTTGCATTCACCACATCGGGCTTTTTCTTTTATTCTGCTTTTGAGTTCATTTTGTGAAGAATTTCGTTGTTTCTTGTCACGTCCGTGTCCAAAAATTTAAAGTATCTAAAATTAGATTATGTCATTATTGTGTTTAATTTAATGGTTTATGTGTAAATAAAAAAAATTAAGTAAATGTTATAAAACGTTGTAAATTAAAAGGATCAAAACCAATATTTTCCAATTACTAATACACTTACACGTAAGTAAGTTATATAGTTGGTTATAGTTGAAAACAAATTTCAAATTTATTTTATTAAAAGAAAAGAAAAGAAAAGGTGAAGAATAATTAAGAAAAATTAATTAATTTAAAGTAAATTAGTATTACATTCTTGTAATGTGAACCTACCCATCAAATTACTAACAATTTAGGTATTAGAATTATATATTTTATAAAATGGAAAATATAAAAAATATGTATATGTAATTTACGGATTCAATAACAATTTAGGTATTAGAATTATATATTTTATAAAATGGAAAATATAAAAAATATGTATATGTAATTTACGGATTCAATATATATATATATATAGTAATATATATATTAGAAATTTTTATTGACTCATTATATAGATGTTATTAATATTAGATGCATGAGATACACGTGTCATTCATGTGTCAATTTTGTAAACAAAAAAATATACATGAAATACATGTGTCATCCATGTGTCAATTTTGTAAACAAAAACATATTTATGTGTCAATTAATTAATTAGTGAATAAAAAAATTACAATTTAATTACTAATTTAATCTCCATAAATAAAATGTTGTATACAAAAGAATGAAAAAGGGGAAGAGATAGCAATTGTGTTCAATAAATAAATGTATTCAAGAGTTTGATTTCAGTCAATCTTATTAATTATGGAGATGAATGTTAGGAGGAAATAAAATAAAACGAAATGGACTCTTTTCATTTTATGAAAAAATTCTTATTTGATCCTTAATGTTGCCCTTTCTTATCGATCAACCTGGTCGATATTCGGCCGACATTTCGGATCAGCTGTCAACTATCAAAGATCATACCGGTAAATTGTCGCTGACCGACGATGATGTTTCGGTAACGATATTTTTACCCAAATTATTTTAGAATATTATAAGTATTATTTTGAGTGAGTTTGGTTCCTATAGTTTTGTCAAATTTAAACAAATTTAGATTTATGGTTATAATTTATCATCTATGGTTTACTAATGAAAATATAAATTTAGATTAATTGTCTATTAGATTTCTTAAAGTGAAATTCGATAACAATGAGCTTTTAGTAGCGTCACGAGTTTAATAGTGTAATCGGTCTAAATTAACTACGTCGGTGTAAAATTACTATCTCAGTAAGCGACAATAATGCAATAAGAATATTTCGATTATTTTAAATTCTATCAATAAAATATTTTAAGCAACTTTTATTGTTAGAGTTAAATTATAGAAAGACTAATATTGATATTTACCAACTACAGTTGGTATAAAGTAGAATATAAAATTTGTACCATAATTTGAATATAAAATTAATACAAGTAGACTAATGATATCGTAACACGTCCAACAGTATATTCGGTCTAAAATAACTATATTACCGATTTAGTATTATACGTAACTATTGTGGATAAAAGTAATAAATGTATATATTTAGTACTTTGAAAGAAATATATAATTAAAAGGATGCTAATTAAAATAATGTAAGACTAACATTACAAATAAAACGAAAACAAATGAAGCCATTAAGTATATCCTTTATAAAAATGCTATTTATTAACATCAAGTCTCTGTAAATAGATCTGAAGGGTAAACACCTTTTAGACTGTTACAAGTTCGTTATCCTTTCCCTTCATACCCGATGCCGATTAGGGTCGGGTGTGACATTTCTTTTATTCGCATGTTTGAACTTGAGAATATTTTTTAAGTGTTTAAACTTATCCCACCAAATTGCTATTAGAATAGATCTGAAGTGTTTAAACTTATTCCACCAAATCGCTAGGGTAGGTGGCCAGCCGTCCCCTAGGAAGCTTGCGATAAGCTTTAAGGATTTCTTTCTTTGAGAAAGATGTATCCGCCCTTCATAGGATTTTTAGTAATCACTTCTCTGAGAAGCAAATCTATCCGTAATGGGAATTTTTATTTTGAGATCCGCCATTTGAAGGGACTTTGTGTAAAATTCCTTCACGGGGAAGAGAATCTGCCCTTTGGAGGGACTTTGTGTAAGATTCTTTCACGGGGAAGAGAATCTGCCATTTGGAAAAGACTTATTATTGATAGAGTAAAAAATGTGATGCCCTGGTAAAAAATGTGACGCCTCTTGATGAGGACTTTGTCTTCCCTTGACGGGACTTTGTTTGCTTTTAGTGGAACTTTATCTGCCCTTGATGGGACTTTGTCTGCCCTTTGGTGGGACTTTATCTGCCCTTGGTGGGACTTTGTTTTCCCTTTGGCGGGACTTGGTCTGCCCTTGATAGGACTTTGTCTGTCCGTTGGCAGGACTTTATCTTCCCTTGATGGGACTTTCTCTGCCCTTTGGCTGGATTTTTTCTGCCCTTTGGTGGGACATTTTTCTTTAAGGGGAATGTTTCCCCCGCCTTCTGCCTGAAGAAATTTATGTTGTCTGTGAACTCTGCAAACAAAATGATAAACACGTTTGATATCAAGGATTAGTTTATTTAATGGGGCAATGTCCTTGCCTTTATTACAATGGATATCAGTCTTTTTGAGAGCCTCGTTAAAACTCGCCATTGTACTTTGTTGGTTAGTACTGAAAGAACTTTAGAAATGGGGCATACCCAATCTATTATTAAAAGATTGTGGTAAGGTATAAAAGCTATATTCACTTACCTTGGGGGTCAATAGCTTGATCTATGGAACATACTTTATGGTGAAGGACTATTTGCATTAGCTTTGCTGGCCAATAACATGTATGATGCAAATATCACTTTATGGAATTTTTAGTTCATCTTGGAATCTACTTTGTAATTCCTTTATGTTAGTCCCTGACTCTAAAATGAACTTAGTCAAAAGATAAAATCAAGTAAAAATTATACGCCAAACAAATTCATAATAGAATTTTAATTGTGCTTTTCTTAATAATAATGCCACGTATAACGGTCATAATCATAAAGATTACTACTGAACATAAATATCATAATGAATTTTTAATAATGAATAACCATAATTACAATGTTTAAAAACAATGTCTTTTTGCATTTTAATGTATATTATCACCCAAGATAATAAATTTATTTTAAATATGATAAAAATGATGACCTTCAATATTGGGTAAGATATAGTTACTATTTACTTGTAACTAATATTATGCTATCACGCATTAATGGAATTTATAGATCATCAAAGCCTCGTTTGGAGGAACTTCAGTTAAAGTAAGTGATGGTTTAATAACGTAATTATATATAAAATTAATCGTATATCCTTTTATTTGTATAAATAAAATAAAAGACAAAGGGTAATTTCGGAAGAAAAAGACGTACCATGATTCTCCTCCAATTCGGGTGTAAGGAAAATTATCCAAAATTCACATTCACCTACCTTCAAATGCCATCGTCCAAACAATTTCTAAAGAACTCTCATGTATATCTTAAGAACTTTGCATAAATTAATATTCTCATTCGAAACTGACATTTGCACTTTTTTGTAGTTCGTTCATGACATGAAAGTTTTGTTTATCCAATTTTGTAATTCATCATCCCATAATGGCTTTAATAGTTAGGGACAATTATAGGATACTCACAAATAGACTCAATATTTACAAGTACCTTATTATGGTAAAATAAATTCTAACAATATTTTTTTCAAAAAAAAAAACAATGTCAAAATAAATAGTTTTTATATGAATAGACACATCCTTGTAAAAAATGAGTGAATTAACTGTTTGACAAAACAATAATTAAAAACATGAATTTCTAATATTTTAAATTAAAAATACCATATATGATAAAAGCCATAAATAGAAAATGGTGAATTGTAAAAAAAAAACAAATATGATTTTCTTTGTAATTTCTTCTAATAATTATATACATATTCATTCAAAAGACTAATCAGACCTAAATCATATGTAATTACACGAGCCCTTTTATGATATTTTAATACCAAATGACAAATCACCTTGAATGGAAGAATTTTTTTTTATAAAATCCGAAGATTACGGGTTTGATACATGCATTTTATACTAATTTAATGATAATAGCCTATTACACCCGTCATGCATAAAAATACGAGGCATATTAAGCATACAAGATTTAATGAAAGATTTATCCTTATGACTTCATCTTTAACAGTTTATTAGATTTATCATAATAACATGTAATGATATTCATAATGCTTCATAAGTGTGGGGAATTTCAAAGTTCTTTAATGGAACAAGAAAGGGGAGGAGACTTATCTTGTTTATCATAAAATTCCAAATTTAATGTAGAAAACTCTTTCCCACCAATATATAGAGAACCCTATCTTTGGATAGATTTCTTTGTATTGATTGAGCCAAGGTTTGAGATTTGACTCCATTGTTTTGTTCTTTGTGAAACTCCGCGGACATTCTATGTTTGTTGCGTAAATCATATTAATCTTAGGATTCCACGATCACCGCACCAATTGATAACTTGTGAAAAAATACTTGACCGGAGCCCTTCCCTATGAGGCACCGTTAGGATCGGTCGTGGACACTCCGATGCTGGGGTATTTACATGCAATTCTGTAACAATCGCATTAATCCCTTTTATTGTCCTTGAATGTGAGTTTTGATGTTACTTTAGTTATACTTGAGGGTTTCAGTATTAATTGAGTTGTTAGTATCATCAATGTTGGGGGGTTCTCCTTGATAATGGTTCAGAGACATCTGCATTAATCCTCCATTAATTATCATTAATTCCATATTAATCATGCATAAATCCCACTTTTATAGGAAATAATGGTTTGCCATTATTTCTAATAATTTTCCTTTTATTCCTCATTCTAAAATAATTTGGGTTGTTATTAAGGTTCACTAATATTGTTATTATTATTATAAAAAACAGAATTCAATTAATTCATAACAGAAATGATGAGGGAGAAACATGTTACCATATTAACCAGGCTTTTGTTCATACCATTTAAGGAATGTCTACTCATACACAGCAGTGGCTACCAACAATAAGGTAAAAAATTTCTCACTTTGCCCATTTTTGCAGCTGTACATTTAGCAGGAAGTTACTCTCTCAGTTCAACATGATTATATAAACACCTTAGTATACTCTGTAACCTCAATTAGCTTTGGCATAATTCTTCTTTAAATTTCTGGGTAGCATAATTCTTCTTCAAGTTTCTGGTTAGCATAACTCTTCTGTAAGTTCAATGGCTTCAATTACGTTAGAGGAGCTTCACACCTTTCACGCAATGGATAGAGAGGTCTTCTCTCGAATGGTGTTTCATTTGATTGGAGATCCAGCAGGGTCGCTACTAGTCATGGCCATGTAGCTATGGCTCGAAGCAAATGGCTATAAAAACATTGTTATGAAGCTCATCGACCTATCAAATGTTTTGCTCAATGCCATTGCAAACGAAGCTATTTTATATGAAGACTGCTGAAAATGCAGGTGACACGCTGTGTCACCTTTGAGCAAAGTCTCTGCTTAAAATAATTTGGTTGACACATCATGTCACCTTTTTGACACGCAATGTCACCCTTATTTCAGCATCAAGCTGATTTCATCCTTGATTGGTTTAATTCTGAATTGTTCCCTGGTTTTTGCTATTTTACCCCATAATTTAATGACCCACATGTGCCTTATCCTCTATCTTTACCATATTACCCTTAAGTTTATTATATACATTTAGTTATAGGTGTTTACCTTTTATATAATTCATCAATTAGGTTTGAGATGCTATAAATGCATCTCCTTCTTTTTATAATGGTAACTTTCAATTAATATAATTTTCATTGTCTTCTTCATAAAGATTTTGTTAAGGTTTTTACCTTCAACAATGGAAAATTCCTATTTCCTGCGATTTTAGTCCGTAAAACCCGGGATTAACTCCTTCAAGTTTAACTTGAGAAAAACCTCTTCGTGAGTTTAAGATTAAAACTAACACATCCCAAGACTGATCCATATCAGTTGGTATCAGAGCCGATCATTTTCCTAACGGAGACTTCTTCAATAATGATTCAACTGAGTTTTTTACAAGCCATACAAGAGTATGATGCCAAGAGCCGTGAAGTCCTCCAAGCCGAAGCAAGGGAGATGGATTTTGAGCTTGCCCAGATGAGGAGAAAGACAAGAAATGATAAGGGAGAAACATGTTACCATATTAACCAGGCTTTTGTTCATACCATTTATGGAATGTCTACTCATACACACCAGTGGCTACCAACAATAAGGTAAATTTTTTGTCACTTTGCCCATTTTTGCAGCTGTACATTTAGCAGGAAGTTACTCTCTCAGTTCAACATGATTATATAAACACCTTAGCATACTTTCTAACCTCAATTAGCTTTGGTATAATTCTTCTTTAAATTTCGGGGTAGCATAATTCTTCTTCAAGTTTCTGGTTAGCATAACTCTCCTGTAAGTTCAATGGCTTCAATTACGTCAGAGGAGCTTCAAACCTAGCACGCAATGGATAGAGAGGTCTTCTCTCGAATGGTGTTTCATTTGATTGGAGATCCAGCAGGGTCGCTACTAGTCATGGCCATGTAGCTATGGCTCGAAGCAAATGGCTATAAAAACATTGTTATGAAGCTCATCGGCCTATCAAATGTTTTGCTCAATGCCATTGCAAACGAAGCTGTTTTATGTCTGAAATGTCTTGATGCAAACACAGTACCTTTATAAATATTAGCAGAAATCCCTCTCACCGCTATGATAGTGGAGAACGAAATTTCTTTATAAATGTTCCGCCTTAACAAGTTTTCGGCGATCACTAGAGTCAAGAATTTACTTAACTCTGTGTGTTCCAGGAGTTTCACTGACATATTGATGAGGACATCTCCAACATGGGACTGAAGGACGTCACCTATTTCCCCGAGGCTAGCGACACGGCCCAAGGAAATGCGAAGACTACTGAAAATGCAGGTGACACGCCGTGTCACCTTTGAGCAAAGTCTCTGCTTAAAATAATTTAGTTGACACACCGTGTCACCTTTTTGACACGTAATGTCACCTTTATTTCAGCATCAAACTGATTTCGTCCTTGATTGGTTTAATTCCGAATTGGTCCATGCTTTTTGCTATTTTACCCAATAATTTAATGACCCACATGTGCCTTATCCTCTATCTTTACCATCTTACCCTTAAGTTTATTATATATATTTAGTTATGGGTGTTTACCCTTTATGTAATTCATCAATTAGGTTTGAGATGCTATAAATGCATCTCCTTCTTTTTATAATGGTAACTTTCAATTAATATAATTTTCATTGTCTTCTTCATGAAGATTTTGTTAAGGTTTTCACCTTCAACAATGGAGAATTCTTATTTCATACGGTTTTAGTCCGTAGAACCCGGGATTAACTCCTTCAAGTTTAGCTTGAGAAAAACCTCTTTGTTAGTATTAAAACTAACACGTCCCAAGACTGATCCATATCAGTTGGTATCAGAGCCGATCATTTTCCTAACGGAAACTTCTTCAATAATGATTCAACTGAGTTTTCTACAAGCCATACAAGAGTATGACGCCAAGAGCCGTGAAGTCCTCCAAGCCGAAGCAAGGGAGATGGATTTTGAGCTTGGCCAGATGAGGAGAAAGACAAGAAATGATAATGGATAAACATGTTACCATATTAACCAGGCTTTTGTTCATACCATTTATGGAATGTCTACTCATACACACCAGTGGCTACCAACAATAAGGTAAAAAAATTGTCACTTTGCCCATTTTTGCAGCTGTACATTTAGCAGGAAGTTACTCTTTCAGTTCAACATGATTATATAAACACCTTAGTATACTCTGTAACCTCAATTAGCTTTGGCATAATTCTTCTTTAAATTTCTGGGTAGCATAATTCTTCTTTAAGTTTCTGGTTAGCATAACTCTTCCAATGGCTTCAATTACGTCAGAGGAGGTTCACGCCTATCGCGCAATGGATAGAAAGGTCTTCTCTCGAATGGTGTTTCATTTGATTCGAGATCCAGCAGAGTCGCGACTAGTCATGGCCATGTAGGTATGGCTCGAAGCAAATGGCTATAAAAACATTGTTATGAAGCTCGTCGACCTCTCAAATGTTTTGCTCAATGCCATTACAGACAAAGTTGTTTTATGTCTTAAATCTCTTGATACAAACACAGTACCATTTTAAATATCAGCAGAAATCCCGCTCACCGCTATGATAGTGGAGAACGAAATTTCTTTAGAAAAGTTCCGCTTTAACAAGTTTTCGACGATCACTAAAGTCAAGAATTTACTTAACTCTGTGTGTTCTAGGATTTTCACAGACATATTGATGAGGACATCTCCCACATGGGACCGAAGGACATCATTGATTTCCCCGAGGCTAGCGACACGGCCCAAGGAAACGCGAAGACGGCTGAAAATGCAGGTGGCACGCCGTGTCAGTAGGTGACACGCTATGTAAGTAGGTGACACGTCGTGTCACCTTTGAGCAAAGTCTCTGCTTAAAATAATTTGGTTGACACACCGTGTCACCTTTTTGACATGCCATGTCACCTTTATTTCAACACCAAGCTGATTTCGTCCTTGATTTGTTTAATTCCGAATTGGTCCCTGCTTTTTTCTATTTTACCACATAATTTAATGACCCACATGTGCCTTATCCTCTATCTTTACTATCTTACCCTTAAGTTTATTATATACATTTAGTTATAGGTGTTTACCCTTTATGTAATTCATCAATTAGGTTTGAGATGCTATAAATGCATCTCCTTCTTTTTATAATGGTAACTTTCAATTAATATAATTGTCATTGTCTTCTTCATGAAGATTTTGTTAAGGTTTTCACCTTCAACAATGGGGAATTCTTATTTCCTACGGTTTTAGTTCGTAAAACCCGGGATTAACTCCTTCAAGTTTAGCTTGAGAAAAACCTCTTTGTTAGTATTAAAACTAACACGTCCCAAGACTGATCCATATCAGTTGGTATCAGAGCCGATCATTTTCCTAACAGAGACTTCTTCAATAATGATTCAGCTGAGTTTTCTACAAGCCATACAAGAGTATGATGCCAAGAGCCGTGAATTCCTCCAAGCCGAAGCAAGGGATATGGATTCCTAGCTTGCCCAGATGCGGAGAAAGACAAGAAATGATAATGGAGAAACATGTTACCATATTAACCAGGATTTTGTTCATACCATTTATGGAATGTCTACTCATACACAGCAGTGGCTACCAACAATAAGGTAAAAATTTTGTCACTTTGCCCATTTTTGCAGGTCTACATTTAGCAGGAAGTTACTCTCTCAGTTCAACATGATTATATAAACACCTTAGTATACTCTGTAACCTCAATTAGCTTTGGTATAATTCTTCTTTAAATTTCTGTGTAACATAATTCTTCTTTAAGTTTCTGGTTAGCATAACTCTTCCAATGGCTTCAATTACGTCAGAGGAGGTTCACGCCTTTCACGCAATGGATAGAGAGGTCTTCTCTCGAATGGTGTTTCATTTGATTCGAGATCCAGCAGAGTCGCTACTAGTCATGGCCATGTAGCTATGGCTCGAAGAAAATGGCTATAAAAACATTGTTATGAAGCTCGTCGGCCTCTCAAATGTTTTGCTCAATGCCATTACAGATGAAGTTGTTTAATGTCTTAAATGTCTTGATGCAAACATAGTACCTTTTTAAATATCAACAGAAATCCCGCACACCGCTATGATAGTGGAGAACGAAATTTCTTTAGAAATGTTCCGCCTTAACAAGTTTTCGGCGATCACTAGAGTCAAGAATTTACTTAACTCTGTGTGTTCTAGGATTTTCACTGACATATTGATGAGGACATCTCCAACATGGGACCAAAGGACATCACCAATTTCCCCGAAGGTAGAGACACGGCCCAAGGAAACACGAAGACTGTTGAAAATACAGGTGACACGCCATGTCACCTTTGAGCAAAGTCTCTGCTTAAAATAATTTGGTTAACACACCGTGTCACCTTTTTCACATGCCATGTCAACTTTATTGCAACACCAAGCTGATTTCGTCCTTGATTTGTTTAATTCCGAATTGGTCCTTACTTTTGCTATTTTACCCTATAATTTAATGACCCACATGTGCCTTATCCTCTATCTTTACCATCTTACCCTTAAGTTTATTATATACATTTAGTTATAGGTGTTTACCCTTTATGTAATTCATCAATTAGGTTTGAGATGCTATAAATGCATCTCCTTATTTTTATGATGGTAACTTTCAATTAATATAATTTTCAATGTCTTCTTCATGAAGATTTTGTTAAGGTTTTCACCTTCAACAATGGGGAATTCTTATTTCCTATGGTTTTAGTCCGTAAAACCCGGGATTAACTCCTTCAAGTTTAGCTCGAGAAAAACCTCTTTGTTAGTTTAAGATTAAAACTAACACGTCCCAAGACCGACCCATATCAGTTGGTATCAGAGCCGATCATTTTCCTAACAGAGACTTCTTCAATAATGATTCAACTAAGTTTTCTACAAGCCATACAAGAGTATGACGCCAGCTGTAAAGTCCTCTAAGCCGAAGCAAGGGAGATGGATTTTGAGCTTGCCCAGATGAGGAGAAAGACAAGAAATGATAAGGGAGAAACATGTTACCATATTAACCTGGATTTTCTTCATACCATTTATGGAATGTCTACTCATACACAGCAGTGGCTACCAACAATAAGGTAATTTTTTTGTCACTTTGCCCATTTTTGCAGCTGTACATTTAGCAGGAAGTTACTCTCTCAGTTCAACATGATTATATAAACACCTTACTATACTATGTAACCTCAATTAGCTTTGGCATAATTCTTCTTTAAATTTCTATGTAGCATAATTCTTCTTTAAGTTTCTGGTTAGCATAACTCTTCCGTAAGTTCAATGGCTTCAATTATGTCAGAGGAGCTTCACACCTTTCATGCAATCGATAGAGAGGTCTTCTCTCGAATGGTGTTTCATTTGATTCGAGATCCAGTAGAGTCACTACTAGTCATGGCCATGTAGCTATGGCTCGAAGCAAATGGCTATAAAAACATTGTTATGATGCTCGTCGGCCTCTCAAATGTTTTGCTCAATGCCATTATAGACGAAGCTATTTTATGTTTGAAATGTCTTGATGCAAACATAGTACCTTTATAAATATCAGCAGAAATCCCTCTCACTTTTATGATAGTGTAGAACAAAATTTCTGTAGAAATGTTTCGCCTTAACAAGTTTTCGGCGATCACTAGAGTCAAGAATTTACTTAACTTTGTGTGTTCTAGGAGTTTCACTAACATATTGATGAGGACATCTCCAACATGGGACCGAAGGACATCACCAATTTCCCTGAGGCTAGCGACACGGCCCAAGGAAACGCAAAGACTGCTGAAAATACAGGTGACACGCTCTGTTAGTAGGTGACACGTCGTGTCACCTTTGAGCAAAGTCTCTGCTTAAAATAATTTGGTTACATACTGTGTCACCTTTTTGACATGCCATGTCACCTTTATTTCAGCACCAAGCTGATTTCATCCTTGATTGGTTTAATTCCAAATTGGTCCCTGCTTTTTGCTATTTTACCCCATAATTTAATGCCCCACATGTGCCTTATCCTCTATCTTTACCATCTTACCCTTCAGTTTATTTTATACATTTAGTTATAGGTGTTTACCCTTTATGTAATTCATCAATTAGGTTTGAGATGCTATAAATGCATCTCCTTCTTTTTATAATGGTAACTTTCAATTAATATAATTTCATTGCCTTCTTCATGAAGATTTTGTTAAGGTTTTCACCTTCAACAATGGGAAATTCTTATTTCCTACGGTTTTAGTTCGTAAAACCCGAGATTAACTCCTTCAAGTTTAGCTTGAGAAAAACCTCTTTGTTAGTTTAAGATTAAAACTAACACATCCCAAGACCGATCCTTATCAGTTGGTATCAGAGTCGATCATTTTCCTAACGGAGACTTCTTCAATAATGATTCAACTGAGTTTTCTACAAGCCATACAAGAGCATGCCGCCAAGAGCCGTGAAGTCCTCCAAGCCGAAGCAAGAGAGATGGATTTTGAGCTTGCCCAGCTGAGGAGAAAGACAAGAAATGATAAGGGAGAAACATGTTACCACATTAACCAGGATTTTGTTCATACCATTTATCGAATGTCTACTCATACACAGCAGTGGCTACCAATAATAAGGTAAAAACTTTGTCACTTTGCCCATTTTTGCAGCTGTACATTTAGCAGGAAGTTAATCTCTCAGTTCAACATGATTATATAAACACCTTAGTATACTCTGTAACCTCAATTAGCTTTGGCATAATTCTTCTTTAAATTTCTGGGTAGCATAAGTCTTCTTTAAGTTTCTGGTTAGCATAACTCTTCCAATGGCTTCAATTACGTCAAAGGAGGTTCACGCCTTTCACGCAATGGATAGTGAGGTCTTCTCTCAAATGGTGTTTCATTTGATTCGAGATCCATCAGAGTCACTACTAGTCATGGCCATGTAGTTATGGCTCGAAGCAAATGGCTATAAAAACATTGTTATGAAGCTCGTCGGCCTCTCAAATGTTTTGCTCAATGCCATTACAAACGAAGTTGTTTTATGTCTGTAATGTCTTGATGCAAACACAGTACCTTTTTAAATATCAGCAGAAATCCCTCTCAGCGCTATGATAGTAGAGAATGAAATTTCTTTAGAAATGTTCGGCCTTAACAAGTTTTCGGCGATCACTAGAGTAAAGAATTTACTTAACTCTATGTGTTCTAGGATTTTCACAGACATATTGACGAGGACATCTCCAACATAGGACCAAAGGACATCACCAATTTCCCCCGAGGCTAGCGACACGGCCCAAGGAAACACGAAGACGGTTGAAAATGCAGGTGACACGCCGTGTCAGTAGGTGACATGACGTGTCATCTTTGAGCAAAGTCTCTGCTTAAAATAATTTGGTCGACACACCGTGTCACCTTTTTGACACGCAATGTCACCTTTATTTCAGCAGCCAGCTGATTTCGTCCTTGATTGGTTTAATTCTGAATTGGTCCCTACTTTTTGATATTTTACCCCATAATTTAATGACCGACATGTGCCTTATCCTCTATCTTTACCATCTTACCCTTAAGTTTATTATATACATTTAGTTATAGGTGTTTACCCTTTATGTAATTCATCAATTAGGTTTGAGATGCTATAAATGCATCTCCTTCTTTTTATAATGGTAACTTTCAATTAATATAATTTTCATTGTCTTCTTCATTAAGATTTTGTTAAGGTTTTCACCTTCAACAATGGAGAATTTTTATTTCCTACGGTTTTAGTCCGTAAAACCCGGGATAAACTCCTTCAAGTTTAGCATGAGAAAAACCTCTTTGTTAGTTTAAGATTAAAACTAACACGTCCCAAGACCGACACATATCAGTTGGTATCAGAGCCGATCATTTTCCTAACGGAGACTTCTTCAATAATGATTCAACAGAGTTTTCTACAAGCCATACATGAGTATGACGCCAAGAGCCGTAAAGTCCTCCAAGCCGAAGCAAGGGAGATGGATTTTGAGCTTGCCCAGATGAGGAGAAAGACAAGAAATGATAATGGAGAAATATTTTACCATATTAACCAGGCTTTTGTTCATACCATTTATGGAATGTCTACTCATGCACAACAGTGGCTACCAACAATAAGGTAAATTTTTTGTCACTTTGCCCATTTTTGCAGCTGTACATTTAGCAGGAAGTTACTCTCTCAGTTCAACATGATTATATAAACACCTTACTATACTATGTAACCTCAATTAGCTTTGGCATCATTCTTCTTTAAATTTCTAGGTAGCATAATTCTTCTTTAAGTTTCTAGTTAGCATAACTCTTCCGTAAGTTCAATGGCTTCAATTATGTCAGAGGAGCTTCACACCTTTCATGCAATCGATAGAGAGGTCTTCTCTCGAATGGTGTTTCATTTGATTCGATATCCAGTAGAGTCACTACTAGTCATGGCCATGTAGCTATGGCTCGAAGCAAATGGCTATAAAAACATTGTTATGAAGCTCGTCGGCCTCTCAAATGTTTTGCTCAATGCCATTATAGACGAAGATGTTTTATGTCTGAAATGTCTTGATGCAAACATAGTACCTTTATAAATATCAGCAGAAATCCCTCTCACTGCTATGATAGTATAGAACGAAATTTCTTTAGAAATGTTCCGCCTTAACAAGTTTTTGGCGATCACTAGAGTCAAGAATTTACTGAACTCTGTGTGTTCTAGGATTTTCACTAACATATTGATGAGGACATCTCCAACATGGCACCGAAGGACATCACCAATTTCCCCGAGGCTAGCGACACGGCCCAAGGAAACACGAAGACTGCTGAAAATGCAGGTGACACGTCGTGTCAGTAGGTGACACGTCGTGTCACCTTTGTGCAAAGTCTCTGCTTAAAATAATTTGATTGACACACCGTGTCACCTTCTTGACATGCCATGTCACCTTTATTTCAGCACCAAGCTGATTTCGTCCTTGATTGGTTTAATTCCTAATTGGTCCCTGCTTTTTGATATTTTACCCCTTAATTTAATGGCCCACATGTGCCTTATCCTCTATCTTTACGATCTTACCCTTAAGTTTATTATATACATTTAGTTATAGGTGTTTACCCTTTATGTCATTCATCGATTATGTTTGAGATGCTATAAATGCATCTCCTTCTTTTTATAATGGTAACTTTCAATTAATATAATTTTCATTATCTTCTTCATGAAGATTTTGTTAAGGTTTTCACCTTCAACAATGGGGAATTCTTACTTCCTACGGTTTTAGTTCGTAAAACCCGAGATTAACTCCTTCAAGTTTAGGTTGAGAAAAACCTCTTTGTTAGTTTAGGATTAAAACTAACACGTCCCAAGACCGATCCATATCAGTTGGTATCAGAGCCGATCATTTTCCTAACGGAGACTTCTTCAATAATGATTCAACTGAATTTTCCACAAGCCATACAAGAGTATGCCTCCAAGAGCCGTGAAGTCCTCCAAGCCGAAGTAAGGGAGATGGATTTTGAGCTTGCCCAGATGAGGAGAAAGACAAGAAATGATAAGGGAGAAACATGTTACCATATTAACCAGGCTTTTGTTCATACCATTTATGGAATGTCTACTCATACATAGCAGTGGCTACCAATAATAAGGTAAAAAATTTGTCACTTTGCCAATTTTTGCAGCTGTACATTTAGCAGGAAGTTACTCTCTCAGTTCAACATGATTATATAAACACCTTAGTATACTCTGTAACCTTAATTAGCTTTGGTATAATTCTTCTTTAAATTTCTGGGTAGCATAAGTCTTCTTTAAGTTTCTGGTTAGCATAACTCTTCTGTAAGTTCAATGGCTTCAATTACATCAAAGGAGGTTCACGCCTTTCACGCAATGGATAGAGAGGTCTTCTCTCGAATGGTGTTTCATTTGATTCGATATCCAGCAGAGTCGCTACTAGTCATGGCCATGTAGCTATGGCTCGAAGCAAATGGCTATAAAAACATTGTTATAAAGCTCGTCGGCCTCCGAAATGTTTTGCTCAATGCCATCGCAGACGAAGCTGTTTTATGTCTGAAATGTCTTGATGCAAACACATTACCTTTATAAATATCAACAGAAATCCCTCTCACCGCTATGATAGTGGAGACCAAAATTTCTTTAGAAATGTTCCGCCTTAACAAGTTTTTGGCGATCACTAGAGTCAAGAATTTACTTAACTCTGTGTGTTCTAGGATTTTCATTGACATATTGATGAGGACATCTCTAATATGGGACCGAAGGACATCACCAATTTCCCCGAGGCTAGCGACATGGCCCAAGTGAACGCGAAGATTGCTAAAAATGCAGGTGACACGTTGTGTCAGTAGGTGACACGTCGTGTCAGTAAGTGACATGTCGTGTCACCTTTGAGCAAAGTCTCTACTTAAAATAATTTGGTTGACACATTGTGTCACCTTTTTGACACGCCATGTCACCTTTATTTCAGCACCAAGCTGATTTCGTCCTTGATTCGTGACGTAAGTGATGATTTGTTATAGTGAGTCTAGTGAACAATAAACAATCAAAAAAAGAGGAAGAACAAAATTAAATATTCAGATGTAAGGAAAGTTAGAGAGAGAAAAAAATGCAGTAGATATAGAAAGAACATGAGGGAAGAAGATGCGATTTATTAAATATAGATCTCAGTCCTTTGAAGGCAGAGATTAGAGAGAGAAAAAAATAGAGTGAGGAAGATGAAAGGGTAAAGTAATAAGGTATTTTAGACATTTTAATCTTAGGATCCCATACTTTTAAATGGGAGAGATGAAAAAAATGATGTGACACATTGACTGGTGTTGACCGGCCATACACCAAATTGAGAGGTCACCTATAAGTTCGTATATATTAGTGAGACAAATTGAAAGTTGTACACCAAAATATGAAATGAAGCAAATGTTGTACACCATTAATAAAATTTAACCTAAAAAGATAAAGATTATAAACAACTTACCACTATGCCATTTTCCATTTCACATGACACAAGATACATGACAGACATTTGTTTTTGTGTCGTGTAAATATTTTTCGTGACAGTATTTTAACTGTATGTCATCTGAAAGCGAAATAAAAAATGTGCTCGATTCTCAAATGACATTACGATTACATAAATTTCACTTACTCAACAGATGACACTTCTAATAAATGAATGTCATTGTTTGGCGAAAACAAAAAAGCGGCAAATGAAATTTCACTTATGCGGCCAATCCCTAAATTTTAGGCACTCTTGTTTGACTGAAATTTCAGCTCATATATAAACCCTCTCTCTAATCCCAAACCCCAATTTAGGTTACGTAAGAGCTTCATCCCTCTCATCCCTCTCTATCTCCATGGCTGATTTGAACATGCAATCACTAGCTGAGCTATAAACACGGTACTGGTAAGTATCTATTGATTTTCATTGTTCCTTACTCTCTTTTTTCCTCATCCGATTTACTTTTGTGTATATCGATTTCAGCAGCTGGAATAAGGATCTATTGATTTTCAGAGCTATGATTTAAAGGGTTAGATCTCTCGCTTAGATATTGATTTTATTGTATTCATTGTTAGATTCACTGCTGAAATTCTTGGGTCATTTTTTTAACCTAGGGCAATACAGTGCCGGTTGCTGAAGATGTTCTGATTTCTTTTTATTTGAACATAATATTTGCAGGGATAGTAAGAATGCTACATGCGAAGGCTGATTGAAGAGATTGTCATTCAGTTCTTGCGTGTAGCATATGGGAAGATTTCTTTAACTTATTGAGTATATATTGTTGCTATGTTGGTTTGAACTGATTGGTTGCATGTATGATGTTGTTGTGGGTGGTGTTGCTGAGATAAGTTTGCAATATATCTTCCACTTGGATTGTTATCTGAATGAGTATGTGTATGTATATGAACATAGAACTCATTGATTTAGGAAACTAGCCTGATTTTGAGTATACATATAAATATTGTTATATGGGTTTGAACTGAACGATTACATATATGTATGATGTTGTGGGTGATGATGAAATGATTGGTATGAACTGATTGGTTAGATATAACTGATTAGGCATACTCTAAAGCTTTGAATGTTCATTGTGATTGACAATACTCTTACACCTATGAGTTATACTGATAGAAGTGATTGAGTATGTGTATGTGTATGTGTATGAAACATGTTTATGTCTGATGTTCTGTTGATGTTTATGTTTGAGGTTCTGTATGAGTATGTGTACGATTGTTCATTTGGGCATGTAGCTTATTAATCATGCATCAAGTATTAGAGCAACATTGTAAACAAGTCATTGAGCATGTGTGAAGCATGTATTAAAGGGTAAATTTAGGCTAATTGCATGTACTGATATGACTTGCAAATGATAATATATATATCACCATTCTCTTTTTTATTTGAACATGACCTATGATGATAAGTAAGGAATAAGTTGTATTCTTGTTATAGCATGTTCACTTGAATATACATGTCTGCTTGAATAAGTTGTCTACTTGTTATAGCATGTTAGGCATACTCCTAAATCTCCATTACTATGTATCATGTCACTTGGCTTGTTATGCTTATGGAAAAGTGTTTAACATGGTGATGAAGTTGTATGATTCTAACAACACAAGTTTATGACTAAGCTTATAGTGACAGTATCATACACTTCATCACCAGGCTAACTTCATCATGAACTGTACAATCCAAGTGGCATGTACATAGTGGTGGCTTTATGATGCTATGAGAATAAGTTTTAGACATGCACGAATAAGTTATCTATTTGTTATAACATGTTAGGCATACTCTTAAAGCTGAAAATGTCCTGAAACCATTCAGGATGAATTTGAGATAAGTTTACAATATACCTTCCACTTGGCTTGTTATCTAATTGAAACCATTCAGGATGTTGATGTGTTTTCGATGCTATCAGAATAAGTTATTAGCTTGATATTTTGTTTAGGAAGGTAGCTGATCATGCATACTCTTAAAGCTGAAAATGATGAACTTGCCTGATTCTTTTCTATTTTAACATGAGTTATGCTGATGAGACATATGTTTCATGTCAATTTAGCATGTTATGTGTTATGTGTCTATGTATGAAGCATGTTGGCTAGATTTATGTTTTGTTTATGAAGTAACTGATTCAGGAATAGACATATGTTTCATATCAATTTAGCATGTTATGTGTTAGGAAGTAGAACTGATTCAATTTAATAGAAATAAATGAATAAGTTGACTACTTTGTTATAGCATGTTATGACCCACTTGAATATACATATATATGTCTACTTGAATAAGTTGTCTACTTTGTATAGCCTATCAAAAAAGGATAGCGTGCAAGGGGGGTATTATGATGTGACATGCGAATAGCGTACAAGGGGGGGCGTGATGCGCGAATAGAAAGGAGATTTTGATGCTAAAGAAACACTGGAGCTGGATGGATGGAGTGGAGTACTGGAGGGGCATGGAGCAAACATTGAAGATCAGATTGATTACCAAGTACATTTGTAATCAGTAATCATTCTGTTCTTCAAGAATGGCTCTATGCCCATCCAGTAGTCCACACCATCCAGCTTAGTGTTTCTTTGGCATCCAAATCTCCTTTCTTCAAGAATGTGCAGATGGTAACCAAGGATATCGGGATGATGGGAAACCATTAGAGTTAAATGGCGTCGAATACTGGCGGGGCATGGAGCCAACATTGGAGATCAGATTGAATACCAAGTACATTTGTAATCAGTAATCATTATGTTCTTCACGATTGGCTCTATTCCCATCCAGTAGTCCACACCATCTAACTCAATGATTGCCCATCATCCAAATTTCCTTGCTATTCGCACATCACGCCCCTCCTTGTACGCTATTCACACGTCACATCATAATGCCCCCCTTGCTTGCTATTTGCACATCATATATCCCCTGCATGCTCTTCAGTCCATCTCCTGGCAGTTGCTACATAACCTGCCCTGTTGCTGATGTATCGTTCAGTAATTCACTATTGTCTAGAAAATGGCCCCTCAATGAAGGGCTCTACCAACAGTCCATAAATATTCCACAGCAGCTATAAAATGCATAGATAAATTAAATTAGACCCCAAACATGAGTAGATAAACTAGACCCCAAACATGAATAGATAAAATAGACCCCAAATGTAAAGATTTATAGTATCATCTTACCGTGGCAATACTATGGGCAGGGCGATCAAGTAGCTGGGGCATAGAAACATGCCCCAAAGGACCGATATTTGGATGATAAATTTTGGTCCTGAATATGACCTGCGAACAATAGTAATATCATTAGTGTATTTACAAATATATGAACTGATTTATGTGTGTTAACAAGTTTATGCATGTTCTTACAACTGGAGGTGTGGAGGGGAAATCGAGAGGGAAGTCCATGTGGACTGCAAATACACCTCATTCATAAGGGGTGTTCGGAGGGCCCTTCATCACGGCAGTCCATTGCTGCCGGTAAGGACCATTTATATTGACAAGCCACCTGGGTGCCTCATATCGGAGTTGGTCAATCTGAAACTCAACATTACGATAGAGGTTCATTACAAGTCTATCCATGCTCGAAATAACAAACTGTAAGTATAGTGTTAGGTTGCCTTTGGTGACTATTGAGAATTGGTAAACGCTTTCTATTTATAATGTGGGTGGGTAAGTGAAGGGTCTCAGAATGGAGAAAGGGTAAAAGGAGATTAATTAGGTCTATTTGTATACGGTATGTAATTAATGAGCATCATCAATTGGTTTTGCAGATATGCTTCAGTTCAAGTTGGATTTGGGTTTCCAATCAACACCACCACGCCTCTAACTATATATACAGATTTGGAGATGTACATTAATTGCTTATTTTTTTTACCCTACATTCATTCAGTTAATTGTGTAGTTCAAATGTAAACAGATTAGGAGCATTAGTCTCCAGTAAAATTAAAATCATTGATATACAGAAATTCTTGTTCATTTGATAATTATTGTTCATTTTCAGAATCATTCGAAGAAGAAGGCAAGGAGTGACATTTACGTTTCAAAAAATATCATCTAAACAACAATAAAAAGACATTAAATTAAAAGAATCTGTCATCTAAAATAAATCTCTTGACATGATTAATTAAGACCTATGTCATCTGATACAAGTTACTACGACAGAAATTATTATAAAAACTGTCATCGCGAATACCAATATGTCAATTTCCCATATAGCGACTTGCCATTTTTACTTATTAGTATGTCATGTGATGACATTAAAAGTGACGTTAATAAATAAAAAGATGCATCGTAACAATGTTCATATGACAGTACGAAACTAGGCTGATGTCATGTATAGTGTCTTCAAATGACAGAACCTAACCGTCGTCTGAAGGTGCAATAGATGGCAGCGAGCCCTGTGACAGATTTATATCTTGCGGGACGACGGTTTTTAACCATCGTCTGAAGGGGGTTTTGGCGTAGTGTTACTAATCAATTTGCAATGTTATCAAACTCGGACTGGACTAGCCGGTTCAACCGGGAATCGGTCAGGTTTTCGGTCCGAGTTGAACTGGTTTCTTGCATTTGCAATAAACCGAACAAGATCAAAATTGGATCAGGAACCAGTGGTCCAGTCGGTAAACAGTCTGACCCTAATTAAAAAAAACTTGCACGCGCGAGATAAAAATTATCAACTCTTGCTTTGCTATTCCTTAGACTAGTAAGGTATTGTTTTTCTGTTGGTATGGAACTTTATTCATAGTACAAAACTTAAGATTAATTTCTTCGTACTTTCTAATATGTGGGAAAGCTTTTTATCCCAAATTTTCATTGGACCCGTTCCTCAGTTTATCGTAGTACTGTTTATCAGCCTGTTGGTCCGCCCATTTCATCCAAGCCCGCTCGTTATGTGTTGGGCTTGGACATACATTTTGTGTAGTTGGTCTGATCCGGTCCAAGCCTGTTTAAGCCTGAACACTAGGTGGTTTGGGTTTGGGATTTGTCTTAAGACCTAGTCTCAGTCCGGCCCGACCCAAATATATAATATAATTAAGTTAATAATAAATGAATAAATTATTAAGTTTAAAAAAGAATTAATAAGACAAATTTAATAACTGAATTATAATTATTTAAATAAAATAGACTCTGTATCGATACCATCAGAATATCATTCTTCATTTGGACTAAGGACTTGGTAGTTAATAACTTATATACCATTAATAATTCATTCACCATTATACCATTAAAAAATAAATAGAAATTTCATTGTGAATTCTATTTTGTAGATTTTTTATGGACTGACATTATAATTTTATTATATAGTCATATATATTTTTTTTGATAAAAATTATATAGTTATATAATTTTACAGAAATTGTGAGGATTTTATATATTAAGATGTAATTCACCATTAGATTTTATAATAAATTATAATTTAAGAAATTTTTTGGGCAGGTCGAGCTGGGCTTGGGAGTTAGGTTTTCTGCTCGGGCTAAATCCGGACCAAGCCCAATTTTTAAAAGATGCGGGTTGGATTGGGTTTGGATAAAAAAAAATTAGTGTAAAACCCAGTTGAGTTCGACTCGAACTCAGTCTGACCCGACCCAACCCATGACCAAGTCTATTTTATCCAAATATATGCTTTCCTCCTTTTCTCACTTTTCTAATGCTTAACCTTTTTTTTCTAAAATTTTTTAACTTTTATTATTATTTAATTATATTTTGAACTTTATTATAGATTATAAATAGCCTTTAATATCTTTGGTCCTATGTTAGAAAATGTTTACTAAAAAATGTTTAATTTTAATTTTAATTCTAATTCGGAAAAGAGAACTATGTCATCCTATGTTAATATATTAGATTATACAGTTGCGTTCACATAGGTCTGATGAACGTAAATTTGGTCATTCACCGTTAGATCTAGGCGGATTAAATATAAGCCTTATTAGGATGTTTTGAATCTCCATCCTAAGGCTTATATTTAATCCGCCTAGATTTAACGGTGAATTACCAAATTTATGTGGTCATCAAGTCCATGTGAACGCAACTGCCTATCTATCCCTTTGTACCTATCAAATACTAAACCCTCCTTGGCTGGTATAAATACTCTACATACATACGTTTTTCCATCTGTTTCTGATTAACTTGGGCGGCAGAATTGAGTTGAGGAGAGGATGTGGGATTGTTTACCAGATGAAGTGTTGACGGAGAAGATATTATCCAGGCTGCCGGTGAAGTCTATTATCCAGTGCAGGTGCGTCTGTAAATCATGGTTTTCTCTCATCACAACTCCAATTTTCATTTCAAACTACCTTGGCAATCTCAATCTCAATCTCAAAACCCAAAATACCCAATTATTTCTGCATCAACGGGACTATTATGATAAAACTTCTGGAAGTTGCGCATTGCTTTTTGACAATAACGAACAAGACTACTTACGCCCCATGTTACTCGGTCTTCTTCCTGACCGGAACTTCCATTGTGATTTCATTATGGTGTTTGATGTCAAGACTGAGACTTTTCATCAGATTTCATTACCGGAATGTTTGGCATATTTCCAGCCTCATCAGCCAGGTTTAATAAATGCAAGGAGAATCATGGAATTTGGGGATTCATCAATTGCGGCTATTGAACCGGCTGAGTATGCAGCTCATGTATGGGTGATGAAAGAGTATGGTTCCGTGGAATCATGGATCAAGTTAGCAACGCTAAAATTGGAATTCTACTATTCACCAGTGTTGGGGTTCAGAAATAAGGATGAAGTGTTGATTCTATTGAATCCAATATCAGGAGTTGGACCAGTTCGAGAAAGTGAATGCATCATTTCACGCAACATTAACAACGAAGAGATTAAGAATTTGATGAATGTGGAAGAGCATAGTGCATGCATATTTAGTCGTGTGTATAAATATGTGCCTAGCCTTGTTCTACTTGATAAACAAAACAATTTTGATGCTCCTGTTGTTGTTGTTGATGTTGATGTTGATGTTACACCCCTTGTGGAGGATGAGGAGGAGTTGAGGCGGTCCAAATGTGCTCTAGCATATGGTTTATGTTCAGAAATAGGACAATTATGTCACTAGAAAAAAGACTTCTTATTAGTTGGAGCATATTGATTCAATGGCCACCCTTTTGCTTGTAAGCAAGGTAATCACATGTTTGGTTTTAGTACTTTACTTCAGATTCTTGTGTAGTTCAGAAGGATGTATTGTCCTCCATTTTGAGATCTTGCTTAATGTCTAAACTATAATATTGGATTTTCCATCTGATTAAAATTAGTAATTCAATGAATTGTTTTCTTTTCAAATGCTCATTGTTTCGTTGTTGTTGTTGTTGTTTCAAGTTTCCTTAAAAAATGCAGTAAATTGAGTTGAGATTTACTGTTAAAATGCAAGAATGAATCACACTTTCTGTGACCAAGTTACAAGAATTTACATTTGCAATGCTACCATCATTAAAGAAGTTGAAAATACCATTTCAAAGCATACATTCCTTATAAATTTCAGAATGGGTCGGTTGCATGTCCTGTGCAAGAAATTTGTGGAGCTTGTTGAAGTTTTGGTGAGTCATTTGTACTAATGATGACTGCAATTTGCTTTTCTAGTTCCAAAGGGTTTGAGTTTTACCATGATATTACCAGTTCAGTTCATGAGTCTTACCATGATTCGTCAAAAGATGGTATTATTGCTGCATTCCATTGGGAATTACTGTTTATCATATACAATTAAAAATGTTTTCTATGCTATAATGTTCCTGCACAGTGGGAAGAACAGCTCATTTAATTAGAAAAAAATATTCTTTTCCCATGCTATAATGTTTTCCATCTCCTTTTGACTGTCAAAGAAGCTCGTAGGAGGGTTTCATTCTTCACATATTCCACGTGTTACAGTCCGTAAAGTGCTGTTTATATTTTATAAATTCGCAGATATCTAAATGGTATTTGTTAGGAAGTCAGTGAGAAAATGCTGCGAGTGATGGTAATAATGAGAAGTCTTCTGCAGTGTGGGCATGCTCATCTGTTAACCGATATCACAAACAGAATTTTCAATATGAGATTTTGTCTAAACTATATTGCATTTCCTATCAGATTAAAATTAGTAATTAAATTATGAAGTGCTTTCTTTTCAAGCATGCTCATTGTTTCATTCTTGTTATATTGTTGTTATGCATATGCTGTCTATTATATTATGATTTGATTCCTTCCAAATATTCTCTTCTGGTTTCCTAGATGATTTTTATTTTTCCTTTCCGAGATGAAACTGTGTCTTGGGATAAATTGATGTCCCCAACCAACCTTCCACCAACCCACAATAACTTGAGTTGGCATTAAAGCCTTATATGCAGTGGCCACAGTAAACTGTCCCTTATTATTACCCTTCCAGACAATCCTATCCATCTCGTTAGGATAAATTTGTATTTGTTTCACCACATGCCAAGCTTGCTCAGTGAGTTCATCACTTAGGTCTGATAGACGCCACCCTTGCCTCCCAACAAGATCAGCAACCTTGATATCTCTAGCAACATCAGTATCAGAAATATCCAATCTAGGAAAAAGCTCCCTTAAGTTCTTATCATTAATCCAAGGATCATCCCAAAAATTAAAACTCTTCCCATCCCCCAATTTATAAGAAAAGAAAGGTTTAAACATATGCTTTATTTTGTGCATACCTGTCCAACTCCAACTCCCATCAAATGGCCTAACAATTCCCCAAAAACTAAGTTTCTTCAATTTATTAGCATGAATCCACACTGTCCAAAGAGAACTTTTTTTAGACAAGAACTCCCAAATGAGCTTCCCAACTGGAGAATAATTCCAAACATTCAAATCTCTAATTCCCAGGGCCCCACAATTTTTTCGGAGAACATATATCAGCCCACACCACTAAAGCCCCAACATGATTATCACTTTTTCCTTTCCAAAGAAAATTCTACATTTATTATTAATGCTACGAATTACTGACTTTGGGAGCAAAAACATCATTACTTTTTAGTTGATCGTAAATATTATCACTAAAAAAAACTGTTTTTTACCAATGGAATTTTTGCACTTTAGCGGCGGTTAAATGATGCTCTTTGGGGAGCATCTTCTAGAGGTGCCTTTGAATGTGAACTTTGCTTACCTCTTTCAAGTTGGTCAACGATGTCAACTACTTGCCCTGGACTATAGGTGCATTTTTTCATTTTGGATGCATTAAGGATTTCTGTCTTTAAAAACGTTTAGGTGCCTTGTTGTGGTTCCCACTGAGCCTGCTAAAAAAATATTTATGCATTTCTAGCACACAAAGGAAATTCACGAGCATGCCAGCGACTTTTAGATCAAAATCATAAAATGTGTTTTGTAAATTTTATGTGAACTAGAGAAGCAACTGATTACGGTAAAAGTAAAAGTTTTTGTGGAAAATGTAAAACTCAATGGAAAAGTAAAAGAGTGCACTTTGACTTACAATCAGAGGATTTTTAATGTTCAAAGGACAAAAAATAAAAAAAAAATTCATAACTAGAAGAGTGCAACAAACATAACAAACAAAGTTTGGTATTGAAATTGTGGAGGAAAAGAGGACGCTTTGAAAAGTAAATAAGTGATGGAAAAATAAAATCGAGTTTGGAAAATGGCATAAAGCCCATTTCAACCGTCAAACTATAAAGCCAAAATCAATTAGCTCCTCATTCTCTTAAAATCAGCAAAACGGTCCCCAATTTGTTCAAAACCCAGCAATCAACCCCAAACTATAGCAAAGGAAAACTAACAGAGGAAGGGATTGATCTTTGGTGATAGTTTCGAATGGCATCTTAATGCGTGACTGTAGGAAATTTCTTACGTATCTCACAATTGAATTCGTTTTTGTTTCTTGATAAATCCATAGATGATGAACTAGTTGACTTGAAAGAATTGAACCATCATGTTGTAGTGAAAGAGGAATAAAGGACCATGCATATGAAGCAAAACTCAACAGTCAATTAAGGTACATAAATATTATGAAACTAATCCGTTGGTGCCATGAAACAAAAAAACAACTTTTCCTCGTTTATGTGCTCATGCCTATTGCAAGGAAAACGATAAGATAGAAAATTGATAATCTAGAACACAAGGAAAATGAGAACAAAACCAGAACAAATCTGTAAGCCTAGGCAACAATTTGATATGATTCACAAAACAAACTATAAAAGAAACTTTCATCTCAAACCGCTTGAAGCAATCTTCGTCACCCGGCGTAAATACTTCGACCTTGCTATTCATTCTCCCATTACTCTCCAACAGCTTTCAATCTTCTTGCTTCCCTTCCTTTAGTTTGGGTTTAATTGTTGATTTTTGAAGAGATTAGGGACCCCATTGCTGATTTGAGGAAAACAGGGGGTTAATTGATTTTCACTTTATAGTTTAGGGAACCAAATTGTTGCGGAAAGGACTACCAAATTGAAAGCTAAAGCATAAAACAAATAGAGAAGACACCAGAATTTAACGAGGTTCAGCCAATATTACCTACGTCCTCGGACACTACTAAATATTATTGCAAATGAGAAAATATTACAATAGAGAAAGGAGGAGAAAACAACTAAGTCTTAGAAATTAGAGGAGGCTAGTTGTGAGGAACCTTAAAAAGTCTAACTTTTCAATGTGGGACTTTGAACAACTAATATACATCTTTTCCTCTTCTTTCCTTTAGACTAACAATATGAGCTTCTTAGAAGAGAGCCATTTTTCTACAAAAATGACCTTTATGCCTTTTGAAAATTAAATAACTTACAAAAAAATATAAAGAAGTGGTTAACTCGATAGCAAATTGTTGCTAAGAAGAGCTAAAGATAAATTTGCTAAACTAAAGTTGAAAATCATGGGATTTCTTGTTGATTTTGAGACTTTGGTCTATAGTTTTAATATAGGATTAATTGGTTGATTGGTTGGAGTTTTGAATGGATACCAAAGTCTAGTACTTATTACAAGAAAATAACAATTTACCAATGACACAATGTCGTCAGTAATTGTCATATTTTCGTTTGGTAATCATCGTCACCGACGATATGCGTGCGACCATCCAATAGATTTACTAGTTCTTGTTAATAGCCACGACTGTTGTCATTGTTAGGTTGTTGCAGGGCCGATCTTGAGATTTTAGAGGCCTGTCGGTGAATTACCAAATGGGGCCCTAATAAATAAGTGGAAATAAATAAAAATAAGTAGAAAAATAAATTGTCTAATAGAAGATTACTTAAAACTGACACTAATATCTAATAAAAACATTTTATATTGCTTTAAATACCCAATTTCTTATACAAAATGATGTCTATGAGCATTTCTAGAAGTAAATTTCTTAAATTTAATAAATTATGAAATGGTTCTAATAGATTTTATGCTCTTTACGATACAAAGCATGATAACAGAAAAATGAAAAACCAAATTTGAAAATCACATCATTTAACGAGGTTTAACACCTAAGGTCTTGAAATTGGAAGATTTTGATACACTTTTTCCAAATTGTTTTTGAATACCGAGTAAATCAGAATCTGATAGTGTTTCTCAAAGATAACAAAAAAAACTATTAGTAATTGGAAGTTTCACATTGAGGTGATTAGAAAACAAAATTGATTTTATAGCTGATGAATTGAGAAGATGAAATGACGATGTAGCATAATATTACTGTTTAATATTCTTTGGGATTGAAGTGTGATTAAAAAAAAAAAGATAAATTATAAATTTTTGTTGGAATTGATATGTAGGAAAGATAATTAAAGAAATACTTTGAGATAAATTAGAGAATTGATGCCCAAAGTTTTTATTAGGAAATTTGGAAAGAATTCGAAATAAAGTAGAGAATTTAGAAAGAATATTTAATGACTGATGCCAACTTTTTTATTTGGAAAAACTAATTTGGAAAGAATCTAATGCCAACGTTTTTAATCAACTATAATTTTTTTTTTTGAATTTAATCAAGTATAATTTAGGGTGAATTACAGAAAAGTCATAATCAAGTGTATATTTACAATTTCCTCATAACTTAATAAAGAAATTTTTATTTTGTCATATTTTTCAGTTGTTCACCACCTTTATATTTCACATTTCCGTTTTTTTCCAAAATTATAATTTTTGAATAATTAAAAAATAACTGAATTTGACAAAATTAGAAATACAAGTATGAAATGATAAAAACACAAAATAGAAATTGCTTAAATGTAAAATAAAATTTAAACTTGATTTTTTATGTAATTTCCTCTATAATTTAATAGGTACTAATACATTAGAGTGAATTAGACAAAAGTCATGAATCAAGTATATATTTATAATTTCCTCGTACTCAAAGAATAATTTTTTATTTTGTCATATTTTTCAGTTTTTTTTACTACATCCGTATACCACTTTCTTTTTTTTCAAAATTATGGTTTTTGAATAATGAAGAAAATAACTGAATTTTGACAAAATTAAAAATAAAAATAAGAAATGATAAAACACAAATATAGGAATTACTTAAATATAAATTAAAATTCAAACATGATTTTTTATGTAATTTCTTCAATACATTACTATAATTGGGGCCCTTCTCATCCTTGGGCCTTGGGCAGGCGCCCCTCCTGCCCATGCTGAGGAACGGGCCTGGACCAGAGTAGCTTAGTGCCAGCAAGGATTAGATAGAATGAAAGAGTCTGCTAGTTTTGGCCTATGTCTGGAATTTTTCTGAGTTGAAATCTTATTTTCTATCTAAATTAATTCAAAACTAAAAAGTTGAAGAATTAAAGATGCCTAGAATATCATCAAATTCTTAAAAAAACTTATTTTCAAGTCCTTAAGGGCCAAATTTAAATTTTAGTCTTTGTGTTTCACTAATATAGATATCAAGGGACAAATATTATTAAATAATCAATCACTGATAAAATATATATATATTGCTTTAAACAGGAAAGCAAGTAGTAAACCTGATAGATGTATTAATATTAGGGTTAAATGCATCATTGGTAATTGAACGTATATTGTTGTTTCAAAATGGTCACTTACTTCAATTTGTCTCAATAAAATCATTCAACTTTGCGTTTTGTCTCAATTAGGTCATTCCGTTGATTTTAGTGGTTAAAATCCATCGAAATAATGACATGGGTGATACGTCAACATGAGTTAACTCAATTCTCTGATCGAAACGAAATGTGACAGCCACATGTCGGGTATTTTTATAAAAAAAACAAACTAAATTTAGATTTTTTTTATAAAAACAATCGACACTTGATAGCCAGATGGCGCATATGTGGATGTCATGTGTTATTTCGGTTAGAAATATGAGTTGTCTCAAATTCACGTATCACTTAATCACTGAAATCGTCAGTGGCCTAATTGAAACAAAACTCAAAGTTGAGTGATTTTATTAAGACAAATTGAAGTTGAGTAACCGTTTTGAGATAACCATTTAAGTTCAGTGCATACCTGAAATCTATCACATAACTCAACAGTGAATTTTTTTTAACCTATTTAATTCATTGATACGTGTATGTTCCTAATAGTAGTATAATATGTAATTAAATATAATAAATCTGAATTATAAGAAATCCAATTATAATTTTAGGATTTGGATTGAAAAAAATGTAACAAGTCAAATGATCCTATTTCTTACTAGTTAAGTTAAATAGTTAGAATTTCTCCATTTAGATAATCTAATATCATTTTTTTTGGGTTACATAATCTAATATCATTGATCCAACAGAATCCTATATAATAAGGAAACTGTTAATACAAAGATTGTTTCTGAAGTGAAAAATTTACTCAAAATTTACCAAGTCTGGTGAATTTTTCTGATTAATCTGTGGTATTCAGAATCCATAAGATATCTCAGTACAATCAACTTTTTTTAACCTATTTAATTCATTATATATATGTTTATACCCCTATTAGTAGTATAATGTGTAACTAAATATAATAAAATCTGAATTATAAGAAATCCAACTAGAATTTTATGAAACTTATATTTTAGTAACTAAACTAAATCCATAAGAAATCCAACTAAAAAATGTAACAAGTCAAATGAGTGAGAACAAGTATATAAAAATCACCTATATATATGAGTAAACGATCCTATTTCTTCATTCTGTAATCAAATATTTTAGTGTTTTACTTATTTCTTAGAATTAAAATGCAGGGTTTAATACTTCAAGCTTTCATTTGGGTATTTTTAATTGTTACATCTAATTTAGTAAGCATTGGGGATGGGAAGATTATGTTTAATGTGAAAGATTTTGGGGCAGTTGGAGATGGAAAAACTGATAATTATAATGTAATTATTTCTATTTTTTTGTTTTATAATTGTTTCTATTATATATGATAACTTTTTTTCTCAAATTTTATATAGTAACAAAATATTAATATTTTTTAATTGTTATTTTTGAAGGCTTTCTTAAATGCATGGAGAGGCTTGTGTGAAGCACAGGAACAGAAAGGAAATATACCAACTCTCGTAGTGCCATCAGGAACATTTCTTTTGAAGCCTTTGATATTTAAAGGCCCTTGCAAGTCTAAGGCTATCCATATGAAGGTATATGCTTATTTTTATTATTTTATAAACTAAACATATTTAATAGCCATTTTATGTTAGAGAAAGAAAATACAGTAAATAATAATAATAGATAAATCGTGTCTGTTGAGTCTGAGATCGAGTACTCAGATTAATTATTGAAAAGTAAATGGGTGACAGGTTATAGGGAAAATAGTAGCACCCAGTGGTGGTCAATGGCCTAACTGCAACGCTCAATTTTGGCTGCTGTTCGACGGTGTAAATGGTCTTACACTTGATGGATCTGGTACTTTTGATGGCCACGGCTCAACTTGGTGGACTAATAAGGTTATTTATTTATTTTTATTTTTTTCATTATAATACATAGAGGTAAAATCAATTTTAACTTAAGGTTATTGGAAAGTGTATATATGCTCTTAGCATAAAAACTGTAAAAATAAATTAATTAATTTACGGTTTCCAACTTGGATTTTAGACCTAGATAACATAACATCCAGCAATATTGGCTTCATATAATAAAATTTATAAAAAGAAACTCTTATCAATGCCTAAAAACGGAAGTAAGAACATGTGGACGTTAAAGCTGTATATATGTAATTTACTTATTTTTTCTATTTTCAGGTCATCATGAGCAGATGCATGAGACCGCGGGTAAACAAAATAAAAATAAAAGAAAATTAGAATACAAGAAAATTTATTATGTTCATTTATTTTTAGGAAAAAGCATCATTAGGCCCTGGTCTTTCACTTTTTGGTTCATTAAGCCCTTGATCTTTTATTTGGATACATTAAGCCCCTGATCATTCTTTTTTTGTCTCATTAAGCCCTTGATTACCAAATTAGTAAGTTGTGAACATCTAATTATGTTAAAAAGACGTTATTAACTTCATCTGTATTTGAAATTATTAAAAAAAAATATTTTTTGCAGTTCGAATTAAGGTTTTTACAGTTTTTCTATAGCCAAATTACACATCCAAAACTGCTTTCAAACAGTGAAAAAAGACAAATTTCGAATGCAGGGCAATGAATGACAATCTGTTAACCGAATTTTATGTTCAAAATGACTTAATTTGGTCATCAAGGGCTTAATGAGACCAAAAATAAATGATCAGGGGCTTAGTGAACCAAAAAGTGAAAGATCAGGGGCCTAATAATGCTTTTTGCCTTTATTTTTATAGATGTTAATTAAATTTAATTGAAATTCAAATTAATGATGCAGGCCTTGCAATTTCGAAACTGCAACAATCTTGGAATAAGTGGACTAAAATATATTAACAGTCCAAAAGCACATATTTTGCACGAAAACAGAACATTAAATTTGGATCCAAGAGTGTTCCTTTGTAGTAAAACAATAACTAAAACATAAATGCATAATTATTAATGATTAAAATATTAAAATTCACATCAAATTTCATTGAAATCTATAAACATATTCATGAATCAATAATACACAAATAAGAAGAAACTAAAAAATATATAAATAATTAGTTTGTGCGTACCATAACATATCAATAAGGTAAACAATTTCATAATTTTGGGTTTTGCAAGCATAAAGAACATAGGCATGACAATTTAGATTTTCCAAGTTTCATAACAAGGCCTGAGTAAGACAGAAATTGAAAATTTGTTTAAAAGAGGGCATGAGGAAGACAAAAACAAAATTCAAGAATTATTAACAAGAAATTATATATATCTGAGCTGTCTATTTTGTTTGTGGCCTGAAACTATACATGTTTTATAAAGCTTCATAAGATTCAAAAATTGTTCTAATGGAATTGAGAATAAAGAACATATATAAACAGACAATGAAATTGGACATACAAGTGCCTATTAGAGAAAAATACCTAAATACTAAAGATAGATATGTCAAGTGCTATTCTATCTTAAACAACCTGAAAGTCATCAAGCTAACCTAAAAAATGTACGTATGTGCCTTTGCTATGCATCACCTATTCCTAACAAACCTAATAAGATAACCACAGCCCTGTCTCCCTATGGATCCTATATTTATCGCCCATTGAACAATGGCCCTTGCTGCGCCAGATTTGGAAGAAAAGGGGCTGCCGCTGTAGATGAGAAAATGAATAGAGAGCGTTAGGGTTAGAAAGAGGAAGAAACGGAAGAGAGAGAGAAGACAATGGGGTGGGGCTCGATAGATAGGATAAGGGAGAAAGGAGTAGCAAATTACACTTTTGTCCATAGAAAATAAAGCACTTTAGCGGCGGTTTAAACGGCCACTTAAATTATTAGCAACGGGTTTTTTAAACCATCAGACAACCACCTGCAATAGAGTCGTTCCAAATGTTGTGGCGTTTTTTTTACAAGGGTTGGGGTAAGGTTTTTCTGCGACAAATATGATTTACGGATGCATTTTATCGTCAAATATGAACAATAAGGAGAACCACAAACCTTTTAGCGACGCTTTCTCCTACTGTAGAGGCGGTTAAAACAGCTTCTAGTGCTTTTCTTATTTATCAGATTTTATTTAATGATCTAAAAATGTTAATCAAATAATAAACTTGAATAATAAGTACAGTTACTTAAAATTATTAACATTATTCCAATATTTGAAAAATTCAATCACTACAAAAAAGAGTGTCTATTACGACACTTTTTAGTGACGCTTTTTGACATGTGTCTGTATATTTTCATATTTAACCACACTTATATATTTATGTCGGTTTTTATTGTCATTTGACAACGCTTTTTATTATATGATGGTATTTTAAAAAAATTAACTACGCTTATATAAAAAAACATCGCCAGTTAAAGAGGGTTTAGTATTTACATCTTAAAAAAAATGTCCTGATATATATATATATATATATATATATTTTGACACCTCCTGATATTTTTTTTCATTTTAATTTTTTCTCTCGGTATCTAATAACTCAACAAAACCTTTTTTGGGGTTTAAAAAAAAATTAACATTCAAGCTGAAAGTAAAATTAAAAAAATACATAGCATTGAGCGGGAATTAAATCGGAAGTTCCCCCCTTTTTATTTTGATCCAACAGATACAGACTTCACCAACCCATAAACCCTCCTGCCTCCATAGTCCCACTCTCTCGTGTCTCTCTCTCACACTATTTAATCCAGCCTCGAGATCTCGTCATGTCTCCTCTCTCGATTTCGTTAATCGAAATAGCAGTTTGAGCCTTCTCGTCAGAATCTACTTGTTTCTTCACCCATGGTGGATTATAAAGAGAAATGTTCTACTGTGGAATCTCAATCGGCTTCTCCATCCCTCTCTACTGGATCTCGGATAGGTAAATTATATTTTTTTTCATTTAGAAGTTTAGTTTTCTCTGTTTTCTTGAAACCCTAATTCCATTCGCTAAAAACTCTTTGATTTCAGAACCGTTACAACACCTTGACTAATTAGATCACTTTTGGGGTTTTCGATTCACAATATCTAGTATTTTGCCAGTAGTCCTCGGTGTCTCATTGGCCATTATAAGTAATATTTTCAATTCACGTTTAGGATTTTTATATTTTGGCATAATGTCAGGAATTCCAAACTGAATAGTACATTTCAAAGACATGGATTCCATATAATGGTTGATGTGTTTGTATATGTGAGGTTGAGCTTGAAACAACTCATCAATGTTACTTTGAAACTCCATAGTTTTTTTTTTTTTTTTTTTGCTTGTAAAAGAAGATTCAAAGTTTCTTTATTTCAACTGTCTTTTCAGTTGCAGATTACATGTATAATTGTTACAGAGGAAGTTTCTTTGCATCAAGAATTTTCCTTTGCTGACCAAATAAGACCCTTTATATTTGATATTTTGAGTTGAAACTGATGCATGTTTGTGTTCCTTAATAAATTATTTCTTGCCATATTAACTCATTGAGTTTGATTTAAAGGCTTTATTTGTTTTAGGATTACATCCACATTTTGTCTCCAACTTTTTTAGTAAAGTGCACATATGCCACTAACTTAAGGAATTGTATAATGTTTCCAAATTCAAGTATATTTTGGCCCAGATAACTGTACAAGGATCAATTTTTGGTATAGGCAACAGAAATTATAAAAGGATACTCTTGCCTAGAGGCAGGGGTGCTGCGCACCCTGACAAGTTCTCATCGATTACCACCAACTATGGAGGGGTTTGATTTCATAAGTGCATTGTGTAGAAATTTGAGTAAAGAGATTCCATTGAAAGAGAGGTATATGGATATTCCTCCTTTTTCTGCTATTGGACTAATGGCTATATAATTTATAATTCTGAGTTGTGATTGTGATTCTGCAAGATAATATTTTCACTTGTTTTTTTTATCTTCTTGTTGTTTACTTTGTTAGCAGAATTTGCTAGAACAACTTTTGAATGTCTAAATGCAAAAGGAATGCAGAGTTGATGTTCATCCCTTTTCTAGAGGTAAATATGCTTTTTCTCTTATGCAATTCTAAACCAATTCAGCAGCCACTTTCTATTAGGAAAAAGACCACTTCAACTAGTTTGATTTTATCCCTGAATATGTTATTCTATCACTGAATCTTCAATTGTATCATGGTTTATATTAATAATTGTCTTAGGCCATAATTAAATCTAACTCTAATATGCGACAAGAATGTAGAAGCATTTGGTTTGACACAATAAGACTCAATATATGGCCTCCTGGTGTTCCAGAATAGACCATTTTGAGATATGTGCACTTGACTAAGAGTGGTGGTTTAAGACCAAGTCTGTTTTCATATGGGGCTGTTGTGCCTTCACGCCTCAAAGCTCTAGAGGAATCAACATATTATAGGTTAAGCTTTAGAATGTTTAAGGGAGATAATTTGGTTATTATGACATTATTCCTTCCTATTGGCATTGTTTTGTAAGATAACATCATGCTTAATAATAAGGGAGTGGATAAATGAAATTTCGGTGACAAATTCTAGATAATGATATGTCCTTAATTATGAGTGTTATTGAATGAGAAATACTTTTTTATATGGATAATTTGATATTGCTTCATAATATATTATGAACTTGGACTTTCTACTATTGCTAAATAATGATTTTAGTTCTTTTATTAAAAATGTTTGCAGCTTCTCTATTTATTTCTTTCTATACTGTAAATTATATTATTTCCTATGTTCATCAATGACTGCTTAAGGTCATGTTTTCTCAGGTGAACCTTTTTCTTGATCATTCTCAAGTAATTGGCCTAGAATGCCTGCAGGGATGCAACTTGGGTGAAAATAATGATTCTTCCCGCGTGGTTTATCATATTTGCTGATATAACTTGTTTTGTTCTGTAGTGATATCATGTTTTGTCAAAGGAACTCTCAGTGCGATACTATATAATCTTTGATGCATAAGCTAAGGATGCTAGGTGAGCTATATTCTGTTGTGAAATTACTTAGCAATTTTTTGTTATGAAAGGAAAATATATATAGTTATGTTTAATCTAGTACCTCTATGCGTCATCAAATTGAAACTTCAGAAGTTCTATTTGGTTGCATTTTCAAAAATGTTTAATCCTTTTGTAATATTTGCAGTTTTTGCTGGAAACGGTGAAGTACTCAGAAAAGCTTGTAAAGGTTGGAGAAAATTTGCATTTGACATTGTGGATGGATTACATCAAGCTAGTAAAGTGAAAGACTTATAGGAATTTAGAAACTCGAGTGTCGTTATTGTTGGTTCACTTGTAAATCTTGACAACAGTAAAATTTGTGTTCTCTTTTTTTTTCTAAGAAAACAGAGTTTTATGTTATTAGTTGATAATAACATACTTGCTCAATAAAGTGGTATTGATGTGCTTTATTATATTATTGTTTATTTTTGTGGGAAGTAAATAATTTATATATATCATTATTGAATCTTCAATGATGGAATCTGTCGGTGATAATGAACCGTGGAAAAAATAGTATAGGACGACATAATAAAATTTTTGTGTCATTAACTTTGCGACGTTTTATTAAAACGTGGTTGAAATTTAAAAAATTTAAAATAAATAATAGAAAAAAATAACGACGCAAAAAATATAAGCGTTGCAAGAATGACGACGCTTGTATTTGATAAGTCGTTGGATTGAATTTACCCACACAAGGTTTTATATATCGTTAAAATTAACGACACGCGATTTAACGACGCTTGTGACGACGCTTTTGAAAGCGTGGGTAAACATTTAAAGACGCAAAAAAGTGTCGTTAAACCTTAAATTTTAGCGTCGTAATAGACCATTTTTTTGTAGTGAATGTTTCTTCATAAAGGAGGTTTGGTTTCTTATAACATGTCAAATAAAAAAAACACAATATTAACATAACCCAAATAACTCTAAAATGATGAAATATTTCTCTATGCTTGCTTCTCCGTTCAAAGCTGCAAATGATAAAAAAAACGTGTTAACCCTTGAAGTCAATAGCAATGGTGCATTTGGTCCTCAATAATTCAATGCAGAGCGGCCCTGTATTCTAGTAACCGAATATGCCAGCAATATCAACCTCCCTGCAACCAACTCATCATCACTTGCACTCAACATCTGAGTTGCTTAGTATGAAACACAGTTTAATTGCAACATTCAGACACAGTTTTCACATTCCAATCAATCAGGAAAAACATAGATTAATCACAGCACCAAAAAGCAGTGGCGAATACAAGATTGCTCGTATTAGCAGTATTTGAATTATTAGCAATATTTGACTCAGTCCTTGCAGTTTCTTTTAGTTAGTTCATATCCTATTTTGTAGGGATCTCTAGCAGCTTATTTGATTTGTTTCTGTTAACACGTAGGCCAGTTTGCAAGCCACTAAGTAGTAGTGGTCAGTTATCTTTGTAAGCTATTTAGTAGCATTTCCAATTCAATGAAAGACAAGTCAGTTGCCAGAATCTCTAATTGTTAACATCTGGTATCAGAGCAGAGAGACTTCATAGAGAGATTGAGCATTAAAAAAAACAGAGAGTGCTTCCGAGAGAAGTCGACATGGGATCTGAAGAGAAGAATGGTGGTTTCTCAACACCTTCAATTCCCAAATTTGATGGGGATTATGATCACTGGAGTATGGTCATGGAAAACCTCCTTCGATCAAAAGAGTATTGGACCGTGGTGGAGAGAGGCTATACTTTGCCTAGAGATGGTGTTGTTCTGTCAGATGCCCAGAAGAAGGTCCTAGACGAGATGAAGCCGAAGGATCTAAAGGCAAAGAATTATTTGTTTCAATCTCTGGACAAATAAATTCTGAAAACCATAACGAAGAAGGAGACGTCCAAGCAATTATGGGATTCGGTGAAGATGAAATATCAGGGGAATGCTCGAGTTCAGCGTGCTCAACTCAATCGGCTTCGAATGGAGTTCGAGTTCTTGGCCATGAAACAAGGTGAATCAATCAATGATTACTTTGGGAGGGTGATGGTCATCGCTAATGACATGCGAAATTGTGGAGAAGACATGGGTGATGTCAAAATTGTCGAGAAAATCATGCGGACATTGACGGAGAGATGGAACTATATTTTGTGCTCCATTGAGGAAGCTAAGGATGTTCAAGCTAAGGATGCCCTACAAAGTTCTCTATTGGTCCATGAACAGAAGTTCAAGAAAGAACCTGACGAGGAGCAAGCACTAGCAGTATCTTACAGTGAAGGCGGCAGCAATCGAGGGCGATGGAGAAATGCCTTCAGAGGAGGAAGAAGACATGGTCGGGGGCGTCAGAATTTCAATAAGGCAACCATTGAATGCTATAAGTGTCATCAATTGGGTCACTTTCAGTATTAGTGTTCTAATTTGGGGAAGCAAGTTAACTATGTTGAGTTGAATGAAGATGAAGAGATGCTTCTTATGGCATATATTGAAGCTGCTGAAGCAAAAATACAGGACGTGTGGTTCTTAGACAGTGGGTGTAGCAACCACATGTGCAGAGATGCCTCTCTATTCTGTGCCATGGAGGAAGGGTTCAAACGAGACGTCAGCCTGGGAAATCACATGAAGATGAAGGTAGTTGGCAAGGTCAATGTGAGACTGAATTTTGAAGGAGCAAGCCATGTTATTCAAAATGTATTCTATGTTCCTGAGCTGAGGAATAATTTTCTTAGCATTGGACAACTTCAAGAAAAAGGCTTGGCATTTCTGATCAAGAACAATGAATGTCGCATCTATCATCCTTCTATTGGCCTCATTCTTTAGAGCCATCTATTGGCCTCATTCTTTAGAGTAAGATGGCGGCTAACAGGATGTTCATCTTAATCTCAAACAGCAATGCAACAAAAGAACAATGTTTTCAAACCGATGCCCAAAAAGCTGCACATCTCTGGCATTGCAGATTTGGACACTTAAGCTACACTGGCCTTCAATCATTACAGAGCAACAACATGGTAAGAGGCTTACCAAGTCTTAGAGAGAGCAAAACTGTGTGCACTGAATGTTTAAAAGGCAAGCAACATAGGGAAATCATACCAAAGAAAGCTATGTGGAGAGCAGCCGAGCCTTTGGAACTCATACATGCAGACATATGTGGTCCCATCTCTCCAATGTCTCACGGTCAAAAGAGGTATTTTATAAGCTTCATTGATGATTTCAGTAGGAAAGCCTGTGTGTATTTCCTTGTCTATAAAAGTGATGCATTTACTGTATTCAAGCAATTTAGAAGTTGTGTTGAAAAGGAGCCTGGATTATCTGTGAAATGCTTGAGAACTGATCGTGGAGGAGAATTTACATCAAATGAGTTCAATGCTTTTTGTAGAGAAAATGGCATAAAAAAGCATCTCACCACAGCTTACACGCCTCAACAAAACAGAGTTGTAGAGAGGAAAAACCGAACCGTTATGAACATGACAAGAAGTCTCCTTATTGAGAAGGAGGTGCCAAGGAATTTCTGGCCCGAGGCAGTGAATTGGGCATTCTATGTGCTCAACAGGTGCCCTACTTCAGCAGTGCAAGGCGTCACACCAGAAGAAGCTTGGTCTGGAGTGAAACCCTCAGTTGAGCATTTCAGGGTATTTGGGTGCATTGCCCATGTTTATGTCCCAAATGCTCGGCGAACTAAATTGGACAGTAAGAGCACAACATGTGTCTTACTTGGAGTCAGTACAGAGTCTAAGGGATATAGGTTGTATGATCCCATTAGAAAGAAAGTTGTAGTGAGCAGGGATGTGATTTTTGAAGAAGATAAGAAATGGGATTGGAACAAGAGCCATTCCGAATTAGTTAAGCTGCAGCTTGAGTGGGAAGATGAGCAATCTGTTGGAGATGAAATGCATGCACTAGAGCCTGAGATTGAGGAAGCTGCAACTCCAACTGAGACAATAGCAACGACAGAGGAAGTTACTGCAGTTGAGAATTTAACAAGTGTTGTTGCTGGAAATTCTGCAAGCCTAGTAGCTGTAATTGAAAGTGCTGAAAATACTGAGAATGTGAGTCAAGGGCGCATCAGGAGAGCTCCAACATGGATGAAGGATTACGTTGTCAACTCCACTGGCGTCATTCAAGATGATTTAGTCAACTCTACCTCGCCCGCTAGCTCTGATCCTTTGACATTCGAGGAAGCTATGCAAAATGTGAACTGGAAAAAGGGCTATGGATGATGAGATCAATTCAATTGAGAAGAATGGCACTTGGACTCTGGTTGATTTACCAAAGGAAGCTGCAAGTATAGGAGTCAAATGGGTCTATAAGACAAAGCTAAATCAACATGGCAAGGTTGACAAGTACAAGGCCCGTTTAGTGGCAAAGGGATATGCTCAGCAATATGGAGTTGACTATGAAGAGGTGTATGCACCAGTGGCACGTATGGACACGATTCGAATAATCCTAGCTCTTGCTGCTCAAAGAAGCTGGGGCGTATTTCAACTAGATGTGAAGTCAGCTTTCTTGCAAGGAGAACTCATAGAGGAGGTATATGTTGACCAGCCAAAGGGCTATGAAAGGAAGCATGAGGAGGCTAAAGTTTACAAGCTCAAAAAAGCCTTGTACGGGCTTAAATAGGCGCCAAGAGCTTGGTTCAGCAGAATTGAGTCTCACTTCAAAACCATGGGCTTTGACAAAGAAGCAAGCGAGCAAACTTTGTTTACTAAGGTTAATCAACAAGATAGACACCTGATCTTCAACTTATATGTGGATGATTTGATTTATACAGGCGATGATGAGACTATGTTGAAAGAATTCAAGCAATAAATGATGCAAGAGTTCAAAATGTCTGACTTGGGAAAAATGAAATATTTTCTCGGAATAGAAGTTGAGCAGCTTGATTGTGGAATCTTCATCAGCCAAAAGAAGTATGCAAAAGAAGTCTTGCAGAAGTTTGGAATGTTAGAAAGCAACTCAGTTCTGAATCCAATCATTCCTGGAAGTAAGATCCACAAAGATGATGAAGGAGCCAAGGTAAATAGCTCCCTGTATAAACAACTTGTTGGGAGTATGATGTACTTAACCACTACCCGACCAGATATGATGTATGTTGTGAGTATGATCAGTAGATATATGGCTGCTCCAACCGAGTTACACATGATGGCAGCAAAAAAAAATACTAAGGTATTTACAAGGAACTGTGAGCTATGGCATCTTCTATCAACGTGCAGGAAATCAAGAGCTAGTTGGCTACACAGATAGCGACTATGCTGGGTGCATAGAGGACAGGAAAAGTACATCATGCTACACATTTCTTCTTAGCAGTGCAGCTGTAGCATGGTCATCTCGGAAGTAGCCCATAGTCACTCTTAGCACCACAGAAGCAGAATTTGTGGCGGCAACTTCTTGTGCTTGTCAAATGGTCTGGATGAAGAGAGTATTGACAAAACTAGACTATGGTGGAAGCACAAGTCCAACAATGTTCTGTGATAATAGCTCTACCATCAAGCTCTCCAAAAATCTTGTCTTACATGGTAAGAGCAAGCACAAAGATGTGCGTTTTCACTTCCTGCGTGATCTAGTGAATGAGGGAGCAGTTCAGTTAAAGTTTTGTGGTACTAAGCAGCAGGTAGCTGACATCTTAACCAAATCACTCAAGCTTGAAGTGTTCCAGGAGCTCAGAAAGAAACTCGGTGTGTGTGATGTCTCAGAGAAAAACTAGACTATCTAGTTTAAGAGAGGAATTATTAGCAGTATTTGAATTATTAGCAATATTTGACTTAGTCCTTGCAGTTTCTTTTAGTTAGTTCATGTCCTGTTTTGTAGGGATCTCTAGCAGCTTATTTGATTTGTTTCTGTTAACACGTAGGCCAGTTTGCAAGCCACTAAGTAGTAGTGGTCAGTTATCTTTGTAAGCTATTTAATAGCATTTCCAATTCAATGAAAGACAAGCCAGTTGCCAGAATCTCTAATTGTTAACAGCTCGATTGTGGAGTCGAATTTACACATTGTGTGGAATTTTTTTGTTTTGCTAAATCGGTATCTAATAGAAAAAAATCGGATTTAGAAAGGGCCGAATATGTGAAAAAAAATAGAAATTTAGATTTAATAAAGGCCTAATATGCCAAAAAAAAATTAGAAATTTGGATTTAAGATTTAGAGAGGACTTAACAGGACCTGAGCTAATTTTGGGTACTAATATAGCACCAGAGCTAAATTTCTTGAAAACAGATGGACCAGAATCATCACAACCTTAAATTTTATGGAGACATGAGGCCGAAAACTACTTGTGGCCACGGTGGTTCCAACGACCGGCCCCCATTCTCCCCCCTGTCAAAAAGGATTAGTATGAATGGTAAATAAATTAAACTAAAATTCATCTTCAGTCTTATTTTATAAATATACTCTCATTGTTTTGTCCCAACTCAAATTTATCAATAATTTTATGAGTATTTTATCTGCAAGTTCGTTTTAAAATTACCCACCAACTTAAACTTTGTTGATAATTTCGGTCAGTAGTTGATAAAATGACAAAAAGGATGAGGGAAATTTGGAGGTGAAAAAGAAGAGTATAACATTATTCTATACTTGAGGAATACATTTTACCTTTTAAATAATCTTATCCAAATGGTAAAACAATAAGCCATATAATTGCTTTAAAGTAAAAATAAAATAATAAACCACATAATTAACTCTTGTTTTTCCCTATAATTTTAAGGGTAAATAATTTATTAGTTCCGTCTTTTTACCTAACATAATGTTTAGTCCTTCTATTTTTAAAAACACATTATAAGGTCCCTCTATCTTTTGTCGATATTAACAATTTGGATCTTTAATCTAGTTTTTTTAGATTTTTAACTCAACGTATTTTAGCTTTCGGGACAGTAACAGTAGATACAAAATAGTCATGTTACTCTGTTATTTTTTGGCTTTCTGTTTATGCTAAATATAGCGGGATCTTATCATGTGTTTTTTAAAATAGGAGACTAAACAATGTGTTGGATAAAAAGGAGAAGACTAATAAACTATTTATCCTAAATTTAATTCTAGGGTTAATTAAAAAAAACTCTTGCTGTTACACTGACATTTAGACGAAGGATTATTATTTTTTTGTCAAAACGATAACTATGCTTGTCAACATTTACAAAATCGAGGTCTTTTGTAGGGATGGCAACGGGTAGGGTACCCGCGGATAGTGCCAAATATCAAACTCTTACCCTTTTATTTTTTAATTACCCGTACCTGTCTCATTACCCTAACCAGTATATTTTTGCATCTCATATCTATCCCATTTAATTCACCACGGGTACCCTCGTTAAGGATCAATAAAACAAAAAATATTAAAAATTTAACAAAAGTATAAATTTAATAAAGCATACATATAATGATTGAATAAATTGAATAAAGTAGCTTAGTTCTATCACTCCATGGTTGAAGAACAAAAAGTTGCGTTTCAAATCTCACATCTTACATACAAAAAACAATAATATTTTTTCATATATATAATATTTATGACGGATAACGGGTACCCTGGGCGTATTCCCATACCCGTCACATTACTCTAACCGGTAATGGTTTTGATCCCATACGCGTTCATACCCTTTTATACAGGGTACGGGTAGTCCCAATAGGGTCGGGGTAGTGCCCGGTAATATTGCTTTAAACAGGAAAGCATGTGGCAAACCTGATAGATTTCTTAATATTAGTACCTAAAATCTATTACATATCTCAATAGTGAATTTTTTTAACATATTTAATTCATTGATACGTGTATATTCCTACTAGTAGTATTATATGTAATTAAATATTTTTTTAATTGGAAGTGAGGAGGGAGCCTTATATGTAATTAAATATAATAAATCTGAATTATCTGAAATCCAATTATAATTTTAGGATTTGAATTGAAAAAAATGTAACAAGTGAAATGATCCTATTTCTTACTGATTAATTAACATCAATGTTAAGTTAAATAGTTAGAATTTCTCCATTCAGATAATCTAATTGATACAGATTGAAAGCGATGAAGGTTTTAATCGTAAACCAACAAAGAGGTTCTTTTCTAGCTAAACTAGAAGGAGTGAATCACAATATAACAAGGTATAAACCTTTGGTTCTCAAAAAGAATGATTTTGGATTGATAAAAGTTGAAAATCCTTACAAAAGTGAGGGTTTAAATACATCCCCTAATGATAATAAAGACCAGGACTACCCCTACTAGGATTACAACAAAGCGGTAAACAAAAGGGTAAAATAGGTGATACACCCAGACAATCCGTACAGAGGTGCAAATACGAAATGTCAGGGTGGTTGGTGATTTACTTCGTGAGGAAGTAAACCTGGGGATCCGTCTAGGAATAATAGTTGATACGCCCTCTCTAATAATCAGAGATCTGCCCTCCTCGTATACGCCTATATCCGCTCCACTTGTACACCCCTAGGATCCGCCCTGATGGGCGCTTGCGTTGCTTGTGTGGTACGTGGTGTCGGAGGATCTGCCAGGGCGTGTTTGGGAGGCGACCCTAGTTAGGATGTCTGCATCATTCTCTCTTTCTTTAAAAGAGCAGGGTGCTGACTTGCTCGTGTCCAGGGGGCCATCCGGTTTCCACGGACTGAGGTCACGGACGTTGAAGGCTGGTGACATTTTACCAAGCCAATTTGGCAACGCTATATGATAGGCATTGGTCTTGATCTTCTTGGTGACTTTATATGGCCCGTATTTCCTAGGTCGAAGTTTACTACTTGGGGCGTTGGCGAGTCTCTTTTTACCCAAGTATACCATAACCTCGTCCCCAACTTCAAACTGTAGGTCCTTGCGGTGCTCATCCGCCTTAGCTTTTAATTTCTGGTTTCTCTCTTCAAGAGTCTCCTTCACCTCTTGATGCATCTGTACATAGTCTTTGGCTAGCTGGTTAGCGGTCACGTTCCCCTTAGGAAGATGTGCTATATCAAGAGTATGATTTGGGGTCTTCGTATATACCACTGCAAAGGGTGACTTTCCAGTTCCTGAGTGTACAAACCCATTGTTGGCGAACTCAGCCTGGGCCTAGACCACGTCCCACATCCTGGGCTTATCCTTACACTTGTTGCGCAGTAAGTTTCCCAAAGTTCGATTGACTACTTCTATCTGACCGTCTGTCTGAGGGTGGACGGTGGTACTAAATTTCAGAGACGTATCAAAAAGGGCCCACAATGTCCGCCAGAAGTGACTTAGGAACTTCGTATCACGATCTGAGACAATGCTTCTTGGTACGCCATGTAGTCTGACAATCTCTTTGAAGAATAACTTGGCAGTTGCTGAGGCATCGTTAGTTTTGCGACATGGTATGAAGTGTGCCATCTTCGAAAACCGGTCAACAACGACAAAGATGGAATCCATGCCTCGTTGAGTTCTGGGTAATCCTGGGACAAAGTCCATAGATAGATCCTCCCATATAGTTTCTGGTACAGGCAGGGGTAGATTCAAGCCGGCGTTTGTAGTGTGTCCCTTAGCGGTTTGGCAAACATAGCATCATTCTACCAAGTAGGCAACATCCCTCCTCATCTTAGGCCAGAAATAACGGGAACTCACTGCTTCGTATGTCTTATCTCGCCCAAAATGCCCTCCTAGACATCCGCAATGCAGATCACGCACAACCTTTTCACGAATGGAGGTGCAGGGTAAGCAAAGTTGGTTGCCCCTCATAAGATAATCATCCATTAAGTGATACACCCCATCCCCATGCTGGTGCTGGCACTTTTCCCAGATACTGCCAAAATCAGGAGCCGCCAGGTATTCCCCTCGGATGTGCTCAAAACATTCGACTTCTAGGTTCACTGTCTTTAATAGCAACACCCTTCGACTCAAGGTGTCCGCCACCTTGTTCTGTTTTCCAGCCTTATGGACAAGTTTATAGGGAAACTTATCTATGAAGGCTGACCATCGGGCATGTATGCCGCTTCGAAGTTGCTTCTTACTTCCTAGATACCTGAGAGCTTGGTGGTCAGTGTATAAGATGAATTCTTTCCCCACCAAATAGTGTTCCCATACTTTTAACGCCCTCACGACAGCATAAAATTCTTGATCATACGTGGCCCACTTTTGTCTTGCCTCACAAAGCTTTTCACTGAAATACTCAATGGGCCTCTTTTCTTGCATCAGGACACCACCAATCCCAACTCCACTGGCATCACACTCAACTTCGAACAGTTTATCAAAATTGGGATACGCCAGCACTGGCACTGTACTCAGCTTTTCCTTGATCAGGGCGAAGCTCTCCTCTTGAGCATCCGCCCATGCGAACCCCTTTCCTTTCTTTAAACACTCCGTCAACGGGCTACTATGGAACTGAAGTTCTTGATGAATCGTCGATAAAATGTTGCTAGCCTATGAAAACTCCTAATGTCCCCCACGTTCCTCGGAGTAGGCCATTCTCGGATGGCTCTTACCTTCTCCCATCAACTTGGACCCCATCGCCACTAACAACGAACCCTAGGAAAACCAGGCTTTCCATGACGAAATCACACTTCTTAGTGTTGGCGTATAACTGGTGCTTCCTTAACAGGTCAAACACTATCTTTCAATGCTCCACGTGCTCCACCAAGGTCTCGCTATGAATCAGGATGTCATCAAAGTACACAACTACAAATTTTCCAATCACCGGGCGAAGCACCTGATTCATCAGCCTCATGAATGTGAAGGAAAATAAGGCTAAGGTATAGCAGCGGAAATATAAAATTTTTAGCCTACTTCCTTTTTAACCATAGGATCCGTTAATCGTTATTTCATATAAAGAGGGATAAGAAGAAATACATTTTGAAGAACAATCTACCGTTGTTAAAGAAGCGCCCACAATTCTTCTCCGAGTTCCCAAGCACGAAGTAAAACACGGTGAGGTTAAGTAAGAATCAACCGTATGAGATGCAACCAAAATAGATTGCCTCTAATTAACCAACACAAGATCAAAGAGAAAAGGAGATGAATGAAATTAATCAATCGACGGAAGCCGTATGAATTCTTGTTCACGAACTAGGGGATACGAATTCACTTTCTCTCTCTAAAGGAGTATTTCAAAAATCACCAAGAGGGGAGGGATAAGGCTTAGTCGAAATTCACATAAAGAGGGAGTATATATAATTACTTGTATCTAAACCCTAGTTAGATAGGAATAGGTTACTTAATAGGAATTCAATTCGGAATAGGATTCCCAATTATTATCTCATTATATATCTAATATATCTAGGATAATAATAAATAACCTAATTGGATAATAATAGGAGTATATTAATCTAATTAAAACTCCTAACTTAATTATCTCTTAATTAATTTAATTCATATTCCTAATCAAATTAGGATTAATGGAATTAAAATAATTCCTTACTAATTATATATAAATTTCGGCCCCCTTAATTAAATGGGCCTTACTGGGCTCATTTGGGCTTCCATCTATTAATGACATCCATCTCTCTTTTGGTTCCAAGTCTTATGTGTGATCCATTAGGTTCTTACTACTTCTGGCCGTATGCAACTATTAAATTAATTTCTTCAAGAATTATATTTAATCCTTGCATAACGGAATGATGTACTGAGTATGTTATTGGCAAGCCTGTAATCATTCCCCCAGAGTCCGTTAAGAAGACAGGTTGATTCTATCGTTAACCCTTCCGTATTAGTTACAGTATAATTCGATCATTTATCAACTACATCCTTGAACTGAATCTTATGACTATGGGTGATGTCAAGTCACATATAGCGAGACGTTCGTTTTACTTCAATAGGCCGAGTCAACTCAAATAGATAGGTTAAGTGAAATCTGTATTTCTTACTCTTAAGCTATCACCTTGCAAGGATTTAGAGTCGAGTCTTCCACAAGCGATCCTTGGATGTATCTCCCATTAATCGGGAGTGATAAATGCTCAATCCAATGTATAACTACCCTGAAATTACCTCCTGTGACACCCAACCTTTGCAGTTCACACCCCAGAGTCATCTCTGTTAAGGATCGTGGGACCGTAGGATCAAAGTCTCACATTCAGTAATTCAAGATGACCAATTAACATTCCTTTGAGTCTGAGGATTAGTTATACCTATTAATACCAATGAGATGAACATGTGACAAGGATGAATCTACCCATCCTGTTATCTCAAATCGGATCCCCAATCCTAATGAACGACGTTTCATCGGATCTATGTAAATGTCCAGATATCTATATATATGAAGCTTATGAGATCAGCTTTCTGTCGGACAGAAGACATTGTTACATACAAGTCTCAACAGTGATATATCAATCCTAAACATATCACTTGACTTGGGGTGGTTTTAAGTTTATTAGTTTATTATAAAGTTTTGTCTCACTTCATGCTTGTATGAACACTTTATAATCACTTTAAACAAACTTACGGATTTCCTTTTATTAGACTTTATTTAGTGCTTAAAAGGGATTGCCTTTATATAGTTATAAAACATATATCTCATTAAAACAAATGATATAAAGAACAATTCATTTACATTAAGTTTGTATCCTACAACAATTGTCTATAGGACACTAAACCCCAACATACTCCCACTTGGACTAAAGCCAATTGTTTCTAAAACTTATCCCAGTAGAAGTTAAATGACGATCATGTACTTTCTGGGTTAAAGGCTTTGTCAACGGATCTGCAACGTTGTCCTCTGTAGGTACTCTTTCTATTCTCACATCTCCTCTAGCCACAATCTCTCTTATGATGTGGTATCGCTTTAGGTAGTGCTTGGATGCATTATGAGACCGTGGTTCCTTTGCTTGCGCAATGGCTCCATTGTTATCACAGTACAGAGTAATGGGATTGACAATGTCAGGCACCACACCTAGTTCTGTAATGAACTTTCTAATCCAAGCTGCTTCCGCAGCAGCGATGTACTCTGACTCGGTCGTAGAGAAAGCTACGCTTCCCTGCTTGGAACTCTTCCAACTGACCGCGCCCCCATTCAAGATAAACAGGTATCCTGATTGGGATTTAAAATCATTCTCATCTGTGAGATGACTAGAGTCTGAAAATCCTTCAATTTTCAGATCTCCTTCTCCGTACACTAGGAACATATCTTTAGTCCTTCTCAAGTACTTATGAATGTTCTTGACGGCAATCCAATGCTCGTCTCCCGGATTCCCTTGGTAACAACTCGTTACAGATAACGCGAACGCTACGTCAGGTCTAGTGCATAGCATAGCATACATAATCGAACCGATCGCGCTGGCGTACGGGACTACAGCCATGCGTCGTTTGTCATCATCAGTTTTAGGACATCGATGATTGTTTAACTTTACTTCATGTAGTATGGGTAAGTTACCTCGTTTCGATTCAAGCATGCTAAACCGATTTAGCACCTTTTCAATGTATGTAGCATGTGAAAGACCAAGCAGTCTTCTCGATCTATCTCTATAGATCTTTATACCAAGTATATAAGCTGCTTCACCAAGGTCTTTCATTGAGAAGTTACCGGATAACCATACTTTTACCGACTGTAATAGAGCAATGTCATTTCCCATTCACAGTATATCGTCCACATATAGTATGAGAAATGCTATAGAGCTCCCACTTACTTTCTTGTAAATGCAAGCTTCTTCGCAATTTTGTTCGAAACCAAATTGTTTTATGGTTTCGTCAAAACGCTTATTCCAGCTTCTAGATGCTTGCTTGAGTCCATAAATGGATCTCTGAAATTTGCAAACTTTATTTGCATCCTTTGATATGAAACCTTCAGGCTGCATCATGTATACATCCTCAAGTAGGTTTCCATTTAGGAAAGCTGTTTTCACATCCATTTGCCAAATCTCATAATCGTAGTGAGTGGCAATTGCAAGCATGATTCTGATTGATTTGGACATAGCAACAGGAGAGAAGGTTTCGTCATAATCAACATCTTGTTTCTGACGATATCCTTTCGCTACCAGCCTAGCCTTGTAGGTGCTAACCTTTCCATCCATGTCAGTCTTCTTTTTGAAGATCCACCTGCACCCAATGGGAATTATCCCTTCGGGTGGATCAACCAAAGTCCACACTTGGTTAGTATATATGGAATCCATTTCAGAATCCATGGCCTCAAGCCATGCTTTAGAATCTGGACTAGTAAGAGCCTCTTCGTAGTTTTCGGGTTCGTCGTCTAATACGGGAACCTCGTCATCATCTCCCACTAGAAAACCATATCTAACTGGGAGTTCACGAAATCTTCGTGATCTACAAATAGGTGCCACTGGAGTCTCATCTAATGGGACTTCTTCGGGTACCTCAACCGCTTCTGTTGTTTCAGTCGGTGTTTCTTCCTCTTGAACTTCGTCGAGTTCAATCACGCTTCCCTTGTGTGTTTCTTCGAGAAACTCTTTCTCTAAGAAGGTTGCGTGTTTGGATACTATTACTTTCTGATCATCTGGATGATAGAAGTAATACCCTATGGTTTCCCTGGGATATCCAATGAAGAAACATTTATCAGATTTAGAATCTAATTTGTCGGACGCAATGCGTTTGACATATGCTGAACAACCCCATACTCTCATAAACGAGAACACGGGTTTCCTACCAACAAACAATTCATATGGCGTGGAACTAGCGGATTTAGTTAGTACTCGGTTCAGGGTGAAGAGGGCAGTTTCTAAGGCATAGCCCCAGAACGTCTTTGGAAGTAAGGCCATGCTCATCATGGATCGTACCATATCTAATAGGGTACGGTTCCTCCTCTCGGATACACCATTGTGTTGTGGTGTATAGGGAGGTGTCCATTGTGAGCATATCCCATTCAGTTAGATAATTCAGAAAATCATCAGAAAGATATTCGCCACCTCGATCAGATCGAAGCGTCTTTATTTTCTTTCCTAATTGATTTTCCACTTCATTCTTGAAGCATTTGAACTTGTCAAAAGCTTCTGATTTGTGCCTCATCAAGTAGATGTAACCATATCGAGTATGGTCATCTATGAAGCTTATGAAGTATCTGAATCCTCCTCTTGCTTAGACCGACATAGGACCACATACATCTGAATGAATGAGTCCTAGAGTGTCTGATACACGCTCACCTTTATTGCTAAAGGGTGTCTTTGTCATTTTACCTTTTAAACATGATTCGCATGTTTCCAATGATTCAGGATCAATTGGATCTATAAGCCCATCTGAATGTAGCTTTAGCATGCGTCTCTTGTTTATATGGCCTAAACGACAATGCCACAAGTAAGTTGAATTATCTAGCTTATGTCTTTTGGTATCAATTGCAAAAGCAGGAATTTTGTTATCTAACACATAAATCCCATTTTGTGAAATTACTGAAAAATAAAAGATCGAATCTTTATAAATATTGCAACTCTTGTCTTTTATTGAAATATGAAAACCGTCGTCAACAAGACGGCTAATAGAAATAATGTTACGAGACATCTCAGGAACGTATAAACAATTCCTTAATTCTATTACAAGCCCAGAGGGCAAAGGTAAAACATAATCTCCAATTGCGAGGGCGGCAACTCTTGCTCCATTTCCAACTCGCAAGTTTATGCTTCCTTTCTTTAGTTCCTTAGTCTGATTTAGCTCCTGCATATTTGTACAAATATGAGATCCACATCCGGTATCAAGTACCCAAGATTCAAACTGCGAAACTGTATTTATTTCAATATAAAACATACCAGATGTAGAAGCACCGCCTTTTCCCTTCTTGAGGGTGGCTAGATACTCCTTGCAGTTTCTCTTCCAATGCCCGTCTTTACCACAGAAGTGGCACTCTCCTTTGGGCTTCTTCACTTCCTTTCCCTTGGACACAGCTTTTTTACCTTTCTTGGGATGTTTAGGATTGGGAAAATTCCCTTTCCTTTTCTTCGATCCCTCAATTACAAGAGCCGGTATGGTCTTGTGTTTCTTCATATTGGGCTCAACTGACTTGAGCATATTTGCAAGCTCTTCAAGAGAGGTTTGCAAGTCATTCATCTGATAGTTCATAATGAACTGTGAATAACTTTCTGGGAGGGATTGAAGAATTAAGTCAACACTTAATTCGTTATCCATCGCAAATCCAATACTAGAAAGTTTGGTAATGTAGCCAATCATCTTGACACAATGTGTCATGACTGATGTGCCCACTTGCATCCTGCAACGATATAACTCTTGGATATCTCGTAGCGTTCGCACCTGGTTTGTTTCCCAAACAATTCCTTTAGGTGCATGATGATGGAATTGGCATTCATCTCCTCATGTTCCTTTGTAATTCCGATGTCATTGATGCAAGTATGATGCATTCGGCATGATCGTCATCAGCCTTGTGCTTCTGATAAGCATCAATTTCCTCGATGGGAGTATCATCTTCAGGGACAGGGGGTATCGGTGTATCAAGTACATACCCAATTTTCTCGAACTTCAAAACAATTTTGAGGTTACGAAACCAGTCGGTGAAGTTTGAACCATTCAGTTTGTTATCGGTAAGAATGTTTTGCAGATTGGTTTTAGTCATGATTTTAAGAGTGTGTGTTTAAACAAAACCTGAGAGTGAGAAAGAGTAAACATATGTCATTCATTTACTTTAAAGTATAACAATCTAAAATTATAGGCCTTTTAATTTATTTCAGATTGCTCCCACTATTTTGCCAAATTAATAGCCCTCCATATTAATTCGAAGAATTTCATAAATCCTTTAGTGAGCTAGGATCCTAACTCCTGAGATTTCGCCTTGAGTTTGCTCAACAAGCTAGTCTCATTTGTTAGGTAGATTCATGTAATCAATCACATCTTGAATGTGACTCCTAGGTTATTGGGTTACTAACCACATTAGTAACTAATATGCTATTCACATTAATCCCAACCATATTGCCCATTAGTTTATGACAACATGAGTTTGCTCATCCAATTATCATAATCTAATTTAAGTATTACCCCATATTCATGAAAGAATGACTTTCGATAATTCAGGTGTTACCATAAGACCCCGAGCTTGAGTTTGCTCAACAACCCAAAGGCCCCCAGTACTGCCGGCTGAATTATAATATTAGGGAGGGGCAACCGATTTTAATAACTTGCTTATTTACTTAACTTTTAACGAGGGATTTTATTTAGGTCTCATAATCTAACTTAGTCTTGATTTGCTTTAGCATACATCAGACATACATACATTCACATACATTGGCGTTATGGACATATCATCTAAATTATTCCGTCGAGCCAAAGACGGAATAAAAGGGGCAAACCTAAGGAAATACTAACTATTACATATTTCTCTTTAGGTCCTCCGTCTTCTCCATGGCGCCTTGAAATTGCATATTAATTTCTATACTACTATAAGAAAACTTCAATTGAATTGAAGGGAATCAGATGAGAGGAGAAATTACAATAGATAGTAGAAAGGCAGGACGCGCAGGCCTATTTTAAAAATACCAAAAGACTAAAAGATGGTTCAAATATGTCCATAACTCCAAACATGCATAGACTCAATTAAATAAATTTAATTGGTTGATTACATAACCGGCTTATGTAATATTTAGGTTAATCACATTAACTCGTCAAATTAACTTTCATCCAATTTTACTTCTAATCGTTTTGTATCTTTATATTAATCCTTAGATTAATATAACCATATAAAACGTGGATTATGCATGTCCCAATTATTTTGATTTCAATTCATTTAACACTTTGATTTACAACTTGGTAAAAACAAACTTTTAAACGAATTTTTCATTCGATAATCAAAACAGAAAACTATTAATTTCCGAAACATATATTTATATATACAAATTATATTCAAGCCGATTTTAACAATTAAAATCAAGTGGATTCGGGCCGGGGGCCCAAAACTGGGCTGCTGCCGTTTGGCAGCAGCCCCGCGGCTGCGCACGCGGCTGCCGCCGCGAGGCAGCAGCCGCGCGACAGCGGCTGGTCGCGCCGTGAGGCGCGACCCGAGCCGCTGTCGTATTTTTTTTTTTTAAAACATATATATATATATATATATATATATATATATATATATATATATATATATATATATATATCAGATTTTAAAACGGTTTTAAAAACGATTTTCAGAAATAGGAAAAACTACAATAGATTTCCATTTTATCTTTTAGAATTAATAAAACTATTTTTATTAACCTAACTATAAAACTAATAGATTTTGTTATAATGATTATCAACCGAAATAATTAGGAACATATGCATAATCTATTTTAATTAACAATTAATTAAAACTTATTTATCTTTAGAATTAATTAATCAAACAATTTGTTAATTAATCCTAACCATAATTATTTATTCAATCCTATTGAAAAACTTCTAAATTTTCATATATGAAATAACGGATTTAACGATGGCTCTGATACCACTGAAGGAAAATAAGGCTAAGGTATAGCAGCGGAAATATAAATTTTTTAGCCTACTTCCTTTTTAACCATAGGATCCGTTAATCGTTATTTCATATAAAGAGGGATAAGAAGAAATACCTTTTGAAGAACAATCTACCGTTGTTAAAGAAGCGCCCACAATTCTTCTCCGAGTTCCCAAGCACGAAGTAAAACACGGTGAGGTTAAGTAAGAATCAACCGTATGAGATGCAACCAAAATAGATTGCCTCTAATTAACCAACACAAGATCAAAGAGAAAAGGAGATGAATGAAATTAATCAATCGACAGAAGCCGTATGAATTCTTGTCTACGAATTAGGGGATGCGAATTCACTTTCTCTCTTTAAAGGAGTATTTCGAAAATCACCAAGAGGGGAGGGATAAGGCTTAGTCGAAATTCACATAAAGAGGGGGTATATATAATTACTTGTATCTAAACCCTAGTTAGATAGGAATAGGTTACTTAATAGGAATTCAATTCGGAATAGGATTCCCAATTATTATCTCATTATATATCTAATATATCTAGGATAATAATAAATAACCTAATTGGATAATAATAGGAGTATATTAATCTAATTAAAACTCCTAACTTAATTATCTCTTAATTAATTTAATTCATATTCCTAATCAAATTAGGATTAATGGAATTAAAATAATTCCTTACTAATTATATATAAATTTCGGCCCCCTTAATTAAATGGGCCTTATTGGGCTCATTTGGGCTCCATCTATTAATGACATCCATCTCTCTTTTGGTTCCAAGTCTTATGTGTGATCCATTAGGTTCTTACTACTTCTGGCCGTATGCAACTATTAAATTAATTTCTTCAAGAATTATATTTAATCCTTGCATAACGGAATGATGTACTGAGTATGTTATTGGCAAGTCTGTAATCATTCCCCCAGAGTCCGTTAAGAAGACAGGTTGATTCTGTCGTTAACCCTTCCGTATTAGTTACAGTATAATTCGATCCTTTATCAACTACATCCTTGAACTGAATCTTATGACTATGGGTGATGTCAAGTCACATATAGCGAGACGTTCGTTTTACTTGTATAGGCCGAGTCAACTCAAATAGATAGGTTAAGTGAAATCTGTATTTCTTACTCTTAAGCTATCACCTTGAAAAGAATTTAGAGTCGAGTCTTCCACAAGCGATCCTTGGATGCATCTCCCATTAATCGGGAGTGATAAATGCTCAATCCAATGTATAACTACCCTGAAATTACCTCCTGTGACACCCAACCTTTGCAGTTCACACCCCAGAGTCATCTCTGTTAAGGATCGTGGGACCGCAGGATCAAAGTCTCACATTCAGTAATTTAAGATGACCAATTAACATTCCTTTGAGTCTGAGGATTAGTTATACCTATTAATACCAATGAGATGAACATGTGACAACGATGAATCTACCCATCCTGTTATCTCAAATCGGATCCCCAATCCTAATGAACGACGTTTCATCGGATATATGTAACTGTCCAGATATCTATATATATGAAGCTTGTGAGATCAGCTTTCTATCGGACAGAAGACATTGTTACATACAAGTCTCAACAGTGATATATCAATCCTAAACATATCACTTGACTTGGGGTGGTTTTAAGTTTATTAGTTTATTATAAAGTTTTGTCTCACTTCATGCTTGTATATGAACACTTTATAATCACTTTAAACAAACTTACGGATTTCCTTTTATTAGACTTTATTTAGTGCTTAAAAGGGATTGCCTTTATATAGTTATAAAACATATATCTCATTAAAACAAATGATATAAAGAACAATTCATTTACATTAAGTTTGTATCCTGCAACAATTGTCTATAGGACACTAAACCCCAACAGAATGTACTGGGGGCGTTAGTCATCCCAAATGGCATAACTAACCACTCATACAATCCATCTCTGGTCTTGAAGGCGGTCTTCCACTCATCTCTAGATCGAATTCGTATCTGATGATAACCACTCCTGAGATCAATCTTAGAGAAAACTCTGGATCCGCCAAGTTGGTCTAGCATATCATCCAGCCTTGGAATAGGGAACTTATACTTGATAGTGATTTTGTTAATAGCTCTGCTGTCCACACACATCCGCCAAGATCCATCCTTCTTGGGCGTAAGTAGGGCCGGGACGGCGCATGGACTCATACTTTCCCTAACGTATCCCATCTTAATAAGCTCTTCCACTTTCTGCCTCATGATGTCATTTTCCTTTGGACTCATTCGATAATGGGGTAGGCTTGGTAAACTAGCCCCGGGCACAAGATCGATATGGTGTTGGATGTCCCTCAAAGGTGGTAACCCACTTAGCAACTCCTCAGGGAAAAGATCTGGATACTCGCCAAGTAGGCGGGTCACTTCATTCGGCATCTCTCGTTCGTTCACTGGGAAGGCTTCGTGATTCGCCTTAACCATTACCACATACACCATCCAACTCTCTTCACATTCGCTGACAAATGATTTGTGTGTGGGACAGACTACCAAGGTAGACTTCTCGTCGGCCTTTGGCTCTCTCGTCATTGGCATAAGTACGAACTTCACCCCATTCTTCACAAATCTGTAAGTATTCTCTCTTCCTGCGTGGATGGCGTCGTTATCAAACTGCCAGGGTCGGCCCAACAATAGGTGGCAGGCGTCCATATCGACCACATCACAATAGACTCCATCTCTATAATCACCAATCTCAATAGGTACCCTTCATCTCTGGTTCACTCTAAGTTCACCCACGTTCTTGATCCATCCCACCCTATAGGGGTCAGGATGCGCCTCCGCCAACAACCCGAATTTCCGAACGGCGTTGCTGCTCACAATGTTCTCTTGGCTCCCACTATCTATTATTACATTGCATCGCCCACCTTTCACAAGACAGCGGGTCCTGAATAGTCGGTGCCTCTGATCTCCCTCTATCCGGCTGGAGACTAACAAACGTCGTACCACATGAATGGTGTATCTCTCTTCATCCGCCTCATCATCATCTTCTCCTAAGGGTTCACAAAACACTTCATCCCCTTCTTCATAGTCATCTTCATACCTCTCCACCATCTTGGCGCTCTTCCTCCTAGGACATTCGTTGGACCTATGGCCTGGCTCATTGCACCGAAAACATTTAAAAGGCGCTGGCCTGGTGTACGGATTGTTGCTCTTAGGTGGTATAGGTGCTTCCTTGTACGGCCTAGTATCTCCGACAGATTCCCTTCCCACACTGTTGACCTTGGCCCCACTGGCACTCGCCACCTGCTTGCCTTTTTCATAAGGCTTCATGTTATCTCTCCCCCCAGGCGTATGTTCGGTAGTGGCGGATCTCCGGGATCTCCCGTTCAGTTGGGATTCGGCCTTGAGAGCTAAGTTTCTAGCGTCTTGTACCCGAACCACCATCTGTGTGCCAATGCGATCCTGGATGTGGTATCTTAATCCTTCTAGATACCTAGAAGTCTTTTGACTCTCGATCTCCGACAAGTTAGCCCTTGCCGACAATCTCAAGAACTCTGATGTATACTCATGGACACTCCGGTTTCCTTGAGAGCATCCCCGGTATGAACTGTAGATGTATTGCTCATAGTATGGCGGTAGGAACTGCTCCTTTAACATCGCCTTCATCCGTAGCCAAGATCTAATCGGATCCATGCCCCCTCTTCTCCTTTCTTCTCTCAACTGATCCCACCAAACTGAGGCGCCACCCTTCAAGCGATACGCCACCAGCCTCACTTTCCTTTCATCAGGAATCCCAACATACTCAAAGAAACGCTCCACTTCAGATAACCAGTCTAGGAACCCCTCTATATCCAACTCACCTCCAAAAGAGGGTAAGTCTATTTTTAGCCTAAAAGCATCATCTATGTCAAAGTTTCCTAGATCTAGGTTTGTCCTAGCAATGTCCACATGTATGTTGTCAACCGGACCAACATCCCTCATAGTCCGAAAGGCACCATCATCCCCAATATCTTCAAAGTCATCACTATCACTATCAGCATTATGAACAAGAACAAAGTTAGGTCTTCTTACCTCAGGATCCCTAGGACCCATTCGTGGAAGTTGGACATTTGCCAATGGCAGTCTGGGTGGTGTGGGTTGCCTTTGGGGCCATTGTTCAAGGACTTCTTCCTTCCTCTGGTCTGACTCTCCGGCGGCTGGTCTGATCAAAGCACGGACCTCCAGTTTGAAGTTTTCCAGGGAAGTGGATAACTCCTGGAACCGTTGGTCAGTTTGCTTCTGTCGCTCGATGCTGGCTTGGATTTGTTCCGCGAGGTGCTATCTCAGCTCCTCATATCTCCGGTCGCTGGCCTCCATGGAATCTTGCGGTTGTCGGGGTTGAACCATTGCCAAAAGAAGTTTCGGGTCAATAAACGATCGGCTCCGATACCAACTGATACAGATTGAAAGCGATAAATGAAGGTTTTAATTGTAAACCAACAAAGAGGTTCTTCTCTAGCTAAACTAGAAGGAGTGAATCCCAATATAACAAGGTATAAATCTTTGGTTCTCAAAGAGAATGATTTTGGATTGATAAAAGTTAAAAATCCTTACAAAAGTGAGGGTTTAAATACATCCCCTAATGATAATAAAGACCAGGACTACCCCTACTAGGGTTACAACAAAAGCGGTAAATAAAAGGGTAAAATAGGTGATACACCCAGACAATCCGTACAGAGGTGCAGATACGGAATGTCAGGGTGGTTGGTGATTTACTTCGTGAGGAAGTAAACCTGGGGATCCGCCTAGGAATAATAGTTGATACGCCCTCTCTAATAATCAGAGATCCGCCCTCCTCGTATACGCCTGGATCTGCCTCACTTGTACACCCCTAGGATCCGTCCTGATGGGCGCTTGCATTGCTTGTGTGGTACGTGGTGTCGGAGCATCCGCCAGGGCGTGTTTGGGAGGCGACCCTAGTTAGGATGTCCGCATCACTAATATCATTTTGTTTTGGGTTATCCAACATAATCCTATATAATAAGGAAACTATTAACTACAAAGATTGTTTCTGCAGTGAAAATTTTATTCAAAATTTACCAAGTCTGGTGAATTTTTCTGATTAATCTGTGCTATTCAGAATCCATAAGATATCTGAGTATAGTAACTTTTTTTAACCTATTTAATTCATTGTATATATGCTTATATCAGAGGGCGAGCCTTGGCGCAACGGTAAAACGTTGTTGCCGTGTGACCAGAGGTCACGGGTTCGAGTCTTAGGAGCGGCCTCTTGCCAATTAAATTGGCAAGGGAAGGCTTGCCCCCAATACACCCTTGTGGTGGGACCCCTCCCCGGACCCTCGCTCAGCGGGGACGCGTAATGCGACCGGGCCGCCCTTTTTTTTTTTTTTTTTATATATGCTTATATCCTATCAGTATAATATATAATTAAATATAATAAAATCTGAATTATAAGAAATCCAACTAGAATTTTAGGAAACTTATATTTTAGGAACTAAACTAAATCCATAAGAAATCAAACTAAAAAATGTAACAAGTCAAATGAGTGAGAACAAGTATATAAAAATTACCTATATATATATGAGTAAATGATCCTATTTCTTCATTCTGTAATAGAATATTTTAGCGTTTTACTTATTTCTTAAAATTAAAATGCAGGGTTTAATACTTCAAGCTTTTATTTGGGTACTTTTAATTGTTACATCTAATTTAGTAAGCATTGGAGATGGAAAAACTGATAATTATAATGTAATTATTTCTGATTTTTTGTTTTATAATTGTTTCTGATTTTGTATATAATAACTTTTTTTCTCAAATTTTATATAGTCACAAAATATTAATATTTTTTAATTGTTATTTTTGAAGGCTTTCTTAAATGCATGGAGAGGTTTGTGTGAAGCACAGGAACAGAAACGAAATATACCAACTCTCGTAGTGCCATCAGGAACATTTCTTTTGAAGCCTTTAATATTTAAAGGCTCTTGCAAGTCTAAGGCTATCCATATGAAGGTATATGCTTATTTTTATTATTTTATAAACTAAACATATTTAATAGCCATTTTATGTTAGAGAAAGAAAATACAGTAATAATAATAATAGATAAACCGTGTCTGTTGAGTCTGAGATCGAGTACTCAGATTAATTATTGAAACGTAAATTGGTGACAGGTTATAGGGAAAATAGTAGCACCCAGTGGTGGTGAATGGCCTAGCTGCAACGCTCAATTTTGGCTGCTGTTCGACGGTGTAAATGGTCTTACACTTGATAGACCTGGTACTTTTGATGGCCACGACTCAACTTGATGGACTAATCAGGTTATTTATTTATTTATATTTTTTTCATTATAATACATAGAGATAAAATCAATTTTAACTTAAGGTTATTGGAAAGTGTATATATGCTCTTAGCATAAAAACTATAAAAATAAATTAATTAATTTACGGTTTCCAACTTGGATTTTAGACCCAGATAACATAACATCGAGCAATATTGTCTCCACATAATAAAATCTATAAAAAGAAACTCTTATAAATGCATAAAAATCGAAGTAAGAAGATGTGGACGTTACAGCTATATATATAATATGTAATTTATTTATTTTTTTCTTTTTGAGGACATCATGAGCAGATGCAAGAGACCGAGGGTAAACAAAATAAAAGAAAATTAGAATACACGAAAATTTATTATATTCATTTATTTTTATAGATGTTAATTAAATCTAATTGAAATTCAAATTAATGATGCAGGCCTTGCTATTTGGAAACTGCAACAATCTTGGAATAAGTGGACTAAAATATATTAACAGTCCAAAAGCAAATATTGGATTAAATAGATTCAATTATATCTCTGTTTATAATATTAATATCTTTGCTTCTGGAAATAGCCCCAATACCGATGGAATTGATCTATCTCTTTCACACAAGGTTCATATTATTGATTCAATCATAGGAACTGGTAATTCTTTTATTTAATTATTTTACTTGTTTTCATGAAATATATTATCAATTGATTGTGATATTTTTTAATAATAATAATTATTATTGTTATTTTTTTTGGGTGACATGTGATGATTGTATTGCTATCAATGGAGGCTGCTCATTTATCAATGTCACCAAAGTTACCTGTGGATCAGGTCATGGAATTAGGTTAGTAGAAAAATATTACGAAAAACACTAAATTATCTAAATGTAATAATAATGAATATGATTTGTTGCTTACGAATTTATCTATTTTATTTTTTGGATATAGAAATATATCACTACAAGAAAACAGCTAGTTAGCTACTGTTTTTAGTTACCGGATCATAATTGGTCGCTAAATTGCGACCGATTCGATCGCTAATGTATTTTCCTAGTCGCCAAGAATGAAAGTAAAATTGACTCATGTTTTACCGAAATAAAAAAAAAAGAAAAAATAATTAAAAGGAAATAAAATAGAAAAAATAAAGAATAAATAAAAAATAAATATAAAAAGGGATAAGATAAAGATAAAACCCTAATCTCTTATCTCTTCGAGCTCGACGCGGCCGTTTCAGTATTCTGTTCTCCGACTTTATCATTCTTCTGATTCGGCCTGATACCGCTCTTTTCAGGCAGCATCTTCTCCGATCTAAACCCTCAAGCTAATCCTTTCCTCTCTTCTTCACCGATCTAATCCGTCCCCTCTCTTCTTCTCCGACCTAATCCATCTTTTAAACCTCTGAACTTCTCATTTCTTTAGAAGCTCGGTCTTCACTCTATCATGTAAGTTTTCAATTTCAATTTTTTGGGTTGTTTGGGATTCCTTTGCCATATATATTAATTTATGGGTTGGGTGTGAGATTGGTGCTTTTCATTATCTTTATGTGAGATTTCCTTTTGCCTGATTATAATGGTTCTCTTATTTTTCGCTCAAAAAGTATATCGACCCTGTACTTTCACCCTGTTCATTGTTGTGTCTAGAAATAAACTCAAAATTGTTACATGATTAACTGATGTTTTCAGTTCATTCTATGATAGATTCCTTATCAGCTCAAGGATTGGAATATATCTTGTGAATTTTTGTTTAACTTCTCTGTCCCAAATGCCGTGTTATAATAAAAAAATCACTTGTAGGTATATTTCTGCTGGAGGAGGTAGTAAATTTGTTCAGTGGAGATGGAATCAATGCCATCATAGATACTGTAAAAGAGAGATTCAATGAGTCTCAACAAGAAAAAGCTGTTGGTTCGGCAGTTTGGTGGAAAGTAAGTGGGGATCTCCTATTTCTGAAGATTGATCTTGTTACTAGATCGGAGCTTTGATGTGTTTCTTCTATTCAGTTTGAATTTTCTAAGAATATCACTTTAAATGTGCTGCTTTGCTTGTTCCTTACAGACGAATTCTTTCAAAATTGCTTCTGGGTTGGAATGAGATTTTCTTATGTTCTCTGTTGATGATTTCGTTTGTTGTTTTGGTGTTGTTGTTTTGGTTTTGGTGTTTAAGATGTTAATAGGGGCGTCATTAATTCTTGAAGTTTTTCTTGTGAACTGCTTGTATGACCTAGTTGGAGTCTAATTTCAACCTCGGAATATTCTCATACCCCGAGAGATGGTGGTCTGTCTTGTCCAACTGATTTTCAAAGGGGTGCAACTAAACTAAGGCTAGGAGCCGTGTTTTTTGCTTTTGTGGTTTTTTACTCATAATTGAACAAGTGTTCCCCCTAATTATGAAGCTTTCAAATTGCATTTAAATTACTGCATTAGTGTTTAATAAAGTCAATTGATTCTAAGCTTTGTTTGATTCTAATTTCTACTGAGTTCTCTGTGTTTACTTAAAAGGAAAGAATTTCATGTCTACCAAATTTGTACTAGTAGTATTGATTGCTTTGGATAATTTTGTAGAGGGAGTTATGGCTGGAGGTACTGCTGGTGTTGTTGTTGAAACCGCATTATATCCAATTGATACCATAAAGAAAAGGTTGCAGGCTGGTTAAGTTAAACATGCAATTGTTGATTTTCAATTTTTCAATTCTTTTTCTTCCATTACTATCTCTTTATTCAGGTGGCTAGGTTATGCATTCCCATTGTCTAACTTATGATGCTCATTAGCTACATTTTACCCAGTGAAACACTTGGGGCTTACTGCTTATCCACGTCTTGGAAGAATTGTCTGTTTATGGCCTTTTTTAAGTCTTGTTTCTAGATTGAGATAGAGTTATGGTAGTGATATTGAGAGACCCTGATTGCTTTTTTTCGCTCTGTGTTGTTGTCAACTTGTTTCTTCTAACTGTTATAGTTTTATCATGTTGATGTTGCAGAAAGTTTCTATCTTTACTTTTGATGTAAAGTGGAGTGATTATATATATTTCTATGATGTTCTTTTTCTTCCCAGAAAATGAGGTTGAGCCTTTATGATTGGAAATTTGTGTGGCCCTTCTCCACGATGGATCACTGCTCTCTCTGTTTTCTAACCTATGTTTATGCAAGATATATGCAATGGTTAATATAGCACTAGTAAGCAAATCTGAGCCAGTCCGTGGTTTGTAGTTTTTGTAGATAATGGTCTTCAATTGTATACAGCCACTCCCAATCCCATTGAACAATCTATTTATTTTGTTCTGCCTTTTTGTGGTAGAACTAGAAAACTTTTTCTTCTCCACTCTAATTAATTGAGATGAGATCAGATGATATACTTATTTTTTTTTATTAAAATTCGCATTTGTGTTCAATAGGAATGCCACTTAATAATGTGACAAAAGTTGAATATTTCTGTGCATTTTCTTTTCAATTTGGTTTATGCCAAAGGTGCAAATGGTTACCAAGTCTGTTATATATATGTGCTTTTTCTCTTATATGTTTTTGTGATTTCCTATGTTTACAGTTTTAACCATTATCAAATTTGACTGTAACATTTTCGATGAAGTGTATATTTAGCCCTAACATATGAAATGGTTCAAATTTAACCCTAGTATTTCCAAGTAAGCTCAATTTTAACCCTATATATGGACTCTATTACAAGATTCAGTTTTGATATATTTCCTACTAGTACAGATTCTTGTCGCTGCACATGAGCTCTGTCGCGAGGTCATTACACTGTGACTCGTGTTGCTGAAATTCCAGGTACTAATTGTGCTGAATCACTTTTTCAGTTCCTCTTTCTTTTACTTGCAATTGAAACAAGTAAAGATGAACTAGTTTCAACTTTTGTAATTGATTTAGATTTTTGTTTTTCTACTTTTTACTTTTTTCGTTTTTCATGTGACATCAGGTTTTGATTTTCATGACTACAAGTATTGATTTTCATGTGACATCACAAATTGCTCTTAACGATTTCTTGTTGCCTTCAGCATTCTGGCACTTTAGTGGACACCTCCCTAAAGTGGATGGGTCAAGGCAAACACGGTCAAGGCAAACACGGATGAGCAGCCATTGGTGCCCCGGAAGCTGCTGCCCCGGAGCATTCGCGTTTTTTATTCCCTCGGCATTTGCGATGTATGCGGTCAATAAGGCTGAGAGTTTTGGACGACATCAAATGTGGCTTGAGGTAGACTCAATGTATATAGTTGCATAATAGAGGCCGCTTCGCCCGACTTTTGCAATGTTTTGATCAATGATGATATTAATGGTGTTTATAATTATAGGTTTGTGTAGTTAGACATTTTTTATTCGGGCCGAACTTATTGGGATATTCTATGCTGGCCCTTCCTTTATTTCATTCAAAAGAATATTAATTATTTCTAAATATATTTCTAGTTTTAATGAATATTGTTTATTGTGAAAAGGTAAAACATGTTTATAATTGTATTTACAATTATATATAAAATTTATAATTATAATTAAATAAATAAATTGTCCAGTATTATATACATTACCGACAAAATTTCCGTCAGTATTTCGTCGTAAATCGATCAGGTTATTTGTCCATCTAGCACATTAGCGACTACTTGTAGTCGCAGAATATGGTCGGTAAAATTGCGACTATTCAGCGACTAAATAAAACAGTCGCTATAGTCTGCGACTATAGTAAAAAATGGTCGGCGTTTGTCCAGCGGCTAGGTACTTACCGACTGAATGCATTTGATCGGTAAACCACTTTAGCTACCGAATTAGCTACCAGAAGTGCGGTAGCTAACTAGCTGTTTTCTTGTAGTGTATAGTGTAGGGAGCTTAGGAGATGACGGAGTGAAGGACATCGTGGAGCAGGTTCATGTTCGTAATTGTACATTCCTTAATACTCAAAATGGTGTAAGAATCAAAACATGGCCTGTAAGTATAAAAATAATTCATACTAAATAATTAATAACTTAGATTTAACACAATATTTTACGATTTCAGGGTTGCCGAAGGATTGCATTGCTCCCTCTTCAATATGGTCCTCCTGTAAAACGATGTATGTGACGATTAGAGAGCAATCCCTGTGGTGGATAGGACAGACAACTGCCTTGAATTTCTGGACTGATATTTGGATCCAGCCTACGGTTGCGGATCAACTGCAAATAGATTTGAAAATTCAACGAGGGATGTTTACAAGCGTTGAGGAATTCCTGGTCAATTCGGAATGGATTAACATTGAGCATCTGCCTCCAGAGGTTCAGGATAATATTCGCTTGGTAAAGGAAGAATCGGATGAGGCCGATTTCTGCATTTGGAAACCTGCAGTGAAGGGAATCCTCACCGCGAAGGCTCTATATAACACATTGTACCCTAGCCAGGGCCCGACCTCTTGGGCTAAATTTATTTGGGACCTGCGCATCCTGTTGGATCAAATAAATAAACTTTCAAAGGTAACAGATGAAGAGTATAATTGATGGAAGAAAATTCTCTTGTCTTACTACTTGTATTAATAGGTATTTATAGATTACAAACATGACTCTTAGTAAACCACATTAACTCTCTATAACTACAGATACAGACACAGATACAGAAATGACTCTTGGACACTCTATAAATACAGATATAGAAATGACTATTGGATAATACACTGAACCACATTAAAGACTCTATTAATTATAAGTTTATTATTTCAACACACCCCCTTAAACTTATAATTTTTTTTATCCCTTATTTACACCAAGAACAGCTCTCAATCTGCTGAAATCTTCCAACTTCAAAGCTTTAGTAAAAATATCAGCAACTTGATCTTTGGATGGTACATGCTTGAGTTGAATTTCTTTCCTTCCAATGCATTCTCTAATAAAGTGATACTTGGTGTCAATGTGTTTGCTTCTATCATGAAAGATCGGATTTTTAGCCAACGCAATAGCTGACTTATTATCAACAAAAACATCAGTTGCTCTATTTAGAGCAAACTTCAAACTTTTTAACATCCGTCTCAACCATATTGCATGACAAACACAAGAAGCTGCTGCAACATACTCTGTTTCATATGTTGAAAGTGTAACAATTGCTTGTTTCTTAGAACTCCAAGCAAAAACAGCAGTTCACATAAAAAACACAAAACCAGTTGTGCTTTTTCTATCATCAACATCTCCTCCCCAATCACTATCACTGAATCCATACAATAATCTGAAATTGTTCCGGGAAGAGTAAAATAAACCATAATCCAGTGTACCTTTGATGTATCGAAGTATTCGTTTTGCTGCCTCCATATGAGTTAAAGTTGGAACCTCCATGTAACGACTAATGAGTCCAACTCCATATAAGATATCTGGCCTTGTACATGTCAAAAATCTCAGCCTTCCAACCAACCTTCTAAATAAAGTTGGATTCACCTTTTCTTCATCATCATGCTTTGACAACTTATTTTGACAATCCACTGGCGTAGAAGCTGAATTGCATTTATCCATCTTGAATTCTTTTAAAATAGCTTCTGCATATGACTTCTGAGACAAAAAAACACCTTCATCACTTTGCTTAACTTCAATGCCCAAATAATATGACATCAGCCCCAAATCCGTCATCTCATAATTATTTGTCATCAACTTCTTAAATTCTTCAATCATCTTTTGATCAGATCCTGTGAAAATTAAATCATCAACATACAAGCATACATACATTATTTTTCCATCCTCATTCTCCTTGATATACAAAGCATGCTCATATGGACATCTTGTGAAGCCATTCTTCTGGAAATAATCATCGATGCAAGAATACCAAGCCCTTGGAGCTTTCTTAAGGCCATACAAAGCCTTTTTTAACTTCAACACCTTATCTTCTTGCCCTTTCACAGTATAACCCAATGATTGATTGACATAAACTTCTTCTTAAAGAGTTCGATTTAAGAATGCTGATTTGACATCCATTTGGTGAATTTTCCATCCTTGTTGAGCTGCCAAAGAAATAACTAATCGAATTGTCTCAATTCGAGCCACCGGAGCAAAAACTTCTTCATAATCAATTCCGGCCTTTTGAGAAAAACCTTTTGCAACAAGGCGAGCTTTATACTTCTCCACTTTTCCTTTGGCATTTTTCTTTATTTTGAAAATCCACTTCACTGCTACTACTTTTTTTTCCCTTTGGCAATGTTGTCAATTCCCAAGTGTCATTCTTCTTTATGGAATTTATTTCTTCATCCATTGCTTGTCTCCATTTCTTTTCCTGAACAGCTTCTTCAAATTGTACAGGTTCTGTATCAGTAAACAAATAAAATAAAGTAGCGGTATCTACTTCTTCAGTTTCTGCATAAATCTCACTCAAGCTTCTCATTCGAGGCTGCCTTTCTGATGAACTTTTTGGGGATGAGTCTGTCACATTTGTCTGAGATGTGGAAGGTGAATTCGGTGGTGTGATAATTACATCTTCATTTTGACCTGCAAAATCATCATCATATACAGGAAGAAAATCATAATTTTCATCTTCTGGAATCTTCCAATTCCAAGAGCTTTCTTCTTGAAATTCTGCATCTCTGCTTATCACAACTTTTCTATTCATAGGATTATAAAATTTATAACCTTTGGAATTTTTTGCATAGCCAATAAACACCATCTTCTCACTTTTATCATCCAATTTGCTTCTCAATTCGTCAGCAACATGAACATAACCAAGACAACCAAATACTTTTACATGAGAAATATTTGGTTTCTTTCCACACCATGCTTCATTAGGGGTCTTTCGTAAAAGCTTCTTTGAAGGACTTCTATTATTTAAATAGACTGCACGTTACTGCTTCTGCCCAAAATTCTTTTGGCATACCTTTGCACTTCATCATGCTTCGAGTCATGTTAAGAATGGTTCTATTTTTCCGTTCCACGACACCATTTTGTTGAGGAGATCTTGGAACAGTAAGCAATCGACGAATTACTGGGACCACAAATATCTGCATGCACCAATTCAAGTGGCTTTGATGTGCTTGACAAAGACTCCTTTGGAAAACTCCTTCTGGATTGCTTCCCGTACATCCTTCACAAATCTGATTAGGATGATTTATGGAAGGTAATCCATGCACCATTTGTTGCTTGCACATTTGCTCCAGTCCACCAAAATTCAAATGACCCATTCTGAGATGCCACAACCATGTAGAATCTGATGAGGCTTTCAAATACATAGGACGATCACTGCTGATTTTTAATTTGAACATCTTGTTTGCAGACATAGGAACTTTTGCAATCATTTTTTTCTTTTCATCTTTCATAACCAGCCCATTCCTGTTCATCGTCCGCCTCTGCAAAATTGGCATGTTCGTCTTTAAAAGGTTCAGATTTACACTTGTTAGACGAGGTGCCGCGGCCTAATCTCCCGGGCGGACCGGGGGGTGGAAAACTCATGGCGACGTAAGCGGTGATTGGCGCTGAAAGCAACCAATCGTGGAATCAAGCTGCTCGGCAGGACCGGAGCTCGGAGTATGGAAGAGTCGCCACCCACGAATGAGAAAATGAACACCGATCCCTTGTGGGAGACCGGTGAGGGTTCGAGAAACTTAGGTACGAGCCGAGAAGGCTAGCTCCTTTCCGGAGAAAGGCTACTAGGCACCCCGACATCGCCCGGTTATGAACCACCGGCTACCTACTCAGCGTGTTAGGTGATAACGGACTAATCGCATATTTCTTTAAGTTTAAAATTCATTTGAAACCTTTTCTTTCTCGCTTTGAAAACCGTTTTGAGCATGTTATTTGAAAGCCATTTTAGTAAAGAGTCACCCATTTTGCATAAATTTAAAGTATGTAGGAGAAAGAGGGGGAGAAGAAAGAATTGATTTGTTTACAATGTGATTTATGATTCGTACTACACACTAACTCTAAACTAGGCTCACTTCCCAAAAATGAGTTTATTTACATGGTTCGTACCTTAATCGCCGTTGGAACGATTTAGGTACGTTTCAAAACCCTGTTAATGGCGTTCACTCGAACCGCCGTTGGAACGACTCGAGCGTTTGAAAACGTTGAGATAAAAGCTTTTAACAAGAAAACGTGATTAAACATACAAGTCAATTTATTTTGTACAAAACCATTTAATTAGGAAAACAATTCAAAAACTCTATTATTAAAAGCAACTTTAAGAAACGGTTTTAATTACAAGGTTCGCTTAATCCGTCGTTGGAACGAATTAAGGTTTTTAAAACATGATATTTTGGAAACGATTTAAAGATGTCAAGAAAACGTTATTTACACTTTGGGAACATCTAGAAAAGCTTTAATTTAAACCAACAAATTAAACTCTCTTTTTTGTGATTTATTTTCCCCTTTTCACTTAATTAACCTTTACTTGAATATATTCACAAGAATGAACCATTTAAATCCCCAAAATTCACTAAGTAAAACAAATTGGAAATATATACATATAAAGGTCAAAAAGTGAAGTGAATATACATATATACATATATATATATATATATATATATATATATACATTTTCATCTAAAAATAAGGATATATCTATAGATAAAAAAAAATAAGTAAAAGATACTAAATATACGTATAATGAGGATAATGAAAGATACTAAGTATAATACACTTTTATCCTAATTAAAAAAACATGTAAAGCAATGAACAAAGTTCATTAAGAATAAAAAAAATAAACCTTATATCCCAAAATAACTATTATAATAAATATATAGGAAATAACCCTCCCAAATGTACATTAAACATCAAAATAACATCTAATTATCCTCAAAACATCTACTAATTAATTACCCCAAAATGCCCAAGTAAATAACCCTCTAAAATAACACCCAATATAGTTTAAATGAGTTAAAAGAAAATATATACATATAGTTTTGCAAAATCAAATTAATGAAAATGATACCCAAATGTACAAAATAAATAAATACATAATAAGTAATTATTAGTTATATACCTCAAAAATACTTTAAAAAAACATATTGCATAATTGTACATATACATATACAAGAATAAATGTCAAAGAGATGAGGAAAAGGTCCAAAAATAGACTTTGTAAAATTCCAGCAGCTTTACCGACGGAAAATCCGTCGGTAAACTGCTTTTAGTGACAGAAATGGCAAAATTACAGAAACAGCCCCAAACTTTACAGATTTATTCAAAAGCTTTAGATTAGATTTATTCTATCGTTTTGGACCTCCGAGCTACCCAAATTGGATCATAGCCTGTAACGGAGAATCCTAAAACCATGTTTTATTTTAAAACGTTATTTCGAAATATTTTCAAAACTTATAATTACAACGTTTTTATTAATCCCGAACTACCTTTGGGTCGGATCACGGTTCGTATTGGGATATTAAAACGAGGTTTTTTATTTCAAAACAAAAAACGAACGTTTATTTAATACGAGACAAAAATAAATAAATACGGGAAATTAAATAAGACGTGATAAATAAATAACTAAATAAATAAAAACTATATCCTAAAAAAATAAAATAAGAAAATAAATTAAATGAATAAATAAATTAAATAAATAAAACGAGTCTAGTCCTCGGATAATACCTCAATATCGGTATCTGACAGTCAAAGTCGGTCGATTCCACGAGTTGTGATTTTCCGGTTTTTTGTGTTTTTCGTCTTTTTAGTAAAAATTTGAACTTTTGGGAAATTCGGACTTTTTGAGAAAAAAATATTTTTCTCAAAAAAAATTCACTTTCTCTCTCTAAAAATGTCTAGAGTGAGAAAGCTCTCCAAAAATCCTCCTCTTCAATGCATGGGGATCCGTGCCTTAAATAGGCAACTGATCCCGGAAGCTTTGGGCGACGCCCAAATAAAATTGGGCGTCGCCCAAAGCCAGTTGGGCGAACGCCCAACCTAGTTGGGCGGACGCCCAACTTATGTTGGGCGAACGCCCAACTCTCGTTGGGCGGACGCCCAACCTCAGTTGGGCGAACGCCCAACATGGTTGGGCGAACGCCCAACTATCGTTGGGCGTACGCCCAACCTCAGTTGGGCGCGCGCCCAATCAGCATTGGGCGCGCGCGCCCAATCAGCATTGGGCGCGCGCGCCCAACTGATGTTGGGCGTCCGCCCAACGTCGCTGGGCGCTCGCCCAGCGGCTGCCGGGCGCGCTCGCCCAGCTGCCGTCGGGCGTGCGCCCAGCGGCCGTCGGGCGTGCGCCCCGCGCTGTCGGGCGCCCGCGCCCAACGATCGTCGAACGTGCGCTCCGCGCTGCCGGGTGTGCACGTCCAGCGGATGTCGAGCGTGCGCCCCGCGCTTCCGAGCGTGCGTCCAACTGTCGTCGGACACGCATCGGCTGCCGCTAGGCGCTCGCGCCACGTCGCTGAGCACTCGCAAGCCGTCCACTTGACGATCGCGACTCCCATCAACTTTTCCTTTCTTTATTATATATTTTTGTTTTAAAACTTCCGGAATCAACCGCTTCGACCGTCTTATTACAGGTTTTCGTCACAGGTCCTCCGACTCGGTGTCTACAGTTGCCCCTACTTTTCTATTTTGACAGTGATGTGTGTGTTTTGAAAATGTTTTTTACTAGCACGGCACATGCAATGGAAATATATTAAAGTAAAAGACACATATAGAGTAGGAGGAAGAATACCTGATCTCCACGCTGCATGCTCCGGCTTTGTCTTCGATCTTCGCCTCGGTTGTCCCGCCCTTACCTCTGAATCGACTGCAGACGAACGCTCCTTTCGGCGATCCTAGTCTCTAAATCGACCGCAGGTATATAGCTCTATCTAGCGACCCTAGTCTAAATCGACCGCATGTAAAGTTGCTCTTTCTAGCTACCCTAGTTTCCAAATCAACCGCAGGTAAAATTGCTCTCTTTAGCGACCCTAGTCTAAATCGACCGCAGGTAACATTGCTCTCTCTAGCGACCCTAGCCTAAATCGACCGCAGGTAAAGTTGCTCTTTCTAGCTACCCTAGTCTCCAAATCAACCGCAGGTAAAATTGCTCTTTCCAGCTACCCTAGTTTCTAAATCAACCGCAGGTAAATTTGCTCTTTCCAGCTACCCTAGTCTCTAAATCAACCACAGGTAAAATTGCTCTTTCTAGCGACCCTAGTCTAAATCGACCGTAGGTAAAGTTGCTCTTTCTAGCTACCCTAGTTTTCAAATCAACCGCAGGTAAAATTGCTCTTTCCAGCTACCCTAGTCTCTAAATCAAACGCAGGTAAAATTGCTCTTTCCAGCTACCCTAGTCTCTGAATCAACCGCAGGTAAAGTTGCTCTTTCTAGCTACCCTAGTCTCCAAATCAACCGCAGGTAAGATTGCTCTTTCCAGCTACCCTAGTTTCTAAATCAACCGCAGGTAAAATTATTTCGTTTGTATATCTCTAAATCAACTGTTCGACCCTAATCTATACATCGATTGTGGGCGTCCTCTCGTTTTGCATATCTCTAAATCAACCGTTCAACCCTAATCTATACATCGATCGCGGGCATCCTCTCATTTTGCATATCTCAAAATCCATCGTTCTACCCTAATCTCTACATCGATCGCAGGCGTTTTCTTGTATTGTAGATCTCCAAATCGAACATTCGACCCTAATCTATACATCGATCGCAGGCGTCCTTTCGTTTGCACATCTCCAAATCAACCGTTCGACCCTAATCTCTACATCGATTGCAGGCGTCCTTTGATGATGATAGCTGGGCTTTATCACTCGTCCGAGAGTTTTTGACCGCAGTCGCTTTGATATTTGGGCTTTATCACTCGTCCGAGAGTTTTTGACCGCAATCGCTTTGATATTTGGGCTTTATCACTCGTCCGAGAGTTTGTGACCGCAGTCGCTTTGATATTTAGGCTTTATCACTCGTCCGAGAGTTTGTGACCGCAGGCGCTTTGATATTTGGGCATTATCACTCGTCCGAGAGTTTGTGACCGCAGTCGCGTCTGCGTTTGACCGGAGTCGATGATACCGTAGACCAAAGTTCGTAGCAGGGCATGTGCCTATTGATGATGTCGTGGACCGCAGTCCGTAGCGGGGCCTGTGCCCGTTGGTGATGCCGTAGACCGCAGCCCGTAGCGGGGCCTGTGCCCATTGATAATGCCGTAGACCGCAGTCCGTAGCGGGGCCTGAGCCCATTGATGATGCCGTAGAGCGCAGTCCGTAGCGGGGCCTGTGCCCATTGATGATGTCGTAGATCGCAGTCCGTAGCGGGGCCTGTGCCCATTGATGATGCCGTAGACCGCAGTCCGTAGCGGGGCCTGTGCCCATTGATGATGCCGTAGACCGCAGTCCGTAGCGGGGCCTGTGCCCATTGATAATGCCGTAGACCACAGTCCATAGCGGGGCCTGTGCCCATTGATAATGCCGTAGACCACAGTCCATAGCGGGGCCTGTGCCCATTGATCGAATTTTAATTTACCTATCGGAGCCTGCCTAAACTCGCACGGATTTCTTGGAGCTATCCGAGTATTTCTGCCTGCGGCTTGACTTGAGTCACGCCCACCATCTGGTGAATATTTTTATGGTATGACCTAGTGTAGTGATATGTATGCACATGATTATGAATGAATATTTTTCTCTCTCTTTCTCTTCTTTTTTTTTTATACATTGCTTCCCTCCTATTTTCTTTACAGGGAGACCTCCATTCTATTGACCGAAGATTATAGGAGAACGTGGCGGTTGGGCAAGGGGAGTGGCTACTAGATGCTGACGCTCAGATCAGACATCGTAGTCGGGATAAGGAGGATGAGCGCTCCAACTGGGAGGAGCGAGGCCGAGCAACCGAGGAGAGGAGCCGTGTGGATATAGAAGCCCAGCGAGCTGCTGAGGGGAGTTTGCGGATTGCGGTGGAGAGCCGCCGAGTTGCCAAGGAGTGGGAACCTTACTTCGGAGGCTTTGATTCGTTTGAGGGATTTTGGGACTTTGGGATTCCTTCTCATTGATAGTCCCGTCATTATTTCGGTTTACAACTTTATTAGTACTACCGTGATGTATGGCGGGTATATGTGAAAAAGATATTTGGGTAGGCTTTTTATTTGGTGGTGGGGAAAAAAAATGTATAACTCATGACTTACAATACCATGCATTCAGTCGATCATAATAATTCCAATCATTCTCTTCAAATATATTCATGCCTTTATTTATTTACAAACAACAGAAATACTTAGCCGCTTATACATTATTTTTATAATTGCTCAAGATACAACTACTGTTACCAGGACTCGCCTTTTTTCGGTTTTCAGATCCCAGCGATTTTTCAACTCTCCTTTTATTATCCCGGAATTTTCAAATGAACGCCCTTTCGGGTTTTCACCCATTGGGATGTCCCTTATTGTTGCATAGGTCGCCCTTTGCGGGTTTTCGACCTATCGGGAATTTTTATTTCTTTCTCTTTTTTTTTACGAAAAGTATTTCTTAAGCCTATCCAGATTGGTAGGTTCGGAGAACTCCATGCCGTCCATAGTAGTTAACTTCACCGCTCCCTTGCTTAGTATCTTCTTCACGAAGAACGGCCCTTCCCAGTTAGGTCTAAACTTGCCCCTAGGGTCGGTGTGTGTCACTCGGATCTGTTTCAGCACCATATCCCCTTCCTTGATAGGGCTGGCCTTGACCTTTTTGTTAAAGGCCCGGGCCATCCTTCTTTGATATAACTGCACATGGTAAAGAGCCTCCAACGCCAACTGTTCATATCGGTTCTTCACCCATTCTGTCTCGGGAATCTCTGCTTCTACCGCGATTCTCAGCGATCGTTTTTCAATCTCAATTGGCAGGACTGCTTCTGCCCCATACACTAAGGAGAACGGTGTTGCCCCAGTTGACCTCCTAATCATCGTGCGATAAGCCCATAAAGCGAGTGGAAGCTGTTCGTGCCAGTTCCGGTGCGATTCTACTGTCTTTACGAGAATCCTTTTAAGGTTCTTATTAGCCGCTTCTACTGCGCCATTAGCTTGCGGACGATACGAAGAAGACCTATGATGTTCAATACCGTATTCTTGGAATAGACTTTTCACTTCTCCTTAAAACTGGACCCCATTATCCGTGATCATGTGATGAGGCACTCCGAACCTGGTGATCAAGTGCTTTTCAATGAACTTCCTCATCTGTTTAGACCCCAACTTGCTAAATGATTCTGCCTCTACCCACTTGGTGAAGTAATCAATGGCGACTGCAATGAATTTGTGTCCGTTTGATGCATTAGGCCTCACCTCCCCGATGATATCAATGCCCCAAGCCGCAAACGGCCAAATGGGTGCTAACACGTGCAATTCCATAGCTGGTAAGTGATTATAATCTCCGTGGATTTGACAATCATGGCATTTCTTCGCATACTCGTTACAATCTCTTTACATGGTGAGCCAATAGAAGCCTTGCCTTATGATTTTCTTTGCCAATACTGCTCCTCCCATATGGGCCCCACAAATTCCCGAGTGTACTGACTCCATTGCCTCACGGGCTTCTCCCGCATCCAAGCACCTTAGTTGTAAACCATCGGTGTGCCTTTTGTAAAGCAAGTCGTTGTGGATGACGAACTGCTGAGCTAACCTTCTAATCACAACCTGATCCCTAAGTTCTGATTCTGCCGGGTATGTTCCACTCTTCATGAAGTTTACGATATCGAAATACCAAGGCTTTTCATCTGCCCCCAACAGCATTACATCTTCGTAGCATGGTTTGTGAGACCTCTTCAATACCAAAGGCTTCGAGGCAAGGTTCCGAGGGTTATCCCATACTGATACCAAAGTGGCCAAAGCATCCGCTGCCTGGTTCTGCGCTCGAGGAATGTGATAAAAACGACACTCGCTGAATCTCTGCGCTAATCTCTCCAACTGGTCTAGGTATGGACGCAACCTTTCCTCCCTTACTTCCCAGTTTCCCATGCGCTTGTTCGATAATTAGCTTTGAGTCATCCCAGATTTCAACATATGATGCTCCCAGTGCTGCTAATGACTCCAACCCATAGATGCAAGCTTCATATTCGGCCATATTATTGGTGAGAGGGAAGGATAGCTTCTTTGCCATCGGGATCCTTTCTCCCTCTGGTGAGATGAGTAGCACTCCTACTCCGGCTCCATTCGAATTAACCGCTCCATCGAAGAACATTTTTCACGGTATAACTTCTATTGCGTTCAAGTGCTCATCGGGGAAATCATAGTTTATCTCTTCCTCTTCTGCGTTCAGAGGTTGGTTGGTCAGGAATTCTGCTACAGCTCTCCCCTTGACAACCTTCTTCGTTACATATTCGATATCAAATTCGGACAAGAGCAACAACCATCGGGCTAGCTTCCCTGTTAGAGACGGAGTTCGGTACAGATACTTTACGGGATCCATCCGGGAAATAATGATCACTTTGTAAGATTGAAAATAGTGTCGTAGTTTCTTTGTTAGCCATACTACTGCCACGCACGTCTTTTCGATCATGTTATACTTAAGCTCGTATTCCAGGAACTTCTTACTCAAATAATACACCGCGTGCTCCACACCGGTGTCTCCTTCTTGGGCCAGCATTGCTCCAATAGATCGCTCTTCGATTGCTACATAGAGGAGAAGCGGTTTTCCAAGTTTAGGCGGTCTCAGGACTGGCGGATTAGACAAGTGGTTCCGGACGTTCTCTAAGGCTTGCTGACACTTATCATTCCAAATCGTGGGTTGATCTTTTCGTAGCAACTTAAAGATCGGCTCGCAGATTGCAGTGAGTCTTGCTATGAACCGACTGATATACTGAACCTGCCCCAGGAATCCTCTCACTTCTTTCTCATTCTTTGATGCCGGCATTTCCTGTATGGATTTCACTTTATCGGGATCCGCCTCAATCCCCTTATTGTTGATTACATAGCCTAGGATTTCCCCCGAGGAAACGCCAAAGAAGCACTTCTTCGGGTTCAACCTTAGCTTGAATTCTGCGATTCGGGCCAAAAACTTTCCAAGTGCCACGAAATGCCCTTCTCTTGTCTCTGACTTGACCATCATGTCATCCATATAGACCTCCACCTCTTTGTGTATTATGTCGTGGAACAGTGCCGTAGCCATTCGCTGATAAGTTGCCCCGGCGTTTTTTTTAAAACCAAATGGCATTACTCTATAGCAATATGTCCCCCACTCAGTAGTGAACGAGGTCTTTGCTTTGTGCTTCTCGGCCATCTGAACCTGCATGTAGCACATGACGCCATCCACATTCGTGTGCAAGACACTTGATGCTGCATTATCGATCACTACATCGATGCGAGGCAATGCGAATTCATCTTCAAGCCTTGTTGAGATCTCTATAGTCGACGCACATTCGCACCTTACCGTCCTTTTTTGCGATTGGCACTACATTTGCCACCTATGGCGGATATTCAATTACTTCGATGAAACCTGCCTCTAACTGTTTCTTCACTTCTTCCCTGATCTTATCTGCCCATTCCGGCCTCATGCATCGGAGCTTATGTTTCACAGGCTTAGCCTCGGGGTATGTTGGAATACGGTGAGCTACGATGGATTTATCAATTCCTGGCATGTCTTCATACGTCCAAGCAAACACTATTTCGTATTTTTTTTTAATTATTCTCTCAAATTCTTTCCTCTCTTCAATAGTTAATTCTTGAGCAATTTGTATAAGTTTAGGATTTTCATCCGTGCCAAGATTGAAAGTTGACATTTCTATTGTATTGATTTCAAATGTAGGCATGTTATATGAATGAGAATGCATGGAATGATCAAAACCAACATCAAGCAAGTAAGCAAAATCAGAATTCATTTCATTGATAGTATTGGTGAGTACATCATCAGATTCAAACAAAGCGGTAATCTAGTTGTCATCAACAGGGTTCTCGAGTTTCTCATAAGTCTTAGAGGTACTGGGCTCATCCACCGCTTCCACGGTGGCCTCAATAGTGATCATTTGTTCCTCGATATTAAGATCTAACATCATGATCTCCTCGATGAAACAGCTTGCTTCTCCTTTGTCCCAGTCGGTAACATCATTGAAGATCTCAAAACCTGGCAGAATCTTTCCTTCGGTGCTAGCAGCCATTTTCCGCTCATCATCAGACTCATCCCAGATGTTGATCGGAACTCTCTGATTGATACCATCCTCGTCGGAGGAACTTCCCCAAATATCCACGACCATTAGATCCATTATGTGAGGGACGTTCGGATTTATGTAGGAAGGGTCCGACTATCCATACCGAGCCCAGCCTATCAGTTCTTCATAGTCCCTGAGGAACACTCCATTCATTCTTCTAGCGACGAGTGGAATAGCACCCCTTCGGATACACATGAGTTGCTCCTGATCGCTCAAGGTGACCCAACATGAGGCATACTTGAACTTCCATCTCCTAGCATAATCCACGAATGCTTCCTCGAGAAATTGCTTGATCCTTCCTAAATCTTCCAACGACCCAGTCCATGGGATGTACATCTCATATCTCTGCACGAAAGCCTCCATGAGGGACCCCCAGTCCCCTTTTGCCTTTGCCGAGAGCATTCGGTGCCACATCAAAGCTTCTCCTGCGTCAAACATGTAGGCACGAAAACAGTTTATGTGGTCGATGGGGTTCTCATCTCCTTTGTACTTAGCCATGGTTAACACCGCCTCAAGTGTCTCCTCATCGGGTAACATCGGCACTTCCTCTGGGTATCCCCCTGCGGTGTACTTCTTGATGAATATCTTAGTCATTTTTGCCCAATCTGCTTTAACGTGCATTGGAAGAGACATGTAGCACACCAGTGACTCTCCTGCCAATGAGTTGCAAAAAAAGCTCGTAATCTCCTCCTCTTTGAAACCTAGAGGACCCATAGCCGACAGATAAAAATGCAGGTGCTCCATGGGGTCCTTCCCTTCATTATACTTGCTGACAGTCGGAAACGGATGTTTGATAGGCCCAATTTGCATCGCGCTATGTTCCCCTGCCTGTGTTTTATCTCTTCGATACTTCATCAAAAACAAGCTTGACATCAGTGACCAATCATGCTTAGTCGAGTCAGGTAGCGATTGAAACCACTTCAAAGGTTCGCCCACCAGCGAAAGATAGAACCATGGAGCGACTTTTTCCACTTTGTATGGCTCCCCAAACATAGCACACACATATCCATACAAATGAGCTTCGGGGTCTTCTACCCCACTAAACAATTTCAACACAGGCATGATCCTCCGAGATGATACTTCCTCGGTTTCCTCAGTTTTAGTTTTATCGTCCATCACTTCTTCGGTTGGCTCTTCCTCCAAAACAGACACGTATAAACCATTTCCCACATTCCTTTTCTCATTGGAGTCCAACAGTCCTCCTTAAATTCGCAGAATGACTCCACCACAAAGCTCTCTTCCAACCCAGATCTAATTGCGCTCACCCTATGACTAGGCGATGGATTGCACCTAAGGGGAGGGTTTGCTGACGATGGGTCGACTATTTTCTTTTTATCAATCAGATCCTGGATCTCATGCTTTAGCCTCTCATAATTTTCAATGGTGTGCCCGTAGTTACTATGGAACTCGCAATACCCCCTGGTTATCATCCGCAGTGTGGGTCCTGTCTTGTTCTTGGGAGTAAGGGCTTTCAGCAACTCCTTTTTCTGCAATCATTCGAAAACTTTTGCATAGGTCAGATCAAATTGGGCGAACTGCCTTTTCCCCATAGCGTTAAGTTCAAGCACTTTCACTGCGGTAGGTTCTATATTAGTACTTGGCCCTCCGGCACTATACCCCGACTTCGTCCACTTAGTACAAGCTCTTTTCGGCTCTCCATCCCCCTCAATTGTCAAAGTGTAGCCATACATCTGATTAAAATCAGTGAAAGGCCTGCACCGCAACTCATTCTTAACATACGGCAAAGTGTTGCTCCGACGGCTTTTGTTTCACAACTGCTGCCTTAGCTCTCCACCTACTCACAAAGTCGGACAAAGACTCCCCAACCTGCTGCTTGGTGCTCTCTAGCTCCCTCAAAGTAACCTCAAACATAGTGTTGAAGCTAAATTGGGTGATGAATACCTTCGCTAGTTCTTTCCAATCTCTCTTCGTTCCTAGTGGCAATGCATGAAACCACATGAGGGTAACTCCTTCCAGATAGGCGCTGAACAACCCTAGGATTTGTTCCTCAGTCAGAATTATATGTTTCATTGCTGCCACATATTGGTTCACATGGGCGGTAGGATCCCCAGTTCCATCGAACTTCTTCATGTTCGGGAGCTGGAATTTCAAAGGCAAAGCAGTCGCCGATAAGCAGTTCTTCAAGTTATAAAAATCCTGACTCCCAGAGCCTACCCCGCATAGATCATGCACTTCATGAGTGATGTGCTGCTTCCATTCCTCTTCCCTTTGTTTTCTCTTTCCCAAACTGCTTGTTACGCAATCTTGATAGTTATTTCCAAAACGGGGACCCGTGCTCACAATGCTCTTAGCTGGTTTACTGCCACTCTTGTTACTCTTAATTGCAAGCTCGTCCAGCTGGACTAAAATTGCGGTTAACTGATCGTTGAGGTTGTTTACCACTCTATCTACCCCTGATATTCTCTCATCTGGCATAGACATACTGACCGAAGATTGAGCTGATTCGGACAACGATGATTCGGACGTCACAACTGCTGATTCGGAACTGATGATCTGTAACTGATCAAACTGCCTGACTAGCCGATTACTCTTGCGGAACCACAACCGCTTAATGATGAAGTCTGCGTGAACGACGTCCATTAGTATGTATGCATGATTTTATATGCATGATTCGTGGTGTGTGCGTTTATTTATTTACGGATATATAAGATAAGAACAAACGTCAGTCTAATTACACGTATCACAGCATCTCTCTTCCACCCTTATTCCTCCACACACTCGATGGTCCAAGTCTCTTTCCTAGGGTTTTGGTTTGGGGCTCACATTGCGGTCCAGGGGACGCGTGATGCCGATGATTATTACGAAAAAATAAATCATCTATCAGACAATACAGTTCGTTTTGACGTATCAACGTTCAGTGACTAAGATATCGACCAAGTTGGATTGTCCTTTCGGAATAACTCGTCTTTTGTCATTTTGCGAGACGCGGTAATTCGAGTTTTGACTCCCTTCGAGCGCGTCTCAAATTTTTAGATGCGGTACGAGTTATTCTTTTGGTTCAATCGTTCGTTTATTGACAATGACTCGTTCCCTTTTATTCGCGTGGGTTCGTGTCTCGATTTTTGGATTACAACAGGATCTTTTGGATCTATCGAGAGACGTAACCACGTGTTTATTTAGTGATGAAAGCACTTTTAAGGAACAGACTCATCGCGTAATGTGTTTGTTTTTTAGCGTTAAGAATCCGTTTGCTCGTTTTTGCTACGTGAAAAGACGGCGAGTCTTATTTGAGCGCACGATAATCTTTCGGCTAATAACAACTCTTTATTTCTTCCAATTTACGGGATATATCATCCTAGCGTGGTTATAGAAAATCAACGTTTCGTTGAATCGCATGCTTATTCGAAGCAGGGATATTACCGTTCTTTTTCATTTCGGCACGAGTTAAGCAAACACGCATGTCGGGGCATATTTCTTGTAGTTTTGGTAACGATCTAAATGATCGAGCCATTAATCAAACCCACAGTCTCGTCCATATGGTGCAATCATGCGGTTTCTTTAATTCAGCTTCGTGATTTTAAACGGCGTATTTACCCGTTCGAGGCACGTATTTAACGATATTGGTTTATTTTCTTTAACTACTCTCGGGATTGACATATATCGTAGATACGGAATAATTTTGGTCGTTTTTATTTTTGTTTTCCTTTTATTTTCTTAGTCACTTTTGCGGATACGTCCATTTCTCCTTAGAACAACGCAAGGTATAACGTAAGAGCTTGTCTTTTATTCGGAAGGGACGGGCCACGTTTACAAAACTCTTTACGTTACAACGGGGTCGTTCAAAACAGAAATGTTCTTCGTTTTCGTTTTATCATAATTTCGTTTTATCCCAACCTATTTAAAGAATGTGAATAACGGCTACTGTTAATATAGTCTTTTGAATCAAGATATAACTATCCTTAATACCAAACCGATTCATACTAATACGTGCTTACGTCATAACGCATTTCCTGAATATGCGCCTTCTTCGGGACACGGAAAGGGACCAGGCGGGTCGCACAAGTTCATTCATACGAGATGACTAAGTCGTCTTTAGTTCGAATCGTTTCGATGTTTGGGGTAGTTTGTACATCGGTTTCAGAGTATATATTAACGTATCGTTTCATTTTCTTTACATATTTTAGGATTAGACACGTATCATGGCTATTTGAAAACACGAACTGATTCATTCATCACATCAAAAATGGTAACGGGTAATCCTATGGCAACTTCTAAGGCTACTATATGCTGACACGGCTGATCGCGAGACCTCACAGGACCGCACAAATTCGCCCCTAACGAATGGATGGGGACCCTTTGGCGCCTTACTGTAAGGGGGAACTTACACTAGCCTCTTTCGAGCGACGAATGGACTCTCGCTAGAGGTTTCGCGGAAATTACCCAAAAGGTTTGCAATAATGCTTATGAATGCATACGAAAAGAAATAATACGATCCGTCCCCGTTAAGGGCTTAATACACGCCTTCCGGAATCAAATTTCTCGCTTCCCCAGCAGAGTCGCCACTTGTTAGACGAGGTGCCGCGGCCTAATCTCCCGGGCGGACCGGGGGGTGGACACCTCATGTCGACGTAAGCGGTGATTGGCACCGAAAGTAACCAATCGTGGAATCAAGCTGCTCGGCAGGACCGGAGCTCGGAGTATGGAAGAGTCGCCACCCACGAATGGGAAAATGAACACCGATCCCTTACGGGAGACCGGTGAGGGTTCGGAAAACTTAGGTACGAGCCGAGAAGGCTAGCTCCTTTCCGGAGAAAGGCTACTAGGCACCCCGACATCGCCCGGTTATGAACCACCGGTCTCCTACTCAGCGTGTTAGGCGATAACGGACTAATCGCATATTTCTTTAAGTTTAAAATTCATTTGAAACCTTTTCTTTCTCGCTTTGAAAACCGTTTTGAGCATGTTATTTGAAAGCCATTTTAGTAAGGAGTCACCCATTTTGCATAAATTTAAAGTATGTAGGAGAGAGAGGGGGAGAAGAAAGAATTGATTTGTTTACAATGTGATTTATGATCCGTACTACACACTAACTCTAAACTAGGCTCACTTCCCAAAAATGAGTTTATTTACATGGTTCGTACCTTAATCGCCGTTGGAACGATTTAGGTACGTTTCAAAACCCCGTTAATGGCGTTCACTCGAACCGCCGTTGGAACGACTCGAGCGTTTGAAAACGCTGAGATAAAAGATTTTAACAAGAAAACGTGATTAAACATACAAGTCAATTTATTTTGTACAAAACCATTTAATTAGGAAAACAATTCAAAAACTCTATTATTAAAAGCAACTTTAAGAAACGGTTTTAATTACAAGGTTCGCTTAATCCGTCGTTGGAACGAATTAAGGTTTTTAAAACATGATATTTTGGAAACGATTTAAAGATGTCAAGAAAATGTTATTTACACTTTGGGAACATCTAGAAAAGCTTTAATTTAAACCAACAAATTAAACTCTCTTTTTTGTGATTTATTTTCCCCTTTTCACTTAATTAACCTTTACTTGAATATATTCACAAGAATGAACCATTTAAATCCCCAAAATTCACCAAGTAAAACAAATTGGAAATATATACATATAAAGGTCAAAAAGTGAAGTGAATATACATATATATATATATATACATTTTCATCTAAAAATAAGGATATATCTATAGATAAAAAAATAAATAAGTAAAAGATACTAAATATACGTATAATGAGGATAATGAAAGATACTAAGTATAATACACTTTTATCCTAATTAAAAAAACATGTAAAGCAATGAACAAAGTTCATTAAGAATATAAAAAATAAACCTTATATCCCAAAATAACTATTATAATAAATATATAGGAAATAACCCTCCCAAATGTACATTAAACATCAAAATAACATCTAATTATCCTCAAAACATCTACTAATTAATTACCCCAAAATGCCCAAGTAAATAACACCCAATATAGTTTAAATGAGTTAAAAGAAAATATATACATATAGTTTTGCAAAATCAAATTAATGAAAAGGATACCCAAATGTACAAAATAAATAAATACATAATAAGTAATTATTAGTTATATACCTCAAAAAATACTTTAAAAAAACATATTGCATAATTGTACATATACATATACAAGAATAAATGTCAAAGAAATGAGGAAAAGGTCCAAAAATAGACTTTGTAAAATTCCAGCAGCTTTACCGACGGAAAATCCGTCGGTAAACTGCTTTTAGTACAGAAATGGCAAAATTACAGAAACAGCCCCAAACTTTACAGATTTATTCAAAAGCTTTAGATTAGATTTATTCTATCGTTTTGGACCTCCGAGCTACCCAAATTGGATCATAGCCTATAACGGAGAATCCTAAAACGATGTTTTATTTTAAAACGTTATTTCGAAATATTTTCAAAACTTATAATTACAACGTTTTTATTAATCCCGAACTACCTTTGGGTCGGATCACGGTTCGCATTGGGATATTAAAACGAGGTTTTTTATTTCAAAATAAAAAACGAACGTTTATTTAATACCAGACAAAAATAAATAAATACGGAAAATTAAATAAGACGTGATAAATAAATAACTAAATAAATAAAAACTATATCCTAAAAAAATAAAATAAGAAAATAAATTAAATGAATAAATAAATTAAATAAATAAAACGAGTCTAGTCCTCGGATAATACCTCAAGATCGGTATCTGACAGTCGAAGTCGGTCGATTTCACGAGTTGTGATTTTCCGGTTTTTTGTGTTTTTCGTCTTTTTAGTAAAAATTTTAACTTTTGGGAAATTCAGACTTTTTGAGAAAAAAATATTTTTCTAAAAAAAAATTCACTTTCTCTCTCTAAAAATGTCTAGAGTGAGAAAGCTCTCAAAAAATCCTCCTCTTCAATGCATGGGGATCCGTGCCTTAAATAGGCAACGAATCCCGGAAGCTTTGGGCGACGCCCAAATAAAATTGGGCATCGCCCAAAGCCAGTTGGGCGAACGCCCAACCTAGTTGGGCGGACGCCCAACTTATGTTGGGCGAACGCCCAACATGGTTGGGCGAACGCCCAACTATTGTTGGGCGTACGCCCAACCAGCGTTGGGCGCGCGCGCCCAACCGATGTTGGGCATTCGCCCAACGAGCGTTGGGCGTCCGCCCAACGTCGCTGGGCGCTCGCCCAGCGGCTGCCGGGCGCGCTCGCACAGCGGCCGTCGGGCGTGTGCCCCGCGCTGTCGGGCGCGCGCGCCCAACGGTCGTCGAACGCGCGCTCCGCGCTGCTGTGCATGCACGTCGAGCGTGCGCCCCGCGCTGTCGGGCGTGCGTCCAACTATCGTCGGACACGCGTCGGCTGCCGCTAGGCGCTCGCGCCACGTCGCTGAGCACTCACGAGCCGTCCTCTTGACGACCGCGACTCCCATCAACTTTTCCTTTCTTTATTATATATTTTTGTTTTAAAACTTCCGGAATCAACCGCTTCGACCGTCTTGTTACAGGTTTTCGTCACAGGTCCTCCGACTCGGTATCTACAACACTCAGCAGCATAATGCCCAAATTCTTGACAATTGTAACATTGCACACAAGATTTATCACGACCATGCCAATTATTTCCATGGCCATGGAAATTGTTGCCTCTACCACGTCCTCTTGCATTCCATTGCTGATTATTTGTTGCTTCATTATTGTGGAAATTTCTACCACCTCTACCTCTTCCATTATATCCACGATTCCAGCCACGGCCACGGCCTCTACCTCTTGATCTTCCTCTTCCCCTTCCATATCCACCTTCAAATTGCTTCTTTTCTTCTTTATCATTCAAATCTAGTTTCGCCTGCAACACTTGAGCCACAGGTTCTTCTCTATTTTTTAATCTCTCCTCATGGGCTTGTAACAACCCAAGAGTTGATCTACAGACATAGTCTCCAGATCTTTTGATTCTTCAATGGCAGTCACCACGTAATCAAATTTCTGAGTCAAAGAACGAAGGATTTTTTCTATCACAAGAACATCCTCCATTTTTTCTCCATATCTCTTCAACTGATTGACAATTACCAAAGTTCTATTAAAGAACTCATCAATTTTCTCTGACTCTTTCATCTTGAGTTTCTCATACTCACTTCTCAAGGTTTGCAAACGCACCTTCACTACTTTATCTTTCCCCTTAAAGGAATTTTCGAGAATCTCCCATGCCTCCTTCGTTGTTGTTGCAGTCGAAATTTTCACGAACATATTCTCATCCAGACACATGTGGATTAGAGAGAGTGCTTGTTGGTCTTTCTTCCTTTTCACTTTTTGAGCATTCGTCAATTCCTCCTCATTCTCTGGCTGATCATATCCAGTTTCTACCATTTCCCATACATCTTGGGAACCCAACAAAGTCTTCATTCTAATGCACCAATTATCATAGTTTTCCTTTGATAGTTGTGGATATTTGTATGAGATCATTCCATTCATCATTGTAGAGAATTTTTGCTGGCTCTGATACCAAATTTGTTGGATCAAATAAATAAACTTTCAAAGGTAACAGAGGAAGAGTATAATTGATGGAAGAAAATTCTTTTGTCTTACTACTTGTATTGATAGGTATTTATAGATTACAAACATGACTCTTAGTAAACCACATTAACTCTCTATAAATACAGATACAGACACAGATACAGAAATGACTCTTGGACACTCTATAAATACAGATACAGAAATGACTCTTGGATAATACACTGAACCAAATTAAAGACTCTATTAATTATAAGTTTATTATTTCAACACATCCCGCCCTTTAGATTGCTGGTCGTTTGGAGATCGTGGTATGGCCGTCTTCCGACGCAAAACATACTCCAGGAATACGGCATCCAATTGGCACCCCGATGCGTGCTTTGCTGCGCCACCACTGAAACAACTAACCACATATTTATAAACTGTTGTTTTGCAGATGGCCTATGGCGCGAATTGCAGCGGTGGTTCGAATGTCAAATTCCATCGAACTCGATTTGGAATAACTTCCTCGCCTCGTTGTTTAGCATTAAATTCTGTGTGCAGGTTACTTTGCTATGGAGGGTAGCTGTTGTCTCTTGTGTTTGGTTAATCTGGTATGTTAGAAACGAAGTTATTTTCAATGCGGCGCTCCCTTCAATCCAAAACACCGTCGGGATACTCCGGCGCTTGATTCAGGAAACGCAACAGAAACAGCGAGCCTACTGTTCGCCGGCCAGCTACAGCATCATTTCGAACCTTCAGATGACAGCCCGTCCTCCTCCTGCTCCCAACATCGTCATGGTTCGGTGGATTGCTCCTCTAGCGGGTTGGACTAAAGTGAACGTTGATGGTTCTGCACTCGGGACTCCCGGTAATGCCGGCGCTGGTGGCGTTTATCGCAATTCGGGGGGTTACCCGAAAGGGTGCTTCGCCTTTCCTATTCCCTCTAGCTTTGCATATGTCACCGAGATGAAAGCTACTATGTTTGCGATAAAATTAGCTTGGGAAAAGAACTGGCAGAACCTGTGGGTGGAATCTGACTCGATTTATGTCGTGAATTTGTTTAAGCACCGGTCTCTTCAGGTCCCTTGGAAGCTCCGGCAAGAATGGTTGGAATGTTTAGGTATCGCTTCGGGTATGAACATCCACATATCACATATCTACCGTGAGGGAAACCGAGTTGCGGATGCTCTCGCAAAGTACGGGGTTAACGCTTTAGCCATCCTAGGTTCTGTTAATTTACCTTTCTTCTCTTTTGTAGACTTTTGCTTTTATTTAATATAACGGGTTTTAGGGTGCTTGGTCTAGGGGTGCCAACCTAGTCGGGATGTCTGGGACAAGAGGCTCTCTCGTCCCAACCTTTCATAAAAAAAAAAACAATATTTTATTTATTTATTTGTTCCATCTAGGGAGGATCAGGACATGCTAATCAGATTTCATTCAGGGATATCATACTTCATAACTCTAAAAACCCTATCATAATAGATCAACATTACTGCAACGGACACAAATGTGCAAAAAAGGTATAATAAAACTATGTTAAACTTGAATTAATTTATTAATAGACAAATAAATAATTTTTTTTTTATTTAATGCAGGATGTAGCCGTAAAAGTGAATGGAATAATATATAGTGGAGTTAAAGGAACATCAGCAAGCAAGCAATTACATTAGATTGTGATAAAATAGGTTGTGGTAATATAATAATGGATCATATTAATAAGCTCATCCAACCCAGGAAAGCAGATTCATGCCTTTTGTAACCATGTCAATGGAACTTCTACCTTGACTATACTTGTTGTACCTTGTCTTTCAAAATATATATAAGACTATATTGTTCTTTTTTATTTATTTAGTGACCATTGGGTTTTTTTCATTTTTTCATTTTCTTCTTATTGGGTGTTTTACTCCAAATAGTATACATAAAGCGTTGTTTAAGATTAAGAAACAACTTCTAATAATGACCTTAAAGAAAAATCAGAAGTTACGAAACCAAAAATCAGAAAATTCATATTAAGTCAGAAAAATCAGAAGTAACCAAATCGGTGTTCAGAACCATTTTCAGTGCAAGTTGTGAAGGTTAGCGTATGCGAAAGTGAAAAGTTACTGATTGATTATTCCTGAAAAAATTGCAGCTATAACCAACTTTTGATTCCTTTCATTCATCAACGGATACAATTTTCTCTCCTTATTCCATTCTTAAAAAGTAGTTTAGTTTGATAATACCTAATAAAGTCTTTAAGAATTCAGTTTTGTCACCTAATAATAATAAAAACTATTCTTAAACTTTAACCATTCAGTGTTGCCTTAATGGGTTCCTTAACATACTATCAAAGGCTATTAAAACAATTGGCCGAGTGTTCCAATCTTGATAACCCCATTTGTTTATTATTGTAACGACCCGGTCCGGAGTGGGTGGCACCGGGGTAGGAAGACCTGAGCAAGGAGCGGCCCTAAGGGATGGCGATGGGGGCAGGAATGAACTGAATCCCACATCGGAAATGGAGAGGGAGTGATTGGGGCTTATTAGTAGGATGCGAATCCAATACATGCAGACGCGTTTTAAAGACGTGAGGCCCAATGTGTTGGAATTGGGCCAGAGCGGACAATATCTACATGGCATTGGACCAGGGTGTTACAATTGGTATCAGAGCCGACTCTCCACGTACGATGTGTGGTTGGTGGACGAACCAGGCGGAAGCTGGTGAGCCTGTAACGACCCGGTCCGGAGTGGGTGGCGCCGGGTAGGAAGACCTGAGCAAGGAGCGGCCCTAAGGGATGGCGATGGGGGCAGGAATGAACTGAATCCCACATCGGAAATGGAGAGGGAGTGATTGAGGCTTATTAGTAGGATGTGAATCCAATACATGCAGACGCGTTTTAAAGCCGTGAGGCCCAATGTGTTGGAATTGGGCCAGAGCGGACAATATCTACATGGTATTGGACCAGGGTGTTACAATTATAAAAAAATAAAATTAGACGGTTTTGATTACACTACAAGAAATCGTAGATGTTAGGGACCGCAAATTCAGTTTGCAACTCTGGTTAGTAACTGGTTAAAGACTATTTTTACGATGTACTCGCAAACTTTGAGACAAACGCTATATAGTAGCAAGTAAACGTCGGTAACATACAGACTAAATATTTAGTCGTTAGGCCATAAAATGTAGCCAACTGTACTTCGGAAATATTTCCAATCATTGTCTTACAGAGGGAATGTATATATTTGGGACATAATATTCTGTGGGTAAACCGAGTAATTTTATTATATTAAAATTAATATTTTGGACAAAACAGAACATTAAATTTGGATCGAAGAGAGTTCCTTTGCAGTAAAACAATAACTAAAATACAAATGCATAATTATTAATATTAAAATTCAGATCAAAATTCATTGTAAAGGTGGGAGTTGAACAGCATCTTTACTTTACTAAGGCATACCAACTAGTATATTCTAATAGCTTGGCTGTTACAAGCTTTACTTATGATCAGGGCAGATACAGTATTACTCGATTGGATCCGATTTCACATGTGTGTTTGCAAAAAAAAAAATAAAAAATTTGCTAAATCGAACTTGTTAACTTTTTTTTTTTTTTTGTATATGTGCGTGTTATAATTTGAATAGTTAAGAACCAATTTTCAAATATTAATGTACAATTTCTCAAAATTAAGCTAGATTTCGTTTAAGAGTCATAACATGTAAAAAAATTTGGATTTAGGGAGGCCTGAACAGGTAAAAAAATTAATAATTTGGATTTAGAAATTTGGATATAATGGGTCAAATACATGAATATCATAATTAAGTACAAAATTACGACTACGTCATATGACTAAACTTAATTCTTAATATGTCATTATTCTCTATATATTATGATTTTAGACCATAATTTAAAAAATCTAGACTCCAATTCATAAATTATAAACACTAGAAAATATATTCTAAACTTCTAATTTATAAATTTTAATCCTTAAAATATATTAAAAGTACTGATTTTACTTGTTTGACATAATCCAAAATTATGACCTGACATAGTTGTAAATAGTTTTTTAAACATGAATTTCTATGTAATTTAATAGACCCAGAATATTGAAATCTTGAATTTTGGACAAGCCTAACACTTAATGGGCCATTTTAGGGGGCTAATTCAACACCTCTATATTTCTTTTTTTTAGACAGTGGAGGCCGAAACTACCGGGGTCAAAGTGGTTCCGGCGGCCGGAGCCCCAGGCCCCTATCTACACCCCTGCTTATGATCGATTATAGTAAAGAATTGTGATAAATTATGGTAACAGATAATCTGTTACTTATGGAAATTATAATTCAGGAAATGCATGGGTCAAAAGGCCCAAAATATGTTGCTAACTACAAATTTGGCAGAAATATCTTGTATTTGCTCTAGTTATTGCACTTAAGTGGTTTGTATTTCAACTGGATATGTGCAATGCATTTTTACATGTCGATTTGCATCAGGATGTTTACATGGTTCAACCTGCTAATTTTATTGATCCGGCTCGGCCTCAAGCTGTTTATAAATTGTGAAAATCCTTGTATATTCTTAAACAATCCCCTCATATGTAGCATGAGAAACTGACATCTCGATTACACATTTCATCTGCCCGGGTTTCAAAACCGGTAGCTCTTTATTTTTTTTCATCAAAGTGGATGTGCATATCTATTGCTTGATTTATGTAAATAATTTACTAATTATCAAGTTCCTTATGGTCTCGCAGTTCATGCATGCTCCGACTGCGCACAATGGTCTGCAGTTAAACGGATTTTAGTTGAATCCAGCCACTTCAGCCCTATCTCTACTAGAAGTAGAAAACTGTCCTTAAGGAAGTAGAAAACTGTCTCCTGCCCTTCTACCGAAGTCAAGTATCGATCCTTAGCCACAGGCCACGTGTGAAATTAGCTGGCTGCAAATGCAATAATGTCTCAATTTATAATATTAATATCTTTGCTCCTCAAAATAGTCTCAATACTGATGGAATTGATCTCTCTTTTTCATCCAACGTTCATATTTTTGATTCCAGTATAGGAACTAGTAATTCATTTATTTAATTATTTTACTTATTTTCATGAAATTTATTGTCAATTGATATTTTTTTTAAAAATCCCTTACAGGTGATGATTGTATTGCTATCAATGGACCTCTATCAATGTCATCAAAGTTACCTGTGGACCATGTCATGGAATTAGGTTAGTAGAAAAATATTACGAAAAACACTAAATTATCTAAATGTAATAATAATGAATAAGATTTGTTGCTTATGAATTTATCTATTTTATTTTTTGGATATCAAAATATATAGTGTAGGGAGCTTAGGAGATCACCGAGATAAGGACACGGTGGAGGAGGTTCACGTTCGTAATTGTACATTCCTTAATACTCAAAATGGTGTAAGAATCAAAACATGGCCGTAAGTGTAAAAATATAATCAATAATTCATAACTTGGATTTAACATAACATAATATTTTATTTATTTATTTATTTATTTGGTCTTTCCAGGAAGGATCAGGATGAGCTAATAATATTTCATTCAAGGATATCATACTTCATAACTCTAAAAACCCCTATCATAATAGATCAACATCACTGCAATGGACACAAATGTGCAGAAACCGTAATAAAACTATGTTAAAGTTGAATTAATTTATTAACATAAAAATAAATAAATTTTTTATTTAATGCAAGGAGTAGCCATAGAAGTGGATGGAATAATATATAGTGGAGTCAAAGGAACATAGCAAACAAGCAATAACATTAAATTGCCATAAAATAGATTATGGAAATATGATATGATGCAGACATCCTAACTGGGATCGTTGATCACACGTGCTCTGGCGGATCCTCGGACATCAGACCCACGGAGGTTGTACCTAGGAGGGAGGATCCCCAGGACATACGAGCGGGGCGTATCTAGGAGTATGCAAAGAGGCGAATATCCACCCCTGGACGGACCTCTGTTTACTTCCTTCCGAAGTAATTCACCTAACAACCCTGACAATCCGTACCTGTACCATTGTACTGATTGTCGGGGCGTATTACCTATCTTACCCTTTTGTTGTTAGCCTTATTGTAACCCTAGTAGGGGTAGTCCCTGTCCTTTCTCTTATCTTTAGGGGAAGTATTTAAACCCCTATTTTGTAAGGATGAACCAACTTTTTATCAATCAAAATCATTCTCTTTGAGAACCTAAGGTTTATACCTTGTTTATTGGGATTCACTCCTTCTAGTTTAGCTAGAGAAGAACATCTTTATTGGTTTACGATTAAAACCTCCATTTATCGCTTTCAATCTGTATCAGTTGGTATCAGAGCCGATCGTTTCCTGACCCGAAACTTCTTTTGGCAATGGTTCAACCCCGACAACCGTAAGATTCCATGGAAACCAGTGACCGGAGGTATGAGGAGCTGAGGGAGCACCTCGCGGAACAGATCCAGGCCAGCCATGAGCGGCAGAGGCAAACCGACCAACGGTTCCTGGAGCTAGCCACCTCCCTAGAAAACTTCAAACTGGAGGTTCTGGCGTTAATCCGACCAACCGCGGGAGGATCGACCCAGAGAAAGGAAGGAGTCCCTGAACAACAGCTTCCACAAATGGGTCTTAGGGAACCTGAGGTAAGAAGACCCAACTTTGTCCTTGTGCATAATGATGATAGTGATAGTGATGACTTTGAGGGTATCGGGAATGATGATACCGTTAGAACTATGAGGGATGTTGGGCCTCTTGACAACCGACGTGTGGAGGTTGCTCTACAAGAAATATGACATTTTATGACGATTTTGTTTTCTACAAACATAATTTCGTCACTAATAATCAATTTAACATGACAAATTTTACCTTTCGTCATTGTTTTTAATTTTCTCACAACAATTTTTATGAACGTCGCCATTGTTTTACCAATTCGTCACTATCAGATATATTTTATGACGATAAAAACAATATCATAACCTATAGTTTTGAAGGTAAAATTTAGTAGAATAAATATGGCGGGAAAAAAATTTCGTGAAAAATAAGAATAATTGGTGACGAAAGATTCATCATTGTAAGAATTGTTTTTTATGACACTTTGTATTTGTGATCATTTAATTCGAACAAACAATAACAAATTAGATTTTGTCATTTATTATTATTTTCTGTGATATTGTTTAAATATCGTCATGCATTGTGATATTATTATGACGATATATGAATGATCGTCACCATAATATATTCAGAGAAAGTTTAGTAATATCAAGTTGGAATAACATAGTAATTTAATGACAAAATATTTGTAATAAATGACGATTAATGTTTTGTAATTTCAGATAACAATTTAATGACGATTGTAATACGTAATAAAATAAGTTGAAAATGTGATAAAATATATGTTGTCATATTTTGTTACTTTATTGTGACAATAATGATGTATTGTTATTTATTGGACTATTTATGTGACAAATTTTTTTTTTTGTCATAATTTAATATTAACTTATGACATTTTATAACGTCATCAAAGATAAATTATTATAATTTAATATTAATTTATGAACTTTTTATATTCTCATCAAATATAACATTTTTTTTACGATAATTGTCATATATGCATTTTATTTTTATAAAGTTATTATAATAACAAATGCATATTAAATTATTAACATGACAAATAATGAAAAATAAATAAATAATACGTGGATTAAAAAATTGATCAACATAACATAAAAAAAATAGAAAGTACATGTTGACATTAATATTTATCTTTTGTAATCAAGTATTTATAAGTTTGTTTTTTTAAAATTGGTTTTGTTTAAATACTTTTCAATTAACAAGGAGATTTGAAATTTGATTAAAATATTTAATCTATTTTATTGATGTAGTAGTTTAATATTTTATAATATTTTGTTATGTAAAATAATTTTTTTTTGTAAATTTTACATTAATAATTATAAGTCGAATTTTTTCTAAATAATAATAATGATTAATTATATTATTAATTTTTGTTTGATTAAATTATTAAGAGTTAAATTAATAAAAACATAATAATAGGGATAAGGTGCAAAAATAACTCTAACTTTTACAACTAAAAGCAATTTTACCGCTCATGTTTGCAGTTAAAAGCAATTATACTGTTAAAGTTGATAAGTCGGCTCAATTTAAGAAATAATTATCAAACTGTCTTTTCGGTCATCAATCTTTCCATGTACACTTCACATGTGTGTCATTCTATCACCCATTAGTAACAGATCATAAATATATGATTAGATGTGAAAAAAATAATATTAAAAAAATACTGTCTTTTGTACGAGTTGGACAAAAAAATTCAAATATTTTGCCGAATTTATAAATATTAATCTTCAATTCTATTATTGTATAAAAAAAATATAAAATCTTTCATTGACCAAATCCTTAACTTCAGAGGTAAAATTACTTTTTAATACCAATATTATGAGTAAAATTGCACCATTTTGAATATCAGGGTAAAATTGCTCGTTGGTGTAAAAGATACTGGTATTTTCAACCATATCCCTAAATAATATATGTAACTAAATATTGCTATTAATTTATTTTCTTATAGGTATGTAGGGTTAATCAGGTTTCCTTTGAATTATCTACCTACTTCTCACGAGGGCGGCGATCTGAACGTTTTTGCCACCGTCTCCACCATTTGGTTTGTCCACCGCCACTTTCATTCTCTCTTCTCTGTTCTCGATCAAATTACACTACCCCTTCTCTCTCGTGAAGCTGTGTGATTTCTGTTTCCTGAGAAAGGAATGGTGGTGACGATAAACGAAATGGCGAGACAGAGAAGGTTTATATCGCATCATCAGAATCACAATCCCCATCAAAACCAGCACCAAAATAAAAGCGTCGACGGCCACCGTGCAATGGCTTAAAAAGCCCCTCATGAATTATTTAGAAATTGAGTAATTTAGTAATTTTGCTTTTCCTTTTCTATGTATAGTTTGGGTTAAACCTGGAACTCTTAGGGTTTGTTTTGGGAGGAAGGTTTTTACTCGAATGCTCCTCTTTGTTCATTCGGCTACCGATTAGAACTTTCCAGGTAAGTTTTCTTTTCAGTAATTTAAGTCCATTTGATTCCATTCTGCTTGCTGTTTATTGCTTTAATTCTGTTTTGATTTTGCTTGTGTTCTGGTTTGTTTCTTTTTTCAGTGATTTTGGTTTGGTTGCTAGGGGTTTGATTATAGTCCTTTAATTATGGGTAGTTTTGATTCTGGTCCTTGTAGTCCTACGAATGAATTTCTGAAAGTAATTTAATGTTAATTTAATGATGTAAGTTTCAAGCAGGTTGTCAATTGCATGAGTCAGGAGAAAGGAAAAGCAGAGAATGCATGCATATATGCTAGCAAAGGTGAATAATGTGTATAGGATTTAAATCATTCCACATTCCACAGGAAGTTGTTTATTTCTAAAATATTATTGTATTCTTTTAGATAGTTAAAATCATGATCATCTTGCCTATCCTTTTACACATTAACTAATTCTTTCTATGTATGCCCTTTCATACAATTTCTCCCACTTTTGAATTTGAAGATATAATTATAAGATTGAATGTTTGAGGAGCCAAACCCATCTAGATTGATATGTTTAGACACCTTTTAAGTGGTCCCTCTTACTTTTTTTTTTTGCATAGCATATCTAATAAGTAATTTGCAAGATATTTGTATTTCATGTCTGTTGATTTGATGAATCCTATCAAGTAATCTGCTATGCTGATTTAATAATATAGAGAATAATAGAGAAGGATTATAATTCTCATTGATCAGGTGTGTATTTATACAGATTACAGGAAGAGAAAATGCCCTAGGTTTTGTTATAAACAGAAGCTATAAACAAGAAACTACTTCCTATAATATCTATAATATCTAAGAGATAAACATGAATAACAAATATATAAATAAGATATATATTGAAAACAAATCTAGGGCTTGACCATGGGTCAATCCTTATCACACCCCCTCAAAATGGTCGGCCAACATGAGAGACCAATTTTGCGAACCAACGAGGTAAATGTAGCTCGGGGAAGTGGCTTGGTGAGTGCATCGGCAAGCTGGTCATTTGTAGAGATATAAGTCACCCGTAGTAAGCCGGAGTGAACATTTTCCCGTACGAAATGATAGTCCAAACCCAAGTGTTTCATTTTCGAGTGAAAAACTGGGTTGGCACTAACGTAAGTTGCACCGGCATTGTCACAATAGATCACAGGTGCTTGAGGTAATGTGCATCCCAACTCCACAAATAAATTACGAATCCATAGCAACTCAGCAGTGGCATTAGCGACAGCCCTATATTCGGCTTCAGTCGAAGATCAAGCTCTAGTGCGTTGCTTCCTTGATGTCCATGAAATGGCATTTTTTCCCAAGTAAACAATGTAGGTAGTGGTGGAGATGTAATCGTCCTTATCTCTGGCCCAGTCCGAATCAGAATAGGCATGGAGCGTTGGAGGAGATTCTTTGTGAATTATCAACCCCATATTTGCAGTACCACTTAGATATCGCAATAGCCTACGTAATGCTTGCATATGATCTTCTGTGGGTCGTTGCATATACTGGGCAAGCTTGTTTACTGTGAAAGCAACGTCTAGTCTTGTCAAACTTAAATATTGCAGACTGCCAATGAGACTTCGATATTGTGTCGGATCAGAGAGGAGTTTGCCTTGAATTGTTAGAGGAGGATCAGTAGCCATTGGTGTTGCAACAGGTTTAGCATCTTCCATATTTGCTTTTCATAAGATGTCATTGATATACTTCCTCTGGCTCAAGAACAATCCTCTTGGATGTGGCATTACTTCAACACCCAAGAAATATGAGAGCTCCCCCAAATCTTTTAGAGAGAAGCGAGTTGCAAGACGGTTAACAAACTCATCAAGGATTGCTGGAATATTGCCTGTAATAATAATGTCATCGACGTACACCAACAAATAAATTGTTGCACCGTTAGCAGTGAAAGTAAATAAGGAAGAGTCTGAGATTGCATTTTTAAAGCCCAAACTGATTAAATGCTGCTGCAATTCTTGGTACCAAGCTCGTGGAGCTTGTTTCAAGCCATATAAAGCTTTATTTAGCTTGCACACGTAATTAGGAAACTTTGGGTCACAATAACCAGGGGGTTGGATTGTATATACCTCATCAGAAAGTGTTCCCTGCAAAAACGCATTATTAATATCAAGTTGGCGCAATGACCAACCTTGAGAAACTGCAAGGGAGAGGACAATTCGGACTGTGACTGGTTTAACTACAGGGCTGAAAGTCTCAGTATAGTCGATCCCCGGTCTTTGGTTAAATCCTTTTGCAACATATCGAGCTTTATATTGAATGATTTTGCCATTTTTGTCTTTCTTTATCCTGAAAACCATTTTGCAACCGATAACATTTTGTGAGGGTGAAGGTGGAACTAGTTCCCATGTTTTATTTCTGATAAGAGCCGATATCTCCGCATCCATAGCTTTTCGCCAAACCGGGCTTTTTAGAGCTTGTGCTATAGTTTTAGGTTCAGTTTCCTCAACTGTAGCACTGAGATTAAGCTTGTCAATAGGTTTCCGAATGCCATTTGTCGAACGGGTGATGTATTTTGTGTGAGCTGGTTGGGGAGGATTTATTTGGTTAGGATGGGTGGTGTTTTCATAATTGATAGGAGGGGTAGGATTGGTGGTGTTTTCATGGTTGATAGGAGGGGAAATAGATGGTGAGGGAAGAGTGGAGGCAGTAGCTTCGTTGGTAGAGAAACTATTTGCAGGGGATGTGTCTTGTTGGGAGGAAGAGTGATTAGCAGCGGAAGTTGGAGAGGAAGTTGAATTTTGTGAGAAGATTGGTGATTGAGGAGCTATAGGAGAAAAGGAGGCAGAAGGTACATGGTGTTGAGGAGTTTGTTGGAGAATGGAAATAGATAGAGGACACCACTCTTCATATAAGGACTCAATAGATTTAACTTGTTTAGTCATCTCAGAAAACGGAAACTGATTCTCAATAAAGTGCACATGGCGAGAACAAAAAATTCGATTTGTTTGTAAGTTCAGACAATAATAGGCACTTTGGGTGGATGAATAGCCTACAAAAACACAAGGACATGACTTAAGATCAAGCTTATGACTCGTATATGGTTTTAGCCAAGGGTAGCATAAACATCCGAAACACCGCAACTTAGTGTAATTTGGTTCAACCCCAAAGAGTTTGGAATAGGGTGATGCATTTTTTAGTGTAGGGGTAGGAAGGCGATTAATAAAGGTAGGCTGCCGTAGCAACAGCATTTGACCAGAATTCAAGAGGCATTTTGGCATGGGTGAGGAGAGAAAGAGCTGTTTCGACAATATGTCTATGGCGACGTTCAGCGAAGCCATTGTGTTGAGGGGTATGTGGAGGGGTGGTTAATCGAGAGATACCATGAGTAGCAAGAAATTCTTTTAAGGCATCATACTCACCTCCATTGTCAGAGTAAAGAGTGATTAAAGGAAGTTGGAAGAATTTTTCAACTAAAGCTTTAAATCGAATAAACACAGTTTTTGTATCTGATTTAAACTTTAAGGGATATAACCAGATGTATTTTGTGAAATGATCAATGAAGATAATATAATATTTGTAATTGTCATGAGAAAAGATGGGCGCCGTCCACAAGTCCGTATAAACGTACTGTAGAGGAGCCGTAGAAGAAATGGAAGACACGGAAAAAGGAAGCTGATGACTTTTATTAGAAGCACAAGAATTACATTCTAAAGTTGAAATACTGGAAATATTAAGATTATTCCTAGAAATGAGATGTCGAAAGACTTTTTGAGAGGGATGTCCGAAACGATGGTGCCAGTCAAGAGACTCGATTTTTGTGCTTGCGAAGACTTGTGGAGACACAGACTGAATTTCATAGACCCCGGACTTAACTGGACCCTGGAAAAGAGACGCTCCCGTTTTGAGATCCTTCACAACAAAAGATGAAGATAAGAACTCAATTAAAGCATTATTATCGAGATATAATTGAGAAATTGAGATAACATTACGAGACATGGAGGGAACAAAGAGGACATTATTTAATTTTATTGTGTATGATAAATAGGATATAGACATAGAACCTATATGAGAGATTGTTAGAGCAGTACCATCACCAATAATTAGCTCCTCAGTACCATCATATGGAGTATGCAGGGAGAGGTTGTTGAGGTCATTGGTAACATGGTGCGAGGCACCACTATCAAGAAGCCAGGAAGATGCAGGAGCAACATTGGCCAGGTTGGCTTGTGGTGGAGTTTTGTAGTTTGAGGTTCGGTTGGGATTGTAGGCAGAGAAAGATGGTGGTGTAGCATTCGGAAACTTTTGAGTGAAAATCGGGCATTGAGAAACAACGTGTCCTTGCTCGCGACACCATTGACACTTACCCAAATAAGGCTTTGGTTGATGTTTGTTGGAAGTATTAGGAATAGGTGTTGGAAGGAGACCTGTATTGCGGTTGAAGTTTCGACCTTGGTTTCTGGTTGTGGCTGCAAAGGCAGATGCAGGAAGATTCGGTTCGACTTTGGATTGTTGAAGAGTGAGTTCTTTATTGATCAACTTCTCGTGCAGCTCCTCAAAGGAAATTGGAGTATCCCTGGCATTAACAGACTCAACAACAGACTTATATGACTCATCAAGTCCAAAGAGCACACAGTCAATAAGGTCTTCATGCTCGACTTTCTTACCGAGGGCAGCTAGTTGATCCACACAAATTTTAATGGCTTGCATAAAAGCGGTAATAGATTGATTGCCCTTGGTAATACGATGGAGTTGATCTTTGAGTTGTTTTATATGGCCACGGCTTCGTAGAGCATATATTTTGGCAAGGATATCCCACAAATCCTTGGAGGTTTTGGCTTGAGAAACAAGGGGTACCAATGGTGGAGAAAGAGTTCCAATAAGAGCACCAAAGAGAAGTTTATCTTGTCGCACCTAGAAGGAGAAATCAGGATTGGGAGATTCATTATTATTTGTGATGGTAATTGTGGAAGGACATTTAAATGAGCCATCAATATATTTGAACAAATCATGGCCAATAAGAATAGCCTCGATTTGCAGTTTCCAAGAGATATAGTTTGTTGGTTGGAGTTTGATAGTGTTTTGAATATTCAAGAAGGTAAAAGGTTTGGCTGGATTAGTGGTGTTTGGGATTTGGGAGGAGAGAACGTCATCTGTTGCCATTGTGAAGAAGAGAAGAATTTGAAGTGGATCAAGAATCTGATACCATATAGAGAATAATAGAGAAGGATTATAATTCTCATTGATCAGGTGTGTATTTATACAGATTACAGGAAGAGAAAATGCCCTAGGTTTTGTTATAAACAGAAGCTATAAACAAGGAAACTACTTCCTATAATATCTATAATATCTAAGAGATAAACATGAATAACAAATATATAAATAAGATATATATTGAAAACAAATCTAGGGCTTGACCATGGGTCAATCCTTATCAAATAATTTGCAGTTCCCCAGCTTACCACTTTCCTTCTCCAAGAAGTTCTCCAAGCAGGTCCACGCCTCAAACTAGTCCATCAAGTTATACTTTCACATCTATTTTGAAATCTTGTGCTAATGGGTTAACCTCGTCACCTTCATCATCGCTTGGAAAAGTGATAGACAAACATGAAGCTTTATGATTTCTACATATTTTGGTATTATTATTTAAGATTCATGCTTACATAGTTTCATGAGAAACCCCTAATAATAAAAATATATTACAATTTTTTATCAGGTGGGAATCCTAATTTCCCTTAGGCGGGAATTGTTTCTATTCTCCACCTTTTTTTATTTTGATTTGCTTATATCCCTAGTTTCCCTCTCTTTCACTCTTGTCCTGAATTGTAATCTAGCCCTCACCCCTTCCTCTTTCTCTCACTACTCCCCTGCTAAGAATTCCATACGAATACATTTCTGAAAGTAATTCAATGATGTAAGTTTCAATCACATTTTTTTTCACTTGTATCAGAAAGAAGCAAAAACTCAACTTCAAGAAGTGGATGCAAGAGATTGTATTTCTATGGCAACAGAAGATATAAGGACCTCTCGTGCTAGGAACATGCATTACAGGTATCTTTGAATTTCTTTATTTTTCCATTTATGTTTATTTTAGTACGAAATTTCTTTATTTCTACCTAATATCCATAGTTATTAGTTTAAAATGTATAATCTCTCTCCTCTTTAATACTTTTTGTTAATAGAACAAGTGCTCCATCCCAGAAATATAAAAAAACTGCCCATAACTGCCTCTAACTGCCAAGGCGCGCCTTGGTGCGCCTTTGGCAATTGCATTTGGCGCAAAATGGCGCACCAGGCGCACGCCATGGCGATTGCGCCTCGCCATGGGGCTGCCATGGCGCTAAGGCCTGTGCCTGGTGCGCCATGCGCCATAGGCGCGCCTTTAATAACTATGCTAATATCTACCCTCTTGAATATACGAACTCTCTGAGCATCACGTACAATTTGTCCATTTCTTATTGATATTTACATACAAAATGTTATAGTAAAATTTTACATTAATATCTGAGTTTTGTTACAATTGACGATGCAAATCAAATAGAAATTCTTAATTGATTTGGACTGGATGTGAAGAAGCTACAGGAATTGAATTTTACTTGATTATGTGCTTTAGATTTTTTATCAGCAATTATGTAGATCTAGTCAAGTTATTGCTCTTATTGATGAATTCGCAAGCAGAGTTTGTCAAGAGAGCTCAATTTTGTGCATGTTGTTCTTGGCTAATCTTGTTATTGTGTCATCTGAGAATGCCCAAAATAGAGATGCGATACTTATTGTTTAAAAATTAAAGGCAAAGTGTCATAATTTCTAGCTTCTTTAACTTCAATCAAGTATATATTAGCTTTCGTCAAGTCTAAATGATTTTTTCCCTATTAGTTTATGATCAAATGTCTGTCGGGTTTTGAGTTCTTAATGGGATTCTTAGCTATCCATACTTGTAGTTTATATATACAAGTGTCTAGATTTCTGTGATAATATCCATGACTGCCACTAAAGCTAATATTTGATTTAATTTAATATTGTGAGCTATGTTGATTCTTATGTTTCCAGAATGTGTATTAAGAATTGAATCTTTTGCAATAGCAGGTTGGTGTATTTTTGCTCTAATCATATATTCATAGTGAGATTCAAGAAAGGGAGTAACATGGAGTAACTTAGCAAAAAGATCTCAAGTGACCCCGTGTTTGAGCTGAAGTAATTTTTCAGAATGAGCACATGTATAGAGTCAAGTATAATCACTTACCAAACAGTGCAAAGCTAACGGTGGAGAATGTCCCTAGAAAGACAGTTAGATCAAAGTTGTCACAAAATTATTTGTTTTAATGTCATTGTAATGTCACAATACATATTTAATATATGACAATTAAAATTTTTGTTATTATAAATAATATTACATGACGATCCTTATCATTAATTTAGTATCTTTAATGATAATATAATTATCACTTGTTAATGAAATTTTAAAGCGACACTATTTTGACAGTTATAATGTTAAAAATCTGCAATTCTGGTTTGATATAGATATTTGTCACCTTAAACTATATATTTGTTCACAAAATATAAATTTCGTCACTACAATATTTATGTTTCATGATAAATTTTAATCTTAAATGACAAAAATTGTGATAGTTAGAGTGTCACTTAAACTCTGTAAAATTTCAAACTTATGTTTATTTGTCACTTTAGCGGTGTTTTAAGTTGACAAAATTTTAATTTTGTCATTTAAATGTTCATTATTCATGACGAAATTAAGTTTTATGTGACAAAATATTGATAATAATAATGACAAAATTAGTGTCACTAAAACAAAACACAATAATGACACATGATCTTTTTCGTCATATAAAAGTAAATGATTCATGACGAAATGAAAATTCATCATATATACATAATACCACGCTCCTACTGTGACGTTCGATGTAACAACAAATTTTTGTCACCTATTGTGTATTGTGACGAAAAATCATGTTTTCATGACAATTTTTGTGCGTCATAAAAGACCAAATTTCTTGTAGTAGTATATCCAGGTCTAGGAAACTTTGATAGAGATGATGCCTTTAAGTTAAAAATAGACTTACCATCTTTTGGAGGCGAACTTGATATAGAGGGATTCTTAGACTGGTTATCGGAAGTTGAACGTTTCTTTGAGTATGCTGGGATTCCTGATGAGAGGAAGGTGAGGCTGGTGGCGTATCGCCTGAAGGGTGGCGCATCAGTTTGGTGGGATCAGATGAGGGAAGAAAGAAGAAGAGGGGGCAGAGATCCGATTCGATCTTGGCTACGGATGAAGGCGATATTGAGGGAGCGGTTCTTACCGCCGGATTATGAGCAGTATATTTACAGCTCCTACAGGGGATGCTCTCAAGGGACCCGAAGTGTCCATGAGTATACTTCAGAGTTCTTCAGGCTTTCGGCGAGGGCCAACTTGTCAGAAACTGAAAGCCAAAAGACCTCTAGGTATCTAGAAGGGTTGAGATACAACATCCAGGATCGTATTCGCACACAGATGGTGGTTCGGGTACAAGATGCCAGGAATTTAGCCCTCAAGGCTGAATCTCAACTAACCGGAAGATCCAGGAGATCCTCCACTACTGAGTATACGCCTGGAGGAAGAGATAATGTGAGGTCTTATGACAAAGGCAAGCAGGTGGCGAGTGCCAGTGGGGCCAAGGTCAACAGTATGGGAAGGGGATCTGTCGGAGATACTAGGCCATACAAGGAAGCACCTATACCACCTAAGAACAACAATCCGTATGCGAGGCCAGCGCCTTTCAAATGTTTTCGGTGCAATAAGTCAGGCCATAGATCCAACGAGTGTCCTAGGAGGAAGAGCGCCAACATGGTGGAGAGGTATGAAGATGACTATGACGAAGGGGATGAAGTATTTTGTGAGCCCTTAGGAGAAGATGATGATGAGGCGGATGAAGAGAGATACGCCATTCATGTGGTACGACGTTTGTTAGTCTCCAGCCGGATAGAGGGAGATCAGAGGCACCGACTATTCAGGACCCGCTGTCTTGTGAAAGGCGGGCGATGCAATGTGATAATAGATAGTGGGAGCCAAGAGAATATTATGAGCAGCAGCGCCGTTCAGAAATTCGGGTTGTTGGCGGAGGCGCATCCCGACCCCTACAGGGTGGGATGGATAAAAAACGTGGGTGAACTTAGGGTGACCCAGAGATGCAGGGTACCTATCGTGATTGGTGATTACTGTGATGAAGTTTGTTGTGATGTGATCGATATGGATGCCTGCCACCTATTGTTGGGTCGACCATGGCAGTTTGATAACGACGCCATCCACGCAGGAAGGGAGAACACTTACAGATTTGTGAAGAATGGGGTGAAGTTCGTCCTTACACCAATGATAAAAGAGCCAAAGGCCAACGAGAAATCTGCCTTGGTAGTCTGTCCTACGCACAAATCATTTGTCAGCGAATGTGAAGAGAGCCAGATGGTGTATGTGGTAATGGTTAAGGCGAATCATGAATCCGCCCAAAGGGACGAAAGGGAGATGCCGTCTGAGGTGACCCGCCTACTTGGCGAATATCAAGATCTGTTCCCTGAAGGGCTACCGAGTGGGTTACCACCTTTGAGGGACATCCAACATCATATCGATCTTGTGCCCGGGGCTAGCTTACCAAGCCTTCCTCATTATCGGATGAGTCCAAAGGAAAATGACATCATGAGACAGAAAGTGGAAGAGCTCATTGAGATGGGATACGTTAGAGAAAGTATGAGTCCATGCGCCGTCCCAGCCCTACTTACGCCCAAGAAGGATGGATCTTGGCGGATGTGTGTGGACAGCAGGGCTATCAACAAGATCACTATCAAGTATAAGTTCCCTATTCTAAGGCTGGATGATATGCTAGACCAGCTTGGCGGATCCCGAGTTTTCTCCAAGATTGATCTCAGGAGCGGCTACCATCAGATACGAATCCGATCTGGGGATGAGTGGAAAACCGCCTTCAAAACCAGAGATGGATTGTATGAGTGGTTAGTTATGCCATTTGGGATCACTAACGCCCCTAGTACTTTCATGAGCCTGATGAATCAGGTACTTCACCCGGCGATTGGAAAATTTGTAGTTGTGTATTTTGATGACATCCTGATTCATAGCGAGACCTTGGCGGAGCATGTGGAGCACTTACGGATAGTGTTTGACCTATTAAGGAAACACCAGTTATACTCCAACACTAAGAAATGTGACTTCGTCATGGAAAGTTTGGTTTTCCTTGGGTTCGTGGTTAGTGGCGATGGGGTCCAGGTTGATGGGGAGAAGGTACGAGCCATCCGAGAATGGCCTACTCCGAGGAATGTGGGGGATATCAGGAGTTTTCATGGGCTAGCAACATTTTATCGCCGATTCATCAAGAACTTCAGTTCCATAGTGGCCCCATTGACGAAATGTTTGAAGAAGGGAAGGGGGTTCGAGTGGGCGGATGCCCAAGAGAAGAGCTTCGCCCTGATCAAGGAAAAGTTGAGTACATCACCCATGCTGGCGTATCCCAATTTTGATAAACTGTTCGAAGTTGAGTGTGATGCCAGTGGAGTTGGGATTGGTGGAGTCCTGATGCAAGAAAAGAGGCCCATTGCATATTTCAGTGAGAAGCTCCGTGAGGCACGGCAAAAGTGGGCCACGTATGATCAAGAGTTTTATACTGTAGTGAGGGCGTTGAAAGTGTGGGAACATTATTTGGTGGGGAAAGAATTCATCCTCTACACTGACCACCAAGCTCTCAAGTACCTAGGAAGTCAGAAGCAACTTTGAAGCTCCATGCATGCCCGGTGGTCCGCCTTCATAGATAAGTTCCCCTATAAGCTTATCCATAAGGCTGGAAAACAGAACAAGTTGGCGGATGCCTTGAGTCGAAGGGTGTCATTAATAAAAACAGTCAACCTGGAGACCGATTGTTTTGAACACATCAGAGGAGAATACTTGGCGGATCCTGACTTTGGCAGTATCTGGGAGAAGTGTCAACACCAGCATGGGGATGGGGCGTATCACCTATTGGATGAGTATCTCATGAGGGGCAACCAACTTTGTTTACCCTGCACTTCCATCTGCGAGAAGGTTATTCGTGATCTACATGGCGGATCCCTTGGAGGACATTTTAGGCGAGACAATACATATGAAGCAGTGAGTTCCCGTTATTTCTGGCCTAAGATGAGGAGAGATGTTGCCTACTTAGTAGAACGATGCTATATTTGCCAGACCGCCAAGGGACGCACTACAAACACCGGATTGCAGTTACCTTTGCCTGTACCAGAGACCATATGGGAGGATCTGTCCATGGACTTCGTCCTAGGGTTACCCAGGACTCAGAGAGGCATGGATTCCATCTTTATCGTGGTTGATCGGTTTTCGAAGATGGCCCACTTCATACCATGTCGCAAGACTAATGATGCCTCAGCAACTGCTAAGCTATTCTTCAAAGAGATTTTCAGCCTACATAGCGTACCTAAGAGCATTGTCTCGGATCGTGATACGAAGTTCCTCAGTCACTTCTGGTGGACGTTGTGGGCTCTGTTTGATACGTCTCTAAAGTTTAGTACCACCGCCCACCCTCAAACAGACGGACAGACCGAGGTGGTCAATAGAACTTTGGGACACCTACTGCGCAGCAAATGTAAGGATAAACCCAGGATGTGGGATGTGGTTTTAGTCCAAGCTGAGTTCGCCTACAACGGCTCTGTACATTCGGGAACCGGGAGGTCCCCATTTGAGATGGTATACACAAAGACCTCGAATCACGTCCTTGATATAGCCCATCTTCCTAAAGGAAACGTGACTGCCAACCAGCTGGCCAAGGATTATGTACAGATGCACCAAGAGGGAAGAGAGACCCTTGAGGAGAGAAATCAGAAATTAAAGGCTAAGGCGGATGAGCACCGCAGGGACCTACAATTTGAAGTTGGGGATGAGGTTATGGTATATTTGGGTAGAGAGAGACTCACCAACGCCCCATGTAGCAAGCTCCAGCCTAGTAAATACGGGCCATATAAGATCACCAAGAAGGTCAATGCCAATGCCTATCATATAGCCTTGCCGAATTGGCTTGGTAAAATCTCACCAGCATTCAACATCCATGACCTTAGCCCATGGAAGCCGGATGGTCCTTTGGAGTTCAACACAGACAAATCAGTGCCGAATTCTTTTAAAGAAGGAGAGAATGATGCGGACATCCTAACTGGGATCGTTGATCACACGCGCTCTGGCGGATCCTCGGACATCAGACCCACGGAGGTTGTACCTAGGAGGGCGGATCACCAGGACATACGAGCGGGGCGTATCTAGGAGTACGCAAAGAGGCGAATCAACATCTACCCCTGGGCGGACCTTTGTTTACTTCCTTCCGAAGTAATTCACCTAACAACCCTGACAATCCGTACCTGTACCATTGTACTGATTGTCGGGGCGTATTACCTATCTTACCCTTTTGCTGTTAGCCTTATTGTAACCCTAGTAGGGGTAGTCCTTGTCCTTTCTCTTATCTTAGGGGAAGTATTTAAACCCCTATTTTGTAAGGATGAACCAACTTTTTATCAATCAAAATCATTCTCTTTGAGAACCTAAGGTTTATACCTTGTTTATTGGGATTCACTCCTTCTAGTTTAGCTAGAGAAGAACATCTTTGTTGGTTTACGATTAAAACCTCCATTTATCGCTTTCAATGTGTATCATGATAATGGATCATATTAATGGAACTTCTACCTCCAACAAGCACTAACATTAAATTGCCATAAAATAGATTATGGAAATATAATAATGGATCATATTAATGGAACTTCTACCTCCATTATCTTTCAAAATATATCTAAGACTATATTGTTCTTTTTTCTTCCTTTTTTTGAGCTTATTTTTGTGTTTTTTTACTCCAAAGAGTAAATCTGAAGTTTGTTTAGGATTAACAGACAACTTCTAATATCTATATTGAAAAAACTCAGTTAACATCACCTATTAGCAACAACAAATAACATACAATAACGTATACCTAAATAGGCCATTGAGGGGCTTTTTAAATGTTTTATTGTTTAGTGCATGCTAACCAGCAGTGGCGAATATTGGATTACTCGATTGGGAGACCGATTTTACACTTGTGTTTGAAAAAAAAAATTTGCTAAATGGAATTTGCTCAATTTGTTTTTTTTTGTATATATGCGTGTTATAATTTGAATGGTCAAGACCAATTTTTAAGTATTAATGTACAATTTCTCAAAATTAAGCTAGATTTTGTTTAATAGTCATAACCTGTAAAAAAATTTGGATTTAGAAAGGGTTGGACAGGTAAAAAAAATTAGAAATTTTGATTTTAAATGGCTTATCAAGCCAAAAAAATAATTATTAATTTGGATTTAAGGTGACCTAACAGGTCAAAAAGAAATTAGAAATTTGGAGTTAACAAGCTCAAAAAAAATTAAAAATTTGGATTTATGGATTATCTAATAGGCTCAAAATATTAAAATTTTTAATTTTTGACAAGCTTAACACGTAATGAGCCATTTTGGGGGCTAATTCAACCCATGATAAAAAGAAAATTTGAGACAGGGGCCGAAACTACCCGGGTCAAGGTGGTTCCGGCGGCCGGAGGGGCCGGGACCCAGACCCCCCTGTCTACGCCCCTGATAAAGAGGTATATTTTGGTAAAGAATAATGTCTTGTCTTCTGCAGCAAGTAAACACATAATGTTTGATTTTGTATGACAAAAGAAGACAACACAGTTTGACAAGCAGTGTTGGTGAATTTTGTGCCATTATGAGTTCTTATATTTTTCACTTGATCAAATCAGCCAGTCTCTTCCGTTTCCCTTCTGCCTGCGACCGCTTTTGAATTCAAATTCAGCTGGAAGTTTATACAATAGTTAGAACATATCCCATATAGGATAAAAACTGTCCCATTGAACCAAGGTTGTACTTAAAGGATGTTGCACAGAAAACTATCACTAAACTTCTTTTTAGTAATTTGACTTTTTGCACAGAATATATCTTCCTTGTTATTGCTGTTCTCATGATCATTCCCCTCCTGTAAATAGCTGCAAAAAAATTCAATAACAACATTTTTATTCACTTTAATCTCTGATTTAATAAGCTTTATTTTTGTTCCCTTTAATATTTAATTTAATACTTTTTTTTTTATTTATTTTAGTCTTTAATTTAGAACTTTTCATTTTATCCCTTCTAGTCCCTATTTTGAAACTTTATATTTTATTCATTTTGGTCCTTAATTTAAAATTCTCCTCTCTTTTTCAATTAGGTCCATAATTAAACTTTTTAAGTTTATTCAGTTTAGTCCTTTATCCATTTTTACACCATAATCAATTGTATAGCTATGTTATTTGTTTCTAACTTTTTATTTTGGTGGATATGAGTATGAGAGAACAATGTTTTGGTGCCGATTGAAGATCCAGGAATGCCCGGATGTAATTGTGACACAAGTCCATGAGGAATCTAAAGTCCTCAGAAATGAATTCACATCGCTTCAGAGTGCACATGTGATGCGGACATCCTAACTGTGATCACTGATCACACGCGCTCTGGCAGATCCTCGGACATCAGACCCACGGAGGTTGTACCTAGGAGGGCGGATCCCCAGGACATACGAGCGGGGCGGATCTAGGAGTACGCTAATTGGCGAATCAACATTTACCCCTGGGCGGATCTCTGTTTACTTCCTGCAGAAGTAATTCACCTAACAACCCTGACAATCCGTACCTGTACCATTGTACTGATTGTCGGGGCGTATTACCTATTTTGCCCTGTAGCTGTTAGCCTTATTGTAACCCTAGTAGGGGTAATCCTTGTCCTTTCTCTTATCTTTAGGGGAAGTATTTAAACCCCCATTTTTGTAAGGATGAGCTAACTTTTAATGAATCAAACATTATTCTCCTCGAGAACCGAGGTTTACACCTTGTTATTGGGATTCACTCCTTCTAGTTTAGCTAGAGAAGAAACTCTTTGTTGGTTTGCGATTAAAACCTTCATTTATCGTTTTCAATCTGTATCAGTTGGTATCAGAGCCGATCGTTTCCTGACCCGAAACTTCTTTTGGCAATGGTTCAACCCCGACAACCGCAAGATTCCATGGAAACCAGTGACCGGAGGTATGAGGAGCTGAGGGAGCACCTCGCGGAGCAGATCCAGGCCAGCCATGAGCGGCAGAGGCAAACCGACCAACGGTTCCTGGAGCTGGCTACCTCCCTAGAAAACTTCAAACTGGAGGTTCGGGCTTTAATCCGAACAAACGCGGGAGGATCAACCCAGAGAAAGGAAGGAGTCCCTAAACAACAGCTCCCACAAACGAATCCTAGGGATCCTGAGGTAAGAAGACCCAACTTTGTCCTTGTGCATAACGCTGATAGTGATAATGATGACTTTGAGGGTATCGGGAATGATGATACCGTTAGAACTATGAGGGATGTTGGGCCTATTGACAACCGACGTGTGGAGGTTGCTAGAGTATATCCAGGTCTAGGAAACTTTGATAGAGATGATGCCTTTAAGCTAAAAATAGACTTACCATCTTTTGGAGGCGAACTGGATATAGAGGGATTCTTAGACTGGTTATCGGAAGTGGAACGTTTCTTTGAGTATGCTGGGATTCCTGATGAGAGGAAGGTGAGGCTGGTGGCGTATCGCCTGAAGGGTGGCGCATCAGTTTGGTGGGATCAGATGAGGGAAGAACGAAGAAGAGGGGGCAGAGATCCGATTAGATCTTGGCTACGGATGAAGGAGATGTTGAGGGAGCGGTTCCTACCGCCGGATTATGAGCAGTATATTTATAGCTCCTATAGGGGATGCTCTCAAGGGACCCGAAGTGTCCATGAGTATACCTCCGAGTTCTTGAGGCTTTCGGCAAGTGCCAACTTGTCTGAAACTGAAAGCCAAAAGACCTCTAGGTATCTAGAAGGGTTGAGATACAACATCCAGGATCGTATTGGCACACAGATGGTGGTTCGGGTACAAGATGTCAGGAATTTAGCCCTCAAGGCCGAGTCTCAACTAACCGGCAGATCCAGGAGATCCGCCACTACTGAGTATACGCATGGAGGACGAGATAACGTGAGGTCTTATGACAAAGGCAAGCAGGTGGCGAGTGCCAGTGGGGCCAAGGTTAACAGTGTGGGAAGGGGATCTGTTGGAGATACTAGGCCATACAATGAAGCATCTATACCACCTAAGAGCAACAATCCGTATGCGAGGCGGCACCTTTCAAATGTTTTCGGTGCAATGAGCCAGGCCATAGATCCAACGAATGTCCTAGGAGGAAGAGCGCCAACATGGTGGAGAGATATGAGGATGACTATGACGAAGGGGATGAAGTATTTTGCGAACCCTTAGGAGAAGATGATGATGAGGCGGATGAAGAGAGATACGCCATTCATGTGGTACGGCGTTTGTTAGTCTCTAGTCGGGTAGAGGGAGATCAGAGGCACCACCTATTCAGGACCCGCTGTCTTGTGAAAGGTGGGCGATGCAACGTGATAATAGATAGTGGGAGTCAAGAGAATATTATGAGCAGCAGCGCCGTTCAGAAGTTCGGGTTGTCGGCGGAGGCACATCCCGACCCCTATAGAGTGGGATGGATAAAAAATGTGGGTGAGCTTAGGGTGACCCAGAGATGCAGGGTACCTATTGTGATTGGTGATTACAGTGATGAAGTCTGTTGTGATGTGGTCGATATGGATGCTTGCCACCTATTGTTGGGCCGACCCTGGCCGTTTGATAATGATGCCATCCATGCAGGACGAGAGAACACTTACAGATTTGTGAAGAATGGGGTGAAGGCCGACGAGAAGTCTACTTTGGTAGTCTGTCCTACACATAAATCGTTTGTCAGCGAATGTGAAGAGAGCCAGATGGTGTATGTGGTAATGGTTAAGGCGAATCACGAATCCGCCCGAAGGGGCGAAAGGGAGGTGCCGAATGAAGTGACCCGCCTACTTGGCGAATACCAAGATCTGTTCCCTGACGAACTGCCGAGTGGGTTACCACCTTTGAGGGACATCCAGCATCATATTGATCTTGTGCCCGGGGCTAGTTTGCCAAGCCTTCCCCATTATCGGATGAGTCCAAAGGAAAATGATATCATGAGGCAGAAAGTGGAAGAGCTTATTGAGATGGGATACGTTAGAGAAAGCATGAGTCCATGCGCCGTCCCAGCCCTACTTACGCCCAAGAAGGATGGATCTTGGCGGATGTGTGTGGACAGCAGGGCTATTAACAAGATCACTATCAAGTATAAATTCCCTATCCCAAGGCTGGATGATATGCTAGACCAACTTGGCGGATCCCGAGTTTTGTCCAAGATTGATCTTAGGAGTGGTTATCATCAAATACGAATTCGTTCTTAGGATGAGTGGAAGACGGCTTTCAAAACCAGAGATGGATTGTATGAGTGGTTAGTTATGCCATTTGGGATGACTAACGCCCCTAGTACTTTCATGAGGCTGATGAATCAGGTACTCCGCCCGGTGATTGGAAAATTTGTAGTTGTGTATTTTGATGACATCTTGATTCATAGCGAGACCTTGGTGGAGCATGTGGAGCACTAACGGATAGTGTTTGACCTATTAAGGAAACATCAGTTATACGCCAACACTAAGAAGTGTGACTTCGTTATGGAAAGTCTGGTTCTTCTTGGGTTCGTGGTTAGTGGAGATGGGCTCCAAGTTGATGGGGAGAAGGTAAGAGCCATCCGAGAATGGCCTACTCCGAGGAATGTGGGGGATATCAGGAGTTTTCATGGGTTAGCAACATTTTATCGCCGATTCATCAAAAACTTCAGTTCCATAGTTGCCCCATTGACGGAATGTTTGAAGAAGGGAAGGGGGTTCGAGTGGGCGGATGCCCAAGAGTTCTATGCCGTAGTGAGGGCGTTGAAAGTGTGGGAACATTATTTGGTAGGGAAAGAATTCATCCTCTACACTGACCACCAAGCTCTCAAGTACCTGGGAAGTCAGAAGCAGCTTCGAAGCTCCATGCATGCCCGGTGGTCCGCCTTCATAGATAAGTTCCCCTATAAGCTTATCCATAAGGCTGGAAAACAGAACAAAGTGGCGGACGCCTTGAGCCGAAGGGTATCACTAATAAAAATAGTCAATCTGGAGACCGATTGTTTTGAACACATAAGAGGAGAATACTTGGCGGATCCTGACTTTGGCAATATCTGGGAGAAGTGTCAACACCAGCATGGGGATGGGGCGTATCACCTGATGGATGAGTATCTCATGAAGGGCAACCAACTCTGCTTACCCTGCACTTCCATCCGCGAGAAGGTTATCTGTGATCTACATGGCGGATCCCTTGGAGGACATTTTGGGCGAGACAAGACATATGAAGCAGTGAGTTCCCGTTATTTCTGGCCTAAGATGAGGAGAGATATTGCCTACTTAGTCGAACGATGCTATATTTGCCAGACCGCCAAGGGACGCACTAAAAATACTGGATTGCAGTTACCTTTAACTATGCCAGAGACCATATGGGAGGATCTGTCCATGGACTTCGTCCTAGGGTTACCCAGAACTCAGAGGGACATGGATTCCATCTTCGTCGTGGTTGATCGGTTTTCAAAGATGGCTCACTTCATACCATGTCGCAAGACTAATGATGCCTCAGCGACTGCTAAGCTATTTTTCAAAGAGATTGTCAGGCTACATGGAGTGCCTAAGAGCATTGTCTCAGATCGTGATACAAAGTTTCTCAATCACTTCTGGCGGACGGTGTGGGCTCTGTTTGATACGTCTTTGAAGTTTAGTACCACCGCCCACCCTCAAACAGACGGACAGACAGAAGTGGTCAATAGAACTTTGGGAAACTTACTGCGCAGCAAATGTAAGGATAAGTCCAGGATGTGGGATGTGGTTTTAGCCCAAGCTGAGTTCGCCTACAACGGCTCTGTACATTCGTGAACCGGGAGATCGCCATTTGAGGTAGTATACACAAAGACCCCAAATCACGTCCTTGATATAGCCCATCTTCCTAAAGGAAACGTGACTGCCAACCAGCTGGCTAAAGATTATGTATAGATGCACCAAGAGGTAAGAGAGACTCTTGAGGAGAGAAATCAGAAATTAAAGGCTAAGGCGGATGAGCACCGTAGAGACCTACAGTTTGAAGTTGGGGATGAAGTTATGGTATATTTGGGCAAAGAGAGACTCGCCAACACCTCAAGCAGCAAGCTTCGACCTAGAAAATACGGGCCATATAAGGTCACCAAGAAGGTCAATGCCAATGCCTATCATATAGCATTACCAAATTGGCTTGGTAAAATCTCACCGGCATTCAACATCCGTGACTTTAGCCCGTGGAAGTCGGATGGTCCTTTGGAGTTCAACACAGGCAAATCAGCGCCGAACTCTTTTAAAGAAGGAGAGAATGATGCGGACATCCTAACTGGGATCGCTGATCACACGCGCTCTGGCGGATCCTCGGACATCAGACCCACGGAGGTTGTACCTAGGAGGGCGGATCCCCAGGACATACGAGCGGGGGGGATCTAGGAGTATGCTAATTGGCGAATCAACATTTACCCCTGGGCGGATCTCTGTTTACTTCCTGCCGAAGTAATTCACCTAACAACCCTGACAATCTGTACATGTACCATTGTACTGATTGTCGGGGCGTATTACCTATTTTTCCATGTTGCTGTTAGCCTTATTGTAACCCTAGTAGGGGTAATCCTTGTCCTTTCTCTTATCTTTAGGGGAAGTATTTAAACCCCCATTTTTGTAAGGATGAGATAACTTTTAATCAATCAAACATTATTCTCCTTGAGAACCGAGGTTTACACCTTGTTATTGGGATTCACTCCTTCTAGTTTAGCTAGAGAAGAAACTCTTTGATGGTTTGCGATTAAAACCTTCATTTATCGTCTTCAATCTGTATCAACATGACTTGGAATAATTATGGTCACCGTCAATAGCCCTCTAGAAGTTATTCTTCCAATAGTAAAGGGCGGAAAACTCGATTAAAAGCTGGTTTTCTCTTGTTGTAATTTTAATTTTTTTTAATTTTTAATACAAAGTAATTTTCAGCAAAAAAAAATTATTTTGAGCTTTTTTAAATAATAAATAAAATTATGTTTCTTATGGTGAAAAACATCTTTTTAATTGTATAATATTATCATATTGTAGATAATGCTTTGAAAAAAAAAATATAATTCTCCTGATTACTTAAAAAAATTGTACGTATTTAACTTTTTTTTATAGACCTCATTAATTTTTTTATAACAGATAATCATAGTTAGGATGTAAATTCTTAGCAGTAACATCACTAAGCCATCTAAGAATTGAAAGCAAAAAAAAATTGTTAGCATTGGAAAGATACTACCACTAGTGGAAAAAAGGCATTAGTGACGCGCTTTTGGTGATGTTATCGACGTGTTTTGCAGGTCGCTAGTGCACTCGTCGCAGTTGCTCCAAAGGCGTTTTAAATGTGCGTCACAATTGACCCAAGATCAATTGGGATGCTCCAAATGTTTGTTGCAATTGACCTAGTTTTATTGATCCGGCTCGGCTTCAAACTGTTTGTAAATTAAGAACATCCTTATATCGTCTTAAACAATACCCTTATATGTAGCATGAGAAATTGACACCTCCATTACACATTTGGTCTGCTGGGGTTTCAAAACGGGTAGTTAGTTACATTTTTTTTTATCAAAGTGGATGTGCATGTGTATTGCTTGATATACGTGGATGATTTACTAATTACCGATAGAAAACACGCCTGCACTTATGGCTCAACTTTGTCAAGTTCCTTAAGGCCACGTTTGCTATACACAATCTAGGAAAGCACATTATTTTCTAGGTATTGAATTTGATTTTGTACAAGTAAGGGGCTCTTCATGAATCCGAGGAAATATTGACATTCTATCATCGCCAAGTCGCTTATGGGTCACTTTACAGCCCAACTTTTTATGACCCAACTCTTTATCAGAGAATGGTGGGAAGCTTGCAGTATTTAACTTTCACTCGTCCAGAAATCTATGTTGCCGTAAACCAGGTCTCACAGTTCATGCATGCTCCTACTGAGATACAATGGTCTGTAGTTAAACGCATTTTACCTTAGTTGAATTGCATGGCATCTCATGGCTTTTCCCATGCGGGTTAGGGTGCATGTCAGGATAATGGTATGTCTACTAGCAGGTACGCAATGTTTACAGGGAAGTCTTTATTATCTTAGTCTTTATTACCAGGTATTGATGCTTAGCCACGGCCACATAGGAAATGGGCTGGCTCCGAATGTTAATATTAATGACAGGTCATCAATCCCAGTGCAAAAATAGAATATGTTACTGTTTCTTCATTTCTTAAAAGTTAAAATATAGGGTTTAGTACTTCAAGCCTTCATTTGGGTATTTTTAATTGTTGTATCTAATTTATTAAGTATTGGGGATTGAATGATTATGTTTAATGTGAAAGATTTTGGAAATGGAAAAACTGATAATTATAATGTAATTACTTCCCATTTTATGTTTTATACTTGTTCCTGTATATATAATAAAAATATTTTTCTCAATTTTTATAATATATATAGTAACAATATATTAATATTATTTTAGTTGTTATTTTTGAAGGTTTTTTTAAATGGATGGAAAGCCTTGTACTTAACACATAAAGCGAAGGCGAATGGAAATATACCAACTCTTGTTATGCCATTGGGAACATTTCTTATTATTTGTAAACTAAACATTTAATATGCCATTTTATAATAATAATAAAAAATAATAATGGATAAACAGTGTTGAGTGAGTCTGGAACTGGGTAAATTGAATTAATTATCAAAAAATAAATTGGTGACAGGTTATTGGGAAAATAGTAGCACCAAGTAGCTGTGAATGTCCTAGTTGCAACACTCATTTTTTTTTGCTGATGTTTGATAGTGTAGACGGTCATAATGTTGATGGATTGGATACTTTTGATAGACGGGATACTTTTGATGGTCAGGGCTGAACTTGGTGGACTAATCAGGTTATTTATTTATTAAAATATATCGAAATAAATTCAATTTTCTCTTAAGATTATTTGGAAGTGCATATATATCCTTCACGTCCTTAACATTATTTAACGTTTTCAACTTGGATTTTAGACCCTACTAGGCCCAAATAAGAAAATTTGATATTTTTCAAAATAAGATATTTCTAGGGTGGCCAAACATAGAAAAATGATTTAGAAAATTGTAAGTAAAAAAGTTAAAATATGTTTTTTAGTGTAATTTTTTTTTCCTGTATGAACTATGTTTATTTGTTGCAATCCAAGCATTCAAAGGCGGATTCCATATTATCTAGGTCTAAACTTGTTTCAAATTAGAAATATTAAAGATAAAATTAATGTTTCTCAAAAAATTTACTATTCCATAATGTTTTATAAACTTATATATAAATTATATATTTTTTTCTTTTCAGGACATTATGAATAGATGCAAGAGACCCTGAGTAAACATAATTTATTTTTTATTAAGTTTATTTATTTTTATAGATAATAATTGAAATAAATGGACTAATTAACTAATTAATTATCTAATTAAAATTCAAATTAATGATGCATGCCTTGCAAATTTAAAACTGCAAAAATGCTGGAATAAATGGACTAAGTTATATTAACAGTCTAAAAAGTACATATTGGATTAAATAAATTTAAAAATGTCTTGCATTAAAAAAAATGCAATAATATCTCTATTTTTAATATTAATATCTTTACTTCTCAATAGTGCCAATACTGATGGAATTGGTCTCTTTTCTTCATATTTTGGATTTCATTATAAGAACTGGTAATTCATTTATTTAATTATTTTATTTAATATATTTTCCTTGTTCTTGATGTTGTCATGATCATTCCTCATGTTAATAGTAGCAAAAAAAAATCAATAACTTAATTTTTATTCACTTTTAATCCCTGATTTAATAAACTTTTATTTTTGTTCCTTTAACGTTTAATTTAATACCTTTTGTTTTATTCATTTTAGTCCCTAATTTGGAATTTTTCATTTTATCCATTCTAGTCCTTATTTTGAAACTTTATATTTTATTCACTTTAGTCCTTAATGAAAGCAAAAAAAAATCGTTAGCATTGGAAAGAGACTACCACTAGTGGAAAAAAAGACATTAGTGACTGGCTTTTAGTGACATTATCGACGTGGTTTGCACGTCGTACTGCACTCGTCGCAGTTGCTCCAAAGGCGTTTAAAAACGTGCGTCACAATTGACCCAAGATCAATTGCGATGCTCCAAATGTTTGTTGCAATCGACCTAGTTTTATTGATGGGGCTCGGCTTCAAACTGTTTGTAAATTACGAAAATCCTTATATCGTCTTAAACAATACCCTCATATGTAGCATGAGAAATTGACACCTCTATTACACATTTGGTCTGCTGGGGTTTCAAAACGGGTTGTTAGTTACATTTTTTTTATCAAAGTGGATGTGCATGTGTATTGCTTGATATATGGTCGGTAGTTAAACGCATTTTACCTTAGTTGAAAACTCGCCGCTGGTCACGATTTCCCCTCGACAGTTCCCCTCGACACTTCCACTCGACAGTTCGATCGTTCGTTCATCACCGTTGGTCACGATTTCTTCTGGCTGAAAACTCGCCGCTGCTCTGCCGATTGCTTTCGCCGCTTGCTGGTTGCCGATGATTGCTTTCTCTGTCTGATACTGTTGCTGCGAGTCGCCATCGGTTGCTGAGAATCGCCATTCTCTGTTTGTTTTCTTTTACTCCAGATTGTCTTTGTTTTTTTTTTTATATTGTTTTGGGTGCTTATTGGCTGGGGCATTGTTGCCTATGCTGTCTCTGATTTTCCGCTGCTGTTCTCTGTGTGTTGAATTTTTTATTGCTGTTTACTTCTTCTCTGTGTGTTGATTGGTGGTTTCTCGTTGCTGGTTTATGTGCTTTTGTTGTGATGGCTTCTAAATTGCCTTTGGATTATCTTGATAATTATTTGGGGATTGGAGTTCTCTTCAATCCCAAAGCTCCTGTGGCTGGCCGGATTGCATGTTCTATTCCTGGAAATTCTGCGGGTTTAGCTTCGGCTACTCCTTCTATTGGTCGAAATTCTTATGCTCGGGTGGTTTCAGCCAGGATAGATTCGGTTCTGAATTCTACGGCTGTGATTATAGAAATTGGAGGGTTGAAATCAATTAGGATTTCTCAACAGGCTTATGATAAAAGGGTTGAGCTATGTTCATTTTCTCTCATTGGGAGATTAATTCTAAGTAAGGGGGATTCTCCTTGGAAAGTTTCAGCACTTAAGGATGCTTTGTCTAAAATTTGGGGGTTTTTTTATGTGGTGCTTAGCTCGTAGGAGGATAGAAATTTGGTGTTCTCTAAGGGAATTGTGAATGTTAAGCCAGGTTCTTTTCGTTTACAATCTTGGGTTCCTGATTTTGATCCATATGCTGAGAAGTCTTCTAATGCGCAAGTTTGGGTGAGATTGTTGATGTTGATTTGAGTTCTGAGCTCCCTGTTAAACTTGTAATTGAAAGAGCAGGGAAACAGATTTGGATTGATCTTGTTTATGAGAGATTACCAAGTTTTTGTAAGGTGTGCTCAAATATTGGTCACATGGCTTATGATTGTAGGAAAAATAAGAGACCGGTGGAAGGAAAAAAGATTGCGAAACCGGTAGAAGTGGCTGTTAAGGCTATTCAAAATCCTTCTTCTAATTTAGTTGAAGTGCATCAGGAATCACTGGTTGTGCAGGTTCAGCAGGCTAATGAGAGGTTGCTTTCTGATCTTGGGGTTCAGGATCGGATTGAGAGTGTGTTGGATGTACCTTTGTCTGGTAGTCCGCTTGGATATCGAGAAGGTGATTCTGATGTTGCTCGTCCTCCTTCTCCGGGGATGGCGAATATCTCTTGTGCTTTAGAGAGAGGTAAGGGTTCTGTTTCTGATTCATTATCTCAGGGCTCAAAATCATGGGCGGATTTGGTTGAGGATGATGATATTGGATGGAGTACTGTGCAAGGTAAAAAAGTGAAGCATCGTGAAAGGATTATGACTTCAACTGAGAACATTTCATCTCGTGCAAAACGGGCTAGTAAGCTTCCGGTTCGTTTTAAATGAGTGTATTATATTGGAATTGCAGGGTATTCTCAATAGAGATACACAGAATTATTTGTTTCGTTTATGTTCCGTTCATAAGCCTGATCTGTTATGCCTTGATGAGCCAATGGGGTGTTTTGATTTTGTTAGGTTATCTTTCTAGAGAAGTTTGGGATTTTCTTTGATTGATGTTAATGATAGGTCTTTGCCGACTCTGTGGGTTTTTTCCTCTGACCGGTTTTCTTCGGTCTCAGTGTGTTTTTATCATGAGCAATTTGTAGTGCTGCATCTAAGATCTATTAATACTTATATTTGTGTGGTTTATGGTAGTGTTTGGGCGAATCGTAGAGTTTCTATGTTTGATAATATTTTGGATCAGAAAAGTAGATTGGGTGGTCAGTGGATTATTTTGGGGGATTTTAATGCGGTTTTAGGTGCTCATGAGAAGCTTGGTAGAGTTCCTGCTGCTAGGCCTTGTAATGATTTTCGAAATTTTATTGATAATGATTTGTTGTTGGATTATCCCTCTCTGGGTAATTTTTTTACTTGGTCTAATGGTAGGGTGGGCTCGGCTAGAGTGGAGTCTCGTTTGGATAGGGTTCTGGTTTCGTCTAATTTTTCGGATTTTTGGAATTCGGTTAGTTGCTTGACTTTGTTGAGACATCATTCTGATCATTGCCCTTTGTTGTTTACTTTTTCTAACGGGCCGCGGAAGATTTCTCGTTTTCGTTTCCAAGCAATGTGGGTTCTTCATCCTGGTCTTAGGGAGGTGGTGGTGGAGTATTGGAATGGTTCTCATCCTAATTTACCTCCTATGCAAGGTTTGTGTGACAAGATTAGGCGTCTTCGTCCGATTCTTAGAAATTGGAACAGAGATGTTTTTGGTAATGTTGACATTGCTATTTCCGAGTATGAGGAGAAGTTGGCTAAAGTTCAGAATGATATCTTGTTGTTAGGTTTCTCTGATTCTCTTTATCTTGAGGAGATTGAGGCTCATTCTAATCTGGATATGACTCTTCGTAGGAAATAAGTTTTTTTACGTGAGAAGAGCAGGGTGAAATGGTTAAAAGATGGGGATAGGAATTCGGCTTTCTTTCATAGGATGGCGTCTAATCGGGCTGCTATGGCTGGTATTTCGGCACTTAGGATTGATGATCAATTGGTTACTAATAAGTTGCTGATTAATTCTCATATTGAGGATTTTTATTCGACTTTGTTTAAAAATGATTTGAGCAGCTCTGGTAATTTTGACTTGGTTTATGAGGTGGTGCCGAGATTGGTTTCTGATGCTGAAAATGAATTGCTTACTCTTTGTCCGGATATCTCTGAGGTTAGAAAGGCTGTTTTTGATATGGATGGCTCTAGCTCTCCTGGTCCTGATGGGTTCACTGGGATTTTTTTTCAACATTTTTGGGATGTTGTTGGTAAGGATGTTTATGAAGTTGTGAGATCTTTTTTCTCGAATGGGATGGTTTTGCCTGGATTATGTTCTAGTATTATGGCCTTAATTCCAAAAGTTGATGGTGCTATTACTCTTGATCAGTATAGGCCGATTGCTATGAGCAATTTTTGTTATAAATTAATTTCTAAGATCTTGGCTGATAGGCTGGGTTTGATTGCTTCGAATATTATTTCTGTTAACCAGTTTGGCTTTATTCCTAAGCGTAGTATTCATCAGTGCATTGCTATGGCTTCAGAGGGCACTAATATGATTAGGAAAAAGTGTTTTCGTGGTAATATGGCTTTAAAGGTGGATTTTAAGAAGGCATTTGACACTTTGGATTGGAATTTTCTTTTAGCTGTTTTGGATGCTTTTGGTTTCTCTTTTCAATTTCGGGATTGGATTTTGAATATTTTGTCTGCTTCTAGAATTTCTATTCTGAATAATGGTATAATTAGTGGTTATTTTAAATGTTCAAGAGGGGTTAGACAGGGTGATCCTCTTTCTCCTATTTTGTTTGGAATTGCTGAAGACTTTCTTAGTCGTTGGTTGCTTTATCTCAGGGATTCTGGGAGATTAGCTCCGATTCAGTACACGAGTTTGAAGGTATTTCCTACTCATTTATTGTATGCGGATGACATCTTGCTTTTTTGTAAAGCTTCGTATGCCAATTTAGAGTTGATTAGGGATGTTTTTGATACGTATGGTTCTTTATCGGGCAAAAGAGTTAATTGGAATAAGTCGGAGTTATTTTTGGGTAGCTCGATTGCATATCGACGTGGTATTCGCTTGGTGGCGATTATTGGTATTAGGATTGGGGAGGTCCCTTTCCGTTATTTGGGTGTACCTCTTTTCTTTGGGGCTCCTCGAAAACAGGTCTTGAAGTGTTTGAAGGATAGGGTTTTGGCTAGATTCTCCAAATGGAAGGGTCATTGTTTGTCTATGGCTGGTCGGGTTGCTTTGATTAACTCTGTTATTACTGGAGGTTTCATTCATTCATTTATTGTTTACAAGTGGCATGTTTCTTTGCTTAGAAGTATGATTGGTTGTATGAGAAATTTTGTTTGGTCTGGGTCAATTGACAATCGGAAATTAGTCTCGGTTCCTTGGAAATTGTGTTGTGGGTCGATTGACTCTAGGGGGCTTGGAGTGAAGGATTTGATTTTGCTTAATAAGGCTTTGTTGGGTAAGATGGCTTGGGGGTTGATTCAGGAGAAGTCTTTATGTTTTGATTTACTTAGATCCCGTTTTCTCTCTAAATCGGGTCAGCATAGGCCTTGGCTTCTCAATTCGTCCATCTGGGGCCGGTTAGAGGGGTGTATTCTTTGGTTCTTGACAATTGTTGTTGGTGGATTGGGCAGAGATCGGATCTAAATTTTTGGAATGGTCGATGGATTAGGCCAACTATTGCTTTACAATTGGGGTTATCTGCCTTGCAGCAAAGGCGTGGCTTGGATATCGTGGATGATTTTTTGATAAATGATGATTGGGTTGGTTTGCCAGTTATGCCGGCTGAGGTGGAAGAGGGTATCAAGCGGGTTTGTAGATGTTCTGACATGGAGGATTTGTGTATTTGGGAACGTGCGTCTAGTGGTATTTTTATGGTAAAATTGTTTTATGATTGGATGCGTCCTCCTAGGTTGAAATTGGGTTGGTGTGGTTTTCTTTGGCGTCGGTTTATTCCTCCCGCGCATTCATTTATTTGTTGGAGGGATTTTTTGGGTTATCTTCCTACTCACGAGAATTTGAAGAGGCGTGATTGCTTGATTGTCTCTAAATGTCCGTTGTGTCTTTCTCATGAGGAGACGGCAGATCATATTTTGCTAACATGTGTTTTTTCGCAGGAGGTCTGGCGAGGAGTTTCTGATTTGTTTGGGAGATCTCTAGTTTTGGATGGTGGTTTCCAAATTCTGATTTTGGAAGTTGCTAAACAGAGGTTTAGCTCTCAAATTGCTGAACTTTGGTCTGTGCCAATTGTTAGCACTGTGTGGGCTCTTTGGTTGGCAAGGAACAACCATATTTTTAAAGAGGAAAAACCGGTTATTTATTTGACTCTTAGGCGTGTTTGGAGCGCTATTCGTGAAGCGGCAAATCAGGGTCGTGGTTTTACTTGGAATTCTTCTGTGGAGTTACAAATTCTGAGGGAATTGAGAATTGATAGAAGATTTCCTAGGGGGCCTCGTATTATGCAGGTGGTTTGGCAGCGTCCTCCAGTTGGTTGGATTAAGGTTAATACTGATGCTTCTGTTTTGAGTAGTCCAGGTGCTGCGGGTTGTGGTGGTATTTACCGATCCTCAAATGGTACGTTTATGGGTGCTTTTGCTTTCCCCTTTGATGTGTCTTTTCTTTTTTAGCCGAGTTGAAGGCTGCTATTTTTGCTATTCATTCGGTTTTTGACAAGGGTTGACGTCATCTTTGGTTAGAAAGTGATTCGACTTATGTGGTTCAGTTGTTGCGTAGTAGGTCTTCTAACGTTCCTTGGGTGGTTCGTCAGAGTTAGGTTGAATGTTTTTCAAAATTAGATTCAATGCAATTTGTCATTTCTTACATTTTATCGTGAAGGAAATGCGGTTGCTGATTCTCTTGCCTCTTTTGGTCGTTTGGTGGATAGTTTGCATTGGTGGGATATTTTGCCAGATTTTTGTTGTTCGGTTTTTTTACATGATCTTGGGATGCGTGGTTCTTATCGCTTCTCTTGATTTGGTTTTGTTTCGTTATTGGATTCCTGTAACTTTTCTCTTTTTCTTTAATAATATTGGTTCGGGTTTGGTGTGATTTTCGGAGGTGCCAGCATTGCTGGGATGTCTGTTTTTTGCATCTTCTCATTAACCGGCCTTTAATCAAAAAAATTGAATTGGTCTCTTTTCTTCATATTTTGGATTTCATTATAGGAACTGGTAATTCATTTATTTAATTATTTTACTTAATATATTTTCCTTGTTCTTGATGTTGTCATGATCATTCCTCATGTTAATAGCAGCAAAAAAAATCAATAACTTAATTTTTATTCACTTTTAATCCCTGATTTAATAAACTTTTATTTTTGTTCCTTTAACGTTTAATTTAATACTTTTTGTTTTATTCATTTTAATCCCTAATTTGGAACTTTTCATTTTATCCATTCTAGTCCCTATTTTGAAACTTTATATTTTATTCACTTTAGTCCTTAATTTAAAGTTTTTCTCTCTTTTTCAATTAAGTCCCTAAATAAACTTTTTAAATTTATTCAATTTAGTCCTTTATCCATTTTTACACCATAATTAATTGTATAGCTATGTTATTTGTTTCTAACCTTTTATTTTGACGGATATGAGTATGAGAGAACAATGCTTTGGTGCAGATTGAATACCCAGGAATACCCGGATGTAATTGTATTTAATTTGTACCTATTTCATTGCTTTTGGGATTGTAATATTTTGTTGTTTATTTGCCTTTGTGTAGAAATGTGCAATATGAAATAAAAAAAAATGATTTTTTCCAAACAAATCAAGCATTCAAAACAAATTTAAGAAGCTTAAAAGAGTTATTAATAGTTTGAGTGTATTTAGAAATGCTAAGTAGGAGGTCAGTGGGTTCATCGAGAAATTTTGGAGTGCTTAATATTTCCTTTAGAGGATATATTAACCTTCCCCAACGTACCTAACCTCCCGAACCCACTTGCTTCCTACAAGGAATTTCACTAATATTCTTGGACCTAAAATTTGGGTGACAACTCTTTCTCCGACACTGCGGGCCTGTCGAGCTAGTCATTTTCTCAATTGCACTCTGAGTTCAAACAGTACCATTGTGGGCTTTTCAGAAATATTAAACCGGTTAGAACTATAAACTAGTTGTGGGTATAATTACATTATGTTGTGTTATATTGATTAGGCTTTGAGTGAGTGCTATTTGATCGAGTCTGGCGTCGTAGTTTAATCTGAAATACATGCCCCAATGTCCCGCATCTAACATTTATCAGTTTTGTAGGTTTGATAGGTTTATATATGACTAGAAATGATGTATCGGAAATCCATGTTCGGCAGTTGCGAATTCACACATATAGCAAGAGAAGATAACCAGATGGGGGATGCCTTAGTTACACATAGTGGCGAATCCAGGATTTGAGAGAGCGGGGGAAAATTCTACTTAAAAATTTTTTAGACAAAAAATGTAAAATTGTTCAATTTTTTATGACAAAAAATGCAAAATTGTTCAATTTTTTGTGACGAAAAATATAAAATCGTTCAATTGTCATGCATTATTTTCATGCTTTTTTTATAAAAAACGTAAATTATAATGTTTCTGACTCGTAATATTTTCTGGGATTCTCGGGTTGTTACGCATCAATTTCAAACGCTATGATTCATGACCGAGAAGACAGTTTGATGAATTATTTTTCAAATTGACCCAATTTAGGGGGGGGGCAAATGCCCCCTTTGACCCCTACATCCGCCCCTGGTTACACATATAAGAGTTTCCTTCAATCGAAATAAAATAAATAAAAAATATAAAAATTAATTTTTAAATAATTATGCATTTCCAACGCATTTCCGTCGCAGTATCTCTCCACCGATATATGGGTCGGTGATGTTGTATGAATCACCGACGCAAATCACCTACTAAAAGTAGTCTGAATTCCCGACGGATAACGCCGACTAAAGGTTGTGTCGGTGATGTTTTTGTCTCGGTAAAAGTTTCTCGCAGCTGCTTACCTACAAGGGCAATGCCGAGAAAGATGAATTTGTCGAACTTCCATCGGTGACGCCAATCACCTACGCAATTTCGTCTATCACCGACGGAATTCTGTCGTCGTTGATAGCACTTTTTCTTTTAGTGTTAGTAGCTGATAATCTATATAACCGAACTATGTATGGGTTACTCGCTTCCCCTCTCTATTTCAATAAAAAAAAATGGGATAATAGTTGTTTTAAATGCTTAGTTAAAGTGATGTTGATGCACATTTAAAACATTCACCGTACTACCTCTAGCAGATAAATAGTAAGAGGTGTTCATGAATAATCTAATGGTTAGTGGATCGATCCAATCTAATTGAATCAGCTTGATGTGTTCAGATTAGCATCGACTTCAAAGATTATTGAACCGGACTAAATAGCGAATAAGAGGTTCCAATTAAATTGAATCATTGATTATTGAACTATTGATATCCGAATAAAAAGTTTTAAATCAAATACTTAAATAAAAAGAAATTGTTCAAAAAACCAATCTGATACTCGGTTAACTTTTAATTCAAATCCAATCTAATTGCAAAGTTTTCTGAATTACAACTTTTGCCTTTCATTAGATAAGATTATGTAAACTTTTAAATTCCCAAAATTCATAACAATGCAGCTGTATGAAATTAGCATACTCTGTAAGTTCAATTGTTCTTTAAATTTCTCTTTAGAGGTTCACTTTTTTTTATTAAGCTGCTAAAATATTACATTTTAAAAGTTGAATGGAGAGAAACAAGTTACCATATTACCATAGTTTTTATTATGGCAGTGAAGATCCAAAATAAGGAAAGTACAGTCATCACCAGCAATGGCTACCAAATATAAGCTAAACTTTTGTCACTTTGCCCATTCATGCATCTGTACAATTAGCTGGAAGTTATTCTCTCAGTTATATAAACACCATTAGTATACTCTGTAAGTTATTCTCTCAATTAGCATAATTCTTCTTAAATTTCTGGGCAGCATACTTCTTCTTTAAATTTCTGGGTAGCATAACTTCTGTAAGTTCAATGGCTTCAATTACAATAGAGGAGCTTCACGCCTTTCATTCAATGGATCGAGTGGTTTTTCAGTGGATTAGAGACCCAGCACAGTCGCTACTAGTCATGGCCATGTGGCTATGGCTGGAAACAATTGGCTATAAGAAAATTGTCATGAAGCTGGTCCCACTCTCTCAAGTTTTGCTGAATGCCATTGCTAATGAGGCTGTGTTATGTCTCAAATGTCTTGATCCAAACTTAAAAGAAGAAATGTCAGCAGAAATCCCTCTCACTTCTAAGCTAGTGGAGAAAAAAATGTCTTTACAAATGTTAGGCCTTCATAAGTTTTATGCTGAACAACTTTATTTTTTAAATATATTCATTTTGAGACCGTTAATGCTCCTTTTGAGGAATTAGTTACAGTTCAGTGGTTACATATATAACAAAGTGTAAATTTGTATGGCTTTTATGTTACATTTTGAAATTTAGTTGTCATATCATGAAAATTGTTAAAATTTAATAGCCATAGGTGTAATTTACCAAAAAAAAAAGAAGAAAACAAAATTAAATTTATCATGAAAATAAGGAGTATACAGTCTATTATTTTTTCTGTTTTCTTTTATTCTACTTTTCTTTTAAATAAGGGTGTTGTTAAACATAGCCTAAATTTCCCACCTCTAGCCCCATGAAAGGACGAAAATACCCTTTGAGGCTTTGAGGTGGGAAATAGAGGAAAAATACCTCTCCCGGCATGCGGGCGTGAGGTAATCACGCCCCACCACAGGATGAGGCATGAGGCTATCACGTCCGCACCTACGGTGATTAAGTCTTGACACAATGTGTCATTACAGATGTGCCCTCTTGCATCCTACAACGATATGGCAATTTTGATATCTCTTAGCATTCGCACCGAGTTTGTTTCCCAAACAACTCTTTCAGGTGCACGATGATGAAATAGGCATCCATTTCCTCATGTTGTCTCTGCAATTCCGGTGTCATCGATGCAAGTATGATGCATCCCGCATGATCGTCATCAGCCTTATGCTTCTGGTAAGCATCGATCTCTTCTATGGGAGCATCATCAGCTGGGATAGGGGTATCGAGGCTATCACGCCCCACAGGATGAGGCATGAGGCTATCACGTCCGCACCTACGGTGATTAAGTCTTGACACAATGTGTCATTACAGATGTGCCCTCTTGCATCCTACAACGATATAGCAATTTTGATATCTCTTAGCATTCGCACCGAGTTTGTTTCCCAAACAACTCTTTCAGGTGCACGATGATGAAATAGGCATCCATTTCCTCATGTTGCCTCTGCAATTCCGGTGTCATCGATGCAAGTATGATGCATCCCGCATGATCGTCATCAGCCTTATGCTTCTAGTAAGCATCGATCTCTTCTATGGGAGCATCATCAGCTGGGATAGGGGTATCGATGTATCAAGTACATACCCTATCTTATCGAACTTCAAAACGATTTTGAGGTTACGAAACCAGTCGGTGAAGTTTGAACAGTTCAACTTGTTATCGGTAAGTATGTTTTGCAGATTGGTTTTAGTCATGATTTTAAGAGTATTTTAATTTAACCTGAGAGTGAGAAAGAGTAAACGTATGTTATTCATTTGCTTTAAAATCTATCAATCTAAAATTATAGGTCTTTTAATTCATTTTAAATTGCTCCCACTATTTTGCCAAATTAATAGCCCTCCATATTAATTCGAAGAATTTCACAAATCCTTTAGTGAGCTAGGATCCTAACTCCTGAGATTTCACCTTGAGTTTGCTCAACAAGCTAGTCTCATTTGTTAGGTAGATTCATGTAATCAATCACATCTTTAATGTGATTCCTAGGTTATTGGGTTACTAACCACATTAGTAACTAATATGCTATTCATATTAATCCCAACCATATTGCCCATTAGTTCATGATAACATTGGTTTGCCCATCCAATTATCATAATCTAATTTAAGTATTACCCCATATTCATAAAAGAACGATTTTCGATAATTTAGGTGTTACCATAAGACCCCGAGCTTGAGTTTGCTCAACAACCCAAAGGCCCCTAGTACTGCCGGCTGAATTATAACATTAGGGAGGGGCAACCGATTTTAATAACTTGCTTATTTACTTAACTTTTAATTAGTGAGGGATTTTTATTTTAAGTCTCATAATCTAACTTAGTCTTGATTTGCTTTAGCATACATCAGACACATACATTGGTGTTATGGACATATTATCTAAATTATTTCGTCGAGCCAGAGGTGGAATAAAAGGCCAAACCTAGGGAAATACTAACTATTACATATTTCTCTTTAGGTCCTCCGTCTTCTCCATGGCGCCTTGAAATTACATATAAATTTCTATACTACTAAAGAAAACTTCAATTAACTTGAAGGGAATTAGATGAGAGGGGAAATTACAATAGATAGTAGATAGACAGGACTCGCAGGCCCTATTTCAAAAATACGAGGGTCCAAATATGTCCATAACTCCAAACATACATAGACTCAATTAAATAAATTTAATTGGTTGATTACATAAAATACTTATGTAATATTTAGGTTAATCACATTAACTCATCAAATTAACTTTCATCCAATTTTAATTCTATTAGTTTCGTATCTTCTATATTAACCTATTAGATTAATACAACTATACAAAACTTTATTTATGCATATCACAATTATTTTGATTTTAATTCATTTAATACTTTTGATTTACAAATAGGTAAAACAAACTTTTAAATAAATTTTTCATTCGATAATCAAAACAGAAAACTGTTAATTTCTGAAACTTATATATATAAATATATTTAAAACTATTTTATTTTAAAACGGTTTTAAACAAAATAGGGTTTCACTCGTGTCGGGCCCACAAAGGGGCCCGAGACCTAAAATATGCTGCTGCCGTTTGGCAGCAGCGTCGCGGCTGGCCGCCGCTGCCTTACGGCAGCGATGTCCAGTCGCTAGACAGTTGCTGCCGTGAGACAACAACCGTGAACAGTAGTTGGGGTTGCTGCCTCGCGGCGCAACCCGGACTACTGTTCCGTTTTTTTTATTTAAATATATATATATATATATATCAGTATTAAAACGGCTTTAAAACGATTTTTAGAAAATAGGAAAACCTTTCAAAGATTTTCTGTTTTATCTTTAGGATTAATAAAACTAGCTTTTATCAATCTAACTATAAAATTAATAGTTTTTGTTATAATGATTATCAACCAAAATAATTAGGAACATATGCATAATCTATTTTAATTAACAATTAATTAAAACTTATTTATCTTTAGAATTAATTAATCAAAACGGTTTCGTTAATTAACCTAACTATAAATATTTATTCAATCTGATTGAAAAACCTTTTAATTTTCATATATGAAATAACGGATTTAACGCAGGCTCTGATACCACTGAAGGAAAATAGGTTAAGGTATGGCAGCGGAAATATAAAAATTTCAACCTTTTTCCATTAACCCAAGATCCGTTAATCGTTATTTCATATAAAGAGGGATAGAAGGAAATACCTTTTGATGTTCTATCTACCATTGCAATCGAAGTGCCCACAACTCTTACTTCGAGTTCCCGAGCACAAGACAAAAAACACAATTCAAAACCAAGTTAGAATCCAACCATACGAAAGCAATCAAGAATAGATTACCTCTAATTAATCAACACAAGATCAAGGAATAGAGAAAAAGATTAATAATCAATTGAAATGGAAGGAAGCGGTGAATAATCTCGTCCTCAACTAGGGGTCGAAATTTCTCTTTTCGGTAGACTATGGCATGGCCGAAATTTACATATAAGGGGTATATAAACTCTCTTGTATCTAAACCCTAGTTAGATAGAATTAGGTTACTGAATAAGAATTTAATTCGGAATATAATTTTTATTTATTATCTATAATTATATCTAAATATAAAGATAATAATAATAACCTTTTAGGATAATAATAGGAGCAATTTAATCTCATTAAACCTCCTAACTTATTTATCCTTTAATTAATTTAATTCACAATCATAATCTAATTAGAATTGTTAAAAATCAAATTAATTATTTATGTATTTACTATACATAAAATCGCCCCCCTTATTTATGTATTTACTATACATAAAACCTCCTAACTTAGGTTACTTTCTTTATGAAAGATTTGTGCCTTTATATATAGTTACATTTTAATGCTATATATCTGATTAAACAAATGACTAAATAAACAATTTATTCACTAATATTTATATCCTAAAACAATTGTCTTTAGGACACTAAACTCCAACATTCTCCCACTTGGACTAAAGCCAATTGTTTCTGAAAACATTCCCATAAGCGTTCGTATGACGATCATGAACCTTTTGGGGTAAGGCATTCTTTTAAATGGATCTATAAGATTGTGCCTTGGTGGGCACTCTTTTAATTCTCACATCTACTCTTGTTGTTATCTCTCGGAAGAGATAGTAACGACTGAGGTAGTGTTTGGACGTATTATGAGACTGTGGGCCCTTAGCAAGAGCAACAACCCTATTGTTAATCTCATTAACAATGTCAGGTACCACGCCTAGTTCATTAATGAACTTGCATTCCAAACTTCCTTTTAGCTGCTTCCGAAGCTGCTATATATATATATATATATATATATATATATATATATACTCTGATTTAATTTACTAGCTCGGTCAGGATTTCCTGCTCGGAACTATTCCAGCTAATCGTACCTCTTTCAGAATAAACTTGTATTCTGCAAGATCATTTTTATCTGTTTGATGACTTGTATCTGAAAGTGTCCAACTTTCAAATTTCATCTCCATATAGCCGAAACATATCTTAAGTCATTTTAAATACTTAAGAATGTTCTTGACAACAATCCAGTGACTATCACTCGAATTGACCTATAGTCGACTTTGTCATGCTTAAAGCAAAAGTGATGTTTAGGTCTTAGTGTAAAACGCTTTGAGCACTTTGTCAACGTATTTAGACTGGGAGGGGTCAAGCAGTTTTCTCAATCTATCTCCATAGATCTTAATCCTTAAGATGTAAGCTGCTTCTCCTAAGTCTGTTATGGAGAATTTTATCTGATAACCAAAATTTTCACCGATTGCAGTATAGCTACGTCGTTCCCATTAATAGAATATCGTCGACGTATAATACTAAGTAAACGACCAAGCTCCCACAAGTTTACATGTAAAGGCTCATACGAGCTCCCACTAGTTTACATGTATAGGTTTACAAGAGCCTTCTCATAAGTCATAGGTTTATCGTCTAACACGTGAACCTCTTTGTCGTCTCCCACTAGAAATCCAAATCTCTTTGGAATTTCATCGGCTCCCACTAGAAATCCAAATCTCTTTGGGATTTGATGAAGTCGACCAGAACTATGAGTTAGTAATGTCACCAGTGTCTCATCTTGTGAGACAGATTCGGGTTCCACCATCGCTTCCGCTATTTCAGCCAATCCTTCTTCTTGAACTTCTTCAAGTTCAATCACGCCTTCTGATTGTGTTTCTAGAAGAAACTCTTTCTCTAGAAATGCAGCGTGTTTGGATACTATTACTTTTGATCATCCGAATGATAGAAGTAATATCCTACTGTTTCTTTCGGATTTCCAAAGAAGAAGTAATTATCAGATTTAGGGTCAAACTTAATCTGATGCTATGCATTTAACATATGCTGAACACCCCTAAATTCTCATGAAAGAGAAACTGGGTTCCTTTTCCAAATGAACAATTCAAATGGAATAGAACTTGACGGTTTTGTGGATACTCGGTTGAAGGTAAATAAGGCGATTTCTAGGGCGTAGCCTTAGAACATCTTTGGAAGAGAGGTTGTGCTCATCATAGATCGTACTATATCTGATAGAGTACAATTTCTCCTCTCAGATACATCGTGGTGTATACGGAGGAGTCCATTATGAGCAAATCCTATATTCAATTTAGATAATTCAGAAAAATCATTAGAAAGATATTCTCCACGACGATCTAATTGAAGCACTAATATTATTTCTTGTTTGTTTTTCTTACTTTATTCTTGAAGCATTTGAACTTTCTCAAAAGCTTCCGACTTTATGCTTCATCAAGCAGACGTATGCATATCCGATATGATCATCTTATGAAGCTAATGAAGTAATTTGAACTTTTCTCTTGTGTTGACATATGATTACATACATCTGAATGTAGTAGTCCTAGAGTGTCTGATACACATTCTCCTTTATTACTAAAGGGTGTCTTTGTCATCTTTCCTTTAAACAAGACTTACATATGCTCATTGATTCAAAATCAAATGAGTCTATAAGCCCATCTTGATGAAGCTTAGACATGTGTTTCTTGCTTACATGGCCTAGGTGAATATCACAAGTAAGTTGAATTATCTATCCTTTAGTTCTAAAAGTAAAAGCACCATCATGACCCTTCTTCTAGAGAGAGTCTAAGTACTTCTTACAGTTCCTCTTCCAATTCCCTTCTTTACCATATTGGTGGCATTCCCTTCTTGCTTTTATTGACTTGGGTTTAATGCATTTGTTCTTCTTGGAATCTTTAGAATTGGGAAACTTCCCTTTCTCTCGTGAGATCCCTCAATAACAAGTCCTGACATCACTTTCTTAAAATTTGGGCTCAACTGACTTGAGCATATTCAAGGGCTCTTTTAGAGAGGTCTCTGAGTTTAATCATCTGTCAGTTCGAGATGAACTTATGAATAAATCTCTGGGAGGGATTGTAGAACTAAGTCGACACTTAATTCATTATCCATCATAAATCTAATGCTAGAAAGCTTTGGTGATGTAGTCAATCATCTTGACACAAAGTGCCACAACAGAAGAACCTTCTTGCATCTTGGAGCGAAACATTCATCGCTATCTCATAGCGTCCGCATTTGAGTATGTTTCTCAAAACACCTTCCAAGTGTATAACCATGGAATACGTATCCATGTTCTCATGTTGTTTTTGTAGCTCTAGTGCCATAACTGCAAGTATGATACATCCTGTACATTCGTCATCTGTTTGGTGCTTCCGGTAAACATCAATCCACTTAACAGGAGCATCATCAACAAGGACATTGGGTATTGACGTATCTTAATACATACCCAATCTTTTCGAACTTCAAAACAATTTTGATGATGGGTATCAGTGTATTTTAATACATACCCAATCATTTCGAATCCTCAAAACAATTTTGAGTTTGCCAAATAGTTGGTGAATTTTGAACTATTCAATTTGTTATCGGTAAAATATTATGTAGATCCATTTTAGATATGATGATTCAGAGTATTTACTTGAGAGTGAGATAGAGTGACGGATGTTATTCATTTGCTTAATTCATTTACAATTTAAATACGCCGATCTTTTATGTTTTTAAATTGCTCCCACTATTTTACCAAATTAATAACCCTCTATATTAATTCGAAGGATATTCACAATTCCTTTAGTGAGCTAGAATCCTAACTCCTGAAATTTCACCTTGAGTTTACTCAACAAGCTAGTTTCATTCATTAGGTAGATTCATGTAATCAATCACATCAAAACATGTGATTTCTAGGTTCTTGGGTTACTAACCACATTAGTAACTGATATGTGTCGTCTATCAATCCCAACCATATTGCCCATTAGGTTAGAACAACATGAGTTTACTCATCCAATTATTCTATCCTAATTTAAGTATTACCCCATATTCGTGAAAAACAATTTTTCGATAATTCAGGTGTTACCATAAGACCCCGAGCTTGAGTTTACTCAACAACCCAAAGGCCCCCAGTACTACCGGCTGAATTATAATATTAGGGAGGGGCAACCGATTTTAATAACTTGCTTATTTACTTAACTTTTGATTAGTGGGGGATTTTATTTAAAGTCTCATAATCTAACATAGTCTTGATTTGCTTTAGCATACATCAGACACATACAATTTACATTGGTAATTATGGACATATCATCTAAATTATTCCTTCGAGCCAGAAGCGGAATAAAAGGTCAGGGTAAATACTAACTATTACATATTTATCCTCCAGGTCCTCCGTCTTTTCTTTGGCGCCTTGATTTACAACAATATTTAATTTCTATACAATAGAGAGTAGATAAGGCAGGACATGCATGTCCTATTTTCTAATAACTATTATAGAGGGTCCAAATATGTCCATAACTCCAAACATGTAAAGACTCAATTAAATAAATTTAATTGGTTGATTACATAAACTATTTATGTAATATTTGAGTTAATCAAATTAACAACTTAAATTAATTTTCATCCAATTTTAATTATGCATATCCTAATTAATTCGTATAATTCATGCTTTGAATTACTTATATCAAATATTTAGGTAAAACAAACTTTTAAATAAATTGGTTTTGATAATCAAAACAAATTATTATATTCTGAAACATATATATATATATATATATATATATATATATATATATATATATATATATATTTAAAACCCGGGCCTGTTTTAAAAACAATTTTAAAACCCGTATCAGTGATTGGGCCGGGCCGATTTAATCATCCCGACCCAAACGTTAAGGTCGTTGCCCTAGGGCAACAGCCGGCACCGCGGCGCTGCCGCCTTAACGGCAGCAGCGTCGCACTGCCACTGGTTGCTGTCGTTGGGAGCAACAGTGGCCCGGGGTGGCTGCCTCGCGGCAGCGACCCCGACCCTACTGTTTTATATATATATTTTTTTATATTTAAAATTATATATATACATATAATTGTTTCAAAACGATTTCAAAACAATTTTCAGAATATCAGTTTTTATCTTTGAGATTTAATAAAACAAAACGTTTTAATTATCCAACCATAAAACCTTTAATGTTTTGTTTAAACGATTATCAACCGAAACAATTAGGAACTATGCATAATCATTTTTAATTATCAAGTAATCAAAACTTATTTATCTTTAGATTAATTAAACTAACCGATTAATTAATTAACCTAATAATAAATCTATTCAATCTGATTGAAAAACCCTTTTATTTACATATATGAAATAACAGATTAACATAGGCTCTGATACCAATGAAGGAAAATAGACAAGCCTAGGCGCAACGGAATTATAAAATTTTATCTATTTTATCTATTTCCCTTTTCCAAGATCTGTTAATTGTTATTTCATATAAAGAGGGATAGAACGAAATACCTTTATGACGATCTATCTACCGTTGCAAATGAAGTGCCCACAACTTCAAAAAGAATAGAATCTGTCAACGAATTTTCCCCCTACCCGAACAGATCTTCCAGACATCCGAATGAAAATCCCAACGGTGAAAACAAGGAAGAATATGTCTGGAAGCTCCTGTCCAAAAATCGTGACGATCCGATGGTTCAATCTCCGGAAATCCGCAAAAATGTGAACTGACCTGATGTAGGAGGAGCAAAACGAATTTCTCCTTTTGTTTGTCTTTTCTTCTTTCATGAGAACAACAAAACAAAACAACACAGAAAAGAATAACTAATCAGTAATCAACCTTAATAATAGCAATCGCAATGATTGCCTCTGTTGAGCGATTTCTGCAAGTGCACGGTATACGCTTGTAGTAATAAAAGATATCGATCCCACAGGGAACGCTTTTTTAAACAAAACTTATTTATAATCGGTTAAATTTACTTTAAGGTTTATAATATGAAAAAAATCGTTTAATCGGTTTTGGTTTTGAAATTGCTAGAATGAGAATTAGATTAGAATATGAAGATGTTAGAAAATATCTGACTTAAGAATGAATTTGCAAAACATGAACGTTTTAGTACTTTAGAAAAGTAAACAAGTATTTTTGTTTGCATTAAGCAAAGAAACAACTTTAAACTTTGTACGAATTATAAAGATGAAATAAATGACGGAACCTCTAATTAATTGGCTTTGAACGCGACAAAACCCTTATCCGGGATAATTGCCCTTAACCAAATTAAAACTCTACCGAGATAATAATTTGCCTAAGTGTTCAACAAAGTTTCCTTGTAAAGATTTGAATTAAATACGTTTTAATGAAAACACCAGCATCAATCCACTTCGGCTCATTTACCAAAGTGCTGCATAAGAATCTATCGAATAGAATGGACTTTATTAGATGAAATATAAATTGATACAAGTTTACAGAGAACATGGAGCATTGAATTCTTCGATGGCGTGCAAGTGAACGGGTTGTCAATCCTTTCCTTGGGTTTCGTTCGAGTTTGTCAGGCTCAGGGGCGAATCCTCTACTCAATCTTCTCGCTGAATCTTCGTAATAGAGACTGGGTCGGTCCACTACCAAAATGAAAACTAAACTGGAACAATGTCTAAACGCTACTGAATTTGTTATTATTTTGTAAACAATGTGTGTACATCATATTGCTTTGAACAGAATCTAAATCTAACTTCTGAATCACTTGATTCGGAACTTCTGCATAAATTCTACACTAATCTCTTTCTTCTACACATATAACATTATATCCTTATTATATCATTATTATCTTCAACTCTCCATCAACTCTTTATTTATAAATGTTGAAGAGTCTTGATCGAAGTGTCGTGTCCGTTGTGAAGAGACGTATCCATTATGAAAGGACGTATCCGTTGTGAAAAGACGTCTTTATCCACGCGAACGAACACGTTTCGTCGAAAATGAAAGTGTGTAACATGCTTCTAAAATCTCCTGCTCGTACCGAGATTTATCAAATTCACTACCGAGAATGGGGGAGCATCAAATGCACTTCAGACGAAGGGGAAAAGTGACTGACGACGCGTGTCGCGGCCGTGAAAAGGGAAAGCCGCGGTCGCGGCACGGAGCATTTTTCGTTTTTCAGCCCTCGTTCGTGTCCTCGACTTGGCGTTATTAATTTTCGTCCTCTTCGACTCCTTTTGTAGGGTTTTTCTTCTATTTTCGAGCTCTTTTTACTCCTATTTGGATTTTACCAAATATTTATGTACCTTGCATGAAAGAAACATATTCGAAAGTAAAAGCTTTCTAAATAGGTATAAATAGCATAAATTCGTAGCAATATTGATGTAATTATTGATGATATTATAGGTGTATTTTGGGCTTAACAAATCTCCACACTTAATCCTTTGCTAGTCCCGAGCAAAATTTCACTGAATTTATTCTCTAACTAATCTCTTTATGAAAATAAAACATATATCTCTGTATTACCTTTTAAATTAGTTAAGCCGAAAAGACTAGCTTCGCATGGCAAATTTATACGAAAAATATCAAACTAACTTAGTATAATATACGATATATCATTCGTCCTGTATTTCCAATTTTTGTATTGACGCATTCGGGACAATGTATAAGCACGCATGTTATTGAGTTTTTCCGTCTCAAGGCATTTCAAAGCACAAAATTTTCTTTCCCAAACCTAAACTAATATATGAGATATATTATATTTAAATAAGTACTTGAACTTTAATTTATTTGCTTGGTTATGCCCGAAATAAGGGTGGTTTCAACCGTATCCTTGTACGTATTTTTATTGTTTTGTGTTTGCTTAAGAGTACCGACTATGCCATGGGTGGACGCAATCGTTACTTTAAACTTATACACGCTTGTTTTTTTTAAAACGTTCCTTCCATACCTCGATTGTGATAAGGGTGGTCGCAACCGTGGCCAAAAGTAAATGGTACTTAATTTTCTTCCCTTTCATACCTCGATTGTGATAAGGTTGGTCTCAATCGTGGCCAAAAGTTAAGAATTCAACTAATCGATTAATTAACATGAATTATTAAATTGTAACTTGGGAAAAAGAAAAATAGCACATTCATCCTATATTGACTTAAAATTCAACATGTATTATGGCTAAAGTTTCCTTGAAAACTTCAATTGGTGTTAATGTAAGACGAAATCAAACCGAGCTAAAATTGTTAGTTCAATTTAATGCCTATAAACCTAATTGAAAATTTAAAATAAGATTTATTGTATCATGAATTGCATGATAAAAAATAGAGATTGAATAAAGAATTTTTACTTAAATACATTCACTCGAGACAATTTTACTTAAAATCGTATCGGAGATTTGTGAAAAAATTTAAAAAAATATTACCCGTATAGAAATATTATTTCTAACGATAATGATAACCTAAAAATAATCATAAAAACTTATGATTAATTTTCTAAAAATATATGAAAATGTTAAGTTATTGTGAAAAATGTTTTGCAATATATATAGGTGTTGCATTTGCATGAACATCATTTCGTTGCATTTATTATTTGTTGTGCAAAATAATATCTTTGTTGAATTTATTCGTATTTCGTATTTATGTAGAAATTGATATATGTATGGCTCCTCCCACACTTAAATTGGACCATGTCCTCATTGGTGCAAAAAGAATGGAGAAAATATAGAATACGAAATAAGGCATACGAAACAAAGAGTTAAATTAAGCAAATGAAACATTCAACATAAAAGTAAAAATTGTACCAAACATAATAAAAGGAAAATGTATCAAACATATAACAAGATAAAAATAAAATGAAAGGAAAACAACCTAAGCATGAGGTGGTGAATCGGGAGGTGTAGGTGACGTCTCCACATTGCGGCGTCGGAAAAAGGAAAGCATCTGATGCCGAGTCGATCGATGTTCACGCCTCAAAAGGTTGAGGTTGTCATTCATCACCATATTGTTTTCAACCAAATCATCAATGCGTAGATTCATGGAGCGATTGTTGGAATTAATTTGGTCCAAAATCCTCCTCAAATCTACCAGATTATCCTCCGCTTGAGGTGCTTGGGGTTGTGCCTGAGCCGGTGGTGCATCCTCCTCTCCTTCTGCATCTCCGCCGCCTTCGGTACCTACAAATTGAGAACTTGAAGCGCCACCACCCATAGTGCCACGAAGATGGGCAATACGGGTAGCATAGGAAATAAAGACGGGAGGTCCTTGGGGAAGCAACAAATGAGCTCGCTCAAGAGCCGAGATGTCCAAAAGCGGAACATACCCACGGTAGGTGGACATGTCATAGTCGGCCAATTCACCCCGTGCTCCCAACACAAGACCGGTGATAAAATTACAAAGAGGGATTTGAATTGTACTAGCCCTCGAAGCACGGAACAAATTGTCAAACATGATACCAACGCAATCAATCCTCAAACCTTTAAGCAAACTATCCAAAACATACAAATCCCGAACTTGGACCTTTGAACTCTCAACACGACCAAACAAGGAGAAACTCAAATACTTATGAAAGAAGAACACACAATTGTCCTTAATCAACTTGCTTGAAGTGTTTTTGGAATTAAAATAATCTTGATCCGAGAGAGTTTGCCAAACAGCATCATTATCAAAATCCTTAGGCTTATCATAAAAATCAGAAGCAGGGAAGCCAAACATGTTTCCCATTGCTTCATAATCAATGGTATAAGGTATACCATTATTCCTAAAAGAAATTGAAGTTTTCTTCTTGTTCATGGACAAAGTGACCAAAAATTCCACAACATACTCATTAATACGCGGGAAACGCATATTAACGAACTCTTGCCAACCCAAAGCTTCAATAAAGGCATCAATTCGAGTAGAGAAATTTAATACTCTTACCGAATGGATGTCTAAGAAGTGCATATCTACAAACTGGCGGTCGGCTTGTGAAAAATGTTTGAAACGAGCGGCTTCTTCCTCCGAATAGATGTCAAAATAAGCTCCGCATTGAACCCGGAGGCGATTAGCTTCCGTAACGGCGGGTTTGTTACCAACAAGCTTTGTCCTAACCATGGTGATGGTGTTTAGGGGCTTAAGGTATGAAAAAGAAGAAGAAGAAGAAGAAGTGAAAAGAAAGACCAAAGCTTGAAGATGAGTTTGGGGTTGTGAAATGGAAGTGATTGGAAATAGGAAATAGGATAGAAATTGGAGTGAATAAATTGGGAAGATAAAAAGTAGATTTTGGGGAAGAGTTTAGAGTAAGGGATTGGGTAAAAATAGAGGTAATGTGAGGTTTGTGTAAGAGGTAGGTTTATATAGGGTTGTATAGGTAGGTGAATAGGTAGAATAGGAATAGGAATAGGCAAAAGTGGTGGCAAAATCGGATTTAATAGGGCAATTTTTACGCGTGTCGCGACCGCGAATGGCATAGCCGCGGCCGCGGCACGCGACTTTCAGGCAATTTTTTGCCCTGAAATCGGTCCAAACTTGCTTCTCATACCGAGAATTTCTTAATTCTCGGTAGAGAATTGGTTGAAATGGCCAATTTTGGTTCCTTTTGACTTGGTTTGTGCATTGTTTTTGTTGAAATGGTTCCTGAACTTAATATTAATTGTTCATGTACTAAAAACTTTAAATAAATGACATTAATTGCAAGAAAAACCAAAGGTTTGACCTTAATAAATTGAATTAAAGTATAATAAATTGATTTATGAGTAATTAATGAAACTTAAATGTTCATTTATGCATATAAGTTAAGAGAACCATATTAAATGCATAATAAGTGCATGTTAATAATGTAACACATGAATTGAATTTAGTAAATGTAAACTTAATTCATTAAAAATAAATTGAGTTACAAAATAAAATTAAACGTGGATAAATGTGTGGAAAAATAGAAAAAACATATTTAGTTCAAGTGAATCTTTTTTATCTTAATTTGAGTAAGAAAAATTAGAAAGTACCCATATGAAATATGCTAAGTATAGATAATGGATCAAATGGATAAAAATCAAGAATTAAACTAAATAAGATTTTTATTATATAAACATATGTACAAAATAATGAAAACAAACCAATAATCAAAACAAAACAAAATATATACAAAAAAAACAGAAACTATTCTACATATTCATCCCTATCTAACGGGATATTTCTGGCCTTACTACGATCAACTTGAAACTGCACGAAAGTTTCACGTTCCGGTGCAGACAAAAATTGAGGCCCTGTTCGAAAGACACGTTTCACAAGTCCTTCGCGCTCGAGAAATTCATAGTCAATTATCGGGAAGAATTCATCATCACTCTAGGGAACATCAATAGTACCCTTTGAACCGAGAATTATTCCACAGATTATATTGCCGAACCCAATCTTCTTATCTTTGGATCGAGAAGTGGCGACAAGACCTTCCATCAGAATTTTGGAAGAATCCACTACATTGCCCTGAAATATATCTCCCAGAACATACAAATCTGTGTCACGGACCACACTACTGAATGTGCGCCCAAATAAACTGTGACACAGAAATTTATGTAAATACAGCATGGAGCTGGAGCGAAAAGAGTGATTATAGGCGAGTTTTGAATTGAATCGCCAGAATCCTATAAGCATTCTCCAAATGTCCGAGGATGTCATGTCTCGTCCAGGATGACGTTTGATTGTATCCCTCGGGGGAAAACCAAACCAAGCATGCAACTCGGGATAGCCGAAAGTGAAGATTTCGCCTTCTCGACGAAAACTGAGACGTACTCGTCGTTTATTAGTAAAACGCACGGTACAGAAGAATTCGAGTATCCAGTCGCCTATTATTGGAAATCGCATTTGGGAGAATTTTGTCCACCCTAGGCGCTCCATATAGCGGCTCATGTCATCAGTAATGCCTAATTGGTTGTTAAGGAATTCATCCATATACAACATTCCGGTGAAGAATGTGTAACGGAGACTCCAATAACGCCTACCTTCATCATGGTTGAAGATAGGAAAAGGCGCCCCATATCGCTTGGATAAGTCTGGGCGTTTGTTGATTGAGGCAGCATTGTGCCTATGTGATTTGTATTTGATAGGCATGGTGCAAAGTTAGTGTAACTTTAGCAAAGAACGGTGTTTTACGAAGAAAAATCAGAGTTCTGACAAAGATGAAAAAGAATTGTACCAGAACCTGAGACCTTTAGGGTTAATTTATAAGAGTTTAGGATGAAAAGAGGTGTTGTTTTAATTATGAAAAGGTATAAATTGTACCTTTCGGGTAATGAAGAAACTTAATGTTTCAATTGCCAAGAGGTTCGTCGAAAGGGTGAGAGTGTTTCAGGCCTGATAGTGCAGGAAATACGCGTGTCGTGACCGCGAATGGCAAAGCCGCAGTCGCGACACGCTGATTTTCTTGCGAAAATCAGGCATGAAAGCAACCTTCTGATTCACGGTAGAGAATTTAAAAATTCTCGGGATGAACAGAGAAATCCGAATCTACTTAGACAATTTTGAAAAAGAGTATTCTCGGCAGGGAATTTCCAATTCTCGGCAGAGAATTGCCTTAAACTACAAAATCATCCAAATTTCCTAAAAATTAAATCTAAAATCATGAAATATAAATATTTTATGTATTTAAATCACAACATAAAGTCATCTAATCATAAAAATGGCATTTTGAAATAAAATAAAATAAAATAAAATAAACAAAATCATAAAAACAATAAAATAAAATAAACTGTGTAAAATAAACTGAGTAATTCATATGTCAGATAATCTTGTTACGAACTCAATTCCTATTTGTGAAATATTTTCGTAATAGATTTTACATCGATTACCATTAACTTTGAATCGAACTCCGTTAGGACCTTCCAGTTCCAAAGAACCATAATCGAATGTTTTGACGACTAAATATGGTCCTAACCATCTGGACTTAAGTTTTCCTGGAAATAAACGAAGTCGTGAATTAAATAACAGCACTTTATCACCAACATTAAAGTGTTTGATTTTAATTTTGGCATCATGCCATTTTTTCACTTTTTCTTTATAAATTTTTGCATTTTCGTAAGATAGATGACGTAACTCATCTAACTCATTTAAATTGAGCAAACGTTTCTTACCTGCTTGATGTAAGTCAAAGTTTAGTTCTCTAATAGCCCAATAGGCTTTATGTTCTAATTCGACTGGCAAATGACATGCCTTACCATACACCAAACGGTACGGAGTCATTCCTATTGGCGTTTTAAATGCAGTAGGGTATGCCCATAACGCATTATTAAGTTTAGAAGACCAATCTTTTCTAGAGGATGAAATAGTTTTCTCGAGAATCCATTTGAGTTCTCTATTTGATATCTCCGCCTGACCATTTGACTGAGGATGGTATGGCGTTGATACACGGTGGCATACTCCATATTTTTTCATAAGCGTTTCAAAACTCTTGTTTATAAAATGAGTACCGCCATCACTAACGATAACTCTAGGACAACCAAATCTACAAAATATGTCGTCAAGAAAATTAACGACAACCTTAGAATCGCTCGTCGGGGTTGCAACTGCTTCAACCCACTTTGAAACATAATCAACAGCAACTAATATGTAAGTTTTACCATTGGAAGGGGGAAAAGGTCCCATGAAATCTATTCCCCACATATCGACGACTTCAACTTCTAAAACGGTTGTGAGGGGCATCTCATCTTTCCTTCCTAGATTTCCTGTTCTTTGGCACTTATCACAACGAGTAATAAATGAACGGACATCTTTAAACATCGTAGGCCAAAAGAAACCACTTTCAAATATTCTAGCTGTTGTCTTGTTAACTCCATTTTGTCCTCCATAAGAGCTAGAATGACATTCTGACATTATGGATTCAAATTCATTTTCACCAACGTATCTCCTAATTATCCCGTCACCACATGTTTTGAACAAAAAAGGATCTTCCCAAAAGTATTGTTTAATATCGAAGAAAAATTTCTTCCTTTGGTGGGAATTTAATCCTTCCGGAACAATATTGGCTGCGAGGTAATTAGCAATATCTGCATACCAAGGTGATATAAAACTTTTCATTTGATAGAGATGTTCATCAGGGAAATCATCTCGTATACCGATAGTTTCACCTATAGGACCGTTTTCATCTTCAAGTCTCGATAGATGATCGGCGACAAGGTTTTCTACTCCTTTTTTGTCTTTAATCTCTATATCAAACTCTTGTAACAATAAAACCCATCTAATTAGACGTGGTTTTGCATCCTTTTTAGCAAATAAATATCTTAATGTTGCATGATCAGTATAAATAATAACTTTCGAACCTAATAAATATGACCTAAACTTGTCACATGCAAAAACTACGGCTAACATTTCTTTTTCTGTTGTGGTGTAGTTTAATTGTGCACCAGACAGTGTGTGACTTGCATAATAAATGACATGAAGTTTCTTATCCTTCCTTTGACCTAAAACACATCCGACAGCTAAGTCACTTGCATCACACATAATTTCAAAGGGTAGATCCCAATCAGGTTTAGCAATAATAGGTGCACTGACTAAAGCAGTTTTCAATGTTTCGAAAGCTTTAACGCATTCTTCATTAAAATCAAAGGTTGAATCTTTCATGAGTAAATTAGTAAGTGGTTTGGAAATTACAGAAAAATTCTTAATAAATCTTCTGTAAAAACCAGCATGTCCTAAGAATGACCTTACTCCCTTAACAGTAGTTGGAGGGGGTAATTTCTCTATTACTGAGGTTTTTGCTCTATCTACTTCTAGTCCTTTTTCAGAGATTTTGTGACCTAAAACAATTCCTTCGTCAACCATGAAGTGACATTTTTCCCAGTTTAATACCAAATTTGTTTCTTCACACCTAGACAAAACTTTATCCAAGTTTTCTAGGCATGAATCAAAAGAATCTCCATAAACTGAAAAATCGTCCATAAAAACTTCCATGATATCTTCAATGAAATCATTAAAAATCGCAGTCATACAACGTTGAAATGTTGCAGGTGCGTTACACAGACCAAATGGCATTCTTCTATATGCAAATGTTCCGTAAGGGCATGTGAAGGTTGTTTTATCTTGGTCATCCGGGTAAATGTATATTTGAAAGAATCCGGAGTAACCGTCAAGAAAACAGTAGAAAGCATGACCAGCTATCCTTTCGATCATTTGATCAATGAAAGGAAGAGGAAAATGATCTTTCCTAGTTGCTTTATTTAAATTTCTATAATCTATACAAACCCTCCAACCAGTGGTGGTTCGTGTAGGTATTAATTCTCCTTCTTCATTCCTTACAACTGGTATGCCTCCCTTTTTAGGTACACAATGGATTGGACTAACCCATTCACTATCCGAGATAGGGTAGATGATTCCATTGTCCAGAAGTTTAGTAATCTCATTTTTTACTACTTCTTTCATATTCGGATTTAGGCGTCTTTGCCTATCCGCTTTAGGTGGCTTATCTTCTTCTAAGTGAATTCTATGCATTACAATACTTGGATTAATACCTTTTAATTCAGAAATTTGCCAACCCATACTTCCTATCCTACTTCTAACAACTTCTTTCAATTTCTCTTCTTGAACTTGTGTCAACTTGTTAGAGATAATTATAGGTAGAGAATCGCCTTCGCCTAAGAAAGCGTACCTCAAATGACCTGGTAATTCCTTAAGTTCTAATTTAGGTGGAACTACAATTGAAGGCGGAACTGGTCCATCTTCTCGAATCAAAGGTTCTGGGTCCTTATCTTCTAGTTCCTCGCTCATTATAGGTTCTATTATTTCTTCTTTCTGAACAATGTCATTTACACATTCTTCAATTAAATCGAGTTTCATACAAGCGAAATCTTCCATAGGATATTTCATCGCTTGATTCATATCAAACTCAATCTTATCATCTCCTATTCGTAAAACTACTTTCCCTTCCGACACGTCAACTAGAGCATGTCCCGTGTTCATGAACGGTCTACCAAAGATTAGCGGACAATTTACATCATAAGTAAAATCTAAAATAACGAAATCGGTAGGAAAAATAAATTTGTCAACTTTAACCAAAACATCCTCAATTATACCGTATGGTCTTTTAGTGGTTTGATCCGCTAATTGTAAAACCATATTGATATGTTTGATGTCTTCTTCTAAGCCTAACTTATTGAATATAGATAATGGCATCAAGTTAATGCTTGCTCCTAAATCACAAAGACAACTTGGGAATTCTATATCTCCCAATTTACACGGAATGGTAAAACATCCGGGATCTTTGAGTTTTGTGGGCAAATTGCTTGACACAATCGAACTGGAATCTTCAGTAAGTGAAATGGATGAAATTCCGGGCATTTCCGGGCCTAAGTAATTTTTCCCTGAACGAAGAGTGATAGCCTTAACATGCTCTTTCGGATTTTCTTCCGTATGGCTTGGAAGACTTCCCTCTTTGCGGGATGGAATTGATTTAGCGAGTTGTCCAATTTGAATCTCCAAATTATGGATGCTAGATGATTGGTTTTTAATAAGCTGATCGAATTTATTTTCGATCCGTTTAAAACCATCGTCGTGATTACTTATTTTTCCGCTCATCGCATCAATGAATTTGTCGATTTTAGAAGATAAGGTGCTAAACGTATCTCTTGATTGATTTTGATAATTAATAGTACGATTTTGATTAGCATTAACATTATTGTTATTATCTCTCCAGTTAAAGTTAGGATGATTTCTCCATCCAGGATTATATGTATTGGAATAAGGGTTATTAGTTTGGTTTTGCCCTTGGACAAAGTTTACCTGTTCAATTTCACTCATACCTTCGTAATCCACATCCGTTTGGATTGGTTGACCATTAGGATCACACGGTGCCATAAACCTATCAATTTTGTGCGACAAGGCAGAAAATTGGGCTTGCAACATTGCTACTGGATCAAGATTCACTATACCTTTAACTCATGATGTTGTTGAGGATGATGGTTTCGCTGATGGTAGGTGTCCACGTTCCGCGGGCCACATACTGCTGTTGATTGCCATTTCCTCCAAAAGTTCTCTTGCTTGGGCAGATGTTTTCTTCATGAATAACCCTCCAGACATAGCGTCCAATGAACCTTTAGTTGTAGGATTTAGTCCATTATAAAATGTTTGCATTAAAAGTTCAGCGGGCAATTGGTGGTGTGGGCATAAACGTTGAAGTTCTTTAAAACGTTCCCAAGCCTCATAAAGAGTTTCATTATCATTTTGAGAAAAAGATGTTAACTCTTTAATGACTCTTGCAGTTTTTGCTAAAGGAAAAAATTTTGATAAAAATGCTTGGGCTAATTACTCCCAAGTCTCAATTGATGCGGCTGACATAGAAGTCAACCACTCTTTGGCTCGATCCTTCAAAGTAAAAGGAAAAAGGCGAAGATTGATCGCTTCCGCAGTCACATTTGGTATTTTAAAAGTGTCACAAATTTCCAAGAAATTTGTCAAATGGGTGTTAGGATTTTCGTTAGGTAACCCGTAAAACGTTACATTATTTTGCAACATATTAAGCAACGCAGGCTTAATTTCAAATTGATTTGCATTGATTTGGGGTCTAACTATACTGTTTGTTACACCGGCCACTCCTAGCCTAGCGTAATCCATAAGTGTGGCCATAACTTCTGGCTTGGTAATTTTAGTTTTTATTGGGGTTTTGTTTTTCTTTTTCTTTTCTTTCTTGTTCTTTTTAAGGGTTCTTTCAATTTCTGGGTCAATAGGATCTGGTGACGTGCCTGAACTTCGAGAACTGCGCATGAACTTGAAATTTCGCACGAACAGAAACTACTTACAAAACAGAATTTGAAAAATAAATATGTAAATAATTGTAAATGAATAAAATATAAAAGTTTGAATAAGTATGAATAAACCTAGATTCGTAATAAAACACGAAAAATTTAAAATTTTGTCAAAAAATTTTGGCGTATCCCCGGCAACGGCGCCAAAAACTTGTTGAGCGATTTCCGCAAGTGCACGGTATACGCTTGTAGTAATAAAAGATATCGATCCCACACGGAACGCTTTTTTAAACAAAACTTATTTATAATCGGTTAAATTTACTTTAAGGTTTATAATATGAAAAAAATCGTTTAATCGGTTTTGGTTTTGAAATTGCTAGAATGAGAATTAGATTAGAATATGAAGATGTTAGAAAATATCTGACTTAAGAATGAATTTGCAAAACAGGAACGTTTTAGTACTTTAGAAAAGTAAACAAGTATTTTTGTTTGCATTAAGCAAAGAAACAACTTTAAACTTTGTACGAATTATAAAGATGAAATAAATGACGGAACCTCTAATTAATTGGCTTTGAACGCGACAAAACCCTTATCCGGGATAATTGCCCTTAACCAAATTAAAACTCTACCGAGATAATAATTTGCCTAAGTGTTCAACAAAGTTTCCTTGTAAAGATTTGAATTAAATACGTTTTAATGAAAACACCAGCATCAATCCACTTCGGCTCATTTACCAAAGTGCTGCATAAGAATCTATCGAATAGAACGGACTTTATTAGATGAAATATAAATTGATACAAGTTTACAGGGAACATGGAGCATTGAATTCTTCGACGGCGTGCAAGTGAACGGGTTGTCAATCCTTTCCTTGGGTTTCGTTCGAGTTTGTCAGGCTCAGGGGCGAATCCTCTACTCAATCTTCTCACCGAATCTTCGTAATAGAGACTGGGTCGGTCCACTACCAAAATGAAAACTAAACTGGAACAATGTCTAAACGCTACTGAATTTGTTATTATTTTGTAAACAATGTGTGTACATCATATTGCTTTGAACAGAATCTAAATCTAACTTCTGAATCACTTGATTCGGAACTTCTGCATAAATTCTACACTAATCTCTTTCTTCTACACATATAACATTATATCCTTATTATATCATTATTATCTTCAACTCTCCATCAACTCTTTATTTATAGATGTTGAAGAGTCTTGATCGAAGTGTCGTGTCCGTTGTGAAGAGACGTATCCATTATGAAAGGACGTATCCGTTGTGAAAAGACGTTTTTATCCACGCGAACGAACGCGTTTCGTCGAAAATGAAAGTGTGTAACATGCTTCTAAAATCTCCTGCTCGTACCGAGATTTATCAAATTCACTACCGAGAATGGGGGATTATCAAATGCACTTCAGACGAAGGGGAAAAGTGACTGACAACGCGTGTCGCGGCCGTGAAAAGGGAAAACCGCGGTCGCGGCACAGAGCATTTTTCGTTTTTCAGCCCTCGTTCGTGTCCTCGACTTGGCGTTATTAATTTTCGTCGTCTTCGACTCCTTTTGTAGGGTTTTTCTTCTATTTTCGAGCTCTTTTTACTCCTATTTGGATTTTACCAAATATTTATGTACCTTGCATGAAAGAAACATATTCGAAAGTAAAAGCTTTCTAAATAGGTATAAATAGCATAAATTCGTAGCAATATTGATGTAATTATTGATGATATTATAGGTGTATTTTGGGCTTAACAAATCTCCACACTTAATCCTTTGCTAGTCCCGAGCAAAATTTCACTGAATTTATTCTCTAACTAATCTCTTTATGAAAATAAAACATATATCTATGTATTACCTTTTAAATTAGTTAAGCCGAAAAGACTAGCTTCGCATGGCAAATTTATACGAAAAATATCAAACTAACTTAGTATAATATACGATATATCATTCGTCCTGTATTTCCAATTTTTGTATTGACGCATTCGGGACAACGTATAAGCACGCATGTTATTGAGTTTTTCCGTCTCAAGGCATTTCAAAGCACAAAATTTTCTTTCCCAAACCTAAACTAATATATGAGATATATTATATTTAAATAAGTACTTGAACTTTAATTTATTTGCTTGGTTACGCCCGAAATAAGGGTGGTTTCAACCGTAACCTTGTACGTATTTTTATTGTTTTGTGTTTGCTTAAGAGGTACCGACTATGCCATGGGTGGACGTAATCGTTACTTTAAACTTATACACGCTTGTTTTTTTTAAAACGTTCCTTCCATACCTCGATTGTGATAAGGGTGGTCGCAACCGTGGCCAAAAGTAAACGGTACTTAATTTTCTTCCCTTTCATACCTCTATTGTGATAAGGTTGGTCTCAATCGTGGCCAAAAGTTAAGAATTCAACTAATCGATTAATTAACATGAATTATTAAATTGTAACTTGGGAAAAAGAAAAATAGCACATTCATCCTATATTGACTTAAAATTCAACATGTATTGTGGCTAAAGTTTCCTTAAAAACTTCAATTGGTGTTAATGTAAGACGAAATCAAACCGAGCTAAAATTGTTAGTTCAATTTAATGCCTATAAACCTAATTGAAAATTTAAAATAAGATTTATTGTATCATGAATTGCATGATAAAAAATAGAGATTGAATAAAGAATTTTTACTTAAATACATTCACTCGAGACAATTTTACTTAAAATCGTATTAGAGATTTGTGAAAAAATTTAAAAATCTATTACCCGTATAGAAATATTATTTCTAACGATAATGATAACCTAAAAATAATCATAAAAACTTATGATTAATTTTCTAAAAATATATGAAAATGTTAAGTTATTGTGAAAAATGTTTTGCAATATATATATGTGTTGCATTTGCATGAACATCATTTCGTTGCATTTATTATTTGTTGTGCAAAATAATATCTTTGTTGAATTTATTCGTATTTCGTATTTATGTAGAAATTGATATATGTATGGCTCCTCCCACACTTAAATTGGACCATGTCCTCATTGGTGCAAAAAGAATGGAGAAAATATAGAATACGAAATAAGGCATACGAAACAAAGAGTTAAATTAAGCAAATGAAACATTCAACATAAAAGTAAAAATTGTACCAAACATAATAAAAGGAAAATGTATCAAACATATAACAAGATAAAAATAAAATGAAAGGAAAACAACCTAAGCATGAGGTGGTGAATCGGGAGGTGTAGGTGACGTCTCCACATTGCGGCGTCGGAAAAAGGAAAGCATCCGATGCCGAGTCGATCGATGTTCACTCCTCAAAAGGTTGAGGTTGTCATTCATCACCATATTGTTTTCAACCAAATCATCAATGTGTAGATTCATGGAGCGATTGTTGGAATTAATTTGGTCCAAAATCCTCCTCAAATCTACCGGATTATCCTCCGCTTGAGGTGCTTGGGGTTGTGCCTGAGCCGGTGGTGCATCCTCCTCTCCTTCCGCATCTCCGCCGCCTTCGGTACCTACAAATTGAGAACTTGAAGCGCCACCACCCATAGTGCCACGAAGATGGGCAATACGGGTAGCATAGGAAATAAAGACGGGAGGTCCTTGGGGAAGCAACAAATGAGCTCGCTCAAGAGCCGAGATGTCCAAAAGCGGAACATACCCACGGTAGGTGGACATGTCATAGTCGGCCAATTCACCCCGTGCTCCCAACACAAGACCGGTGATAAAATTACAAAGAGGGATTTGAATTGTACTAGCCCTCGAAGCACGGAACAAATTGTCAAACATGATACCAACGCAATCAATCCTCAAACCTTTAAGCAAACTATCCAAAACATACAAATCCCGAACTTGGACCTTTGAACTCTCAACACGACCAAACAAGGAGAAACTCAAATACTTATGAAAGAAGAACACACAATTGTCCTTAATCAACTTGCTTGAAGTGTTTTTGGAATTAAAATAATCTTGATCCGAGAGAGTTTGCCAAACAGCATCATTATCAAAATCCTTAGGCTTATCATAAAAATCAGAAGTAGGGAAGCCAAACATGTTTCCCATTGCTTCATAATCAATGGTATAAGGTATACCATTATTCCTAAAAGAAATTGAAGTTTTCTTCTTGTTCATGGACAAAGTGACCAAAAATTCCACAACATACTCATTAATACGCGGGAAACGCATATTAACGAACTCTTGCCAACCCAAAGCTTCAATAAAGGCATCAATTCGAGTAGAGAAATTTAATACTCTTACCGAATGGAAGTCTAAGAAGTGCATATCTACAAACTGGCGGTCGGCTTATGAAAAATGTTTGAAACGAGCGGCTTCTTCCTCCGAATAGATGTCAAAATAAGCTCCGCATTGAACCCGGAGGCGATTAGCTTCCGTAACGGCGGGTTTGTTACCAACAAGCTTTGTCCTAACCATGGTGATGGTGTTTAGGGGCTTAAGGTATGAAAAAGAAGAAGAAGAAGAAGAAGAAGAAGAAGAAGTGAAAAGAAAGACCAAAGCTTGAAGATGAGTTTGGGGTTGTGAAATGGAAGTGATTGGAAATAGGAAATAGGATAGAAATTGGAGTGAATAAATTGGGAAGATAAAAAGTAGATTTTGGGGAAGAGTTTAGAGTAAGGGATTGGGTAAAAATAGAGGTGATGTGAGGTTTGTGTAAGAGGTAGGTTTATATAGGGTTGTATAGGTAGGTGAATAGGTAGAATAGGAATAGGAATAGGCAAAAGTGGTGGCAAAATCGGATTTAATAGGGCAATTTGTACGCGTGTCGCGACCGCGAATGGCATAGTCGCGGCCGCGGCACGCGACTTTCAGGCAATTTTTTTCCCTGAAATCGGTCCAAACTTGCTGCTCATACCGAGAATTTCTTAATTCTCGGTAGAGAATTGGTTGAAATGGCCAATTTTGGTTCCTTTTGACTTGGTTTGTGCATTGTTTTTGTTGAAATGGTTCCTGAACTTAATATTAATTGTTCATATACTAAAAACTTTAAATAAATGACATTAATTGCAAGGAAAACCAAAGGTTTGACCTTAATAAATTGAATTAAAGTATAATAAATTGATTTATGAGTAATTAATGAAACTTAAATGTTCATTTATACATATAAGTTAAGAGAAACATATTAAATGCATAATAAGTGCATGTTAATAATGTAACACATGAATTGAATTTAGTAAATGTAAACTTAATTCATTAAAAATAAATTGAGTTACAAAATAAAATTAAACGTGGATAAATGTGTGGAAAAATAGAAAAAACATATTTAGTTCAAGTGAATCTTTTTTATCTTAATTTGAGTAAGAAAAATTAGAAAGTACCCATATGAAATATGCAAAGTATAGATAATGGATCAAATGGATAAAAATCAAGAATTAAACTAAATAAGATTTTTATTATATAAACATATGTACAAAATAATGAAAACAAACCAATAATCAAAACAAAACAAAATATATACAAAAAAAAAACAGAAACTATTCTACATATTCATCCCTATCTAACGGGATATTTCTGGCCTTACTACGATCAACTTGAAACTGCACGAAAGTTTCACGTTCCGGTGCAGACAAAAATTGAGGCCCTGTTCGAAAGACACGTTTCACAAGTCCTTCGCGCTCGAGAAATTCATAGTCAATTATCGGGAAGAATTCATCATCACTCTAGGGAACATCAATAGTACCCTTTGAATCGAGAATTATTCCACAGATTATATTGCCGAACCCAATCTTCTTATCTTTGGATCGAGAAGTGGCGACAAGACCTTCCATCAGAATTTTGGAAGAATCCACTACATTGCCCTGAAATATATCTCCCAGAACATACAAATCTGTGTCACGGACCACACTACTGAATGTGCGCCCAAATAAACTGTGACACAGAAATTTATGTAAATACAGCATGGAGCTGGAACGAAAAGAGTGATTATAGGCGAGTTTTGAATTGAATCGCCAGAATCCTATAAGCATTCTCCAAATGTCCGAGGATGTCATGTCTCGTCCAGGATGACGTTTGATTGTATCCCTCGGGGGAAAACCAAACCAAGCATGCAACTCGGGATAGCCGAAAGTGAAGATTTCGCCTTCTCGACGAAAACTGAGACGTACTCGTCGTTTATTAGTAAAACGCACGGTACAGAAGAATTCGAGTATCCAGTCGCCTATTATTGGAAATCGCATTTGGGAGAATTTTGTCCACCCTAGGCGCTCCATATAGCGGCTCATGTCATCAGTAATGCCTAATTGGTTGTTAAGGAATTCATCCATATACAACATTCCGGTGAAGAATGTGTAACGGAGACTCCAATAACGCCTACCTTCATCGTGGTTGAAGATAGGAAAAGGCGCCCCATATCGCTTGGATAAGTCTGGGCGTTTGTTGATTGAGGCAGCATTGTGCCTATGTGATTTGTATTTGATAGGCATGGTGCAAAGTTAGTGTAACTTTAGCAAAGAACGGTGTTTTACGAAGAAAAATCAGAGTTCTGACAAAGATGAAAAAGAATTGTACCAGAACCTGAGACCTTTAGGGTTAATTTATAAGAGTTTAGGATGAAAAGAGGTGTTGTTTTAATTATGAAAAGGTATAAATTGTACCTTTCGGGTAATGAAGAAACTTAATGTTTCAATTGCCAAGAGGTTCGTCGAAAGGGTGAGAGTGTTTCAGGCCTGATAGTGCAGGAAATACGCGTGTCGTGACCGCGAATGGCAAAGCCGCGGTCGCGACACGCTGATTTTCTTGCGAAAATCAGGCATGAAAGCAACCTTCTGATTCACGGTAGAGAATTTAAAAATTCTCGGTATGAATAGAGAAATCCGAATCTACTTAGACAATTCTGAAAAAGAGTATTCTCGGCAGGGAATTTCCAATTCTCGGCAGAGAATTGCCTTAAACTACAAAATCATCCAAATTTCCTAAAAATTAAATCTAAAATCATGAAATATAAATATTTTATGTATTTAAATCACAACATAAAGTCATCTAATCATAAAAATGGTATTTTGAAATAAAATAAAATAAACAAAATCATAAAAACAATAAAATAAAATAAACTGTGTAAAATAAACTGAGTAATTCATATGTCAGATAATCTTGTTACGAACTCAATTCCTATTTGTGAAATATTTTCGTAATAGATTTTACATCGATTACCATTAACTTTGAATCGAACTCCGTTAGGACCTTCCAGTTCCAAAGAACCATAATCGAATGTTTTGACGACTAAATATGGTCCTAACCATCTGGACTTAAGTTTTCCTGGAAATAAACGAAGTCGTGAATTAAATAACAGCACTTTATCACCAACATTAAAGTGTTTGATTTTAATTTTGGCATCATGCCATTTTTTCACTTTTTCTTTATAAATTTTTGCATTTTCGTAAGATAGATGACGTAACTCATCTAACTCATTTAAATTGAGCAAACGTTTCTTACCTGCTTGATGTAAGTCAAAGTTTAGTTCTCTAATAGCCCAATAGGCTTTATGTTCTAATTCGACTGGCAAATGACATGCCTTACCATACACCAAACGGTACGGAGTCATTCCTATTGGCGTTTTAAATGCAGTACGGTATGCCCATAACGCATTATTAAGTTTAGAAGACCAATCTTTTCTAGAGGATGAAACAGTTTTCTCGAGAATCCATTTGAGTTCTCTATTTGATATCTCCGCCTGACCATTTGACTGAGGATGGTATGGCGTTGATACACGGTGGCGTACTCCATATTTTTTCATAAGCGTTTCAAAACTCTTGTTTATAAAATGAGTACCGCCATCACTAACGATAACTCTAGGACAACCAAATCTACAAAATATGTCGTCAAGAAAATTAACGACAACCTTAGAATCGCTCGTCGGGGTTGCAACTGCTTCAACCCACTTTGAAACATAATCAACAGCAACTAATATGTAAGTTTTACCATTGGAAGGGGGAAAAGGTCCCATGAAATCTATTCCCCACATATCGACGACTTCAACTTCTAAAACGGTTGTGAGGGGCATCTCATCTTTCCATCCTAGATTTCCTGTTCTTTGGCACTTATCACAACGAGTAATAAATGAACGGACATCTTTAAACATCGTAGGCCAAAAGAAACCACTTTCAAATATTCTAGCTGCTGTCTTGTTAACTCCATTGTGTCCTCCATAAGAGCTAGAATGACATTCTGACATTATGGATTCAAATTCATTTTCACCAACGCATCTCCTAATTATCCCGTCACCACATGTTTTGAACAAAAAAGGATCTTCCCAAAAGTATTGTTTAATATCGAAGAAAAATTTCTTCCTTTGGTGGGAATTTAATCCTTCCGGAACAATATTGGCTGCGAGGTAATTAGCAATATCTGCATACCAAGGTGATATAAAACTTTTCATTTGATAGAGATGTTCATCAGGGAAATCATCTCGTATACCGATAGTTTCACCTATAGGACCGTTTTCATCTTCAAGTCTCGATAGATGATCGGCGACAAGGTTTTCTACTCCCTTTTTGTCTTTAATCTCTATATCAAACTCTTGTAACAATAAAACCCATCTAATTAGACGTGGTTTTGCATCCTTTTTAGCAAATAAATATCTTAATGTTGCATGATCAGTATAAATAATAACTTTCGAACCTAATAAATATGACCTAAACTTGTCACATGCAAAAACTACGGCTAACATTTCTTTTTCTGTTGTGGTGTAGTTTAATTGTGCACCAGACAGTGTGTGACTTGCATAATAAATGACATGAAGTTTCTTATCCTTCCTTTGACCTAAAACACATCCGACAGCTAAGTCACTTGCATCACACATAATTTCAAAGGGTAGATCCCAATCAGGTTTAGCAATAATAGGTGCACTGACTAAAGCAGTTTTCAATGTTTCGAAAGCTTTAACGCATTCTTCATTAAAATCAAAGGTTGAATCTTTCATGAGTAAATTAGTAAGTGGTTTGGAAATTACAGAAAAATTCTTAATAAATCTTCTGTAAAAACCAGCATGTCCTAAGAATGACCTTACTCCCTTAACAGTAGTTGGAGGGGGTAATTTCTCTATTACTGAGGTTTTTGCTCTATCTACTTCTAATCCTTTTTCAGAGATTTTGTGACCTAAAACAATTCCTTCGTCAACCATGAAGTGACATTTTTCCCAGTTTAATACCAAATTTGTTTCTTCACACCTAGACAAAACTTTATCCAAGTTTTCTAGGCATGAATCAAAAGAATCTCCATAAACTGAAAAATCGTCCATAAAAACTTCCATGATATCTTCAATGAAATCATTAAAAATCGCAGTCATACAACGTTGAAATGTTGCAGGTGCGTTACACAGACCAAATGGCATTCTTCTATATGCAAATGTTCCGTAAGGGCATGTGAAGGTTGTTTTATCTTGGTCATCCGGGTAAATGTATATTTGAAAGAATCCGAAGTAACCGTCAAGAAAACAGTAGAAAGCATGACCAGCTATCCTTTCGATCATTTGATCAATGAAAGGAAGAGGAAAATGATCTTTCCTAGTTGCTTTATTTAAATTTCTATAATCTATACAAACCCTCCAACCAGTGGTGGTTCGTGTAGGTATTAATTCTCCTTCTTCATTCCTTACAACTGTTATGCCTCCCTTTTTAGGTACACAATGGATTGGACTAACCCATTCACTATCCGAGATAGGGTAGATGATTCCATTGTCCAGAAGTTTAGTAATCTCATTTTTTACTACTTCTTTCATATTCGGATTTAGGCGTCTTTGCCTATCCGCTTTAGGTGGCTTATCTTCTTCTAAGTGAATTCTATGCATTACAATACTTGGATTAATACCTTTTAAGTCAGAAATTTGCCAACCCATACTTCCTATCCTACTTCTAACAACTTCTTTCAATTTCTCTTCTTGAACTTGTGTCAACTTGTTAGAGATAATTATAGGTAGAGAATCGCCTTCGCCTAAGAAAGCGTACCTCAAATGACCTGGTAATTCCTTAAGTTCTAATTTAGGTGGAACTACAATTGAAGGCGGAACTGGTCCATCTTCTCAAATCAAAGGTTCTGGGTCCTTATCTTCTAGTTCCTCACTCATTATAGGTTCTATTATTTCTTCTTTCTGAACAATGTCATTTACACATTCTTCAATTAAATCGAGTTTCATACAAGCGAAATCTTCCATAGGATATTTCATCGCTTGATTCATATCAAACTCAATCTTATCATCTCCTATTCGTAAAACTACTTTCCCTTCCGACACGTCAACTAGAGCACGTCCCGTGTTCATGAACGGTCTACCAAAGATTAGCGGACAATTTACATCATAAGTAAAATCTAAAATAACGAAATCGGTAGGAAAAATAAATTTGTCAACTTTAACCAAAACATCCTCAATTATACCGTATGGTCTTTTAGTGGTTTGATCCGCTAATTGTAAAACCATATTGGTATGTTTGATGTCTTCTTCTAAGCCTAACTTATTGAATATAGATAATGGCATCAAGTTAATGCTTGCTCCTAAATCACAAAGACAACTTGGGGATTCTATATCTCCCAATTTACACGGAATGGTAAAACATCCGGGATCTTTGAGTTTTGTGGGCAAATTGCTTGACACAATCGAACTGCAATCTTCAGTAAGTGAAATGGATGAAATTCCTTCCCAACTGATTTTCTTTGAAATTAAATCTTTGAGGAATTTTCCATAGTTGGGAATTTGCGTAATTGCATCCATAAATGTTAAATTAATATGCAAATTCTTAAGTTTGTCTAAAAATGTTAAAAGTTGTTTATCATAGTCCTTGTTGCGGACTTTGTGTGGAAAAGGTGGTTTGGGTACAAAATTATTTGTACCAAAGTCAATCGGTGCATCTTTTTGTTTTAATGTATCTTCTTTGGGTTTTGGTAAATCAGTTCCAGGTAAAGTCGAATTTCCGGGCATTTCCGGGCCTAAGTAATTTTTCCCTGAACGAAGAGTGATAACCTTAACATGCTCTTTCGGATTTTCTTCCGTATGGCTTGGAAGACTTCCCTCTTTGCGGGATGGAATTGATTTTTAATAAGCTGATCGAATTTATTTTCGATCCGTTTAAAACCATCGTCGTGATTACTTATTTTTCCGCTCATCGCATCAATGAATTTGTCGATTTTAGAAGATAAGGTGCTAAACGTATCTCTTGATTGATTTTGATAATTAATAGTACGATTTTGATTAGCATTAACATTATTGTTATTATCTCTCCAGTTAAAGTTAGGATGATTTCTCCATCCAGGATTATATGTATTGGAATAAGGGTTATTAGTTTGGTTTTGCCATTGGACAAAGTTTACCTATTCAATTTCACTCATACCTTCGTAATCCACATCCGTTTGGATTGGTTGACCATTAGGATCACACGGTGCCATAAACCTATCAATTTTGTGCGACAAGGCAGAAAATTGGGCTTTCAACATCGCTACCGGATCAAGATTCACTATACCTTTAACTGATGATGTTGTTGAGGATGATGGTTTCGCTGATGGTAGGTGTCCACGTTCCGCGGGCCACATACTGCTGTTGATTGCCATTTCCTCCAAAAGTTCTCTTGCTTGGGCAGATGTTTTCTTCATGAATAACCCTCCAGACATAGCATCCAATGAACCTTTAGTTGTAGGATTTAGTCCATTATAAAATGTTTGCATTAAAAGTTCAGCGGGCAATTGGTGGTGTGGGCATAAACGTTGAAGTTCTTTAAAACGTTCCCAAGCCTCATAAAGAGTTTCATTATCATTTTGAGAAAAAGATGTTAACTCTTTAATGACTCTTGCGGTTTTTGCTAAAGGAAAAAATTTTGATAAAAATGCTTGGGCTAATTACTCCCAAGTCTCAATTGATGCGGCTGACATAGAAGTCAACCACTCTTTGGCTCGATCCTTCAAAGTAAAAGGAAAAAGGCGAAGATTGATCGCTTCCGCAGTCACATTTGGTATTTTAAAAGTGTCATAAATTTCCAAGAAATTTGTCAAATGGGTGTTAGGATTTTCGTTAGGTAACCCGTAAAACGTTACATTATTTTGCAACATATTAAGCAACGCAGGCTTAATTTCAAATTGATTTGCATTGATTTGGGGTCTAACTATACTGTTTGTTACACCGGCCACTCCTGACCTAGCGTAATCCATAAGTGTGGCCATAACTTCTAGCTTGGTAATTTTAGTTTTTATTGGGGTTTTGTTTTTCTTTTTCTTTTCTTTCTTGTTCTTTTTAAGGGTTCTTTCAATTTCTGGGTCAATAGGATCTGGTGACGTGCCCGAACTTCGAGAACTGCGCATGAACTTGAAATTTCGCACGAACAGAAACTACCTACAGAACAGAATTTGAAAAATAAATATTTTAGTAATTGTAAATGAATAAAATATAAAAGTTTGAATAAGTATGAATAAACCTAGATTCGTAATAAAACACGAAAAATTTAAAATTTTGTCAAAAAATTTTGGCGTATCCCCGGCAACGGCGCCAAAAACTTGTTGAGCGATTTCCGCAAGTGCACGGTATACGCTTGTAGTAATAAAAGATATCGATCCCACAGGGAACACTTTTTTAAACAAAACTTATTTATAATCGGTTAAATTTACTTTAAGGTTTATAATATGAAAAAAATCGTTTAATCGATTTTGGTTTTGAAATTGCTAGAATGAGAATTAGATTAGAATATGAAGATGTTAGAAAATATCTGACTTAAGAATGAATTTGCAAAACAGGAACGTTTTAGTACTTTAGAAAAGTAAACAAGTATTTTTGTTTGCATTAAGCAAAGAAACAACTTTAAACTTTGTACGAATTATAAAGATGAAATAAATGACGGAACCTCTAATTAATTGGCTTTGAACGCGACAAAACCCTTATCCGGGATAATTGCCCTTAACCAAATTAAAACTCTACCGAGATAATAATTTGCCTAAGTGTTCAACAAAGTTTCCTTGTAAAGATTTGAATTAAATACGTTTTAATGAAAACACCAGCATCAATCCACTTCGGCTCATTTACCAAAGTGCTGCATAAGAATCTATCGAATAGAACGGACTTTATTAGATGAAATATAAATTGATACAAGTTTACAGAGAACATGGAGCATTGAATTCTTCGACGGCGTGCAAGTGAATGGGTTGTCAATCCTTTCCTTGGGTTTCGTTCGAGTTTGTCAGGCTCAGGGGCGAATCCTCTACTCAATCTTCTCACCGAATCTTCGTAATAGAGACTGGGTCGGTCCACTACCAAAATGAAAACTAAACTGGAACAATGTCTAAACGCTACTGAATTTGTTATTATTTTGTAAACAATGTGTGTACATCATATTGCTTTGAACAGAATCTAAATCTAACTTCTGAATCACTTGATTCGGAACTTCTGCATAAATTCTACACTAATCTCTTTCTTCTACACATATAACATTATATCCTTATTATATCATTATTATCTTCAACTCTCCATCAACTCTTTATTTATAGATGTTGAAGAGTCTTGATCGAAGTGTCGTGTCCATTGTGAAGAGACGTATCCATTATGAAAGGACGTATCCGTTGTGAAAAGACGTCTTTATCCACGCGAACGAACGCGTTTCGTCGAAAATGAAAGTGTGTAACATGCTTCTAAAATCTCCTGCTCGTACCGAGATTTATCAAATTCACTACCGAGAATGGGGGAGCATCAAATGCACTTCAGACGAAGGGGAAAAGTGACTGACAACGCGTGTCGCGGCCGTGAAAAGGGAAAACCGCGGTCGCGGCACAGAGCATTTTTCGTTTTTCAGCCCTCGTTCGTGTCCTCGACTTGGCGTTATTAATTTTCGTCGTCTTCGACTCCTTTTGTAGGGTTTTTCTTCTATTTTCGAGCTCTTTTTACTCCTATTTGGATTTTACCAAATATTTATGTACCTTGCATGAAAGAAACATATTCGAAAGTAAAAGCTTTCTAAATAGGTATAAATAGCATAAATTCGTAGCAATATTGATGTAATTATTGATGATATTATAGGTGTATTTTGGGCTTAACAGCCTCTAACAGAAATCGATACGAGATCAAAGAGAGAGTAAGAAAGATTGAAATTAGTCGAGACGGTTTCGGAACGGTTCCTCTTGTCTCCTTATTGTGTTGGGTGAAATATGTAGGCTAGAGAGTCTATTTATAGACTTCTCAAAACCCTAATCCTAGTTGTGTTAGGTAATTAATTAATTAGAATCTTATTCGGAATAGGATTACTAATTAGATAATTAAATAAACACTTTACTATTATCTAAATAATAACTAATTATATCTAGATAATTATTATTAATTAAATTAATAATTAATTAATGTTAGGGATAATTAATTAGAGTTTCAATCACATAAAGAATTCTAATTAATATTATCAGCTAATACTTTAATTGAATTCATAACCATAATCAAATTATAATTATTAATCAAATTAATTTATCCCTAATTAATCTACAAATTTCGGCCTATATATATAGTGTCTCACTAATTACATTTTCGTCCTCCGATTCCAAGTCCCATATGCGACCCATTAGGTTCTTTATTGCCACTAGCCGTATATATCCTTTGAAATTATTCATCACGATTAATTCCAACATATATCTAACGGAATATCGTCACGAGCTGAACCTATGATATTCCCCCAGAGCAATTAAGAAGTCAAGTTGATAACTGACGTTAACCTTGTTGAAACACCTTTCCACAGGATTTTGATTTGACAAAATTAATTAATTGAAATTAAATATTCTACAACACACTAAGTTTAAATGCTTTGATTTATTGTTACTAATGTGTTTGTTCAATGTTGAGTTTATAATTTATTATAAGACATAAAGATCATAAGGCTCAAGCCCTATATGGAAGTCAAGGCCCAAGTCAAACAAGCCCAAGATCACTCAGCCCGCGTATTTCAAAACGCTGCCGTTGAAGTGATGAAACGCATGCTGAGCAAAGAAGGATCCAGAAGATCCACGTAGACAACTTCGGCTAGAAGCTGCTGAGCTGTCTCGACAAAACGTACAAGACAGCCGCTGACCACAAGACAGCTTCCAGACAAAGTATTTCCTCTTTTAGTAAAGATCAGAAGATGCAGCAAGCTGTATGGTTGACGTTACCTAAAATGGAGGAACATACTGTCACACTGACCGAAGAACAGAAGATGCTGGAATCTGATTGGCCAAGAGAACTGCTGACAGACTGAGTGAAAACGACCTGTAGCCGTTTCCCTCCAACGGTTATTTCGAAATTCGAAATAACCAGAAGCTCTCACAGCTCTCTATAAATAGAGCATTCAGAATCCACATTCAATAGAGAACTTTGAGCAAAAGTCGTTACGCTGACCAAACGTGTATAAAAGTTCTCCATCAAAAGCAAAGCAAATTCTTACACTACAAGCTTATTCATTTGTGTAAAAGTCTAGAGTGATTGATCCTCAATCATCTAAGGTGTTCTAGCAATTGTTGTTTAGGACAAATCTTAATCATTTCTAGGAATAGAAAGGAGAAGCTAAGTACTCGGTTTTAGTACTTAGTGAATTAGAATAGAAGTGAGTAGAGGTATAGAGGAAGGTACTCTTGTTATACTCAGCTTCTGACTTGTAAAGGGTTTTCGAGTCTCTACCTTTAAAGAGCTCAGTAGTGAATTGGAAATCTCGGAACGTGTTCCGGGGACAGGACGTAGGCTTAGAAGAAGCCGAACCTGGATAACTCCGCTGAGTGAAGTATTTCTAACCCTTAACTCCTTAATATATTGCTTGCTTAAAACAACTAAAACTGACCAAGTAAAAGAGGTCAAGCTGAGTTGTGCGCTACCAACGAGTTAGTTCAGGAATAGACTCTAACTGCTATTTCCTGACCTAAGCAACGAAGCTGACCTAGTCACTAGTTAACTAAGCCAGTGTCTTGCTGATTGCTAAGTGCCGCTGTTATATAATCTTTTCTCAAAGGAAAGAAATCTGCCCTAATCATTTAAAAAAAGTAAAATAGTTCCTAACCCCCCCCCTTGGAACTATATTTGCAACCTTACAAGGGACCAACAAGTGGTATCGGAGCTTAAAAGCTCATTACTAAAGGTCTAACAACCTTGAGTTGATCCATACCATGGGTGAAAACAGCACTCGGTTTCTCCCTGGAAACCAGACAACTCAGATATTACCTGAGGGGCTGTCCATTACTAGGCCTCCCATATTCTTCGGGTCAAACTATACCTTTTGGAAGAATAGGATGAAGAACTTCATTCAAGCTACAAACATGAGTGCCTGGCTATCTATAGTCCAAGGCCCGTTTGTACCTGTGAAAGTTGTTGCTGGCCAGTCAGTTGTTAAAGCTGAGATTGAATGGACAGAGGATGATCTCAAGAAGCTTCAAAACCATGCTTCGGCTATCAATATGCTTCACTGTGCGCTCGATGCTACAGAATATAACAAAATCTCAAGTTGTGAGTCAGCACAAGAGATCTGGAAGAAGCTGGAAGTCACCTACGAGGGAACAAACAAAGTAAAAGAATCCAAGGTGAATCAGCAGATGAGACTGTACGAGCTTTTCGAGATGAACAATGATGAGGGCATTTCAGACATGAACGCAAGGTTCACCAACATCATTAATGAGCTCAAGAGACTTGGGAAAATCTTCACTGAGGAAGAACAAGTCAAAAAGATACTCAGGAGTCTTCCAAAAGACTGGCAAGCAAAGAAGGCAGCAGTTGAGGAAGCTCAGGATTTAACCACCTACAAATATGACGAACTCATCGGTTCATTGCTGACCCATGAGATATCCATGAAAAACTTTGAGGTGAAAGAAAAATCTGATGACAAGAAGCAGAAGTCACTTGTCATGAAGGCTGACTCCACTGACGGGAGTTCAACTGATGATGAGGAGATGGCCATGTTCACAAGAAAGATGAAGAGGCTGTTCAGGAAGAACGATAAATATTCTAAAAAGCCTTACAAAAGGTTTGATAAGTATAAGGCTGACTCAAACGACAGCAAATACAGAAAGGACAGCTCAAAGCCCATTACATGCTTTGAGTGCCATCAAGCTGGCCATATTAAGTCGAACTGCCCCACGCTGAGGAAAGACAAGAAGAGTGGGAAGAAGGCAATGGTGGCTACTTGGAGTGACAGTGATGAATCTTCATCAACAGAAACTGAGGCCACCGAGTCAGCAAAGATATGCTTTATGGCTGACGAACTTGCTGAGCCATGCGTCTCTGAGCATGCTGACCCATCCATCGCATCAGATGATGAAGAGCAATCAAATGAGGTAATTTCTCTTCCCCAACTCAGAAACGATATGGTTAATGCCCTGAGTGATCTCTATACACTTGTTAAGAAGTGTAATAAAAAGGTTAGAGCACTCAGCAGGCGCTGTGACGAAGTGGAAGAGGTCAAACTGAGTGACCTCAGATACCTTCTTCAGGACAATTCGACTCTGCATGATAACATGAAGATCATGCATGAGTATGTGTCTGAAGTCCAGTCAGTTTCAAAGAAACTGAGGAAGGATGTCACAACCATCCAGAACCAACTAAAGGTTCCTAAGAAAAATAACATCCCTCTGAGAACTCAGTACCAGGGTACTCAGCAGAGATGGAATCCCTAGCGAAAAGTCCAGTGTGACTTTTGTGGGAAGTTAGGACACACTACTAAAGTGTGCTGGAACGCTCAGCACTGGGGTGCTGACAAGTCAGTAAAAAATCCTAAACAAAAGGTCAGTTGTGACTTCTGTGGAAAGAATGGCCATACTGTCCATATATGTCGCCATAAAATAAAATATGATGCTATACCTGTTGCACCTAACAAGTCAGGACCCAAAAAGAATTGGGTACCTAAAGGAAACTGATCACAATGCAGGTAAGCCTGAGATGTGCCGAGAAGTAAAAAATGTGGTATATTGACAGCGCATGCTCAAGGCATATGACGGGTGATGAAACTCAATTCATCACGTTTGAACGTAAACGAGGAGGAAGCGTAAGTTTTGGAGACAATAGAAAGGGTAAGATAGTAGGATCAGGTACCGTTGGAGGTAATCCCACTATTGAATCTGTCTCCCTAGTCAGCGGACTCAAATATAACTTACTCAGCGTAGCTCAACTATGTGATAATGGGAGAAAAGTTATATTTGATGATACTGGATGTAAAATACATGAGGGAAAAACAAATGAGTTAATCTTAACTGCCCCTCGGATAGACAATGTCTTCATGCTGAACCTAGAAAAGAAGTTTTCAAAAACTGTATGCTTAGTCACAAAGGAAGAAAATTCCTGGCTATGGCACAGGAGACTTGGTCATGTAAGCATGGACCTCCTGGCCAAATTAGCAAGAAAGAAATTAGTTGAGGGACTGCCTGAACTTAAATTTCAAAAAGATCAACTATGCCATGCTTGCCAAGCTGGAAAACAAACCAAACAATCTTTTCATAGAAAAAACATTGTCTCAACTAAACGTCCGTTAGAGTTACTACACTTGGATCTCTTTGGTCCAGTCCAGCCGCTGAGTCTGGGTGGAAGAAGATTTTCCTTGGTCATTGTAGATGACTTCTCTCGGTATACGTGGGTTATCTTGCTGACCAGCAAGGATGAGACCTTTGAGACATTTTCAAACTTGGTTAGAAAAATTGAAAATGAGAAAGACCTAAAATTAGCTCATATCCGTAGTGATAACGGTGGAGAATTCAAAAACCAAAAGTTTGTTGAATTCTGTGAAGCCAGCGGCATTGACCACAACTTCTCTGCTCCTAGAACGCCTCAGCAAAATGGGGTTGTTGAAAGGAAGAACAGAACTCTGGTTGAGATTGCCAGGACAATGCTGGATGAGCATAGGCTTCCAAAGTATTTTTGGGGAGAAGCTGTTAACACAGCATGCTATATTTTGAATAGGGCTCTAGTTAGACCTATACTTAAGAAAACCCCCTATGAACTTTGGAAAGGACGAAAGCCCAACATTGGATACTTTCGTGCCTTTGGCTGTAGATGTTTTATTTTAAATACTAAAGATAGCTTAGCCAAATTTGATTCAAAAGCTGATGAGGCTATCTTTCTAGGCTACTCAACAAACAGCAAAGCATACAGAGTTTTTAATAAAAGAACTCAAGTATTAGAAGAATCTATACATATGCAATTCGATGAAACTGACCCTGCAGGAAGATACCAGCCGCTGATAGAAGATGAACCAAACTCAGCACCTGCTGATCAAGAACCAGCTACCGAGTCCTTCACAAAACGGCTGACCAATAGTAAGAGTGAACCTAAAATTACTTTCACTAACCCATCTACTTCTGCAGAGAATGTTGAAACACAAATAGAACAAGACACGAATCTACCCAAGGAGATAAGAGTCCCAAGAGGGCATTCAGAAAATGCAATTCTTGACTCAGCTGGAAATACACTGATGACAAGGAATCAACTAAGGAAGTATCTCGGCAATGTAGCTTTCGTCTCAGTTCAGGAGCCGAAGAACTTTGCCGAAGCTGAGCATGACGAATTCTGGATGAATGCCATGCAAGAGGAACTCAACCAATTCAGGAGGAATAATGTATGGGAGCTAGTGCCACATCCAAGGAGCCAAAAGACCATTGGAACGAGATGGGTCTTCAAGAACAAGCTAGATGAACAAGGAAACGTAGTCAGAAACAAGGCAAGACTTGTAGCTCAGGGCTACAGTCAGCAAGAAGGTATTGACTACGGTGAGACCTTTGCCCCAGTGGCAAGGCTAGAAGCAATTAGGATTTTATGTGCATATGCATCTTATATGAATTTTAAACTGTTTCAAATGGATGTTAAAAGTGCATTTCTTAATGGAGTAATAAACGAGGAGGTCTATGTCAATCAGCCTCCAGGGTTTGAGGATTCTAAGTTCCCAAACCACGTTTACAAACTCAAAAAGGCTCTATATGGTCTCAAGCAAGCGCCACGTGCTTGGTATGAGAGGCTGACCAACTTCTTACTGACTAGAAATTATGTCAGAGGTCAAGCTGATACAACCTTATTCATTAAGAGAAAGGGTAAAGATACCCTGCTGGCACAAATATATGTAGATGACATCATATTTGGTGCTACTAATGAATCTATGTGCAAGGAATTTAGCAAGCAAATGCAGACTGAATTCGAAATGTCAATGATGGGAGAACTCAACTTCTTCCTTGGACTTCAAATTAAACAAGGAAAGAATGGCATATTCATCAGTCAAGCTAAATATGCCAAGGAGATATTGAAGAAATATGAACTAGAACATTGTAAGCCAATATCCACTCCTATGGGCACTGACACTGTCCTCTGTGCTGATGAGAATGGTAAGTCAGTAGACAGCAAGTTGTACCGAGGTATGATTGGCTCTTTACTTTACTTAACAACAAGTAGGCCGGACATTCAGTTCTCAGTATGTTATTGTGCTAGATATCAGGCTAACCCTAAGGAATCCCATTACATAGCTGTAAAAAGGATCCTTAGATATTTGCAAAGCTCAGTAAATGCAGGTTTGTGGTATCCAAATACTCATGACTTTACACTCATTGGATACACTGACGCTAACTATGGACGAGACAAGCTCGAAAGAAAAAGCACCTCTGGAGGATGCCATTTCCTAGGAAGCTGTCTTGTATCTTGGTTCAGCAAGAAGTAGGCGTCAGTAGCCCTGTCCACAACTGAAGCTGAGTACATTGCTGCTGGAAGCTGTGTTGCTTAAGTCCTATGGATTAAGCAACAGCTTGAAGATTATGGTGTTCAAACAAAGACAATTGAAGTCAAATGCGACAACAAAAGTGCAATTGACCTCTCAAAGAACCCAATTCAGCACAGCAGGATGAAGCATGTCAGCATAAGACATCACTTCATCAGAGATCATGTACTCAAGAAAGAAATTAAGCTGACTTATGTGCCAACAGATGAGCAGCTTGCTGATATCTTTACAAAGCCTCTAGCACGAGAGCAATTCAGCATACTGAGAGAAGCCATTGGTATGTTTAATCCACTGTCTTAAAATTCCTAAGTAAAAATGTGATATGATGCATGCTGAATGAGTGATACCATGCTGAGTGCCTAAAGATTTTCATTCAAAATCACATGCCCAGAAATAAATGCACACTGAGTGAGTTATCTCATGCCGAGTAACTAATCTCTATAACTATCCGTTGAACAAAACTGACTACTCAGAAAATGAAACGTTTATAACAACACACGCTGAGTAAAAGTAATTATTAGCATTTAATGCCACCACACGCGTAATGACACCTGTACTGCTCATGCGCCGAATACGTCTTAAAGTGTCATAAATGTCAGGGTTTCTGCCGATTGGACAACCCAAGGGCAAAATCGACCTAAATTCAAATGGAAACCTAAGTTAAAAAATCTATAAATAGTGGGTATTTCCCCACTACCTTCTCTCTACGCGTACTGAACTTTAGAAAGCTTCAGAATTTTCCTTAAGCACTTAAGAACTTAAGAACTTCAAAAATGTCCTATAGCAAAAGTACCTTCTCTCCAACCCTCAAAACCACTAATCAGGCTGGTCCTTCAACTAGCATGATAAGAAGGATGATTAAGGTACACTCTTGGACCAAGAATCAAGAAGTACTAAGGAGCCGATACTTTCCTTCTGGTTTCGTCTCTTCTGCGAAACCATTCTGTGAATGGATCGAAAAGAACAAATGGAAAGGTCTCTTCTCTCTTTCCGGACAAACCTATCCCACGATAGTGAGAGAATTCTACTCCAACCTGCACGTTGATGCAGATGACTCTGACTACTTAGAGACCACAGTTAAAGGTCAAAAGATAGTGATAACTCCTGATTATCTAGCAACACTGCTAGATATACCAAACACAGGGATCCAGTTCAGGACAACAAAGGAGCCAATACCAAAAGCCATTGCAGAAAAGATGAAGGGGTTCTGTAAACCCAGAGACCACAAAGGAGAAGTACCCAGCACCTGCATGGGCAAAAATCAGAAGATGGTCCACTTCATATTGACCAACTTCATCTTTCCTAAACTCAGCTCACCCTCATCCGCCTCCAACTTTGAACAATGTTTCATCTGGCATATGCTGACCAGCACTCCATTCAATCTTCCTGTCTTTTTGGTCGGAGCTTTTCAACGAAGTGGAAGGAAGCTCCGTTTGGGTTATCTCATCACAAAGATAATACAGGACAAGAATATAGAGACTATAGGTGAAATAAGTTCATCAGGAAATGTTATCACTGCAGGTCTGTTGAATGGACTATCACATAGTCAACCCTTGAAAGGATATGACAGAAATGGAAACACCGAGAAGGAGAAGAAAAAGGGAACCTGCTCGAAGGATATTCGTACTGTCCCAAGAAAAGTAAGGCTAATGCAAAGAAACAAGAAGAAAGCTGATCAGGAAATAGCTGAGTCAGCTCAGAAGAAAATGAGAACAGCAGGAGATATGGATAAGGAAGAAGAAACTGTTCTTGAGCCTAACATCACTCAAGAGGATTCTCCATAAAAACAAGCCTCTGTTACTCAAAATGAGAAACAAGCCAAAAACCCTGCTAGTCCAAAAGAAGCTCAAATTCCACCTCCAACTCAATACCAGAGCAACTCAGCACCTGAAGTCAACACACCCCGTAGTTCTGTTGCTACTCAAGGCACTCAGTGCGAGCCCACTCCTACCCAATTTGCACACCTAGGTGCTACTGAATCACGACGGCGTGTTATTGCCTCAGCTCACACTCTGCTTAAAGAAGAAGTTCATCCTCCACCAAACCATAACCAGTCCACTCAAGATCAGTCCTCTCATCCATTTGTAACTCACCAAATTCTGCGTGAAATCCATGACCTGATCAACCACTTCTCTTCGGTTCAGGCGCAACAACCAACCCAAACTCAAATGACCAAAATGACCGAACTCATGTTGACTATGGTCAATCACATGAATTCTTTGGAGGGTCAAATTCGTCTGCTGCAAGAACTCACCAAGTCCACTGCCCCTACCGGGAATTTGCCTACTGTTGATGCTGGCAAAATGGGGGAGAAAAGTGGCAATTCAGGAGAAGGAACTCAAAGTTAGAAGTTAGGGAAGAATTTAGAAGTTAGGAATTCCCTATGTATGTCTTTTTATTTTTATTTTTATTCAAGCAATTCAATATGCCTAACTTCTTTTGTTATTCATCCTTTCAAATGCTAAGTATTATCTGAATGCATGATGCCTAGAAATTAATGTTTGAACCTGTCTAAACTAAACCATTGAACAAATAAATTACTCAGCGCTCTGTCACTATACATTACTTCCGCTGAATACTGAGTAAAATAGAATATGTCCCATAAGCTGATCTATACCTGAAAACTGATCTTAGACTTATTCAATTAAACCTTAGAATGTTTAGAATAAAACTAAGTCAGTAGCTCAGCCCTGACGGGGGAGTTCACTTAATCAAAAAGGTCAACTATCATAGGGGAGCTCAACGCTGAGTTCCTTGCTGATTAGTTTTGCCAACATCAAAATGGGGGAGTTTATTGAAACACCTTTCCACAGGATTTTGATTTGACAAAATTAATGAAGTGAAATTAAATATTCTACAACACACTAAGTTTAAATGCTTTGATTTATTGTTACTAATGTGTTTGTTCAATGTTGAGTTTATAATTTATTATAAGACATAAAGATCATAAGGCTCAAGCCCTATATGGAAGTCAAGGCCCAAGTCAAACAAGCCCAAGATCACTCAGCCCGCGTATTTCAAAACGCTGCCGTTGAAGTGATGAAACGCATGCTGAGCAAAGAAGGATCCAGAAGATCCATGTAGATAACTTCGGCTAGAAGCTGCTGAGCTGTCTCGACAAAACGTACAAGACAGCCGCTGACCACAAGACAGCTTCCAGATAAAGTATTTCCTCTTTTAGTAAAGATCAGAAGATGCAGCAAGCTGTCTGGTTGACGTTACCTAAAATGGAGGAACATACTATCACACTGACCGAAGAACAGAAGATGCTGGAATCTGATTGGCCAAGAGAACTGCTGACAGACTGAGTGAAAACGACCTGTAGCCGTTTCCCTCCAACGGTTATTTCGAAATTCGAAATAACCAGAAGCTCTCACAGCTCTCTATAAATAGAGCATTCAGAATCCACATTCAATAGAGAACTTTGAGCAAAAGCCGTTACGCTGACCAAACGTGTATAAAAGTTCTCTATCAAAAGCAAAGCAAATTCTTACACTACAAGCTTATTCATTTGTGTAAAAGTCTAGAGTGATTGATCCTCAATCATCTAAGGTGTTCTAGCAATTGTTGTTTAGGACAAATCTTAATCATTTCTAGGAATAGAAAGGAGAAGCTAAGTACTCGGTTTTAGTACTTAGTGAATTAGAATAGAAGTGAGTAGAGGTATAGAGGAAGGTACTCTTGTTATACTCAGCTTCTGACTTGTAAAGGGTTTTCGAGTCTCTACCTTTAAAGAGCTCAGTAGTGAATTGGAAATCTCGGAACGTGTTCCGGGGACAGGACGTAGGCTTAGAAGAAGCCGAACCTGGATAACTCCGCTGAGTGAAGTATTTCTAACCCTTAACTCCTTAATATATTGCTTGCTTAAAACAACTAAAACTGACCAAGTAAAAGAGGTCAAGCTGAGTTGTGCGCTACCAACGAGTTAGTTCAGGAATAGACTCTAAGTGCTATTTCCTGACCTAAGCAACGAAGCTGACCTAGTCACTAGTTGACTAAGCCAGTGTCTTGCTGATTGCTAAGTGCCGCTGTTATATAATCTTTTCTCAAAGGAAAGAAATCTGCCCTAATCATTTAAAAAAAGTAAAATAGTTCCTAACCCCCCCTTGGAACTATATTTGCAACCTTACAAGGGACCAACAAACCTTTCTGTATTAGGTACAGTATAATACGATCCTTCATCAACTATATCCTGTCGGTCAATTCCTTATAACCATGGAACGTGTCAAGGTTACATATAATGAAGAGTCCGGTTTTAGTTGTACAGGTTGAATTTACTCTGAAAGATAAGTGAAATGTTCATTTCTACTCTTAACTCTATCACCTTGCAAGGATTTCAGTCAATTCACCACAAGCGGCCATTTGGATATATCTCCCACTTATCGGGAGTGACGAATGCTCAATCTAACATTAACTATTCTGCAATTACTTTGTGTGATACCCAACCCTGCTCTCACACACCCCAGGCTCTCACCTGTTGGATCGTGCTCGCACAGAATCAAAGTATCAGACTCCATAATCCATAATCACTAATTAACGAATGTTTGAGTCTGAGGATTAGTTATACCTACTAATACCAATGAGATGAACAGTTGACACATTAGATAAATCAATCCATTCTGTTATCTCAAGTCGGGTCCCAATCCTAATGAACTCCTTCACCGGATCCATGTAACTGTCTAGATATCTGAATATCTAAAGCTTGTGAGATCAGCTTTCTGTCTCGACAGAAAACATTGTTACATGCAAGTCTCAACAGTAATATGCCAACCCATATAACATGTTACTTGACTTGGGTTTACTTCAAGTCTATTGGTCTATTATAAAGTACAGTCTCACTTCATGCTTGTATGAACACTTTATAACTACTTAAATAAACTTAGGGTTACTTTCGTTATAAAAGATTTGTGCCTTTATATATAGTTACACTTTAATGCTATATATCTGATTAAACAAATGACTAAATAAACAATTTATTCATTAATATTTATATCCTAAAACAATTGTCTTTAGGACACTAAACTCCAACAGATAAATCTAACCATCCTGTTATCTCAAGTCGGGTCCCCAATCCTAATGAACTCCCTTTCATTGGATCCATGTAACTGTCCAGATATCTGCATATCTGAAGCTTGTGAGATCAGCTCTCTGTCTCGACAGAAGGTATTGTTACATGCAAGTCTCAACAGTGATATGTCAATCCTATTTCTAAACATATTACTTGACTTGGGGTGGTTTTAAGTTTATTAGTTTATTATAAAGTTTCGTCTCACTTCATACTTCTATGAACACTTTATAATCACTTTAAACAAACTTAGGGATTTCCTTTTATTAGACTTATTTAGTTCTTAAAAGAGGTTGCCTTTATATAGTTTATGAAACCATATCTACTTAAATCAAATGATGTAAAGAACACTTCATTTACATTTAAGTTTATATCCTAGAACAATTGTCTATAGGACACTAAACCCCAACAGTGACACGTCGTGTCAGCAGGTGACATGCCGTGTCACCTTTGAGCAAAGTGTCTGCTTAAAATAATTTGGTTGACACACCGTGTCACCTTTTTGACAAGCCATGTCACCTTTATTTCAGCACCAAGCTGATTTCGTCCTTGATTGGTTTAATTCCGAATTGGTCCCTGCTTTTTGCTATTTTACTCCATAATTTAATGACCCACATGTGCCTTATCCTCTATCTTTACCATCTTACCCTTAAGATTATTATATACATTTAGTTAGAGGTGTTCACCCTTTTATGTGATTCATCAATTAGGTTTGAGATGCTATAAATGTATCTCCTTCTTTTTATAATGGTAACTTTCCATTAATATAATTTTCATTATCTTCTTCATGAAGATTTTGTTTGTATTGATTGAGTCAAGGTTTGAGATTTGACTCCATTGTTTTGTTCTTTATGAAACTCCGCATACATTCTATTATTTTTGTGTAAATCCTATTAATCTTAGGATTCCACGATCACCGCACCAATTGATAACTTGTGAAAAAATCCTTGATCGGAGCCATTCCATGTGAGGCGCCGTTGGGATCAGTCGGGGACACTCTGATGCCTAAGTCAGTAATATTCTTGAGAGAACAATCTATAATCACAGAGCAGGGTTAGAATATTGTGTGTGTACCTTTGATCCCAGGAAGCTTGTGTATTTATATGCAATTCTGTAACAATCGCGTTAATCCCTTTCATTGTCCTTGAATGTGGGTTTTGATGTTAATTTAGTTATACTTGAGGGTTTCAGTATTAATTGAGTTCTTAGTATCATCAATGTTGGGGGGTTCTCCTTGATAATGGTTCAGAGACCCCTGCATTAATCCTCCATTAATTATCATTAATTCCATATTAATCATGCATAAATCCCACTTTTATAGGAAATAATGGGTTGTCATTATTTCTATTAATTTTTCCTTTATTCCTCATTCTAGAATAATTTGGGTTGTTATCAAGGTTCACTATTATTGTTATTATTATTATAAAAAACTGAATTCAATTAATTCATAACAGAAATGATAAGTGAGGAACATGTTACCATATTAACCAGGTTTTGTTTTATACCATTTATGGAATGTCTATTCATACACAGCAGTGGCTACCAACAATAAGGTAAAAATTTTGTCTCTTTGCCCATTTTTGCAGCTGTACATTTAGCAGGAAGTTACTCTCTCAGTTCAACATAATTATATAAACACCTTAGTATACTCTGTAACCTCAATTATCTTTGGCATAATTCTTTTTTGAATTTCTGGGTAGCATAATTCTTCTTTAAGTTTCTGGGTAGCATAACTCTTCTGTAAGTTCAATGGCTTCAATTACGTCAGAGGAGCTTCATGCCTTTCACGCAATGGATAGAGAGGTCTTCTCTCGAATGGTGTTTCTTTTGATTCGAGATCCAGCAGCGTCGCTACTAGTCATCGCCCTATGGCTATGGCTCGAAGCAAATGGCTATAAAAACATTGTTATGAAGCTCATCAGCCTCTCAAATGTTTTGCTCAATGCCATTGCAGACGAAGCTGTTTTATGTCTAAAATGTCTTGATGCAAACACAGTACCTTTATAAATGTCAACAGAAATCCCTCTCACCACTATGATAGTGGAGAACGAAATTTCTTTAGAAATGTTACGCCTTAACAAGTTTTCGGCGATCACTAGAGTCAAGAATTTATTTAACTCTATGTGTTCTAGTATTTTCACTGACATATTGATGAGGACATGTCCAACATGGGACCAAAGGACATCACCAATTTCCCCGAGGCTAGCGACACGGCCCAAGGAAACGCGAAGACTGCTCAAAATCCAGGTGAGACGCCGTGTTAGTAGGTGACACGTCGTGTCAGCAGGTGACATGCCGTGTCACCTTTGAGCAAAGTCTCTGCTTAAAATAATTTGGTTGACACACCGTGTCACCTTTTTGACAAGCCATGTCACCTTTATTTCATCACCAAGCTTATTTCGTCCTTGATTGATTTAATTGCAAATTGGTCCCTGCTTTTTGCTATTTTACTCCATACCCACATGTGCCTAATCCTCTATCTTTACCATCTTACCCTTAAGTTTATTATATACATTTAGTTAGAGGTGTTTACCCTTTATGTAATTCATCAATTAGGTTTGAGATGCTATAAATGCATCTCCTTCTTTTTATAATGCTAACTTTCCATTAATATAATTTTCATTATCTTCTTCATGAAGATTTTGTTTGTATTGATTGAGTCAAGGTTTGAGATTTGACTCCATTATTTTGTTCTTTGTGAAACCCTGCATTAATCCTCCATTAATTATCATTAATTCCATATTAATCATGCATAAATCCCACTTTTATAGGAAAGAATGGTTTGCCATTATTTCTATTAATTTTCCCTTTATTCCGCATTCTAGAATAATTTGGGTTGTTATCAAGGTTCACTATTATTGTTATTATTATTATAAAAAACTGAATTCAATTAATTCATAACAGAAATGATAAGGGAGAAACATGTTACCATATTAACCAGGCTTTTGTTTATAACATTTGTGGAATGTCTACTCATACACAGCAGTGGCTACCAACAATAAGGTAAATTATTTGTCACTTTGCCAATTTTTGCAGCTGTACATTTAGCAGGAAGTTACTTTCTCAGTTCAACATGATTATATAAACACCTTGGTATACTATGTAACCTCAATTATCTTTGGCATAATTCTTCTTTGAATTTTCTGGGTAGCATAATTCTTCTTTAAGTTTCTGGTTAGCATAACTCTTCTGTAAGTTCATTGGCTTCAATTACGTCAGAGGAGCTTCACGCCTTTCATGCAATGGATAGAGAGGTCTTCTCTCCAATGGTGTTTCTTTTGATTCGAGATCCAGCAGAGTCGCTACTAGTCATGGCCATATGGCTATGGCTCGAAGCAAATGGCTATAAAAACATTGTTATGAAGCTCATCGGCCTGTCAAATGTTTTGCTCAATTCCATTGCAGACGAAGCTGTTTTATGTCTGAAATGTCTTGATGCAAACACAGTACCTTTATAAATGTCAGCAGAAATCCCTCTCACCGCTATGATAGTGGAGAACGAAATTTCTTTAGAAATGTTACGCCTTAACAAGTTTTCGGCAATCACTAGAGTCAAGAATTTATTTAACTCTATGTGTTCTAGGATTTTCACTGACATATTGATGAGGACATCTCCAACATCGGACCGAAGGACATCACCAATTTCCCCGAGGCTAGGGACACGGCCCAAGGAAACGCGAAGACTGCTGAAACTGCAGGTGAGACGCCGTGTTAGCAGGTGACACGTCGTGTCAGCAGGTGACATGTCGTGTCACCTTTGAGCAAAGACTCTGCTTAAAATAATTTGGTTGACACACCGTGTCACCTTTTTGACAAGCCATGTCACCTTTATTTCAGCACCAATCTGATTTCGTCCTTGATTGGTTTAATTCCGAATTGGTCCCTACTTTTTGCTATTTTACCCCATAATTTAATGACCCACATGTGCCTTATCCTCTATCTTTACCATCATACCCTTAAGTTTATTATATACATTTAGTTATAGGTGTTTACCCTTTATGTAATTCATCAATTAGGTTTGAGGTGTTATAAATGCATCTCCTTCTTTTCATAATGGTAAGTTTCCATTAATATATTTCTCATTATCTTCTTCATGAAGATTTTGTTTGTATTGATTGAATCAAGGTTTGAGATTTGACTCCATTGTTTTGTTCTTAGTGAAACTCCGCATACATTCTATGTTTTTTGTGAAAATCCTATTAATCTTAGGATTCCACGATCACCGCACCAATTGATAACTTGTGAAAAAATCCTTGATCGGAGCCCTTCCATGTGAGGCGCCGTTGGGATCGGCCGGGGACACTCCGATGCCTAAGTCAGTAATATTCTTGAGAGAATAATCTATAATCACAGAGTAGGGTTAGAATATTGTGTGTGTACCTTTGATCCCAGGAAGCTGGTGTATTTATATGCAATTCTGTAACAATCGCATTAATCCCTTTTATTGTCCTTGAATGTGGGTTTTGATGTTACTTTAGTTATACTTGAGGGTTTCAGTATTAATTGAGTTGTTAGTATCATCAATGTTGGGGGTCCTCCTTGATAATGATTCAGAGACCCCTGCATTAATCCTCCATTAATTATCATTAATTCCATATTATTGATGCATAAATCCCACTTTTATAGGAAATAATGGTTTGCCATTATTTTTATTAATTTTCCCTTTATTCCTTATTCTAGAATAATTTGGTTTGTTATCAAGGTTCACTATTATTGTTATTATTATTATAAAAAACTGAATTCAATTAATTCATAACAGAAATGATAATGGAGAAACATGTTACCATATTAACCAGGCTTTTGTTCATACCATTTATGGAATGTCTACTCATACACAGCAGTGGCTACCAACAATAAGGTAAAAAAATTTGTCACTTTGCCCATTTTTGCAGCTGTACATTTAGCAGGAAGTTACTCTCTCAGTTCAACATGATTATATAAACACCTTAGTATACTCTGTAACCTCAATTATCTTTGGCATAATTCTTCTTTGAATTTCTGGGTAGCATAATTCTTCTTTAAGTTTCTGGTTAGCATAACTCTTCTATAAGTTCAATGGCTTCAATTACGTGAGAGGAGCTTGACGCCTTTCACGCAATGGATAGAGAGGTCTTCTCTCGAATGGTGTTTCTTTTGATTCGAGATCCAGCAGAGTCGCTACTAGTCATGGCCATATGGCTATGGCTCGAAGCAAATGGCTATAAAAATATTGTTATGAAGCTCATCGGCCTCTCAAATGTTTTGCTCAATGCAATTGTAGACGAAGCTGTTTTATGTCTGAAATGTCTTGATGCAAACACAGTACCTTTATAAATGTCAGCAGAAATCCCTCTCACCGCTATGATAGTGGAGAACGAAATTTCTTTAGAAATGTTACGCCTTAAAAAGGTTTCAGCGATCACTAGAGTCAAGAATTTATTTAACTCTATGTGTTCTAGGATTTTCACTGATATATTGATGAGGACATCTCCAACATCGGACCGAAGGACATAACCGATTTCCCCGAGGCTAGCGACACGGCCCAAGGAAACGCGAAGACTGCTGAAAATGCAGGTGAGACGCCGTGTTAGTAGGTGACACGTCGTGTTAGCAGGTGACATGCCGTGTCACCTTTGAGCAAAGTCTCTGCTTAAAATAATTCGGTTGACACACCGTGTCACCTTTTTGACAAGCCATGTCACCTTTATTTCAGCACCAAGCTGATTTCGTCCTTGATTGGTTTAATTCCGAATTGGTCCCTGCTTTTTGCTATTTTACTCCATAATTTAAAGACCCACATGTGCCTTATCCTCTATCTTTACCATCGTACCCTTAAGTTTATTATATACATTTAGTTATAGGTGTTTACCCTTTATGTAATTCATCAATTAGGTTTGAGATGTTATAAATGCATCTCCTTCTTTTTATAATGGTAACTTTCCATTAATATATTTTTCATTATCTTCTTAATGAAGATTTTGTTTGTATTGATTGAGTCAAGGTTTGAGATTTGACTCCATTGTTTTGTTCTTTGTGAAACTCCGCAGACATTCTATGTTTTTTGTGTAAATCCTATTAATCTTAGGATTCCACGATCACCGCACCGATTGATAACTTGTTAAAAAATCCTTGATCGGAGCCCTTCCATGTGAGGTGCCGTTGGGATCGGCCGGGGACACTCCGATGCCTAAGTCAGTAATATTCTTGAGAGGATAATCTATAATCACAGAGTAGGGTTAGAATATTGTGTTTGTACCTTTGATCCCAGGAAGTTGGTGTATTTATATATAATTCTGTAACAATCTCATTAATCCCTTTTATTGTCCTTGAATGTGGGTTTTGATGTTACTTTAGTTATACTTGAGGGTTTCAATATTAATTGAGTTGTTAGTATCATCAATGTTGGGGGTCCTCCTTGATAATGATTCAGAGACCCCTGCATTAATCCTCCATTAATTATCATTAATTCCATATTATTCATGCATAAATCTCACTTTTATAGGTAATAATGGTTTGCCATTAGTTCTATTAATTTTCCCTTTATTCCTCATTCTAGAATAATTTGGGTTGTTATCAAGGTTCACTATTATTGTTATTATTATTATAAAAAACTGAATTCAATTAATTCATAACAGAAATGATAAGGGAGAAATATGTTACCATATTAACCAGGATTTTGTTAATACCATTTATGGAATGTCTACTCATACATAGCAGTGGCTACCAACAATAAGGTAAAAAAATTTGTCACTTTGCCCATTTTTGCAGCTGTACATTTAGCAGGAAGTTACTCTCTCAGTTCACCATGATTATATAAACACCTTAGTATACTCTGTAACCTCAATTATCTCTGGCATAATTCTTCTTTGAATTTCTGGGTAGCATAATTCTTCTTTAAGTTTCTAGTTAGCATAACTCTTCTATAAGTTCAGTGGCTTCAATTACGTCAGAGGAGCTTGACGCCTTTCACGCAATGGATAGAGAGGTCTTCTCTCGAATGGTGTTTCTTTTGATTCGAGATCCAGCAGAGTCGCTACTAGTCGTGGCCATATGGCTATGGCTCGAAGCAAATGGCTATAAAAGCATTATTATGAAGCTCATCGGCCTCTCAAATGTTTTGGTTAATGCAATTGCAGACGAAGCTGTTTTATGTCTGAAATGTCTTGATGCAAACACAGTACCTTTATAACTGTCAGCAGAAATCCCTCTCACCGCTATGATAGTGGAGAACGAAATTTCTTTAGAAATGTTACGCCTTAACAAGTTTTCGGCGATCACTAGAGTCAAGAATTTATTTAACTCTATGTGTTTTAGGATTTTCACTGACATATTGATGAGGACATCTCCAACATCGGACTGAAGGACATCACCAATTTCCCCGAGGCTAGCGACACGGCCCTAGGAAACGTGAAGACTGCTGAAAATGCAGGTGATACGCCGTGTTAGTAGGTGACACGTCGTGTCAGCAGGTGACATGCCGTGTCACCTTTGAGCAAAGTCTCTGCTTAAAATAATTCGGCTGACACACTGTGTCACCTTTTTGACAAGCCATGTCACCTTTATTTCAGCACCAAGCTGATTTCGTCCTTGATTGGTTTAATTCTGAATTGGTCCCTGCTTTTTGCTATTTTACTCCATAATTTAATGACCCACATGTGCCTTATCCTCTATCTTTACCATCGTACCCTTAAGTTTATTATATACATTTAGTTATAGCTGTTTACCCTTTATGTAATTCATCAATTAGGTTTGAGATGTTATAAATGCATCTCCTTCTTTTTATAATGGTAACTTTCCATTAATATATTTTTCATTATCTTCTTCATGAATATTTTGTTTGTATTGATTGAGTCAAGGTTTGAGATTTGACTCCATTGTTATGTTCTTTGTGAAACTCCGCAGACATTCTATGTTTTTTGTGTTAATCCTATTAATCTTAGGATTCCACGATCACCGCACCAATTGATAACTTGTGAAAAAATCCTTGATCGGAGCCCTTCCATGTGAGGCGCCGTTGGGATCGGTCGGGGACACTCCGATGCCTAAGTCAGTAATATGCTTGAGAGAATAATCTATAATCACAGAGTAGGGTTAGAATATTGTGTGTACCTTTGATCCCAGGAAGCTGGTGTATTTATATGCAATTCTGTAACAATCGCATTAATCCCTTTTATTGTCCTTGAATGTGGGTTTTGATGTTACTTTAGTTATACTTGAGGGTTTCAATATTAATTGAGTTGTTAGTATCATCAATGTTGGGGGTCCTCCTTGATAATGATTCAAAGACCCCTGCATTAATCCGCCATTAATTATCATTAATTCCATATTATTCAGGCATAAATCCCACTTTTATAGGAAATAATGGTTTGCCATTATTTCTATTAATTTTCCCTTTATTCCTCATTCTAGAATAATTTGGGTTGTTATCAAGGTTCACTATTATTGTTATTATTATTATTATAAAAAACCGAATTCAATTAATTCATAACAGAAATGATAAGGGAGAAACATGTTACCATATTAACCAGGCTTTTGTTCATACCATTTATGGAATGTCTACTCATACACAACAGTGGCTACCAACAAAAAGGTAAAAAAATATGTCACTTTGCCCATTTTTGCAGCTGTACATTTAGCAGGAAGTTACTCTCTCAGTTCAACATGATTATATAAACACCTTAGTATACTCTGTAACCTCAATTATCTTTGGCATAATTCTTCTTTGAATTTCTGGGTAGCATAATTCTTCTTTAAGTTACTGGTTAGCATAACTCTTCTATAAGTTCAATGGCTTCAATTACGTCAGAGGAGCTTGACGCCTTTCACGCAATGGATAGAGAGGTCTTCTCTCGAATGGTGTTTCTTTTGATTCGAGATCCAGTAGAGTCGCTACTAGTCATGGCCATATGGCTATGGCTCGAAGCAAATGGCTATAAAAACTTTGTTATGAAGCTCATCGGCCTCTCAAATGTTTTGCTCAATGCATTTGCAGACGAAGCTGTTTTATGTCTGAAATGTCTTGATGCAAACACAGTAACTTTATAAATGTCAGCAGAAATCCCTCTCACCGCTATGATACTGCAGAACGAAATTTCTTTAGAAATGTTACGGCTTAACAAGTTTTCGGCGATCACTAGTGTCAAGAATTTATTTAACTCTATGTGTTCTAGGATTTTCACTGACATATTGATAAGGATATCTCCAACATTGGACCGAAGGACATCACCAATTTCCCCGAGGCTAGCGACACGGCCCAAGGAAACGCGAAGACTGCTGAAAATGCAGGTGAGACACCGTGTTAGTAGGTGACACGTCGTGTTAGCAGGTGACATGCCGTGTCACCTTTGAGCAAAGTCTCTGCTTAAAATAATTCGGTTGACACACAGTGTCACCTTTTTGACAAGCCATGTCACCTTTATTTCAGCACCAAGCTGATTTCGTCCTTGATTGGTTTAATTCCGAATTGGTCCCTGATTTTTGCTATTTTACTCCATAATTTAATGACCCACATGTGCCTTATCCTCTATCTTTACCATCGTACCCTTAAGTTTATTATATACATTTAGTTATAGGTGTTTACCCTTTATGTAATTCATCAATTAGGTTTGAGATGTTATAAATGCATCTCCTTCTTTTTATAATGGTAACTTTCCATTAATATATTTTTCATTATCTTCTTCATGAAGATTTTGTTTGTATTGATTGAGTCAAGGTTTGAGATTTGACTCCATTGTTTTGTTCTTTGTGAAACTCCGCAGACATTCTATGTTTTTTGTGTAAATCCTATTAATCTTAGGATTCCACGATCACCGCACCAATTGATAACTTGTGAAAAAATCCTTGATCGGAGCCCTTCCATGTGAGGCGCCGTTGGGATCGGCCGGGGACACTCCGATGCCTAAGTCAGTAATATGCTTGAGAGAATAATCTATAATCACAGAGTAGGGTTAGAATATTGTGTGTGTACCTTTGATCCCAGGAAGCTGGTGTATTTATATGCAATTCTGTAACAATCGCATTAATCCCTTTTATTGTCCTTGAATGTGGGTTTTGATGTTACTTTAGTTATACTTGAGGGTTTCAATATTAATTGAGATGTTAGTATCATCAATGTTGGGGGTCCTCCTTGATAATGATTCAGAGACCCCTGAATTAATCCTCCATTAATTATCATTAATTCCATATTATTAATGCATAAATCCCACTTTTATAGGAAATAATGGTTTGCCATTATTTCTATTAATTTTCCCTTTATTCCTTATTCTAGAATAATTTGGGTTGTTATCAAGGTTCACTATTATTGTTATTATTATTATAAAAAACTGAATTCAATTAATTCATAACAGAAATGATAAGGGAGAAACATGTTACCATATTAACCAGGCTTTTGTTCATACCATTTATGGAATGTCTACTCATACACAGCAGTGGCTACCAACAATAAGGTAAAAAAATTTGTCACTTTGCCCATTTTTGCAGCTGTACATTTAGCAGGAAGTTACTCTCTCAGTTCAACATGATTATATAAACACCTTAGTATACTCTGTAACCTCAATTATCTTTGGCATAATTCTTCTTTGAATTTCGGAGTGGCATAATTCTTCTTTAAGTTACTGGTTAGCATAACTCTTCTATAAGTTCAATGGCTTCAATTACGTCAGAGGAGCTTCACGCCTTTCACGCAATGGATAGAGAGGTCTTCTCTCGAATGGTGTTTCTTTTGATTCGAGATCCAGCAGAGTCGCTACTAGTCATGGCCATATGGCTATGGCTCGAAGCAAATGGCTATAAAAACATTGTTATGAAGCTCATCGGCCTCTCAAATGTTTTGCTCAATGCAATTGCAGACGAAGCTGTTTTATGTTTGAAATGTCTTGATGCAAACACAATACCTTTATAAATGTCAGCAGAAATCCCTCTCACCGCTATGATAGTGGAGAACGAAATTTCTTTAGAAATGTTACGCCTTAAAAAGTTTTCGGCGATCACTAGAGTCAAGAATTTATTTAACTCTATGTGTTCTAGGATTTTCACTGACATATTGATAAGGACATCTCCAACATCGGACCGAAGGACATCACCAATTTCCCCGAGGCTAGCGACACGGCCCAAAGAAACGCGAAGACTGCTGAAAATGCAGGTGAGACGCCGTGTTAGTAGGTGACACGTCGTGTCAGCAGATGACATGCCGTGTCACCTTTGAGCAAAGTCTCTGCTTAAAATAATTCGGTTGACACACCGTGTCACCTTTTTGACAAACCATGTCACCTTTATTTCACCACCAAGCTGATTTCATCCTTGATTGGTTTAATTCCAAATTGGTCCCTGCTTTTTGCTATTTTACTCCATAATTTAATGACCCACATGTGCCTTATCCTCTATCTTTACCATCGTACCCTTAAGTTTATTATAAACATTTAGTTATAGGTGTTTACCCTTCATGGAATTCATCAATTAGGTTTGAGATGTTATAAATGCATCTCCTTCTTTTTATAATGGTAACTTTCCTTTAATATAATTTTCATTATCTTCTTCATGAAGATTTTGTTTGCATTGATTGAGTCAAGGTTTGAGATTTGACTCCATTGTTTTGTTCTTTGTGAAACTCCGCAGACATTCTATGTTTTTTGTGTAAATCCTATTAATCTTAGGATTCCACGATCACCGCACCAATTGATAACTTGTGAAAAAATCCTTGATCGGAGCCTTTCCATGTGAGGCGCCGTTGGGATCGGCCGGGGACACTTCGATGCCTAAGTCAGTAATATGCTTGAGAGAATAATCTATAATCACAGAGTAGGGTTAGAATATTGTGTGTGTACCTTTGATCATAGGAAGCTGGTGTATTTATATGCAATTCTGTAACAATCGCATTAATCACTTTTATTGTCCTTGAATGTGGGTTTTGATGTTACTTTAGTTATACTTGAGGGTTTCAGTATTAATTGAGATGTTAGTATCATCAATGTTGGGGTCCTCCTTGATAGTGATTCAGAGACCCCTGCATTAATCCTCCATTAATTATCATTAATTCCATATTATTAATGCATAAATCCCACTTTTATAGGAAATAATGGTTTGCCATTATTTCTATTAATTTTCCCTTTATTCCTGATTCTAGAATAATTTGGGTTGTTATCAAGGTTCACTATTATTGTTATTATTATTATAAAAAACTGAATTCAATTAATTCATAACAGAAATGATAAGGGAGAAACATGTTAGCATATTAACCAGGCTTTTGTTCATACCATTTATGGAATGTCTACTCATACACAGCAGTGGCTACCAACAATAAGGTAAAAAAATTTGTCACTTTGCCCATTTTTGCAGCTGTACATTTAGCAGGAAGTTACTCTCTCAGTTCAACATGATTATATAAACACCTTAGTATACTCTGTAACCTCAATTATCTTTGGCATAATTCTTCTTTGAATTTCTGGGTAGCATAATTCTTCTTTAAGTTACTGGTTAGCATAACTCTTCTATAAGTTCAATGGCTTCAATTACGTCAGAGGAGCTTCACGCCTTTCACGCAATGGATAGAGAGGTCTTCTCTCGAATGGTGTTTCTTTTGATTCGAGATCCAGCAGAGTCGCTACTAGTCATGGCCATATGGCTATGGCTCGAAGCAAATGGCTATAAAAACATTGTTATGAAGCTCATCGGCCTCTCAAATGTTTTACTCAATGCAATTGCAGACGAAGCTGTTTTATGTTTGAAATGTCTTGATGCAAACACAATACCTTTATAAATGTCAGCAGAAATCCCTCTCACCGCTATGATAGTGGAGAACGAAATTTCTTTAGAAATGTTACGCCTTAACAAGTTTTCGGCGATCACTAGAGTCAAGAATTTATTTAACTCTATGTGTTCTAGGATTTTCACTGACATATTGATAAGGACATCTCCAACATCGGACCGAAGGACATCACCAATTTCCCCAGGGCTAGCGACACGGCCCAAAGAAACGCGAAGACTGCTGAAAATGCAGGTGAGACGCCATGTTAGTAGGTGACAGGTCGTGTCAGCAGATGACATGCCGTGTCACCTTTGAGCAAAGTCTCTGCTTAAAATAATTCGGTTTACACACCATGTCACCTTTTTGACAAACCATGTCACCTTTATTTCAGCACCAAGCTGATTTCATCCTTGATTGGTTTAATTCCAAATTGGTCCCTGCTTTTTGCTATTTTACTCCATAATTTAATGACCCACATGTGCCTTATCCTCTATCTTTACCATCGTACCCTTAAGTTTATTATAAACATTTAGTTATAGGTGTTTACCCTTCATGTAATTCATCAATTAGGTTTGAGATGTTATAAATGCATCTCCTTCTTTTTATAATGGTAACTTTCCATTAATATATTTTTCATTATCTTCTTCATGAAGATTTTGTTTGTGTTGATTGAGTCAAGGTTTGAGATTTGACTCCATTATTTTGTTCTTTGTGAAACTCCGCAGACATTCTATGTTTTTTGTGTAAATCCTATTAATCTTAGGATTCCACGATCACCGCACCAATTGATAACTTGTGAAAAAATCCTTGATCGGAGCCCTTCCATGTGAGGCGCCGTTGGGATCGGCCGGGGACACTTCGATGCCTAAGTCAGTAATATGCTTGAGAGAATAATCTATAATCACAGAGTAGGGTTAGAATATTGTGTTTGTACCTTTGATCCCAGGAAGCTGGTGTATTTATATGCAATTCTGTAACAATCGCATTAATCCCTTTTATTGTCCTTGAATGTGGGTTTTGATGTTACTTTAGTTATACTTGAGGGTTTCAGTATTAATTGAGATGTTAGTATCATCAATGTTGGGGGTCCTCCTTGATAATGATTCAGAGACCCCTGCATTGATCCTACATTAATTCCATATTAATCATGCATAAATCCCACTTTTATAGGAAATAATGGTTTGCCATTATTTCTATTAATTTTCCCTTTATTCCTAATTCTAGAATAATTTGGGTTGTTATCAAGGTTCACTATTATTGTTATTATTATTATAAAAAACTGAATTCAATTAATTCATAACAGAAATGATAAGGGAGAAACATGTTACCATATTAACCAGGCTTTTGTTCATACCATTTATGGAATGTCTACTCATACACAGCAGTGGCTACCACAATAAGGTAAAATTTTTGTCACTTTGCCCAATTTTGCAGCTGTACATTTAGCAGGAAGTTACTCTCTTAGTTTAACATGATTATATAAACACCTTAGTATACTCTGTAACCTCAATTAGCTTTGGCATAATTCTTCTTTAAATTTATGGGTAGCATAATTCTTTTTTAAGTTTCTGGTTAGCATAACTCTTCTGTAAGTTCAATGGCTTCAATTACGTCAGAGGAGCTTCACACCTTTCACGCAATGGATAGAGAGGTCTTCTCTCGAATGGTGTTTCATTGGATTCGAGATCCAGCAGAATCGCTACTAGTCATGGCCATGTGGCTATGGCTCAAAGCAAATGGCTATAAAAACATTGTTATGAAGCTCATTGGCCTCTCAAATGTTTTGCTCAATGCCATTACAGACGAAGTTGTTTTATGTCTGAAATGTCTTGATGCAAACACAGTACCTTTATAAATGTCAGCGGAAATCCCTCTCACCACTATGATAGTGGAGAACGAAATTTCGTTAGAAATGTTCCGCCTTAACAAGTTTCCGGCGATCACTAGAGTCAAAAATTTACTTAACTTTGTGTGTTATAGGATTTTCACTGACATATTGATGAGGACATCTCCAACTTGGGACCGAAGGACATCACCAATTTCCCCGAGGCTAGCGACACGGCCCAAGGAAACACAAAGACTGCTGAAAATGAAGGTGACATGTTGTGTCAGTAGGTGACATGTCGTGTCATCAGGTGATACGTCGTGTCACCTTTGAGCAAAGTCTCTGCTTAAAATAATTTGGTTGACACACCATGTCACCTTTTTGACAAGCCATGTGTCACACCCGACCCAAATCGGCATCGGGTATGAATGGAAAATAGGATAACAAACGCCTATCGGTCTGAAACACGAAGCTGTTTTCTAATAGATAAAAATTCATTTGGACTACCTAAAGTTTTATTAATTATTTGGCTTGGACTTGATAATTCTATCAAGCTTCCTACGTATCCCGAACATATTTTAATCTTTTAAACCGAGAATCAAAGCCAAGTAGTTCTACCTATTTTAGGCAGTTCTCTTAACTTAGGTAGTTCTCTTAACTTATGAACTCATTTTGACTTATTGACACGTTGATTGATTCGTTAATAACTTAATTGTATATTTCACTTTATTACTATATAATTTAATATATATAAATCACTTTATCAAAACGAATCAAATCGAATAACGTTTTATCAAAACGAATCAAAACGTTTTATCAAAAAAAATCAAATCGAACAACGTTTTATCAAAACGAATCAAATCGAATAAACCGCTTTAACAAATCAACTCGTAATCAAACAAACATAAAACATTATAATTCAAATCATCAAACGTAATACAAAATTTACGTGTGTGTCCATCCTCAAATTCCACCCGTGCAGCTTATCATAACATCAAATCATATTAATAATCGAGATATCTCATTCATATCTCGGCTTGCCTAACGTTAGGACTACCAGCCGTGCACTCTGGCCATACCGCCCTTAGGTATGGTCTTACAACTTACTACTCCTACCTCCGGGCAATCCTAGATGGACAAAACATTTTATTTATCTTTCAAACTATACAACTCATGAAAATCATCCAAAATAATAACAACCGCAATAACTATCTCAATCCAAAAACAATTCGTATAAGATCATCGAATTCATTTTCTCGACCAAAATTCCAAAATACCACGATAATAAATAATTATTCTTCAAATAATCAAAATCAAAAGTATATAAATATTTTAAACTATATATCTTAAACGATTTAATAAAATATATTCAAAACCACGTAAATCATTTAAAACTGAAACTTATTTTTATCTGTCACCCCGAATAGCTATTTTAGACCGAATATATGTACCGTTAGACTCGTTTATTATCATAAGTCTATTTGAACTAATTTTATATTCAAATTCATGTATTCACGTACCAATTTTATATTTAACTTTATACCGACCTAATTGACAAATATCGGTATTACTCCTTCTAATTTTATAACTTATTTTAATTCGATAAATTAACGTCACTTAATTATTATATAGAATTAAATTTTAAACGGAACATTTCTATTAGACTATTTATGTTCGTCACCGAAATTGTAAACTGTAACACTAAATTGGTATGTTTAGTTCCGACCGAGGGTTCAATTAGACTCGTTACGAGTCATAAGTCTACTTGGACTAATTTTAAATTCAAATTCTTGTACAATTTTTATACTCAACTCTATACCGACTCTACTTCGTAAATATCGATATTAGTCCTTCTATTTTCAACATATTTAAATTCTAACTATTAAAGTCACTTAAAATATTTTATTAATACACTTTAAAATAATCGAAATATTCTTATTGAAGTATTTTCGGTCGCTAAGATCTTAATTCTAAACTGACTTAATTATTTTGGACCGATTATACTTTTAAACTCGTTACACGGCTAAAAGTCTGAAAAATCTAAAGAACAACTAGTCTAAAATTTATATTTTATTAGTAATTGATAAACGCTAAATCATTACTCGTAAATTTATTAAAATTTGATAAAACTATCGAAACCAAACTTACTTAAAATCATTCCTATAATATTTTAAAAATAATATAAATATAAAATTTCGTTACCGAAATATCGTCGTCGGTCACCGAAAATTAATCGATGTGATCCGTTGACAACTAATCCAAAACGTCGTCGTCACCGATCACCGGTACGGTCTGTTGACAGCTGACTCGTCGCCAAAAACCATTACACATGGTTATATATTAGTATTTTTAAGAATTCACTCCCCTTTTTTTGATAATTAACCCCCACAATTGTATATACAAACTTATAAAAGACCTTGAAAATATAATTTTCCTACACCTAGCCATATACATGGCAACATAAAAATCATTTGTAAGATAATGGAGTTTATAATTATGACACATGTATACATGTATAGTTAAAATAGTTTGGATTTTGGATTAGTTAAATATTGACATGTCATAAGTAATGTATCATAAAACCTGTTTTAGTTATTATTATTATTATTGTTGTTGTTTTTTAATTCTTATCATGATAAGAATATCAATACTTATATCAGTTTTATTTTGATTTTGGATAGTAAATGCACATGGTGATGATTGAAGAATAGTACAAAAATTAATTATTAATAGTAAATTTTAATTTACATTATTCTCCTCAATTTTTTATTTATTTATAAAACCGTAAATCAATTCTTAACACAATTGATATAATATCAATTAAGGTACTTTTTTATTTATAATTTCTTTTAAAATTATCCAAAACTTTTAATTTACTCCTAAACACATTAAATTAAACCCGATAGTATATTTAAATTCGTAATTAATTAACACTATAAAAATTACATTATAATATATCAAAAATTAGAATTTTAGACACGGACGTTACACCATGTCACCTTTATTTCAGCACCAAGCTGATTTCGTCATTGATTGGTTTAATTCCGAATTGGTCCCTACTTTTTGCTATTTTACTCCATAATTTAATGACCCACATGTGCCTTATCCTCTATCTTTACCATCTTACCCTTAAGTTTCTTATATACATTTAGTTATAGCTGTTTACCCTTTATGTAATTCATCAATTAGGTTTGAGATGCTATAAATGTATCTCCTTCTTTTTATAATGGTAACTTTCCATTAATATATTTTTGATTATCTTCTTCATAAAGATTTTCTTTGTATTGATTGAGTCAAGGTTTGAGATTTGACTCCATTATTTTATTCTTTGTGAAACTCCGCAGACATTCTATATTTTTTGTGTAAATCCTATTAATCTTAGGATTCCACGGTAACCGCACCAATTGATAACTTGTGAAAAAAGTCTTGATCGGAGCCCTTTCATGTGAGGCGTCGTAGGGATCGGCCGGGGACACTCCGATGCCTAAGTCAGTAATATTCTTGATAGAATAATCTATAATCATAGAGTAGGGTTAGAATATTGTGTCAGTACCTTTGATCCCAGGAAGCTGATGTATTTATATGCAATTCTGTAACAATCGCATTAATCCCTTTTATTGTCCTTGAATGTGGGTTTTGATGTTACTTTAGTTATACTCGAGGGTTTCAGTATTAATTGAGTTGTTAGTATCATCAATGTTGGGGGTCCTCCTTCATAATGGTTCAGAGACCCCTGCATTAATCCTCCATTAATTATTATTAATTCCATATTAATCATGCATAAATCCCACTTTTATAGGAAATAATGGTTTGCCATTATTTCTATTAATTTTCCCTTTATTCCTGATTCTAGAATAATTTGGGTTGTTATCAAGGTTCACTATTATTGTTATTATTATTATAAAAAACTGAATTCAATTAATTCATAACAAAAATGATAAGGGAGAAACATGTTACCATATTAACCAGGCTTTTGTTCATACCATTTATGGAATGTCTACTCATACACAGCAGTGGCTACCAACAATAAGGTAAATTTTTTGTCACTTTGCCCATTTTTGCAGTTGTACATTTAGCAGGAAGTTACTCTCTCAGTTCAACATGATTATATAAACACCTTAGTATACTCTGTAACCTCAATTAGCTTTGGCATAATTCTCCTTTAAATTTCTGGGTAGCATAATTATTCTTTAAGTTTTTGGTTAGCATAACTCTTCTGTAAGTTCAATGGCTTCAATTACGTCAGAAGAGCTTCACGCCTTTCACGCAATGGATAGAGAGGTCTTCTCTCGAATGGTGTTTCATTGGATTCGAGATCCAGCAGAGTCGCTACTAGTCATGGCCATGTGGCTATGGCTCGAAGCAAATGGCTATAAAAACATTGTTATGAAGCTCATCGGCCTCTCAAATGTTTTGCTCAATGCCATTGCAGACGAAGCTATTTTATGTCTGAAATGTCTTGATGCAAACACAGTACCTTTCACTGCTATGACAGTGGAGAACGAAATTTCTTTAGGAATGTTCCGCCTTAACAAGTTTTCGGCGATCACTAGAGTCAAGAATTTACTTAACTCTGTGTGTTATAGGATTTTCACTGACATATTGACGAGGACATCACCAATTTCCCCGAGGCTAGCGACACGGCCCAAGGAAACGCGAAGACTGCTGAAAATGTTGGTGACACGCCGTGTCACCTTTGAGCAAAGTCTCTGCTTAAAATAATTTGGTTGACACACCGTGTCACCTTTTTGACACGCCATGTCACCTTTATTTCACCACCAAGCTGATTTCGTCCTTGATTGGTTTAATTCCGAATTAGTCCTTGCTTTTTGCTATTTTACCCCATAATTTAATGACCCACATATGCCTTATCCTCTATCTTTACCATCTTACCCTTAAGTTTATTATATACATTTAGTTAGAGGTGTTTACCCTTTATGTAATTCATCAATTAGGTTTGAGATGCTATAAATGTATCTCCTTCTTTTTATAATGGTAACTTTCAATTAATATAATTTTCATTGTCTTCTTCATGAAGATTTTGTTAAGGTTTTCACCTTCAATAATGTGGAATTCTTATTCCCTACGGTTTTAGTCCGTAAAACCCGGGATTAACTCCTTCAAGTTTAGCTTGAGAAAAACCTCTTTGTTAGTTTAAGATTAAAACTAACATGTCCCATGACCGATCCATATCAGTTGGTATCAGAGTCGATCATTTTCCTAATGGAGACTTCTTCAATAATGATTCAACTGAGTTTTCTACAAGCCATACAAGAGTATGCCGCCAAGAGCCGTGAAGTCCTCCAAGCCGAAGCAAGAGAGATGGATTTTGAGCTTGCCGAGATGAGGAGAAAGACAAGAGAGAACTTGGAGCAAGAACAGATGGAAAGACTCCAAAGGGGAACCTAAAATAGTAGGAGACGACAATGTCAAGCCCAACGTAAAAAGGATGAAGCAACCTCCATTTTGTCTCCTAAAGACTCATCACAAATCTATCCTCCATCATACAATGAAGAGGTAAATTCAAAACTTGCAACTCTTGATGTGGAAGTTATGGATAGATATATTGCTAGTGAAGATTTGGTGGTGTGTGATGTTATTATTGATTTAAGTTCTCATTATGGATTTATTGTTAAGGAAATTGTTGATAAGGATTAGAATGTATGTGTGAATGAGAAGGAATGGGGATTAAGATGTGAAAACTTTGAAGAAACCCATGTTGATAAGGGTGCTCCCCAAGTGTTTGATGAAATGCCCCTTAGGCCTAGCTATATATGTATGCTTAAAGAAATTGATGGCATATGCCTTGAAGAGGGGGAGAAGGAGTTTGGACTTGTTAATCTCTTTAAGGAGCATGATGAAATTAGTTTATATGTGGAGATTGATGGCTATGGAGATGGGAGAGATGTTTGTGGTTCAATCATGTTGGGTTGTAGTATGTCTTTTAAGTCGGGCGACTTGGCACGTGAATTAGTTGGTTGGAGTAATAGGGAGAAGTCTGAGGAAACGAGAGGTCGTGGGAAAAGATGGATCGTGGACGAAGAGGGAAATAAATTTGAATGCGATCATGAGGAAGAGGAGTTAGATGAGGAGATTGATGAAGAGGAGAACCAATCCGAGAATGAGCTAGAAAGAAATGAGGAACGTGATTACTATGAACACGAATTCGAGGATGAGGTTGAAGAGAGAGAGAGAGCACTTCCGAAGATGAAATATGTGAGGATGGTGAACTTTGTCATAGAGCAAATGAGTTTGATTATGATGAAGATGATAGAGTTTACCGTGATGAGGATGAACATCGACGAATTGGGTGGAACCAGTATGGGGCCGCTTATGAAGATGATAAAGATGTGGTCTATTATGATGAGGATGAGCTTCAATACGTTGAATGGGATCAATATGGGGCTCCTTATGAAGATGATGAAGAAATATTCCATTGTGATGATGAGTTCGAGCATGATGGGTGGAGCTAAAATGAGGAGGCCTATGATGATGATGAGGATGAGGCTTATGAAGGTGATAATGATGGTGAGCATTATGTATGATTGATGATAAGGGTGCTAGTGGCTAGCAAGAGAAGGAAGCCACCATATGACATAGCATGGGATCCGGAGGATAGTGCACCTAGTCCTACACATAGTGAGTTGAGCTCTATGGAGGGGAATGATATACCATTCGATGCCGGTAGAGATTGGGAGACGAGTATCACGGGGAATGAGAGCCCGAATAGGAGCCGAGTTGAAATATGGGGAGAAGTTAGTGTGGTGAAGATTGATCCCGATATATGTGAAATGGGCTTCTTGAATTCAGCTCAAACCATACATTGTTTCGATTTGAGAATTTAGCGTCCACTCAAATCCGCTAAGCATCATCATTACGTAGTGAGTGACTTGGGGTCAAGTCCTTTTGAAGAGAGAGTGAATGACGAGGACATCTCCAACACGGGATCGAAGGAAATCACCAATTGCCCAGAGGCTAGTGACACGGCCCAAGGAAACGCGAAGACTGCTGAAAATGCAGGTGCACGTTGTGTCACCTTTGAGAAAACACCAATTGCCCCGAGGCTAGCGACACGGTCCAAGGAAACGCGAAAACTACTGAAAATGCAGGTGACATGTCGTGTCACCTTTGAGCAAAGTCTCTGCTCAAAATAATTTGGTTGACACGCCATGTCACCTTTTTGACACGCCATGTAACCTTTTGGTTTAATTCCGAATTGGTCCCTGCTTTTTGCTATTTGACCCCATAATTTAATGACCCACATGTCCCTTATCCTCTATCTTTACCATCTTACCCTTTGAGTTTATTATATACATTTAGTTATAAGTGTTTACCCTTTATGTAATTCATCAATTAGGTTTGGGATGCTATAAATGCATCTCCTTCTTTTTGTAATGGTAACTTTCAATTAATATAATTTTCATTGTCTTCTTCATGAATCTTTTGTTAAGGTTTTCACCTTTAGCAATGGGGAATTCTTATTTCCTACGGTTTTAGTCCGTAAAACCCGGGATTAACTCTTTTAAGTTTAGCTTGAGAAGAACCTCTTTGTTAGTTTAAGATTAAAACTAACACGTCCCGAGACCGATCCATATCACATATTGCAACGTGTTTTAGCCAAGGAAAATTCAGGATCGTCAAACTCAAGCCAAGCCCTAGTAATTCCGGGTTTTCCGCATCCAGTGTTCGGGACTGTGAGCATTCTTCCAAGGGCAGTGGATTTTGACTTCCCTCAATGTGGATTATGGAGCTGGAATCCTTGTAAAACCATCTCAGAAGATGACCAGACTATGTTCTTGACATTTTCAAGAGGTTTTCCAGTAACGAAGGAGGAAGTTAAAAGTCTTTTTACTGAGTTAATTGGTGTGGGTGTTGTTGATGTTAAGATGCAACAAAATATGCCAGAAAATGAACCTTTGTTTGGAAAACTGGTTCTGGATTCTATTGCATCAGTTGATAAGATCTTTAATGGAAACCCAATAACAAATTTTAGGATCAATGGGAAACATATTTGGGCTCGCAAATATAAACGGAGAGAGTAAGACTGTGATCATCACAGGTTATATGCTCTATTATAATGTTTCAATAAATTTGGAATAATAATGTTGTTCATGATCATTAATAATAATAATAATAATAATAATAATAATAATAATGTGGTTTTGTGTTCATTTTTCTATTCTTGTAAGCTATTTCAAGTAGAAAATATTTTGGGGACCTAACCATAGTTTATTTCTGGCATTCCTTATTCTGCTAGTGTATTGGTCATTAACCATATTATTAACACTGTTAAAATGCAGCAAAAAAGATAATCTCTGACACACCCCCACACGCAAATGCCCATTGGGCTAACAGCGTGCACAACACAGACCCCTTGGCCTCGCAAATATGAATGGAGAGAGTAAGACTGTGATCATCACATGTTATATGCTCTATTATAATGTTTCAATAAATTTGGAATAATAATGTTGTTCATGATCATCTGTAACCAACAAATAATAATAATAATAATAATAATAATAATAATGTGGTTTTGTGTTCATTTTTCTGTTCTTGTAAGCTATTTCAAGTAGAAAATATTTTGGGGACCTAACCATAGTTTATTTATGGTATTCCTTATTCTGGTAGTGTATTGGTCATTAAACATATTATTAACACTGTTAAAATGCAACAAAAAAGATAAATAAATATATTTTGTGTCATGAAACCGTTTGAACAAAATAAACCAATAACTACTTTAATTCTTATAAAGAACATATCTTTCACTGTGCTACTAATCAGGGCCGGCCCTAGGCCTAGGCCTGGGGTGTGCCGGCCTAGGGCCCAAGGCTATAAGGGGGCCCAAATTTTTTATTATGGGTATAAGTATATATAAAGTAAAAAACAACTTACATCAAAATTAATAATTATCCTAGTGGTAAGTCTTGTAATTGCCATTCTAAGCATTGTGTGTTCGAAGCTCGGCAATAACATATTTTTCATTTTTAGATATTTTCTACAATGAAAGGTCTTAGCTTATTTTTCATATTTTTTTTAGATAACCCAACAAACAAAGGTCAGCAGCATATTTTTCATTTATATGTTTTCACAATGAGATGTATTAGCTTGGCCACATAAATAAAATTCTTTTTTTGTCAAAAAAAATTATATAAATATTAAAAGTTAAGAATTTAAGAAATATGCTTTTAAAAAACTTATTTACAATTATGTCAAATGATACTTTAAATTATATCAAACAAATAAAATTATTGTTTTTAATATATTTTAAGGATCAAGATTTATAAATTAAGAATCTAGAATATATTCACTAAAATTTAGAATTTATAAAAAACGATATATTGAGAAGTAATTTTAATGATATGATTTAATTGTAATTTTGTAACCGATTGTGATATTCATGTAAAAATCTCTAATAATTATTTAAGTTTTAAAAGGTCTAAATAATTAATATTTTAAATTCAAAAGAGGCTCAATTGATTTTTTTTAATATAGATTGAGGGTTAATTTAAAAATAACTCTTATATTTGGCCTTTGTGATATCCAAAATTTTGTCATATCATTTGGTAATATTTTCCTGTTGAAGTATTTCCCATAAGTGACATTTAACCCACTTTGGATGAAAAATTAATTGATTTGTTAAATTTTTTTTTGCCACATGACACAATTTTTGACACGCGATATATACACACAACAATTGATTTAACTTTTTACCATATAGATTTAAAATGTAGATAAATAAGCAATTAATTTTTTTTATTTATTTATCCACGTATTAAGTCTTTATAGAAAAATAAAATTAAAAAATCATTGGCAAAAAAGTTTAACAAATCGGTTAGCTTTTTTTTTTTATCCAAAATGAGTTAAATGTCCCATAATACCACATTAACCAAATGATAAATTTTTGGATACTAAATGGGTTAAATAGGGGTTTAATCCATAATTTAAAGAAATTGTGAAGCATTTTTTTTTATTTTGGATAAACAATGGTATTTAGTGAACATAATAATACATACCGTATAATAAAATACTTTTTTTTATTTATCATATATTGAAATATATTTTAATTTTTTTACGTAAAATATTTTTATTAAAGGGGCCTTTATTTATTATTCCACCTAGGGCCCGTGAATTATTAGAACCGGCCCTGCTACTGATTTGTAATCCCCAATTGGTCCGATGAACTAAAGGTTTGGTGATTCAGAAATCTTAAAGAATTTGATAACTTCTGTTCTTATAGAAGTTGAATCGTTTTTCATTAAATTAGATAAAAAAAATGAAAAACTTTGAAACCTAATCAATAATGAGATAAGACAATTAATAAATAATAATAACTCATGAAATTACTTCGGTCCGTTCAGTTTACTCAGTTTATAAAATTCAAATATCGAACTGACCGAAGTGATTGAAAATTTTCAATATCCAAGACTGAAACCGAACCTAATAAATCGAAAAACCGAACCAAGTTAGAAATTTTAGTCGGTTCAGTTGGTTATTTCGGGCCGGCTCGGTTTTTGAACAACCTTATTTTATCCTATCTTCTTATCCTCTTAACTAAAAATAAAACCTTCATAAATTAATATTCGATAAATTAATTTTTTTAAAATAATAATTTCTTCTGGTCCCGTCTTAGACGAGTTCACTAAATTTATACTAAATAAATTAATATCTCTATAAATTAATAAAATTACATGGTTCGCCTCCTTTGTGGTAAGTATCGGAAAAACAAAATTTTCGGGGGCCCGAAAGAGAGAGTTGCTAATTGTTCCTTCCTCTGGAAAGGACTTAGTGCTGTGTTTGATGAGTTCTGCTCGGGAGTTGGCCTGGAGGTGGGGAATGGTAAGTCCATTAGTTTCTGGTTTGATAATTGGATTGGGGATAAACCGTTAATTGAGGTGTGTTCTTCCCCCCCGCCTAGTGATATACGCAACTGGAGGATTGCCGATGTGGTTGACTCGGAAGGGGACTGGATCTGGTCAAAGTTTGATACTTTCTTTAGCCTTGAGACTCTCCTTAGAATGCGGGGAGTGAAGGTGAGTAATCAAGAGGAAGACTTGGATAGGCACTGTTGGGCGCTGACTAACAATGGAGTTTATTCTTGCAAATCGGCCTTTGAAGCTTTCTCTCTCTTTAGATCTGATCCTCCCTCGGATGTGTGGAAGTCGATTTGGACCCTTAAAGTTCCTTTCCGTATTAGGAGTTTCCTGTGGCTGGGCGTTAATGACAGGCTTCTTACTAATTCGGATAGGCACAGAAGGCACTTGGCTGATTATGGAGCTTGCAGTAGATGCAGAGGCCATGTTGAGACTTTGTGCCATGCTCTTAGAGATTGCTCTAATAGTAAAGAGGTTTGGAGGAAAATTCTCCCACACCATATTTTCTCTTCCTTCATGGCACATTCTGAGGTCGACTGGTTCTCTGATGGTGTTAGAGGAAAGTTGCTTCCATACATGGAGCATGGTGACATTTTCTTTGCTATTATCTGTCACCAAGTTTGGAAATGGATAAACGAGGAGATTTTTGGAGATAAAACTGTTTTTATGACAAACTTAGCTGATTTCTTCTCGAAAAAACTTTTCTCTATTATCGATAGTTTCAAAGGAGAGTCCCTTGCCAGAGCCTCTCAGTGTTGTGATGTCCATCTCGTGGGATGGAGCAGGCCAAGAGAGGGGGTTGTGAAGCTGAATACTGATGGTTCCTGCCTCAGTAACGGTAAGATTGCGGCTGGAGGTGTGCTTAGAGATGTAGGGGGCGTCTGGCTTTCTGGGTTCTCCCAGAATTTAGGGTTGGGTTCTTCCTTTTCTGCGGAGCTCTGGGCTATTCTTACTGGAATCAATCTTGCTAAAAGGCTGGGTGTTAAGAGGCTCTCTGTGGAGTCTGATAATTTGGAAGCAATCAAAATGATTTCTGAGAATCATTCTATGGGTCTTAACAGTCGCAACCTCATCAAAGCTATTATAAGGCTTTGCTCCTCCTTTGAGTTCGTAGAGTTCAGACACATTTTTAGAGAGCAGAATCGTGTTGCTGATCGCTTGGCGGCGGCGGGCCATGAAGGGACGTTAGGCGTTACTACCCTTCCTGTTTCCCCTAGTTTCATCTCTCATCTTCTCTTAGAAGATAGGATTGGGGTTAGCTTCCCTAGGCTAATTCCTGGGTAGTTTGTTGTTATTCATTTTTCTTTTCCTTTTCTACCAAAAAAAAAATAAAAAATAAAAATTTAATCCGCCTAGATCTAACGGTGAATGACCAAATTTACGTGGTCATCAAGTCCATCTAAACGCACCTGCCTATCCCTATATACCTATCAAATACTAAACCCTCCGTTGCTGGTATAAATACTCTACATACATACGTTTTTCCATCTGTTTCTGATTAACTTCGGCGGCAGAATTGAGTTGAGGAGAGGATGTGGGATTGTTTACCAGATGAAGTGTTGACGGAGAAGATATTGTCCAGGCTGCCGGTGAAGTCTATTATCCAGTGCAGGTGCGTCTGTAAATCATGGTTTTCTCTCATCACAACTCCAATTTTTATTTCAAACTACCTTCGCAATCTCAATCTCAAAACCCAAAATACCCAATTATTTCTGCATCAACGGGACTATTATGATAAAACTTCTGGAAGTTGCGCATTGCTTTTTGACAATAACGAACAAGACTACTTACGCCCCATGTTACTCCGTCTTCTTCCTGATGGTTGTATCTGGCAACATATGGTCGGATCTGTCAACGGTTTAATCTGTCTCTCTGGTGTTAATCCCGTTCTTGACTTCATCCTCTTTAACCCTTCAATTGGACGTTTTCTGTCCGTTCCTCATCCACCTTTCACCACCACAATTTACACCCTTTCCACTGTTATGGGCTTAGGGTTCGATGAAAGCACGCAGGATTACAAAATCTTGTTTATTGTGGGGAGCAGGTGTTTTATCTACTCGCTTAATTCCAATTCTTGGAGGAGGCTTATCACTCCTCCTCTCCTCAACTCCTCCTCCTCCTCTTATCGCACCCAGTCAGCAGTTTTTGTGAATGGCCGGTTTCATTGGCTTGCCGTTCATCACCTAGGCCAATGGAACTTCCATTGTGATTTCATTATGGTGTTTGATGTCAAGACTGAGACTTTTCATCAGATTTCATTACCGGAATGTTTGGCATATTTCCAGCCTCATCAGCCAGGTTTAATAAGTGCAAGGAGAATCATGGAATTTGGGGATTCATCAATTGCGGCTATTGAACCGGCTGAGTATGCAGCTCATGTATGGGTGATGAAAGAGTATGGTTTAGTGGAATCATGGATCAAGTTAGCAACGTTAAAATTGGAATTCTACTATTCACCAGTGTTGGGGTTCAGAAATAAGGATGAAGTGTTGATTCTATTGAATCCAATATCAGGAGCTGGACCAGTTCGAGAAAGTGAATGCATCATTTCACGCAACATTAACAACGAAGAGATTAAGAATTTGATGAATGTGGAAGAGCATAGTGCATGCATATTTAGTCGTGTGTATAAATATGTGCCTAGCCTTGTTCTACTTGATAAACAAAACAATTTTGATGCTCCTGTTGTTGATGTTGATGTTGATGTTGATGTTACACCCCTTGTGGAGGATGAGGAGGAGTTGAGGCGGTCCAAATGTGCTCTAGCATATGGTTTATGTTCAGAAATAGGACAATTATGTCACTAGAAAAAAGACTTCTTATTAGTTGGAGCATATTGATTCAATGGCCACCCTTTTGCTTGTAAGCAAGGTAATCACATGTTTGGTTTTAGTACTTTACTTCAGATTCTTGTGTAGTTCAGAAGGATGTATTGTCCTCCATTTTGAGATCTTGCGTAATGTCTAAACTATAATATTGGATTTCCCATCTAATTAAAATTAGTAATTCAATGAATTGTTTTCTTTTCAAATGCTCATTGTTTCGTTGTTGTTGTTGTTGTTTCAACTTTCCCTAAAAAATGCAGTAAATTGAGTTGAGATTTACTGTTAAAATGCAAGAATGAATCACACTTTCTGTGACCAAGTTACAAGAATTTACATTTGCAATGCTACCATCATTAAAGAAGTTGAAAATACCATTTCAAAGCATACATTCCTTATAAATTTCAGAATGGGTCGGTTGCATGTCCTGTGCAAGAAATTTGTGGAGCTTGTTGAAGTTTTGGTGAGTCATTTGTACTAATGATGACTGCAATTTGCTTTTCTAGTTCCAAAGGGTTTGAGTTTTACCATGATATTACCAGTTCATGAGTTTTACCATGATTCATCAAAAGATGGTATTATTGTTGCAGGAATGTTTATCATCAAAAGATGGTATTATTGCTGCATTCCATTGGGAATTACTGTTTATCATATACAATTAACAAACAGAATTTTCAATATCTCCTATTCCATTATGAGATTTTGTCTAAACTATATTGCATTTCCTATCAGATTAAAATTAGTAATTAAATTGTGAAGTGCTTTCTTTTCAAGCATGCTCATTGTTTCATTCTTGTTATATTGTTGTTATGCATATGCTGTCTATTATATTATGATTTGATTCCTTAAGCGGTCAAAAAACTTATACAATGATCAAAGGAAAACACATACATCTAGGTCCAATTGTTCCACAGCAAGCTGGAAGATTGAGATTTACATAATCTCATTTTTACATTTAAAGACACTTGCCTAACAATTTGATCCTTACAAAAAAGATCATTATCAAAAGCAATTCTATTCCTAGTCAACCACACCCAATACACAGTTGCTGCAAAAGCAACTCTTCTAATAAAAGATTTAAGAGATTTTCCAGCAGCATTCGTTCACAACCAACTTATATACCTTCTCCATGGTAGATTATTTGGTACATCACACTTACCACTAATCTCAATCCAGACACCCCCACTAACGGAACAATAAAAAAATAGATGGGGCACGGTCTCCTCCTCCTGACCACATAAACAACACAATTGATTTGTCAAGTTTGCCCAGGCAGCAATCCGACTTTTAATACTCAACCGATTTTTTAACGCAAGCCATAAGATGAAAATGTGTCTTGGGATAAATTGATGTCCCCAAACAACCTTCTACCAACCCACAATAACTTGAGTTGGCATTAAAGCCTTATATGCAGTAACCACATTAAACTGTCCCTTATTATAAATTTGTATTTGTTTCACCACATGCCAAGCTTGCTTAGTGAGTTCATCACTTGGGTCTGGTAGACGCCACCCTTGCCTCCCAACAAGATCAACAACTTTCATATCTCTAGCAACATCAGTATCAGAAATATCCAATCTAGGAAAAATCTCTCTTAAGCTCTTATCATTAATCCAAGGATCATCCCAAAAATTACAACTCTTCCCATCCCCCAATTTATAAGAAAAGAAAGGCTTAAACATATGCTTTATTTTGTGCATACCTGTCCAACTCCAACTTGCATCAAATGGCCTAACAATTCCCCAAAAACTAAGTTTCTTCAATTTATTAGCATGAATCCAGACTGCCCAAAGAGAACTTTTTTGAGACAACAACTCCCAAATGAGCTTCCCAACTGCAGAGTAATTCCAAACATTCAAATCACTAATTCCCATGCCCCCACAATTTTTCGGAGAACATACATCAGCCCACGCCAATAAAGCCCCAACATGATTATCACTTTTTCCTTTCCAAAGAAAATTCCTACATTTATTATCAATGCTACGAATTACTGACTTTGGAAGCAAAAACATCATTACTTTTTAGTTGATCGTAAATATTATCACTAAAAAAACTGATTTTTACTTATGGAATTTTTGCACTTTAGCGGCGGTTAAATGATGCTCTTTGGGGAGCATCTTCTAGAGGTGCCTTTGAATGTGAACTTTGCTTACCTCTTTCGAGTTGGTCAATGATGTCAACTACTTGCCCCGGACTATAGGTGCATTTTTTCATTTTGGATGCATTAAGGATTTCTGTCTTTAAAAACGTTTAGGTGCCTTGTCGTGGTTCCCACCGAGCCTGCTAAAAAAATATTTATGCATTTCTAGCACACAAAGGAAATTCACGAGCATGCTAGCGACTTTTAGATCAAAATCATAAAATGTGTTTCGTAAATTTTATGTGAACTGAAGAAGCAACTGATTACGGTAAAGTTTTTGTAGAAAATGTAAAGCTCAATGGAAAAGTAAAAGAGTGCGGTTTGACTTACAATCAGGGGATTTTTAATGTTCAAAGGACAAAAAATAAAAAATGTTCATAACTAGAAGAGTGCAACAAACATAAAAGATAAAGTTTGGTATTGAAATTGTGGAGGAAAAGTGGACTTGAGCTTTGAAAAGTAAATAAGTGATGGAAAAATAAAATTGAGTTTTGAAAATGGCATAAAGCCCATTTCAACCCTCAAACTATAAAACCAAAATCAATTAGCTCCTCATTCTCTTAAAATCGGCAAAACGGTCCCCAATTTGTTCAAAAACCATCATGGAAAAATAAAATTGAGTTTTGAAAGTGGACCTGAACCATCATGTTGAGTGAAAGAGTAAAGGACTATGCATATGAAGCAAAACTCAATAGCCAATTAAGGTACAGAAATATTGTGAAACTAATTGGTTGGTGCCATGAAACAAAAAACAACTTTTCCTCATTTATGAGCTCATGCCTCTTACAAGGAAAACGATAAGATAGGAAATTGATAATCTAGAACACAAGGAAAATGAGAACAAAACCAGAACAAACCTGTAAGCCTAGGCAACAATTTGATATGATTCACAAAACAAAATACAAAGGAAAATGAGAATAATAAAAATGATTTGCTGCTTACGAATATATAGTGTAGGGAGCTTAGGAGATAGCGGAGTGAAGGACATCGTGGACCAGGTTCATGTTCGTAATTGTACATTCCTTAATACTCAAAATGGTGTAAGAATCAAAACATGGCCGGTAAGTATAACAATAATTCATAATCAATAATTCACAATAAATAATTAATAACTTAAATTTAACATAATATTTTATTTAGTTATTTGGTCCATCTAGGGAGGATCAGGGCATGCTAATCAGATTTCATTCAGGGATATCATACTTCATAACTCTAAAAACCCTATCATAATAGATCAACATTACTGCAACGGACACAAATGTGCAGAAAAGGTATAATAAAACTATGTTAAAATTGATTTAATTTATTAATATACATATAAATATTTCTTTTTTATTTAATGCAGGGTGTAGCAGTAAAAGTGAATGGAATAATATATAGTGGAGTTAAAGGAACATCAGCAAGCAAGCAAGCAATTACATTAGATTGTGATAAAATAGGTTGTGGTAATATAATGATGGATCATATTAACATAAGCTCATCCAACCCGGGAAAGCAGATTCATGCCTTTTGTAACCATGTTAATGGAAAATCTACCTCGACTATACCTGTTGTACCTTGTCTTTCAAAATCGATGTCTGGAATTATTCACCTCTTGCCTGTACGGTCTGCTGATCAATTGGCGGATTGTTTTACCAAACCTCTCCATCGCCCTGCTTTTCATTCCTTTCTTCATCGACTTGGAATTTTAGACGTGCATAATTCTCAGCTTGCGGGGGGATGTAAGACTAAATCAACGATCCAAGATAAAAGTCAACAAAAAAGACTATGTTGTTCAATTATATTTAACTCATGATTCATTTCTTTTTTTCCCTTTCTTCTTTTCATATGAAATTGGTTGAAATGATCAGCCTAGTTTTTGGTCATTATTAGTATTGGATTATAGGATTGTGATTAAGTTTAAAAGACTATTAATTCAGTTTGTAATTAGTTTTAGATATCAATTATGACAATATAATAACTTAAGAGTTAATTAGTTAAGTTTAATAAGTTGAGGCACTATTTAAGTTTAACCAACTTTTTGATTCCTTCGTTCCTCAACGGATTCAATTTTCTCTTATTATTTTCATTCCTAAAAGTAGTTTAGTTTTATAACACCTAATAAATGTTTATCCCCATTTGATTATTATAAAAACAAATTCGGTATGCTTTTGATTACAGTACAAGAAAATCATAGATGTTGGGGATCGGAATTCTGTCGAAATTATGTCCCTAAAGGTAGTAAACTGAATTGCCTTTGTTAATGATTGAATTTATTCACTAAGTAACTCGCTGGATGGTAACTGATTAATGGCTATTTTTACAATTTAGTTCCAAACGTTGCGATATAGCGAATTGTGGTAATGTACAGACTACTTGGTAGCCCATAAAATGTAGCCAACTGAGCTTCAAAAATATTTCCAATCCTTCCATAAACTGAATAATGTTATTATTTTGAAATTAATATTTTGCACGACAACAGAACATTAAATTTGGATCCAAGAGTGTTCCTTTGTAGTAAAACAATAACTAAAACATAAATGCATAATTATTAATGATTAAAATATTAAAATTCACATCAAATTTCATTGAAATCTATAAACATATTTATGAATCAATAATACACAAATAAGAAGAAACTAAAAAATATATAAATAATTAGTTTGCGCGTATTATAACATATCAATAAGGTCAACAATTTCATCATTTTGGGTTTTGCAAGCATAAAGAACACATGCATGACAATTTAGATTTTTCAAGTTTCATAACAAGGCCTGAGTTAAGACAGGAATTGCAAATTGGTTTAAAAGAGGGCATGAGGAAGACAAAAACAGAATTCAAGAATTATTAATAAGAAATTATATATATTTGAGCTGTCTCATTTGTCTGTGGCTTGAAACTATACATGTTCTATAAAGCTTCATAAGATTCAAAGATTATTTTAATGGAAAAAATTGAGAATAAAGAACATATATAACTGGCAATGAAATTGGACATACAAGTGCCTATTAGAGAAAAATACCTAAATACTAAAGATAGATATGTCAAGTGCTATTCTATCTTAAACAAGCTGAAAGGCATCAAGCTAATCTAAAGAATGTACCTACTAAAGAATGTACCTATGCGCCTTTGCCATGCATCACCTATTCCTAACAAACCTAATAAGATGACCACGTCATTGAGTCAAATAAACAGTAAAAAAATACATAAAAATGGATGCGAAAAATAACCAAAGTATTTTTTGATACGGATTGGATTTGCGGCCACAGTTTTTAATTACAAACTATCAAAAACATTCTCAAGCAAAACTTCAAGGAGCTGTGAAACTCTCAAGATTCACGAGCTAAACTTGTAGGAATTGAAAATCCCCATTCCGAAAGTGGGAGTTGAACATGAACAACTAAGTAAAAATGAGAGCTACATAGGATGAAGATTATAGATTAGGCTTATTTAATTTACATAATAAAACTTGTTGATTGATCAAAGCTTGGTGGAAAACTAAGGCATACCAAGTGGTAAATAGTAATAGCTTGGCTGTTACAAGCCTCACCACCAGAATAAGAGATAAAACAGAACTCAGCAGTAAAGAATTAAAGTAATAGCTTGGCTGTTACTTATGGAAATTATAACCAATTCAGCAAATGCATGGGTCAAAAGGCCCAAAACCGTTCAAAGTGTTACACGTGAAAAATATGCCTCCTCCATTCTGTCATTTCCAATCCCATGCTTTGCACTTCATTCTGCTCAATCCCTTGCTGTGATCTGCCTCCTTCTCACACTCTTTGGGTTTTGTCCAGATACTTTTTGAAACAGTGTCAATGTTTGGGTTTTCGCCCAAATTTTACTTCAATTAGTGTTTGACTCGTTATTTTCTATTGCAGAGAAGTGAAATTATCAGTGAATTGAAGAAGAGTCAAATACTATTAACAAAATCGAATTAAGGGTATGTATTAGTTCTCACTTTTTCTGTTGATGCTCTGACTGTGAATTTAAGGATATGTGGTTTTGTTTCAGTAGAGAGACAGAGAAAGAGAAACTTATGGTGGTATATGTTCTGGTTTGCAGTGAGAAGTTAAGGCAGCTTTGGGCCTCATGGTACTAGCTTCGTTCATTTTTTTTTAATGGATTCATAGGGTCAGTGTTATGGAGTAAATGGCATGCTGATGCTAGTTTAAGGTGAATAGGAAATTTGTCTCTATCTTTTGGGTTCAGTATATAGATTAGAATCCAAACAGCTTTTTGGATATATTTTGTTAAGTAAATAGGAAATTTGTTTCTATCTCTTGATAAAACTAACTCTACAAACAACTTTTAGAACATATTAAAAGTATATATATATTGTAATATTGTATGGTTTGTTTTCAATCTTTATTATATGGTAGTTTTTTTGTGGTTAATTTATGTTGTGATGATTTAATTGTAAGAAAATAGTGATTTAACTTGAGTATTTTTTCATTATTATATAACAAAAAAATTAGTTATTATAAATATTTTAGGTATAACATCCATTTAGATCCTCAAACTCAATTAGGAGTCTAAACTATCAAAATCATCAATCAGATCCATGAACAAGGTAAAAATCATTAATCGAGTCCAAATTCTAAACAAAAAATATTCAATTGAGGACTCATGGATAATAATTCGGTTAAGCAGGTTCAGATATTCTTCCCCAAACTCATTTTGAACCAATACAAAGATTATTACAGTCTCTATCAAATAGTCCGAGATTCCGATTTTAAGATATGTTAGGGACTTAATTGTTGATTTTTACTTAGTTTAAGGATCTAATTGATGATTTTGATAGTTTGAGATCCTAATTGACTTTGAAGCTTTAGTTTAGGAACTCAAATGGATGTAATGTCAATATTTTAATAATGAGATTTTTTTGTCATTGTAATTATTTTTATTAAGAGGAATTTTTATCAATTATAAATAGGTTTTAATAACTGAATTTTTTTTATTAGTTCGAATATGGTTTAATAAGGGGTTTTTTTTTGTTATTATAATTAGTTTTAATAAGTGAATATTTAATTATTATAAATACTTTTTAATAATGGTAGATTTCTCATTATTGCAAGTTATTAAGAAAAACAATTAGCAAGGTTTAATAAGAGGACCATAAGTTGTTTTTCCACTTATTAAAAGTTTTTATTAAGGTATGGATTTTTAATAACTATTTCTCCCATTATTAAAAGCCATTTTTTTGTAGTGGAAATGCACTTGGTGTTGCACAAAAAAAAATACAAATTTGGGATGAGTTAGTGACGAGCTCGCTCTCTTTCATACGTTTGTGGAACTACCTTCTGATAGTGTAAGAAGTCGTATAATCAGGCCGCTTTCAGGATAAAACAGCTCACTCAAATAAGACACGAGCTCGTATTGCTTAATACCAATTCAACATACACTCTAGAATTTTGATCAGTTTTGTTGTCAAATAAAAAGAAATTTTAAAGAGGAAGTAGAAATTGCTACGTATAAAGAAAGAGAAAACCAAATTTATACGGTCAAACTCATTCAACAATACATTCAATCCAGTGGTCAAACCCACTACTTTACATCTTGTATTTGCTCTGACTTTTGCAATTAACTAGTTTGTATTTCAACATGAATGCATTTTTGAATGTCGATTTACATGAGGATGTTTATATGGTTCAACCTCCTCGTTTTATTGATCCTGCTCGGCCTCAAGCCGTTTGTAAATTATAAAAATTCTTATATCGCTTTAAACAGTCCCCTCATATATGTTGTTTTTAGAAAGAAAAAAAATCCTCCTGTAATTTAGAAGAAAAAAAAACAGAGAAGGGGTGTCGCCTATTTGGTGGAGCGATGTTACATTTGTCAAACCGCCAAGGAACACACGACCAACACCGGCCTACATTTACCACTACATGTGCCAAAGAATGTATGAGAAGACTTCTCCATGGATTTTATCGTCGAATTACCCATAACCTAGAGGGGCACGTATGGATTCAATTTTTGTTGTGGTTGACAGGTTTTCCAAGATGCCCATTTTATCCCTTCCCAAAAGACGAATGATGCCCCATCCACCACCAAAATGTTCTTCAAGATAGTAAGCTTACACAGAAGCTAAGGAACTTACAGAAGCTAGTGTAAGGACAAGCCCAGGATGTGGGACTTGGTTCTGGCTCAGGCAGAGTTTGCTTATAATGGGTCGATACATTCGGGAACTGGGAAGCCACCATTTGAAGTGGTATATACGAAGGTCCCTAATTACACTCTGCATGTGGCAAACTTTCTAAAAGGGGAATAAAGGGAATGTGATCACCCAACAGTTGACGAATGAGGATATGCAGATGTATTAAGAGGTAAATGAGACTCTTGAGGATTGAAACCATAACTAAAAGGCCAAAGTGGGTGAACACCGAATAGACCTTCAGTTCGTAGTAGGAGATGAAGTGATTGTTTCCCTAAGCAAAGAAAGACTAGTCAGCGCCCCGGGCACCAAACTTTGATCAAGAAGGTACGGTCCATGTAAAGTGAGTAAGAGGATCAATGCCAATGCTTATCATGTGGCCCTACCAAATTGGCTAGCCAAGATGTCACCAACCTTCAATATACGCGATCTCAGTCCGTGGAAGCCAGATAGGTCCCTTGAAATTACTATTGGCGAATCGGGATCGAACACTTTAAAAGAAAGGGGGAATGATAAGGACATCCTATCTAGGTCCTTTATACAACTCAGACCTAGCAGATGCTCCCGTTAGTGCTCGAAGAATCATGGGTCGAATCAAAGTACCTAATGGGAAAATGAACCTTTGGCGTAAGCTTACATAGGTGAATCCATGGTAGGCTAATCAATGGTAGGCGTATCCATTAGGGTTACTTTCTCTCTAAGGAGTTTTAGCATTACGTCCTTACGAAGGAGACAAGCCTTACACCAGCGGACATTATCCTAATTATTGTCTCTACCACTCAGTCATATTTACTATCATGCCACTTACCCATCTTACCCTTTTGATCTCTCTTTTACTGTAACCCTAATAGGGGCTCACGCCCATAATCTTTGTTCAGGGAAAGTATATTTAAATCCCACTAGTTTCTAGGGATGCTCAACTTTTTATTAATCAAACAATATTTCTCTTTGAAAGTAAGCTTATCATACCTATATTTTGAGATTAACTCCTACTAGTTTAGCTAGTGAAGAAACTCTTTGTTGATTTACATTCAAAATCATCACATTCGTCTTTAATCTGTATCAAGCCCCCATAAATGGACACTAGCTTTATAGGAAAATTACATATTTTGAATGAAGAACAATAGAAAGAAATTTAGAAATTCTATTTTATAATCCCAACATCAACTATATATATATATATATATATATATTTGGGTTTTCTACCTGAATATCATAATTAACTATAAAATTACAACTAAATCAGATTATTAAATTTAATTCTGAATATGCCATTATTTTCTATATATAACAAATAAAGTACGCTTTTACACTCTAATTTAAAAATTCTAAACTCCAATTCATAAATTCTAATCCCTGGACAATATATCATAGACCCCAATTAATAAACTTTAATTCTTAAAATAGATTAAAATAATAATTTTATTAGTTTGACATAATTCAAAATTATGACTTGAAATAGTTGTAGATAGTTTTTTAAAAGTTAATCTGTATGTAAATCTTCTTATATTTTGGTTTTTGATTTGTTAACGTGACCATCTTAAACAGGCTCAAAAAGCCCATAGGCCCAATCCACACAAAAATCTATTGATTTATATTACCTCGTCTAGTCACTGCCTAAAAAGAATAAAAATGTACTTACCCACTGCCCATAAACTATAGGCTTAAAGTCTAATTGGATCCATAACTTATACCTTAAAAGTCAATTAGTTCCTTAAAACTTCTAAAATAATCAATTAGGTCCTCCATCTATACTTTTAAAGTCACTTACGTCCTTCACTTTTTAAAATCGGCAATTAGATTCCTAATAACGTATGTTGAATCTGTCAATTGGATTGAAATAAAATTTAATTTGGTCGGTTATTTTAATTCTATTCGGTTTTTATCAATATTTTTTGATATTTTAAGTTCAGTTAGGAGTTTGGTTTGAGTAAAAAAAAATTGTTAAACCGAAACATAATTAATATATTATACCAAAATATATGTAATTTTTTTTTTTAAATTCAGAACCTCACGGGACAAGCCCAACACCAACAGATTTCCCCAATTATTAATCAGAGTTTCCAAATTGTAACTTAAAATCATATTGACTAGTAATTAACAGAAATGAATTAATTTCACAAAATCATATTAACTAGTAAATCATATTTGGTTACCAGATTTGACATTAAAAAAATTAATTAATTTTAACCTCAGTTGTCCATAATCCAGTTTGATTTCACTTGCCAGATTTTAAAAATAGATGTGATTTCTTTCCTTGAAATGCAATTTCCTCTATGATCACATGTATATATATATATATATATATATATATAATCTATTGATAATATTGATCAAAGCAAAGATTAAGATAATATCATAGTATAATATATAGTTTTTGTTCTTTCTTAATTTTCTGGTCCTTTAAAATGGTGAGAATAATTGAAGTTAATTAGTGAAAATATCAAATTTATAATTATTAATTATGAAATTTGCTAATGGTGCAGGAAGTATTTCTCAGAATATTGTACTTTTGCACTATTTTATTAGTGGTTGAAGGTCTTAATGTTGTTGATTTTGGAGCTGTTGGAGATGGCCAAACTGATGATTCCAATGTAAGTATAAAATGAAGTGTTTGTTATGAATGGATCTATAGGGGTCTCGGACCGAACTGGTTCGGGACCCCTCTGATGCTGCCATGTCAAGCTCAAAATGCTGATGCATCACCATTTTAATAGTCTCGGTCCAGTTCCATAACTCAGTTTTCAATTTCTTTTAACACTTGAAAAATTAAAAAATTGTGTCATGACTTCGCCATTGATGATGTGAATTAAATTGCATGTTTGTAGGCGTTTCAACAAGTTTGGAAGGCTTTGTGCCAAATTAAAGAGGGCACCCCTAGCCTTGAGATACCACAGGGAAAAACATTTCTATTGCAGCCGGTGAAATTTTCGGACAATTATTGTTCAGGTCATTGAAAATATCTTACCATAGTGGCCAACTTTTAGTAATTGCAAAAAATACTAAGAAGCCCGTTGACCTGTCATTTTTACATGTATAACACAATGTGAGGTGTACATTTTAGTGTGAGGAAATAAAGGTTGTACACCAAAGTGTGAAACACCACGAAAAGTATTTTGCAACAAAATATGCACATTTGTGGCGAATTGAGAACTTGTGGGAAATTTTATTCTCGCCACTAAAGCCTGTAGTGGCGAATACTGATTTTTAACGAGGAAAATTTTCCCTACAAAATGTATGTTTCTTGTAGTGAGGGGTGGTCAGAATGGAGCTTTGATATCTCATACCACTCGTTCCTCGTCTATTTCTCAAACAACTCCTTAAAATGCAACCATATAGAGTCGCATCATATTCTCATGCTGTTTCTACAATAAATTATCAAAATTATATTTTTTTTTTTTTTTACAAAATATTAAATGCATCTTGATTCCTTCTTTATATGATATATATATATATATATATATATATATATATATATATATATATATATATATATATATATATATATATTTTTCAAAATACATGTATATTGAACAATTAATTTATGGTAGTTAATTAGTTGTATTGGGTGTAATTACCAAAATGAACAACACAGAAAAGAATAACTAATCAGTAATCAACCTTAATAATAGCAATCGCAATGATTGCCTCTAACAGAAATCGATACGAGATCAAAGAGAGATTAAGAAAGATTGTAATTAGCCGAGACGGTTTCGGAACGGTTCCTCTTGCCTCCTTATTGTATTGGGCGAAATATGTAGGCTAGGGAGTCTATTTATAGACTTCTCAAAACCCTAATCCTAGTTGCGTTAGGTAATTAATTAATTAGAATCTTATTCGGAATAGGATTACTAATTAGATAATTAAATAAACAATTTACTATTATATAAATAATAACTAATTATATCTAGATAATTATTATTAATCAAATTAATAATTAATTAATGTTAGGGATAATTAATTAGAGTTTCAATCACATAAAGACTTCTAATTAATATTATCAGATAATCCTTTAATTTAATTCATAACCATAATCAAATTATAATTATTAATCAAATTAATTTCTCCCTAATTAATCTACAAATTTTGGCCCACATATATAGTGTCTCACTAATTACATTTTCGTCCTCCGATTCCAAGTCCCATATGCGACCCATTAGGTTCTTTATTGCCACTAGCCGTATATATCCTTTGAAATTATTCATCACGATTAATTCCAACATATATATAACGGAATACCGTCGCGAGCTGTAACTAGCAGAACCTTTGATATTCCCCCAAAGCAATTAAGAAGTCAGGTTGATAACTGACGTTAACCTTTCTGTATTAGGTACAATATAATACGATCCTTCATCAACTATATCATGTCGGTCAATTCCTTATAACCATGGAACGTGTCAAGGTTACATATAACGAAGAGTCTGGTTTTACTTGTACAGGTTGAATTTACTCTGAAAGATAAGTTAAGTGAAATGTTCATTTCTACTCTTAACTCTATCACCTTGCAAGGATTTCATTCAATTCACCACAAGCGGCCATTTGTATATATCTCTCACTTATCGGGAGTGACGAATGCTCAATCTGACATTAACTATTCTACAATTACTTTGTGTGATACCCAACCCTGCTCTCACACACCCCAAGCTCTCACATGTTGGATCGTGCTCGCACAGAATCAAAGTATCAGACTCCATAATCCAGAATCACTAATTAACGAATGTTTGAGTCTGAGGATTAGTTATACCTACTAATACCAATGAGATGAACAGTTGACACATTAGATAAATCAATCCATTCTGTTATCTCAAGTCGGGTCCCAATCCTAATGAACTCCTTCACCGGATCCATGTAACTGTCTAGATATCTGAATATCTAAAGCTTGTGAGATCAGCTTTCTGTCTCGATAGAAAACACTGTTACATGCAAGTCTCAACAGTAATATGCCAACCCCTATAACATGTTACTTGACTTGGGTTTACTTCAAGTCTATTGGTCTATTATAAAGTACAGTCTCACTTCATGCTTGTATGAACACTTTATAACTACTTAAATAAACTTAGGTTACTTTCTTTATGAAAGATTTGTGCCTTTATATATAGTTACATTTTAATGCTATATATCTGATTAAACAAATGACTAAATAAACAATTTATTCACTAATATTTATATCCTAAAACAATTGTCTTTAGGACACTAAACTCCAACATTCTCCCACTTGGACTAAAGCCAATTGTTTCTGAAAACATTCCTATAAGCGTTCGTATGACGATCATGAACCTTTTGGGGTAAGGCATTCTTTTAAATGGATCTATAAGATCGTGCCTTGGTGGGCACTCTTTTAATTCTCACATATACTCTTGTTGTTATCTCTCGGAAGAGATAGTAACGACTGAGGTAGTGTTTGGACGTATTATGAGACTGTGGGCCCTTAGCAAGAGCAACAACCCTATTGTTAATCTCATTAACAATGTCAGGTACCACGCCTAGTTCATTAATGAACTTGCATTCCAAACTTCCTTTTAGCTGCTTCCGAAGCTGCTATATATATATATATATATATATATATATATATATATATATATACTCTGATTTAATTTACTAGCTCGGTCACGATTTCCTGCTCGGAACTATTCCAGCTAATCGTACCTCTTTCAGAATAAACTTGTATTCTGCAAGATCATCTTTATCTGTTTGATGACTTGTATCTGAAAGTGTCCAACTTTCAAATTTCATCTCCATATAGCCGAAACATATCTTAAGTCATTTTAAATACTTAAGAATGTTCTTGACAACAATCCAGTGACTATCACTCGAATTGACCTATAATCGACTTTGTCATGCTTAAAGCAAAAGTGATGTTTAGGTCTTAGTGTAAAACGCTTTGAGCACTTTGTCAACGTATTTAGACTGGGAGGGGTCAAGCAGTTTTCTCAATCTATCTCCATAGATCTTAATCCTTAAGATGTAAGCTGCTTCTCCTAAGTCCGTTATGGAGAATTTTATCCGATAACCAAAATTTTCACCGATTGCAGTATAGCTACGTCGTTCCCATTAGTAGAATATCGTCGACGTATAATACTAAGTAAACGACCAAGCTCCCACAAGTTTACATGTAAAGGCTCATACGAGCTCCCACTAGTTTACATGTATAGGTTTACAAGAGCCTTCTCATAAGTCATAGGTTTATCGTCTAACACGTGAACCTCTTTGTTGTCTCCCACTAGAAATCCAAATCTCTTTGGAATTTCATCGGCTCCCACTAGAAATCCAAATCTCTTTGGGATTTGATGAAGTCGACCAGAACTATGAGTTAGTAATGTCACCAGTGTCTCATCTTGTGAGACAGATTCGGGTTCCACCATCGCTTCCGCTATTTCAGCCAATCCTTCTTCTTGAACTTCTTCAAGTTCAATCACGCCTTCTGCTTGTGTTTCTAGAAGAAACTCTTTCTCTAGAAATGCAGCCTGTTTGGATACTATTACTTTTGATCATCCGAATGATAGAAGTAATATCCTACTGTTTCTTTCGGATTTCCAAAGAAGAAGTATTTATCAGATTTAGGGTCAAACTTAATCTGATTCTATGCATTTAACATATGCTGAACACCCCTAAATTCTCATGAAAGAGAAACTGGGTTCCTTTTCCAAATGAACAATTCAAATGGAATAGAACTTGGCGGTTTTGTGGATACTCGGTTGAAGGTAAATAAGGCGATTTTTAGGGCGTAGCCTTAGAACATCTTTGGAAGAGAGGTTGTGCTCATCATAGATCGTACTATATCTGATAGAGTACAATTTCTCCTTTCAGATACATCGTGGTGTATACGGAGGAGTCCATTATGAGCAAATCCTATATTCAATTTAGATAATTCAGAAAAATCATTAGAAAGATATTCTCCACGACGATCTAATCGAAGCACTAATATTATTTCTTGTTTGTTTTTCTTACTTTATTCTTGAAGCATTTGAACTTTCTCAAAAGCTTCTGATTTTATGCTTCATCAAGCAGACGTATGCATATCCGATATGATCATCTTACGAAGCTAATGAAGTAATTTGAACTTTTCTCTTGTGTTGACATATGATTACATACATCTGAATGTAGTAGTCCTAGAGTGTCTGATACACATTCTCCTTTATTACTAAAGGGTGTCTTTGTCATCTTTCCTTTAAACAAAACTTACATGTGCTCATTGATTCAAAATCAAATGAGTCTATAAGCCCATCTTGATGAAGCTTAGACATGTGTTTCTTGCTTACATGGCCTAGGTGAATATCACAAGTAAGTTGAATTATCTATCCTTTAGTTCTAAAAGTAAAAGCACCATCATGACCCTTCTTCTAGAGAGAGTCTAAGTACTTCTTACAGTTCCTCTTCCAATTCCCTTCTTTACCATATTGGTGGCATTCCCTTCTTGTTTTTATTGACTTGGGTTTAATGCATTTATTCTTCTTGGAATCTTTAGAATTGGGAAACTTCCCTTTCTCTCGTGAGATCCCTCAATAACAAGTCCTGACATCACTTTCTTAAGATTTGGGCTCAACTGACTTGAGCATATTCAAGAGCTCTTTTAGAGAGGTCTCTGAGTTTAATCATCTGTCAGTTCGAGATGAACTTATGAATAAATCTCTGGGAGGGATTGTAGAACTAAGTTGACACTTAATTCATTATCCATCATAAATCTAATGCTAGAAAGCTTTGGTGATGTAGTCAATCATCTTGACACAAAGTGCCACAACAGAAGAACCTTCTTGCATCTTGGAGCGAAACATTCATCGCTATCTCATAGCGTCCGCATTTGAGTATGTTTCTCAAAACACCTTCCAAGTGTAATAACCATGGAATACGTATCCATGTTCTCATGTTGTTTTTGTAGCTCTAGTGCCATAACTGCAAGTATGATACATCCTGTACATTCGTCATCTGTTTTGTGCTTCCGGTAAACATCAATCCACTTAACAGGAGCATCATCAACAAGGACATTGGGTATTGACGTATCTTAATACATACCCAATCTTTTCGAACTTCAAAACAATTTTGATGATGGGTATCAGTGTATTTTAATACATACCCAATCATTTCGAATCCTCAAAACAATTTTGAGTTTGCCAAATAGTTGGTAAATTTTAAACTATTCAATTTGTTATCGGTAAAATATTACGTAGATCCATTTTAGATATGATGATTCAGAGTATTTACTTGAGAGTGAGATAGAGTGACGGATGTTATTCATTTGCTTAATTCATTTACAATTTAAATACGTCGATCTTTTATGTTTTTAAATTGCTCCCACTATTTTACCAAATTAATAACCCTCTATATTAATTCGAAGGATATTCACAATTCCTTTAGTGAGCGAGAATCCTAACTCCTGAAATTTCACCTTGAGTTTACTCAACAAGCTAGTTTCATTCATTAGGTAGATTCATGTAATCAATCACATCAAAACATGTGATTTCTAGGTTGTTGGGTTACTAACCACATTATTAACTAATATGTGTCGTCTATCAATCCCAACCATATTGCCCATTAGGTTAGAACAACATGAGTTTACTCATCCAATTATTCTATCCTAATTTAAGTATTACCCCATATTCGTGAAAAACAATTTTTCGATAATTCAGGTGTTACCATAAGACCCCGAGCTTGAGTTTACTCAACAACCCAAAGGCCCCCAGTACTACCGGCTGAATTATAATATTAGGGAGGGGCAACTGATTTTAATAACTTGCTTATTTACTTAACTTTTGATTAGTGAGAGATTTTATTTAAAGTCTCATAATCTAACCTAGTCTTGATTTGCTTTAGCATACATCAGACACATACAATTTACATTGGTAATTATGGACATATCATCTAAATTATTCCTTCGAGCCAGAAGCGGACTAAAAGGTCAACCCTAGAGTAAATACTAACTATTACATATTTATCCTCCAGGTCCTCCGTCTTTTCTTTGGCGCCTTGATTTACAACAATATTTAATTTCTATACTACTTTAGAATACTTCAACTAATTTGAAGGGATTTAGGTGAGAAGAGAAATACAATAGAGAGTAGATAAGGCAGGACATGCATGTCCTATTTTCTAATAACTATTATAGAGGGTCCAAATATGTCCATAACTCCAAACATGTAAAGACTCAATTAAATAAATTTAATTGGTTGATTACATAAACTATTTATGTAATATTTGAGTTAATCAAATTAACAACTTAAATTAATTTTCATCCAATTTTAATTATGCATATCCTAATTAATTTGTATAATTCATGTAATGCTTTGAATTACTTATATCAAATATTTAGGTAAAACAAACTTTTAAATAAATTGGTTTTGATAATCAAAACAAATTATTATATTCTGAAACATATATATATATATATTTAAAACTCGGGCCTATTTTAAAAACAATTTTAAAACCCGTATCAGTGATTGGGCCGGGCCGATTTAATCATCCCGACCCAAACGTTAAGGTCGTTGCCCTAGGGCAACAGCCAGCACCGCGGCGCTGCCGCCTTAACGGCAGCAGCGTCGCACTGCCACTGGTTGCTGTCGTTGGGAGCAACAGTGGCCCGGGGTGGCTGCCTCGGGGCAGCGACCCCGACACTACTGTTTTATATATATATATATATTTTATATTTAAAATTATATATATACATATAATTGTTTCAAAACGATTTCAAAACAATTTTCAGAATATCAGTTTTTATCTTTGAGATTTAATAAAACAAAACGTTTTAATTATCCAACCATAAAACCTTTAATGTTTTGTTTAAATGATTATCAACCGAAACAATTAGGAACTATGCATAATCATTTTTAATTATCAAGTAATCAAAACTTATTTATCTTTAGATTAATTAAACTAACCGATTAATTAATTAACCTAACAATAAATATATTCAATCTGATTGAAAAACCCTTTTATTTACATATATGAAATAACAGATTAACATAGGCTCTGATACCAATGAAGGAAAATAGACAAGCCTAGGCGCAACGGAATTATAAAATTTTATCTATTTTATCTATTTCCCTTTTCCAAGATCTGTTAATTGTTATTTCATATAAAGAGGGATAGAACGAAATACATTTATGACGATCTATCTACCGTTGCAAATGAAGTGCCCACAACTTCAAAAAGAATAGAATCTGTCAACGAATTTTCCCCCTACCCGAACAGATCTTCCAGACCTCCGAATGAAAATCCCAACGGTGAAAACAAGGAAGAATATGTCTGGAAGCTCCTGTCCAAAAATCGTGACGATCCGACGGTTCAATCTCCGGGAATCCGCAAAAATGTGAACTGACCTGATGTAGGAGGAGCAAAACGAATTTCTCCTTTTGTTTGTCTTTTCTTCTTTCATGAGACCAACAAAACAAAACAACACAGAAAAGAATAACTAATTAGTAATCAACCTTAATAATAGCAATCGCAATGATTGCCTCTAACAGAAATCGATACGAGATCAAAGAGAGAGTAAGAAAGATTGTAATTAGTCGAGACGGTTTCGGAACGGTTCCTCTTGCCTCCTTATTGTGTTGGGTGAAATATGTAGGCTAGGGAGTCTATTTATAGACTTCTCAAAACCCTAATGCTAGTTGTGTTAGGTAATTAATTAATTAGAATCTTATTCGGAATAGGATTACTAATTAGATAATTAAATAAACACTTTACTATTATCTAAATAATAACTAATTATATCTAGATAATTATTATTAATTAAATTAATAATTAATTAATGTTAGGGATAATTAATTAGAGTTTCAATCACATAAAGAATTCTAATTAATATTATCAGATAATACTTTAATTGAATTCATAACCATAATCAAATTATAATTATTAATCAAATTAATTTATCCCTAATTAATCTACAAATTTCGGCCCATATATATAGTGTCTCACTAATTACATTTTCGTCCTCCGATTCCAAGTCCCATATGCGACCCATTAGGTTCTTTATTGCCACTAACCGTATATATCCTTTGAAATTATTCATCATGATTAATTCCAACATATATATAACGGAATACCGTCACGAGCTGAACCTATGATATTCCCCCAGAGCAATTAAGAAGTCAGGTTGATAACTGACGTTAACCTTTCTGTATTAGGTACAGTATAATACGATCCTTCATCAACTATATCCTGTCGGTCAATTCCTTATAACCATGGAACGTGTCAAGGTTACATATAATGAAGAGTCCGGTTTTAGTTGTACAGGTTGAATTTACTCTGGAAGATAAGTGAAATGTTCATTTCTACTCTTAACTCTATCACCTTGCAAGGATTTCAGTCAATTCACCACAAGCGGCCATTTGGATATATCTCCCACTTATCGGGAGTGATGAATGCTCAATCTGACATTAACTATTCTGCAATTACTTTGTGTGATACCCAACCCTGCTCTCACACACCCCAGGCTCTCACCTGTTGGATCGTGCTCGCACAGAATCAACGTATCAGACTCCATAATCCAGAATCACTAATTAACGAATGTTTGAGTCTGAGGATTAGTTATACCTACAAATACCAATGAGATGAACAGTTGACACATTAGATAAATCAATCCATTCTGTTATCTCAAGTCGGGTCCCAATCCTAATGAACTCCTTCACCGGATCCATGTAACTGTCTAGATATCTGAATATCTAAAGCTTGTGAGATCAGCTTTCTGTCTCGACAGAAAACATTGTTACATGCAAGTCTCAACAGTAATATGCCAACCCCTATAACATGTTACTTGACTTGGGTTTACTTCAAGTCTATTGGTCTATTATAAAGTACAGTCTCACTCCATGCTTGTATGAACACTTTATAACTACTTAAATAAACTTAGGGTTACTTTCTTTATGAAAGATTTGTGCCTTTATATATAGTTACACTTTAATGCTATATATCTGATTAAACAAATGACTAAATAAACAATTTATTCATTAATATTTATATCCTAAAACAATTGTCTTTAGGACACTAAACTCCAACAGATAAATCTACCCATCCTGTTATCTCAAGTCGGGTCCCCAATCCTAATGAACTCCCTTTCATTGGATCCATGTAACTGTCCAGATATCTGCATATCTGAAGCTTGTGAGATCAGCTCTCTGTCTCGACAGAAGATATTGTTACATGCAAGTCTCAACAGTGATATGTCAATCCTATTTCTAAACATATTACTTGACTTGGGGTGGTTTTAAGTTTATTAGTTTATTATAAAGTTTCGTCTCACTTCATACTTCTATGAACACTTTATAATCACTTTAAAAAAACTTAGGGATTTCCTTTTATTAGACTTATTTAGTTCTTAAAAGAGGTTGCCTTTATATAGTTTATGAAACCATATCTATTTAAAACAAATGATGTAAAGAACACTTCATTTACATTTAAGTTTATATCCTAGAACAATTGTCTATAGGACACTAAACCCCAACAGTGACACGTCGTGTCAGCAGGTGACATGCCGTGTCACCTTTGAGCAAAGTGTCTGCTTAAAATAATTTGGTTGACACACCGTGTCACCTTTATTTCAGCACCAAGCTGATTTCGTCCTTGATTGGTTTAATTACGAATTGGTCCCTGCTTTTTGCTATTTTACTCCATAATTTAATGACCCACATGTGCCTTATCCTCTATCTTTACCATCTTACCCTTAATATTATTATATACATTTAGTTAGAGGTGTTTACCCTTTATGTGATTCATCAATTAGGTTTGAGATGCTATAAATGTATCTCCTTCTTTTTATAATGGTAACTTTCCATTAATATAATTTTCATTATCTTCTTTATGAAGATTTTGTTTGTCTTGATTGAGTCAAGGTTTGAGATTTGACTCCATTGTTTTGTTCTTTGTGAAACTCCGCAGACATTCTATTATTTTTGTGTAAATCCTATTAATCTTAGGATTCCACGATCACCGCACCAATTGATAACTTGTGAAAAAATCCTTGATCGGAGCCATTCCATGTGAGGCGCCGTTGGGATCGGTCGGGGACACTCCGATGCCTAAGTCAGTAATATTCTTGAGAGAATAATCTATAATCACAGAGTAGGGTTAGAATATTGTGTGTGTACCTTTGATCCCAGGAAGGTTGTGTATTTATATGCAATTCTGTAACAATCGCATTAATCCCTTTTATTGTCCTTGAATGTGGGTTTTGATGTTAATTTAGTTATACTTGAGGGTTTCAGTATTAATTGAGTTGTTAGTATCATCAATGTTGGGGGCTTCTCCTTGATAATGGTATAGAGACCCCTGCAGTAATTCTCCATTAATTATCATTAATTCCATATTAATCATGCATAAATCCCACTTTTATAGGAAAGAATGGTTTGCCATTATTTCTATTAATTTTCCCTTTATTCCGCATTCTAGAATAATTTGGGTTGTTATCAAGGTTCACTATTATTGTTATTATTATTATAAAAAAACTGAATTCAATTAATTCATAACAGAAAGGTAAATTATTGGGAGAAACATGTTACCATATTAACCAGGCTTTTGTTTATAACATTTATGGAATGTCTACTCATACACAGCAGTGGCTACCAACAATAAGGTAAATTTTTTGTCACTTTGCCAATTTTTGCAGCTGTACATTTAGCAGGTAGTTACTCTCTGAGTTCAACATGATTATATAAACACCTTGGTATACTATGTAACCTCAATTATCTTTGGCATAATTCTTCTTTGAATTTTCTGGGTAGCATAATTCTTCTTTAAGTTTCTGGTTAGCATAATTCTTCTGTAAGTTCATTGGCTTCAATCACGTCAGAGGAGCTTCACGCATTTCACGCAATGGATAGAGAGGTCTTCTCTCCAATGGTGTTTCTTTTGATTCGAGATCTAGCAGAGTCGCTACTAGTCATGGCCATGTGGCTATGGCTCGAAGCAAATGGCTATAAAAACATTGTTATGAAGCTCATCAACTTGTCAAATGTTTTGCTCAATTCCATTGCAGACGAAGTTGTTTTATCTCTGAAATGTCTTGATGCAAACACAGTACCTTTATAAATGTCAGCAGAAATCCCTCTCACCGCTATGATAGTGGAGAACGAATTTTCTTTAGAAATGTTACGCCTTAATAAGTTTTCGGCAATCACTAGAGTCAAGAATTTATTTAACTCTATGTGTTCTAGGATTTTCACTGACATATTGATGAGGACATCTCCAACATCGGACCGAAGGACATCACCAATTTCCCCGAGGCTAGCGACACGGCCCAAGGAAACGCGAAGACTACTGAAACTGCAGGTGAGACGTCGTGTTAGTAGGTGACACGTCGTGTCAGTAGGTGACATGTCGTGTCAACTTTGAGCAAAGTCTCTGCTTAAAATAATTTGGTTGACACACCGTGTCACCTTTTTGATAAGACATGTCACCTTTATTTCAGCACCAAGCTGATTTCGTCCTTCATTGGTTTAATTCCGAATTGGTCCCTACTTTTTGCTATTTTACTCCATAATTTAATGACCCACATGTGCCTTATCCTCTATCTTTACCATCTTACCCTTAAGTTTATTATAAACATTTAGCTAGAGGTGTTTACCCTTTATTTAATTCAACAATTAGGTTTGAGATGCTATAAATGCATCTCCTTCTTTTTATAATGGTAACTTTCCATTAATATAATTTTCATTATCTTCTTCATGAAGATTTTGTTTGTATTGATTGAGTCAAGGTTTGAGATTTGACTCCATTGTTTTGTTCTTTGTGAAACTCCGCAGACATTCTATGTTTTTTTGTGTGTAAATCCTATTAATCTTAGGATTCCACGATCACCGCACCAATTGATAACTTGTGAAAAAATCCTTGATCGGAGCCCTTCCATGTGAGGCGTCGTTGGGATCGGCCGGGGACACTCCGATGCCTAAGTTAGTAATATTCTTGAGAGAATAATCTACAGTCACAGAGTAGGGTTAGAATATTGTGTGTGTACCTTTGATCCCAGGAAGCTTGTGTATTTATATGCAATTCTGTAACAATCACATTAATCCTTTTTTATTGTCCTTGAATGTGGGTTTTGATGTTACTTTAGTTATACTTGAGGGTTTCAGTATTAATTGAGTTGTTAGTATCATCAATGTTGGGGGTTTCTCCTTGATAATGGTTCAGAGACCCCTGCATTAATCCTCCATTAATTATCATTAATTCCATATTAATCATGCATAAATCCCACTTTTATAGGAAATAATGGTTTGCCATTATTTCTATTAATTTTCCCTTTATTCCTCATTCTAGAATAATTTGGGTTGTTATCAAGGTTCACTATTATTGTTATTATTATTATAAAAAACTGAATTCAATTAATTCATAACAGAAATGATAAGAGAGAAACATGTTACCCTATTAACCAAGCTTTTGGTTATACCATTTATGGAATGTCTACTCATACACAGCAGTGGCTACCGTCAATAAGGTAAATTTTTTGTCACTTTGCCCATTTTTACAGCTGTACATTTAGCAAGAAGTTACTCTCTCAGTTCAACATGATTATATAAACACCTCAGTATACTCTGTAACCTCAATTATCTTTGGCATAATTCTTCTTTGAATTTCTGGGTAGCATAATTCTTCTTTAAGTTTCTGGTTAGCATAACTCTTCTATAAGTTCAATGGCTTCAATTATGTCAGAGGAGCTTCACGCCTTTCACGCAATGGATAGAGAGGTCTTCTCTCGAATGGTGTTTCTTTTGATTCGAGATCCAGCAGTGTCGCTACTAGTCATGGCCATGTGGCTATGGCTCGAGGCAAATGGCTATAAAAACATTGTTATGAAGCTCATCAGCCTCTCAAATGTTTTGCTCAATGCCATTGCAGACGAAGTTGTTTTATTTCTGAAATGTCTTGATGCAAACACAGTACCTTTATAAATGTCAGCAGAAATCCCTCTCACCGTTATGATAGTGGAGAATGAAATTTCTTTAGAAATGTTACGCCTTAACAAGTTTTCAGCGATCACTAGAGTCAAGAATTTATTTAACTCTATGTGTTCTAGGATTTTCACTGACATATTGATAAGGACATCTCCAACATCAGGCCGAAGGACATCACCAATTTCCCCGAGGCTAGCGACACGGCCCAAGGAAACGCGAAGACTGCTGAAAATGCAGGTGAGACGCCATGTTAGTAGGTGACACATCATGTCAGCAGGTGACATGCCGTGTCACCTTTGAGCAAAGTCTCTGCTTAAAATAATTCAGTTGACACACCGTGTCACCTTTTTGACAAGCCATGTCACCTTTATTTCAGCACCAAGCTGATTTCGTCCTTGATTGGTTTAATTCCGAATTGGTCCCTGCTTTTTGCTATTTTACTCCATAATTTAATGACCCACATGTGCCTTATCCTCTATCTTTACCATCTTACCCTTAAGTTTATTATATACATTTAGTTATATGTGTTTATCCTTTATGTAATTCATCAATTAGGTTTGAGATGTTATAAATGCATCTCCTTCTTTTTATAATGGTAACTTTCCATTAATATATTTTTCATTATCTTCTTCATGAAGATTTTGTTTGTATTGATTGAGTCAAGGTTTGAGATTTGACTCCATTGTTTTGTTCTTTGTGAAACTCCGTAGACATTCTATGTTTTTTGTGTAAATCCTATTAATCTTAGGATTCCACGATCACCGCACCAATTGATAACTTGTGAAAAAATCCTTGATCAGAGCCCTTCCATGTGAGGCGCTATTGGGATAGGCCGGTGACACTCCGATGCCTAAACCAGTAATATTCTTGAGAGAATAATCTATAATCACAGAGTAGGGTTAGAATATTGTGTGTGTACCTTTGATCCCAGGAAGCTGGTGTATTTATATGCAATTCTGTAACAATCGCATTAATCCCTTTTATTGTCCTTGAATGTGAGTTTTGATGTTACTTTAGTTATACTTGAGGGTTTCAGTATTAATTGAGTAGTTAGTATCATCAATGTTGGGGGGTCCTCCTTGAAAATGGTACAGAGACCCCTACATTGATCCTCCATTAATTATCATTAATTCCATATTAATCATGCATAAATCCCACTTTTATAGGAAATAATGGTTTGCCACTATTTCTATTAATTTTCCCTTTATTCCGAATTCTAGAATAATTTGGGTTGTTATTAAGGTTCACTATTATTGTTATTATTATTATAAAAAACTGAATTCAATTAATTCATAACAGAAATGATAAGGGAGAAACATGTTACCATATTAACCAGGCTTTTGTTCATACCATTTATGGAATGTCTACTCATACACAGCAGTGGCTACCAACAATAAGGTAACTTTTTTGTCACTTTGCCCATTTTTGCAGTTGTACACATGGCCGATCCTGAGGTTTTAGAGGCCCATGGACGAGTTACTAATTAGTGCCCTAATAAATAAGTACAAGTAAGAAATAAAATAGAAAAATCAATTGTATAAAAGAATATTACTTAAAAATGACATTTTTTTTGTTACATTTAACAAACAACCTAATAAAAACATTTCATATGAAAAAAAACATTTTATATTCCTTTAAGTACCCAATGTCTTATACAAAATGATGTCTATGAGCATTTCTAAATGCAAAATTTTCAAATTTAATAGATTATGAAATAGTTCTAATAGATTTTATGCTTTTCATGGCACAAATTATGATAACAGAAAAATGAAAAATCAAATCTGAAAATCATCTCACTTAACGGGCTTTATCGGCTAAGTTCTTGAAATTGAAAGATTTTGATGCGTTTCTCCCAAATTGTCTCTGAAGACCAAGTAAATCAGAATCTGGTAGAGTTTTACAAAGACGGGAGAGATAAATTAAAAATTTTGTTAGGAATAATGGGTGAGAGAGATAATTATGGAAAGACTCTGAGATAAATTACGTAATTAATGTCCAACATTTTTATTAAGAAATTTGGAAAGAATGTAAGATAAATTAGAGAATTTGGAAACACTACTTAGTAACTGATGCCTATGTTTTTAATCAAGTATAGTTTCTTTTTGAATTTAATCTAATGCCAAGATTTTTAATTTAGAAAGAATCTTATAACAACGTTTTTAATCGAAATATATTTTCTTTTTGTATTTAATCAAGTATAGTTTAAAAGGCCTATAATAGTACCATACATTACTATAATTGGGCCCCTTTCATCCATGGGCCCTGGGCAGGCGCCCCTCCTGCCCATGCTCAGGAACGGGCCTGGTTGTACATTTAGTAGGAAGTTACTTTCTCAGTTCAACATGATTATATAAACACCTTAGTATACTCTGTAACCTTAATTAGCTTTGGCATAATTCTTCTTTAAATTTCTGGGTAGCATAATTCTTCTTTAAGTTTCTGGTTAGCATAACTCTTCTGTAAGGTCAATGGCTTCAATTACGTCAAAGGAGCTTCACACCTTTCACTGAATGGATAGAGAGGTCTTCTCACGAATGGTGTTTCATTGGATTCGAGATCCAGCAGAGTCGCTACTAGTCATGGCCATATGGCTATGGCTCGAAGCAAATGGCTATAAAAACATTGTTATGAAGCTCATCAGCCTCTCAAATGTTTTGCTCAATGCCATTATAGACGAAGCTGTTTTATGTCTGAAATGTCTTGATGCAAAAACAGTACCTTTATAAATGTCAGCGGAAATTCTCTCACCGCTATGATAGTGGGGAACGCAATTTCTTTAGAAATGTTACGCCTTAACAAGTTTTCGGCGATCACTAGAGTCAAGAATTTATTTAACTCTATGTGTTCTAGGATTTTCACTGACATATTGATGAGGACATCTCCAACATCGGACCGAAGGACATCACCAATTTCCCCAAGGCTAGCGACACGGCCCAAGGAAACGCGAAGACTGTTGAAAATGCAGGTGCGACGCCGTGTTAGTAGGTGACACGTCGTGTCAGCAGGTGACATGCCATGCACCTTTGAGCAAAGTCTCTGCTTAAAATAATTCGGTTGACACACCGTGTCACCTTTTTGACAAGCCATGTCACCTTTATTTCCGCACCAAGCTGATTTCGTCCTTTATTGGTTTAATTCCGAATTGGTCCCTGCTTTTTGCTATTTTACTCCATAATTTGATGACCCACATGTGCCTTATCCTCTATCTTTACCATCATACCCTTAAGTTTATTATATACATTTAGTTATAGGTGTTTACCCTTTATGTAATTCATCAATTAGGTTTGAGGTGTTATAAATGCATCTCCTTCTTTTTATAATGGTAAGTTTCCATTAATATATTTTTCATTATCTTCTTCATGAAGATTTTGTTTGTATTGATTGAATCAAGGTTTGAGATTTGACTCCATTGTTATGTTCTTTGTGAAACTCCGCATACATTCTATGTTTTTTGTGTAAATCCTATTAATCTTAGGATTCCACGATCACCGCACCAATTGATAACTTGTGAAAAAATCCTTGATCGGAGCCCTTCCATGTGAGGCGCCGTTGGGATCGGCCGGGGACACTCCGATGCCTAAGTCAGTAATATTCTTGAGAGAATAATCTGTAATCACAGAGTAGGGTAAGAATATTGTGTGTGTACCTTTGATCCCAGGAAGCTGGTGTATTTATATGCAATTCTGTAACAATCGCATTAATCCCTTTTATTGTCCTTGAATGTGGGTTTTGATGTTACTTTAGTTATACTTGAGGGTTTCAGTATTAATTGAGTTGTTAGTATCATCAATGTTGGGGGTCCTCCTTGATAATGATTCAGAGACCCGTGCATTCATCCTCCATTAATTATCATTAATTCCATATTATTCATGCATAAATCCCACTTTTATAGGAAATAATGGTTTGCCATTATTTCTATTAATTTTCCCTTTATTCCTCATTCTAGAATAATTTGGGTTGTTATCAAGGTTCACTATTATTGTTATTATTATTATAAAAAACTGAATTCAATTAATTCATAACAGAAATGATAAGGGAGAAACATGTTACCATATTAACCAGGCTTTTGTTCATACAATTTATGGAATGTCTACTCATACATAGCAGTGGCTACCAACAATAAGGTAAAAAATTTTGTCACTTTGCCCATTTTTGCAGCTGTACATTTAGCAGGAAGTTACTCTCTCAGTTCAACATGATTATATAAACACCTTAGTATACTCTGTAACCTCAATTATCTTTGGCATAATTCTTCTTTGAATTTCTGGGTAGCATAATTCTTCTTTAAGTTTCTGGTTTGCATAACTCTTCTATAAGTTCAATGGCTTCAATTACGTCAGAGGAGCTTGACGCCTTTCACGCAATGGATACAGAGGTCTTCTCTCGAATGGTGTTTCTTTTGATTCGAGATCCAGCAGAGTCGCTACTAGTCATGGCCATATGGCTATGGCTCGAAGCAAATGGCTATAAAAACATTGTTATGAAGCTCATCGGCCTCTCAAATGTTTTGCTCAATGCAATTGTAGACGAAGTTGTTTTATGTCTGAAATGTCTTGATGCAAACACAGTACCTTTATAAATGTCAGCAGAAATCCCTCTCACTGCTATGATAGTGGAGAACGAAATTTCTTTAGAAATGTTCCGCCTTAACGAGTTTTCGGTGATCACTAGAGTCGAGAATTTATTTAACTCTATGTGTTCTAGGATTTTCACTAACATATTGATGAGGACATCTCCAACATCGGACCGAAGGACATAACCGATTTCCCCGATGCTAGCGACATGGCCCAAGGAAACGCGAAGACTGCTAAAAATGCAGGTGAGACGCCGTGTTAGTAGGTGACACGTCGTGTTAGCAGGTGACATGCCGTGTCACCTTTGAGCAAAGTCTCTGCTTAAATTAATTCGGTTGACACACCGTGTCACCTTTTTGACAAGCCATGTCACCTTTATTTCAGCACCAAGCTGATTTCGTCCTTGATTGGTTTAATTCTGAATTGGTCCCTGCTTTTTGCTATTTTACTCCATAATTTAATGACCCACATGTGCCTTATCCTCTATCTTTACCATCGTACCCTTAAGTTTATTATATACATTTAGTTATAGGTGTTTACCCTTTATGTAATTCATCAATTAGGTTTGAGATGTTATAAATGCATCTCCTTCTTTTTATAATGGTAACTTTCCATTAATATATTTTTCATTATCTTCTTCATGAAGATTTTGTTTGTATTGATTGAGTCAAGGTTTGAGATTTGACTCCATTGTTTTGTTCTTTGTGAAACTCCGCAGACATTCTATATTTTTTGTGTAAATCCTATTAATCTTAGGATTCCACGATCACCGCACCGATTGATAACTTGTGAAAAAATCCTTGATCGGAGCCCTTCCATGTGAGGCGCCGTTGGGATCGGCCGGGGACACTCCGATGCCTAAGTCAGTAATATATTCTTAAGAGAATAATCTATAATCACAGAGTATGGTAAGAATATTGTGTGTGTACCTTTGATCCCAGGAAGTTGGTGTATTTATATGCAATTCTGTAACAATCGCATTAATCCCTTTTATTGTCCTTGAATGTGGGTTTTGATGTTACTTTAGTTATACTTGAGGGTTTCAGTATTAATTGAGTTGTTAGTATCATCAATGTTGGGGTCCTCCTTGATAATGATTCAGAGACCCGTGCATTCATCCTCCATTAATTATCATTAATTCCATATTATTCATGCATAAATCCCACTTTTATAGGAAATAATGGTTTGCCATTATTTCTATTAATTTTCCCTTTATTCCTCATTCTAGAATAATTTGGGTTGTTATCAAGGTTCACTATTATTGTTATTATTATTATAAAAAACTGAATTCAATTAATTCATAACAGAAATGATAAGGGAGAAACATGTTACCATATTAACCAGGCTTTTGTTCATACCATTTATGGAATGTCTACTCATACATAGCAGTGGCTACCAACAATAAGGTAAAATTTTTTGTCACTTTGCCCATTTTTGCAGCTGTACATTTAGCAGGAAGTTACTCTCTCAGTTCAACATGATTATATAAACACCTTAGTATACTCTGTAACCTCAATTATCTTTGGCATAATTCTTCTTTGAATTTCTGGGTAGCATAATTCTTCTTTAAGTTTCTGGTTAGCATAACTCTTCTATAAGTTCAATGGCTTCAATTACGTCAGAGGAGCTTGACGCCTTTCACGCAATGGATACAGAGGTCTTCTCTCGAATGGTGTTTCTTTTGATTCGAGATCCAGCAGAGTCGCTACTAGTCATGGCCATATGGCTATGGCTCGAAGCAAATGGCTATAAAAACATTGTTATGAAGCTCATCGGCCTCTCAAATGTTTTGCTCAATGCAATTGTAGACGAAGTTGTTTTATGTCTGAAATGTCTTGATGCAAACACAGTACCTTTATAAATGTCAGCAGAAATCCCTCTCACTGCTATGATAGTGGAGAACGAAATTTCTTTAGAAATGTTCCGCCTTAACGAGTTTTCGGTGATCACTAGAGTCGAGAATTTATTTAACTCTATGTGTTCTAGGATTTTCACTAACATATTGATGAGGACATCTCCAACATCGGACCGAAGGACATAACCGATTTCCCCGATGCTAGCGACACGGCCCAAGGAAACGCGAAGACTGTTGAAAATGCAGGTGAGACGCCGTGTTAGTAGGTGACACGTCGTGTTAGCAGGTGACATGCCGTGTCACCTTTGAGCAAAGTCTCTGCTTAAATTAATTCGGTTGACACACCGTGTCACCTTTTTGACAAGCCATGTCACCTTTATTTCAGCACCAAGCTGATTTCGTCCTTGATTGGTTTAATTCTGAATTGGTCCCTGCTTTTTGCTATTTTACTCCATAATTTAATGACCCACATGTGCCTTATCCTCTATCTTTACCATCGTACCCTTAAGTTTATTATATACATTTAGTTATAGGTGTTTACCCTTTATGTAATTCATCAATTAGGTTTGAGATGTTATAAATGCATCTCCTTCTTTTTATAATGGTAACTTTCCATTAATATATTTTTCATTATCTTCTTCATGAAGATTTTGTTTGTATTGATTGAGTCAAGGTTTGAGATTTGACTCCATTGTTTTGTTCTTTGTGAAACTCCACAGACATTCTATATTTTTTTGTGTAAATCCTATTAATCTTAGGATTCAACGATCATCGCACCGATTGATAACTTGTGAAAAAATCCTTGATCGGAGCCCTTCCATGTGAGGCGCCGTTGGGATCGGCCGGGGACACTCCGATGCCTAAGTCAGTAATATATTCTTAAGAGAATAATCTGTAATCACAGAGTAGGGTAAGAATATTGTGTGTGTACCTTTGATCCCAGGAAGTTGGTGTATTTATATGCAATTCTGTAACAATCGCATTAATCCCTTTTATTGTCCTTGAATGTGGGTTGTGATGTTACTTTAGTTATACTTGAGGGTTTCAGTATTAATTGAGTTGCTAGTATCATCAATGTTGGGGGTCCTCCTTGATAATGATTCAGAGACCCCTGCATTCATCTTCCATTAATTATCATTAATTCCATATTATTCATGCATAAATCCCACTTTTATAGGAAATAATGGTTTGCCATTATTTCTATTAATTTTCCCTTTATTCCTCATTCTAGAATAATTTGGGTTGTTATCATGGTTCACTATTATTGTTATTATTATTATAAAAAACTGAATTCAATTAATTCATAACAGAAATGATAAGGGAGAAACATGTTACCATATTAACCAGGCTTTTGTTCATACCATTTATGGAATGTCTACTCATACATAGCAGTGGCTACCAACAATAAGGTAAAATTTTTTGTCACTTTGCCCATTTTTGCAGCTGTACATTTAGCAGGAAGTTACTCTCTCAGTTCAACATGATTATATAAACACCTTAGTATACTCTGTAACCTCAATTATCTTTGGCATAATTCTTCTTTGAATTTCTGGGTAGCATAATTCTTCTTTAAGTTTCTGGTTAGCATAACTCTTCTATAAGTTCAATGGCTTCAATTACGTCAGAGGAGCTTGACGCCTTTCACGCAATGGATAGAGAGGTCTTCTCTCGAATGGTGTTTCTTTTGATTCGAGATCCAGCAGAGTCGCTACTAGTCATGGCCATATGGCTATGGCTCGAAGCAAATGGCTATAAAAACATTGTTATGAAGCTCATCGGCCTCTCAAATGTTTTGCTCAATGCAATTGTAGACGAAGTTGTTTTATGTCTGAAATGTCTTGATGCAAACACAGTACCTTTATAAATGTCAGCAGAAATCCCTCTCACTGCTATGATAGTGGAGAACGAAATTTCTTTAGAAATGTTCCGCCTTAACGAGTTTTCGGTGATCACTAGAGTCGAGAATTTATTTAACTCTATGTGTTCTAGGATTTTCACTAACATATTGATGAGGACATCTCCAACATCGGACCGAAGGACATAACCGATTTCCCCGATGCTAGCGACACGGCCCAAGGAAACGCGAAGACTGCTGAAAATGCAGGTGAGACGCCGTGTTAGTAGGTGACACGTCGTGTTAGCAGGTGACATGCCGTGTCACCTTTGAGCAAAGTCTCTGCTTAAATTAATTCGGTTGACACACCGTGTCACCTTTTTGACAAGCCATGTCACCTTTATTTCAGCACCAAGCTGATTTCGTCCTTGATTGGTTTAATTCTGAATTGGTCCCTGCTTTTTGCTATTTTACTCCATAATTTAATGACCCACATGTGCCTTATCCTCTATCTTTACCATCGTACCCTTAAGTTTATTATATACATTTAGTTATAGGTGTTTACCCTTTATGTAATTCATCAATTAGGTTTGAGATGTTATAAATGCATCTCCTTCTTTTTATAATGGTAACTTTCCATTAATATATTTTTCATTATCTTCTTCATGAAGATTTTGTTTGTATTGATTGAGTCAAGGTTTGAGATTTGACTCCATTGTTTTGTTCTTTGTGAAACTCCGCAGACATTCTATATTTTTTTGTGTAAATCCTATTAATCTTAGGATTCCACGATCACCGCACCGATTGATAACTTGTGAAAAAATCCTTGATCGGAGCCCTTCCATGTGAGGCGCCGTTGGGATCGGCCGGGGACACTCCGATGCCTAAGTCAGTAATATATTCTTAAGAGAATAATCTGTAATCACAGAGTAGGGTAAGAATATTGTGTGTGTACCTTTGATCCCAGGAAGTTGGTGTATTTATATGCAATTCTGTAACAATCGCATTAATCCCTTTTATTGTCCTTGAATGTGGGTTGTGATGTTACTTTAGTTATACTTGAGGGTTTCAGTATTAATTGAGTTGCTAGTATCATCAATGTTGGGGGTCCTCCTTGATAATGATTCAGAGACCCCTGCATTCATCTTCCATTAATTATCATTAATTCCATATTATTCATGCATAAATCCCACTTTTATAGGAAATAATGGTTTGCCATTATTTCTATTAATTTTCCCTTTATTCCTCATTCTAGAATAATTTGGGTTGTTATCATGGTTCACTATTATTGTTATTATTATTATAAAAAACTGAATTCAATTAATTCATAACAGAAATGATAAGGGAGAAACATGTTACCATATTAACCAGGCTTTTGTTCATACCATTTATGGAATGTCTACTCATACATAGCAGTGGCTACCAACAATAAGGTAAAATTTTTTGTCACTTTGCCCATTTTTGCAGCTGTACATTTAGCAGGAAGTTACTCTCTCAGTTCAACATGATTATATAAACACCTTAGTATACTCTGTAACCTCAATTATCTTTGGCATAATTCTTCTTTGAATTTCTGGGTAGCATAATTCTTCTTTAAGTTTCTGGTTAGCATAACTCTTCTATAAGTTCAATGGCTTCAATTACGTCAGAGGAGCTTGACGCCTTTCACGCAATGGATAGAGAGGTCTTCTCTCGAATGGTGTTTCTTTTGATTCGAGATCCAGCAGAGTCGCTACTAGTCATGGCCATATGGCTATGGCTCGAAGCAAATGGCTATAAAAACATTGTTATGAAGCTCATCGGCCTCTCAAATGTTTTGCTCAATGCAATTGTAGACGAAGTTGTTTTATGTCTGAAATGTCTTGATGCAAACACAGTACCTTTATAAATGTCAGCAGAAATCCCTCTCACTGCTATGATAGTGGAGAACGAAATTTCTTTAGAAATGTTCCGCCTTAACGAGTTTTCGGTGATCACTAGAGTCGAGAATTTATTTAACTCTATGTGTTCTAGGATTTTCACTAACATATTGATGAGGACATCTCCAACATCGGACCGAAGGACATAACCGATTTCCCCGATGCTAGCGACACGGCCCAAGGAAACGCGAAGACTGCTGAAAATGCAGGTGAGACGCCGTGTTAGTAGGTGACACGTCGTGTTAGCAGGTGACATGCCGTGTCACCTTTGAGCAAAGTCTCTGCTTAAATTAATTCGGTTGACACACCGTGTCACCTTTTTGACAAGCCATGTCACCTTTATTTCAGCACCAAGCTGATTTCGTCCTTGATTGGTTTAATTCTGAATTGGTCCCTGCTTTTTGCTATTTTACTCCATAATTTAATGACCCACATGTGCCTTATCCTCTATCTTTACCATGGTACCCTTAAGTTTATTATATACATTTAGTTATAGGTGTTTACCCTTTATGTAATTCATCAATTAGGTTTGAGATGTTATAAATGCATCTCCTTCTTTTTATAATGGTAACTTTCCATTAATATATTTTTCATTATCTTCTTCATGAAGATTTTGTTTGTATTGATTGAGTCAAGGTTTGAGATTTGACTCCATTGTTTTGTTCTTTGTGAAACTCCGCAGACATTCTATATTTTTTTGTGTAAATCCTATTAATCTTAGGATTCCACGATCACCGCACCGATTGATAACTTGTGAAAAAATCCTTGATCGGAGCCCTTCCATGTGAGGCGCCGTTGGGATCGGCCGGGGACACTCCGATGCCTAAGTCAGTAATATATTCTTAAGAGAATAATCTGTAATCACAGAGTAGGGTAAGAATATTGTGTGTGTACCTTTGATCCCAGGAAGTTGGTGTATTTATATGCAATTCTGTAACAATCGCATTAATCCCTTTTATTGTCCTTGAATGTGGGTTTTGATGTTACTTTAGTTATACTTGAGGGTTTCAGTATTAATTGAGTTGTTAGTATCATCAATGTTGGGGGTCCTCCTTGATAATGATTCAGAGACCCCTGCATTCATCCTCCATTAATTATCATTAATTCCATATTATTCATGCATAAATCCCACTTTTATAGGAAATAATGGTTTGCCATTATTTCTATTAATTTTCCCTTTATTCCTCATTCTAGAATAATTTGGGTTGTTATCAAGGTTCACTATTATTGTTATTATTATTATAAAAAACTGAATTCAATTAATTCATAACAGAAATGATAAGGGAGAAACATGTTACCATATTAACCAGGCTTTTGTTAATACCATTTATGGAATGTCTACTCATACATAGCAGTGGCTACCAACAATAAGGTAAAAATTTTTGTCACTTTGCCCATTTTTGCAGTTGTACATTTAGCAGGAAGTTACTCTCTCAGTTCAACATGATTATATAAACACCTTAGTATACTCTGTAACCTCAATTATCTTTGGCATAATTCTTCTTTGAATTTCTGGGTAGCATAATTCTTCTTTAAGTTTCTGGTTAGCATAACTCTTCTATAAGTTCAATGGCTTCAATTACGTCAGAGGAGCTTGACGCCTTTCACGCAATGGATACAGAGGTCTTCTCTCGAATGGTGTTTCTTTTGATTCGAGATCCAGCAGAGTCGCTACTAGTCATGGCCATATGGCTATGGCTCGAAGCAAATGGCTATAAAAACATTGTTATGAAGCTCATCGGCCTCTCAAATGTTTTGCTCAATGCAATTGTAGACGAAGTTGTTTTATGTCTGAAATGTCTTGATGCAAACACAGTACCTTTATAAATGTCAGCAGAAATCCCTCTCACTGCTATGATAGTGGAGAACGAAATTTCTTTAGAAATGTTCCGCCTTAACGAGTTTTCGGTGATCACTAGAGTCGAGAATTTATTTAACTCTATGTGTTCTAGGATTTTCACTAACATATTGATGAGGACATCTCCAACATCGGACCGAAGGACATAACCGATTTCCCCGATGCTAGCGACACGGCCCAAGGAAACGCGAAGACTGCTGAAAATGCAGGTGAGACGCCGTGTTAGTAGGTGACACGTCGTGTTAGCAGGTGACATGCCGTGTCACCTTTGAGCAAAGTCTCTGCTTAAATTAATTCGGTTGACACACCGTGTCACCTTTTTGACAAGCCATGTCACCTTTATTTCAGCACCAAGCTGATTTCGTCCTTGATTGGTTTAATTCTGAATTGGTCCCTGCTTTTTGCTATTTTACTCCATAATTTAATGACCCACATGTGCCTTATCCTCTATCTTTACCATCGTACCCTTAAGTTTATTATATACATTTAGTTATAGGTGTTTACCCTTTATGTAATTCATCAATTAGGTTTGAGATGTTATAAATGCATCTCCTTCTTTTTATAATGGTAACTTTCCATTAATATATTTTTCATTATCTTCTTCATGAAGATTTTGTTTGTATTGATTGAGTCAAGGTTTGAGATTTGACTCCATTGTTTTGTTCTTTGTGAAACTCCGCAGACATTCTATATTTTTTTGTGTAAATCCTATTAATCTTAGGATTCCACGATCACCGCACCGATTGATAACTTGTGAAAAAATCCTTGATCGGAGCCCTTCCATGTGAGGCGCTGTTGGGATCGGTCGGGGACACTCCGATGCCTAAGTCAGTAATATATTCTTAAGAGAATAATCTGTAATCACAGAGTAGGGTAAGAATATTGTGTGTGTACCTTTGATCCCAGGAAGTTGGTGTATTTATATGCAATTCTGTAACAATCGCATTAATCCCTTTTATTGTCCTTGAATGTGGGTTTTGATGTTACTTTAGTTATACTTGAGGGTTTCAGTATTAATTGAGTTGTTAGTATCATCAATGTTGGGGGTCCTCCTTGATAATGATTCAGAGACCCCTGCATTCATCCTCCATTAATTATCATTAATTCCATATTATTCATGCATAAATCCCACTTTTATAGGAAATAATGGTTTGCCATTATTTCTATTAATTTTCCCTTTATTCCTCATTCTAGAATAATTTGGGTTGTTATCAAGGTTCACTATTATTGTTATTATTATTATAAAAAACTGAATTCAATTAATTCATAACAGAAATGATAAGGGAGAAACATGTTACCATATTAACCAGGCTTTTGTTAATACCATTTATGGAATGTCTACTCATACATAGCAGTGGCTACCAACAATAAGGTAAAAATTTTTGTCACTTTGCCCATTTTTGCAGCTGTACATTTAGCAGGAAGTTACTCTCTCAGTTCAACATGATTATATAAACACCTTAGTATACTCTGTAACCTCAATTATCTTTGGCATAATTCTTCTTTGAATTTCTGGGTAGCATAATTCTTCTTTAAGTTTCTGGTTAGCATAACTCTTCTATAAGTTCAATGGCTTCAATTACGTCAGAGGAGCTTGACGCCTTTCACGCAATGGATAGAGAGGTCTTCTCTCGAATGGTGTTTCTTTTGATTCGAGATCCAGCAGAGTCGCTACTAGTCATGGCCATATGGCTATGGCTCGAAGCAAATGGCTATAAAAACATTGTTATGAAGCTCATCGGCCTCTCAAATGTTTTGCTCAATGCAATTGTAGACGAAGTTGTTTTATGTCTGAAATGTCTTGATGCAAACACAGTACCTTTATAAATGTCAGCAGAAATCCCTCTCACTGCTATGATAGTGGAGAACGAAATTTCTTTAGAAATGTTCCGCCTTAACGAGTTTTCGGTGATCACTAGAGTCGAGAATTTATTTAACTCTATGTGTTCTAGGATTTTCACTAACATATTGATGAGGACATCTCCAACATCGGACCGAAGGACATAACCGATTTCCCCGATGCTAGCGACACGGCCCAAGGAAACGCGAAGACTGCTGAAAATGCAGGTGAGACGCCGTGTTAGTAGGTGACACGTCGTGTTAGCAGGTGACATGCCGTGTCACCTTTGAGCAAAGTCTCTGCTTAAATTAATTCGGTTGACACACCGTGTCACCTTTTTGACAAGCCATGTCACCTTTATTTCAGCACCAAGCTGATTTCGTCCTTGATTGGTTTAATTCTGAATTGGTCCCTGCTTTTTGCTATTTTACTCCATAATTTAATGACCCACATGTGCCTTATCCTCTATCTTTACCATCATACCCTTAAGTTTATTATATACATTTAGTTATAGGTGTTTACCCTTTATGTAATTCATCAATTAGGTTTGAGATGTTATAAATGCATCTCCTTCTTTTTATAATGGTAACTTTCCATTAATATATTTTTCATTATCTTCTTCATGAAGATTTTGTTTGTATTGATTGAGTCAAGGTTTGAGATTTGACTCCATTGTTTTGTTCTTTGTGAAACTCCGCAGACATTCTATATTTTTTGTGTAAATCCTATTAATCTTAGGATTCCACGATCACCGCACCGATTGATAACTTGTGAAAAAATCCTTGATCGGAGCCCTTCCATGTGAGGCGCCGTTGGGATCGGCCGGGGACACTCCGATGCCTAAGTCAGTAATATATTCTTAAGAGAATAATCTGTAATCACAGAGTAGGGTAAGAATATTGTGTGTGTACCTTTGATCCCAGGAAGTTGGTGTATTTATATGCAATTCTGTAACAATCGCATTAATCCCTTTTATTGTCCTTGAATGTGGGTTTTGATGTTACTTTAGTTATACTTGAGGGTTTCAGTATTAATTGAGTTGTTAGTATCATCAATGTTGGGGGTCCTCCTTGATAATGATTCAGAGACCCCTGCATTCATCCTCCATTAATTATCATTAATTCCATATTATTCATGCATAAATCCCACTTTTATAGGAAATAATGGTTTGCCATTATTTCTATTAATTTTCCCTTTATTCCTCATTCTAGAATAATTTGGGTTGTTATCAAGGTTCACTATTATTGTTATTATTATTATAAAAAACTGAATTCAATTAATTCATAACAGAAATGATAAGGGAGAAACATGTTACCATATTAACCAGGCTTTTGTTAATACCATTTATGGAATGTCTACTCATACATAGCAGTGGCTACCAACAATAAGGTAAAAATTTTTGTCACTTTGCCCATTTTTGCAGCTGTACATTTAGCAGGAAGTTACTCTCTCAGTTCAACATGATTATATAAACACCTTAGTATACTCTGTAACCTCAATTATCTTTGGCATAATTCTTCTTTGAATTTCTGGGTAGCATAATTCTTCTTTAAGTTTCTGGTTAGCATAACTCTTCTATAAGTTCAATGGCTTCAATTACGTCAGAGGAGCTTGACGCCTTTCACGCAATGGATAGAGAGGTCTTCTCTCGAATGGTGTTTCTTTTGATTCGAGATCCAGCAGAGTCGCTACTAGTCATGGCCATATGGCTATGGCTCGAAGCAAATGGCTATAAAAACATTGTTATGAAGCTCATCGGCCTCTCAAATGTTTTGCTCAATGCAATTGTAGACGAAGTTGTTTTATGTCTGAAATGTCTTGATGCAAACACAGTACCTTTATAAATGTCAGCAGAAATCCCTCTCACTGCTATGATAGTGGAGAACGAAATTTCTTTAGAAATGTTCCGCCTTAACGAGTTTTCGGTGATCACTAGAGTCGAGAATTTATTTAACTCTATGTGTTCTAGGATTTTCACTAACATATTGATGAGGACATCTCCAACATCGGACCGAAGGACATAACCGATTTCCCCGATGCTAGCGACACGGCCCAAGGAAACGCGAAGACTGCTGAAAATGCAGGTGAGACGCCGTGTTAGTAGGTGACACGTCGTGTTAGCAGGTGACATGTCGTGTCACCTTTGAGCAAAGTCTCTGCTTAAATTAATTCGGTTGACACACCGTGTCACCTTTTTGACAAGCCATGTCACCTTTATTTCAGCACCAAGCTGATTTCGTCCTTGATTGGTTTAATTCTGAATTGGTCCCTGCTTTTTGCTATTTTACTCCATAATTTAATGACCCACATGTGCCTTATCCTCTATCTTTACCATCGTACCCTTAAGTTTATTATATACATTTAGTTATAGGTGTTTACCCTTTATGTAATTCATCAATTAGGTTTGAGATGTTATAAATGCATCTCCTTCTTTTTATAATGGTAACTTTCCATTAATATATTTTTCATTATCTTCTTCATGAAGATTTTGTTTGTATTGATTGAGTCAAGGTTTGAGATTTGACTCCATTGTTTTGTTCTTTGTGAAACTCCGCAGACATTCTATATTTTTTGTGTAAATCCTATTAATCTTAGGATTCCACGATCACCGCACCGATTGATAACTTGTGAAAAAATCCTTGATCGGAGCCCTTCCATGTGAGGCGCCGTCGGGATCGGCCGGGGACACTCCGATGCCTAAGTCAGTAATATATTCTTAAGAGAATAATCTGTAATCACAGAGTAGGGTAAGAATATTGTGTGTGTACCTTTGATCCCAGGAAGTTGGTGTATTTATATGCAATTCTGTAACAATCGCATTAATCCCTTTTATTGTCCTTGAATGTGGGTTTTGATGTTACTTTAGTTATACTTGAGGGTTTCAGTATTAATTGAGTTGTTAGTATCATCAATGTTGGGGGTCCTCCTTGATAATGATTCAGAGACCCCTGCATTCATCCTCCATTAATTATCATTAATTCCATATTATTCATGCATAAATCCCACTTTTATAGGAAATAATGGTTTGCCATTATTTCTATTAATTTTCCCTTTATTCCTCATTCTAGAATAATTTGGGTTGTTATCAAGGTTCACTATTATTGTTATTATTATTATAAAAAACTGAATTCAATTAATTCATAACAGAAATGATAAGGGAGAAACATGTTACCATATTAACCAGGCTTTTGTTAATACCATTTATGGAATGTCTACTCATACATAGCAGTGGCTACCAACAATAAGGTAAAAATTTTTGTCACTTTGCCCATTTTTGCAGCTGTACATTTAGCAGGAAGTTACTCTCTCAGTTCAACATGATTATATAAACACCTTAGTATACTCTGTAACCTCAATTATCTTTGGCATAATTCTTCTTTGAATTTCTGGGTAGCATAATTCTTCTTTAAGTTTCTGGTTAGCATAACTCTTCTATAAGTTCAATGGCTTCAATTACGTCAGAGGAGCTTGACGCCTTTCACGCAATGGATAGAGAGGTCTTCTCTCGAATGGTGTTTCTTTTGATTCGAGATCCAGCAGAGTCGCTACTAGTCATGGCCATATGGCTATGGCTCGAAGCAAATGGCTATAAAAACATTGTTATGAAGCTCATCGGCCTCTCAAATGTTTTGCTCAATGCAATTGTAGACGAAGTTGTTTTATGTCTGAAATGTCTTGATGCAAACACAGTACCTTTATAAATGTCAGCAGAAATCCCTCTCACTGCTATGATAGTGGAGAACGAAATTTCTTTAGAAATGTTCCGCCTTAACAAGTTTTCGGCGATCACTAGAGTCAAGCATTTACTTAACTCTGTGTGTTATAGGATTTTCACTGACATATTGATGAGGACATCTCCAACATCGGACCGAAGGATATAACTGATTTCCTCGAGGCTAGCGACACGGCCCAAGGAAACACGAAGACTGCTGAAAATGTAGGTGAGACGTCGTGTTAGTAGGTGACACGTCGTGTCAGCAGGTGACATGTCGTGTCACCTTTGAGCAAAGTCTCTGCTTAAAATAATTCGGTTGACACACCGTGTCACCTTTTTGACAATCCATGTCACCTTTATTTCAGCACCAAGCTGATTTCGTCCTTGATTGGTTTAATTCCGAATTGGTCCCTGCTTTTTGCTATTTTACTCCATAATTTAATGACCCACATGTGCCTTATCCTCTATCTTTACCATCGTACCCTTAAGTTTATTATATACATTTAGTTATAGGTGTTTACCCTTTATGTAATTCATCAATTAGGTTTGAGGTGTTATAAATGCATCTCCTTCTTTTTATAATGGTAACTTTCCATTAATATATTTTTCATTATCTTCTTCATGAAGATTTTGTTTGTATTGATTGAGTCAAGGTTTGAGATTTGACTCCATTGTTTTGTTCTTTGTGAAACTCCGCAAACATTCTATATTTTTTTTGTAAATCCTATTAATCTTAGGATTCCACGATCACCGCACCGATTGATAACTTGTGAAAAAATCCTTGATCGGGGCCCTTCCATGTGAGGCGCCGTTGGGATCGACCGGGGACACTCCGATGCCTAAGTCAGTAATATATTCTTAAGAGAATAATCTGTAATCACAGAGTAGGGTAAGAATATTGTGTGTGTACCTTTGATCCCAGGAAGTTGGTGTATTTATATGCAATTCTGTAACAATCGCATTAATCCCTTTTATTGTCCTTGAATGTGGGTTTTGATGTTACTTTAGTTATACTTGAGGGTTTCAGTATTAATTGAGTTGTTAGTATCATCAATGTTGGGGGTCCTCCTTGATAATGATTCAGAGACCCCTGCATTCATCCTCCATTAATTATCATTAATTCCATATTATTCATGCATAAATCCCACTTTTATAGGAAATAATGGTTTGCCATTATTTCTATTAATTTTCCCTTTATTCCTCATTCTAGAATAATTTGGGTTGTTATCAAGGTTCACTATTATTGTTATTATTATTATAAAAAACTGAATTCAATTAATTCATAACAGAAATGATAAGGGAGAAACATGTTACCATATTAACCAGGCTTTTGTTAATACCATTTATGGAATGTCTACTCATACATAGCAGTGGCTACCAACAATAAGGTAAAAAATTTTGTCACATTGCCCATTTTTGCAGCTGTACATTTAGCAGGAAGTTACTCTCTCAGTTCAACATGATTATATAAACACCTTAGTATACTCTGTAACCTCAATTATCTTTGGCATAATTCTTCTTTGAATTTCTGGGTAGCATAATTCTTCTTTAAGTTTCTGGTTAGCATAACTCTTCTTTAAGTTCAATGGCTTCAATTACGTCAGAGGAGCTTGACGCCTTTCACGCAATGGATAGAGAGGTCTTCTCTCGAATGGTGTTTCTTTTGATTCGAGATCCAGCAGAGTCGCTACTAGTCATGGCCATATGGCTATGGCTCGAAGCAAATGGCTATAAAAACATTGTTATGAAGCTCATCGGCCTCTCAAATGTTTTGCTCAATGCAATTGTAGACGAAGTTGTTTTATGTCTGAAATGTCTTGATGCAAACACAGTACCTTTATAAATGTCAGCAGAAATCCCTCTCACTGCTATGATAGTGGAGAACGAAATTTCTTTAGAAATGTTCCGCCTTAACGAGTTTTCGGTGATCACTAGAGTCGAGAATTTATTTAACTCTATGTGTTCTAGGATTTTCACTAACATATTGATGAGGACATCTCCAACATCGGACCGAAGGACATAACCGATTTCCCTGATGCTAGCGACACGGCCCAAGGAAACGCGAAGACTGCTGAAAATGCAGGTGAGACGCCGTGTTAGTAGGTGACACGTCGTGTTAGCAGGTGACATGTCGTGTCACCTTTGAGCAAAGTCTCTGCTTAAATTAATTCGGTTGACACACCGTGTAACCTTTTTGACAAGCCATGTCACCTTTATTTCAGCACCAAGCTGATTTCGTCCTTGATTGGTTTAATTCCGAATTGGTCCCTGCTTTTTGCTATTTTACTCCATAATTTAATGACCCACATGTGCCTTATCCTCTATCTTTACCATCGTACCCTTAAGTTTATTATATACATTTAGTTATAGGTGTTTACCCTTTATGCAATTCATCAATTAGGTTTGAGATGTTATAAATGCATCTCCTTCTTTTTATAATGGTAACTTTCCATTAATATATTTTTCATTATCTTCTTCATGAAGATTTTGTTTGTATTGATTGAGTCAAGGTTTGAGATTTGACTCCATTGTTTTGTTCTTTGTGAAACTCCGCAAACATTCTATATTTTTTTTGTAAATCCTATTAATCTTAGGATTCCACGATCACCGCACCGATTGATAACTTGTGAAAAAATCCTTGATCGGGGCCCTTCCATGTGAGGCGCCGTTGGGATCGACCGGGGACACTCCGATGCCTAAGTCAGTAATATATTCTTAAGAGAATAATCTGTAATCACAGAGTAGGGTAAGAATATTGTGTGTGTACCTTTGATCCCAGGAAGTTGGTGTATTTATATGCAATTCTGTAACAATCGCATTAATCCCTTTTATTGTCCTTGAATGTGGGTTTTGATGTTACTTTAGTTATACTTGAGGGTTTCAGTATTAATTGAGTTGTTAGTATCATCAATGTTGGGGGTCCTCCTTGATAATGATTCAGAGACCCCTGCATTAATCCTCCATTAATTATCATTAATTCCATATTATTCATGCATAAATCCCACTTTTATAGGAAATAATGGTTTGCCATTATTTCTATTAATTTTCCCTTTATTCCTCATTCTAGAATAATTTGGGTTGTTATCAAGGTTCACTATTATTGTTATTATTATTATAAAAAACTGAATTCAATTAATTCATAACAGAAATGATAAGGGAGAAACATGTTACCATATTAACCAGGCTTTTGTTAATACCATTTATGGAATGTCTACTCATACATAGCAGTGGCTACCAACAATAAGGTAAAAAAATTTGTCACTTTGCCCATTTTTGCAGCTGTACATTTAGCAGGAAGTTACTCTCTCTGCTGGATCTCGAATCCAATGAAACACCATTCGAGAGAAGACCTCTCTATCCATTGCGTGAAAGGCGTGAAGCTCATCGGCCTCTCAAATGTTTTGCTCAATGCCATTGCAGACGAAGCTATTTTATGTCTGAAATGTCTTGATGCAAACACAGTACCTTTATAATTGTCAGCGGAAATCCCTCTCACTGCTATGATAGTGGAAAACGAAATTTCTTTAGAAATGTTCCGCCTTAACAAGTTTTCGGCGATCACTAGAGTCAAGCATTTACTTAACTCTGTGTGTTATAGGATTTTCACTGACATATTGATGAGGACATCTCCAACATCGGACCGAAGGATATAACTGATTTCCTCGAGGCTAGCGACACGGCCCAAGGAAACACGAAGACTGCTGAAAATGTAGGTGAGACGTCGTGTTAGTAGGTGACACGTCGTGTCAGCAGGTGACATGTCGTGTCACCTTTGAGCAAAGTCTCTGCTTAAAATAATTCGGTTGACACACCGTGTCACCTTTTTGACAATCCATGTCACCTTTATTTCAGCACCAAGCTGATTTCGTCCTTGATTGGTTTAATTCCGAATTGGTCCCTGCTTTTTGCTATTTTACTCCATAATTTAATGACCCACATGTGCCTTATCCTCTATCTTTACCATCGTACCCTTAAGTTTATTATATACATTTAGTTATAGGTGTTTACCCTTTATGTAATTCATCAATTAGGTTTGAGGTGTTATAAATGCATCTCCTTCTTTTTATAATGGTAACTTTCCATTAATATATTTTTCATTATCTTCTTCATGAAGATTTTGTTTGTATTGATTGAGTCAAGGTTTGAGATTTGACTCCATTGTTTTGTTCTTTGTGAAACTCCGCAAACATTCTATGTTTTTTGTGTAAATCCTATTAATCTTAGGATTCCACGATCACCGCACCGATTGATAACTTGTGAAAAAATCCTTGATCGGAGCCCTTCCATGTGAGGCGCCGTTGGGATCGGCCGGGGACACTTCGATGCCTAAGTCAGTAATATTCTTGAGAGAATAATCTATAATCACAGAGTAGGGTTAGAATATTGTGTGTGTACCTTTGATCACAAGAAGCTGGTGTATTTATATGCAATTCTGTAACAATCGCATTAATCCCTTTTATTGTCCTTGAATGTGGGTTTTGATGTTACTTTAGTTATACTTGAGGGTTTCAGTATTAATTGAGTTGTTAGTATCATCAATGTTGGGGGTCCTCCTTGATAATGATTCAGAGACCCCTGCATTAATCCTCCATTAATTATCATTAATTCCATATTATTCATGCATAAATCCCACTTTTATAGGAAATAATGGTTTGCCATTATTTCTATTAATTTTCCCTTTATTCCTCATTCTAGAATAATTTGGGTTGTTATCAAGGTTCACTATTATTGTTATTATTATTATAAAAAAACTGAATTCAATTAATTCATAACAGAAATGATAAGGGAGAAACATGTTACCATATTAACCAGGCTTTTGTTAATACCATTTATGGAATGTCTACTCATACATAGCAGTGGCTACCAACAATAAGGTAAAATTTTTTGTCACTTTGCCCATTTTTGCAGCTGTACATTTAGCAGGAAGTTACTCTCTCAGTTCAACATGATTATATAAACACCTTAGTATACTCTGTAACCTCAATTATCTCTAGCATAATTCTTCTTTGAATTTCTGTGTAGCATAATTCTTCTTTAAGTTTCTGGTTAGCATAACTCTTCTGTAAGTTCAATGGCTTCAATTACGTCAGAAGAGCTTCACGCCTTTCATGCAATGGATAGAGAGGTCTTCTCTCGAATGGTGTTTCATTGGATTCGAGATCCAGCAGAGTCGCTACTAGTCGTGGCCATATGGATATGGCTCGAAGCAAATGGCTATAAAAACATTGTTATGAAGCTCATCGGCCTCTCAAATGTTTTGCTCAATGCCATTGCAGACGAAGCTATTTTATGTCTGAAATGTCTTGATGCAAACACAATACCTTTATAATTGTCAGCGAAAATCCCTCTCACTGCTATGATAGTGGAGAACGAAATTTCTTTAGAAATGTTACGCCTTAACAAGTTTTCGGCGATCACTAGAGTCAAGAATTTACTTAACTATGTGTGTTATAGGATTTTCACTGACATATTGATGAGGACATCTCCAACATCGGACCGAAGGATATAACTGATTTCACCGAGGCTAGCGACACAACCCAAGGAAACACGAAGACTGCTGAAAATGTAGGTGAGACGCCGTGTTAGTAGGTGACACGTCGTGTCAGCAGGTGACATGTCGTGTCACCTTTGAGCAAAGTCTCTGCTTAAAATAATTCGGTTGACACACCGTGTCACCTTTTTGACAAGCCATGTCACCTTTATTTCAGCACCAAGCTGATTTCGTCCTTGATTGGTTTAATTCCGAATTGGTCCCTGCTTTTTGCTATTTTACTCTATAATTTAATGACCCACATGTGCCTTATCCTCTATCTTTACCATCATACCCTTAAGTTTATTATATACATTTAGTTATAGGTGTTTACCCTTTATGTAATTCATCAATTAGGTTTGAGGTGTTATAAATGCATCTCCTTCTTTTTATAATGGTAACTTTCCATTAATATATTTTTCATTATCTTCTTCATGAAGATTTTGTTTGTATTGATTGAGTCAAGGTTTGAGATTTGACTCCATTGTTTTGTTCTTTGTGAAACTCCGCAGACATTCTATGTTTTTTGTGTAAATCCTATTAATCTTAGGATTCCACGATCACCGCACCGATTGATAACTTGTGAAAAAATCCTTGATCGGAGCCCTTCCATGTGAGGCGCCGTTGGGATCGGCCGGGGACACTTCGATGCCTAAGTCAGTAATATTCTTGAGAAAATAATCTATAATCACAGAGTAGGGTTAGAATATTGTGTGTGTACCTTTGATCACAGGAAGCTGGTGTATTTATATGCAATTCTGTAACAATCGCATTAATCCCTTTTATTGTCCTTGAATGTGGGTTTTGATGTTACTTTAGTTATACTTCAGGGTTTCAGTATTAATTGAGTTGTTAGTATCATCAATGTTGGGGGTCCTCCTTGATAATGATTCAGAGACCCCTGCATTAATCCTCCATTAATTATCATTAATTCCATATTATTCATGCATAAATCCCACTTTTATAGGAAATAATGGTTTGCCATTATTTCTATTAATTTTCCCTTTATTCCTCATTCTAGAATAATTTGGGTTGTTATCAAGGTTCACTATTATTGTTATTATTATTATAAAAAACTGAATTCAATTAATTCATAACAGAAACGATAAGGGAGAAACATGTTACCATATTAACCAGGCTTTTGTTAATACCATTTATGGAATGTCTACTCATACATAGCAGTGGCTACCAACAATAAGGTAAAAAAATTTGTCACTTTACCCATTTTTGCAGTTGTACATTTAGCAGGAAGTTACTCTCTCAGTTCAACATGATTATATAAACACCTTAGTATACTCTGTAACCTCAATTATCTTTGGCATAATTCTTCTTTGAATTTCTGGGTAGCATAATTCTTCTTTAAGTTACTGGTTAGCATAACTCTTCTATAAGTTCAATGGCTTCAATTACGTCAGAGGAGCTTGACGCCTTTCACGCAATGGATAGAGAGGTCTTCTCTCGAATGTTGTTTCTTTTGATTCGAGATCCAGCAGAGTCGCTACTAGTCATGGCCATATCGCTATGGCTCGAAGCAAATGGCTATAAAAATATTGTTATGAAGCTCATCAGCCTCTCAAATGTTTTGCTCAATGCAATTGCAGACGAAGCTGTTTTATGTCTGAAATGTCTTGATGCAAACACAATACCTTTATAACTGTCAGCAGAAATCCCTCTCACCGCTATGATAGTGGAGAACGAAATTTCTTTAGAAATGTTACGCCTTAACAAGTTTTCGGCGATCACTAGAGTCAAGAATTTATTTAACTCTATGTGTTCTAGGATTTTCACTAACATATTGGTGAGGACATCTCCAACATCGGACCGAAGGACATCACCAATTTCCCCGAGGCTAGCGAAACGGCCCAAGGAAACGCGAAGACTGCTGAAAATGCAGGTGAGACGACGTGTTAGTAGGTGACACGTCGTGTCAGCAGGTGACATGCCGTGTCACCTTTGAGCAAAGTCTCTGCTTAAAATAATTCGGCTGACACACCGTGTCACCTTTTTGACAAGCCATGTCACCTTTATTTCACCACCAAGCTGATTTCATCCTTGATTGGTTTAATTCTGAATTGGTCCCTGCTTTTTGCTATTTTACTCCATAATTTAATGACCCACATGTGCCTTATCCTCTATCTTTACCATCGTACCCTTAAGTTTATTATATACATTTAGTTATAGGTGTTTACCCTTTATGTAATTCATCAATTAGGTTTCAGATGTTATAAATGCATCTCCTTCTTTTTACAATGGTAACTTCCATTTAATATATTTTTCATTATCTTCTTCATGAAGATTTTGTTTGTATTGATTGAGTCAAGGTTTGAGATTTGACTCCATTTTTATATTCTTTGTGAAACTCCGCAGACATTCTATATTTTTTGTGTAAATCCTATTAATCTTAGGATTCCACGATCACCGCACCAATTGATAACTTGTGAAAAAATCCTTGATCGGAGCCCTTCCATGTGAGGCGCCGTTGGGATCGGCTGGGGACACTCCGATGCCTAAGTCAGTAATATGCTTCAGAGAATAATCTATAATCACAGAGTAGGGTTAGAATATTGTGTGTGTACCTTTGATCCCAGGAAGTTGGTGTATTTATATGCAATTCTGTAACAATCGCATTAATCCCTTTTATTGTCCTTGAATGTGGGTTTTGATGTTACTTTAGTTATACTTGAGGGTTTCAGTATTAATTGAGATGTTAGTATCATCAATGTTGGGGTCCTCCTTGATAATGATTCAGAGACCCCTGCATTAATCCTCCATTAATTATCATTAATTACATATTATTAATGCATAAATCCCACTTTTATAGGAAATAATGGTTTGCCATTATTTCTATTAATTTTCCCTTTATTCCTGATTCTAGAATAATTTGGGTTGTTATCAAGGTTCACTATTATTGTTATTATTATTATAAAAAACTGAATTCAATTAATTCATAACAGAAATGATAAGGGAGAAACATGTTACCATATTAACCAGGCTTTTGTTCATACCATTTATGGAATGTCTACTCATACACAGCAGTGGCTACGACAATAAGGTAAAAATTTTTGTCACTTTGCCCATTTTTGCAGCTGTACATTTAGCAGGAAGTTACTCTCTCAGTTCAACATGATTATATAAACACCTTAGTATACTCTGTAACCTGAATTATCTTTGGCATAATTCTTCTTTGAATTTCTGGGTAGCATAATTCTTCTTTAAGTTACTGGTTAGCATAACTCTTCTATACGTTCAATGGCTTCAATTACGTCAGAGGAGCTTCACGCCTTTCACGCAATGGATAGAGAGGTCTTCTCTCGAATGGTGTTTCTTTTGATTCAAGATCCAGCAGAGTCGCTACTAGTCATGGCCATATGGCTATGGCTCGAAGCAAATGGCTATAAAAACATTGTTATGAAGCTCATCAGCCTCTCAAATGTTTTGCTCAATGCAATTGCAGACTAAGCTGTTTTATGTCTGAAATGTCTTGATGCAAACACAGTACCTTTATAAATGTCAACAGAAATCCCTCTCACCGCTATGATAGTGGAGAACGAAATTTCTTTAGAAATGTTACGCCTTAACAAGTTTTCGGCGATCACTAGAGTCAAGAATTTATTTAACTCTATGTGTTCTAGGATTTTCTATGACATATTGATGAGGACATCTCCAACATCGGATCGAAGGACATCTCCAACATCGGATCGAAGGACATCACCAATTTCCCCGAGGCTAGCGACAAGGCCCAAGGAAACGCGAAGACTGCTGAAAATGCAGATGAGATGTCGTGTTAGTAGGTGACATGCCGTGTCAGCAGGTGACATGCCGTGTCACCTTTGAGCAAAGTCTCTGCTTAAAATAATTCGGTTGACACTTCGTGTCACCTTTTTGACAAGCCATGTCACCTTTATTTCAGTACCAAGCTGATTTCGTCCTTGATTGGTTTAATTCTGAATTGGTCCCTGATTTTTGCTATTTTACTCCATAATTTAATGACCCACATGTGCCTTATCCTCTATCTTTACCATCGTACCCTTAAGTTTATTATATACATTTAGTTATAGGTGTTTACCCTTTATGTAATTCATCAATTAGGTTTCAGATGTTATAAATGCATCTCCTTCTTTTTATAATGGTAACTTTCCATTAATATATTTTTCATTATCTTCTTCATGAAGATTTTGTTTGTATTGATTGAGTCAAGGTTTGAGATTTGACTCCATTGTTTTGTTCTTTGTGAAACTCCGCAGACATTCTATGTTTTTTGTGTAAATCCTATTAATCTTAGGATTCCACGATCACCGCACCAATTGATAACTTGTGAAAAAATCCTTGATCGGAGCCCTTCCATGTGAGGCGCCGTTGGGATCGGCCGCGGACACTCCGATGCCTAAGTCAGTAATATGCTTGATAGAATAATCTATAATCACAGAGTAGGGTTAGAATATTGTGTGTGTACCTTTGATCCCAGGAAGCTGTTGTATTTATATGCAATTCTGTAACAATCGCATTAATCCCTTTTATTGTCCTTGAATGTGGGTTTTGATGTTACTTTAGTTATACTTGAGGGTTTCAGTATTAATTGAGATGTTAGTATCATCAATGTTGGGGGTCCTCCTTGATAATGATTCAGAGACCCCTGCATTAATCCTCTATTAATTATCATTAATTCCATATTATTAATGCATAAATCCCACTTTTATAGGAAATAATGGTTTGCCATTATTTCTATTAATTTTCCCTTTATTCCTCATTCTAGAATAATTTGGGTTGTTATCAAGGTTCACTATTATTGTTATTATTATTATAAAAAACTGAATTCAATTAATTCATAACAGAAATGATAAGGGAGAAACATGTTACCATATTAACCAGGCTTTTGTTCATACCATTTATGGAATGTCTACTCATACACAGCAGTGGCTACCAACAATAAGGTAAAAAAATTTGTCACTTTGCCCATTTTTGCAGCTGTACATTTAGCAGGAAGTTACTCTCTCAGTTCAACATGATTATATAAACACCTTAGTATACTCTGTAACCTCAATTATCTTTGGCATAATTCTTCTTTGAATTTCTGGGTAGCATAATTCTTCTTTAAGTTACTAGTTAGCATAACTCTTCTATAAGTTCAATGGCTTCAATTATGTCAGAGGAGCTTCACGCCTTTCACGCAATGGATAGAGAGGTCTTCTCTCGAAGCAAATGGCTATAAAAACATTGTTATGAAGCTCATCGGCCTCTCAAATGTTTTGCTCAATGCAATTGCAGACGAAGCTGTTTTATGTCTGAAATGTCTTGATGCAAACACAATACCTTTATAAATGTCAGTAGAAATCCCTCTCACCGCTATGATAGTGGAGAACGAAATTTCTTTAGAAATGTTACGCCTTAACAAGTTTTCGGCGATCACTAGAGTCAAGAATTTATTTAACTCTGTGTGTTCTAGGATTTTCACTGACATATTGATGAGGACATCTCCAACATCGGACCGAAGGACATCACCAATTTCCCCGAGGCTAGCGACAAGGCCCAAGGAAACGCGAAGACTGCTGAAAATGCAGGTGAGACGCCGTGTTAGTAGGTGACATGCCGTGTCACCTTTGAGCAAAGTCTTTGCTTAAAATAATTCGGTTGCACACTGTGTAACCTTTTTGACAAGCCATGTCACCTTTATTTCAGCACCAAGCTGATTTCATCCTTGATTGGTTTAATTCCGAATTGGTCCCTGCTTTTTGCTATTTTACTCCATAATTTAATGACCCACATGTGCCTTATCCTCTATCTTTACCATCGTACCCTTAAGTTATTATAAACATTTAGTTATAGGTGTTTACCCTTCATGTAATTCATCAATTAGGTTTGAGATGTTATAAATGCATCTCCTTCTTTTTATAATGGTAACTTTCCATTAATATATTTTTCATTATCTTCTTCATGAATATTATGTTTGTATTGATTGAGTCAAGGTTTGAGATTTGACTCCATTGTTTTGTTCTTTGTGAAACTCCGCAGACATTCTATGTTTTTTGTGTAAATCCTTTTAATCTTAGGATTCCACGATCACCGCACCAATTGATAACTTGTGAAAAAATCCTTGATCGGAGCCCTTCCATATGAGGCGCCGTTGGGATCGGCTGGGGACACTCCGATGCCTAAGTCAGTAATATTCTTGAGAGAATAATCTATAATCACAGAGTAGGGTTATAATATTGTGTGTGTACCTTTGATCCCAGGAAGCTGGTGTATTTATATGCAATTCTGTAACAATCGCATTAATCCCTTTTATTGTCCTTGAATGTGGGTTTTGATGTTACTTTAGTTATACTTGAGGGTTTCAGTATTAATTGAGTTGTTAGTATCATCAATGTTGGGGGTCCTCCTTGATAATGGTTCAGAGACCCCTGCATTGATCCTACATTAATTATCATTAATTCCATATTAATTATGCATAAATCCCACTTTTATAGGAAATAATGGTTTGCCATTATTTCTATTAATTTTCCCTTTATTCCTAATTCTAGAATAATTTGGGTTGTTATCAAGGTTCACTATTATTGTTATTATTATTATAAAAAACTGAATTCAATTAATTCATAACAGAAATGATAAGGGAGAAACATGTTACCATATTAACCAGGCTTTTGTTCATACCATTTATGGAATGTCTACTCATACACAGCAGTGGCTACCACAATAAGGTAAAATTTGTCACTTTGCCCAATTTTGCTGCTGTACATTTAGCAGGAAGTTACTCTCTTAGTTCAACATGATTATATAAACACCTTAGTATACTCTGTAACCTCAATTAGCTTTGGCATAATTCTTCTTTAAATTTATGGGTAGCATAATTCTTCTTTAAGTTTCTGGTTAGCATAACTCTTCTGTAAGTTCAATGGCTTCAATTACGTCAGAGGAGCTTCACGCCTTTCACACAATGGATAGAGAGGTCTTCTCTCGAATGGTGTTTCATTGGATTCGAGATCCAGCAGAATCGCTACTAGTCATGGCCATGCGGCTATGGCTCGAAGCAAATGGCTATAAAAACATTGTTATAAAGCTCATCGGCCTCTCAAATGTTTTGCTCAATGCCATTGCAGACGAAGTTGTTTTATGTCTGAAATGTCTTAATGCAAACACAGTACCTTTATAAATGTCAGCGGAAATCCCTCTCACCACTATGATAGTGTAGAATGAAATTTCGTTAGAAATGTTCCGCCTTAACAAGTTTCCGGCGATCACTAGAGTCAAGAATTTACTTAACTTTGTGTGTTATAGGATTTTCACTGACATATTGATGAGGACATCTCCAACATGGGACCGAAGGACATCACCAATTTCCCCGAGGCTAGCGATACGGCCCAAGGAAACGCAAAGACTGCTGAAAATGAAGGTGACATGTTGTGTCAGTAGGTGACATATCGTGTCATCAGGTGATACGTCGTGTCACCTTTGAGCAAAGTCTCTGCTTAAAATAATTTGGTTGACACACCGTGTCACCTTTTTGACAAGCCATGTGTCACACCCGACCCAAATCGGCATCGGGTATGAATGGAAAATAGGATAACAAACGCCTATCGGTCTGAAACACGAATCTGTTTTCTAATAGATAAAAATTCATTTGGACTACCTAAAGTTTTATTAATTATTTGGCTTGGACTTGATAATTCTATCAAGCTTCCTACGTATCCCGAACATATTTTAATCTTTTAAACCGGGAATCAAAGCCACGTAGTTCTACCTATTTTAGGTAGTTCTCTTAACTTAGGAACTCATTTTGACTTATTGACACGTTGATTGATTCGCTAATAACTTAATTGTATATTTCACTTTATTACTATATAATTTAATATATATAAATCACTTTATCAAAACGAATCAAATCGAATAACGTTTTATCAAAACGAATCAAAACGTTTTATCAAAACAAATCAAATCGAACAACGTTTTATCAAAACGAATCAAATCGAATAAACCGCTTTAACAAATAAAACTCGTAATCAAACAAACATAAAACATTATAATTCAAATCATCAAACCTAATACAAAATTTACGTGTATGTCCATCCTCGAATTCCACCTGTGTAGCTTATCATAACATCAAATCATATTAATAATCGAGATATCTCATTCATATCTCGCCTTGCCTAACGTAAGGACTACCAGCCGTGCACTCTGGCCATACCGCCCTTAGGTATGGTCTTACAACTTACAACTCCTACCTCCGGGCAATCCTAGATGGACAAAACATTTTATTTATCTTTCAAACTATACAACTCATGAAAATCATCCAAAATAATAACAACCGCAATAACTATCTCAATCCAAAAACAATTCGTATAAGATCATCGAATTCATTTTCTCGACCAAAATTCCAAAATACCATGATAATAAATAATTATTCTTCAAATAATCAAAATCAAAAGTATATAAATATTTTAAACAATATATCTTAAACGATCTAATAAAATATATTCAAAACCACGTAAATCATTTAAAACTGAAACTTATTTTTATCTGTCACCCCGAATAGCTATTTTAGACCGAATATACGTACCGTTAGACTCGTTTATTATCATAAGTCTATTTGAACTAATTTTATATTCAAATTCATGTATTCACGTACCAATTTTATATTTAACTTTATACCGACCTAATTGACAAATATCGGTATTACTCCTTCTAATTTTATAACTTATTTTAATTCGATAAATTAACGTCACTTAATTATTATATAGAATTAAATTTTAAACGGAACATTTCTATTAGACTATTTATGTTCGTCACCGAAATTGTAAACTGTAACACTAAATTGGTATGTTTAGTTCCGACCGAGGGTTCAATTAGACTCGTTACGGGTCATAAGTCTACTTGGACTAATTTTAAATTCAAATTCTTGTACAATTTTTATACTCAACTCTATACCGACTCTACTTGGTAAATATCGATATTAGTCCTTCTATTTTCAATATATTTAAATTCTAACTATTAAAGTTACTTAAAATATTTTATTAATACACTTTAAAATAATCGAAATATTCTTATTGAAGTATTTTCGGTCGCTAAGATCTTAATTCTAAACTGACTTAATTATTTTGGACCGATTATACTTTTAAACTCGTTACACAGCTAAGTCTGAAAAATCTAAAGAACAACTAGTCTAAAATTTATATTTTATTAGTAATTGATAAACGCTAAATCATTACTCGTAAATTTATTAAAATTTGATAAAACTATCGAAACCAAACTTACTTAAAATCATTCCTATAATATTTTAAAAATAATTTAAATATAAAATTTCGTTACCGAAATATCGTCGTCGGTCACCGAAAATTAATCGATGTGATCCGTTGACAACTAATCCAAAACGTCGTCGTCACCGATCACCGGTACGGTCTGTTGACAGCTGACTCGTCGCCAAAAACCATTACACATGGTTATATATTCGTATTTTTAAGAATTCACTCCCCTTTTTTTTATAATTAACCCCCACAATTGTATATATAAACTTATAAAAGACCTTGAAAATATAATTTTCCTACACCTAGCCATATACATGGCAACATAAAAATCATTTGTAAGATAATGGAGTTTATAATTATGACACATGTATACATGTATAGTTAAAATAGTTTGGATTTTGGATTAGTTAAATATTGACATGTCATAAGTAATGTATCATAAAACCTGTTTTTAGTTATTATTATTATTATTGTTGTTGTTTTTAAATTGATATTTATATCAGTTTTATTAGTTTTATTTTGATTTTGGATAGTAAATGCACATGGTGATGATTGAAGAATAGTACAAAAATTAATTATTAATAGTAAATTTTAATTTACATTATTCTCCTCAATTTTTTTTTATAAAACCGTAAATCAATTCTTAACACAATTGATATAATATCAATTAAGGTACTTTTTTATTTATAATTTCTTTTAAAATTATCCAAAACTTTTAATTTACTCCTAAACACATTAAATTAAACCCGATAGTATATTTAAATTCATAATTAATTAACACTATAAAAATTACATTATAATATATCAAAAATTAGAATTTTAGACACGGACGTTACACCATGTCACCTTTATTTTAGCACCAAGCTGATTTCGTCCTTCATTGGTTTAATTCCGAATTGGTCCCTACTTTTTGCTATTTTACTCCATAATTTAATGACCCACATGTGCCTTATTCTCTATCTTTACCATCTTACCCTTAAGTTTATTATATACATTTAGTTATAGGTGTTTACCCTTTATGTAATTCATCAATTAGGTTTGAGATGCTATAAATGCATCTCCTTCTTTTTATAATGGTAACTTTCCATTAATATATTTTTCATTATCTTCTTCATGAAGATTTTGTTTGTATTGATAGAGTCAAGGTTTGAGATTTGACTCCATTGTTTTGTTCTTTGTGAAACTCCGCAGACATTCTATGTTTTTTTGTGTTAATCCTATTAATCTTAGGATTCCACGGTCACCGCACCAATTGATAACTTGTGAAAAAATCCTTGATTGGAGCCCTTCCATGTGAGGCGCCGTAGGGATCGGCCGGGGACACTCCGATGCCTAAGTCAGTAATATTCTTGATAGAATAATCTATAATCATAGAGTAGGGTTAGAATATTGTGTCAGTACCTTTGATCCCAGGAAGCTGGTGTATTTATATGCAATTCTGTAACAATCGCATCAATCCCTTTTATTGTCCTTGAATGTGGGTTTTGATGTTACTTTAGTTATACTCGAGGGTTTCAGTATTAATTGAGTTGTGAGTATCATCAATGTTGGGGGTCCTCCTTGATAATGGTTCAGAGACCACTGCATTAATCCTCCATTAATTATTATTAATTCCATATTAATCATGCATAAATCCCACTTTTGTAGGAAATAATGGTTTGCCATTATTTCTATTAATTTTCCCTTTATTCCTCATTCTAGAATAATTTGGGTTGTTATCAAGGTTCACTATTATTGTTATTATTATTATAAAAAACTGAATTCAATTAATTCATAACAGAAATGATAAGGGAGAAACATGTTACCATATTAACCAGGCTTTTGTTCATACCATTTATGGAATGTCAACTCATACACAGCAGTGGCTACCAACAATAAGGTAAAATTTTTGTCACTTTGCCCATTTTTGCAGCTGTACATGTAGCAGGAAGTTACTCTCTCAGTTCAACATGATTATATAAACACCTTAGTATACTCTGTAACCTCAATTAGCTTTGGCATAATTCTCCTTTAAATTTCCGGGTAGCATAATTCTTCTTTAAGTTTTTGGTTAGCATAACTCTTCTGTAAGTTCAATGGCTTCAATTACGTCAGAAGAGCTTCACGCCTTTCACGCAATGGATAGAGAGGTCTTCTCTCAAATGGTGTTTCATTGGATTCGAGATCCAGCAGAGTCGCTACTAGTCATGGCCATGTGGCTATGGCTCGAAGCAAATGGCTATAAAAACATTGTTATGAAGCTCATCGACCTCTCAAATGTTTTGCTCAATGCCATTGCAGACGAAGCTATTTTATGTCTGAAATGTCTTGATGCAAACACAGTACCTTTATAATTGTCAGCGGAAATCCCTCTCACTGCTATGATAGTGGAGAACGAAATTTCTTTAGAAATGTTCCGCCTTAACAAGTTTTCGGCGATCACTAGAGTCAAGAATTTACTTAACTCTGTGTGTTATAGGATTTTCACTGACAAATTGACGAGGACATCACCAATTTCCCCGAGGCTAGCGACACGGCCCAAGGAAACGCGAAGACTGCTGAAAATGTAGGTGACACGCCGTGTCACCTTTGAGCAAAGTCTCTGCTTAAAATAATTTGGTTGACACACCGTGTCACCTTTTTGACACGCCATTTCACCTTTATTTCACCACCAAGCTGATTTCGTCCTTGATTGGTTTAATTCCGAATTAGTCCTTGCTTTTTGCTATTTTACCCCATAATTTAATGACCCACATGTGCCTTATCCTCTATCTTTACCATCTTACCCTTAAGTTTATTATATACATTTAGTTAGAGGTGTTTACCCTTTATGTAATTCATCAATTAGGTTTGAGATGCTATAAATGCATCTCCTTCTTTTTATAATGGTAACTTTCAATTAATATAATTTTCATTGTCTTCTTCATGAAGATTTTGGTAAGGTTTTCACCTTCAACAATGTGGAATTCTTATTCCCTACGGTTTTAGTCCGTAAAACCCGGGATTAACTCCTTGAAGTTTAGCTTGAGAAAACCTCTTTGTTAGTTTAAGATTAAAACTAACATGTGTTGGTCCCTTATAAGGTTGCAAGTATAGTTCCAATGGGGGGTTAGGAACTATTTAAACTTTTTCGCAATTAGGGCAGACTTCTTTTTCTAAGGAAAAAGGTTTTAACAGCGGCGCTGAGTAAACAGCAAGATACTGGCTTAGTCAACTGGTGACTAGGCCAGTTTCTTAGCTTGAGTCAGGAGATAGCACTTAGAGTCTATTCCTGAGCTCAGATGTTCAACACGCACAACTCAACTTGACCTCTTTACTTGGTCAGTTTTTGGTTATTTTAAGCAAGCAATATATATAAGGAGTTAAAGGTAAGAAATATTTTACTCAGCAGATTTATCCAGGTTTGGCTTCTTCTAAGCCTACGTCCTGTCCCCGGAACACGTTCCGAGATTTCGAATCCTCTACTGAGCTCTTTAAAGGTAGAGCCTCAAACCTTTTACAATCTTTAGCAACTGAGTATGACAAGAGTACCTTCCTCTATACCTCTACTCAATCCTAATCTCTTGATGAGTACTATAACCGAGTACTCAGACTCTCCTTTCTATTTCTAGAAATGATAATTGTTTGTCCTATACAATGATTTGCTAAGACACTTTAGACGATTGAAATAATCACTCTAGATTTTACACAAATGTATGAATTGTAGTGTAAGATTTGCTTTGCTTCTTGCTTGCAGAACTTGTGTAGAAATTTGGTCAGCGTAATGGCTTGATCAAGTTCTGTATTGAATGAAGCTTCTGATGGCCCTATTTATAGAGATGTCTGGGCATCGGTCATTTTGAATTTTGAAATAACCGTTGGAGGGAAACGGCTTCCTGTCGTTGTCATCCTGACTTGCTCAGAGCTCTCGGCCAATCAGATTTGTGTATCTTCTGTCCTCGGTCAGCTCAGCAGACTGTCTCTCCTTTTATGGTAAAGTCAACTAGACAGCATACTGTGTCGTCTGAACTTTACCCAAAGTAGAAATACTTTGTCTGGAAGTTTTCATTAGCCAGCTACTGTCTTGTACGCTTTGTCGAATCTACTCAGCAGCTTCATCTTGAAGTTGTTCCCGAAGGTCTTCTAGATCCTTCTCTTGCTGATTTGCATTTTGTCCAAAGCGACAACGTTTTAACAAACGCGAGCCGAGTTGTACTGAGTTGTTTGACTTAGGCCTTGACTTCCATATTGGGCTTGGGCCTTTTAATTATTGTGTCTTATAAACAATTTTAACTCAACATTGAACAAACACATTAGTAGAATAAATCAAAGCGTTTAAACTTAGTGTGTTTTAGAATATGTATTTCAATTTACTTAAACAATTTTGTCAAATCAAAATTATGTGGAAAGGTGTTTCAACAAACTCCCCCATTTTGATGTTGACAAAACTATTCAGCGAGGAACTCAGTATTGAGCTCCCCCATGATAGTTGACCTAGTATAACTTAGCAAACTCCCCCGTAAGGGTTGAGCTACTGACTTAGTTTTACTCTAATCATTTAAAGGTTTAATCGAGTAAGTCTAAGGTCAGTTTTCAGATATAGGTCAGCTTATTCAACATATTCTAATTACTCAGTATTAAGCGGAAGGTTTAATCATTTAGAGTGCGCTGAGTAATTTGTTGTACAATGAGTTCTTAACATACAATGTTTTATAAACACATAGGTCAATGTCAAACATGTTATCAGCATTTGATTCAGTCAATAAGATTTATAAGTATTAAACATAGCTGATTTAATTGAAGATACATAATGACTCAGTACACAGTAACGTATATCATAACTCAGGAATAGAATTAAAGATGCAGATATGATATATTGATAGTAGTCAGTGTTTACACAACAAAACTTATAGATAAGGCATATAGATTACATCTGACTTAGTCTATACTGAGCTAGCCTATCTATTTCTTTTTCTTGTGTTGAGACTGACTTGGCTCATGCTGAGCTCTAGCTGCTTGTTCTTTCTCCCCCGTTTTGTCAGCATCAGGAGGAGGAAGTCTGAAGGCATCAGTTAAGACAGCTCGAGTCAGTTCTTGGGACAGCGCCTTAAGTTTCTCAACGCTTTCATTGATGCCGTAAAAAATTGCAACTCCATCAGTGGATACCTCTTCGGGTATATTGAGTTCAGCAGCACTGATCATGTTGATGCTAAACGCTTGAGCTTTGCCTTGCCAGATGAGTGCTTCAGTAAGACCAGCAAAGACTTGGTGAAAGGTCTTTAAAAGGGCGGTGTCGTAATACTGACGTTGAATATTGGTATGACGAATGTGGTTGAAGGTTTGGCGTGTGATAGACAGCATCTCATTCTGTTTCATTGCGTCAGTATCCATCTCTTGCTTATTCAGATTTAGCAAGCGAATAGCCTCACCAATTTGCTCCACTAAGCACTGATTGTAAGAAACCATTTGCTCATTTGTCTTGAGTTGCTCGGTGTGAAGCTGAGCAAAGAGCATCTTGATTTCAGATGAAGTGGCATAGTCGGTGTTCACAACTGACAATTTCTAAACTTGTTGTTGTAAAGAGTTCAAGTGTTGCACAGTTGTCAGCTGGATCTCAGCCAGCTTGGCGATTGAATCCTGCTTAGCTTGCTGTGCTTGAAAAGAAATGATGATGTTCAGCAAGTCCTTGAGTCCCTTAACTTCGTTGAGAAGCTGAGTGACCTAGGAGAGCTGAGTAGTCTCAATAGATGAAGACCCAACAGCAGGAGGAGTGGAATGTTGAAGGTCTCTGATCAACACTTGCACTGAGTCAATGAGCTTTTTGCCGGACTCAGTGGCATTCAGATAGCTTTGAGAGCCTTCAGGGACATCAGTGTGACCGGAAGGAAGAGGAGTGAAAGGAGTGACCTGGTCAGTGACTGGAATAGCATTTTCAATCTGCACTTGAGTTTTAGGTATAGTTGATTGATCGGTAGATAGATGAGTTGGGGAAGTAGTAATACGAATACTATCTGTGCTGACGGGGGCGGAAATGTTTGGAGTCAGCACCATGCTTGGAGTAATAGCATTAACAGTAATCGGCTCAACCTGACTTGTTGAGGTGGCAGAGGCATTTTGGTCAGCATGTTCCTGTTGAGAAGAAACAGAGGCTTGCTTTTCTAAGGACGCTGAAGCAGTAGAGGTTTGTTGGCATTTGAAAAATTTCAGCTTAACTGTAGAGGGGTCCTTAGTTGGCTTTGAAATAACAAAGTCAGGAAGAGTTGGTGGTGGCACAGGAGGTTCACTGACAGGCTTCTCACTGGCCTTAACCAACTTTCTTCTTCTATGAGGTGGAGTGACAGTTTGACTAGGATCTCCTGAGTGAGAAGGAGAAGATTCTTGTTGCTCATCATGAGGCTAGTCAGCTTGCACTTGGACTTGATCAACATTGTGTTGGTCAAGTACTTGCTCTTCTCCAGCAGCATGCTCAGTCTCATGTTCGCTGGCTGTCTCCTCAGAGTCCTCAGCATCATCCTGACCGCTGGCCTCTTCTTCTTCTTCTTCTATACTATCACCATCGAGTTCGTCCTCAACTTGGGAGATGAAATGATCATCCAGTTGTACCTCATATTCGTCATGCTCAGCTACTGTACCTTGACACTGGGTGAAGTGAGAGTCACCAGGTACAACAAAGTCAGTAGGTATGGCGTTGAGGGGAGTCAGTGTAGAAGATTTCTGCTTCTTCTGAGGTTGTTCAGTAGTTTCCTCAGTTCCATGCTCACCTTGCCTGCTTCGTTTCTCCGCTGACTTCTGCCTTTTAGCTGGAGACTCAACATTTTTGGAAGGAGTCTCAGCAATTTTTCTTTTTCGGGAAGCTGGGGCCTTAGTCCTTCTCCCTTTCTTTGGCACAGCAGTTCCCTCAGCTTGCTGTTCAGCAGCAGCAGCTTTACCTTTCTTCAAAGGCTGTCCGAATTTTAATGCTCTCAGCGAAGCCGCTGTGATCTCAGATCCTCGAGTCTTCTCTTCACCTTCGAGATCAACTTTGTGGTCAATCAGGATTCTGGTGATGATCGATCCTAGCCTCAGCGTACCAGAGCTGCGTAGGAAGCCAGCGACAAGAAAAACTGGCATATTGATTGGTTTATACGTCAGCATATGCCAGATGAAGCATTGTTCGAAGTTCGTTGCTGAGGTAGTGCAGTTGATCTTTAGGTAGATGAAATAGGTCAGCAGATAATGAGCCATCTTCTGGTGCTGACCCATAGATGAAGCTGAGACTTCTCCTGAGTGACCCTCAGGTTTGCAGAAGTTGACCTCATACCCAGTACCATCCTGATCTCTAGATCTTCTCAGCATTGCTCCCTCAGTTTTTAATTTGAGCAGATTTCCTAAGTAGAGAGGGTTGATGAAGATGGTTTTCTCTTTCACCACTGTACACAGATAGTCAGTGTTGTCATTTGCAACGTGGAGGTTGTGGTAAAACTCCCTTACCAGGTCAGGGTAGGTGTCATCCCTAATCGAAAACAGCTCCGTCCAGCCATTTTGTGAAATCCACTCGCAGAAGGGTTGTTCGTTTTGTACGAAGGTTTCAGATACCCATCTTGAGGGCTCAACTTTCCATTCACGGACGTTTTCGAAAACCTTTGAGTAGGTTCTGACTTTTACAGGCTTTTCCTGACCAGCTTTTCCTTTGCTGGGTTTTGGAGGATTTTTTGTAGGTTCATCGGAGCTAGGTTTAGAGTGACCAGCGCCGGAGATGTTGAGAGAAATCCTAGTCATTGTTGAAGATTTGAGAGCTTAGAGGGGTTTTTAGAGAGAAAGAATTTCTTTGCCAAAGAGTTCGATAAGCGTAAAGAATAAAAATGGGGAATTACCCATTATTTATAGAGGTGAGGAATGGATCTTATCGAATCCATGTGTCAGTTTTGCCTCGGGATTGTGAACCGACAATAATCCTAGCATTTATGACACATTCGGCGCGTACGTCATCCTAGGTGGCTATACGCGTGCTTTTGCAATTATTCTAACGGATATGACACTCAGCGTTTAGAATGCCAAGCGTTTGATATTCTGAGTGTTCAGTATTGCATAAGGGATGATTTCTAAGTTTAAAGCTAGCTTACTCAGTGTGCAAGTTTACTCAGTATTTGCTGTTTAATTAATTTCAATGAGTACACAGCAAAAACAATCATTCAGCATAGTAATTCACTCAGCATGCGTATTCATTTAGTTCAGGAATTTACTGAACAGGATTAAACATACCAATAGCTTCTCTCAGTATGCTGAACTGCTCACGGGCCAGTGGCTTCGTGAAGATATCCGCAAGCTGCTCGTCCGTTGGGACAAAGGTCAGCTTGATCTCACCCTTGAGTATATGGTCTCTAATGAAGTTATGTCTGATGCTGACATGCTTCATTCTGCTGTGTTGAATTGTGTTCTTTGAAAGATCAATTGCACTTTTGTTGTCACATTTGACTTCAATTGTCTTCATTTGAACACCATAGTCTTCAAGCTGTTGCTTAATCCATAGGACTTGAGCAACACAATAACCAGCAGCAATGTACTCAGCTTCAGTGGTAGACAAGGCTACTGACGCCTGCTTTTTGCTGAACCAGGATACAAGACAGCTTCCTAAGAAGTGACATCCTCCAGAGGTGCTTTTACGTTCCAGCTTATCCCATCCATAGTCAGCGTCAGTGTATCCGATGAGTGTGAAATCATGAGTATTGGGATACCATAAACCTGCGTTCACTGAGCTTTGCAAATATCTAAGGATTCTTTTTACAGCAATGTAATGAGATTCCTTAGGGTTAGATTGATATCTAGCATAGTAGCATACTGAAAACTGAATGTCTGGTCTACTGGCTGTTAAGTAAAGTAGAGAGCCTATCATACCTCGATATAATTTGCTGTCTACTGACTTACCATTCTCGTCAGCGTAGAGGACAGTGTCAGTGCCCATAGGAGTGGATATTGGCTTGCAATTCTCCAAGTCATATTTCTTTAATATCTCCTTGGCATATTTGGCTTGACTGATGAAGATGTCATTCTTTCCTTGTTTAATTTGAAGACCGAGGAAGAAGTTTAGTTCCCCCATCATGGACATTTCGAACTCAGTCTGCATTTGTTTGCTAAACTCCTTGCACATTAATTCGTTAGTTGCACCAAATATTATATCATCAACATAAATTTGGGCCAGCAGGGTATCTTTACCCTTTCTCTTAATGAATAAGGTTGTATCAGCTTTGCCCCTGACGTAGTTTCTAGTCAGTAGGAAACTGGTCAGCCTCTCATACCAATCACGTGGTGCTTGCTTGAGGCCGTACAGAGCCTTTTTGAGTTTGTAAACATGGTTTGGGAACTTAGGGTCCACAAAACCTAGAGGTTGATTAACATAAACCTCCTCGTTTATAACTCCATTAAGAAATGCACTTTTGACATCCATTTGGAATAATTTAAAGTTCATGTAAGATGCATATGCACATAGAATTCTAATTGCCTCTAGCCTTGCCACTGGGGCAAAGGTCTCACCGTAGTCAATACCTTCTTGCTGACTGTAGCCCTGAGCTACAAGCCTTGCTTTGTTCCTGACTACATTTCCTTGTTCATCCATCTTGTTCCTGAAGACCCATTTTGACTCTTTGGATGAGGCACTAGCTCCCATACATCGTTTCTTCTGAATTGATCGAGCTCCTCTTGCATTGCGTTCATCTAGAATTCATCGTACTCAGCTTCAGTGAAATTCTTCGGTTCTTGAACTGAGACGAAAGCAACATTGCTGAGGTACTTCCTGAGTTGATTCCTCGTCATCAGGGTATTCCCAGCAGAATCAAGGATTGCACTTTCTGAGTGCCCTCTTGGAATCCTTATCTCTTTAGGTAGATTCATGTCTTGTGCTGTCTGTGTTTCAACAATCTCTGCAGAAGTAGATGGGTCAGTAAAAGTAATCTTAGGTTCACTCTTACTCTTGGTCAGCCTTTTCGTGAATGACTCAGTAGCTGGTTCTTGGTCAGCGGTTACTGAGTGTGGATCATCTTCGGTCAGCGGCTGGTATCTACCTGTAGGGTTAGTTTCATCGAACTCTACATGTATTGACTCTTCTAAAACTTGAGTTCGCTTATTAAAAACTCTGTATGGTTTGCTGTTTGTTGAGTAGCCCAAAAAGATAGCCTCATCAGCTTTTGAGTCAAACTTTGTTAAGCTATCTTTGGTATTTAAAATAAAACATTTAAAGCCAAAGGCACGAAAGTATCCAATATTGGGCTTTCGTCCTTTCCAAAGTTCATAGGGGGTTTTCTTGAGTATAGGTCTAACTAGAGCCCTATTAAGAATATAGCACGCTGTGTTAACAGCCTCTCCCCAAAAATACTTTGGAAGCCTATGCTCATCCAGCATTGTCCTGGCTATTTCAACCAGAGTTCTGTTCTTCCTTTCTACAACCCCATTTTGTTGAGGTGTTCTAGGAGCAGAAAAATTATGGTCAATGCCGCTGGCTTCACAGAATTCAACAAACTTTTGGTTTTTGAATTCTCCACCATTATCACTACGGATGTGAGCTAATTTTAGGTCTTTATCATTTTCAATTTTTCTAACCAAATTTGAAAATGTCTCAAAGGTCTCATCCTTGCTGGTCAGCAAGATGACCCACGTGTACCGACAGAAGTCATCTACAATGACCAAGGAAAATCTTCTTCCACCCAGACTCAGCGGCTGGACTGGACCAAAGAGATCCAAGTGTAGTAACTCTAACGGACGCTTAGTTGAGACAATATTTTTGCTGTGAAAAGATTGTTTGGTTTGTTTTCCAGCTTGGCAAGCGTGGCATAATTGATCTTTTTCAAATTTAAGTTCAGGCAGTCCCTCAACCAATTGCTTTCTTGCTAGTTTGGCCAGGAGGTCCATGCTTACATGACCAAGTCTCCTGTGCCATAGCCAGAAATTCTCTTCCTTTGATACTAAGCACACAGTTTTTGAAAACTTTTTCTCTAAGTCTAGCATAAAGACATTATCTATGCGAGGGGCAGTTAAGATTAACTCATTTGTTTTACCCTCGTATATTTTACATCCAGTAGCATCAAATATAACTTTTCTCCCATTGTGACATAACTGAGCTACGCTGAGTAAGTTATATTTGAGTCCGCTGACTAGGGAGACAGATTCAATAGTAGGATTACCTCCGATGATTCCTGACCCTACTATCTTACCCTTCTTATTGTCTCCAAAACTTACGCTCCCTCCTCGTTTACGCTCAAACGTGATGAACTGAGTTTCATCACCCGTCATATGCCTTGAGCATGCGCTGTCAACATACCACATCTTTGACTTCTCAGCACATCTCAGGCTTACCTGCATTGTAACTAGTTACTTTTAGGTACCCAATTCTTTTTGGGTCCTTGCTTGTTAGGTGCAACAGGTAAAGCATCATATTTTATTTTATGGCGGCATACATGGACAGTATGGCCATTCTTTCCACAGAAGTCACAACTGACCTTCTGTTTAGGATGTTTCACTGACTTGTCAGCACCCCAGTGCTGAGCGTCCCAGCACACCTTAGTGGTGTGTCCTTTCTTCCCACAAAAGTCACACTGGACTTTTCGCTGGGGATTCCATCTCTGCTGAGTACCTTGGTACTGAGTTCTCAGAGGAATGTTTCTTTTATTTGGAACCTTTAGTTGGTTCTGGATAGTTGTGACGTCCTTTCTCAGTTTCAATGAAACTGATTGGACTTCAGAGACAAACTCATGTATGATCTTCATGTTATCATGCAGAGTTGAATTGTCCTGAAGAAGGAATCTGAGGTCACTCAGTTTGACCTCTTCCACTTCGTCACAACGCCTGCTGAGTGCTCTAACTTTCTTATTACACTTCTTGACAAGTGTGTAGAGATCACTCAGGGCATTAACCATATCGTTTCTGAGCTGGGGAAGAGTAATTACCTCATTTGATTGTTCTTCATCATCTGATGCGATGGATAGGTCAGCATGCTCAGAGACGCACGGCTCAGCAAGTTCGTCAGCCATGAAGCATATCTTCGCTGACTCGGTGGCCTCAGTTTCTATAGATGAAGACTCATCACTGTCGCTCCATGTAACCACCATTGCCTTTTTGCCGTTCTTTTTGTCTTTCCTCAGTGTGGGGCAGCTTGACTTAATATGGCCGGTTTGATGGCACTCAAAGCATGTAATGGGCTTTGAGCTGTCCTTTTTGTATTTGCTGTCGCTTGAGTCAGCTTTATACTTATCAAACTTTCTGTAAGGCTTCTTAGAGTATTTGTCATTCTTCCTGAATAGCCTTTTCATCTTCCTTGTGAACATGGCCATCTCCTCATCATCAGTTGAGCTCCCGTCAGTGGAGTCAGCTTTCATGACAAGGGATTTCTGCTTCTTGTCTTCAGATTTTTCCTTCACCTCAAAGTTTTTCATAGATATCTCATGGGTCAGCAATGAACCGATGAGTTCGTCATATTTGTAGGTGGTTAAATCTTGAGCTTCCTCAATAGCTGTCTTCTTTGCTTGCCAGTCTTTAGGAAGACTCTTGAGTATCTTTTTGACTTGTTCTTCCTCAGTGAAGATTTTCCCAAGTCTCTTGAGCTCATTAATGATGTTGGTGAACCTTGCATTCATGTCTGAAATGCGCTCATCATTGTTCATCTCGAACAGCTCGTACAGTCTCATCTGGTGATTCACCTTGGACTCCTTTACTTTATTGGTTCCCTCGTAGGTGACTTCCAGCTTTTTCCAGATCTCTTGTGCCGACTCACAACCTGAGATTTTATTATATTCTGCAGCATCGAGCGCACAGTGAAGCATATTGATAGCCGAAGCGTGATTTTGAAGCTTCTTAAGATCATCCTCTGTCCATTTGGCCTCAGCTTTTACAACTGTTTGGCCAGCCACAACTTCGACAGGTACAAATGGGCCTTGGACTATAGATAGCCAGGCACTCATGTTTGTAGCCTGAATGAAATTTTTCATCCTATTCTTCCAGAAGGTATAGTTTGACCCGAAGAATAGGGGAGGCCTAGTAATGGACAGCCCCTCAGGCAATATCTGAGTTGTTTGGTTTCCAGGGAGAAACCGAGTGCTGTTTTCACCCATGGTAGGGATCAGCTCAAGGTTGTTAGACCTTTTACAGTGAGCTTTTAAGCTCTGATACCACTTGTTGGTCCCTTATAAGGTTGCAAGTATAGTTCCAAGGGGGGGTTAGGAACTATTTAAACTTTTTCGCAATTAGGGCATACTTCTTTTTCTAAGGAAAAAGGTTTTAACAGCGGCGCTGAGTAAACAGCAAGATACTGGCTTAGTCAACTGGTGACTAGGTCAGTTTCTTAGCTTGAGTCAGGAGATATCACTTAGAGTCTATTCCTGAGCTCAGATGTTCAACACGCACAACTCAACTTGACCTCTTTACTTGGTCAGTTTTTGGTTATTTTAAGCAAGCAATATATATAAGGAGTTAAAGGTAAGAAATACTTTACTCAGCAGATTTATCCAGGTTCGGCTTCTTCTAAGCCTACGTCCTGTCCCCGGAACACGTTCCGAGATTTCGAATCCTCTACTGAGCTCTTTAAAGGTAGAGCCTCAAACCTTTTACAATCTTTAGCAACTGAGTATGACAAGAGTACCTTCCTCTATACCTCTACTCAATCCTAATCTCTTGCTGAGTACTATAACCGAGTACTCAGACTCTCCTTTCTATTTCTAGAAATGATAAGTGTTTGTCCTATACAATGATTTGCTAAGACACTTTAGACGATTGAAATAATCACTCTAGACTTTTACACAAATGTATGAATTGTAGTGTAAGATTTTCTTTGCTTCTTGCTTGCAGAACTTGTGTAGAAATTTGGTCAGCGTAATGGCTTGATCAATTTCTGTATTGAATGAAGCTTCTGATGGCCCTATTTATAGAGACATCTAGGCATCGGTCATTTCGAATTTTGAAATAACCGTTGGAGGGAAACGGCTTCCTGTCGTTGTCATCCTGACTTGCTCAGAGCTCTCGGCCAATCAGATTTGTGTATCTTCTGTCCTCAGTCAGCTCAGCAGACTGTCTCTCCTTTTATGGTAAAGTCAATTAGACAGCATACTGTGTCGTCTGAACTTTACCCAAAGTAGAAATACTTTGTCTGGAAGTTTTCATTAGCCAGCTGCTGTCTTGTACGCTTTGTCGAATCTACTCAGCAGCTTCATCTTGAAGTTGTTCCCGAAGGTCTTCTAGATCCTTCTCTTGCTGAGTTGCGTTTTGTCCAAAGCGACAACGTTTTAACAAACACGGGCCGAGTTGTACTGAGTTGTTTGACTTGGGCCTTGACTTCCGTATTGGGCTTGGGCCTTTTAATTCTTGTGTCTGATAAACAATTTTAACTCAACATTGAACAAACACATTAGTAGAATAAATCAAAGCGTTTAAACTTAGTGTGTTTTAGAATATGTATTTCAATTTACTTAAACAATTTTGTCAAATCAAAATTATGTGAAAAGGTGTTTCAACAACATGTCCCAAGACCGATCCATATCAGTTGGTATCAGAGTCGATCATTTTCCTAACGGAGACTTCTTCAATAATGATTCAACTGAGTTTTCTACAAGCCATACAAGAGTATGCCGCCAAGAGCCGTGAAGTCCTCCAAGCCGAAGCAAGAGAGATGGATTTTGAGCTTGCCGAGATGAGGAGAAAGACAAGAGAGAACTTGGAGCAAGAACAGATGGAAAGACTCCAAAGGGAACCTAAAATAGTAGGAGACGACAATGTCGAGCCCAACGTAAAAAGGATGAAGCAACCTCCATTTTGTCTCCTAAAGACTCATCACAAATCTATCCTCCATCATACAATGAAGAGGTAAATTCAAAACTTGCAACTCTTGATGTGGAAGTTATGGATAGATATATTGCTAGTGAAGATTTGGTGGTGTGTGATGTTGTTATTGATTTAAGTTCTCATTATGGATTTATTGTTAAGGAAATTGTTGATAAGGATTAGAATGTATGTGTGAATGAGAAGGAATGGGGATTAAGATGTGAAAACTTTGAAGAAACCCATGTTGATAAGGGTGCTCCCCAAGTGTTTGATGAAATGCCCCTTAGGCCTAGCTATATATGTATGCTTAAGGAAATTGATGGCATATGCCTTGAAGAGGGGGAGAAGGAGTTTGGACTTGTTAATCTCTTTAAGGAGCATGATGAAATTAGTTTATATGTGGAGATTGATGGCTATGGAGATGGGAGAGATGTTTGTGGTTCAACCATGTTGGGTTGTAGTATGTCTTTTAAGTCGGGCGACTTGGCACGTGAATTAGTTGGTTAGAGTAATAGGGAGAAGTCTGAGGAAACGAGAGGTCGTGGGAAAAGATGGATCGTGGACGAAGAGGGAAATAAATTTGAATGCGATCATGAGGAAGAGGAGTTAGATGAGGAGATTGATGAAGAGGAGAACCAATCCGAGAATGAGCTAGAAAGAAATGAGGAACGTGATTACTATGAACACGAATTCGAGGATGAGGTTGAAGAGAGAGAGAGAGAGCACTTCCGAAGATGAAATATGTGAGGATGGTGAACTTTGTCATAGTGCAAATGAGTTTGATTATGATGAAGATGATAGAGTTTACCGTGATGAGGATGAACATCGACGAATTGGGTGGAACCAGTATGGGGCCGCTTATGAAGATGATAAAGATGTGGTCTATTATGATGAGGATGAGCTTCAATGAGTTCGAGGATGATGGGTGGAGCTAAAATGAGGAGGCCTATGATGATGATGAGGATGAGGCTTATGAAGGTGATAATGATGGTGAGCCTTATGTATGATTGATGATAAGGGTGCTAGTGGCTAGCAAGAGAAGGAAGCCACCATATGACATAGCATGGGATCCGGAGGATAGTGCACCTAGTCCTACACATAGTGAGTTGAGCTCTATGGAGGGGAATGATATACCATTCGATGCCGGTAGAGATTGGGAGACGAGTATCACGGGGAATGAGAGCCAGAATAGGAGTCGAGTTGAAATATGGGGAGAAGTTAGTGTGGTGAAGATTGATCCCGATATATGTGAAACGGGCTTCTTGAATTCAGCTCGAACCATACATTGTTTCGATTTGAGAATTTAGCGTCCACTCAAATCTGCCAAGCATCATCATTACGTAGTGAGTGACTTGGGGTCAAGTCCTTTTGAAGAGAGAGTGAATGATGAGGACATCTCCAACACGGGATCGAAGGAAATCACCAATTGCCCAGAGGCTAGTGACACGGCCCAAGGAAACGCGAAGACTGCTGAAAATGCAGGTGCAAGTTGTGCCACCTTTGAGAAAACACCAATTGCCCCGAGGCTAGCGACACGGTCCAAGGAAACACGAAAACTACTGAAAATGCAGGTGACACCTTACCCGGTGACATTACATTGTAGAGGGTTGACAATGAGAACAATGTCACTGATCAGTTTACCAAGGCAATTGGTAGTAATAGATCTATAGTGTTTAGGGCAATACCCGCTTGGAACTAGTTCAAGTGGGAGACTGTTGGTGTGCCCTAGTTCATAGGCATTGGTTCTTATAAAATGTATTTGTGTCACATTAATAAAGGCATTAATCTAGTTCATTTATATCTTGTGCTATAATATGAATAGAGAATCCATTGATTGACAATCGTAAAACCATATCCCAAGTCTATTCTATCATGGGAATGATTAGGACCACAGACTTGTATATTCGATGACTGTATGGTAGTAAATAATACTAGCCATAGCACTTGTTAAGTCAGTTGTGAATATGGGTACATGTTGCATACATGTGACTAGATCGATCCGCTCGAGAAAAACTACATGGTGGTTGTGTCATTAGTTTTCTTAAGTAGGTCTCTAACTGTCTTCAGACCAAATTTCATTATAATATCAATGTGGGATCCGGTTCACTTTGACATACGCCTAACAGGTCTGTAACAGGATGCCAAATACGGGTATGATTGGGTGAACAAGTGAACACGTTGGTATTGATAATGAAGTGATGGAATTACCACTCATGTAATAGTGAGATGATATCACAGGCCACTTGATAAGTGAGATTGATAAGTGTGTGGCCACACCCTGATAAGTAGTTTACTTATCTGTTTCATCAATCTACTTAAGATCAAGAAACATCATAAACATCAGAGAGGATGACAGCCGCCATGCCTCCAGTTTATAATATCGATATCAAATGGTAAAAGAAGTTAAGAGATAACTACAGGGTCTCTGCATCTTTAGACTGCTGAAACTCTGTCTTAGTTAGGGGAAGTAATGGTTTGCTAGAACCCACTTACTGTCTATGAGCCATAAGCCCACTGCTAGCTAAGGACAGTCCCATAGGATCGTGCACATCGAACATCTGAGTTAGAACTTATAGAACGGTACATTGGAGAGATAGAATTTATTAATTGATTGACACAATAAAATGTCAAGGTAATTAATTAGTGGTGGATTAATTGATTAATTGATACTTTGTATTAAGGTAATTGATTAGTGGTCTTAAGTGTTGAGTATTTAATTGATTAATTAGTTTACGGGATGTAATTAATTAATTTGTAAATTAATGAAATTGCATTCGGTGAATAATCAATTAAACTAATACGTTAATTTATTAATTAGTGTTGTATGTTTAATTGGGGTAATTAAATTTAATCTAATCGTAATTAATTGCATAGAATAAATATTATTGGTATTTATTTATGTAATTAGATTAGGATTGGATTAGTTTTGTAATTAACCAATTAACCCTAAACCAATTAGGTTTAGAAATACACTATATATATAAATTAAAATACTCTAAACCTAATTGAACCTACACATGAATTCGGCCACCACTATTGAAACTCGGCCATACATGAAATCACAATTGATTTCGCCAGAAACATAGGCTTGTGGAAAAAGTGAATTATTTTGGTAAAATATCAAAATCTCTCCAGTTCTTCTTCGTTCTTCGGCTAGCACCGGTTCTGGCTCAATAGCTGTTCGTGCACCTGACTACGGAGATCTTACTACCTTGTGGATTCTTCAGCCGTCTCTAGAAGAGACAGTCCGGGTATGTTTATATCCTTAAACGGATCAAAAGGTTTTATTCAATCAATGGTTAATGGACAAAGATCAAACTAAAAGGATTAGAAATAAATTTTAAACCGCAATTCCGCTGCGCTACAGTTGATTAACTGGCTTTAATCCCTAACAGTGTCACCTTTGAGCAAAGTCTCTGCTCAAAATAATTTGGTTGACACGCCGTGTCACCTTTTTGACACGCCATGTAACCTTTTGGTTTAATTCCGAATTGGTCCCTGCTTTTTGCTATTTGACCCCATAATTTAATGACCCACATGTCCCTTATCCTCTATCTTTACCATCTTACCCTTTGAGTTTATTATATACATTTAGTTATAAGTGTTTACCTTTTATGTAATTCATCAATTAGGTTTGGGATACTATAAATGCATCTCCTTCTTTTTGTAATGGTAACTTTCAATTAATATAATTTTCATTGTCTTCTTCATGAATCTTTTGTTAAGGTTTTCACCTTTAGCAATGGGGAATTCTTATTTCCTACAGTTTTAGTCCGTAAAACCCGGGATTAACTCCTTTAAGTTTAGCTTGAAAAGAACCTCTTTGTTAGTTTAAGATTAAAACTAACACGTCCCGAGACCGATCCATATCACATATTGCAACGTGTTTTAGCCAAGGCAAATTCAGGATCGTCAAACTCAAGCCAAGCCCTAGTAATTCCGGGTTTTCCGCATCCAGTGTTCGGGACTGTGAGCATTCTTCCTAGGGCAGTGGATTTTGACTTCCCTCAATGTGGATTATGGAGCTGGAATCCTTGTAAAACCGTCTCAGAAGATGACCAGACTATGTTCTTGACATTTTCAAGAGCTTTCCAGTAACGAAGGAGGAAGTTAAAAGTCTTTTTACTGAGTTAATTGGTGTGGGTGTTGTTGATGTTAAGATGCAACAAAATATGCCAGAAAATGAACCTTTGTTTGGAAAACTGGTTCTGGATTCTATTGCATCAGTTGATAAGATCTTGAATGGAAACCCAATAACAAATTTTAGGATCAATGGGAAACATATTTGGGCTCGCAAATATAAACGGAGAGAGTAAGACTGTGATCATCACAGGTTATATGCTCTATTATAATGTTTCAATAAATTTGGAATAATAATGTTGTTCATGATCATTAATAATAATAATAATAATAATGTGGTTTTGTGTTCATTTTTCTATTCTTGTAAGCTATTTCAAGTAGAAAATATTTTGGGGACCTAACCATAGTTTATTTCTGGCATTCCTTATTCTGCTAGTGTATTGGTCATTAACCATATTATTAACACTGTTAAAATGCAGCAAAAAAGATAAATAAATATATTTTGTGTCATGAAACCGTTTGAATAAAAAAGATAATCTCTGACACACCCCCACACGCAAATGCCCATTGGGCTAACAGCGTGCACAACACAGGCCCCTTGGCCTCACAAATATGAATGGAGAGAGTAAGACTGTGATCATCACATGTTATATGCTCTATTATAATGTTTCAATAAATTTGGAATAATAATGTTGTTCATGATCATCTGTAACCAACAAATAATAATAATAATAATAATAATAATAATAATAATAATAATAATAATGTGGTTTTGTGTTCATTTTTCTGTTCTTGTAAGCTATTTCAAGTAGAAAATATTTTGGGGACCTAACCATAGTTTATTTATGGTATTCCTTATTCTGCTAGTGTATTGGTCATTAAACATATTATTAACACTATTAAAATGCAGCAAAAAAGATAAATAAATATATTTTGTGTCATGAAACCGTTTGAACAAAATAAACTAATAACTACTTTAATTCTTATAAAGAACATATCTTTCACTGTGCTACTGATCAGGGCCGGCCCTAGGCCTAGGCCTGGGGTGCGCCGGCCTAGGGCCCAAGGCTATAAGGGGGCCCAAATTTTTTATTATGGGTATAAGTATATATAAAGTAAAAAACAACTTACATCAAAATTAATAACTATCCTAGTGGTAAGTCTTGTAATTGCCATTCTAAGCATTGTGTGTTCGAAGCTTGGCAATAACATATTTTTCATTTTTAGATATTTTCTACAATGAAAGGTAGTAGCTTATTTTTCATATTTTTTTAGATAACCCAACAAACAAAGGTCAACAGCATATTTTTCATTTAGATGTTTTCACAATGAGATGTATTAGCTTGGCCACATAAATAAAATTCTTTTATTTTCAAAAAAAATTATACAAATATTAAAAGTTAAGAATTTAAGAAATATGCTTTTAAAAAACTTATTTACAATTATGTCAAATGATACTTTAAATTATATCAAACAAATAAAATTATTGTTTTTAATATATTTTAAGGATCAAGATTTATAAATTAAGAATCTAGAATATATTCACTAAAATTTAGAATTTATAAAAAACGACATATTGAAAAGTAATTTTAATGATATGATTTAATTGTAATTTTATAACCGATTGTGATATTCATGTAAAAATCTCTAATAATTATTTAAGTTTTAAAAGGTCTAAATAATTAATATTTTAAATTCAAAAGAGGCTCAATTGATTTTTTTTTAATATAGATTGAGGGTTAATTTAAAAATAACTCTTATATTTGGCCTTTGTGATATCCAAAATTTTGTCATATCAATTGGTAATATTTTCCTGTTGAAGTATTTCCCATAAGTGACATTTAACCCACTTTGGATGGAAAATTAATTGATTTGTTAATTTTTTTTTGCCACATGACACAATTTTTGACATGCGATATATACACACAACAATTGATTTAACTTTTTACCATATAGATTTAAAATGTAGATAAATAAGCAATTATTTTTTTTATTTATTTATCCACGTATTAAGTCTTTATAGAAAAATAAAATTAAAAAATCATTGGCCAAAAAGTTTAACAAATCGGTTAGTTTTTTTTTTTATCCAAAATGAGTTAAATGTCCCATAATACCACATTAACCAAATGATAAATTTTTGGATACTAAATGGGTTAAATAGGGGTTTAATCCATAATTTAAAGAAATTGTGAAGCATTGTTTTTTTATTTTGGATAAACAATGGTATTTAGTGAACATAATAATACATACCGTATAATAAAATACTTTTTTTTATTTATCATATATTGAAATATATTTTAATTTTTTTACGTAAAATATTTTTATTAAAGGGGTCTTTATTTATTATTCCACCTAGGGCCCGTGAATTATTAGGACCGGCCCTGCTACTGATTTGTAATCCCCAATTGGTTCGATGAACTGAAGGTTTGATGATTCAGAAATCTTAAAGAATTTGATAACTTCTGTTCTTACAGAAGTTGAATCGTTTTTCATTAAATTAGATAAAAAAAATGAAAGACTTTGAAACCTAATCAATAATGAGATAAGACAATTAATAAATAATAATAACTCATGAAATTACTTCGGTCCATTCAGTTTACTCAGTTTATAAAATTCAAATATCGAACTGATCGAAGTGATTGAAAATTTTCAATATCCAAGACTGAAACCAAACCTAATAAACCGAAAAACCGAACCAAGTTAGAAATTTTAGTCGGTTCAGTTGGTTATTTCGGGCCGGCTCGGTTTTTGAACATCCTTATTTTATCCTATCTTCTTATCCTCTTAACTAAAAATAAAACCTTCATAAATTAATATTCGATAAATTAATTTTTTTAAAATAATAATTTCTTCTGGTCCCGTCTTAGACGAGTTCACTAAATTTATACTAAATAAATTAATATCTCTATAAATTAATAAAATTACATGGTTACGTGGTCATCAAGTCCATCTAAACCCACCTGCCTATCCCTATATACCTATCAAATACTAAACCCTCCGTTGCTGGTATAAATACTCTACATACATACGTTTTTCCATCTGTTTCTGATTAACTTCGGCGGCAGAATTGAGTTGAGGAGAGGATGTGGGATTGTTTACCAGATGAAGTGTTGACGGAGAAGATATTGTCCAGGCTGCCGGTGAAGTCTATTATCCAGTGCAGGTGCGTCTGTAAATCATGGTTTTCTCTCATCACAACTCCAATTTTTATTTCAAACTACCTTCGCAATCTCAATCTCAATCTCAAAACCCAAAATACCCAATTATTTCTGCATCAACGGGACTATTATGATAAAACTTCTGGAAGTTGCGCATTGCTTTTTGACAATAACGAACAAGACTACTTACGCCCCATGTTACTCCGTCTTCTTCCTGATGGTTGTATCTGGCAACATATGGTCGGATCTGTCAACGGTTTAATCTGTCTCTCTGGTGTTAATCCCGTTCTTGACTTCATCCTCTTTAACCCTTCAATTGGACGTTTTCTGTCCGTTCCTCATCCACCTTTCACCACCACAATTTACACCCTTTCCACTGTTATGGGCTTAGGGTTCGATGAAAGCACGCAGGATTACAAAATCTTGTTTATTGTGGGGAGCAGGTGTTTTATCTACTCGCTTAATTCCAATTCTTGGAGGAGGCTTATCACTCCTCCTCTCCTCAACTCCTCCTCCTCCTCTTATCGCACCCAGTCAGCAGTTTTTGTGAATGGCCGGTTTCATTGGCTTGCCGTTCATCACCTAGGCCAATGGAACTTCCATTGTGATTTCATTATGGTGTTTGATGTCAAGACTGAGACTTTTCATCAGATTTCATTACCGGAATGTTTGGCATATTTCCAGCCTCATCAGCCAGGTTTAATAAATGCAAGGAGAATCATGGAATTTGGGGATTCATCAATTGCGGCTATTGAACCGGCTGAGTATGCAGCTCATGTATGGGTGATGAAAGAGTATGGTTTAGTGGAATCATGGATCAAGTTAGCAACGCTAAAATTGGAATTCTACTATTCACCAGTGTTGGGGTTCAGAAATAAGGATGAAGTGTTGATTCTATTGAATCCAATATCAGGAGCTGGACCAGTTCGAGAAAGTGAATGCATCATTTCACGCAACATTAACAACGAAGAGATTAAGAATTTGATGAATGTGGAAGAGCATAGTGCATGCATATTTAGTCGTGTGTATAAATATGTGCCTAGCCTTGTTCTACTTGATAAACAAAACAATTTTGATGCTCCTGTTGTTGATGTTGATGTTGATGTTGATGTTACACCCCTTGTGGAGGATGAGGAGGAGTTGAGGCGGTCCAAATGTGCTCTAGCATATGGTTTATGTTCAGAAATAGGACAATTATGTCACTAGAAAAAAGACTTCTTATTAGTTGGAGCATATTGATTCAATGGCCACCCTTTTGCTTGTAAGCAAGGTAATCACATGTTTGGTTTTAGTACTTTACTTCAGATTCTTGTGTAGTTCAGAAGGATGTATTGTCCTCCATTTTGAGATCTTGCTTAATGTCTAAACTATAATATTGGATTTCCCATCTGATTAAAATTAGTAATTCAATGAATTGTTTTCTTTTCAAATGCTCATTGTTTCGTTGTTGTTGTTGTTGTTTCAACTTTCCCTAAAAAATGCAGTAAATTGAGTTGAGATTTACTGTTAAAATGCAAGAATGAATCACACTTTCTGTGACCAAGTTACAGGAATTTACATTTGCAATGCTACCATCATTAAAGAAGTTGAAAATACCATTTCAAAGCATACATTCCTTATAAATTTCAGAATGGATCGGTTGCATGTCCTGTGCAAGAAATTTGTGGAGCTTGTTGAAGTTTTGGTGAGTCATTTGTACTAATGATGACTGCAAGTTGCTTTTCTAGTTCCAAAGGGTTTGAGTTTTACCATGATATTACCAGTTCATGAGTTTTACCATGATTCATCAAAAGATGGTATTATTGCTGCAGGAATGTTTATCATCAAAAGATGGTATTATTGCTGCATTCCATTGGGAATTACTGTTTATCATATACAATTAACAAACAGAATTTTCAATATCTCCTATTCCATTATGAGATTTTGTCTAAACTATATTGCATTTCCTATCAGATTAAAATTAGTAATTAAATTGTGAAGTGCTTTCTTTTCAAGCATGCTCATTGTTTCATTCTTGTTATATTGTTGTTATGCATATGCTGTCTATTATATTATGATTTGATTCCTTAAGCGGTCAAAAAACTTATACAATGATCAAAGGAAAACACATACATCTAGGTCCAATTGTTCCACAGCAAGCTGGAAGATTCAGATTTACATAATCTCATTTTTACATTTAAAGACACTTGCCTAACAATTTGATCCTTACAAAAAAGATCATTATCAAAAACAATTTTATTCCTAGTCAACCACACCCAATACACAGTTGCTGCAAAAGCAACTCTTCTAATAAAAGATTTAAGAGATTTTCCAGCAGCATTCGTTGACAACCAACTTATATGCCTTCTCCATTGTAGATTATTTGGTACATCACACTTACCACTAATCTCAATCCAGACACCCCCACTAACGGAACGATAAAAAAATAGATGGGGCACTGTCTCCTCCTCCTGACCACATAAACAACACAATTGATTTGTCAAGTTTGCCCAGGCAGCAATCCGACTTTTAATAGGCAGCAATCCGACTTTTAATACTCAACCGATTTTTTAACGCAAGCCATAAGATGAAAATGTGTCTTGGGATAAATTGATGTCCCCAAACAACCTTCCACCAACCCACAATAACTTGAGTTGGCATTAAAGCCTTATATGCAGTAACCACATTAAACTGTCCCTTATTATAAATTTGTATTTGTTTCACCACATGCCAAGCTTGCTTAGTGAGTTCATCACTTGGGTCTGGTAGACGCCACCCTTACCTCCCAACAAGATCAACAACTTTCATATCTCTAGCAACATCAGTATCAGAAATATCCAATCTAGGAAAAAGCTCCCTTAAGCTCTTATCATTAATCCAAGGATCATCCCAAAAATTACAACTCTTCCCATCCCCCAATTTATAAGAAAATAAAGGCTTAAACATATGCTTTATTTTGTGCATACCTGTCCAACTCCAACTTGAATCAAATGGCCTAACAATTCCCCAAAAACTAAGTTTCTTCAATTTATTAGCATGAATCCAGACTGCCCAAAGAGAACTTTTTTGAGACAACAACTCCCAAATGAGCTTCCCAACTGCTGAGTAATTCCAAACATTCAAATCACTAATTCCCATGCCCCCACAATTTTTCGGAGAACATACATCAGCCCACGCCAATAAAGCCCCAACATGATTATCACTTTTTCCTTTCCAAAGAAAATTCCTACATTTATTATCAATGCTACGAATTACTGACTTTGGAAGCAAAAACATCATTACTTTTTAGTTGATCGTAAATATTATCACTAAAAAAACTGATTTTTACTTATGGAATTTTTGCACTTTAGCGGCGGTTAAATGATGCTCATTGGGGAGCATCTTCTAGAGGTGCCTTTGAATGTGAACTTTGCTTACCTCTTTCGAGTTGGTCAATGATGTCAACTACTTGCCCCGGACTATAGGTGCATTTTTTCATTTTGGATGCATTAAGGATTTGTCTTTAAAAACGTTTAGGTGCCTTGTCGTGGTTCCCACCGAGCCTGCTAAAAAAATATTTATGCATTTCTAGCACACAAAGGAAATTCACGAGCATGCTAGCGACTTTTAGATCAAAATCATAAAATGTGTTTCGTAAATTTTATGTGAACTGAAGAAGCAACTGATTACGGTAAAGTTTTTGTAGAAAATGTAAAGCTCAATGGAAAAGTAAAAGAGTGCGGTTTGACTTACAATCAGGGGATTTTTAATGTTCAAAGGACAAAAAATAAAAAATGTTCATAACTAGAAGAGTGCAACAAACATAAAAGACAAAGTTTGGTATTGAAATTGTGGAGGAAAAGTGGACTTGAGCTTTGAAAAGTAAATAAGTGATGGAAAAATAAAATTGAGTTTTGAAAATGGCATAAAGCCCATTTCAACCCTCAAACTATAAAACCAAAATCAATTAGCTCCTCATTCTCTTAAAATCGGCAAAACGGTCCCCAATTTGTTCAAAAACCATCATGGAAAAATAAAATTGAGTTTTGAAAGTGGACCTGAACCATCATGTTGAGTGAAAGAGTAAAGGACTATGCATATGAAGCAAAACTCAATAGCCAATTAAGGTACAGAAATATTGTGAAACTAATTGGTTAGTGCCATGAAACAAAAAACAACTTTTCCTCATTTATGAGCTCATGCCTCTTACAAGGAAAACGATAAGATAGGAAATTGATAATCTAGAACACAAGGAAAATGAGAACAAAACCAGAACAAATCTGTAAGCCTAGGCAACAATTTGATATGATTCACAAAACAAAATACAAAGGAAAATGAGAATAATAAAAATGATTTGCTGCTTACGAATATATAGTGTAGGGAGCTTAGGAGATAGCGGAGTGAAGGACATCGTGGACCAGGTTCATGTTTGTAATTGTACATTCCTTAATACTCAAAATGGTGTAAGAATAAAAACATGGCCGGTAAGTATAACAATAATTCATAATCAATAATTCACAATAAATAATTAATAACTTAAATTTAACATAATATTTTATTTAGTTATTTGGTCCATCTAGGGAGGATCAGGGCATGCTAATCAGATTTCATTCAGGGATATCATACTTCATAACTCTAAAAACCCTATCATAATAGATCAACATTACTGCAACGGACACAAATGTGCAGAAAAGGTATAATAAAACTATGTTAAAATTGATTTAATTTATTAATATACATATAAATATTTCTTTTTTATTTAATGCAGGGTGTAGCAGTAAAAGTGAATGGAATAATATATAGTGGAGTTAAAGGAACATCAGCAAGCAAGCAAGCAATTACATTAGATTGTGATAAAATAGGTTGTGGTAATATAATGATGGATCATATTAACATAAGCTCATCCAACCCGGGAAAGCAGATTCATGCCTTTTGTAACCATGTTAATGGAAAATCTACCTCGACTATACCTGTTGTACCTTGTCTTTTAAAATAGATTCACCTCTTGCCTGTACCGTCTGCTGATCAATTGGCGGATTGTTTTACCAAACCTCTCCATCGCCCTGCTTTTCATTCCTTTCTTCATCGACTTGGAATTTTAGACGTGCATAATTCTCAGCTTACGGGGGGGATGTAAACTAAATCAACGATCCAAGATAAAAGTCAACAAAAAAGACTATGTTGTTCAATTATATTTAACTCATGATTCATTTGTTTTTTTCCCTTTCTTCTTTTCATATGAAATTGGTTGAAATGATCAGCCTAGTTTTTGGTCATTATTAGTATTGGATTATAGGATTGTGATTAAGTTTAAAAGACTATTAATTCAGTTTGTAATTAGTTTTAGATATCAATTATGACAATATAATAACTTAAGAGTTAATTAGTTAAGTTTAATAAGTTGAGGCACTATTTAAGTTTAACCAACTTTTTGATTCCTTCGTTCCTCAACTGATTCAATTTTCTCTTATTATTTTCATTCCTAAAAGTAGTTTAGTTTTATAACACCTAATAAATGTTTATCCCCATTTGATTATTATAAAAAAAAATTCGGTATGCTTTTGATTACAGTACAAGAAAATCATAGAGGTTGGGGATCGGAATTCTGTCGAAATTATGTCCCTAAAGGTAGTAAACTGAATTGCCTTTGTTAATGGTTGAATTTATTCACTAAGTAACTCGCTGGATGGTAACTGATTAATGGCTATTTTTACAATTTAGTTCCAAACGTTGCGATATAGCGAATTGTGGTAATGTACAGACTACTTGGTAGCCCATAAAATGTAGCCAACTGAGCTTCAAAAATATTTCCAATCCTTCCGTAAACTGAATAATGTTATTATTTTGAAATTAATATTTTGCACGAAAACAGAACATTAAATTTGGATCCAAGAGTGTTCCTTTGTAGTAAAACAATAACTAAAACATAAATGCATAATTATTAATGATTAAAATATTAAAATTCACATCAAATTTCATTAAACATATTCATGAATCAATAATACACAAATAAGAAGAAACTAAAAAATATATAAATAATTAGTTTGCGCGTATTATAACATATCAATAAGGTCAACAATTTCATCATTTTGGGTTTTGCAAGCATAAACAACACATGCATGACAATTTAGATTTTTCAAGTTTCATAACAAGGCCTGAGTTAAGACAGGAATTGCAAATCGGTTTAAAAGAGGGCATGAGGAAGACAAAAACAGAATTCAAGAATTATTAATAAGAAATTATATATATCTGAGCTGTCTCATTTGTCCGTGGCCTGAAACTATACATGTACTATAAAGCTTCATAAGATTCAAAAATTATTTTAATGGAAAAAATTGAGAATATAGAACATATATAACTGGCAATGAAATTGGACATACAAGTGCCTATTAGAGAAAAATACCTAAATACTAAAGATAGATATGTCAAGTGCTATTCTATCTTAAACAAGCTGAAAGGCATCAAGCTAATCTAAAGAATGTACCTACTAAAGAATGTACCTATGCGCCTTTGCCATACATCACCTATTCCTAACAAACCTAATAAGATGACCACGTCACTGAGTCAAATAAACAGTAAAAAAATACATAAAAATGGATGCGAAAAATAACCAAAGTATTTTTTGATACGGATTGGATTTGCGGCCATAGTTTTTAATTACAAACTATCAAAAATATTCTCAAGCAAAACTTCAAGGAGCTGTGAAACTCTCAAGATTCACGAGCTAAACTTGTAGGAATTGAAAATCCTCATTCCGAAAGTGGGAGTTGAACATGAACAACTAAGTAAAAATGGGAGCTACATAGGATGAAGATTATAGATTAGGCTTATTTAATTTACATAATAAAACTTGTTGATTGATCAAAGCTTGGTGGAAAACTAAGGCATACCAAGTGGTAAATAGTAATAGCTTGGCTGTTACAAGCCTCACCAGAATAGCTTGGCTGTTACTTATGGAAATTATAACCAATTCAGCAAATGCATGGGTCAAAAGGCCCAAAACCGTTCAAAGTGTTACACGTGAAAAATATGCCTCCTCCATTCTGTCATTTCCAATCCCATGCTTTGCACTTCATTCTGCTCAATCCCTTGCTGTGATCTGCCTCCTTCTCACACTCTTTGGGTTTTGTCCAGGTACTTTTTGAAACAGTGTCAATGTTTGGGTTTTTGCCCAAATTTTACTTCAATTAGTGTTTGACTCGTTATTTTCTATTGCAGAGAAGTGAAATTATCAGTGAATTGAAGAAGAGTCAAATACTATTAACAAAATCGAATTAAGGGTATGTATTAGTTCTCACTTTTTCTGTTGATGCTCTGACTGTGAATGTAAGGATATGTGGTTTTGTTTCAGTAGAGAGACAGAGAAAGAGAAACTTATGGTGGTATATGTTCTGGTTTGCAGTGAGAAGTTAAGGCAGCTTTGGGCCTCATGGTACTAGCTTCGTTCATTTTTTTTTAATGGATTCATAGGGTCAGTGTTATGGAGTAAATGGCATGCTGATGCTAGTTTAAGGTGAATAGGAAATTTGTCTCTATCTTTTGGGTTCAGTATATAGATTAGAATCCAAACAGCTTTTTGGATATATTTTGTTAAGTAAATAGGAAATTTGTTTCTATCTCTTGATAAAACTAACTCTACAAACAACTTTTAGAACATATTAAAAGTATATATATAATGTAATATTGTATGGTTTGTTTTCAATCTTTATTAGAGCATGTATACTGGTTGTAACATTTGTTTGTTACATTGAGGTGCCAGGTATGCAAAATAAACTCTCACAGAAAACACTCCAGTATAATGCTTGTTACTTCCAAAATTGTAGGGCCCACTTATCCATTAAAAAATTGAACAAAATTTATAATTAATAAAAAAATATATGTTAAAAAAACAAAGTAAGTGGCACAGAGTTGTCTGCCACTTTTTAATTCACATTGGGAGCTGAGTTACGCGCGTGTACACCATTTGCAATGCATCAGCTCCTGCGTGAATTACAAACCACCTACTGCATCTCAAGTTTTTTCAAATGGTCCCACAATTTCTTTGTTACTACTGCAGGTAACTTACTTAAAATTAGAACAACAAAAACACTTATTCTCTAACAGTTGGGTGTTACAAGTAACACACTTGTAACACCCATTAGACATGCTCTTATATGGTTGTTTTTTTGTGGTTAATTTATGTTGTGATGATTTAATTGTAAGAAAATAGTGATTTAACTTGAGTATTTTTTTCATTATTATATAACAAAAAAATTAGTTATTATAAATATTTTAGGTATAACATCCATTTAGATCCTCAAACTCAATTAGGAGTCTAAACTATCAAAATCATCAATCAGATCCATGAACAAGGTAAAAATCATTAATCGAGTCTAAATTCTAAACAAAAAATATTCAATTGAGGACTCATGGATAATAATTCGGTTAAGCAGGTTCAGATATTCTTCCCCAAACTCATTTTGAACCAATACAAAGATTATTACAGTCTCTATCAAATAGTCCGAGATTGCGATTTTAAGATATGTTAGGGACTAAATTGTTGATTTTTACTTAGTTTAAGGATCTAATTGATGATTTTGATAGTTTGAGATCCTAATTGACTTTGAAGCTTTAGTTTAGGAACTCAAATGGATGTAATGTCAATATTTTAATAATGAGATTTTTTTGTCATTGTAATTATTTTTATTAAGAGGAATTTTTATCAATTATAAATAGGTTTTAATAACTGAATTTTTTTATTAGTTTGAATATGGTTTAATAAGGGTTTTTTTTTGTTATTATAATTAGTTTTAATAAGTGAATATTTAATTATTATAAATACTTTTTAATAATGGTAGATTTCTCATTATTGCAAGTTATTAAGAAAAACAATTAGCAAGGTTTAATAAGAGGACCATAAGTTGTTTTTCCACTTATTAAAAGTTTTTATTAAGGTATTTGGATTTTTAATAACTATTTCTCCCATTATTAAAAGCCATTTTTTTGTAGTGGAAATGCACTTGGTGTTGCACAAACAAAAAAAAATACAAATTTGGGATGAGTTAGTGACGAGATCGCTCTCTTTCATACGTTTGTGGAACTACCTTCTGATAGTGTAAGAAGTCGTATAATCAGGCCGCTTTCAGGATAAAACAGCTCACTCAAATAAGACACGAGCTCGTATTGCTTAATACCAATTCAACATACACTCTAGAATTTTGATCAGTTTTGTTGTCAAATAAAAAGAAATTTTAAAGAGGAAGTAGAAATTGCTACGTATTAAGAAAGAGAAAACCAAATTTATACGGTCAAACTCATTCAACAATACATTCAATCCAGTGGTCAAACCCACTACTTTACATCTTGTATTTGCTCTGACTTTTGCAATTAACTAGTTTGTATTTCAACATGAATGCATTTTTGCATGTCGATTTACATGAGGATGTTTATATGGTTCAACCTCCTCGTTTTATTGATCCTGCTCGGCCTCAAGCCGTTTGTAAATTACAAAAATTCTTATATCGCTTTAAACAGTCCCCGCATATGTGTTGTTTTTAGAAAGAAAAAAAATCCTCCTGTAATTTAAAAGAAAAAAAACAGAGAAGGGGTGTCGCCTATTTGGTGGAGCGATGTTACATTTGTCAAACCGCCAAGGAACACACGACCAACACCGGCCTACATTTACCACTACATGTGCCAAAGAATGTATGAGAAGACTTCTCCATGGATTTTATCGTCGAATTACCCATAACCTAGAGGGGCACGTATGGATTCCATTTTTGTTGTGGTTGACAGGGTTTCCAAGATGCCTATTTTATCCCTTGCCAAAAGACGAATGATGCCCCATCCACCACCAAAATGTTCTTCAAGATAGTAAGCTTACACAGAAGCTAGGGAACTTACAGAAGCTAGTGTAAGGACAAGCCCAGGATGTGGGACTTGGTTCTGGCTCAGGCAGAGTTTGCTTATAATGGTCGATACATTTGGGAACTGGGAAGCCACCATTTGAAGTGGTATATACGAAGGTCCCTAATTACACTCTGCATGTGGCAAACTTTCTAAAAGGGGAATGAAGGGAATGTGATCACCCAACAGTTGGCGAATGAGGATATGCAGATGTATTAAGAGGTAAATGAGACTCTTGAGGATTGAAACCATAACTAAAATGCCAAAGTGGGTGAACACCGAATAGACCTTCAGTTCGTAGTAGGAGATGAAGTGATTGTTTCCCTAAGCAAAGAAAGACTAGTCAGCGCCCCGGGCACCAAACTTTGATCAAGAAAGTACGGTCCATGTAAAGTGAGTAAGAGGATCAATGCCAATGCTTATCATGTGGCCCTACCAAATTGGCTAGCCAAGATGTCACCAACCTTCAATATACGCGATCTCAATCCGTGGAAGCCAGATAGGTCCCTTGAAATTACTATTGGCGAATCGGGATCCAACACTTTAAAAGAAAGGGGGAATGATAAGGACATCCTATCTAGGTCCTTTATACAACTCAGACCTAGCAGATGCTCCCGTTAGTGCTCGAAGAATCATGGGTCGAATCAAAGTACCTAATGGGAAAATGAACCTTTGGCGTAAGCTTACATAGGTGAATCCATGGTAGGCTAATCAATGGTAGGCGTATCCATTAGGGTTACTTTCTCTCTAAGGAGTTTTAGCATTACGTCCTTACGAAGGAGACAAGCCTTACACCAGCGGACATTATCCTAATTATTGTCTCTACCACTCAGTCATATTTACTATCATGCCACTTACCCATCTTACCCTTTTGATCTCTCTTTTACTGTAACCCTAGTAGGGGCTCACGCCCATAATCTTTGTTTAGGGAAAGTATATTTAAATCCCACTAGTTTCTAGGGATGCTCAACTTTTTATTAATCAAACAATATTTCTCTTTGAAAATAAGCTTATCATACCTATATTTTGAGATTAACTCCTACTAGTTTATCTAGTGAAGAAACTCTTTGTTGATTTACATTCAAAATCATCACATTCGTCTTTAATCTGTATCAAGCCCCCATAAATGGACACTAGCTTTATAGGAAAATTACATATTTTGAATGAAGAACAATAGAAAGAAATTTAGAAATTCTATTTTATAATCCCAACATCAACTATATATATATATATATATATATATATATATATATATATATATATATATATATATATATATATATTTGGGTTTTCTACCTGAATATCATAATTAACTATAAAATTACAACTAAATCAGATTATTAAATTTAATTCTGAATATGCCATTATTTTCTATATATAACAAATAAAGTACGCTTTTACACTCTAATTTAAAAATTCTAAACTCCAATTCATAAATTCTAATCCCTGGACAATATATCATAGACCCCAATTAATAAACTTTAATTCTTAAAATAGATTAAAATAATAATTTTATTAGTTTGACATAATTCAAAATTATGACTTGAAATAGTTGTAGATAGTTTTTTAAAAGTTAATCTGTATGTAAATCTCCTTATATTTTGGTTTTTGATTTGTTAACGTGACCATCTTAAACAGGCTCAAAAAGCCCATAGGCCCAATCCACACAAAAATCTATTGATTTATATTACCTCGTCTAGTCACTGCCTAAAAAGAATAAAAATGTACTTACCCACTGCCCATAAACTATAGGCTTAAAGTCTAATTGGATCCATAACTTATACCTTAAAAGTCAATTAGTTCCTTAAAACTTCTAAAATAATCAATTAGGTCCTCCATCTATACTTTTAAAGTCACTTACGTCCTTCACTTTTTAAAATCGGCAATTAGATTCCTAATAACGTATGTTGAATCCGTCAATTGGATTGAAATAAAATTTAATTTGGTCGGTTATTTTAATTCTATTCGGTTTTTATCAATATTTTTTGATATTTTAAGTTCAGTTAGGAGTTTGGTTTGAGTAAAAAAAAATTGTTAAACAGAAACAAAATTAATATATTATACCAAAATATATGTAATTTTTTTTTTTAAATTCAGAACCTCATGGGACAAGCCCAACACCAACAGATTTCCCCAATTATTAATCAGAGTTTCCAAATTGTAACTTAAAATCATATTGACTAGTAATTAACAGAAATGAATTAATTTCACAAAATCATATTAACTAGTAAATCATATTTGGTTACCAGATTTGACATTAAAAAAATTAATTAATTTTAACCTCAGTTGTCCATAATCCAGTTTGATTTCACTTGCCAGATTTTAAAAATAGATGTGATTTCTTTCCTTGAAATGCAATTTCCTCTATGATCACATGTATATATATATATAATCTATTGATAATATTGATCAAAGCAAAGATTAAGATAATATCATAGTATAATATATAGTTTTTGTTCTTTCTTAATTTTCTGGTCCTTTAAAATGGTGAGAATATATATATATATATATATATATATAATCTATTGATAATATTGATCAAAGCAAAGATTAAGATAATATCATAGTATAATATATAGTTTTTGTTCTTTCTTAATTTTCTGGTCCTTTAAAATGGTGAGAATAATTGAAGTTAATTAGTGAAAATATCAAATTTATAATTATTAATTATGAAATTTGCTAATGGTGCAGGAAGTATTTCTCAGAATATTGTACTTTTGCACTATTTTATTAGTGGTTGAAGGTCTTAATGTTGTTGATTTTGGAGCTGTTGGAGATGGCCAAACTGATGATTCCAATGTAAGTATAAAATGAAGTGTTTGTTATGAATGGATCTATAGGGGTCTCGGACCGAACTGGTTCGGGACCCCTCTGATGCTGCCATGTCAAGCTCAAAATGCTGATGCATCACCATTTTAATAGTCTCGGTCCAGTTCCATAACTCAGTTTTCAATTTCTTTTAACACTTGAAAAATTAAAAAATTGTGTCATGACTTTGCCATTGATGATGTGAATTAAATTGCATGTTTGTAGGCGTTTCAACAAGTTTGGAAGGCTTTGTGCCAAATTAAAGAGGGCACCCCTAGCCTTGAGATACCACAGGGAAAAACATTTCTATTGCAGCCGGTGAAATTTTCGGACAATTATTGTTCAGGTCATTGAAAATATCTTACCATAGTGGCCAACTTTTAGTAATTGCAAAAAATACTAAGAAGCCCGTTGACCTGTCATTTTTACATGTATAACACAATGTGAGGTGTACATTTTAGTGTGAGGAAATAAAAGTTGTACACCAAAATGTGAAACACCACGAAAAGTATTTTGCAACAAAATATGCACATTTGTGGCGAATTGAGAACTTGTGGGAAATTTTATTCCCGCCACTAAAGCCTGTAGTGGCGAATACTGATTTTTAACGAGGAAAATTTTCCCTACAAAAAATATGTTTCTTGTAGTGAGGGGTGGTCAGAATGGAGCTTTGATATCTCATATCACTCGTTCCTCGTCTATTTCTCAAACAACTCCTTAAAATGCAACCATATAGAGTTCGCATCATATTCTCATGATGTTTCTACAATAAATTATCAAAATTATATGTTTCTTTTTTTTTTACAAAATATTAAATGCATCTTGATTCCTTCTTTATATGATATATATATATATATATATATATATATTTCAAAATACATGTATATTGAACAATTAATTTATGGTAGTTAATTAGTTGTATTGGGTGTAATTACCAAAATGAACAACACAGAAAAGAATAACTAATCAGTAATCAACCTTAACAATAGCAATCGCAATGATTGCCTCTAACAGAAATCGATACGAGATCAAAGAGAGAGTAAGAAAGATTGTAATTAGCCGAGACGGTTTCGGAACGGTTCCTCTTGCCTCCTTATTGTGTTGGGCGAAATATGTAGGCTAGGGAGTCTATTTATAGACTTCTCAAAACCCTAATCCTAGTTGCGTTAGGTAATTAATTAATTAGAATCTTATTCGGAATAGGATTACTAATTAGATAATTAAATAAACAATTTACTATTATATAAATAATAACTAATTATATCTAGATAATTATTATTAATCAAATTAATAATTAATTAATGTTAGGGATAATTAATTAGAGTTTCAATCACATAAAGACTTCTAATTAATATTATCAGATAATCCTTTAATTTAATTCATAACCATAATCAAATTATAATTATTAATCAAATTAATTTATCCCTAATTAATCTACAAATTTCGGCCCACATATATAGTGTCTCACTAATTACATTTTCGTCCTCCGATTCCAAGTCCCATATGCGACCCATTAGGTTCTTTATTGCCACTAGCCGTATATATCCTTTGAAATTATTCATCACGATTAATTCCAACATATATATAACGGAATACCGTCGCGAGCTGTTACTAGTAGAACCTTTGATATTCCCCCAAAGCAATTAAGAAGTCAGGTTGATAACTGACGTTAACCTTTCTGTATTAGGTACAATATAATACGAATCCTTCATCAACTATATCCTGTCGGTCAATTCCTTATAACCATGGAACGTGTCAAGGTTACATATAACGAAGAGTCTGGTTTTACTTGTACAGGTTGAATTTACTCTGAAAGATAAGTTAAGTGAAATGTTCATTTCTACTCTTAACTCTATCACCTTGCAAGGATTTCATTCAATTCACCACAAGCGGCCATTTGTATATATCTCCCACTTATCGGGAGCGACGAATGCTCAATCTGACATTAACTATTCTGCAATTACTTTGTGTGATACCCAACCCTGCTCTCACACACCCCAAGCTCTCACCTGTTGGATCGTGCTCGCACAGAATCAAAGTATCAGACTCCATAATCCAGAATCACTAATTAACGAATGTTTGAGTCTGAGGATTAGTTATACCTACTAATAACAATGAGATGAACAGTTGACACATTAGATAAATCAATCCATTCTGTTATCTCAAGTCGGGTCCCAATCCTAATGAACTCCTTCACCGGATCCATGTAACTGTCTAGATATCTGAATATCTAAAGCTTGTGAGATCAGCTTTCTGTCTCGATAGAAAACACTGTTACATGCAAGTCTCAACAGTAATATGCCAACCCCTATAACATGTTACTTGACTTGGGTTTACTTCAAGTCTATTGGTCTATTATAAAGTACAGTCTCACTTCATGCTGGTATGAACACTTTATAACTACTTAAATAAACTTAGGTTACTTTCTTTATGAAAGATTTGTGCCTTTATATATAGTTACATTTTAATGCTATATATCTGATTAAACAAATGACTAAATAAACAATTTATTCACTAATATTTATATCCTAAAACAATTGTCTTTAGGACACTAAACTCCAACATTCTCCCACTTGGACTAAAGCCAATTGTTTCTGAAAACATTCCCATAAGCGTTCGTATGACGATCATGAACCTTTTGGGGTAAGGCATTCTTTTAAATGGATCTATAAGATCGTGCCTTGGTGGGCACTCTTTTAATTCTCACATATACTTTTGTTGTTATCTCTCGGAAGAGATAGTAACGACTGAGGTAGTGTTTGGACGTATTATGAGACTATGGGCCCTTAGCAAGAGCAACAACCCTATTGTTAATCTCATTAACAATGTCAGGTACCACGCCTAGTTCATTAATGAACTTGCATTCCAAACTTCCTTTTAGCTGCTTCCGAAGCTGCTATATATATATATATATATATATATATATATATATATATATATATATACTCTGATTTAATTTACTAGCTCGGTCACGATTTCCTGCTCGGAACTATTCCAGCTAATCGTACCTCTTTCAGAATAAACTTGTATTCTGCAAGATCATCTTTATCTGTTTGATGACTTGTATCTGAAAGTGTCCAACTTTCAAATTTCATCTCCATATAGCCAAAACATATCTTAAGTCATTTTAAATACTTAAGAATGTTCTTGACAACAATCTAGTGACTATCACTCGAATTGACCTATAATCGACTTTGTCATGCTTAAAGCAAAAGTGATGTTTAGGTCTTAGTGTAAAACGCTTTGAGCACTTTGTCAGCGTATTTAGACTGGGAGGGGTCAAGCAGTTTTCTCAATCTATCTCCATAGATCTTAATCCTTAAGATGTAAGCTGCTTCTCCAAAGTCTGTTATGGAGAATTTTATCCGATAACCAAAATTTTCACCGATTGCAGTATAGCTACGTCGTTCCCATTAGTAGAATATCGTCGACGTATAATACTAAGTAAACGACCAAGCTCCCACAAGTTTACATGTAAAGGCTCATACGAGCTCCCACTAGTTTACATGTATAGGTTTACAAGAGCCTTCTCATAAGTCATAGGTTTATCGTCTAACACGTGAACCTCTTTGTCGTCTCCCACTAGAAATCCAAATCTCTTTGGAATTTCATCGGCTCCCACTAGAAATCCAAATCTCTTTGGGATTTGATGAAGTCGACCAGAACTATGAGTTAGTAATGTCACCAGTGTCTCATCTTGTGAGACAGATTCGGGTTCCACCATCGCTTCCGCTATTTCAGCCAATCCTTCTTCTTGAACTTCTTCAAGTTCAATCACGCCTTCTGCTTGTGTTTCTAGAAGAAACTCTTTCTCTAGAAATGCAGCGTGTTTGGATACTATTACTTTTGATCATCCGAATGATAGAAGTAATATCCTACTGTTTCTTTCGGATTTCCAAAGAAGAAGTATTTATCAGATTTAGGGTCAAACTTAATCTGATGCTATGCATTTAACATATGCTGAACACCCCTAAATTCTCATGAAAGAGAAACTGGGTTCCTTTTCCAAATGAACAATTCAAATGGAATAGAACTTGGCGGTTTTGTGGATACTCGGTTGAAGGTAAATAAGGCGATTTCTAGGGCGTAGCCTTAGAACATCTTTGGAAGAGAGGTTGTGCTCATCATAGATCGTACTATATCTGATAGAGTACAATTTCTCCTTTCAGATACATCGTGGTGTATACGGAGGAGTCCATTATGAGCAAATCCTATATTCAATTTAGATAATTCAGAAAAATCATTAGAAAGATATTCTCCACGACGATCTAATCGAAGCACTAATATTATTTCTTGTTTGTTTTTCTTACTTTATTCTTGAAGCATTTGAACTTTCTCAAAAGCTTCTGATTTTATGCTTCATCAAGCAGACGTATGCATATCCGATATGATCATCTTACGAAGCTAATGAAGTAATTTGAACTTTTCTCTTGTGTTGACATATGATTACATACATCTGAATGTAGTAGTCCTAGAGTGTCTGATACACATTCTCCTTTATTACTAAAGGGTGTCTTTGTCATCTTTCCTTTAAACAAAACTTACATGTGCTCATTGATTCAAAATCAAATGAGTCTATAAGCCCATCTTGATGAAGCTTAGACATGTGTTTCTTGCTTACATGGCCTAGGTGAATATCACAAGTAAGTTGAATTATCTATCCTTTAGTTCTAAAAGTAAAAGCACCATCATGACCCTTCTTCTAGAGAGAGTCTAAGTACTTCTTACAGTTCCTCTTCCAATTCCCTTCTTTACCATATTGGTGGCATTCCCTTCTTGCTTTTATTGACTTGGGTTTAATGCATTTATTCTTCTTGGAATCTTTAGAATTGGGAAACTTCCCTTTCTCTCGTGAGATCCCTCAATAACAAGTCCTGACATCACTTTCTTAAGATTTGGGTTCAACTGACTTGAGCATATTCAAGAGCTCTTTTAGAGAGTTCTCTGAGTTTAATCATCTGTCAGTTCGAGATGAACTTATGAATAAATCTCTGGGAGGGATTGTAGAACTAAGTCGACACTTAATTCATTATCCATCATAAATCTAATGCTAGAAAGCTTTGGTGATGTAGTCAATCATCTTGACACAAAGTGCCACAACAGAAGAACCTTCTTGCATCTTGGAGCGAAACATTCATCGCTATCTCATAGCGTCCGCATTTGAGTATGTTTCTCAAAACACCTTCCAAGTGTAATAACCATGGAATACGTATCCATGTTCTCATGTTGTTTTTGTAGCTCTAGTGCCATAACTGCAAGTATGATACATCCTGTACATTCGTCATCTGTTTTGTGCTTCCGGTAAACATCAATCCACTTAACAGGAGCATCATCAACAAGGACATTGGGTATTGACGTATCTTAATACATACCCAATCTTTTCGAACTTCAAAACAATTTTGATGATGGGTATCAGTGTATTTTAATACATACCCAATCATTTCGAATCCTCAAAACAATTTTGAGTTTGCCAAATAGTTCGTAAATTTTAAACTATTCAATTTGTTATCGGTAAAATATTACGTAGATCCATTTTAGATATGATGATTCAGAGTATTTACTTGAGAGTGAGATAGAGTGACGGATGTTATTCATTTGCTTAATTCATTTACAATTTAAATACGTCGATCTTTTATGTTTTTAAATTGCTCCCACTATTTTACCAAATTAATAACCCTCTATATTAATTCGAAGGATATTCACAATTCCTTTAGTGAGCTAGAATCCTAACTCCTGAAATTTCACCTTGAGTTTACTCAACAAGCTAGTTTCATTCATTAGGTAGATTCATGTAATCAATCACATCAAAACATGTGATTTCTAGGTTGTTGGGTTACTAACCACATTAGTAACTAATATGTGTCGTCTATCAATCCCAACCATATTGCCCATTAGGTTAGAACAACATGAGTTTACTCATCCAATTATTCTATCCTAATTTAAGTATTACCCCATATTTGTGAAAAACAATTTTTCGATAATTCAGGTGTTACCATAAGACCCCGAGCTTGAGTTTACTCAACAACCCAAAGGCCCCCAGTACTACCGGCTGAATTATAATATTAGGGAGGGGCAACCGATTTTAATAACTTGCTTATTTACTTAACTTTTGATTAGTGAGAGATTTTATTTAAAGTCTCATAATCTAACCTAGTCTTGATTTGCTTTAGCATACATCAGACACATACAATTTACATTGGTAATTATGGACATATCATCTAAATTATTCCTTTGAGCCAGAAGCGGACTAAAAGGTCAACCCTAGGGTAAATACTAACTATTACATATTTATCCTCCAGGTCCTCCGTCTTTTCTTTGGCGCCTTGATTTACAACAATATTTAATTTCTATACTACTTTAGAATACTTCAACTAATTTGAAGGGATTTAGGTGAGAAGAGAAATAAAATAGAGAGTAGATAAGGCAGGACATGCATGTCCTATTTTCTAATAACTATTATAGAGGGTCCAAATATGTCCATAACTCCAAACATGTAAAGACTCAATTAAATAAATTTAATTGGTTGATTACATAAACTATTTATGTAATATTTGAGTTAATCAAATTAACAACTTAAATTAATTTTCATCCAATTTTAATTATGCATATCCTAATTAATTCGTATAATTCATGTAATGCTTTGAATTACTTATATCAAATATTTAGGTAAAACAAACTTTTAAATATATTGGTTTTGATAATCAAAACAAATTATTATATTCTGAAACATATATATATATATATATATATATATATATATATATTTAAAACTCGGGCCTATTTTAAAAACAATTTTAAAACCCGTATCAGTGATTGGACCGGGGCGATTTAATCATCCCGACCCAAACGTTAAGGTCGTTGCCCTAGGGCAGCAGCGTCGCACTGCCACTGGTTGCTGTCGTTGGGAGCAACAGTGGCCCGGGGTGGCTGCCTCGCGGCAGCGACCCCGACACTACTGTTTTATATATATATATTTTTTATATTTAAAATTATATATATACATATAATTGTTTCAAAACGATTTCAAAATAATTTTCAGAATATCAGTTTTTATCTTTGAGATTTAATAAAACAAAACGTTTTAATTATCCAACCATAAAACCTTTAATGTTTTGTTTAAATGATTATCAACCGAAACAATTAGGAACTATGCATAATCATTTTTAATTATCAAGTAATCAAAACTTATTTATCTTTAGATTAATTAAACTAACCGATTAATTAATTAACCTAACAATAAATCTATTCAATCTGGTTGAAAAACCATTTTATTTACATATATGAAATAACAGATTAACATAGGCTCTGATACCAATGAAGGAAAATAGACAAGCCTAGGCGCAACGGAATTATAAAATTTTATCTATTTTATCTATTTCCCTTTTCCAAGATCTGTTAATTGTTATTTCATATAAAGAGGGATAGAACGAAATACATTTATGACGATCTATCTACCGTTGCAAATGAAGTGCCCACAACTTCAAAAAGAATAGAATCTGTCAACGAATTTTCCCCCTACCCGAACAGACCTTCCAGACCTCCGAATGAAAATCCCAACGGTGAAAACAAGGAAGAATATGTCTGGAAGCTCCTGTCCAAAAATCGTGATGATCCGACGGTTCAATCTCCGGGAATCCGCAAAAATGTGAACTGACCTGATGTAGGAGGAGCAAAACGAATTTCTCCTTTTGTTTGTCTTTTCTTCTTTCATGCGAACAACAAAACAAAACAACACAGAAAAGAATAACTAATCAGTAATCAACCTTAATAATAGCAATCGCAATGATTGCCTCTAACAGAAATCGATACGAGATCAAAGAGAGAGTAAGAAAGATTGTAATTAGTCGAGACGGTTTCGGAACGGTTCCTCTTGCCTCCTTATTGTGTTGGGTGAAATATGTAGGCTAGGGAGTCTATTTATAGACTTCTCAAAACCCTAATCCTAGTTGTGTTAGGTAATTAATTAATTAGAATCTTATTCGGAATAGGATTACTAATTAGATAATTAAATAAACACTTTACTATTATCTAAATAATAACTAATTATATCTAGATAATTATTGTTAATTAAATTAATAATTAATTAATGTTAGGGATAATTAATTAGAGTTTCAATCACATAAAGAATTCTAATTAATATTATCAGATAATACTTTAATTGAATTCATAACCATAATCAAATTATAATTATTAATCAAATTAATTTATCCCTAATTAATCTACAAATTTCGGCCCATATATATAGTGTCTCACTAATTACATTTTCGTCCTCCGATTCCAAGTCCCATATGCGACCCATTAGGTTCTTTATTGCCACTAGCCGTATATATCCTTTGAAATTATTCATCATGATTAATTCCAACATATATATAAGGGAATACCGTCACGAGCTGAACCTATGATATTCCCCCAGAGCAATTAAGAAGTCAGGTTGATAACTGACGTTAACCTTTCTGTATTAGGTACAGTATAATACGATCCTTCATCAACTATATCCTGTCGGTCAATTCCTTATAACCATGGAATGTGTCAATGTTACATATAATGAAGAGTCCGGTTTTAGTTGTACAGGTTGAATTTACTCTGAAAGATAAGTGAAATGTTCATTTCTACTCTTAACTCTATCACCTTGTAAGGATTTCAGTCAATTCACCACAAGAGGCCATTTGGATATATCTCCCACTTATCGGGAGTGATGAATGCTCAATCTGACATTAACTATTCTGCAATTACTTTGTGTGATACCCAACCCTGCTCTCACACACCCCAGGCTCTCACTTGTTGGATCGTGCTCGCACAGAATCAAAGTATCAGACTCCATAATCCAAAATCACTAATTAACGAATGTTTGAGTCTGAGGATTAGTTATACCTACAAATACCAATGAGATGAACAGTTGACACATTAGATAAATCAATCCATTCTGTTATCTCAACTCGGGTCCCAATCCTAATGAACTCCTTCACCGGATCCATGTAACTGTCTAGATATCTGAATATCTAAAGCTTGTGAGATCAGCTTTCTGCCTCGACAGAAAACATTGTTACATGCAAGTCTCAACAGTAATATGCCAACCCCTATAACATGTTACTTGACTTGGGTTTACTTCAAGTCTATTGGTCTATTATAAAGTACAGTCTCACTCCATGCTTGTATGAACACTTTATAACTACTTAAATAAACTTAGGGTTACTTTCTTTATGAAAGATTTGTGCCTTTATATATAGTTACACTTTAATGCTATATATCTGATTAAACAAATGACTAAATAAACAATTTATTCATTAATATTTATATCCTAAAACAATTGTCTTTAGGACACTAAACTCCAACAGATAAATCTAACCATCCTGTTATCTCAAGTCGGGTCCCCAATCCTAATGAACTCCCTTTCATTGGATCCATGTAACTGTCCAGATATCTGCATATCTGATGCTTGTGAGATCAGCTCTCTGTCTCGACAGAAGATATTGTTACATGCAAGTCTCAACAGTGATATGTCAATCCTATTTCTAAACATATTACTTGACTTGGGGTGGTTTTAAGTTTATTAGTTTATTATAAAGTTTCGTCTCACTTCATACTTCTATGAACACTTTATAATCACTTTAAACAAACTTAGGGATTTCCTTTTATTAGACTTATTTAGTTCTTAAAAGAGGTTGCCTTTATATAGTTTATGAAACCATATCTATTTAAAACAAATGATGTAAAGAACACTTCATTTACATTTAAGTTTATATCCTAGAACAATTGTCTATAGGACACTAAACCCCAACAGTGACACGTCGTGTCAGCAGGTGACATGCCGTGTCACCTTTGAGCAAAGTGTCTGCTTAAAATAATTTGGTTGACACACAGTGTCACCTTTTTGACAAGCCATGTCACCTTTATTTCAGCACCAAGCTGATTTCGTCCTTGATTAGTTTAATTCTGAATTGGTCCCTGCTTTTTGCTATTTTACTCCATAATTTAATGACCCACATGTGCCTTATCCTCTATCTTTACCATCTTACCCTTAATATTATTATATACATTTAGTTAGAGGTGTTTACCCTTTATGTGATTCATCAATTAGGTTTGAGATGCTATAAATGTATCTCCTTCTTTTTATAATGGTAACTTTCCATTAATATAATTTTCATTATCTTCTGCATGAAGATTTTGTTTGTCTTGATTGAGTCAAGGTTTGAGATTTGACTCCATTGTTTTGTTCTTTGTGAAACTCCGCAGACATTCTATTATTTTTGTGTAAATCCTATTAATCTTGGGATTCCACGATCACCGCACCAATTGATAACTTGTGAAAAAATCCTTGATCGGAGCCATTCCATGTGAGGCGCCGTTGGGATCGGTCGGGGACACTCTGATGCCTAAGTCAGTAATATTCTTGAGAGAATAATCTATAATCACAGAGTAGGGTTAGAATATTGTGTGTGTACCTTTGATCCCAGGAAGCTTGTGTATTTATATGCAATTCTGTAACAATCGCATTAATCCCTTTTATTGTCCTTGAATGTGGGTTTTGATGTTAATTTAGTTATACTTGAGGGTTTCAGTAATAATTGAGTTGTTAGTATCATCAATGTTGGGGGTTCTCCTTGATAATGGTTCAGAGACCCCTGCATTAATCCTCCATTAATTATCATTAATTCCATATTAATCATGCATAAATCCCACTTTTATAGGAAATAATGGGTTGTCATTATTTCTATTAATTTTCCCTTTATTCCTCATTCTAGAATAATTTGGGTTGTTATCAAGGTTCACTATTATTGTTATTATTATTATAAAAAACTGAATTCAATTAATTCATAACAGAAATGATAAGTGAGGAACATGTTACCATATTAACCAGGTTTTGTTTTATACCATTTATAGAATGTCTACTCATACACAGCAGTGGCTACCACCAATAAGGTAAAAAATTTGTCTCTTTGCCCATTTTTACAGCTGTAGATTTAGCAGGAAGTTACTCTCTCAGTTCAACATAATTATATAAACACCTTAGTATACTCTGTAACCTCAATTATCTTTGGCATAATTCTTCTTTGAATTTCTGGGTAGCATAATTCTTCTTTAAGTTTCTGGGTAGCATAACTCTTCTGTAAGTTCAATGGCTTCAATTACGTCAGAGGAGCTTCACGCCTTTCACGCAATGGATAGAGAGGTCTTCTCTCGAATGGTGTTTCTTTTGATTCGAGATCCAGCAGAGTCACTACTAGTCATGGCAATTGTAGACGAAGTTGTTTTATGTCTGAAATGTCTTGATGCAAACACAATACCTTTATAAATGTCAGCAGAAATCCCTCTCACTGCTATGATAGTGGAGAACGAAATTTCTTTAGAAATGTTCCGCATTAACGAGTTTTCGGTGATCACTAAAGTCGAGAATTTATTTAACTCTATGTGTTCTAGGATTTTCACTAACATATTGATGAGGACATCTCCAACATCGGACCGAAGGACATAACCGATTTCCCCGATGCTAGCGACACGGCCCAAGGAAACGCGAAGACTGCTGAAAATGCAGGTGAGACGCCGTGTTAGCAGGTGACACGTCGTGTTAGCAGGTGACATGTCGTGTCACCTTTGAGCAAAGTCTCTGCTTAAATTAATTCGGTTGACACACCGTGTCACCTTTTTGACAAGCCATGTCACCTTTATTTCAGCACCAAGCTGATTTCGTCCTTGATTGGTTTAATTCCGAATTGCTCCCTTCTTTTTGCTATTTTACTCCATAATTTAATGACCCACATGTGCCTTATCCTCTATCTTTACCATCGTACCCTTAAGTTTATTATATACATTTAGTTATAGGTGTTTACCCTTTATGTAATTCATCAATTAGGTTTGAGATGTTATAAATGCATCTCCTTCTTTTTATAATGGTTACTTTCCATTAATATATTTTTCATTATCTTCTTCATGAAGATTTTGTTTGTATTGATTGAGTCAAGGTTTGAGATTTGACTCCATTGTTTTGTTCTTTGTGAAACACCGCACCGATTGATAACTTGTGAAAAAATCGTTGATCGGAGCCCTTCCATGTGAGGCGCCGTTGGGATCGGCCGGGGACACTCCGATGCCTAAGTCAGTAATATATTCTTAAGAGAATAATCTGTAATCACAGAGTAGGGTAAGAATATTGTGTGTGTACCTTTGAACCCAGGAAGTTGGTGTATTTATATGCAATTCTGTAACAATCGCATTAATCCCTTTTATTGTCCTTGAATGTGGGTTTTGATGTTACTTTAGTTATACTTGAGGGTTTCAGTATTAATTGAGTTGTTAGTATCATCAATGTTGGGGGTCTTCCTTGATAATGATTCAGAGACCCCTGCATTAATCCTCCATTAATTATCATTAATTCCATATTATTCATGCATAAATCCCACTTTTATAGGAAATAATGGTTTGCCATTATTTCTATTAATTTTCCCTTTATTCCTCATTCTAGAATAATTTGGGTTGTTATCAAGGTTCACTATTATTGTTATTATTATTATAAAAAACTGAATTCAATTAATTCATAACAGAAATGATAAGGGAGAAACATGTTACCATATTAACCAGGCTTTTGTTAATACCATTTATGGAATGTCTACTCATACATAGCAGTGGCTACCAACAATAAGGTAAAAAAATTTGTCACTTTGCCCATTTTTGTAGCTGTACATTTAGCAGGAAGTTACTCTCTCAGTTCAACATGATTATATAAACACCTTAGTATACTCTGTAACCTCAATTATCTCTGGCATAATTCTTCTTTGAATTTCTGTGTAGCATAATTCTTCTTTAAGTTTCTGGTTAGCATAACTCTTCTGTAAGTTCAATGGCTTCTATTACGTCAGAAGAGCTTCACGCCTTTCACGCAATGGATAGAGAGGTCTTCTCTCGAATGGTGTTTCATTGGATTCGAGATCCAGCAGAGTCGCTACTAGTCATGGCCATATGGCTATGGCTCGAAGCAAATGGCTTTAAAAACATTGTTATGAAGCTCATCGGCCTCTCAAATGTTTTGCTCAAGGCCATTGCAGACGAAGCTATTTTATGTCTGAAATGTCTTGATGCAAACACAGTACCTTTATAATTGTCAGCGGAAATCCCTCTCACTGCTATGATAGTGGAGAACGAAATTTCTTTAGAAATGTTCCGCCTTAACAAGTTTTCGGCGATCACTAGAGTCAAGAATTTACTTAACTCTGTGTGTTATAGGATTTTCACTGACATATTGATGAGGACATCTCCAACATCAGACCGAAGGATATAACTGATTTCCCCGAGGCTAGCGACACGGCCCAAGGAAACACGAAGACGGCTGAAAATGTAGGTGAGACGCCGTGTTAGTAGGTGACACGTCGTGTCAGCAGGTGACATGTCGTGTCACCTTTGAGCAAAGTCTCTGCTTAAAATAATTCGGTTGACACACCGTGTCACCTTTTTGACAAGCCATGTCACCTTTATTTCAGCACCAAGCTGATTTCGTCCTTGATTGGTTTAATTCCGAATTGGTCCCTGCTTTTTGCTATTTTACTTCATAATTTAATGACCCACATGTGCCTTATCCTCTATCTTTACCATCGTACCCTTAAGTTTATTATATACATTTAGTTATAGGTGTTTACCCTGTATGTAATTCATCAATTAGGTTTGAGGTGTTATAAATGCATCTCCTTCTTTTTATAATGGTAACTTTCCATTAATATATTTTTCATTATCTTCTTCATGAAGATTTTGTTTGTAATGATTGAGTCAAGGTTTGAGATTTGACTCCATTGTTTTGTTCTTTGTGAAACTCCGCAGACATTCTATGTTTTTTTGTGTAAATCCTATTAATCTTAGGATTCCACGATCACCGCACCGATTGATAACTTGTGAAAAAATCCTTGATCGGAGCCCTTCCATGTGAGGCGCCGTTGGGATCGGCCGGGGACACTTCGATGCCTAAGTCAGTAATATTCTTGAGAGAATAATCTATAATCACAGAGTAGGGTTAGAATATTGTGTGTGTACCTTTGATCACATGAAGCTGGTGTATTTATATGCAATTCTGTAACAATCGCATTAATCCCTTTTATTGTCCTTGAATGTGGGTTTTGATGTTACTTTAGTTATACTTGAGGGTTTCAGTATTAATTGAGTTGTTAGTATCATCAATGTTGGGGGTCCTCCTTGATAATGATTCAGAGACCCCTGCATTAATCCTCCATTAATTATCATTAATTCCATATTATTCATGCATAAATCCCACTTTTATAGGAAATAATGGTTTGCCATTATTTCTATTAATTTTCCCTTTATTCCTCATTCTAGAATAATTTGGGTTGTTATCAAGGTTCACTATTATTGTTATTATTATTATAAAAAACTGAATTCAATTAATTCATAACAGAAATGATAAGGGAGAAACATGTTACCATATTAACCAGGCTTTTGTTAATACCATTTATGGAATGTCTACTCATACATAGCAGTGGCTACCAACAATAAGGTAAAAATTTTTGTCAGTTTACCCATTTTTGCAGCTGTACATTTAGCAGGAAGTTACTCTCTCAGTTCAACATGATTATATAAACACCTTAGTATACTATGTAACCTCAATTATCTCTGGCATAATTCTTCTTTGAATTTTTGGGTAGCATAATTCTTCTTTAAGTTACTGGTTAGCATAACTCTTCTGTAAGTTCAATGGCTTCAATTACGTCAGAAGAGCTTCACGCCTTTCACGCAATGGATAGAGAGGTCTTCTCTCGAATGGTGTTTCATTGGATTCGAGATCCAGCAGAGTCGCTACTAGTCGTGGCCATATGGCTATGGCTCAAAGCAAATGGCTATAAAAACATTGTTATGAAGCTCATCGGCCTCTCAAATGTTTTGCTCAATGCCATTGCAGACGAAGCTATTTTATGTCTGAAATGTCTTGATGCAAACACAATACCTTTATAATTGTCAGCGGAAATCCCTCTCACTGCTATGATAGTGGAGAACGAAATTTCTTTAGAAATGTTAGGCCTTAACAAGTTTTCGGCGATCACTAGAGTCAAGAATTTACTTAACTCTGTGTGTTATAGGATTTTCACTGACATATTGATGAGGACATCTCCAACATCGGACCGAAGGATATAACTGATTTCCCCGAGGCTAGCGACACGGCCCAAGGAAACACGAAGACTGCTGAAAATGTAGGTGAGACGCCGTGTTAGTAGGTGACACGTCGTGTCAAGTGACATGTCGTGTGACCTTTGAGCAAAGTCTCTGCTTAAAATAATTCGGTTGACACACCGTGTCACCTTTTTGACAAGCCATGTCACCTTTATTTCAGCACCAAGCTGATTTCGTCCTTGATTGGTTTAATTCTGAATTGGTCCCTGCTTTTTGCTATTTTACTCCATAATTTAATGACCCACATGTGCCTTATCCTCTATCTTTACCATCGTACCCTTAAGTTTATTATATACATTTAGTTATAGGTGTTTACCCTTTATGTAATTCATCAATTAGGTTTGAGGTGTTATAAATGCATCTCCTTGTTTTTATAATGGTAACTTTCCATTAATATATTTTTCATTATCTTCTTCATGAAGAGTTTGTTTGTATTGATTGAGTCAAGGTTTGAGATTTGACTCCATTGTTTTGTTCTTTGTGAAACTCCGCAGACATTCTATGTTTTTTGTGTAAATCCTATTAATCTTAGCATTCCACGATCACCGCACCGATTGATAACTTGTGAAAAAATCCTTGATCGGAGCCCTTCCATGTGAGGCGCCGTTGGGATCGGCCGGGGACACTTCGATGCCTAAGTCAGTAATATTCTTGAGAGAATAATCTATAATCACAGAGTAGGGTTAGAATATTGTGTGTGTACCTTTGATTACAGGAAGCTGGTGTATTTATATGCAATTCTGTAACAATCGCATTAATCCCTTTTATTGTCCTTGAATGTGGGTTTTGATGTTACTTTAGTTATAGGTGAGGGTTTCAGTATTAATTGAGTTGTTAGTATCATCAATGTTGGGCGTCCTCCTTGATAATGATTCAGAGACCCCTGCATTAATCCTCCATTAATTATCATTAATTCCATATTATTCATGCATAAATCCCACTTTTATAGGAAATAATGGTTTGCCATTATTTTTATTAATTTTCCCTTTATTCCTCATTCTAGAATAATTTGGGTTGTTATCAAGGTTCACTATTATTGTTATTATTATTATAAAAAACCAAATTCAATTAATTCATAACAGAAATGATAAGGGAGAAACATGTTACCATATTAACCAGGCTTTTGTCACTTTACCCATTTTTGCAGTTGTACATTTAGCAGGAAGTTACTCTCTTAGTTCAACATGATTATATAAACACCTTAGTATACTATGTAACCTCAATTATCTTTGGCATAATTCTTCTTTGAATTTCTGGGTAGCATAATTCTTCTTTAAGTTACTGGTTAGCATAACTCTTCTATAAGTTCAATGGCTTCAATTACGTCAGAGGAGCTTGACGCCTTTCACGCAATGGATAGAGAGGTCTTCTCTCGAATGGTGTTTCTTTTGATTCGTGATCCAGCAGAGTCGCTACTAGTCGTGGCCATATGGCTATGGCTCGAAGCAAATGGCTATAAAAACATTGTTATGAAGCTCATCAGCCTCTCAAATGTTTTGCTCAATGCAATTGCAGACGAAGCTGTTTTATGTCTGAAATGTCTTGATGCAAACACAATACCTTTATAACTGTCAGCAGAAATCCCTCTCACCGCTATGATAGTGGAGAACGAAATTTCTTTAGAAATGTTACGCCTTAACAAGTTTTCGGCGATCACTAGAGTCAAGAATTTATTTAACTCTATGTGTTCTAGGATTTTCACTGACATATTGATGAGGACATCTCCAACATCGGACCGAAGGACACCACCAATTTCCCCGAGGCTAGCGACACGGCCCAAGGAAACGCGAAGACTGCTGAAAATGCAGGTGAGACGACGTGTTAGTAGGTGACACGTCGTGTCAGCAGGTGACATGTCGTGTCACCTTTGAGCAAAGTCTCTGCTTAAAATAATTCGGCTGACACACCGTGTCACCTTTTTGACAAGCCATGTCACCTTTATTTCAGCACCAAGCTGATTTCATCCTTGATTGGTTTAATTCCGAATTGGTCCCTGCTTTTTGCTATTTTACTCCATAATTTAATGACCCACATGTGCCTTATCCTCTATCTTTACCATCGTACCCTTAAGTTTATTATATACATTTAGTTATAGGTGTTTACCCTTTATGTAATTCATCAATTAGGTTTCAGATGTTATAAATGCATCTCCTTCTTTTTATAATGGTAACTTTCCATTAATATATTTTTCATTATCTTCTTCATGAAGATTTTGTTTGTATTGATTGAGTCAAGGTTTGAGATTTGACTCCATTGTTTTGTTCTTTGTGAAACTCCGCAGACATTCTATGTTTTTTGTGTAAATCCTATTAATCTTAGGATTCCATGATCACCGCACCAATTGATAACTTGTGAAAAAATCCTTGATCGGAGCCCTTCCATGTGAGGCGCCGTTGGGATCGGCCGGGGACACTCCGATGCCTAAGTCAGTAATATGCTTGAGAGAATAATCTATAATCACAGAGTAGGGTTAGAATATTGTGTGTGTATTATTATAAAAAACTGAATTCAATTAATTCATAACAGAAATGATAAGGGAGAAACATGTTACCATATTAAGCAGGCTTTTGTTCATACCATTTATGGAATGTCTACTCATACACAGCAGTGGCTACCAACAATAAGGTAAAAAAAATTGTCACTTTGCCCATATTTGCAGCTGTACATTTAGCAGGAAGTTACTCTCTCAGTTCAACATGATTATATAAACACCTTAGTATACTCTGTAACCTCAATTATCTTTGGCATAATTCTTCTTTGAATTTCTGGGTAGCATAATTCTTCTTTAAGTTACTGGTTAGCATAACTCTTCTATAGGTGACATGCCGTTAATCCTCCATCAAATGTTTTGTTCAATGCAATTGCAGACGAAGATGTTTTATGTCTGAAATGTCTTGATGCAAACACAGTACCTTTATAAATGTCAGCAGAAATCCCTCTCACCGCTATGATAGTGGAGAACGAAATTTCTTTAGAAATGTTACGCCTTAACAAGTTTTCGGTGATCACTAGAGTCAAGAATTTATTTAACTCTATGTGTTCTAGGATTTTCACTGACATATTGATGAGGACATCTCCAACATCGGACCGAAGGACATCACCAATTTCCCCGAGGCTAGCGACACGGCCCAAAGAAACGCGCAGACTGCTGAAAATGCAGGTGAGATGCCGTGTTAGTAGGTGACACGTCGTGTTAGTAGGTGACACGTCGTGTCAACAGGTGACATGTCGTGTGACCTTTGAGCAAAGTCTCTGCTTAAAATAATTCGGTTGACACACCGTGTCACCTTTTTGACAAGCCATGTCACCTTTATTTCAGCACCAAGATGATTTCAACCTTGATTGGTTTAATTCCAAATTGGTCCCTGCTTTTTGCTATTTTACTCCATAATTTAATGACCCACATGTGCCTTATCCTCTATCTTTACCATCGTACCCTTAAGTTTATTATAAACATTTAGTTATAGGTGTTTACCCTTCATGTAATTCATCAATTAGGTTTGAGATGTTATAAATGCATCTCCTTCTTTTTATAATGGTAACTTTCCATTAATATATTTTTCATTATCTTCTTCATGAAGATTTTGTTTGTATTGATTGAGTCAAGGTTTGAGATTTGACTCCATTGTTTTGTTCTTTGTGAAACTCCGTAGACATTCTATGTTTTTTGTGTAAATCCTATTAATCTTAGGATTCCACGATCACCGCACCAATTGATAACTTGTGAAAAAATCCTTGATCGGAGCCCTTCCATGTGAGGCGCCGTTGGGATCGGCCGCGGACACTCCGATGCCTAAGTCAGTAATATGCTTGATAGAATAATCTATAATCACAGAGTAGGGTTAGAATATTGTGTGTGTACCTTTGATCCCAGGAAGCTGGTGTATTTATATGCAATTCTGTAACAATCGCATTAATCCCTTTTATTGTCCTTGAATGTGGGTTTTGATGTTACTTTAGTTATACTTGAGGGTTTCAGTATTAATTGAGATGTTAGTATCATCAATGTTGGGGGTCCTCCTTGATAATGATTCAGAGACCCCTGCATTAATCCTCTATTAATTATCATTAATTCCATATTATTAATGCATAAATCCCACTTTTATAGGAAATAATGGTTTGCCATTATTTCTATTAATTTTCCCTTTATTCCTGATTCTAGAATAATTTGGGTTGTTATCAAGGTTCACTATTATTGTTATTATTATTATAAAAAACTGAATACAATTAATTCATAACAGAAATGATAAGGGAGAAACATGTTACCATATTAACCAGGCTTTTGTTCATACCATTTATGGAATGTCTACTCATAACAGCAGTGGCTACCAACAATAATGTAAAAAAATTTGTCACTTTGCCCATTTTTGCAGCTGTACATTTAGCAGGAAGTTACTCTCTCAGTTCAACATGATTATATAAACACCTTAGTATACTCTGTAACCTCAATTATCTTTGGCATAATTCTTCTTTGAATTTCTGGGTAGCATAATTCTTCTTTAAGTTACTGGTCAGCATAACTCTTCTATAGGTGACATGCCGTTAATCCTCCATCAAATGTTTTGCTCAATGCAATTGCAGACGAAGATGTTTTATGTCTGAAATGTCTTGATGCAAACACAGTACCTTTATAAATGTCAGCAGAAATCCCTCTCACCGCTATAATAGTGGAGAACGAAATTTCTTTAGAAATGTTAGGCCTTAACAAGTTTTCGGTGATCACTAGAGTCAAGAATTTATTTAACTCTATGTGTTCTAGGATTTTCACTGACATATTGATGAGGACATCTCCAACATCGGACCGAAGGACATCACCAATTTCCCCGAGGCTAGCGACACGGCCCAAAGAAACGCGCAGACTGCTGAAAATGCAGGTGAGACGCCGTGTTAGTAGGTGACACGTCGTGTTAGTAGGTGACACGTCGTGTCAACAGGTGACATGCCGTGTCACCTTTGAGCAAAGTCTCTGCTTAAAACAATTCGGTTGACACACCGTGTCACCTTTTTGACAAGCCATGTCACCTTTATTTCAGCACCAAGCTGATTTCATCCTTGATTGGTTTAATTCCAAATTGGTCCCTGCTTTTTGCTATTTTACTCCATAATTTAATGACCCACATGTGCCTTATCCTCTATCTTTACTATCGTACCCTTAAGTTTATTATAAACATTTAGTTATAGGTGTTTACCCTTCATGTAATTCATCAATTAGGTTTGAGATGTTATAAATGCATCTCCTTCTTTTTATAATGGTAACTTTCCATTAATATATTTTTCATTATCTTCTTCATGAAGATTTTGTTTGTATTGATTGAGTCAAGGTTTGAGATTTGACTCCATTGTTTTGTTCTTTGTGAAACTCCGCAGACATTCTATGTTTTTTGTGTAAATCCTATTAATCTTAGGATTCCATGATCACCGCACCAATTGATAACTTGTGAAAAAATCCTTGATCGGAGCCCTTCCATGTGAGGCGCCGTTGGGATCGGCCGTGGACACTCCGATGCCTAAGTCAGTAATATGCTTGATAGAATAATCTATAATCACAGAGTAGGGTTAGAATATTGTGTGTGTACCTTTGATCCCAGGAAGCTGGTGTATTTATATGCAATTCTGTAACAATCGCATTAATCCCTTTTATTGTCCTTGAATGTGGGTTTTGATGTTACTTTAGTTATACTTGAGGGTTTCAGTATTAATTGAGATGTTAGTATCATCAATGTTGGGGGTCCTCCTTGATAATGATTCAGAGACCCCTGCATTAATCCTCTATTAATTATCATTAATTCCATATTATTAATGCATAAATCCCACTTTTATAGGAAATAATGGTTTGCCATTATTTCTATTAATTTTCCCTTTATTCCTGATTCTAGAATAATTTGGGTTGTTATCAAGGTTCACTATTATTGTTATTATTATTATAAAAAACTGAATTCAATTAATTCATAATAGAAATGATAAGGGAGAAACATGTTACCATATTAACCAGGCTTTTGTTCATACCATTTATGGAATGTCTACTCATACACAGCAGTGGCTACCAACAATAAGGTAAAAAAATTTGTCACTTTGCCCATTTTTGCAGCTGTACATTTAGCAGGAAGTTACTGTCTCAGTTCAACATGATTATATAAACACCTTAGTATACTCTGTAACCTCAATTATCTTTGGCATAATTCTTCTTTGAATTTCTGGGTAGCATAATTCTTCTTTAAGTTACTAGTTAGCATAACTCTTCTATAAGTTCAATGGCTTCAATTATGTCAGAGGAGCTTCACGCCTTTCACGCAATGGATAGAGAGGTCTTCTCTCAAGCCTTATCATTTCTGTTATGAATTAATTGAATTCAGTTTTTTATAATAATAATAACAATAATAGTGAACCTTGATAACAACCCAAATTATTCTAGAATTAGGAATAAAGGAAAAATTAATAGAAATAATAGCAAACCATTATTTCCTATAAAAGTGGGATTTATGCATAATTAATATGGAATTAATGATAATTAATGTAGGATCAATGCAGGGGTCTCTGAACCATTATCAAGGAGGACCCCCAACATTGATGATACTAACAACTCAATTAATACTGAAACCCTTAAGTATAACTAAAGTAACATCAAAACCCACATTCAAGGACAATAAAAGGGATTAATGCGATTGTTACAGAATTGCATATAAATACACCAGCTTCCTGGGATCAAAGGTACACATACAATATTCTAACCCTACTCTGTGATTATAGATTATTCTCTCAAGAATATTACTGACTTAGGCATCGGAGTGTCCCCAGCCGATCCCAACGGCGCCTCACATGGAAGGGCTCCGATCAAGGATTTTTTCACAAGTTATCAATTGGTGCGGTGATCGTTGAATCCTAAGATTAATAGGATTTACACAAAAAACATAGAATGTCTGCGGAGTTTCACAAAGAACAAAACAATGGAGTCAAATCTCAAACCTTGACTCAATCAATACATACATAATCTTCATGAAGAAGATAATGAAAAATATATTAATGGAAAGTTACCATTATAAAAAGAAGGAGATTCTTATATCGCTTTAAACAGTCCCCTCATATGTGTTGTTTTTAGAAAGAAAAAAAATCCTCCTGTAATTTAGAAGAAAAAAAACAGAGAAGGGGTGTCGCCTATTTGGTGGAGCGATGTTACATTTGTCAAACCGCCAAGGAACACACGACCAACACCGGCCTACATTTACCACTACATGTGCCAAAGAATGTATGAGAAGACTTCTCCATGAATTTTATCGTCAAATTACCCATAACCTAGAGGGGCACGTATGGATTCCATTTTTGTTGTGGTTGACAGGTTTTCCAATATGTCCATTTTATCCCTTGCCAAAAGACGAATGATGCCCCATCCACCACCAAAATGTTCTTCAAGATAGTAAGCTTACACAGAAGCTAGGGAACTTACAGAAGCTAGTGTAAGGACAAGCCCAGGATGTGGGACTTGGTTCTGGCTCAGGCAGAGTTTGCTTATAATGGGTCGATACATTCGGGAACTGGGAAGCCACCATTTGAAGTGGTATATACGAAGGTCCCTAATTACACTCTGCATGTGGCAAACTTTCTAAAAGGGGAATAAAGGGAATGTGATCACCCAACAGTTGGCGAATGAGGATATGCAGATGTATTAAGAGGTAAATGAGACTCTTGAGGATTGAAACCATAACTAAAAGGCCAAAGTGGGTGAACACCGAATAGACCTTCAGTTCGTAGTAGGAGATGAAGTGATTGTTTCCCTAAGCAAAGAAAGACTAGTCAGCGCCCCGGGCACCAAACTTTGATCAAGAAGGTACGGTCCATGTAAAGTGAGTAAGAGGATCAATGCCAATGCTTATCATGTGGCCCTACCAAATTGGCTAGCTAAGATGTCACCAACCTTCAATATACGTGATCTCAGTCCGTGGAAGCCAGATAGGTCCCTTGAAATTACTATTGGCGAATCGGGATCCAACACTTTAAAAGAAAGGGGGAATGATAAGGACATCCTATCTAGGTCCTTTATACAACTCAGACCTAGCAGATGCTCCCGTTAGTGCTCGAAGAATCATGGGTCGAATCAAAGTACCTAATGGGAAAATGAACCTTTGGCGTAAGCTAACATAGGTGAATCCATGGTAGGCTAATCAATGGTAGGCGTATCCATTAGGGTTACTTTCTCTCTAAGGAGTTTTAGCATTACGTCCTTACGAAGAAGACAAGCCTTACACCAGCAGACATTATCCTAATTATTGTCTCTACCACTCAGTCATATTTACTATCATGCCACTTACCCATCTTACCCTTTTGATCTCTCTTTTACTGTAACCCTAGTAGGGGCTCACGCCCATAATGGAAAGTATATTTAAATCCCACTAGTTTCTAGGGATGCTCAACTTTTTATTAATCAAACAATATTTCTCTTTGAAAGTAAGGCCTTGTTTGATAAGCCACTTAATGACTTAAATTAAAATATTGAGTACTTATTTAATTTAAGTGTGTTTGATAACAATTATTTATCCACCACTTAAATTAATAAATTAAGTTAAAAATCACTTATTTTGGTAAGTCAAAATATTTAACTTAGCATTTTAAGTTAAACATTATCAACTAATATTTTTATAATAATTATATCACTCAATATTTTCAGCACTTATAATATTCAGCACTTAAAATTCAGTACTTATTTTTTCAGCACTTAATTTTCAGTTTTATCAAACAACACCTAAGCTTATCATACCTATATTTTGAGATTAACTCCTACTAGTTTAGCTAGTGAAGAAACTCTTTGTTGATTTACATTCAAAATCATCACATTCGTCTTTAATCTGTATCAAGCCCCCATAAATGGACACTAGCTTTATAGGAAAATTACATATTTTGAATGAAGAACAATAGAAAGAAATTTAGAAATTCTATTTTATAATCCCAACATCAACTATATATATATATATATATATATATATATATATATATATATATATATATTTGGGTTTTCTACCTGAATATCATAATTAACTATAAAATTACAACTAAATCAGATTATTAAATTTAATTCTGAATATGCCATTATTTTCTATATATAACAAATAAAGTACGCTTTTACACTCTAATTTAAAAATTCTAAACTCCAATTCATAAATTCTAATCCCTGGACAATATATCATAGACCCCAATTAATAAACTTTAATTCTTAAAATAGATTAAAATAATAATTTTATTAGTTTGACATAATTCAAAATTATGACTTGAAATAGTTGTAGATAGTTTTTTAAAAGTTAATCTGTATGTAAATCTCCTTATATTTTGGTTTTTGATTTGTTAATGTGACCATCTTAAACAGGCTCAAAAAGCCCATAGGCCCAATCCACACAAAAATCTATTGATTTATATTACCTCGTCTAGTAACTGCCTAAAAAGAATAAAAATGTACTTACCCACTGCCCATAAACTATAGGCTTAAAGTCTAATTGGATCCATAACTTATACCTTAAAAGTCAATTAGTTCCTTAAAACTTCTAAAATAATCAATTAGGTCCTCCATCTATACTTTTAAAGTCACTTACGTCATTCACTTTTTAAAATCGGTAATTAGATTCCTAATAACGTATGTTGAATCCGTCAATTGGATTGAAATAAAATTTAATTTGGTCGGTTATTTTAATTCTATTCGGTTTTTATCAATATTTTTTGATATTTTAAGTTCAGTTAGGAGTTTGGTTTGAGTAAAAAAAAAAATTGTTAAACCGAAACAAAATAAATATATTATACCAAAATATATGTAATTTTTTTTTTAAATTCAGAACCTCATGGGACAAGCCCAACACCAACAGATTTCCCCAATTATTAATCAGAGTTTCCAAATTGTAACTTAAAATCATATTGACTAGTAATTAACAGAAATGAATTAATTTCACAAAATCATATTAACTAGTAAATCATATTTGGTTACCAGATTTGACATTAAAAAAATTAATTAATTTTAACCTCAGTTGTCCATAATCCAGTTTGATTTCACTTGCCAGATTTTAAAAATAGATGTGATTTCTTTCCTTGAAATGCAATTTCCTCTATGATCATATATATATATATATATATATATATATATATATATATATATATATATATATATATAATCTATTGATAATATTGATCAAAGCAAAGATTAAGATAATATCATAGTATAATATATAGTTTTTGTTCTTTCTTAATTTTCTGGTCCTTTAAAATGGTGAGAATAATTGAAGTTAATTAGTGAAAATATCAAATTTATAATTATTAATTATGAAATTTGCTAATGGTGCAGGAAGTATTTCTCAGAATATTGTACTTTTGCACTATTTTATTAGTGGTTGAAGGTCTTAATGTTGTTGATTTTTGAGCTGTTGGAGATGGCCAAACTGATGATTCCAATGTAAGTATAAAATGAAGTGTTTGTTATGAATGGATCTATAGGGGGTCTCGGACCGAACTGGTTCGGGACCCCTCTGATGCTGCCATGTCAAGATGCTGATGCAGCACCATTTTAATAGTCTCGGTCCAGTTCCATAACTCAGTTTTCAATTTCTTTTAACACTTGAAAAATTAAAAAATTGTGTCATGACTTCGCCATTGATGATGTGAATTAAATTGCATGTTTGTAGGCATTTCAACAAGTTTGGAAGGCTTTGTGCCAAATTAAAGAGGGCACCCCTAGCCTTGAGATACCACAGGGAAAAACATTTCTATTGCAGCCGGTGAAATTTTCGGACAATTATTGTTCAGGTCATTGAAAATATCTTACCATAGTGGCCAACTTTTAGTAATTGCAAAAAATACTAAGAAGCCCGTTGACCTGTCATTTTTACATGTATAACACAATGTGAGATGTACATTTTAGTGTGAGGAAATAAAGGTTGTACACCAAAGTGTGAAACACCACGAAAAGTATTTTGCAACAAAATATGCACATTTGTGGCGAATTGAGAACTTGTGGGAAATTTTATTCCCGCCACTAAAGCCTGTAGTGGCGAATACTGATTTTTAACGAGGAAAATTTTCCCTACAAAAAATATGTTTCTTGTAGTGAGGGGTGGTCAGAATGGAGCTTTGATATCTCATATCACTCGTTCCTCGTCTATTTCTCAAACAACTCCTTAAAATGCAACCATATAGAGTTCACATCATATTCTCATGTTGTTTCTACAATAAATTATCAAAATTATATGTTTCTTTTTTTTTTACAAAATATTAAATGCATCTTGATTCCTTCTTTATATGATATATATATATATATATATATATTTCAAAATACATGTATATTGAACAATTAATTTATGGTAGTTAATTAGTTGTATTGGGTGTAATTACCAAAATGAACAACACAGAAAAGAATAACTAATCAGTAATCAACCTTAACAATAGCAATCGCAATGATTGCCTCTAACAGAAATCGATACGAGATCAAAGAGAGAGTAAGAAAGATTGTAATTGGCCGAGACGGTTTCGGAACGGTTCCTCTTGCCTCCTTATTGTGTTGGGCGAAATATGTAGGCTAGGGAGTCTATTTATAGACTTCTCAAAACCCTAATCCTAGTTGCGTTAGGTAATTAATTAATTAGAATCTTATTCGGAATAGGATTACTAATTAGATAATTAAATAAACAATTTACTATTATATAAATAATAACTAATTATATCTAGATAATTATTATTAATCAAATTAATAATTAATTAATGTTAGGGATAATTAATTAGAGTTTCAATCACATAAAGACTTCTAATTAATATTATCAGATAATCCTTTAATTTAATTCATAACCATAATCAAATTATAATTATTAATCAAATTAATTTATCCCTAATTAATCTACAAATTTCGGCCCACATATATAGTGTCTCACTAATTACATTTTCGTCCTCCGATTCCAAGTCCCATATGCGACCCATTAGGTTCTTTATTGCCACTAGCCGTATATATCCTTTGAAATTATTCATCACGATTAATTCCAACATATATATAACGGAATACCGTCGCGAGCTGTTACTAGCAGAACCTTTGATATTCCCCCAAAGCAATTAAGAAGTCAGGTTGATAACTGACGTTAACCTTTCTGTATTAGGTACAATATAATACGATCTTTCATCAACTATATCATGTCGGTCAATTCCTTATAACCATGGAACGTGTCAAGGTTACATATAACGAAGAGTCTGGTTTTACTTGTACAGGTTGAATTTACTCTGAAAGATAAGTTAAGTGAAATGTTCATTTCTACTCTTAACTCTATCACCTTGCAAGGATTTCATTCAATTCGCCACAAGCGGCCATTTGTATATATCTCCCACTTATCGGGAGTGATGAATGCTCAATCTGACATTAACTATTCTGCAATTACTTTGTGTGATACCCAACCCTGCTCTCACACACCCCAAGCTCTCACCTGTTGGATCATGCTCGCACAGAATCAAAGTATCAGACTCCATAATCCAGAATCACTAATTAACGAATGTTTGAGTCTGAGGATTAGTTATACCTACTAATACCAATGAGATGAACAGTTGACACATTAGATAAATCAATCCATTCTGTTATCTCAAGTCGGGTCCCAATCCTAATGAACTCCTTCACCGGATTCATGTAACTGTCTAGATATCTGAATATCTAAAGCTTGTGAGATCAGCTTTCTGTCTCGACAGAAAACACTGTTACATGCAAGTCTCAACAGTAATATGCCAACCCCTATAACATGTTACTTGACTTGGGTTTACTTCAATTCTATTGGTCTATTATAAAGTACAGTCTCACTTCATGCTTGTATGAACACTTTATAACTACTTAAATAAACTTAGGTTACTTTCTTTATGAAAGATTTGTGCCTTTATATATAGTTACATTTTAATGCTATATATCTGATTAAACAAATGACTAAATAAACAATTTATTCACTAATATTTATATCCTAAAACAATTGTCTTTAGGACACTAAACTCCAACATTCTCCCACTTGGACTAAAGCCAATTGTTTCTGAAAACATTCCCATAAGCGTTCGTATGATGATCATGAACCTTTTGGGGTAAGGCATTCTTTTAAATGGATCTATAAGATCGTGCCTTGGTGGGCACTCTTTTAATTCTCACATATACTCTTGTTGTTATCTCTCGGAAGAGATAGTAACGACTGAGGTAGTGTTTGGACGTATTATGAGACTGTGGGCCTTTAGCAAGAGCAACAACCCTATTGTTAATCTCATTAACAATGTCAGGTACCACGCCTAGTTCATTAATGAACTTGCATTCCAAACTTCCTTTTAGCTGCTTCCGAAGCTGCTATATATATACTCTGATTTAATTTACTAGCTCGGTCACGATTTCCTGCTCGGAACTATTCCAGCTAATCGTACCTCTTTCAGAATAAACTTGTATTCTGCAAGATCATCTTTATCTGTTTGATGACTTGTATCTGAAAGTGTCCAACTTTCAAATTTCATCTCCATATAGCCGAAACATATCTTAAGTCATTTTAAATACTTAAGAATGTTCTTGACAACAATCCAGTGACTATCACTCGAATTGACCTATAATCGACTTTGTCATGCTTAAAGCAAAAGTGATGTTTAGGTCTTAGTGTAAAACGCTTTGAGCACTTTGTCAACGTATTTAGACTGGGAGGGGTCAAGCAGTTTTCTCAATCTATCTCCATAGATCTTAATCCTTAAGATGTAAGCTGCTTCTCCTAAGTCTGTTATGGAGAATTTTATCCGATAACCAAAATTTTCACCGATTGCAGTATAGCTACGTCGTTCCCATTAGTAGAATATCGTCGACGTATAATACTAAGTAAACGACCAAGCTCCCACAAGTTTACATGTAAAGGCTCATACGAGCTCCCACTAGTTTACATGTATAGGTTTACAAGAGCCTTCTCATAAGTCATACGTTTATCGTCTAACACGTGAACCTCTTTGTCGTCTCCCACTAGAAATCCAAATCTCTTTGGAATTTCATCGGCTCCCACTAGAAATCCAAATCTCTTTGGGATTTGATGAAGTCGACCAGAACTATGAGTTAGTAATGTCACCAGTGTCTCATCTTGTGAGACAGATTCGGGTTCCACCATCGCTTCCGCTATTTCAGCCAATCCTTCTTCTTGAACTTCTTCAAGTTCAATCACGCCTTCTGCTTGTGTTTCTAGAAGAAACTCTTTCTCTAGAAATGCAGCGTGTTTGGATACTATTACTTTTGATCATCCGAATGATAGAAGTAATATCCTACTGTTTCTTTCGGATTTCCAAAGAAGAAGTATTTATCAGATTTAGGGTCAAACTTAATCTGATGCTATGCATTTAACATATGCTGAACACCCCTAAATTCTCATGAAAGAGAAACTGGGTTCCTTTTCCAAATGAACAATTCAAATGGAATAGAACTTGGCGGTTTTGTGGATACTCGGTTGAAGGTAAATAAGGCGATTTCTAGGGCGTAGCCTTAGAACATCTTTGGAAGAGAGGTTGTGCTCATCATAGATCGTACTATATCTGATAGAGTACAATTTCTCCTTTCAGATACATCGTGGTGTATACGGAGGAGTCCATTATGAGCAAATCCTATATTCAATTTAGATAATTCAGAAAAATCATTAGAAAGATATTCTCCATGACGATCTAATCGAAGCACTAATATTATTTCTTGTTTGTTTTTCTTACTTTATTCTTGAAGCATTTGAACTTTCTCAAAAGCTTCTGATTTTATGCTTCATCAAGCAGACGTATGCATATCCGATATGATCATCTTACGAAGCTAATGAAGTAATTTGAACTTTTCTCTTGTGTTGACATATGATTACATACATCTGAATGTAGTAGTCCTAGAGTGTCTGATACACATTCTCCTTTATTACTAAAGGGTGTCTTTGTCATCTTTCCTTTAAACAAAACTTACATGTGCTCATTGATTCAAAATCAAATGAGTCTATAAGCCCATCTTGATGAAGCTTAGACATGTGTTTCTTGCTTACATGGCCTAGGTGAATATCACAAGTAAGTTGAATTATCTATCCTTTAGTTCTAAAAGTAAAAGCACCATCATGACCCTTCTTCTAGAGAGAGTCTAAGTACTTCTTACAGTTCCTCTTCCAATTCCCTTCTTTACCATATTGGTGGCATTCCCTTCTTGCTTTTATTGACTTGGGTTTAATGCATTTATTCTTCTTGGAATCTTTAGAATTGGGAAACTTCCCTTTCTCTCGTGAGATCCCTCAATAACAAGTCCTGACATCAGTTTCTTAAGATTTGGGCTCAACTGACTTAAGCATATTCAAGAGCTCTTTTAGAGAGGTCTCTGAGTTTAATCATCTGTCAGTTCGAGATGAACTTATGAATAAATCTCTGGGAGGGATTGTAGAACTAAGTCGACACTTAATTCATTATCCATCATAAATCTAATGCTAGAAAGCTTTGGTGATGTAGTCAATCATCTTGACACAAAGTGCCACAACAGAAGAACCTTCTTGCATCTTGGAGCGAAACATTCATCGCTATCTCATAGCGTCCGTATTTGAGTATGTTTCTCAAAACACCTTCCAAGTGTAATAACCATGGAATACGTATCCATGTTCTCATGTTGTTTTTGTAGCTCTAGTGCCATAACTGCAAGTATGATACATCCTGTACATTCGTCATCTGTTTGGTGCTTCCGGTAAACATCAATCCACTTAACAGGAGCATCATCAACAAGGACATTGGGTATTGACGTATCTTAATACATACCCAATCTTTTCGAACTTCAAAACAATTTTGATGATGGGTATCAGTGTATTTTAATACATACCCAATCATTTCGAATCCTCAAAACAATTTTGAGTTTGCCAAATAGTTGGTGAATTTTGAACTATTCAATTTGTTATCGGTAAAATATTACGTAGATCCATTTTAGATATGATGATTCAGAGTATTTACTTGAGAGTGAGATAGAGTGACGGATGTTATTCATTTGCTTAATTCATTTACAATTTAAATACGCCGATCTTTTATGTTTTTAAATTGCTCCCACTATTTTACCAAATTAATAACCCTCTATATTAATTCGAAGGATATTCACAATTCCTTTAGTGAGCTAGAATCCTAACTCCTGAAATTTCACCTTGAGTTTACTCAACAAGCTAGTTTCATTCATTAGGTAGATTCATGTAATCAATCACATCAAAACATGTGATTTCTAGGTTGTTGGGTTACTAACCACATTAGTAACTAATATGTGTCGTCTATCAATCCCAACCATATTGCCCATTAGGTTAGAACAACATGAGTTTACTCATCCAATTATTCTATCCTAATTTAAGTATTACCCCATATTCATGAAAAACAATTTTTCGATAATTCAGGTGTTACCATAAGACCCCGAGCTTGAGTTTACTCAATAACCCAAAGGCCCCTAGTACTACCGGCTGAATTATAATATTAGGGAGGGGCAACCGATTTTAATAACTTGCTTATTTACTTAACTTTTGATTAGTGAGAGATTTTATTTAAAATCTCATAATCTAACCTAGTCTTGATTTGCTTTAGCATACATCAGACACATACAATTTACATTGGTAATTATGGACATATCATCTAAATTATTCCTTCGAGCCAGAAGCGGAATAAAAGGTCAACCCTAGGGTAAATACTAACTATTACATATTTATCCTCCAGGTCCTCCGTCTTTTCTTTGGCGCCTTGATTTACAACAATATTTAATTTCTATACTACTTTAGAATACTTCAACTAATTTGAAGGGATTTAGGTGAGAAGAGAAATACAATAGAGAGTAGATAAGGCAGGACATGCATGTCCTATTTTCTAATAACTATTATAGAGGGTCCAAATATGTCCATAACTCCAAACATGTAAAGACTCAATTAAATAAATTTAATTGGTTGATTACATAAACTATTTATGTAATATTTGAGTTAATCAAATTAACAACTTAAATTAATTTTCATCCAATTTTAATTATGCATATCCTAATTAATTCGTATAATTCATGTAATGCTTTGAATTACTTATATCAAATATTTAGGTAAAACAAACTTTTAAATAAATTGGTTTTGATAATCAAAACAAATTATTATATTCTGAAACATATATATATATATATATATATATATATATATATTTAAAACTCGGTCCTATTTTAAAAACAATTTTAAAACCCGTATCAGTGATTGGGCCGGGCCGATTTAATCATCCCGACCCAAACGTTAAGGTCGTTGCCCTAGGGCAACAGCCGGCACCGCGGCGCTGCCGCCTTAACGGCAGCAGCGTCGCACTGCCACTGGTTGCTGTCGTTGGGAGCAACAGTGGCCCGGGGTGGCTGCCTCGCGGCAGCGACCCCGACACTACTGTTTTATATATATTTTTTTTTTTATATTTAAAATTATATATATACATATAATTGTTTCAAAACGATTTCAAAACAATTTTCAGAATATCAGTTTTTATCTTTGAGATTTAATAAAACAAAACGTTTTAATTATCCAACCATAAAACCTTTAATGTTTTGTTTAAATGATTATCAACCGAAACAATTAGGAACTATGCATAATCATTTTTAATTATCAAGTAATCAAAACTTATTTATCTTTAGATTAATTAAACTAACCGATTAATTAATTAACCTAACAATAAATCTATTCAATCTGATTGAAAAACCCTTTTATTTACATATATGAAATAACAGATTAACATAGGCTCTGATACCAATGAAGGAAAATAGACAAGCCTAGGCGCAACAGAATTATAAAATTTTATCTATTTTATCTATTTCCCTTTTCCAAGATCTGTTAATTGTTATTTCATATAAAGAGGGATAGAACGAAATACATTTATGACGATCTATCTACCGTTGCAAATGAAGTGCCCACAACTTCAAAAAGAATAGAATCTGTCAATGAATTTTCCCCCTACCCGAACAGACCTTCCAGACCTCCGAATGAAAATCCCAACGGTGAAAACAAGGAAGAATATGTCTGGAAGCTCCTGTCCAAAAATCGTGACGATCCGACGGTTCAATCTCCGGGAATCCGTAAAAATGTGAACTGACCTGATGTAGGAGGAGCAAAACGAATTTCTCCTTTTGTTTGTCTTTTCTTCTTTCATGAGAACAACAAAACAAAACAACACAGAAAAGAATAACTAATCAGTAATCAACCTTAATAATAGCAATCGCAATGATTGCCTCTAACAGAAATCGATACGAGATCAAAGAGAGAGTAAGAAAGATTGTAATTAGTCGACACGGTTTCGGAACGGTTCCTCTTGCCTCCTTATTGTGTTGGGTGAAATATGTAGGCTAGGGAGTCTATTTATAGACTTCTCAAAACCCTAATCCTAGTTGTGTTAGGTAATTAATTAATTAGAATCTTATTCGGAATAGGATTACTAATTAGATAATTAAATAAACACTTTACTATTATCTAAATAATAACTAATTATATTTAGATAATTATTATTAATTAAATTAATAATTAATTAATGTTAGGGATAATTAATTAGAGTTTCAATCACATAAAGACTTCTAATTAATATTATCAGATAATCCTTTAATTTAATTCATAACCATAATCAAATTATAATTATTAATAAAATTAATTTATCCCTAATTAATCTACAAATTTCGGCCCACATATATAGTGTCTCACTAATTACATTTTCGTCCTCCGATTCCAAGTCCCATATGCGACCCATTAGGTTCTTTATTGCCACTAGCCGTATATATCCTTTGAAATTATTCATCACGATTAATTCCAACATATATATAACGGAATACCGTCACGAGCTGAACCTATGATATTCCTCCAGAGCAATTAAGAAGTCAGGTTGATAACTGACGTTAACCTTTCTGTATTAGGTACAGTATAATATGATCCTTCATCAACTATATCCTGTCGGTCAATTCCTTATAACCATGGAACGTGTCAAGGTTACATATAATGAAGAGTCCGGTTTTAGTTGTACAAGTTGAATTTACTCTGAAAGATAAGTGAAATGTTCATTTCTACTCTTAACTCTATCACCTTGCAAGGATTTCAGTCAATTCACCACAAGCGGCCATTTGGATATATCTCCCACTTATCGGGAGTGATGAATGCTCAATCTGACATTAACTATTCTGCAATTACTTTGTGTGATACCCAACCCTGCTCTCACACACCCCAGGCTCTCACCTGTTGGATCGTGCTCGCACAGAATCAAAGTATCAGACTCCATAATCTAGAATCACTAATTAATGAATGTTTGAGTCTGAGGATTAGTTATACCTACTAATACGAATGAGATGAACAGTTGACACATTAGATAAATCAATCCATTCTGTTATCTCAAGTCGGGTCCCAATCCTAATGAACTCCTTCACCGGATCCATGTAACTGTCTAGATATCTGAATATCTAAAGCTTGTGAGATCAGCTTTCTGTCTCGACAGAAAACATTGTTACATGCAAGTCTCAACAGTAATATGCCAACCCCTATAACATGTTACTTGACTTGGGTTTACTTCAAGTCTATTGGTCTATTATAAAGTACAGTCTCACTCCATGCTTGTATGAACACTTTATAACTACTTAAATAAACTTAGGGTTACTTTCTTTATGAAAGATTTGTGCCTTTATATATAGTTACACTTTAATGCTATATATCTGATTAAACAAATGACTAAATAAACAATTTATTCACTAATATTTATATCCTAAAACAATTGTCTTTAGGACACTAAACTCCAACAGATAAATCTACCCATCCTGTTATCTCAAGTCGGGTCCCCAATCCTAATGAACTCCCTTTCATTGGATCCATGTAACTGTCCAGATATCTGCATATCTGAAGCTTGTGAGATCAGCTCTCTGTCTCGACAGAAGATATTGTTACATGCAAGTCTCAACAGTGATATGTCAATCCTATTTCTAAACATATTACTTGACTTGGGGTGGTTTTAAGTTTATTAGTTTATTATAAAGTTTCGTCTCACTTCATACTTCTATGAACACTTTATAATCACTTTAAACAAACTTAGGGGTTTCCTTTTATTAGACTTATTTAGTTCTTAAAAGAGGTTGCCTTTATATAGTTTATGAAACCATATCTATTTAAAACAAATGATGTAAAGAACACTTCATTTACATTTAAGTTTATATCCTAGAATAATTGTCTATAGGACACTAAACCCCAACAGTGACACGTCGTGTCAGCAGGTGACATGCCGTGTCACCTTTGAGCAAAGTGTCTGCTTAAAATAATTTGGTTGACACACCGTGTCACCTTTTTGACAAGCCATGTCACTTTTATTTTAGCACCAAGCTGATTTCGTCCTTGATTGGTTTAATTCCGAATTGGTCCCTGCTTTTTGCTATTTTACTCCATAATTTAATGACCCACATGTGCCTTATCCTCTATCTTTACCATCTTACCCTTAAGATTATTATATACATTTAGTTAGAGGTGTTTACCCTTTATGTGATTCATCAATTAGGTTTGAGATGCTATAAATGTATCTCCTTCTTTTTCTAATGGTAACTTTCCATTAATATAATTTTCATTATCTTCTTCATGAAGATTTTGTTTGTCTTGTTGAGTCAAGGTTTGAGATTTGACTCCATTGTTTTGTTCTTTGTGAAACTCCGCAGACATTCTATTATTTTTGTGTAAATCCTATTAATCTTAGGATTCCACGATCACCGCAACAATTGATAACTTGTGAAAAAATCCTTGATCGGAGCCCTTCCATGTGAGGCGCCGTTGGGATCGGCTGGGGACACTCCGATGCCTAAGTCAGTAATATTCTTGAGAGAATAATCTATAATCACAGAGTAGGGTTGGAATATTGTGTGTGTACCTTTGATCCCAGGAAGCTTGTGTATTTATATGCAATTCTGTAACAATCGCATTAATCCCTTTTATTGTCCTTGAATGTGGGTTTTGATGTTAATTTAGTTATACTTGAGGGTTTCAGTATTAATTGAGTTGTTAGTATCATCAATGTTGGGGGCTTCTCCTTGATAATGGTATAGAGACCCCTGCCTTAATCCTCCATTAATTATCATTAATTCCATATTAATCATGCATAAATCCCACTTTTATAGGAAAGAATGGTTTGCCATTATTTCTATTAATTTTCCATTTATTCCGCATTCTAGAATAATTTGGGTTGTTATCAAGGTTCACTATTATTGTTATTATTATTATAAAAAACTGAATTCAATTAATTCATAACAGAAATGATAAGGGAGAAACATGTTACCATATTAACCAGGCTTTTGTCTATAACATTTATGGAATGTCTACTCATACACAGCAGTGGCTACCAACAATAAGGTAAATTTTTTGTCACTTTGCCATTTTTTGCAGCTGTACATTTAGCAGGAAGTTACTCTCTCAGTTCAACATGATTATATAAACACCTTGGTATACTATGTAACCTCAATTATCTTTGGCATAATTCTTCTTTGAATTTTCTGGGTAGCATAATTCTTCTTTAAGTTTCTGGTTAGCATAACTCTTCTGTAAGTTCATTGGCTTCAATTACGTCAGAGGAGCTTCACGCATTTCACGCAATGGATAGAGAGGTCTTCTCTCCAATGGTGTTTCTTTTGATTCGAGATCCAGCGGAGTCGCTACTAGTCATGGCCATGTGGCTATGGCTCGAAGCAAATGGCTATAAAAACATTGTTATGAAGCTCATCAACCTGTCAAATGTTTTGCTCAATTCCATTGCAGACGAAGCTGTTTTATGTCTGAAATGTCTTGATGCAAACATAATACCTTTATAAATGTCAGCAGAAATCCCTCTCACCGCTATGATAGTGGAGAACGAAATTTCTTTAGAAATGTTACGCCTTAACAAGTTTTCGGCAATCACTAGAGTCAAGAATTTATTTAACACTGTGTTCTAGGATTTTCACTGACATATTGATGAGGACAGCTCCAACATCGGACCGAAGGACATCACCAATTTCCCTGAGGCTAGCGACACGGCCCAAGGAAACGCGAAGACTGCTGAAACTGCAGGTGAGACGCCGTGTTAGTAGGTGACACGTCGTGTCAGCAGGTGACATGTCGTGTCACCTTTGAGCAAAGTCTCTGCTTAAAATAATTTGGTTGACACACCGTGTCACCTTTTTGATAAGCCATGTCACCTTTATTTCAGCACCAATCTGATTTCGTCCTTGATTGGTTTAATTCCGAATTGGTCCCTACTTTTTGCTATTTTACTCCATAATTTAATGACCCACATGTGCCTTATCCTCTATCTTTACCATCTTACCCTTAAGTTTATTATAAACATTTAGTTAGAGGTGTTTACCCTTTATTTAATTCAACAATTAGGTTTGAGATGCTATAAATGCATCTCCTTCTTTTTATAATGGTAACTTTCCATTAATATAATTTTCATTATCTTCTTCATGAAGATTTTGTTTGTATTGATTGAGTCAAGGTTTGAGATTTGACTCCATTGTTTTGTTCTTTGTGAAACTCCGCAGACATTCTATGTTTTTTTGTGTGTAAATCCTATTAATCTTAGGATTCCACGATCACCGCACCAATTGATAACTTGTGAAAAAATCCTTGATCGGAGCCCTTCCATGTGAGGCGTCGTTGGGATCGGCCGGGGACACTCCGATGCCTAAGTTAGTAATATTCTTGAGAGAATAATCTACAATCACAGAGTAGGGTTAGAATATTGTGTGTGTACCTTTGATCCCAGGAAGCTTGTGTATTTATATGCAATTCTGTAACAATCACATTAATCCTTTTTTATTGTCCTTGAATGTGGGTTTTGATGTTACTTTAGTTATACTTGAGGGTTTCAGTATTAATTGAGTTGTTAGTATCATCAATGTTGGGGGTTTCTCCTTGATAATGGTTTAGAGACCCCTGCATTAATCCTCCATTAATTATCATTAATTCCATATTAATCATGCATAAATCCCACTTTTATAGGAAATAATGGTTTGCCATTATTTCTATTAATTTTCCCTTTATTCCTCATTCTAGAATAATTTGGGTTGTTATCAAGGTTCACTATTATTGTTATTATTATTATAAAAAACTGAATTGAATTAATTCATAACAGAAATGATAAGAGAGAAACATGTTACCCTATTAACCAAGCTTTTGTTTATACCATTTATGGAATGTCTACTCATACACAGCAGTGGCTACCATCAATAAGGTAAATTTTTTGTCACTTTGCCCATTTTTACAGCTGTACATTTAGCAAGAAGTTACTCTCTCAGTTCAACATGATTATATAAACACCTCAGTATACTCTGTAACCTCAATTATCTTTGGCATAATTCTTCTTTGAATTTCTGGGTAGCATAATTCTTCTTTAAGTTTCTGGTTAGCATAACTCTTCTATAAGTTCAATGGATTCAATTATGTAAGAGGAGCTTCACGCCTTTCACGCAATGGATAGAGAGGTCTTCTCTCGAATGGTGTTTCTTTTGATTCGAGATCCAGCAGAGTCGCTACTAGTCATGGCCATATGGCTATGGCTCGACGCAAATGGCTATAAAAACATTGTTATGAAGCTCATCAGCCTCTCAAATGTTTTGCTCAATGCCATTGCAGACGAAGTTGTTTTATGTCTGAAATGTCTTGATGCAAACATAGTACCTTTATAAATGTCAGCAGAAATCCCTCTCACCGTTATGATAGTGGAGAACGAAATTTCTTTAGAAATGTTACGCCTTAACAAGTTTTCGGCGATCACTAGAGTCAAGAATTTATTTAACTCGATGTGTTCTAGGATTTTCACTGACATATTGATAAGGACATCTCCAACATCAGACCGAAGGACATCACCAATTTCCCCGAGGCTAGCGACACGGCCCAAGGAAACGCGAAGACTGCTGAAAATGCAGGTGAGACGTCGTGTTAGTAGGTGACACATCGTGTCACCAGGTGACATGCCGTGTCACCTTTGAGCAAAGTCTCTGCTTAAAATAATTCGGTTGACACACCGTGTCACCTTTTTGACAAGCCATGCCACCTTTATTTCAGCACCAAGCTGATTTCGTCCTTGATTGGTTTAATTCCGAATTGGTCCCTGCTTTTTGCTATTTTACTCCATAATTTAATGACCCACATGTGCTTTATCCTCTATCTTTACCATCTTACCCTTAAGTTTATTATATACATTTAGTTATATGTGTTTATCCTTTATGTAATTCATCAATTAGGTTTGAGATGTTATAAATGCATCTCCTTCTTTTTATAATGGTAACTTTCCATTAATATATTTTTCATTATCTTCTTCATGAAGATTTTGTTTGTATTGATTGAGTCAAGGTTTGAGATTTGACTCCATTGTTTTGTTCTTTGTGAAACTCCGTAGACATTCTATGTTTTTTGTGTAAATCCTATTAATCTTAGGATTCCACGATCACCGCAACAATTGATAACTTGTGAAAAAATCCTTGATCAGAGCCCTTCCATGTGAGGCGTTGTTGGGATAGGCCGGTGACACTCCGATGCCTAAGCCAGTAATATTCTTGAGAGAATAATCTATAATCACAGAGTAGGGTTAGAATATTGTGTGTGTACCTTTGATCCCAGGAAGCTGGTGTATTTATATGCAATTCTGTAACAATCGCATTAATCCCTTTTATTGTCCTTGAATGTGAGTTTTGATGTTACTTTAGTTATACTTGAGGGTTTCAGTATTAATTGAGTAGTTAGTATCATCAATGTTGGGGGGTCCTCCTTGAAAATGGTACAGAGACCCCTACATTGATCCTCCATTAATTATCATTAATTCCATATTAATCATGCATAAATCCCACTTTTATAGGAAATAATGGTTTGCCACTATTTCTATTAATTTTCCCTTTATTCCTAATTCTAGAATAATTTGGGTTGTTATTAAGGTTCACTATTATTGTTATTATTATTATAAAAAACTGAATTCAATTAATTCATACCAGAAATGATAAGGGAGAAACATGTTACCATATTAACCAGGCTTTTGTTCATACCATTTATGGAATGTCTACTCATACACAGCAGTGGCTACCAACAATAAGGTAAATTTTTTGTCACTTTGCCCATTTTTGCAGTTGTACACATGGCCGATCCTGAGGTTTTAGAGGCCCATGGGCGAGTTACTAATTAGTGCCCTAATAAATAAGTACAAGTAAGAAATAAAATAGAAAAATCAATTGTATAAAAGAATATTACTTAAAAATGACATTTTTTTTTGTTACATTTAACAAACAACCTAATAAAAACATTTCATATGAAAAAAAACATTTTATATTCCTTTAAGTACCCAATTTCTTATACAAAATGATGTCTATAAGCATTTCTAAATGCAAAATTTTCAAATTTAATAGATTATGAAATAGTTCTAATAGATTTTATGCTTTTCATGGCACAAATTATGATAACAGAAAAATGAAAAATCAAATCTGAAAATCATCTCACTTAACGGGCTTTATCGGCTAAGTTCTTGAAATTGAAAGATTTTGATGCGTTTCTCCCAAATTGTCTCTGAAGACCAAGTAAATCAGAATCTGGTAGAGTTTTACAAAGACGGGAGAGATAAATTAAAAATTTTGTTAGGAATAATGGGTGAGAGAGATAATTATGGAAAGACTCTGAGATAAATTACGGAATTAATGTCCAACATTTTTATTAAGAAATTTGGAAAGAATGTAAGATAAATTAGAGAATTTGGAACACTACTTAGTAACTGATGCCTATGTTTTTAATCAAGTATAGTTTCTTTTTGAATTTAATCTAATGCCAAGATTTTTAATTTAGAAAGAATCTTATAACAACGTTTTTAATCGAAATATATTTTCTTTTTGTATTTAATCAAGTATAGTTTAAAATGCCTATAATAGTACCATACATTACTATAATTGGGCCCCTTTCATCCATGGGCCCTGCGCAGGCGCCCCTCCTGCCCATGCTCAGGAACGGCTCTCAGTTCAACATGATTATATAAACACCTTAGTATACTCTGTAACCTTAATTAGCTTTGGCATAATTCTTCTTTAAATTTCTGGGTAGCATAATTCTTCTTTAAGTTTCTGGTTAGCATAACTCTTCTGTAAGGTCAATGGCTTCAATTACATCAAAGGAGCTTCACACCTTTCACTGAATGGATAGAGAGGTCTTCTCACGAATGGTGTTTCATTGGATTCGAGATCCAGCAGAGTCGCTACTAGTCATGGCCATATGGCTATGGCTCGAAGCAAATGGCTATAAAAACATTGTTATGAAGCTCATCAGCCTCTCAAATGTTTTGCTCAATGCCATTGCAGACGAAGCTGTTTTATGTCTGAAATGTCTTGATGCAAACACAGTACCTTTATAAATGTCAGCGGAAATTCCTCTCACCGCTATGATAGTGGAGAACGAAATTTCTTTAGAAATGTTACGCCTTAACAAGTTTTCGGCGATCACTAGAGTCAAGAATTTATTTAACTCTATGTGTTTTAGGATTTTCACTGACATATTGATGAGGACATCTCCAACATCGGACCGAAGGACATCACCAATTTCCCTAAGGCTAGCGACACGGCCCAAGGAAACGCGAAGACTGTTGAAAATGCAGGTGAGACGCCGTGTTAGTAGGTGACACGTCGTGTCAGCAGGTGACATGTCGTGTCACCTTTGAGCAAAGTCTCTGCTTAAAATAATTCGGTTGACACATCGTGTCACCTTTTTTACAAGCCATGTCACCTTTATTTCAGCACCAAGCTGATTTCGTCCTTTATTGGTTTAATTCCGAATTGGTCCCTGCTTTTTGCTATTTTACTCCATAATTTAATGACCCACATGTGCCTTATCCTCTATCTTTACCATCATACCCTTAAGTTTATTATATACATTTAGTTATAGGTGTTTACCCTTTATGTAATTCATCAATTAGGTTTGAGGTGTTATAAATGCATCTCCTTCTTTTTATAATGGTAAGTTTCCATTAATATATTTTTCATTATCTTCTTCATGAAGATTTTGTTTGTATTGATTGAATCAGGTTTGAGATTTGACTCCATTGTTATGTTCTTTGTGAAACTCCGCATACATTCTATGTTTTTTGTGTAAATCCTATTAATCTTAGGATTCCACGATCACCGCACCAATTGATAACTTGTGAAAAAATCCTTGATCGGAGCCCTTCCATGTGAGGCGCCGTTGGGATCGGCCGGGGACACTCCGATGCCTAAGTCAGTAATATTCTTGAGAGAAGAATCTATAATCACAGAGTAGGGTTAGAATATGGCCATGACTAGTAGCGACTCTGACGTAATATATTTTTCATTATCTTCTTCATGAAGATTTTGTTTGTATTGATTGAGTCAAGGTTTGAGATTTGACTCCATTGTTTTGTTCTTTGTGAAACTCCGCAGATATTCTATGTTTTTTGTGTAAATCCTATTAATCTTAGGATTCCACGATCACCGCACCGATTGATAACTTATGAAAAAATCCTTGATCGAAGCCCTTACATGTGAGGCGCCGTTGGGATCGACCGGGGACACTTCGATGCCTAAGTCAGTAATATTCTTGAGAGAATAATCTATAATCACAGAGTAGGGTTAGAATATTGTGTGTGTACCTTTGATCACAGGAAGCTGGTGTATTTATATGCAATTCTGTAACAATCGCATTAATCCCTTTTATTGTCCTTGAATGTGGGTTTTGATGTTACTTTAGTTATACTTGAGGGTTTCAGTATTAATTGAGTTGTTAGTATCATCAATGTTGGGGGTCCTCCTTGATAATGATTCAGAGATCCCTGCATTAATCCTCCATTAATTATCATTAATTCCATATTATTCATGCATAAATCCCACTTTTATAGGAAATAATGGTTTGCCATTATTTTTATTAATTTTTCCTTTATTCCTCATTCTAGAATAATTTGGGTTGTTATCAAGGTTCACTATTATTGTTATTATTATTATAAAAAACTGAATTCAATTAATTCATAACAGAAATGATAAGGGAGAAACATGTTACCATATTAACCAGGCTTTTGTTCATACCATTTATGGAATGTCTACTCATACACAGCAGTGGCTACCAACAATAAGGTAAAAAAAATTGTCACTTTGCCCATTTTTGCAGTTGTACATTTAGCAGGAAGTTACTCTCTCAGTTCAACATGATTATATAAACACCTTAGTATACTCTGTAACCTCAATTATCTTTGGCATAATTCTTCTTTGAATTTCTGGGTAGCATAATTCTTCTTTTAAGTTATTGGTTAGCATAACTCTTCTATAAGTTCAATGGCTTCAATTACGTCAGAGGAGCTTCACGCCTTTCACGCAATGGATAGAGAGGTCTTCTCTCGAATGGTGTTTCTTTTGATTCGAGATCCAGCAGAGTCGCTACTAGTCGTGGCCATATGGCTATGGCTCGAAGCAAATGGCAATAAAAACATTGTTATGAAGCTCATCGGCCTCTCAAATGTTTTGCTCAATGCAATTGCAGACGAAGCTGTTTTATGTCTGAAATGTCTTGATGCAAACACAATACCTTTATAACTGTCAGCAGAAATCCCTCTCACCGATATGATAGTGGAGAACGAAATTTCTTTAGAAATGTTACGCCTTAACAAGTTTTCGGCGATCACTAGAGTCAAGAATTTATTTAACTCTATGTGTTCTAGGATTTTCACTGACATATTGATGAGGACATCTCCAACATCGGACCCAAGGACATCACCAATTTCCCCGAGGCTAGCGACACGGCCCAAGGAAACGCGAAGACTGCTGAAAATGCAGGTGAGACGCCGTGTTAGTAGGTGACACGTCGTGTCAGCAGGTGACATGTCGTGTCACCTTTGAGCAAAGTCTCTGCTTAAAATAATTCGGCTGACACACCGTGTCACCTTTTTGACAAGCCATGTCACCTTTATTTCAGCACCAAGCTGATTTCATCCTTGATTGGTTTAATTCTGAATTGGTCCCTGCTTTTTGCTATTTTACTCCATAATTTAATGACCCACATGTGCCTTATCCTCTATCTTTACCATCGTACCCTTAAGTTTATTATATACATTTAGTTATAGGTGTTTACCCGTTATGTAATTCATCAATTAGGTTTGAGATGTTATAAATGCATCTCCTTCTTTTTATAATGGTAACTTTCCATTCATATATTTTTCATTATCTTCTTCATGAAGATTTTGTTTGTATTGATTGAGTCAAGGTTTGAGATTTGACTCCATTGTTTTGTTCTTTGTGAAAATCCGCAGACATTCTATGTTTTTTGTGTAAATCCTATTAATCTTAGGATTCCACGATCACCGCACCAATTGATAACTTGTGAAAAAATCCCTGATCGGAGCCCTTCCATGTGAGGCGCCGTTGGGATCGGCCGGGGACACTCCGATGCCTAAGTCAGTAATATGCTTGAGAGAATAATCTATAATCACAGAGTAGGGTTAGAATATTGTGTGTGTACCTTTGATCCCAGGAAGCTGGTGTATTTATATGCAATTATGTAACAATCGCATTAATCCCTTTTATTGTCCTTGAATGTGGGTTTTGATGTTACTTTAGTTATACTTGAGGGTTTTAGTATTAATTGAGATGTTAGTATCATCAATGTTGGGGTCCTCCTTGATAATGATTCAGAGACCCCTGCATTAATCCTCCATTAATTATCATTAATTCCATATTATTAATGAATAAATCAAACTTTTATAGGAAATAATGGTTTGCCATTATTTCTAATAATTTTCCCTTTATTCCTGATTCTAGAATAATTTGGGTTGTTATCAAGGTTCACTATTATTGTTATTATTATTATAACAAACTGAATTCAATTAATTCATAACAGAAATGATAAGGGAGAAACATGTTACCATATTAACCAGGCTTTTGTTCATACCATTTATGGAATGTCTACTCATACACAGCAGTGGCTACCATCAATAAGGTAAAAAAAATTGTCACTTTGCCCATTTTTGAAGCTGTACATTTAGCAGGAAGTTACTCTCTCAGTTCAACATGATTATATAAACACCTTAGTATACTCTGTAACCTCAATTATCTTTGGCATAATTCTTCTTTGAATTTTTGGGTAGCATAATTCTTGTTTAAGTTACTGGTTAGCATAACTCTTCTATAAGTTCAATGGCTTCAATTACGTCAGAGGAGCTTCACGCCTTTCACGCAATGGATAGAGAGGTCTTCTCTCGAATGGTGTTTCTTTTGATTCGAGATCCAGCAGAGTCGCTACTAGTCATGGCCATATGGCTATGGCTCGAAGCAAATGGCTATAAAAACATTGTTATGAAGCTCATCGGCCTCTCAAATGTTTTGCTCAATGCAATTGCAGACGAAGCTGTTTTATGTCTGAAATGTCTTGATGCAAACACAATACCTTTATAAATGTGAGCAGAAATCCCTCTCACCGCTATGATAGTGGAGAACGAAATTTCTTTAGAAATGTTACGCCTTAACAAGTTTTCGGCGATCACTAGAGTCAAGAATTTATTTAACTCTTATGTGTTCTAGGATTTTCACTGACATATTGATGAGGACATCTCCAACATCGGACCGAAGGACATCACCAATTTCCCCGAGGCTAGCGACACGACCCAAGGAAACGCGAAGACTGCTGAAAATGCAGGTGAGACGCCGTGTTAGTAGGTGACACGTCGTGTCAGCAGGTGACATGCCGTGTCACCTTTGAGCAAAGTCTCTGTTTAAAATAATTCGGTTGACACTTCGTGTCACCTTTTTGACAAGCCATGTCACCTTTATTTCAGCACCAAGCTGATTTCGTCCTTGATTGGTTTAATTCCGAATTGGTCCCTGATTTTTGCTATTTTACTCCATAATTTAATGACCCACATGTGCCTTATCCTCTATCTTTACCATCGTACCCTTAAGTTTATTATATACATTTAGTTATAGGTGTTTACCCTTTATGTAATTCATCAATTAGGTTTGAGATGTTATAAATGCATCTCCTTCTTTTTATAATGGTAACTTTCCATTAATATATTTTTCATTATCTTCTTCATGAAGATTTTGTTTGTATTGATTGAGTCAAGGTTTGAGATTTGACTCCATTGTTTTGTTCTTTGTGAAACTCCGCATACATTCTATGTTTTTTTGTGTAAATTCTATTAATCTTAGGATTCCACGATCACCGCACCAATTGATAACTTGTGAAAAAATCCTTGATCGGAGCCCTTCCATGTGAGGCGCCGTTGGGATCGGCCGGGGACACTCCGATGCCTAAGTCAGTAATATGCTTGAGAGAATAATCTATAATCACAGAGTAGGATTAGAATATTGTGTGTGTACCTTTGATCCCAGGAAGCTCGTGTATTTATATGCAATTCTGTAACAATCGCATTAATCCCTTTTAATGTCCTTGAATGTGGGTTTTGATGTTACTTTAGTTATACTTGAGGGTTTCAGTATTAATTGAGATGTTAGTATCATCAATGTTGGGGGTCCTCCTTGATAATGATTGAGAGACCCCTGCATTAATCCTCCATTAATTATCATTAATTCCATATTATTAATGAATAAATCCCACTTTTATAGGAAATAATGGTTTGCCATTATTTCTATTAATTTTCCCTTTATTCCTGATTCTAGAATAATTTGGGTTGTTATCAAGGTTCACTATTATTGTTATTATTATTATAAAAAACTGAATTCAATTAATTCATAACAGAAATGATAAGGGAGAAACATGTTACCATATTAACCAGGCTTTTGTTCATACCATTTATGGAATGTCTACTCATACACAGCAGTGGCTACCAACAATAAGGTAAAAAAATTTGTCACTTTGCCCATTTTTGCAGCTGTACATTTAGCAGGAAGTTACTCTCTCAGTTCAAGATGATTTTATAAACACCTTAATATACTCTGTAACCTCAATTATCTTTGGCATAATTCTTCTTTGAATTTCTGGGTAGCATAATTCTTCTTTAAGTTTCTGGTTAGCATAACTCTTCTATAAGTTCAATGGCTTCAATTACGTCAGAGGAGCTTCACGCCTTTCACGCAATGGATAGAGAGGTCTTCTCTCGAATGGTGTTTCTTTTGATTCAAGATCCAGCAGAGTCGCTACTAGTCATGGCCATATGGCTATGGCTCGAAGCAAATGGCTATAAAAACATTGTTATGAAGCTCATCGGCCTCTCAAATGTTTTGCTCAATGCAATTGCAGACGAAGCTGTTTTATGTCTGAAATGTCTTGATGCAAACACAATACCTTTATAAATGTGAGCAGAAATCCCTCTCACCGCTATGATAGTGGAGAACGAAATTTCTTTAGAAATGTTACGCCTTAACAAGTTTTCGGCGATCACTAGAGTCAAGAATTTATTTAACTCTTATGTGTTCTAGGATTTTCACTGACATATTGATGAGGACATCTCCAACATCGGACCGAAGGACATCACCAATTTCCCCGAGGCTAGCGACACGACCCAAGGAAACGCGAAGACTGCTGAAAATGCAGGTGAGACGCCGTGTTAGTAGGTGACACGTCGTGTCAGCAGGTGACATGCCGTGTCACCTTTCACTAGTACAGAAATGCTTACTTGTGTCGCACTTTTTCATGTTGTTGTGTCGCACTTTTGTGCGACACAACAGGGGTGCGACACAAGAACTTTGCATCGCTCTTGAGAGCGACACAATCTAATCATCTATTGTGTCGCACTTGTCAAGCGCGATACAATAGAGCGATAACTCTTGTGACGCGCTTTTAGAGTGCGCGACACAACATATGATAATTCTTGTGACGCGCTCCAAATGTGCGCGACACAAACTCCCTGATTAATCTGGTACACTTTGTATCGCTCCTTCCTCACGTGCGACGCAAAATATTAATATTTTAAAAAAAATATATATATATTTTTTGGATTGAATGGAGCTCTAATATTGAACTATAATCACATCTGGAAACCACAAAGAGAAGCCGTCCTCCGAGCTTTGAGATTTATATATGTTTCATGAGCTTTTTTATGGAGAGCAATAATTTCAAAGGAATCTTGACATTTTTTCCCTTCTGTAATAGCATAACGGACGTACTCTTCATCAGTAAGACTGCAAAGTAAAAAAACCTAACATTAGCTACAAAGATTAATTAAAGCATGTTGGCGGAACCACAAAACAGCTTCTGGTACCTTTCCACCGTGTAATAACAAGGTTGATATTTTGAAATGAAGCTGCTCAGCAACAATTTTTAACTCAACCAATCGCTGAATCACTGGTATTCTATTTGCAGCCCGCTCATCTGTAGAACTCGAGTATAAGAAATTGAGAAATTCCTTGTATATGCCAACATTAAAAAAGAACAAAATAAAAACATGACTGGAAAAGGAAACATATAAAAATACCTCTCGCAGTATATTATAGGCATCTTCATAAAACTTCAAAGCTTCGACCCAGTCTCTTCGAAACTCAGCATATACAGCAACCTAGCAATTCAAACCCAAGTAATGAGAACTTAGAAGCTTTCATAATTTTCACCACATTTGAAATGAATGACCTATAGGTGTTCTAAAAAATGAAATTTCACTCTTCATTCTCATCTGCGAGAAATATTGCAGATGAGTAGAATCAAGAGTACCTCCAGGTAACTCTGCATTATTAGTAGTGCAATATATATATATAGTCATTGAAATGAATGTCCTAACACACGCACACAATAAACTTGGTCAAGTTTACTAGATTGTTTACATAGTTGCTTCATAGTTGCTGCCTGGACAACACTTGGTCAAGATTACCAGATTGCTTCATAGTTGCTGCCTGGCAAAAACTTGGTCAAGTTTTACCAGGTTGTTTACATTGAAATGAATGTCCTAACACACGCACATAATAAAACTCAGAGATGAGGAAAACAATCTATCATTGGCATCTTTGATAGGTTTATTGTCCGACTTTATCAGACAGAAAACAGATTTTTCTACTTGATCTCTTTGAGAAGTATGCTCTATATCTTAGAAACAGAATTTTTTTAACTCTTCCTTGAAAGCTCATACAACAGATTTCCATGAGCAAGTTTTAAAATATGTATCAGACATTTTTTTTTGGAATTCATAAACAGAACTACAGAAGGGATTAGTGCAAAAAATAATGCATGCCTGCAACTTCAATTTACTTTATGTTGATCATCCTAAAAGCGTTCTGTTCTTACTGTTTTTAACTGAAACAAACTAATACTACTTGTATCTAAGGTTGACTTATCCCAAAATAGTTGTGTAACATTACAAATAAAGCAAAAGATTTTACTATAGCAAGATGATGGGAAAAAACATTAATAACCAATTCTATTCAAATTGTATAGCAAAAACAAGAGTATACCTGCTACAACAACAATTATGAGAAAATCACCAACTCGTTTAACAATTATGCTATACTGAAACAAAGGGAGACAGATGATTGTAGGAGACATTTTCTATATGTAGACCAATTAGATTTTCACACTTTTCAATATTGGGGTCTGATAAAAGGCATCACCATACAAAATAAAGATAAAAACATCCACAAGACCAAAGTGAAAGAGCAAACGCAGCTCATACATCCTTCAAAAAGAACCCAAAAGCTAATAGAGGTAATCGGCTAACCATATGCTCAAAACCCCAAATCTCCTATAGCACTAGACAAGAACATAAATTAAAATATTTATAGATGGGCAACAAAGGATGTTATATAAAATATTATGATGCAAATCCAACATATGACATTAGAAACATCAACCCAAGAATAGGATCAAAATTGAAGTTCAGATCCATCAGCTCAAATTAACTAAACAACATTATCCAGTATTATATCTACAACATAAAGGAAAAAATAAATATCACTCCTTACAAGTGCTGTTGTTCATCTTTCCCTGCGCATTACCAGATGAACTTAGCATCCATCTTATCTTCTCTTCCATTGGGACAAACTCAAATTCCACAGGTCAACTTCAGAGACAATCTGACCAACAGCCATCATTAGAAGGAGTGGAAATTAGAAATTAATATCTTACAGAATGGTTCTAGTACTAGTATACACTTCATCCTTAGTTTATGATTCTCAAAACTAATAATCACATCTGCATTTTGGATCCAATCTAATTGCTAGAGCAACAGACTTCACCATTTTTTTATCATAATAGATGTCTATGTTTGCATACATTCTGTACAATCATCTGAATCCACATATCTGTCAATTTTTATCTTCAGGGGACCCAGATTGCATAACCACAAATGAAAAGAATATGCAGTGCAATAATAAAACAAATACGTAATTAGTACATATAACAACATAATTTAGACTGTAGGAAAACAGAGAAAAATAAGACATGAATTCAGAATCATAACGATCCAAAAATATTATTTGACACTAGAAATAGGACAATACAATAAAGATGTAAATGCAAGAACCTTCTAAACAAAAGAAACTTAATGACCACACTAGCATACCTCCAAATCCAGGGATTATTCCAAGCTGAAGTTCAGGCAAGCCTAATTGTGCTGTAGGGGTTGAGATACGTGCATGGCATGCCTGACATTAACAAATCTATTAGTTACCTAAAGCAATCAATACGCAGGCATCTAGTATAAAAGATAAGGGATACAAAAATGCATACAATTGCAACCTCTAACCCTCCACCTAAGGCAAGACCATGGATTGCAGCAACTGAAGGTTAGACTTGACCCTTTCAACATCCAAGGATTGCTAGAGACCGTGTGGAACTTCATCTCCCCAAATGAGACCCCAGGTATGGACCCTGTATCAATTTTTATTTTGGTGGAACAACACAATTCTCAGAAAAAAATACAACAATTACTCAAAAATTAATTTGACACTATTGAGACTTGAGAGGGGTTTTTTTTCTTCGTTTTGGCAAAATCTATGTACAACTTCTATGAAATGTTAAATAAAAAATAACTTTTTGGATATATTAAAATCTGTTCATTTAGTATATGATTTATTTGTGGCCAGAGATGTACAAGAAAGAAGAACAAGTCATTGAATCTTGTGAATATCAAAAGCATAAATATGACCCATTTTAGTACGTTTAGTTTCCAAATACCTCTTATTTTCTTCAGTAATCGCTGTCAAAACGGGAACTCTTCCAATCACAGCTAACCCATACCCTTTCAAACCAGTAAACTTCGCTGGATTATTCGTCATCAGCCACATTGTTCGAACCCCTATGTCCCTCAAAATCTGGGCACCAATCCCATATTCACGAGCATCAACTGCTAAACTGAGTTCAATATTAGCATCAACAGTATCATGACCTTCATTCTGTAAATTATATGCTCTAAGTTTATGACCAAACCTTACCACGGCGGAAGAAATTCAGGCGGCCGGCCGTATAGGGAAGAAAGGAGGTGGCGGCAGTCGATGGGGAAGAAGAAACAGAGGAATCGTGATTTTTTGGGTCTGATTAGGGTTCAAGTAGGGTAAAGGAGGATGAAAATCTATTGGATAAAAAACTACCTAGATAAATTCCCAATTATTTATCCTTCTTCTTTCATGGGTTTATAATTTTTTTTAATTTTAAAATCAATATTTTTTTAAAAAATTATTTTTTTATATTTAAAAAATTATGATTAATATTAATATTATACCAATTATTAATTAATAGTTTTATACTAATTAATATATTATTATAATTAATTAATTTTTTTATTTTTAATTAATTTGTATGGGATAAGTTTTTAAATTTATATGTATGTACATGCTATTTGATTTTTATCCTTTTTTTAATTCTTTTATATATATTTTAAGAAATATGAAGAAAAAATAATTATATTCAAATAGTAGTTCGTATTAGTTGTGTCGCACTTTTAAAAATGAGCGACACAAAGATAACACTCTCCTTGTGTCGCTTTTATAAAAACGTGTCACAAAGATAACACGCTTCTTGTGTCGCTTTGGTAAAGGTGCGTCACAAGCTTGCTTTTGTGTCACACTGTAAACCAGGCGATACAAGAAGTAACTCGTTTGTGACGCACGCTTTTAAAGCATGACACAAGTGATGACACAGAATACTTAGTTGTATCGCGTTTACAGAACGCGCGATACTAGTTACTCTGTTGTGTCGCTTTATCTTCAAGCGCGACACAAGATGTGCGACACAAGTGAGCATTTCTGTACTAGTGTTTGAGCCAAGTCTCTGCTTAAAATAATTCGGTTGACACTTCGTGTCACCTTTTTGACAAGCCATGTCACCTTTATTTCAGCACCAAGCTGATTTCGTCCTTGATTGATTTAATTCCGAATTGGTCCCTGATTTTTGCTATTTTACTCCATAATTTAATGACCCACGTGTGCCTTATCCTCTATCTTTACCATCGTACCCTTAAGTTTATTATATACATTTAGTTATAGGTGTTTACCCTTTATGTAATTCATCAATTGGGTTTGAGATGTTATAAATGCATCTCCTTCTTTTTATAATGGTAACTTTCCATTAATATATTTTTCATTATCTTCTTCATGAAGATCTTGTTTGTATTGATTGAGTCAAGGTTTCAGTATTAATTGAGATGTTAGTATCATCAATGTTGGGGTCCTCCTTGATAATGATTCAGAGACCCCTACATTAATCCTCCATTAATTATCATTAATTCCATATTATTAATGAATAAATCCCACTTTTATAGGAAATAATGGTTTGCCATTATTTCCATTAATTTTCCCTTTATTCCTGATTCTAGAATAATTTGGGTTGTTATCAAGGTTCACTATTATTGTTGTTATTATTATAAAAAACTGAATTCAATTAATTCATAACAGAAATGATAAGGGAGAAACATGTTACCATATTAACCAGGCTTTTGTTCATACCATTTATGGAATGTCTACTCATACACAGCAGTGGCTACCAACAATAAGGTAAAAAAATTTGTCACTTTGCCCATTTTTGCAGCTGTACATTTAGCAGGAAGTTACTCTCTCAGTTCAACATGATTATATAAACACCTTAGTATACTCTGTAACCTCAATTATCTTTGGCATAATTCTTCTTTGAATTTTTGGGTAGCATAATTCTTCTTTAAGTTACTGGTTAGAATAACTCTTCTATAAGTTCAATGGCTTCAATTACGTCAGAGGAGCTTCACGCCTTTCACGCAATGGATAGAGAGGTCTTCTCTCGAATGGTGTTTCTTTTGATTCGAGATCCAGCAGAGTCGCTACTAGTCATGGCCATATGGCTATGGCTCGAAGCAAATGGCTATAAAAACATTGTTATGAAGCTCATCAGCCTCTCAAATGTTTTGCTCAATGCAATTACAGACGAAGCTGTTTTATGTCTGAAATGTCTTGATGCAAACACAATACCTTTATAAATGTCAGCAGAAATCCCTCTCACCGCTATGATAGTGGAGAACGAAATTTCTTTAGAAATGTTACGCCTTAACAAGTTTTCGGCGATCACTAGAGTCAAGAATTTATTTAACTCTATGTGTTCTAGGATTTTCACTGACATATTGATGAGGACATCTCCAACATCGGACCGAAGGACATCACCAATTTCCCCGAGGCTAGCGACACGACCCAAGAAAACGCGAAGACTGCTGAAAATGCAGGTGAGACGCCGTGTTAGTAGGTGACACGTCGTGTCAGCAGGTGACATGCCGTGTCACCTTTGAGCAAAGAGTCTGCTTAAAATAATTCGGTTGACACACCGTGTCACCTTTTTGACAAGCCATGTCACCTTTATTTCAGCACCAAGCTGATTTCATCCTTGATTGGTTTAATTCTAAATTGGTCCCTGCTTTTTGCTATTTTACTCCATAATTTAATGACCCACATGTGCCTTATCCTCTATCTTTACCATCGTACCCTTAAGTTTATTATAAACATTTAGTTATAGGTGTTTACCCTTCATGTAATTCATCAATTAGGTTTGAGATGTTATAAATGCATCTCCTTCTTTTTATAATGATAACTTTCCATTAATATATTTTTCATTATCTTCTTCATGAAGATTTTGTTTGTATTGATTGAGTCAAGGTTTGAGATTTGACTCCATTGTTTTGTTCTTTGTGAAACTCCGCAGACATTCTATGTTTTTTGTGTAAATCCTATTAATCTTAGGATTCCACGATCACCGCACCAATTGATAACTTGTGAAAAAATCCTTGATCGGAGCCCTTCCATGTGAGGCGACGTTGGGATCGGCCGGGGACACTCCGATGCCTAAGTCAGTAATATGCTTGATAGAATAATCTATAATCACAGAGTAGGGTTAGAATATTGTGTGTGTACCTTTGATCCCAGGAAGCTGGTGTATTTATATGCAATTCTGTAACAATCGCATTAATCCCTTTTATTGTCCTTGAATGTGGGTTTTGATGGTACTTTAGTTATACTTGAGGGTTTCAGTATTAATTGAGATGTTAGTATCATCAATGTTGGGGGTCCTCCTTGATAATGATTCAGAGACCCCTGCATTAATCCTCCATTAATTATCATTAATTCCATATTATTAATGCATAAATCCGACTTTATAGGAAATAATGGTTTGCCATTATTTCTATTAATTTTCCCTTTATTCCTGATTCTAGAATAATTTGGGTTGTTATCAAGGTTCACTATTATTGTTATTATTATTATAAAAAACTGAATTCAATTAATTCATAACAGAAATGATAAGGGAGAAACATGTTACCATATTAACCAGGCTTTTGTTCATACCATTTATGGAATGTCTACTCATACACAGCAGTGGCTACCAACAATAAGGTAAAAAAATTTGTCACTTTGCCCATTTTTGCAGCTGTACATTTAGCAGGAAGTTACTCTCTCAGTTCAACATGATTATATAAACACCTTAGTATACTCTGTAACCTCAATTATCTTTGGCATAATTCTTCTTTGAATTTTTGGGTAGCATAATTCTTCTTTAAGTTACTGGTTAGAGTAACTCTTCTATAAGTTCAATGGCTTCAATTACGTCAGAGGAGCTTCACGCCTTTCACGCAATGGATAGAGAGGTCTTCTCTCGAATGGTGTTTCTTTTGATTCGAGATCCAGCAGAGTCGCTACTAGTCATGGCCATATGGGTATGGCTCGAAGCAAATGGCTATAAAAACATTGTTATGAAGCTCATCGGCCTCTCAAATGTTTTGCTCAATGCAATTGCAGACGAAGCTGTTTTATGTCTGAAATGTCTTGATGCAAACACAATACCTTTATAAATGTCAGCAGAAATCCCTCTCACCGCTATGATAGTGGAGAACGAAATTTCTTTAGAAATGTTACGCCTTAACAAGTTTTCGGCGATCACTAGAGTCAAGAATTTATTTAACTCTATGTGTTCTAGGATTTTCACTGACATATTGATGAGGACATCTCCAACATCGGACCGAAGGACATCACCAATTTCCCCGAGGCTAGCGACACGACCCAAGGAAACGCGAAGACTGCTGAAAATGCAGGTGAGACGCCGTGTTAGTAGGTGACACGTCGTGTCAGCAGGTGACATGCCGTGTCAGCAGGTGACATGCCGTGTCACCTTTGAGCAAAGAGTCTGCTTAAAATAATTCGGTTGACACACCGTGTCACCTTTTTGACAAGCCATGTCACCTTTATTTCAGCACCAAGCTGATTTCATCCTTGATTGGTTTAATTCTAAATTGGTCCCTGCTTTTTGCTATTTTACTCCATAATTTAATGACCCACATGTGCCTTATCCTCTATCTTTACCATCGTACCCTTAAGTTTATTATAAACATTTAGTTATAGGTGTTTACCCTTCATGTAATTCATCAATTAGGTTTGAGATGTTATAAATGCATCTCCTTCTTTTTATAATGATAACTTTCCATTAATATATTTTTCATTATCTTCTTCATGAAGATTTTGTTTGTATTGATTGAGTCAAGGTTTGAGATTTGACTCCATTGTTTTGTTCTTTGTGAAACTCCGCAGACATTCTATGTTTTTTGTGTAAATCCTATTAATCTTAGGATTCCACGATCACCGCACCAATTGATAACTTGTGAAAAAATCCTTGATCGGAGCCCTTCCATGTGAGGCGACGTTGGGATCGGCCGGGGACACTCCGATGCCTAAGTCAGTAATATGCTTGATAGAATAATCTATAATCACAGAGTAGGGTTAGAATATTGTGTGTGTACCTTTGATCCCAGGAAGCTGGTGTATTTATATGCAATTCTGTAACAATCGCATTAATCCCTTTTATTGTCCTTGAATGTGGGTTTTGATGGTACTTTAGTTATACTTGAGGGTTTCAGTATTAATTGAGATGTTAGTATCATCAATGTTGGGGGTCCTCCTTGATAATGATTCAGAGACCCCTGCATTAATCCTCCATTAATTATCATTAATTCCATATTATTAATGCATAAATCCGACTTTATAGGAAATAATGGTTTGCCATTATTTCTATTAATTTTCCCTTTATTCCTGATTCTAGAATAATTTGGGTTGTTATCAAGGTTCACTATTATTGTTATTATTATTATAAAAAACTGAATTCAATTAATTTATAACAGAAATGATAAAGGAGAAACATGTTACCATATTAACCAGGCTTTTGTTCATACCATTTATGGAATGTCTACTCATACACAGCAGTGGCTACCAACAATAAGGTAAAAAAATTTGTCACTTTGCCCATTTTTGTAGCTGTACATTTAGCAGGAAGTTACTCTCTCAATTCAACATGATTATATAAACACCTTAGTATACTCTGTAACCTCAATTATCTTTGACATAATTCTTCTTTGAATTTCTGGGTAGCATAATTCTTCTTTAAGTTACTGGTTAGCATAACTCTTCTATAAGTTCAATGGCTTCAATTACGTCAGAGGAGCTTCACGCCTTTCACGCAATGGATAGAGAGGTCTTCTCTCGAATGGTGTTTCTTTTGATTCAAGATCCAGCAGAGTCGCTACTAGTCATGGCCATATGGCTATGGCTCGAAGCAAATGGCTATAAAAACATTGTTATGAAGCTCATCGGCCTCTCAAATGTTTTGCTCAATGCAATTGCAGACGAAGCTGTTTTATGTCTGAAATGTCTTGATGCAAACACAATACCTTTATAAATGTCAGCAGAAATCCCTCTCACCGCTATGATAGTGGAGAACGAAATTTATTTAGAAATGTTACGCCTTAACAAGTTTTCGGCGATCACTAGAGTCAAGAATTTATTTAACTCTATGTGTTCTATGATTTTCACTGACATATTGATGAGGACATCTCCAACATCGGACCGAAGGACATCACCAATTTCCCCGAGGCTAGCGACAAGGCCCAAGGAAACGCGAAGACTGCTGAAAATGCAGGTGAGACGCCGTGTTAGTAGGTGACATGCCGTGTCACCTTTGAGCAAAGTCTCTGCTTAAAATAATTCGGTTGCACACCGTGTAACCTTTTTGACAAGCCATGTCACCTTTATTTCAGCACCAAGGTGATTTCATCCTTGATTGGTTTAATTCCGAATAAGTCCCTGCTTTTTGCTATTTTACTCCATAATTTAATGACCCACATGTGCCTTATCCTCTATCTTTACCATCATACCCTTAAGTTTATTATAAACATTTAGTTACAGGTGTTTACCCTTCATGTAATTCATCAATTAGGTTTGAGATGTTATAAATGCATCTCCTTCTTTTTATAGTGGTAACTTTCCATTAATATATTTTTCATTATCTTCTTCATGAAGATTATGTTTGTATTGATTGAGTCAAGGTTTGAGATTTGACTCCATTGTTTTGTTCTTTGTGAAACTCCGCAGACATTCTATGTTTTTTGTGTAAATCCTATTAATCTTAGGATTCCACGATCACCGCACCAATTGATAACTTGTGAAAAAATCCTTGATCGGAGCCCTTCCATGTGAGGCGCCGTTGGGATCGGCTGGGGACACTCTGATGCCTAAGTCAGTAATATTCTTGAGAGAATAATCTATAATCACAGAGTAGGGTTAGAATATTGTGTGTGTACCTTTGATCCCAGGAAGCTGGTGTATTTATATGCAATTCTGTAACAATCCCACACTCTCTCAAGAATGAGACAAACTCTTGGCTCAAGTATTCGCCCCCTCTATCAGACCGGAGCGCTTTTACTTTCTTGCCAAGTTGATTTTCTACTTCATTTTTAAAATCTTTGAATCTCAGAAGAGTTTCAGATTTATGTTTCATCAGATACACATACCCATACCGGCTATAGTCATCTATGAAGGTAACAAAGTACAGAAAACCAGATCTAGCACTTGTGCTCATTGGATTGCATACATCTGAGTGTATTAGCTCCAACAGCTCTGTGGCCCTTAAACCAGTCTTGCTGAAAGGCGCCTTTATCATCTTCCCTCTTAAACAAGATTCACACGTGTCATAAGACTGCATGTCGAATGACCCTAGCGCTCCACTAGAGTAAATCCTAGTTATGCGTTTCTCATTTATGTGGCCAAGACGTCAGTGCCAGATATATGTAGGATTTAGTTCATTAGTCTTAATCCTTTTAGCGTTTATGTTATAGATTGATTCGCTATGTTTTATATCAAGGATATACAAACCATTTTCTAGAAATGCGGTTCCATAAACAATATTGCCACGATGTATAGAAATCATACCACGTCCAACATTAAAATTAAAACCATAAATATCCAACATAGAAATTGAAATAATATTCCTGCGCATTGTAGGTACAAGATAACAATTTCTAATTTCTAAAACTAATCCACTAGGTATCTCTAAGAATAATCTCCGATCTTTAAGGCCTTTACATGAGCACCATTGTCGACTCGAAGATCCACTTCACCAGATCCCAGCAATCTCCTATTTCTTTGTCCCTACACATTTGAACAAATGTGAGTGCCACACCTAGTGTTTACAACCCAAGATGTAAAAATAGCCAGATTAAATTCAATAACATAAATACCTGAACCAGAAGCTTCGTCCTTCTGTTTCTCCCTTAGCTTTGGACACGCATTTTTCCAGTGTCCCTTCTCATTACACTCATGGCAGATATCATCTGCTGAGGCCAACCTACCTTTAGAAGCTACCACCTTCCTAGCCTTGGGCTTGGCCTTTTGGGCTTTCGCTTTGGACTTGGACTTGGCCTTTCCCTTAGGCACGTTCCCTTTGTTAACCAGCAACACTTTTGGAGTCCTCTTGCAGGAATGCTCAGCAAGTTTCAACATGCCATGCAATTCTATTACAGACTTATCAACGCCCTGCATGTGGTAGTGCATGATAAACTGATTGTAGGATGCCGAAAGTGATCCAAGAATGATGTCGACTGCTAGTTGTGCAGGCACTGGTGAGCCAAGCCTTGACAATGTGTCAATAAAACCCTTCAACTTTAGCACATGTGTGCTAACAGAAGTCCCGGCTTGCATCGTAGTGCTGCATAGCGCCTTTGTTGTCAAGTATATTTCCTGACGAGCTTGATCTTGGAACATCCTTTTGAGTTGATCTATGATCTCAAAGGCGTGCTGCTCCATGAACTGTTTCTGAAGATCAGGAACCATGGTACCCAGCATAATGCATGACACATCTCTATCATCTTTAACATGTTGGTCGTACTCCACCATTTGATCAGCGGTTACGCCCCGACCTGTAGGACGAGCTGCTGGTAAGGCAGCAGTCAGCACATATTCCTTCGACTCGTGTCTAAGAACTATTTGCAAGTTCCTGGACCAGTCAAGGAAATTAGTCCCTGAAAGCTTTTCCTTTTCCAGGAGTGGTCTGAGTGAGTTGTTGCTTGTTGCAGCCATTTAATTTTCTTTTCGTGTAATTTTGATGTGGATTTTAATCTACGTGGAAAAATTACATTAGAGTTAGAATAAAGGACTTAAGCCAAAGATCAAATTAATAATCCATTTTAATTCGTTATTGGTGATATTTATTTGGCTGTCTTGACCAAGATCCACAGTCCATCAATAATCAACCGAGCTAGGGCTCCGCCGTCGACCATTGACGATTTGGTAGGATAAACTGTCCAATCCTCCCTAAGGACTCTTGGTTTGATGGGCTTTGTGACACTTAGCCTATTTGTGCTTAGGGCCCGCTCTGAGCTAATGCTACCCACGTTGAGTCCAACCACCATACACGTGTTAGCCATACCGAAGTATCCTAACCCTCGACGGCCCACTAATTACTACAGCATACCTGCTAGGGCACGTCATACACTGTAGCACTACCTGGGAGGAAGAGGTGTGAATCTGGAAAGCACTTTTAAGCGACTCAATATTTCATTATCTGGATTAATTAAGTGATACGGCTTTAACATATAATTATCGCGGGTGATGATCTGGTGATCGTTGCTACTTATATTTCATGTTATACTAAGCAATTGTATAATCAAAATAAACATAGAGACTCTATGGGCCTTATAATACATCCTAGTGAAACTAGATAAACTATCTAATCTTCACGGGCTTGCTTCAAGTCTCCTTGGGCTCCCACCATGGGCTTGGACCATCTGGGCTTCTTCACGATCATTTACAATTTTATAAATAGAATTTATTCTAAAATTACATTAATGAAAGAATGGCACGCAGGCCATATTTCCCAAAATAAATTAAATTACAAACCGACTTTAATTTATGGCCCATAGAACTCTATAACACATTGCTGCACGGTAAGACATATAAATATAATGCATGATCATGGCATTCCAAAATCATCTAATAAATTTAAGCCGAGTTACTTAGGGTGAAATCGCCAATTTTACCATATGTGACTAAGGCCCATAAAGGCCCAAACAGTTAACATCCATTTGTATGCAAAATTACAATTTCGCTCTCACTTAATTTTAGGGTCGTCACATATCTAAAATTTAGCCCTCCCAATCTAAACCGGTGCCACAGTCTATTGGGCCAATTTCACAAATTAACCATATTCAATTTTACACAAATTATCAATTCGATTAAAATTAAATATGCATGTCAATCAAAAACGCTTTAATACCAATTAATTTTCATTCAAAACACGTTTAATAAATTAAACGGTATTAGGGCCCTGATTTTATTAAAATACCCATGAAAAATTTTAAAACTTAAAATCAGTTCCTATAATCTAAATTTAGACTAAATTTAGACCCAAAACGGATCCGAGACAGCGGCAGTGCTGCTATCCGCCCAACAGCAGCCGCGGGGCTGCTGTTCGCGGACAGCAGTCCCGTGACTGCTGTTCGGTGTCCGAAACTATTTTTTTTTCTGTTTAATAAAAAAAACGCTGCTGTATTTTTTTATAATTTAAATTATTTAAAATAATTTCAGAACCAAACAAAATAAAATACAGACATAAATAAAAATATGAAAACTTTCTAGAACAATTTCTACACGAGGAATTAATAGGAAATTTCAAAAACTTGATTTGGAAAAATAATAAAATGAAATCTTATTAATTTTTCAATCAATCAAAACGGACTAAACCATGGCTCTGATACCACTGTTAGGGATTATTGTCAGTTAATCAACTGTAGCGCAGCGGAATTGCGGTTTAAAATTTATTTCTAATCCCTTTAATTTGATCTTTGTCCGTTAGCCATTGATTGAATAAAACCTTTTGATCCGTTTAGGGATATAAACATACCTGGACTGTCTCTTCTAGAGACGGCTGAAGAATCCACAAGGTAGTAAGATCTCCGTAGTCAGGTGCACGAACAGCTATTGAGTCAGAACCGGTGCTAGCCGAAGAACGGAGGATGAACTGGAGGAATTATGTAATTAGCCAATAAAATCACAAGCCACGAATGGTGGCTGCGATTTTGTACTGCTTCTTCAAAAAAAATTTAGTTGGCCGAATGAATTGTAGTTAATTAGGTTAGATTTAGGTTTTAGGCTTTTATTATATATAGTGTAGTTATTCCTAAACCTAATTGGTTTAGGGTTAATTGGTTAATTACAAAACTAATCTAATCCTAACATAATCACTTAAATAAATACCAATAGTATTTATTCTATGCAATTAGTTACAATTAGATTAAATTTAATCACCCTAATTAAATAAATAGCACTAATTAATAAATTGACGTATTAGTTTGATTAATTATTCACGAATGCAATTTCATTAATTTACAAATTAATTAATTACATCCCGTAAACTAATTAACCAATTAAATACTCAACGCCTAAATCCATTAATCAATTACATTGATACAAAGTATCAATTAATCGATCAATTAACCACCAATTAATTACCTTGACATTTTACCGTCAACCAATTAATTAATCTCATCCCTCCAGTGTACTGTTCTATAAGTTCTAACTCAGATGTTCAATGTGCACGATCCTATGGGACTGTCTTTAGCTAGCAGTGGGCTTATGGCTCACAGACAGTAAGTGGGTTCTAGCAAACCATTATTGCCCCTAACTAAGACAGAGTTTCAGCAGTCTAAAGATGCAGAGACTCTGTAGTTATCTCTTAACTTCTTTTACCATTTGATATCTATATTATAAACTAGAGGCATGGCGGCTGTCATCCTCTCTGATGTTTATGATATTTCTTGATCTTAAGTAGATTAATGAATCAGATAAGTAAACTACTTATCAGGGTGTGGCCACACACTTATCAATCTCACTTATCAAGTGGCCTGTGATATCATCTCACTGTTATGTGAGTGGTAATTCCATCACTTCACTATCAATACTAATGTGTTCACCTGTTCACCCAATCATACCCGTATTTGGCATCCTGTTACAGACCTGTTAGGCGTATGTCAAAGTGAACCGGCTCCCACATTGATATTATAATGAAATCTAGTCTGAAGACAGTTAGAGACCTACTTAAGAAAACTAATGACACAACCACCATGTAGTTTTCTCGGGCGGATCGATCCAGTCACATGTATACAACATGTACCCATATTCACAACTGACTTATCAAGTGTTATGGCTAGTATCAATTGCTACCATGCAGTCGTCGAATATACAAGTATGTGGTCCTAATCATTCCCATGATAGAATAGACTTGGGATATGGTTTTATGATTATCAATCAATGGATTCTCTATTCATATTATAGCACAAGATATAAATGAACTAGATTAATGCCTTTATTAATGTGACACAAATACATTTTATAAGAACCAATGCCTATGAACTAGGGCACACCAACAGAAATTTCGTTAGAAATGTTCCGCCTTAACAAGTTTCCGGCGATCACTAGAGTCAAGAATTTACTTAACTTTGTGTGTTATAGGATTTTCACTGACATATTGATGAGGACATCTCCAACATGGGACCGAAGGACATCACCAATTTCCCCGAGGCTAGCGACACGGCCCAAGGAAACGCAAAGACTGCTGAAAATGAAGGTGACATGTTGTGTCAGTAGGTGACATATCGTGTCATCAGGTGATACGTCGTGTCACCTTTGAGCAAAGTCTCTGCTTAAAATAATTTGGTTGACACACCGTGTCACCTTTTTGACAAGCCATGTGTTACACCCGACCCAAATCGGCATCGGGTATGAATGGAAAATAGGATAACAAACGCCTATCGGTCTGAAACACGAATCTGTTTTCTAATAGATAAAAATTCATTTGGACTACCTAAAGTTTTATTAATTATTTGGCTTGGACTTGATAATTCTATCAAGCTTCCTACGTATCCCGAACATATTTTAATCTTTTAAACCGGGAATCAAAGCCACGTAGTTCTACCTATTTTAGGTAGTTCTCTTAACTTAGGAATTCATTTTGACTTATTGACACGTTGATTGATTCGCTAATAACTTAATTGTATATTTCACTTTATTACTATATAATTTAATATATATAAATCACTTTATCAAAACGAATCAAATCGAATAACGTTTTATCAAAACGAATCAAAACGTTTTATCAAAACAAATCAAATCGAACAACGTTTTATCAAAACGAATCAAATCGAATAAACCGCTTTAACAAATCAAACTCATAATCAAACAAACATAAAACATTATAATTCAAATCATCAAACGTAATACAAAATTTACGTGTGTGTCCATCCTCGAATGCCACCCGTGTAGCTTATCATAACATCAAATCATATTAATAATCAAGATATCTCATTCATATCTCGCCTTGCCTAACGTTAGGACTACCAGCCGTGCACTCTGGCCATACCGCCCTTAGGTATGGTCTTACAACTTACAACTACTACCTCCGGGCAATCCTAGATGGACAAAATATTTTATTTATCTTTCAAACTATACAACTCATGAAAATCATCCAAAATAATAACAACCGCAATAACTATCTCAATCCAAAAACAATTCGTATAAGATCATCGAATTCATTTTCTCGACCAAAATTCCAAAATACCACGATAATAAATAATTATTCTTCAAATAATCAAAATCAAAAGTATATAAATATTTTAAACAATATATCTTAAACGATTTAATAAAATATATTCAAAACCACGTAAATCATTTAAAACTGAAACTTATTTTTATCTGTCACCCCGAATAGCTATTTTAGACCGAATATACGTACCGTTAGACTCGTTTATTATCATAAGTCTATTTGAACTAATTTTATATTCAAATTCATGTATTCACGTACCAATTTTATATTTAACTTTATACCAACCTAATTGACAAATATCGGTATTACTCCTTCTAATTTTATAACTTATTTTAATTCGATAAATTAACGTCACTTAATTATTATATAGAATTAAATTTTAAACGGAACATTTCTATTAGACTATTTATGTTCGTCACCGAAATTGTAAACTGTAACACTAAATTGGTATGTTTAGTTCCGACCGAGGGTTCAATTAGACTCGTTACGGGTCATAAGTCTACTTGGACTAATTTTAAATTCAAATTCTTGTACAATTTTTATACTCAACTCTATACCGACTCTACTTGGTAAATATCGATATTAGTCCTTCTATTTTCAATATATTTAAATTCTAACTATTAAAGTTACTTAAAATATTTTATTAATACACTTTAAAATAATCAAAATATTCTTATTGAAGTATTTTCGGTCGCTAAGATCTTAATTCTAAACTGACTTAATTATTTTGGACCGATTATACTTTTAAACTCGTTACACGGCTAAGTCTGAAAAATCTAAAGAACAACTAGTCTAAAATTTATATTTTATTAGTAATTGATAAACGCTAAATCATTACTCGTAAATTTATTAAAATTTGATAAAACTATCGAAACCAAACTTACTTAAAATCATTCCTATAATATTTTAAAAATAATTTAAATATAAAATTTCGTTACCGAAATATCGTCGTCGGTCACCGAAAATTAATCGATGTGATCCGTTGACAACTAATCCAAAACGTCGTCGTCACCGATCACCGGTACGGTCTGTTGACAGCTGACTCGTCGCCAAAAACCATTACACATGGTTATATATTAGTATTTTTAAGAATTCACTCCCTTTTTTTTTATAATTAACCCCCACAATTGTATATATAAACTTATAAAAGACCTTGAAAATATAATTTTCCTACACCTAGCCATATACATGGCAACATAAAAATCATTTGTAAGATAATGGAGTTTATAATTATGACACATGTATACATGTATAGTTAAAATAGTTTGGATTTTGGATTAGTTAAATATTGACATGTCATAAGTAATGTATCATAAAACCTGTTTTTAGTTATTATTATTATTATTATTATTATTATTATTATTATTATTGTTGTTTTTTAATTCTTATCATGATAAGAATATCAATACTTATATCAGTTTTATTTTGATTTTGGATAGTAAATGCACATGGTGATGATTGAAGAATAGTACAAAAATTAATTATTAATAGTAAATTTTAATTTACATTATTCTCCTCAATTTTTTTTTTATAAAACCGTAAATCAATTCTTAACACAATTGATATAATATCAATTAAGGTACTTTTTTATTTATAATTTCTTTTAAAATTATCCAAAACTTTTAATTTACTCCTAAACACATTAAATTAAACCCGATAGTATATTTAAATTCATAATTAATTAACACTATAAAAATTACATTATAATATATCAAAAATTAGAATTTTAGACACGGACGTTACACCATGTCACCTTTATTTCAGCACCAAGCTGATTTCGTCCTTCATTGGTTTAATTCCGAATTGGTCCCTACTTTTTGCTATTTTACTCCATAATTTAATGACCCACATGTGCCTTATTCTCTATCTTTACCATCTTACCCTTAAGTTTATTATATACATTTAGTTATACGTGTTTACCCTTTATGTAATTCATCAATTAGGTTTGAGATGCTATAAATGCATCTCCTTCTTTTTATAATGGTAACTTTCCATTAATATATTTTTCATTATCTTCTTCATGAAGATTTTGTTTGTATTGATTGAGTCAAGGTTTGAGATTTGACTCCATTGTTTTGTTCTTTGTGAAACTCCGCAGACATTCTATGTTTTTTTGTGTAAATCCTATTAATCTTAGGATTCCACGGTCACCGCACCAATTGATAACTTGTGAAAAAATCCTTGATCGGAGCCCTTCCATGTGAGGCGCCGTAGGGATCGGCCGGGGACACTCCGATGCCTAAGTCAGTAATATTCTTGATAGAATAATCTATAATCATAGAGTAGGGTTAGAATATTGTGTCAGTACCTTTGATCCCAGGAAGTTGGTGTATTTATATGCAATTCTGTAACAATCGCATTAATCCCTTTTATTGTCCTTGAATGTGGGTTTTGATGTTACTTTAGTTATACTCGAGGGTTTCAGTATTAATTGAGTTGTGAGTATCATCAATGTTGGGGGTCCTCCTTGATAATGGTTCAGAGACCCCTGCATTAATCTTCCATTAATTATTATTAATTCCATATTAATCATGCATAAATCCCACTTTTGTAGGAAATAATGGTTTGCCATTATTTCTATTAATTTTCCCTTTATTCCTCATTCTAGAATAATTTGGGTTGTTATCAAGGTTCACTATTATTATTATTATTATTATTATAAAAAACTGAATTCAATTAATTCATAACAGAAATGATAAGGGAGAAACATGTTACCATATTAATCAGGCTTTTTTTCATACCATTTATGGAATGTCTACTCATACACAGCAGTGGCTACCAACAATAAGGTAAAATTTTTGTCACTTTGCCCATTTTTGTAGCTGTACATTTAGCAGGAAGTTACTCTCTCAGTTCAACATGATTATATAAACACCTTAGTATACTCTGTAACCTCAATTAGCTTTGGCATAATTCTCCTTTAAATTTCTGGGTAGCATAATTCTTCTTTAAGTTTTTGGTTAGCATAACTCTTCTGTAAGTTCAATGGCTTCAATTACGTCAGAAGAGCTTCACGCCTTTCACGCAATGGATAGAGAGGTCTTCTCTCGAATGGTGTTTCATTAGATTCGAGATACAGCAGAGTCGCTACTAGTCATGGCCATGTGGCTATGGCTCGAAGCAAATGGCTATAAAAACATTGTTATGAAGCTCATCGGCCTCTCAAATGTTTTGCTCAATGCCATTGCAGACGAAGCTATTTTATGTCTGAAATGTCTTGATGCAAACACAGTACCTTTATAATTGTCAGCGGAAATCCCTCTCACTGCTATGATAGTGGAGAATGAAATTTCTTTAGAAATGTTCCGCCTTAACAAGTTTTCGGCGATCACTAGAGTCAAGAATTTACTTAACTCTGTGTGTTATAGGATTTTCACTGACAAATTGATGAGGACATCACCAATTTCCCCGAGGCTAGCGACACGGCCCAAGGAAACGTGAAGACTGCTGAAAATGTAGGTGACACGCCGTGTCACCTTTGAGCAAAGTCTCTGCTTAAAATAATTTGGTTGACACACCGTGTCACCTTTTTGACACGCCATGTCACCTTTATTTCACCACCAAGCTGATTTCGTCCTTGATTGGTTTAATTCCGAATTAGTCCTTGCTTTTTGCTATTTTACCCCATAATTTAATGACCCACATGTGCCTTATCCTCTATCTTTACCATCTTACCCTTAAGTTTATTATATACATTTAGTTAGAGGTGTTTACCATTTATGTAATTCATCAATTAGGTTTGAGATGCTATAAATGCATCTCCTTCTTTTTATAATGGTAACTTTCAATTAATATAATTTTCATTGTCTTCTTCATGAAGATTTTGTTAAGGTTTTCACCTTCAACAATGTGGAATTCTTATTCCCTACGGTTTTAATCCGTAAAACCCGGGATTAACTCCTTGAAGTTTAGCTTGAGAAAACCTCTTTGTTAGTTTAAGATTAAAACTAACATGTGTTGGTCCCTTATAAGGTTGCAAGTATAGTTCCAAGGGGGGGGGGGGTTTAGGAACTATTTAAACTTTTTCGCAATTAGGGCAGACTTCTTTTTCTAAGGAAAAAGGTTTTAACAACGGCGCTGAGTAAACAGCAAGATACTGGCTTAGTCAACTGGTGACTAGGTCAGTTTCTTAGCTTGAGTCAGGAGATAGCACTTAGAGTCTATTCCTGAGCTCAGATGTTCAACACGCACAACTCAACTTGACCTCTTTACTTGGTCAGTTTTTGGTTATTTTAAGCAAGCAATATATATAAGGAGTTAAAGGTAAGAAATATTTTACTCAGCAGATTTATCCAGGTTCGGCTTCTTCTAAGCCTATGTCCTGTCCCCGGAACACGTTCTGAGATTTCGAATCCTCTACTGAGCTCTTTAAAGGTAGAGCCTCAAACCTTTTACAATCTTTAGCAACTGAGTATGACAAGAGTACCTTCCTCTATACCTCTACTCAATCCTAATCTCTTGATGAGTACTATAACCGAGTACTCAGACTCTCCTTTCTATTTCTAGAAATGATAAGTGTTTGTCCTATACAATGATTTGCTAAGACACTTTAGACGATTGAAATAATCACTCTAGACTTTTACACAAATGTATGAATTGTAGTGTAAGATTTGCTTTGCTTCTTGCTTGCAGAACTTGTGTAGAAATTTGGTCAGCGTAATGGCTTGATCAAGTTCTGTATTGAATGAAGCTTCTGATGGCCCTATTTATAGAGACATCTGGGCATCGGTCATTTCGAATTTCGAAATAACCGTTGGAGGGAAACGGCTTCCTATCGTTGTCATCCTGACTTGCTCAGAGCTCTCGGCCAATCAGATTTGTGTATCTTCTGTCCTCGGTCAGCTCAGCAGACTGTCTCTCCTTTTATGGTAAAGTCAACTAGACAGCATACTGTGTCGTCTGAACTTTACCCAAAGTAGAAATACTTTGTCTGGAAGTTTTCATTAGCCAGCTGCTGTCTTGTACGCTTTGTCGAATCTACTCAGCAGCTTCATCTTGAAGTTGTTCCCGAAGGTCTTCTAGATCCTTCTCTTGCTGAGTTGCGTTTTGTCCAAAGCGACAACGTTTTAACAAACGCGGGCCGAGTTGTACTGAGTTGTTTGACTTGGGCCTTGACTTCCGTATTGGGCTTGGGCCTTTTAATTATTGTGTCTTATAAACAATTTTAACTCAACATTGAACAAACACATTAGTAGAATAAATCAAAGCGTTTAAACTTAGTGTGTTTTAGAATATGTATTTCAATTTACTTAAACAATTTTGTCAAATCAAAATTATGTGAAAAGGTGTTTCAACAACATGTCCCAAGACCGATCCATATCAGTTGGTATCAGAGTCGATCATTTTCCTAACGGAGACTTCTTCAATAATGATTCAACTGAGTTTTCTACAAGCCATACAAGAGTATGTCGCCAAGAGCCGTGAAGTCCTCCAAGCCGAAGCAAGAGAGATGGATTTTGAGCTTGCCGAGATGAGGAGAAAGACAAGAGAGAACTTGGAGCAAGAACAGATGTATTTCAATTTACTTAAACAATTTTGTCAAATCAAAATTATGTGGAAAGGTGTTTCAACAAACTCCCCCATTTTGATGTTGGCAAAACTATTCAGCGAGGAACTCAGTATTGAGCTCCCCCATGATAGTTGACCTAGTATAACTTAGCAAACTCCCCCATAAGGGTTGAGCTACTGACTTAGTTTTACTCTAAACATTTAAAGGTTTAATCGAGTAAGTCTAAGGTCAGTTTTCAGATATAGGTCAACTTATTCAACATATTCTAATTACTCAGTATTAAGCGGAAGGTTTAATCATTTAGAGTGCGCTGAGTAATTTGTTGTTCAATGAGTTCTTAACATACAATGTTTTATAAACACATAGGTCAATGTCAAACATGTTATCAGCATTTGATTCAGTGAATAAGATTTATAAGTATTAAACATAGCTGATTTAATTGAAGATACATAATGACTCAGTACACAGTAACGTATATCATAACTCAGGAATAGAATTAAAGATGCAGATATGATATATTGATAGTAGTCAGTGTTTACACAACAAAACTTATAGATAAGGCATATAGATTACATCTGACTTAGTCTATACTGAGCTAGCCTATCTATTTCTTTTTCTTGTGTTGAGACTGACTTCGCTCATGCTGAGCTCTAGCTGCTTGTTCTTTCTCCCCCGTTTTGTCAGCATCAGGAGGAGGAAGTCTGAAGGCATCAGTTAAGACAGCTCGAGTCAGTTCTTGGGACAGCGCCTTAAGTTTCTCAGCGCTCACCATCAAACATTGCAACTCCATCAGTGGATACCTCTTCGGGTATATTGAGTTCAGCAGCACTGATCATGTTGACGTTAAACGCTTGAGCTTTGCCTTGCCAGATGAGTGCTTCAGTAAGACCAGCAAAGACTTGGTGAAAGGTCTTTAAAAGGGCGGTGTCGTAATACTGACGTTGAATATTGGTATGACGAATGTGGTTGAAGGTTTGGCGTGTGATAGACAGCATCTCATTCTGTTTCATTGCGCCAGTATCCATCTCTTGCTTATTCAGATTTAGCAAGCGAATAGCCTCACCAATTTGCTCCACTGAGCACTGATTGTAAGAAACCATTTGCTCATTTGTCTTGAGTTGCTCGGTGTGAAGCTGAGCAAAGAGCATCTTGATTTCAGATGAAGTGGCATAGTCGGTGTTCACAGCTGACAATTTCTGAACTTGTTGTTGTAAAGAGTTCAAGTGTTGCACAGTTGTCAGCTGGATCTCAGCCAGCTTGGCGATTGAATCCTGCTTAGCTTGCTGTGCTTGAAAAGAAATGATGACGTTCAGCAAGTCCTTGAGTCCCTTAACTTCGTTGAGAAGCTGAGTGACCTGGGAGAGCTGAGTAGTCTCAATAGATGAAGACCCAGCAGCAGGAGGAGTGGAATGTTGAAGGTCTCTGATCAACGCTTGCACTGAGTCAATAAGCTTTTTGCCGGACTCAGTGGCATTCAGATAGCTTTGAGAGCCTTCAGGGACATCAGTATGACCGGAAGGAAGAGGAGTGAAAGGAGTGACCTGGTCAGTGACTGGAATAGCATTTTCAATCTGCACTTGACTTTTAGGTATAGTTGATTGATCGGCAGATAGATGAGTTGGGGAAGTAGTAATACGAATACTATCTATGCTGACGGGGGCGGAAATGTTTGGAGTCAGCACCATGCTTAGAGTAATAGCATTAACAGTAATCGGCTCAACCTGACTTGTTGAGGTGGCAGAGGCATTTTGGTCGGCATGTTCCTGTTGAGAAGAAACAGAGGCTTGGTTTTCTAAGGACGCTGAAGCAGTAGAGGTTTGTTGGCATTTGAAAAATTTCAGCTTAACTGTAGAGGGGTCCTTAGTTGGCTTTGAAATAACAAAGTCAGGAAGAGTTGGTGGTGGCACAGGAGGTTCACTGACAGGGTTCTCACTGGCTTTAACCAACTTTCTTCTTCTACGAGGTGGAGTGACAGTTTGACTAGGATCTCCTGAGTGAGAAGGAGAAGATTCTTGTTGCTCATCATGAGGCTGGTCAGCTTGCACTTGGACTTGATCAACATTGTGTTGGTCAAGTACTTGCTCTTCTCCAGCAACATGCTCAGTCTCATGTTCGCTGGCTGTCTCCTCAGAGTCCTCAGCGTCATCCTGACCGCTGGCCTCTTCTTCTTCTTCTACTGTACTGTCACCATCGAGTTCGTCCTCAACTTGGGAGATGAAATAATCATCCAGTTGTACCTCATGTTTGTCATGCTCAGCTACTGTACCTTGACACTGGGTGAAGTGAGAGTCACCAGGTACAACAAAGTTAGTAGGTATGGCGTTGAGGGGAGTCAGTGTAGAAGATTTCTGCTTTTTCTGAGGTTGTTCAGTAGTTTCCTCAGTTCCAGGCTCACCTTGCCTGCTTCGTTTCTCCGCTGACTTCTGCCTTTTAGCTGGAGACTCAATATTTTTGGAAGGAGTCTCAGCAATTTTTCTTTTTCGGGAAGCTGGGGCCTTAGTCCTTCTCCCTTTCTTTGGCATAGTAGTTCCCTCAGCTTACTGTTCAGCAGCAGCAGCTTTACCTTTCTTCAAAGGCTGTCCGAATTTTAATGCTCTCAGCGAAGCCACTGTGATCTCAGATCCTCGAGTCTTCTCTTCACCTTCGAGATCAACTTTGTGGTCAATCAGGATTCTGGTGATGATCGATCCTAGCCTCAGCGTACCAGAGCTGCGTAGGAAGCCAGCGATAAGAAAAACTGGCATATTGATTGGTTTATACGTCAACATATGCCAGATGAAGCATTGTTCGAAGTTCGTTGCTGAGGTAGTGCAGTTGATCTTTGGGTAGATGAAATAGGTCAGCAGATAATGAGCCATCTTCTGGTGCTGACCCATAGATGAAGCTGAGACTTCTCCTGAGTCACCCTCAGGTTTGCAGAAGTTGACCTCATACCCAGTACCATCCTGATCTCTAGATCTTCTCAGCCTTGCTCCCTCAGTTTTTAATTTGAGCAGATTTCCTAAGTAGAGAGGGTTGATGAAGATGGTTTTCTCTTTCACCACTGTACACAGATAGTCAGTGTTGTCATTTGCAACGCGGAGGTTGTGGTAAAACTCCCTTACCAGGTCAGGGTAGGTGTCATCCCTAATCGAAAACAGCTCCGTCCAGCCATTTTGTGAAATCCACTCGCAGAAGGGTTGTTCGTTTTGTACGAAGGTTTCAGATACCCATCTTGAGGGCTCAACTTTCCATTCACGGACGTTTTCGAAAACCTTTGAGTAGGTTCTGACTTTTACAGGCTTTTCCTGACCAGCTTTTCCTTTGCTGGGTGTTGGAGGATTTTTTGTAGGTTCATCGGAGCTAGGTTTAGAGTGACCAGCGCCGGAGATGTTGAGAGAAATCCTAGTCATTGTTGAAGATTTGAGAGCTTAGAGGGGTTTTTAGAGAGAAAGAATTTCTTTGCCAGAGAGTTCGATAAGCGTAAAGAATAAAAATGGGGAATTACCCATTATTTATAGAGGTGAGGAATGGATCTTATCGAATCCATGTGTCAGTTTTGCCTCGGGATTGTGAACCGACAATAATCCTGGCATTTATGACACATTCGGCGCGTACGTCATCCTAGGTGGCTATACGCGTGCTTTTGCAATTATTCTAACGGATATGACACTCAGCGTTTAGAATGCCAAGCGTTTGATATTCTGAGTGGTCAGTATTGCATAAGGGATGATTTCTAAGTTTAAAGCTAGCTTACTCAGTGTGCAAGTTTACTCAGTATTTGCTGTTTAATTAATTTCAATGAGTACACAGCAAAAACAATCATTCAGCATAGTAATTCACTCAGCATGCATATTCATTTAGTTCAGGAATTTACTGAAGAGGATTAAACATACCAATAGCTTCTCTCAGTATGCTGAACTGCTCACGGGCCAGTGGCTTCGTGAAGATATCCGCAAGCTGCTCGTCCGTTGGGATAAAGGTCAGCTTGATCTCACCCTTGAGTACATGGTCTCTAATGAAGTTATGTCTGATGCTGACATGCTTCATTCTGCTGTGTTGAATTGGGTTCTTTGAAAGATCAATTGCACTTTTGTTGTCACATTTGACTTCAATTGCCTTCGTTTGAACACCATAGTCTTCAAGCTGTTGCTTAATCCATAGGACTTGAGCAACACAATGACCAGCAGCAATGTACTCAGCTTCAGTGGTAGACAAGGCTACTGACGCCTGCTTTTTGCTGAACCAGGATACAAGACAGCTTCCTAAGAAGTGACATCCTCCAGAGGTGCTTTTACATTCCAGCTTATCCCATCCATAGTCAGCGTCAGTGTATCCGATGAGTGTGAAATCATGAGTATTGGGATACCATAAACCTGCGTTCACTGAGCTTTGCAAATATCTAAGGATTCTTTTTACAGCAATGTAATGAGATTCCTTAGGGTTAGATTGATATCTAGCACAGTAGCATACTGAAAACTGAATGTCTGGTCTCCTGGCTGTTAAGTAAAGTAGAGAGCCTATCATACCTCGATATAATTTGCTGTCTACTGACTTACCATTCTCGTCAGCGCAGAGGACAGTGTCAGTGCCCATATGAGTGGATATTGGCTTGCAATTCTCCAAGTCATATTTCTTTAATATCTCCTTGGCATATTTGGCTTGACTGATGAACATGCCATTCTTTCCTTGTTTAATTTGAAGACCGAGGAAGAAGTTGAGTTAGCCCATCATGGACATTTCGAACTCAGTCTGCATTTGTTTGCTAAACTCCTTGCACATTGATTCGTTAGTTGCACCAAATATTATATCATCAACATAAATTTGGGCCAGCAGGGTATCTTTACCCTTTCTCTTAATGAATAAGGTTGTATCAGCTTTCCCCCTGACGTAGTTTCTAGTCAGCAGGAAACTGGTCAGCCTCTCATACCAAGCACGTGGTGCTTGCTTGAGGCCGTACAGAGCCTTTTTGAGTTTGTAAACATGGTTTGGGAACTTAAGGTCCACAAAACCTGGAGGTTGATTAACATAAACCTCCTCGTTTATAACTCCATTAAGAAATGCACTTTTGACATCCATTTGGAATAATTTAAAGTTCATGTAAGATGCATATGCAAATAGAATTCTAATTGCCTCTAGCCTTGCCACTGGGGCAAAGGTCTCACCGTAGTCAATACCTTCTTGCTGACTGTAGCCCTGAGCTACAAGCCTTGCTTTGTTCCTGACTACATTTCCTTGTTCATCCATCTTGTTCCTGAAGACCCATCTAGTTCCAATGGTCTTTTGACTCTTTGGATGAGGCACTAGCTCACATACATCGTTTCTTCTGAATTGATCGAGCTCCTCTTGCATTGCATTCATCCAGAATTCATCGTACTCAGCTTCAGCGAAATTCTTCGGTTCTTAAACTGAGACGAAAGCAACATTACTGAGGTACTTCCTGAGTTGATTCCTCGTCATCAGGGTATTCCCAGCAGAATCAAGGATTGCACTTTCTGAGTGCCCTCTTGGAATCCTTATCTCTTTAGGTAGATTCATGTCTTGTGCTGTCTGTGTTTCAACAATCTCTGCAGAAGTAGATGGGTCAGTAAAAGTAATCTTAGGTTCACTCTTACTCTTGGTCAGCCTTTTCGTGAATGACTCAGTAGCTGGTTCTTGGTCAGCGGTTACTGAGTGTGGATCAAATTCGGTCAGCGGCTGGTATCTACCTACAGGGTTAGTTTCATCGAACTCTACATGTATTGACTCTTCTAAAACTTGAGTTCGCTTATTAAAAACTCTGTATGCTTTGCTGTTTGTTGAGTAGCCCAAAAAGATAGCCTCATCAGCTTTTGAGTCAAACTTTGCTAAGCTATCTTTGGTATTTAAAATAAAACATTTAAAGCCAAAGGCACGAAAGTATCCAATATTGGGCTTTCATCCTTTCCAAAGTTCATAGGGGGTTTTCTTGAGTATAGGTCTAACTAGAGCCCTATTAAGAATATAGCACGCTGTGTTAACAGCCTCTCCCCAAAAATACTTTGGAAGCCTATGCTCATCCAGCATTGTCCTGGCTATTTCAACCAGAGTTCTGTTCTTCCTTTCTACAACCCCATTTTGTTGAGGTGTTCTAGGAGCAGAAAAATTGTGGTCAATGCCGCTGGCTTCACAGAATTCAACAAACTTTTGGTTTTTGAATTCTCCACCATTATCACTACGGATGTGAGCTAATTTTAGGTCTTTATCATTTTCAATTTTTCTAACCAAATTTGAAAATGTCTCAAAGGTCTCATCCTTGCTGGTCAGCAAGATGACCCACGTGTACCGACAGAAGTCATCTACAATGACCAAGGAAAATCTTCTTCCACCCAGACTCAGCGGCTGGACTGGACCAAAGAGATCCAAGTGTAGTAACTCTAACGGACGCTTAGTTGAGACAATATTTTTGCTGTGAAAAGATTATTTGGTTTGTTTTCCAGCTTGGCAAGCGTGGCATAATTGATCTTTTTCAAATTTAAGTTCAGGCAGTCCCTCAACCAATTGCTTTCTTGCTAGTTTGGCCAGGAGGTCCATGCTTACATGACCAAGTCTCCTGTGCCATAGCCAGGAATTCTCTTCCTTTGATACTAAGCACACGGTTTTTGAAAACTTTTTCTCTAAGTCTAGCATAAAGACATTATCTATGCGAGGGGCAGTTAAGATTAACTCATTTGTTTTACCCTCGTATATTTTACATCCAGTAGCATCAAATATAACTTTTATCCCATTGTCACATAGCTGAGCTACGCTGAGTAAGTTATATTTGAGTCCGCTGACTAGGGAGACAGATTCAATAGTAGGATTACCTCCGATGGTTCCTGACCCTACTATCTTACCCTTCTTGTTGTCTCCAAAACTTACGCTCCCTCCTCGTTTACGCTCAAACGTGATGAACTGAGTTTCATCACCCGTCATATGCCTTGAGCATGCGCTGTCAACATACCACATCTTTGACTTCTCAGCACATCTCAGGCTTACCTGCATTGTAACTAGTTACTTTTAGGTACCCAATTCTTTTTGGGTCCTTGCTTGTTAGGTGCAACAGGTAAAGCATCATATTTTATTTTATGGCGGCATACATGGACAGTATGGCCATTCTTTCCACAGAAGTCACAACTGACCTTCTGTTTAGGATGTTTCACTGACTTGTCAGCACCCCAGTGCTAAGCGTGCCAGCACACCTTAGTGGTGTGTCCTTTCTTCCCACAAAAGTCACACTGGACTTTTCGCTGGGGATTCCATCTCTGCTGAGTACCTTGGTACTGAGTTCTCAGAGGAATGTTTCTTTTATTTGGAACCTTTAGTTGGTTCTGGATAGTTGTGACGTCCTTTCTCAGTTTCAATGAAACTGATTGGACTTTAGAGACAGACTCATGTATGATCTTCATGTTATCATGCAGAGCTGAATTGTCCTGAAGAAGGAATCTGAGGTCACTCAGTTTGACCTCTTCCACTTCGTCACAGCGCCTGCTGAGTGCTCTAACTTTCTTATTACACTTCTTGACAAGTGTGTAGAGATCACTCAGGGCATTAACCATATCGTTTCTGAGCTGGGGAAGAGTAATTACCTCATTTGATTGTTCTTCGTCATTTGATGCGATGGATAGGTCAGCATGCTTAGAGACGCATGACTCAGCAAGTTCGTCAGCCATGAAGCATATCTTCGCTGACTCGGTGGCCTCAGTTTCTATAGATGAAGACTCATCACTGTCGCTCCATGTAGCCACCATTGCCTTTTTGCCGTTCTTCTTATCTTTCCTCAGTGTGGGGCAGCTTGACTTAATATGGCCGGTTTGTTGGCACTCAAAGCATGTAATGGGCTTTGAGCTGTCCTTTTTGTATTTGCTGTCGCTTGAGTCAGCTTTATACTTATCAAACTTTCTGTAAGGCTTCTTAGAGTATTTGTCATTCTTCCTGAATAGCCTTTTCATCTTCCTTGTGAACATGGCCATCTCCTCATCATCAGTTGAGCTCCCGTCAGTGGAGTCAGCTTTCATGACAAGGGATTTCTGCTTCTTGTCTTCAGATTTTTCCTTCACCTCAAAGTTTTTCATAGATATCTCATGGGTCAGCAATGAACCGATGAGTTCGTCATATTTGTAGGTGGTTAAATCTTGAGCTTCCTCAACAGCTGTCTTCTTTGCTTGCCAGTCTTTAGGAAGACTCTTGAGTATCTTTTTGACTTGTTCTTCCTCAGTGAAGATTTTCCCAAGTCTCTTGAGCTCATTAATGATGTTGGTGAACCTTGCATTCATGTCTGAAATGCCCTCATCATTGTTCATCTCGAACAGCTCGTACAGTCTCATCTGCTGATTCACCTTGGACTCCTTTACTTTATTGGTTCCCTCGTAGGTGACTTCTAGCTTTTTCCAGATCTCTTGTGCCGACTCACAACCTGAGATTTTATTATATTCTGCAGCATCGAGCGCACAGTGAAGCATATTGATAGCCGAAGCGTGATTTTGAAGCTTCTTAAGATCATCCTCTGTCCATTTGGCCTCAGCTTTTACAACTGTTTGGCCAGCCACAACTTCGACAGGTACAAATGGGCCTTGGACTATAGATAGCCAGGCACTCATGTTTGTAGCCTGAATGAAATTTTTCATCCTATTCTTCCAGAAGGTATAGTTTGACCCGAAGAATAGGGGAGGCCTAGTAATGGACAGCCCCTCAGGCAATATCTGAGTTGTTTGGTTTCCAGGGAGAAACCGAGTGCTGTTTTCGCCCATGGTAGGGATCAGCTCAAGGTTGTTAGACCTTTTACAGTGAGATTTTAAGCTCTGATACCACTTGTTGGTCCCTTATAAGGTTGCAAGTATAGTTCCAAGGGGGGGTTAGGAACTATTTAAACTTTTTCACAATTAGGACAGACTTCTTTTTCTAAGGAAAAAGGTTTTAACAGCGGCGCTGAGTAAACAGCAAGATACTGGCTTAGTCAACTGGTGACTAGGTCAGTTTCTTAGCTTAAGTCAGGAGATAGCACTTAGAGTCTATTCCTGAGCTCAGATGTTCAACACGCACAACTCAACTTGACCTCTTTACTTGGTCAGTTTTTGGTTATTTTAAGCAAGCAATATATATAAGGAGTTAAAGGTAAGAAATACTTTACTCAGCAGATTTATCCAGGTTCGGCTTCTTCTAAGCCTACGTTCTGTCCCCGGAACACGTTCCGAGATTTTGAATCCTCTACTGAGCTCTTTAAAGGTAGAGCCTCAAACCTTTTACAATCTTTAGCAACTGAGTATGACAAGAGTACCTTCCTATATACCTCTACTCAATCCTAATCTCTTGCTGAGTACTATAACCGAGTACTCAGACTCTCCTTTCTATTTCTAGAAATGATAAGTGTTTGTCCTATACAATGATTTGCTAAGACACTTTAGACGATTGAAATAATCACTCTAGACTTTTACACAAATGTATGAATTGTAGTGTAAGATTTGCTTTGCTTCTTGCTTGCAGAACTTGTGTAGAAATTTGGTCAGCGTAATGGCTTGATCAAGTTCTGTATTGAATGAAGCTTCTGATGGCCCTATTTATAGAGACGTCTGGGCATCGGTCATTTCGAATTTCGAAATAACCGTTGGAGGGAAACGGCTTCCTGTCGTTGTCATCCTGACTTGCTCAGAGCTCTCGGCCAATCAGATTTGTGTATCTTCTGTCCTCGGTCAGCTCAGTAGACTGTCTCTCCTTTTATGGTAAAGTCAACTAGACAGCATACTGTGTCGTCTGAACTTTACCCAAAGTAGAAATACTTTGTCTGGAAGTTTTCATTAGCCAGCTGCTGTCTTGTACGCTTTGTTGAATCTACTCAGCAGCTTCATCTTGAAGTTGTTCCCGAAGGTCTTCTAGATCCTTCTCTTGCTGAGTTGCGTTTTGTCCAAAGCGACAACATTTTAACAAACACGGGCCGAGTTGTACTGAGTTGTTTGACTTGGGCCTTGACTTCCGTATTGGGCTTGGGCCTTTTAATTATTGTGTCTTATAAACAATTTTAACTCAACATTGAACAAACACATTAGTAGAATAAATCAAAGCGTTTAAACTTAGTGTGTTTTAGAATATGTATTTCAATTTACTTAAACAATTTTGTCAAATCAAAATTATGTGAAAAGGTGTTTCAACAACATGTCCCAAGACCGATCCATATCAGTTGGTATCAGAGTCGATCATTTTCCTAACGGAGACTTCTTCAATAATGATTCAACTGAGTTTTCTACAAGCCATACAAGAGTATGTCGCTAAGAGCCGTGAAGTCCTCCAAGCCGAAGCAAGAGAGATGGATTTTGAGCTTGCCGAGATGAGGAGAAAGACAAGAGAGAACTTGGAGCAAGAACAGATGGAAAGACTCCAAAGGGGAACCTAAAATAGTAGGAGACGACAATGTCGAGCCCAACGTAAAAAGGATGAAGCAACCTCCATTTTGTCTCCTAAAGACTCATCACAAATCTATCCTCCATCATACAATGAAGAGGTAAATTCAAAACTTGCAACTCTTGATGTGGAAGTTATGGATAGATATATTGCTAGTGAAGATTTGGTGGTGTGTGATGTTGTTATTGATTTAAGTTCTCATTATGGATTTATTGTTAAGGAAATTGTTGATAAGGATTAGAATGTATGTGTGAATGAGAAGGAATGGGGATTAAGATGTGAAAACTTTGAAGAAACCCATGTTGATAAGGGTGCTCCCCAAGTGTTTGATGAAATGCCCCTTAGGCCTAGCTATATATGTATGCTTAAGGAAATTGATGGCATATGCCTTGAAGAGGGGGAGAAGGAGTTTGGACTTGTTAATCTCTTTAAGGAGCATGATGAAATTAGTTTATATGTGGAGATTGATGGCTATGGAGATGGGAGAGATGTTTGTGGTTCAACCATGTTGGGTTGTAGTATGTCTTTTAAGTCGGGCGACTTGGCACGTGAATTAGTTGGTTAGAGTAATAGGGAGAAGTCTGAGGAAACGAGAGGTCGTGGGAAAAGATGGATCGTGGACGAAGAGGGAAATAAATTTGAATGCGATCATGAGGAAGAGGAGTTAGATGAGGAGATTGATGAAGAGGAGAACCAATCCGAGAATGAGCTAGAAAGAAATGAGGAACGTGATTACTATGAACACGAATTCGAGGATGAGGTTGAAGAGAGAGAGAGAGAGCACTTCCGAAGATGAAATATGTGAGGATGGTGAACTTTGTCATAGTGCAAATGAGTTTGATTATGATGAAGATGATAGAGTTTACCGTGATGAGGATGAACATCGACGAATTGGGTGGAACCAGTATGGGGCCGCTTATGAAGATGATAAAGATGTGGTCTATTATGATGAGGATGAGCTTCAATGAGTTCGAGGATGATGGGTGGAGCTAAAATGAGGAGGCCTATGATGATGATGAGGATGAGGCTTATGAAGGTGATAATGATGGTGAGCCTTATGTATGATTGATGATAAGGGTGCTAGTGGCTAGCAAGAGAAGGAAGCCACCATATGACATAGCATGGGATCCGGAGGATAGTGCACCTAGTCCTACACATAGTGAGTTGAGCTCTATGGAGGGGAATGATATACCATTCGATGCCGGTAGAGATTGGGAGACGAGTATCACGGGGAATGAGAGCCAGAATAGGAGTCGAGTTGAAATATGGGGAGAAGTTAGTGTGGTGAAGATTGATCCCGATATATGTGAAACGGGCTTCTTGAATTCAGCTCGAACCATACATTGTTTCGATTTGAGAATTTAGCGTCCACTCAAATCTGCCAAGCATCATCATTACGTAGTGAGTGACTTGGGGTCAAGTCCTTTTGAAGAGAGAGTGAATGATGAGGACATCTCCAACACGGGATCGAAGGAAATCACCAATTGCCCAGAGGCTAGTGACACGGCCCAAGGAAACGCGAAGACTGCTGAAAATGCAGGTGCAAGTTGTGCCACCTTTGAGAAAACACCAATTGCCCCGAGGCTAGCGACACGGTCCAAGGAAACACGAAAACTACTGAAAATGCAGGTGACATGTCGTGTCACCTTTGAGCAAAGTCTCTGCTCAAAATAATTTGGTTGACACGCCGTGTCACCTTTTTGATACGCCATGTAACCTTTTGGTTTAATTCCGAATTGGTCCCTGCTTTTTGCTATTTGACCCCATAATTTAATGACCCACATGTCCCTTATCCTCTATCTTTACCATCTTACCTCTAACCTTTTGGTTTAATTCCGAATTGGTCCCTACTTTTTGCTATTTGACCCCATAATTTTCATTGTCTTCTTCATGAATCTTTTGTTAAGGTTTTCACCTTTAGCAATGGGGAATTCTTATTTCCTACGGTTTTAGTCCGTAAAACCCGGGATTAACTCCTTTAAGTTTAGCTTGAGAAGAACCTCTTTGTTAGTTTAAGATTAAAACTAACACGTCCCGAGACCGATCCATATCACATATTGCAACGTGTTTTAGCCAAGGCAAATTCAGGATCGTCAAACTCAAGTCAAGCCCTAGTAATTCCGGGTTTTCCGCATCCAGTGTTCGGGACTGTGAGCATTCTTCCAAGGGCAGTGGATTTTGACTTCCCTCAATGTGGATTATGGAGCTGGAATCCTTGTAAAACCGTCTCAGAAGATGACCAGACTATGTTCTTGACATTTTCAAGAGGTTTTCCAGTAACGAAGGAGGAAGTTAAAAGTCTTTTTACTGAGTTAATTGGTGTGGGTGTTGTTGATGTTAAGATGCAACAAAATATGCCAGAAAATGAACCTTTGTTTGGAAAACTGGTTCTGGATTCTATTGCATCAGTTGATAAGATCTTGAATGGAAACCCAATAACAAATTTTAGGATCAATGGAAAACATATTTGGGCTCGCAAATATAAACGGAGAGAGTAAGACTGTGATCATCACAGGTTATATGCTCTATTATAATGTTTCAATAAATTTGGAATAATAATGTTGTTCATGATCATTAATAATAATAATAATAATAATAATAATAATAATAATAATAATAATAATGTGGTTTTGTGTTCATTTTTCTATTCTTGTAAGCTATTTCAAGTAGAAAATATTTTGGGGACCTAACCATAGTTTATTTCTGGCATTCCTTATTCTGCTAGTGTATTGGTCATTAACCATATTATTAACACTGTTAAAATGCAGCAAAAAAGATAAATAAATATATTTTGTGTCATGAAACCGTTTGAATAAAAAAGATAATCTCTGACACACCCCCACACGCAAATGCCCATTGGGCTAACAGCGTGCACAACACAGGCCCCTTGGCCTCACAAATATGAATGGAGAGAGTAAGACTGTGATCATCACATGTTATATGCTCTATTATAATGTTTCAATAAATTTGGAATAATAATGTTGTTCATGATCATCTGTAACCAACAAATAATAATAATAATAATAATAATAATAATGTGGTTTTGTGTTCATTTTTCTGTTCTTGTAAGCTATTTCAAGTAGAAAATATTTTGGGGACCTAACCATAGTTTATTTATGGTATTCCTTATTCTGGTAGTGTATTGGTCATTAAACATATTATTAACACTGTTAAAATGCAGCAAAAAAGATAAATAAATATATTTTGTGTCATGAAACCGTTTGAACAAAATAAACCAATAACTACTTTAATTCTTATAAAGAACATATCTTTCACTGTGCTACTGATCAGGGCCGGCCCTGGGCCTAGGCCTGGGGTGTGCCGGCCTAGGGCCCAAGGCTATAAGGGGGCCCAAATTTTTTATTATGGGTATAAGTATATATAAAGTAAAAAACAACTTACATCAAAATTAATAATTATCCTAGTGGTAAGTCTTGTAATTGCCATTCTAAGCATTATGTGTTCGAAGCTCGGCAATAACATATTTTTCATTTTTAGATATTTTCTACAATGAAAGGTATTAGCTTATTTTTCATATTTTTTTAGATAACCCAACAAACAAAGGTCAGCAGCATATTTTTCATTTATATGTTTTCACAATGAGATGTATTAGCTTGGCCACATAAATAAAATTCTTTTTTTTTCAAAAAAAATTATACAAATATTAAAAGTTAAGAATTTAAGAAATATGCTTTTAAAAAACTTATTTACAATTATGTCAAATGATACTTTAAATTATATCAAACAAATAAAATTATTGTTTTTAATATATTTTAAGGATCAAGATTTATAAATTAAGAATCTAGAATATATTCACTAAAATTTAGAATTTATAAAAAACGACATATTGAAAAGTAATTTTAATGATATGATTTAATTGTAATTTTGTAACTGATTGTGATATTCATGTAAAAATCTCTAATAATTATTTAAGTTTTAAAAGGTCTAAATAATTAATATTTTAAATTCAAAAGAGGCTCAATTGATTTTTTTTAATATAGATTGAGGGTTAATTTAAAAATAACTCTTATATTTGGCCTTTGTGATATCCAAAATTTTGTCATATCATTTGGTAATATTTTCCTGTTGAAGTATTTCCCATAAGTGACATTTAACCCACTTTGGATGAAAAATTAATTGATTTGTTAAATTTTTTTTTGCCACATGACACAATTTTTGACACGCGATATATACACACAACAATTGATTTAACTTTTTACCATATAGATTTAAAATGTAGATAAATAAGCAATTAATTTTTTTTATTTATTTATCCACGTATTAAGTCTTTATAGAAAAATAAAATTATAAAATCATTGGCAAAAAAGTTTAACAAATCGGTTAGCTTTTTTTTTATCCAAAATGAGTTAAATGTCCCATAATACCACATTAACCAAATGATAAATTTTTGGATACTAAATGGGTTAAATATGGGTTTAATCCATAATTTAAAGAAATTGTGAACCATTTTTTTTTTATTTTGGATAAACAATGGTATTTAGTGAACATAATAATACATACCGTATAATAAAATACTTTTTTTTATTTATCATATATTGAAATATATTTTAATTTTTTTACGTAAAATATTTTTATTAAAGGGGCCTTTATTTATTATTCCACTTAGGGCCCGTGAATTATTAGGACCGGCCCTGCTACTGATTTGTAATCCCCAATTGGTATGATGAACTGAAGGTTTGGTGATTCAGAAATCTTAAAGAATTTGATAACTTCTGTTCTTACAGAAGTTGAATCGTTTTTCATTAAATTAGATAAAAAAAATGAAAGACTTTGAAACCTAATCAATAATGAGATAAGACAATTAATAAATAATAATAACTCATGAAATTACTTCGGTCCGTTCAGTTTACTCAGTTTATAAAATTCAAATATCGAACTGACCGAAGTGATTGAAAATTTTCAATATCCAAGACTGAAACCGAACCTAATAAACCGAAAAACCGAACCAAGTTAGAAATTTTAGTCGGTTCAGTTGGTTATTTCGGGCCGGCTCGGTTTTTGAACATCCTTATTTTATCCTATCTTCTTATCCTCTTAACTAAAAATAAAACCTTCATAAATTAATATTCGATAAATTAATTTTTTTAAAATAATAATTTCTTCTGGTCCCGTCTTAGACGAGTTCACTAAATTTATAATAAATAAATTAATATCTCTATAAATTAATAAAATTACATGGTTACGTGGTCATCTAGTCCATCTAAACCCACCTGCCTATCCCTATATACCTATCAAATACTAAACCCTCCGTTGCTGGTATAAATACTCTACATACATACGTTTTTCCATCTGTTTCTGATTAACTTCGGCGGCAGAATTGAGTTGAGGAGAGGATGTGGGATTGTTTACCAGATGAAGTGTTGACGGAGAAGATATTGTCCAGGCTGCCGGTGAAGTCTATTATCCAGTGCAGGTGCGTCTGTAAATCATGGTTTTCTCTCATCACAACTCCAATTTTTATTTCAAACTACCTTCGCAATCTCAATCTCAATCTCAAAACCCAAAATACCCAATTATTTCTGCATCAACGGGACTATTATGATAAAACTTCTGGAAGTTGCGCATTGCTTTTTGACAATAACGAACAAGACTACTTACGCCCCATGTTACTCCGTCTTCTTCCTGATGGTTGTATCTGGCAACATATGGTCGGATCTGTCAACGGTTTAATCTGTCTCTCTGGTGTTAATCCCGTTCTTGACTTCATCCTCTTTAACCCTTCAATTGGACGTTTTCTGTCCGTTCCTCATCCACCTTTCACCACCACAATTTACACCCTTTCCACTGTTATGGGCTTAGGGTTCGATGAAAGCACGCAGGATTACAAAATCTTGTTTATTGTGGGGAGCAGGTGTTTTATCTACTCGCTTAATTCCAATTCTTGGAGGAGGCTTATCACTCCTCCTCTCCTCAACTCCTCCTCCTCCTCTTATCGCACCCAGTCAGCAGTTTTTGTGAATGGCCGGTTTCATTGGCTTGCCGTTCATCACCTAGGCCAATGGAACTTCCATTGTGATTTCATTATGGTGTTTGATGTCAAGACTGAGACTTTTCATCAGATTTCATTACCGGAATGTTTGGCATATTTCCAGCCTCATCAGCCAGGTTTAATAAATGCAAGGAGAATCATGGAATTTGGGGATTCATCAATTGCGGCTATTGAACCGGCTGAGTATGCAGCTCATGTATGGGTGATGAAAGAGTATGGTTTAGTGGAATCATGGATCAAGTTAGCAACGCTAAAATTGGAATTCTACTATTCACCAGTGTTGGGGTTCAGAAATAAGGATGAAGTGTTGATTCTATTGAATCCAATATCAGGAGCTGGACCAGTTCGAGAAAGTGAATGCATCATTTCACGCAACATTAACAACGAAGAGATTAAGAATTTGATGAATGTGGAAGAGCATAGTGCATGCATATTTAGTCGTGTGTATAAATATGTGCCTAGCCTTGTTCTACTTGATAAACAAAACAATTTTGATGCTCCTGTTGTTGATGTTGATGTTGATGTTGATGTTACACCCCTTGTGGAGGATGAGGAGGAGTTGAGGCGGTCCAAATGTGCTCTAGCATATGGTTTATGTTCAGAAATAGGACAATTATGTCACTAGAAAAAAGACTTCTTATTAGTTGGAGCATATTGATTCAATGGCCACCCTTTTGCTTGTAAGCAAGGTAATCACATGTTTGGTTTTAGTACTTTACGTCAGATTCTTGTGTAGTTCAGAAGGATGTATTGTCCTCCATTTTGAGATCTTGCTTAATGTCTAAACTATAATATTGGATTTCCCATCTGATTAAAATTAGTAATTCAATGAATTGTTTTCTTTTCAAATGCTCATTGTTTTGTTGTTGTTGTTGTTGTTTTAACTTTCCCTAAAAAATGCAGTAAATTGAGTTGAGATTTACTGTTAAAATGCAAGAATGAATCACACTTTCTGTGATCAAGTTACAAGAATTTACATTTGCAATGCTACCATCATTAAAGAAGTTGAAAATACCATTTCAAAGCATACATTCCTTATAAATTTCAGAATGGGTCGGTTGCATGTCCTGTGCAAGAAATTTGTGGAGCTTGTTGAAGTTTTGGTGAGTCATTTGTACTAATGATGACTGCAATTTGCTTTTCTAGTTCCAAAGGGTTTGAGTTTTACCATGATATTACCAGTTCATGAGTTTTACCATGATTCATCAAAAGATGGTATTATTGTTGCAGGAATGTTTATCATCAAAAGATGGTATTATTGCTGCATTCCATTGGGAATTACTGTTTATCATATACAATTAACAAACAGAATTTTCAATATCTCCTATTCCATTATGAGATTTTGTCTAAACTATATTGCATTTCCTATCAGATTAAAATTAGTAATTAAATTGTGAAGTGCTTCCTTTTCAAGCATGCTCATTGTTTCATTCTTGTTATATTGTTGTTATGCATATGCTGTCTATTATATTATGATTTGATTCCTTAAGCGGTCAAAAAACTTATACAATGATCAAAGGAAAACACATACATCTAGGTCCAATTGTTCCACAGCAAGCTGGAAGATTGAGATTTACATAATCTCATTTTTACATTTAAAGACACTTGCCTAACAATTTGATCCTTACAAAAAAGATCATTATCAAAAGCAATTCTATTCCTAGTCAACCACACCCAATACACAGTTGCTGCAAAAGCAACTCTTCTAATAAAAGATTTAAGAGATTTTCCAGCAGCATTCGTTGACAACCAACTTATATGCCTTCTCCATGGTAGATTATTTGGTACATCACACTTACCACTAATCTCAATCCAGACACCCCCACTAACGGAACAATAAAAAAATAGATGGGGCACTGTCTCCTCCCCTCCTCCTGACCACATAAACAACACAATTGATTTGTCAAGTTTGCCCAGGCAGCAATCCGACTTTTAATACTCAACCGATTTTTTAACGCAAGCCATAAGATGAAAATGTGTCTTGGGATAAATTGATGTCCCCAAACAACCTTCCACCAACCCACAATAACTTGAGTTGGCATTAAAGCCTTATATGCAGTAACCACATTAAACTGTCCCTTATTATAAATTTGTATTTGTTTCACCACATGCCAAGCTTGCTTAGTTAGTTCATCACTTGGGTCTGGTAGACGCCACCCTTGCCTCCCAACAAGATCAACAACTTTCATATCTCTAGCAACATCAGTATCAGAAATATCCAATCTAGGAAAAAGCTCCCTTAAGCTCTTATCATTAATCCAAGGATCATCCCAAAAATTACAACTCTTCCCATCCCCCAATTTATAAGAAAAGAAAGGCTTAAACATATGGTTTATTTTGTGCATACCTGTCCAACTCCAACTTGCATCAAATGGCCTAACAATTCCCCAAAAACTAAGTTTCTTCAATTTATTAGCATGAATCCAGACTGCCCAAAGAGAACTTTTTTGAGACAACAACTCCCAAATGAGCTTCCCAACTACAGAGTAATTCCAAACATTCAAATCACTAATTCCCATGCCCCCACAATTTTTCGGAGAACATACATCAGCCCACGCCAATAAAGCCCCAACATGATTATCACTTTTTCCTTTCCAAAGAAAATTCCTACATTTATTATCAATGCTACGAATTACTGACTTTGGAAGCAAAAACATCATTACTTTTTAGTTGATCGTAAATATTATCACTAAAAAAACTGATTTTTACTGATGGAATTTTTGCACTTTAGCGGCGGTTAAATGATGCTCTTTGGGGAGCATCTTCTAGAGGTGCCTTTGAATGTGAACTTTGCTTACCTCTTTCGAGTTGGTCAATGATGTCAACTACTTGCCCCGGACTATAGGTGCATTTTTTCATTTTGGATGCATTAAGGATTTCTGTCTTTAAAAACGTTTAGGTGCCTTGTCGTGGTTCCCACCGAGCCTGCTAAAAAAATATTTATGCATTTCTAGCACACAAAGGAAATTCACGAGCATGCTAGCGACTTTTAGATCAAAATCATAAAATGTGTTTCGTAAATTTTATGTGAACTGAAGAAGCAACTGATTACGGTAAAGTTTTTGTAGAAAATGTAAAGCTCAATGGAAAAGTAAAAGAGTGCGGTTTGACTTACAATCAGGGGATTTTTAATGTTCAAAGGACAAAAAATAAAAAATGTTCATAACTAGAAGAGTGCAACAAACATAAAAGACAAAGTTTGGTATTGAAATTGTGGAGGAAAAGTGGACTTGAGCTTTGAAAAGTAAATAAGTGATGGAAAAATAAAATTGAGTTTTGAAAATGGCATAAAGCCCATTTCAACCCTCAAACTATAAAACCAAAATCAATTAGCTCCTCATTCTCTTAAAATCGGCAAAACGGTCCCCAATTTGTTCAAAAACCATCATGGAAAAATAAAATTGAGTTTTGAAAGTGGACCTGAACCATCATGTTGAGTGAAAGAGTAAAGGACTATGCATATGAAGCAAAACTCAATAGCCAATTAAGGTACAGAAATATTGTGAAACTAATTGGTTGGTGCCATGAAACAAAAAACAACTTTTCCTCATTTATGAGCTCATGCCTCTTACAAGGAAAACGATAAGATAGGAAATTGATAATCTAGAACACAAGGAAAATGAGAACAAAACCAGAACAAATCTGTAAGCCTAGGCAACAATTTGATATGATTCACAAAACAAAATACAAAGGAAAATGAGAATAATAAAAATGATTTGCTGCTTACGAATATATAGTGTAGGGAGCTTAGGAGATAGCGGAGTGAAGGACATCGTGGACCAGGTTCATGTTCGTAATTGTACATTCCTTAATACTCAAAATGGTGTAAGAATCAAAACATGGCCGGTAAGTATAACAATAATTCATAATCAATAATTCACAATAAATAATTAATAACTTAAATTTAACATAATATTTTATTTAGTTATTTGGTCCATCTAGGGAGGATCAGGGCATGCTAATCAGATTTCATTCAGGGATATCATACTTCATAACTCTAAAAACCCTATCATAATAGATCAACATTACTGCAACGGACACAAATGTGCAGAAAAGGTATAATAAAACTATGTTAAAATTGATTTAATTTATTAATATACATATAAATATTTCTTTTTTATTTAATGCAGGGTGTAGCAGTAAAAGTGAATGGAATAATATATAGTGGAGTTAAAGGAACATCAGCAAGCAAGCAAGCAATTACATTAGATTGTGATAAAATAGGTTGTGGTAATATAATGATGGATCATATTAACATAAGCTCATCCAACCCGGGAAAGCAGATTCATGCCTTTTGTAACCATGTTAATGGAAAATCTACCTCGACTATACCTGTTGTACCTTGTCTTTTAAAATAGATTCACCTCTTGCCTGTACCGTCTGCTGATCAATTGGCGGATTGTTTTACCAAACCTCTCCATCGCCCTGCTTTTCATTCCTTTCTTCATCGACTTGGAATTTTAGACGTGCATAATTCTCAGCTTGCGGGGGGGATGTAAACTAAATCAACGATCCAAGATAAAAGTCAACAAAAAAGACTATGTTGTTCAATTATATTTAACTCATGATTCATTTCTTTTTTTCCCTTTCTTCTTTTCATATGAAATTGGTTGAAATGATCAGCCTAGTTTTTGGTCATTATTAGTATTGGATTATAGGATTGTGATTAAGTTTAAAAGACTATTAATTCAGTTTGTAATTAGTTTTAGATATCAATTATGACAATATAATAACTTAAGAGTTAATTAGTTAAGTTTAATAAGTTGAGGCACTATTTAAGTTTAACCAACTTTTTGATTCCTTCGTTCCTCAACGGATTCAATTTTCTCTTATTATTTTCATTCCTAAAAGTAGTTTAGTTTTATAACACCTAATAAATGTTTATCCCCATTTGATTATTATAAAAACAAATTCGGTATGCTTTTGATTACAGTACAAGAAAATCATAGATGTTGGGGATCGGAATTCTGTCGAAATTATGTCCCTAAAGGTAGTAAACTGAATTGCCTTTGTTAATGGTTGAATTTATTCACTAAGTAACTCGCTGGATGGTACCTGATTAATGGCTATTTTTACAATTTAGTTCCAAACGTTGCGATATAGCGAATTATGGTAATGTACAGACTACTTGGTAGCCCATAAAATGTAGCCAACTGAGCTTCAAAAATATTTCCAATCCTTCCATAAACTGAATAATGTTATTATTTTGAAATTAATATGTTGCACGAAAACAGAACATTAAATTTGGATCCAAGAGTGTTCCTTTGTAGTAAAACAATAACTAAAACATAAATGCATAATTATTAATGATTAAAATATTAAAATTCACATCAAATTTCATTGAAATCTATAAACATATTTATGAATCAATAATACACAAATAAGAAGAAACTAAAAAATATATAAATAATTAGTTTGCGCGTATTATAACATATCAATAAGGTCAACAATTTCATCATTTTGGGTTTTGCAAGCATAAAGAACACATGCATGACAATTTAGATTTTTCAAGTTTCATAACAAGGCCTGAGTTAAGACAAGAATTGCAAATTGGTTTAAGAGAGGGCATGAGGAAGACAAAAACAGAATTCAAGAATTATTAATAAGAAATTATATATATTTGAGCTGTCTCATTTGTCTGTGGCCTGAAACTATACATGTTCTATAAAGCTTCATAAGATTCAAAGATTATTTTAATGGAAAAAATTGAGAATAAAGAACATATATAACTGGCAATGAAATTGGACATACAAGTGCCTATTAGAGAAAAATACCTAAATACTAAAGATAGATATGTCAAGTGCTATTCTATCTTAAACAAGCTGAAAGGCATCAAGCTAATCTAAAGAATGTACCTACTAAAGAATGTACCTATGCGCCTTTTCCATGCATCACCTATTCCTAACAAACCTAATAAGATGACCACGTCACTGAGTCAAATAAACAGTAAAAAAATACATAAAAATGGATGCGAAAAATAACCAACGTATTTTTTGATACGGATTGGATTTGCGGCCATAGTTTTTAATTACAAACTATCAAAAACATTCTCAAGCAAAACTTCAAGGAGCTGTGAAACTCTCAAGATTCACGAGCTAAACTTGTAGGAATTGAAAATCCCCATTCCGAAAGTGGGAGTTGAACATGAACAACTAAGTAAAAATGAGAGCTACATAGGATGAAGATTATAGATTAGGCTTATTTAATTTACATAATAAAACTTGTTGATTGATCAAAGCTTGGTGGAAAACTAAGGCATACCAAGTGGTAAATAGTAATAGCTTGGCTGTTACAAGCCTCACCAGAATAAGAGATAAAACAGAACTCAGCAGTAAAGAATTAAAGTAATAGCTTGGCTGTTACTTATGGAAATTATAACCAATTCAGCAAATGCATGGGTCAAAAGGCCCAAAACCGTTCAAAGTGTTACACGTGAAAAATATGCCTCCTCCATTCTGTCATTTCCAATCCCATGCTTTGCACTTCATTCTGCTCAATCCCTTGCTGTGATCTGCCTCCTTCTCACACTCTTTGGGTTTTGTCCAGATACTTTTTGAAACAGTGTCAATGTTTGGGTTTTCGCCCAAATTTTACTTCAATTAGTGTTTGACTCGTTATTTTCTATTGCAGAGAAGTGAAATTATCAGTGAATTGAAGAAGAGTCAAATACTATTAACAAAATCGAATTAAGGGTATGTATTAGTTCTCACTTTTTCTGTTGATGCTCTGACTGTGAATGTAAGGATATGTGGTTTTGTTTCAGTAGAGAGACAGAGAAAGAGAAACTTATGGTGGTATATGTTCTGGTTTGCAGTGAGAAGTTAAGGCAGCTTTGGGCCTCATGGTACTAGCTTCGTTCATTTTTTTTTAATGGATTCATAGGGTCAGTGTTATGGAGTAAATGGCATGCTGATGCTAGTTTAAGGTGAATAGGAAATTTGTCTCTATCTTTTGGGTTCAGTATATAGATTAGAATCCAAACAGCTTTTTGGATATATTTTGTTAAGTAAATAGGAAATTTGTTTCTATCTCTTGATAAAACTAACTCTACAAACAATTTTTAGAACATATTAAAAGTATATATATATTGTAATATTGTATGGTTTGTTTTCAATCTTTATTATATGGTAGTTTTTTTGTGGTTAATTTATGTTGTGATGATTTAATTGTAAGAAAATAGTGATTTAACTTGAGTATTTTTTCATTATTATATAACAAAAAAATTAGTTATTATAAATATTTTAGGTATAACATCCATTTAGATCCTCAAACTCAATTAGGAGTCTAAACTATCAAAATCATCAATCAGATCCATGAACAAGGTAAAAATCATTAATCGAGTCCAAATTCTAAACAAAAAATATTCAATTGAGGACTCATGGATAATAATTCGGTTAAGCAGGTTCAGATATTCTTCCCCAAACTCATTTTGAACCAATACAAAGATTATTACAGTCTCTATCAAATAGTCCGAGATTCCGATTTTAAGATATGTTAGGGACTTAATTGTTGATTTTTACTTAGTTTAAGGATCTAATTGATGATTTTGATAGTTTGAGATCCTAATTGACTTTGAAGCTTTAGTTTAGGAACTCAAATGGATGTAATGTCAATATTTTAATAATGAGATTTTTTTGTCATTGTAATTATTTTTATTAAGAGGAATTTTTATCTTTTTTTTTTTTTGGTAAGAAGGGAAGAAAAAAAAACAAACAAACAAAAACCTAACCCGGGATCAGTCTAGGAAGACTGACCCAATCCTATCCTCAAGAAGAGAAGGTAACAGAAAAGAAGGAGGAACGGAAAGGGTAGAAACACCTAACATCCCCCATGCCCAGCAGCTGCCAAGCGATCCGCCACGTGGTTTTGCTCCCTATAAATATGGGAGAAGGTAAGAGAATCGAAGGCAGGACGAAGCCTCAAGATGGCTTTAATGAGATTCTGACTCTTAAGACAAACAGCCTGTCCATCCGAAATCCTGTTGATAGCCTCCAAATTGTCAGACTCCACCGAAAGTCTTTTAACACCCATGCGAATGGCGAGTTTAATGCCAGACAAGATCCCCCAGAGCTCTGCAGTAAAGGAGGAGCCCGTACCTAAGTTATGGGTAAACCCAGCCAGCCAGGCGCCACCAGCATCCCGAAGAACTCCACCAGCAGCAATTCTGCCATTACTAAGGCAGGAGCCATCCGTATTCAACTTGACAACCCCTTCCCTGGACTTCCTCCAACCAACTAACTGGACCTCTTTAACCGGGGAGAGGTGAACCAGGGGCTAAGAGGAATTTTTTATCAATTATAAATAGGTTTTAATAACTGAATTTTTTTTATTAGTTTCAATATGGTTTAATAAGGGTTTTTTTTTGTTATTATAATTAGTTTTAATAAGTGAATATTTAATTATTATAAATACTTTTTAATAATGGTAGATTTCTCATTATTGCAAGTTATTAAAGAAAAACAATTAGCAAGGTTTAATAAGAGGACCATAAGTTGTTTTTCCACTTATTAAAAGTTTTTATTAAGGTATGGATTTTTAATAACTATTTCTCCCATTATTAAAAGCCATTTTTTTGTAGTGGAAATGCACTTGGTGTTGCACAAACAAAAAAAAATACAAATTTGGGATGAGTTAGTGACGAGCTCGCTCTCTTTCATACGTTTGTGGAACTACCTTCTGATAGTGTAAGAAGTCGTATAATCAGGCCGCTTTCAGGATAAAACAGCTCACTCAAATAAGACACGAGCTCGTATTGCTTAATACCAATTCAACATACACTCTAGAATTTTGATCAGTTTTGTTGTCAAATAAAAAGAAATTTTAAAGAGGAAGTAGAAATTGCTACGTATAAAGAAAGAGAAAACCAAATTTATACGGTCAAACTCATTCAACAATACATTCAATCCAGTGGTCAAACTCACTACTTTACATCTTGTATTTGCTCTGACTTTTGCAATTAACTAGTTTGTATTTCAACATGAATGCATTTTTGCATGTCGATTTACATGGGGTTGTTTATATGGTTCAACCTCCTCGTTTTATTGATCCTGCTCGGCCTCAAGCCGTTTGTAAATTACAAAAATTCTTATATCGCTTTAAACAGTCCCCTCATATGTGTTGTTTTTAGAAAGAAAAAAAATCCTCCTGTAATTTAGAAGAAAAAAAACAGAGAAGGGGTGTCGCCTATTTGGTGGAGCGATGTTACATTTGTCAAACCGCCAAGGAACACACGACCAACACCGGCCTACATTTACCACTACATGTGCCAAAGAATGTATGAAAAGACTTCTCCATGGATTTTATCGTCGAATTACCCATAACCTAGAGGGGCACGTATGGATTCCATTTTTGTTGTGGTTGACAGGTTTTCCAAGATGCCCATTTTATCCCTTGCCAAAAGACGAATGATGCCCCATCCACCACCAAAATGTTCTTCAAGATAGTAAGCTTACATAGAAGCTAGGGAACTTACAGAAGCTAGTGTAAGGACAAGCCCAGGATGTGGGACTTGGTTCTGGCTCAGGCAGAGTTCGCTTATAATGGGTCGATACATTCGGGAACTGGGAAGCCACCATTTGAAGTGGTATATACGAAGGTCCCTAATTACACTCTGCATGTGGCAAACTTTCTAAAAGGGGAATAAAGGGAATGTGATCACCCAACAGTTGACGAATGAGGATATGCAGATGTATTAAGAGGTAAATGAGACTCTTGAGGATTGAAACCATAACTAAAAGGCCAAAGTGGGTGAACACCGAATAGACCTTCAGTTCGTAGTAGGAGATGAAGTGATTGTTTCCCTAAGCAAAGAAAGACTAGTCAGCGCCCCGGGCACCAAACTTTGATCAAGAAGGTACGGTCCATGTAAAGTGAGTAAGAGGATCAATGCCAATGCTTATCATGTGGCCCTACAAAATTGGCTAGCCAAGATGTCACGAACCTTCAATATACGTGATCTCAGTCCGTGGAAGCCAGATAGGTCCCTTGAAATTACTATTGGCGAATCGGGATCGAACACTTTAAAAGAAAGGGGGAATGATAAGGACATCCTATCTAGGTCCTTTATACAACTCAAACCTAGCAGATGCTCCCATTAGTGCTCGAAGAATCATGGGTCGAATCAAAGTACCTAATGGGAAAATGAACCTTTGGCGTAAGCTTACATAGGTGAATCCATGGTAGGCTAATCAATGGTAGGCGTATCCATTAGGGTTACTTTCTCTCTAAGGAGTTTTAGCATTACGTCCTTACGAAGGAGACAAGCCTTACACCAGCAGACATTATCCTAATTATTGTCTCTACCACTCAGTCATATTTACTATCATGCCACTTACCCATCTTACCCTTTTGATCTCTCTTTTACTGTAACCCTAGTAGGGGCTCACGCCCATAATGGAAAGTATATTTAAATCCCACTAGTTTCTAGGGATGCTCAACTTTTTATTAATCAAACAATATTTCTCTTTGAAAGTAAGCTTATCATACCTATATTTTGAGATTAACTCCTACTAGTTTAGCTAGTGAAGAAACTCTTTGTTGATTTACATTCAAAATCATCACATTCGTCTTTAATCTGTATCAAGCCCCCATAAATGGACACTAGCTTTATAGGAAAATTACATATTTTGAATGAAGAACAATAGAAAGAAATTTAGAAATTCTATTTTATAATCCCAACAGCAACTATATATATATATATATATATATATATATATATATATATATATATATATATATATATATATTTGGGTTTTCTACCTGAATATCATAATTAACTATAAAATTACAACTAAAGCAGATTATTAAATTTAATTCTGAATATGCCATTATTTTCTATATATAACAAATAAAGTACGCTTTTACACTCTAATTTAAAAATTCTAAGCTCCAATTCATAAATTCTAATCCCTGGACAATATATCATAGTCCCCAATTAATAAACTTTAATTCTTAAAATAGATTAAAATAATAATTTTATTAGTTTGACATAATTCAAAATTATGACTTGAAATAGTTGTAGATAGTTTTTTAAAAGTTAATCTGTATGTAAATCTCCTTATATTTTGGTTTTTGATTTGTTAACGTGACCATCTTAAACAGGCTCAAAAAGCCCATAGGCCCAATCCACACAAAAATCTATTGATTTATATTACCTCGTCTAGTAACTGCCTAAAAAGAATAAAAATGTACTTACCCACTGCCCATAAACTATAGGTTTAAAGTCTAATTGGATCCATAACTTATACCTTAAAAGTCAATTAGTTCCTTAAAACTTCTAAAATAATCAATTAGGTCCTCCATCTATACTTTTAAAGTCACTTACGTCCTTCACTTTTTAAAATCGGCAATTAGATTCCTAATAACGTATGTTGAATCCGTCAATTGGATTGAAATAAAATTTAATTTGGTCGGTTATTTTAATTCTATTCGGTTTTTATCAATATTTTTTGATATTTTAAGTTCAGTTAGGAGTTTGGTTTGAGTAAAAAAAAATTGTTAAACAGAAACAAAATTAATATATTATACCAAAATATATGTAATTTTTTTTTTAAAATTCAGAACCTCATGGGACAAGCCCAACACCAACAGATTTCCCCAATTATTAATCAGAGTTTCCAAATTGTAACTTAAAATCATATTGACTAGTAATTAACAGAAATGAATTAATTTCACAAAATCATATTAACTAGTAAATCATATTTGGTTACCAGATTTGACATTAAAAAAATTAATTAATTTTAACCTCAGTTGTCCATAATCCAGTTTGATTTCACTTGCCAGATTTTAAAAATAGATGTGATTTCTTTCCTTGAAATGCAATTTCCTCTATGATCACATGTACATATATATATATATATATATATAATCTATTGATAATATTGATCAAAGCAAAGATTAAGATAATATCATAGTATAATATATAGTTTTTGTTCTTTCTTAATTTTCTGGTCCTTTAAAATGGTGAGAATATATATATATATATATATATATATATATATATATATATATATATATATATATAATCTATTGATAATATTGATCAAAGCAAAGATTAAGATAATATCATAGTATAATATATAGTTTTTGTTCTTTCTTAATTTTCTGGTCCTTTAAAATGGTGAGAATAATTGAAGTTAATTAGTGAAAATATCAAATTTATAATTATTAATTATGAAATTTGCTAATGGTGCAGGAAGTATTTCTCAGAATATTGTACTTTTGCACTATTTTATTAGTGGTTGAAGGTCTTAATGTTGTTGATTTTGGAGCTGTTGGAGATGGCCAAACTGATGATTCCAATGTAAGTATAAAATGAAGTGTTTGTTATGAATGGATCTATAGGGGTCTCGGACCGAACTGGTTCGGGACCCCTCTGATGCTGCCATGTCAAGCTCAAAATGCTGATGCATCACCATTTTAATAGTCTCGGTCCAGTTCCATAACTCAGTTTTCAATTTCTTTTAACACTTGAAAAATAAAAAAATTGTGTCATGACTTCGCCATTGATGATGTGAATTAAATTGCATGTTTGTAGGCATTTCAACAAGCTTGGAAGGCTTTGTGCCAAATTAAAGAGGGCACCCCTAGCCTTGAGATACCACAGGGAAAAACATTTCTATTGCAGCCGGTGAAATTTTCGGACAATTATTGTTCAGGTCATTGAAAATATCTTACCATAGTGGCCAACTTTTAGTAATTGCAAAAAATACTAAGAAGCCTGTTGACCTGTCATTTTTACATGTATAACACAATGTGAGGTGTACATTTTAGTGTGAGGAAATAAAGGTTGTACACCAAAGTGTGAAACACCACGAAAAATATTTTGCAACAAAATATGCACATTTGTGGCGAATTGAGAACTTGTGGAAAATTTTATTCCCGCCACTAAAGCCTTTAGTGGCGAATACTGATTTTTAATGAGGAAAATTTTCCCTACAAAAAAATATGTTTCTTATAGTGAGGGGTGGTCATTTTACTGTTCCCAACTAAAGAGGAGCTTTGATATCTCATATCACTCGTTCCTCGTCTATTTCTCAAACAACTCCTTAAAATGCAACCATATAGAGTTCGCATCATATTCTCATGCTGTTTCTACAATAAATTATCAAAATTATATGTTTCTTTTTTTTTTACAAAATATTAAATGCATCTTGATTCCTTTTTTATATGATATATATATATATTTTTTAAAATACATGTATATTGAACAATTAATTTATGGTAGTTAATTAGTTGTATTGGGTGTGGACAGGTATTGGGGAAAATAGTTGCACCCGCAAGTAGAGATGATTGGAAAGAATGTCCATTGGATGGCTGGTTGTCTTTCTCAGATGTTGCTAATCTCTCCGTCGTCGGATCTGGAACCATCGACGGCCAAGGTTCTGTTTGGTGGACCAATCAAAAACTCCACAATTTTGTAAATTTCCTAATCTTTTATATATTTATTTCTTCTTCTTCTAATTCAATTATCATATTCTCCTTTTACCTGCTAAATTCTATTTCCTTTACTTTTGTTACTTGAGTTCTGATATCTGTTATTGATTTCCTTTTTTATATTTCAGGGGAGTTATGCAAATTACGACGGAGCACCAACGGTGAGACGTCGCTATTTCTTTTATATAAAGAAAAAGTTAGGAGAGAAGATTAATTTTAATTTTAGGCTTAATACATCATTTGTCATCTGAACTTGTCCAAAATAGTTGATTGGCCCCCTGAACTTTCAAAGTGTCTCAATAGCCCCCTGAACTTGCATAAAATATTCAGTTAGCCCCTAAACTTGCATAAAATGTAATCAATTAATCATTCGGTTGTAAAAAAGTAAGTCAAATGCGGAAATTATGTTACACGTGCCTTAAAATGTCATTACATACATCATAAAATAGATTAAAACATGTTAAAAAAGAATTTCTTACTTATTCAACTATAAAACATTTTCTTCTCTAATATTATAATCGCATACCCCGATCTTGGTCGTTTTACTTTTTTAAGATGCGTGCAACATATCTTCTGCATTTAACTTACTTTTTTACAACCAAGTGATTAATTGATTACATTTTATACAAGTTCTGATGCGGACATCTTTTCGACAAATTTCAAGTCCAGGTTAGGGAAGTAGCAAGGTAACAAATTTCATCAGGTATGTGGGGAAGTGATTCAGAAGAGGAGGAAGACACACTAAAGTTCTAGTATATCTTTTTTTCTTTTGAGTGTATCTATCTGGGCAAATCTCTTAGATGGATCTCCTTTCATGGATCTCCTTTGATGGATCTCTTCGGCGGATCTTCTTTGATGGATCTCTTCGGCGGGCCTCTTTTGATGGATCCCTTCGATGGATCTCACCGATGGATCTCAACGACGGATCTCATCGACGGATCTCTTCGATGGATCTTATTGACAGATCTAATTCGATGGATCTCCTCGAAGTATCTACCTCAGTGAATCTACCTCGACGGATCTCCTTCCAGCACCTACTTGGGCGGATCACCTATGTCTACTTCAATCTATCTCCCTCAAGTATCCTTTTAGCAGGCCTACGTCGACGTATCTCACTCAGGCATCTACTTGGGTGGATCACCTATGTCTACTTCAATCTATCTCCCTCAAGTATCCTTTTAGCAGGCCTACGTCGACGTATCTCACTCAGGCATCTACTTGGGCGGATCTACTCATCGACGTATCTACTTCCAGTATCCCCTGGGCGGATCTACTTCAATGAACCAACTTTGAATATATCCCCTTCAAGCATCTATGTGAGGGGGATCTCCTTCGACGTATCTCCCTCAAGTATCTTCTGAAACAGGTGTACTTCGACGTATCTACTCCTTGTATCTACTTGGGCGGATCTAATCGATGTATCTACGTTGGCGGATCCACTCGATGTATCTACCTCGGTGGATCTACTTCTGGGATTGCTTGCTCCTCAAGGAGGGGCTCGAGATTACTTGCTCACAAAGGAGAATAGGGATTACTTGCTCACCAAGGGGTGGGGGGACAAGTCTGACACCAGCCTGCCCACTATATTTACTGTTTTGCCCTTAATAATTATTGTTTGTCTTTAGCTCTTATTTACTAGTTTGCCACTTGTTTTCACTTACCCCACCTTACCCCTTTAGGGTTTATCTATTTAGTTATAAGTACTTACCCTTTATTGTAATTCATCTTTAGGTCTTGGATGATATAAATTCATCATTTCCATTGTAAGAACACAACTTTTATCAATCAAATATTATATCTTCTTCATTGAAGCTTTGTTAAGGTTTTTACCTTCAACAATGAGGATTTCACTATTCCTTTGGATTTAGTCCATAAAACCCGGGATTAACTCCTTCAAGTTTAGCTTGAGAAGAACCTCTTTGTTAGATTACGATTAAAACTAACACGTCCCGAACCCGATCTGTATCAAGTTCAGGGGGCTAACTGAACATTTTATGCAAATTCAGGGGGCTATCGAGACACTTTGAAAGTTCAGGGGCCAATCAACTATTTTGGACAAGTTTAGGGGGCAAATGATGTATTAAGCCTTAATTTTATCTATAAAGTGGCATAAACCTTAGTTTAATTTTACTTTGGTTCAATTTTATCCTTTTTAAAATAAATATCTATGAGAAATTCTCAAGGAATCTAAAAAAAATAATGAGCTAGAATTTCTATAATTCCTTCCATATTAGACCATCGCGTACAATAATTAATATAATTAATCTCGGTTGATATATATGATTATTGATAAATTTGACCCTTATTTTTTTTTTGGTAGAAATAAATATGACCCTTATAAAATAACAAAATTAATTTCTAATTAATATATTATTTAATTAATTACAGGCTATGCATTTAAGCAAATGTGACAATCTTCAACCAAGTGGCCTCACCCACATTAACAGCCCAAAGAATCATATCTCAATTAGTGATTGTAACGGTGTTTCTATCTCCAATCTTCAAATACAAGCACCCAAAGAGAGTCCAAATACTGACGGAATCGACATCTCTCAGTCGAAATATGTTAATATTACTGACTCAAACATCGGAACAGGTGATTATATTTTTTAAAATTATCTTTGCATGATATTTATTTTTTCAATTAATTAATTAATGCATAAAAATATAAAGAACTTTTATTATAAATTGAATAGGTGATGATTGTGTTGCTATCAATGGCCAATCATACCATATTACAATCACCAATGTGAATTGCGGTCCGGGCCATGGTATCAGGTTCCTATGGAAATTTAACCCTATTATTTTGAAAGGAAATTAGATGATTAACTTTTAAAATCGCTAATTAAATTCTCAATGTATATTATGTTGTAGTGTGGGAAGTTTAGGAAAAGATGGAAGAAATGATACTGTAGAAGATGTTCAAGTTCAATATTATACTTTCAATGGAACTCAAAATGGGGCAAGAATCAAGACATGGCAGGTATCTATATATTTTAAAATTAATTGATTATTAATAACCAAGCAAAATATTTATAATTAAGTTAGTATATATTTAAATATCATGTTTTACTAATTTTCTTATACTTTTATATATTTTTTCAGGGTGGATTAGGGTTTGCAAAAACAATCATATCACATTAATAGATACCCAAAACCCTATACTTATTGATCAATACTATTGCAATGGGGGACATAATTGCCAAAATCGGGTAGTTTTTTTACAGTTTTTTTGTGTAATTTTTTTTTTTTGAGTTAGCAATAGAGAAGGGACCAACCGGACATCCCAACTATATTTGAAAAATACTCTTCCTTTCTTCTGGACCTTTATCTGAGTATTCTTCCTTCATCTTATTCTTCTTCTATTTTTCATCTTCATTTAACCCACCCTTCAATATATCTACCCTAATATTGTTGGATCAAATAAATAAACTTTCAGAGGTACAGAGGAAGAGTATAATTGCTGGAAGAAATTCTCTTTTGATTCTCTTGCCTTACTACTTTGTATTGATAGGTATTTATAGATTACAAACATGACTCTTAGTAAACCACATTAACTCTCTATAAATACAGATACAGACACATGTATAGAAATGACTCTTGGATAATCCACTTAATCAAATTAAAGACTATTAATTATAAGTTCATTATTTCAACACACCCCCTTAAACTTATAATTTTTTTATCCCTTAGTAACACCAAGAACAGCTCTCAATCTGCTGAAATCTTCCAACTTCAAAGCTTTAGTAAAAATATCAGCAACTTGATCTTTGGATGGTACATGTTTGAGTTGAATTTCTTTCCTTCCAATGCATTCTCTAATAAAGTGATACTTGGTGTCAATGTGTTTGCTTCTATCATGAAAGATCGGATTTTTAGCCAACGCAATAGCTGACTTATTATCAACATAAACATCAGTTGCTCCATCTAGAGCAAACTTCAAACTTTTTAACATCCGTCTCAACCATATTGCATGACAAACACAAGAAGCTGCTGCAACATACTCTACTTCACATGTTGAAAGTGTAACAATTGCTTGTTTTTTAGAACTCCAAGCAAAAACAGCAGTTCCCATAAAAAACACAAAACCAGTTGTGCTTTTTCTATCATCAACATCTCCTCCCCAATCACTATCACTAAATCCATACAATCTGAAATTGTTCTGGAAAGAGTAAAATAAACCATAATCCAGTGTACCTTTGATGTATCGAAGTATTCGTTTTGCTGCCTCCATATGAGTTAAAGTTGGAACCTTCATGTAACGACTAATGAGTCCAACTCCATATAAGATATCTGGCCTTGTACATGTCAAAAATCTCAACCTTCCAACCAACCTTCTAAACAAAGTTGGATTCACCTTTTCTTCATCATCATGCTTTGACAACTTATTTCGACAATCCACTGCCGTAGAAGCTGAATTGCATTTATCCATCTTGAATTCTTTTAAAATAGCTTCTGCATATGACTTCTGAGATAAAAAGACACCTTCATCACTTTGCTTAACTTCAATGCCCAAATAATATGACATCAGCCCCAAATCCGTCATCTCATAATTATTTGTCATCAGCTTCTTAAATTCTTCAATCATCTTTTGATCAGATCCTGTGAAAATTAAATCATCAACATACAAGCATACATACATTATTTTTCCATCCTCATTCTCCTTGATATACAAAGCATGCTCATATGGACATCTTGTGAAGCCATTCTTCTAGAAATAGTCATCGATGCAAGAATACCAAGCCCTTGGAGCTTGCTTAAGGCCATACAAAGCCTTTTTAACTTCAACACCTTATCTTCTTGCCCTTTAACAGTATAACCCAATGGTTGATTGACATAAACTTCTTCTTCAAGAGTTCCATTTAAGAATGCTTATTTGACATCCATTTGGTGAATTTTCCATCCTTGCTGAGCTGCTAAAGAAATAACTAATCGAATTGTCTCGATTCGAGCCACCGGAGCAAAAACTTCTTCATAATCAATTCCGGCCTTTTGAGAAAAACCTTTTGTAACAAGGCGAGCTTTATACTTCTCCACTTTTCCTTTGACATTTTTCTTTATTTTGAAAATCCACTTCACTGCTACAGCTTTTTTTCCCTTTGGCAGTGTTGCCAATTCCCAAGTGTCATTCTTCTTTATGGAATTTATTTCTTCATCCATTGCTTGTCTCCATTTCTTTTCTTGAACAGCATCTTCAAATTGCACAGGTTCTGTATCAGCAAACAAACAAAATAAAGTAGCATTATCTACTTCTTCAGTTTCTGCATAAATATCACTCAAGCTTCTCATTCGAGGCTGCCTCTCTGATGAACTTTCTGGGGATGAGTTTGTCACATTTGTCTGAGATGTGGAAGGTGAATTCGGTGGTGTTATAATTACATCTTCATTTTGACCTGCAAAATCATCATCATATACAGGAAGAAAATCATAATTTTCATCTTCTGGAATCTTCCAATTCCAAGAGCTTTCTTCTTGAAATTCTGCATCTCTGCTTATCACAACTTTTCCATTCTGAGGATTATAAAATTTATAACCTTTGGAATTTTTTGCATAGCCAATAAACACCATCTTCTCACTTTTATCATCCAATTTGCTTCTCAATTCGTCAGCAACATGAACACAACCAAGACAACCAAATACTTTTACATGAGAAATATTTGGTTTCTTTCCACACCATGCTTCATTGGGGGTCTTTTGCAAAAGCTTCTTTGAAGGACTTCTATTATTCAAATAGACTGCACATGTTACTGCTTCTGCCCAAAATTCTTTTGGCATACCTTTGCACTTCATCATGCTTCGGGTCATGTTAAGAATGGTTCTATTTTTCCGTTCCACGACACCATTTTGTTGAGGAGATCTTGGAACAGTAAGCAATCGACGAACACCATTATAATCACAGAACTGATTGAATTTCTCAGATGTGAATTCTCCTCCTCGATCAGTTCGCAATGCTTGAATCTTCAAACCGCTTTCATTCTCAACTAGTGCTTAAAATTTTTTAAACACTTCAAATGCTTCAGATTTTGCCTTCAAAAAATAAACCCATGTTTTCTGAGTATAATCATCAATAAATAATAAGAAATACCGACTTCCTCCATGTGAACTCGGATTAATGGGACCACAAATATCTGCATGCACCAATTCAAGTGGTTTTGATGTGCTTGACAAAGACTCCTTTGGAAAACTCCTTCTGAATTGCTTCCCGTACATACACCCTTCACAAATCTGATTAGGATGATTTATGGAAGGTAATCCATACACCATTTGTTGCTTGCACATTTGCTCCAGTCCACCAAAATTCAAGTGACCCATTCTGAGATGCCACAGCCATGCAGAATCTGATGAGGCTTTCAAACACATAGGACGATCACTGCTGATTTTTAATTTGAACATCTTGTTTGCAGACATAGGAACTTTTGCAATCATTTTTTTCTTTCCATCTTTCATAACCAGCCCATTCCTGTTCATCTCCACTTCATAACCTTTCTCCAAAAGTTGTCCAATACTCAAAATATTGGATTTCAAAGCTGGAACATAATAAACATGAGAAATAAATTGATGATCTCCATTCTTCAGTTTGATAAGAATGTCACTACTTCCCACAACTGGAACTTTTGTTTTGTCACCGAAAGAAATACTTCCTTTCTTTGATTCATCAAGCTTATAAAAAAGTTCTTTATTTCTCGTCATATGATTGCTTGCTCCCGAGTCTAGATACCAAGACTCCTTGCTCCTTGCTTCATCTTCGCTACATGTCAGTAACAAAGTTGATTCTTCATCTTCCTCCTCGGCAAAATTGGCTTGTTCGTCTTTAAAAGGTTCAGATTTACACTCAGCAGCATAATGCCCAAATTCTTGACAATTGTAACATTGCACACGAGATTTATCACGACCATGCCAATTATTTCCACGGCCTTGGAAATTGTTGCCTCTACCACGTCCTCTTGCATTCCATTGCTGATTATTTGTGGCTTCATTATTGTGGAAATTTATGCCACCTCTACCTCTTCCATTATATCCACGATTCCAGCCACGGCCACGGCCTCTACCTCTTGATCTTCCTCTTCCTCTTCCTCTTCCATATCCACCTTCAAATTGCTTCTTTTCTTCTTTATCATTCAAATCTAGTTTCGCCTGCAACACGTGAGTGACAGGTTCTTCTCTATTTTTTAATCTCTCCTCATGGGCTTGTAACGAACCCAAGAGTTGATCTATAGACATAGTCTCTAGATCTTTTGATTCTTCAATGGCAGTCACCACGTAATCAAATTTCTGAGTCAAAGAACGAAGGATTTTTTCTATCACAAGAACATCCTCCATTTTTTCTCCATATCTCTTCAACTGATTGACAATTACCAAAGTTCTATTAAAGAACTCATCAATTTTCTCTGACTCTTTCATCTTGAGTTTCTCATACTCACTTCTCAAGGTTTGCAAACGCACCTTGACTACTTTATCTTTCCCCTTAAAGGAATTTTCGAGAATCTCCCATGCCTCCTTGGCTGTTGTTGCAGTCAAAATTTTCACGAACATATTCTCATCCAGACACATGTGGATTAGAGAGAGTGCTTGTTGGTCTTTCTTCCTTTTCGCTTTTTGAGCATTCGTCAATTCCTCCTCATTCTCTGGCTGCTCATATCCAGTTTCTACCATTTCCCATACATCTTGGGAACCCAACAAAGCCTTCATTCTAATGCACCAATTATCATAATTTTCCTTTGATAATTGTGGATATTTGTATGGGATCATTCCATTCAACATTGTAGAGAATTTTTGCTGGCTCTGATACCAATTTGTTGGATCAAATAAATAAACTTTCAGAGGTACAGAGGAAGAGTATAATTGCTGGAAGAAATTCTCTTCTGATTCTCTTGCCTTACTACTTTGTATTGATAGGTATTTATAGATTACAAACATGACTCTTAGTAAACCACATTAACTCTCTAGATACAGACACAGGTACAGAAATGACTCTTGGATAATCCACTGAATCAAATTAAAGACTATTAATTATAAGTTCATTATTTCAACAAATATACCATAAAGGGAGTCCATATGGATCCAATCCTCCTCCGTGTATGCCAATGTTTATAAAAGAAAAAAGTAAAAGCAGAACAACAGTCAACAAACAGTGTAATTAATGAACCACATTTTTGTTAAAATCACAAAATAAAGCCAAGTCTTGGGTTTCCAATATTATACCAAAGTTATAATCTCTACAATTTGTTTAATACAATTATTTAACTTCAACTTCATTTTCATGTTCTCGAACAAAATGAAATTTGATCTTGTTATGTTTCATTTTTCGGCATTGGACCATTTTTAGATGTATTTTTCATGTCATCTTTTGAATCTGTCCTTGAAAAACCAATTAGTTCAAAAACTTTCATTAATTTGTATGAGATTCCATAATTAACAACGCGTTTGATGTATTTATATATACAATATTGTACCACATTTTTTATACAGTCACAAAATAAAAGGAAGTCTTGGGTTTCCAATATTATATCAAAGTAGCATATTTTGAAACTCATGATGAATCATGCGTCGGGATTGCCCCTGTATATACTGAAGATCAAGTAAGTAATTCAAGTAAAAGCTCTTAGTCGACGCAAATGATTACATATGCGTGGGTCTCTTTAAAAGCGCGATGCAAATGACACTTTTCCTGACAAACAATTCGTTGGAAAAGAGTCATTTGCATTGCTTTTTTTATAGGGCAAACGTGAATGAAACTAAAATTCATATTCACTCTATTTATAAGTTTACTCTCATTGTTTTGTCCTACTCAATTTTATCAATTTTATTAGCAAGTTGGATTAAAAATTACATAGCAAATTAAGCTTAGTAGGTAATTTGTGTCAATAGTTGATAAAATGATGGTATAAATGGTTCAGAGGTCAATATCATTTGGAATAAATGGTGGTATCTTTCTCGGATAAAGATGACTTTTTCGTCTGACATTTCTCAAAGGACAATTTGTACTCGTTAAAAGCTAGGTATCAGATTATTGAGTCTGCTCATAGCATGGTGCCAAGGTGAAAATGATGGATAAATCTATGGAACTTAGTTCTTCCCTCTAAATTGAAGTTTTTCCTTTGGAGATTTGCTACTAAATTGCCTACTAGAATTCGCCTCATTCGGTAGCATGTTAGTGTTCTAATTGAGTGTTTCCTTTGTATGAACCATGTTGAACACCACTGACATCTCTTTGGGGAATGTTCGTACGTGAATCAATATTGGGCAATAGTTCAATCACCAACTCCTGGAGTAGAATGGAAGCATGTCAAAGATTGGTTTATTGATATGTGTTAAGCAGAAAATTGTCTTTTGGCGGTGGTTCTCTTGTCTATCTGTACACGGAGGAATGCCCAGCTTTGGTCGAAGTCATGGTGTCGAAGTCATGGCAGAATACCAACAACCGCGTTAAAAGTTCAATGTGGTTTTCACATAATTGGCGGCAAGGGCAGATGACCAATATTGATACTAGGATGACTAGGAATCAGGGCAATAAGCAAAGACAGAATTTCTAGAGAAACAGAATTTCTAGGTGAAATGCAATGTAGACGCAACTATTGTTTCGACCCCCTCTTGTTTCGGTATGCATGTTGTTCTACGTAATCATGGAGGCCTGTTTATAGCTTGTTATAACTCGGTCTCGAATGGCTTGATATCGCCCAAGCTGGGTCAAGCATTGACGTTACGAGACGGTATTCCTTAGACGCCTTTCTTAGGCTACAACAATATCGATTTTGAAGTAGTTCAAGAGATCTTACAGAGTATGGTGAAGTAGTTCAAGAGATCAAGAAACTTCTTCAGAAATACACGACTTGTTTGGTGACGTTTATTCCTCAATTAACGAATATAGTTGCTCATGAGTTAGCTCATCATTCTTATTCCAATCTTATTCCTTTTATTACTTTGTGTGTTCATAGTTTCTTAGAAAGTGCTTTATGTAAGGATGTGGGTGTTTAAAGTGCTTTTTTCTCAAAAAAATAAAATACAGTACTCTTATCCAAATGGTGAAATAATAAGTCATGCAATTGCTTTTAAAAAAAGACGTAATACATCATTTGCCCCCTGAACTTGTCCAAAAATCTTAATTGACTCCATGATGTTTTAAAATGTCTTGATAGCCCCCTCAACTTGTACAAAATGTTCAAGTAGCCCCTTCAACTTGCCTAAAAAAAAATAAATAGAAATTTCAGTTTTACATTTTTGTGAATTCTATTTTGTAGATTTTTTATGGACGGACATTATAATTTTATTATATAGTCATACATATTTGTTTTTTTGATAAAAATTATATAGTTGTATAACTTTACAGAAATTGTGAGGATTTTATATATTAAGATGTAATTCACCATTTGATTTTATAATAAATTATAATTTAAGAAATTTTTTGGGCAGGTCGGGCTGGGCCTGAGATTTAGGTTTTCTACTCGGGCTAAATCTGGCCCAAGCCCAATTTTTAAAAGATGCGGGTTGGATTGGGCATGGATAAAAAAATTTAGTGTAAAACCCAGTTGAGTTAAACAAACAGTAAATAATAAACAGTAACATATGAGCTAAATAGGCCATTAAGGGGCTTTTTAAATGTTTTATTGTTTAGTACATGATAAAGAGTAGCGGCGAATACAGGATTACTCAGTTGGGGGGCCGATTTTACACCTGCCTTCCAAAAAAAAATTTGCTAAATGGAATTTGCTCAATTTTTTTGTATATATGCGTGTTATAATTTGAATAGTCAAGAACCAATTTTTAAGTATTAATGTAAAATTTCTCAAAATTAAGATAGATTTTGTTTAATGGTCCCAACATGTAAATAATATTTGGATCTAGGAAGGGTTGGACAAGTAAAAAAATTAAAAATTTTGATTTCAAAGGGCCTATGAGGCCAAAGAAATTATTAATGACCTTGTGACTTCAATAATTCCATTTTATTGAGATGTGTAAGTACATAATGTCTTAAATTGGTTAACCGTAAATATAGGATTTGTGTATATCTTAGTTTGTTAACAAGTCTATCTAGTATCAACCTCTGTACTCTTTATATACGTTTCAACACTAAGCTGGTTTTCTCTCGATCAAAAGCTGGTTTTCTCTTGTTGTAATTTTAAATTTTTTTTTTTATTTTTAATACAAAGTAATTTTCAGCAAAAAAAATATTTTGAGCTTTTATAAACAATAAATAAAATTATGTTTCCTATGGTGAAAAACATGTTTTTAATTGTATAATATTATCATGTTGTAGATAATGCTTTGAAAAAAAAAATATAACTCTCCTGATTACTTAAAAAAAAATTGTATGTATTTAACTTTTTTTTATAGACCTCATTAATTTTTTTATAACAGATAATCCTAGTTAGGATGTAAATTCTTAGCAGTAACATCGCTAAGCCATCTAAGAATTGAAAGCAAAAAAAAATGTTAGCATTGGAAAGATATTACCACTAGTGCAAAAAAAGGCATTAGTGACGCGTTTTTAGTGACGTTATCGACGTGTTTTGCAGGTCGCTAGTGCACTCGTCGCAGTTGCTCCAAAGGCGTTTTAAACGTGGGTCACAATTGACCCAAGATCAATTGGGATGCTCCAAATGTTTGTTGCAATTGACCTAGTTTTATTGATCCGGCTCGGCTTCAAACTGTTTGTAAATTAAGAAAATCCTTATATGGTCTTAAACAATACCCTCATATGTAGCATGAGAAATTGACACTTCCATTACACAATTGGTCTGCTGGGGTTTCAAAACAGGTAGTTAGTTACATATTTGTTTATCAAAGTGGATGTGTATTGCTTGATATATGTGGATGATTTACTAATTACCGATAGAAAACACGATCTAGGAAAGCACATTATTTTCTAGGTATTGAATTTGATTTTTTACAAGTAAGGGTCTCTTCATGAATGCGAGGAAATATTGACATTCTATCACCGCCAAGTAGCTTATGGGTCACTTTACAGCCCGACTTTTTATGACCCAACTCTTTATCAGAGAATGGTGGGAAGCTTGCAGTATTTAACTTTCACTCGTCCAGAAATCTCTGTTGCCGTAAACCAGGTCTCATAGTTCTGCTCCTACTGAGATACAATGGTCTGTAGTTAAACGCATTTTACTTAGTGGAATTGCATGGCATCTCATGGCTTTTCCAATACGGGTTAGGGTGCATGTCAGGATAATGGTATGTCTACTAGCAAGTACGCAATGTTTATCGGGAAGTCGAGTATTGATGCTTAGCCACGGCCACATAGGAAATGAGCTGGCTCCAAATGTTAATGAGTGAAATTGGTTTTTCAAAATGTCACTAACCACTTGAGATGACATGTCATCAATCCAAGTGCAAAACACAGACTTTTTTTATATTATTTATCAATGACAAAATCTCACTAATTAATTAACAGCAATCTTAAGTTAAATAGTAAGAATTTCTCAGAATCCATTAGATATCTCAGTATAGTAAACTTTTTTTTAACCAATTTAATTTATTTGGTGATAAGATACGTTTAAATTCCTATTAGTAGTATAATATGTAATTAAATATAATAAAATCTAAATTATCAGAAATCCATATATATATGAGTAAATGATCCAATTTCTCATTCGGTAATAGAATATGTTACTGTTTCTTCATTTGGGTATTTTTAATTGTTGTATCTAATTTATTAAGCATTGGGGATTGAATGATTATGTTTAATGTGAAAGATTTTGGAGATGGAAAAACTGATAATTATAATTTAATTACTTCCCATTTTATGTTTTATACTTGTTTGTTTCTCTATATATAATAAAAATATTTTTCTCAATTTTATAATATATATAGTAACAATATATTAATATTATTTTAATTGTTATTTTTGAAGGCTTTTTTAAATGGATGGAGAGCCTTGTGTTAAACACATAAAGGGAATAGAAATATACCAACTCTTGTAGTGCGGTTGTGGACATTTCTTTTAAAGCCTTTCATATTTAAAGGCCCTTCCAAGTCTAATGCTATCACTATTATGGTACATGCTTATTTTTACTATTTATAAACTAAACATTTAATATGCCATTTTATAATAATAATAATAATGAATAAACAGTGTTGAGTGAGTCTCGAACTGAGTAAATTGAATTAATTATCGAAAAATAAATTGAATTAATGATCATTAAGATGCATGTGATCAAAATCATATTGGAAAAATAGTAACACCAAGTAGCGGTGAATGGCCTAGTTGCAACACTCATTTTTGGCTGATGTTTGATGGTGTAGACGGTCATACCGTTGATGGGCTGGATACTTTTCATGGCCAGGGCTCAACTTGGTGGACTAATCAGGTTATTTATTTATTAAAATATATCAAGATAAATTCAATTTTGTCTTAAGATTATTTGGAAGTGCATATATATCCTTCGCATCCTTAGCATTACTTAACATTTTCAACTTGGATTTTAGGATCTACTGAGCCCAAATAAGAAAACTAATCATTTATATGGTGTTCATCCTATACCAATAAGATTGTTCATTTATAAGAAAATTTGATACTTTTCAAAAGGCAAAAAGCATCCTGAGGCTCCTGATCTTTCATTGTTTGGTGCATTAAGCCCTCGATCTTTTATTTAGACACATTAAGCCCCTGATCTTTCATCATTTGGTTCATTAAGCTCTCGATCTTTCATTTAGACACATTGAGCCCTTGATCTTTCATATATGGGTGTATTAGGCCCTTCCGTAAATCAATTAATATATAGGTTTATTAAGGGCATGTTTGGTTAGAGGATAAGGCACATGTGGGTCATTAAATTATGGAGTAAAATAGCAAAAAGCAGGGACCAATTCGGAATTAAACCAATCAAGGATGAAATCAGCTTGGTGCTGAAATAAAGGTGACATGGCTTGTCAAAAAGGTTACACGATGTGCAACCGAATTATTTTAAGCAGAGACTTTGCTCAAAGGTGACACGGCATGTCACCTACTAACACGGCGTCTCACCTGCATTTTCAGCAGTCTTCGCGTTTCCTTGGGCCTTGTCGCTAGCCTCGGGGAAATTGGTGATGTCCTTCGGTCCGATGTTGGAGATGTCCTCATCAATATGTCCGTGAAAATCCTAGAACACATAGAGTTAAATAAATTCTTGACTATAGTGATCGCCGAAAACTTGTTAAGGCGTAACATTTCTAAAGAAATTTCGTTCTCCACTATCATAGCGGTGAGAGGGATTTCTGCTGACATTTATAAAGGTATTGTGTTTGCATCAAGACATTTCAGACATAAAACAGGATCAATAAAACGAGGAGGTTGAACCATATAAACATCCTCATGTAAATCGACATGCAAAAATGCATTCATGTTGAAATACAAACTAGTTAATTGCAAAAGTCAGAGCAAATACAAGATGTAAAGTAGTGGGTTTGACCACTGGATTGAATGTATTGTTGAATGAGTTTGACCGTATAAATTTGGTTTTCTCTTTCTTTATACGTAGCAATTTCTACTTCCTCTTTAAAATTTCTTTTTATTTGACAACAAAACTGATCAAAATTCTAGAGTGTATGTTGAATTGGTATTAAGCAATACGAGCTCGTGTCTTATTTGAGTGAGCTGTTTTATCCTGAAAGCGGCCTGATTATACGACTTCTTACACTATCAGAAGGTAGTTCCACAAACGTATGAAAGAGAGCGAGCTCGTCACTAACTCATCCCAAATTTGTATTTTTTTTGTTTGTGCAACACCAAGTGCATTTCCACTACATAAAAATGGCTTTTAATAATGGGAGAAATAGTTATTAAAAATTCAAATACCTTAATAAAAACTTTTAATAAGTGGAAAAACAACTTATGGTCCTCTTATTAAACCTTGCTAATTGTTTTTCTTAATAACTTGCAATAATGAGAAATCTACCATTATTAAAAAGTATTTATAATAATTAAATATTCACTTATTAAAACTAATTATAATAACAAAAAAAAAACCCTTATTAAACCATATTCAAACTAATAAAAAAAATTCAGTTATTAAAACCTATTTATAATTGATAAAAATTCCTCTTAATAAAAATAATTACAATGACAAAAAAATCTCATTATTAAAATATTGACATTACATCCATTTGAGTTCCTAAACTAAAGCTTCAAAGTCAATTAGGATCTCAAACTATCAAAATCATCAATTAGATCGTTAAACTAAGTAAAATCAACAATTAAGTCCCTAACATATCTTAAAATCGGAATCTCGGACTATTTGATAGAGACTGTAATAATCTTTGTATTGGTTCAAAATGAGTTTGGGGAAGAATATCTGAACCTGCTTAACCGAATTATTATCCATGAGTCCTCAATTGAATATTTTTTGTTTAGAATTTGGACTCGATTAATGATTTTTACCTTGTTCATGGATCTGATTGATGATTTTGATAGTTTAGACTCCTAATTGAGTTTGAGGATCTAAATGGATGTTATACCTAAAATATTTATAATAACTAATTTTTTTGTTATATAATAATGAAAAAATACTCAAGTTAAATCACTATTTTCTTACAATTAAATCATCACAACATAAATTAACCACAAAAAAACTACCATATAATAAAGATTGAAAACAAACCATACAATATTTACAATATATATACTTTTAATATGTTCTAAAAGTTGTTTGTAGAGTTAGTTTTATCAAGAGATAGAAACAAATTTCCTATTTACTTAACAAAATATATCCAAAAAGCTGTTTGGATTCTAATCTATATACTGAACCCAAAAGATAGAGACAAATTTCCTATTCACCTTAAACTAGCATCAGCATGCCATTTACTCCATAACACTGACCCTATGAATCCATTAAAAAAAATGAACGAAGCTAGTACCATGAGGCCCAAAGCTGCCTTAACTTCTCACTGCAAACCAGAACATATACCACCATAAGTTTCTCTTTCTCTGTCTCTCTACTGAAACAAAACCACATATCCTTACATTCACAGTCAGAGCATCAACAGAAAAAGTGAGAACTAATACATACCCTTAATTCGATTTTGTTAATAGTATTTGACTCTTCTTCAATTCACTGATAATTTCACTTCTCTGCAATAGAAAATAACGAGTCAAACACTAATTGAAGTAAAATTTGGGCGGAAACCCAAACATTGACACTGTTTCAAAAAGTACCTGGACAAAACCCAAAGAGTGTGAGAAGGAGGCAGATCACAGCAAGGGATTGAGCAGAATGAAGTGCAAAGCATGGGATTGGAAATGACAGAATGGAGGAGGCATATTTTTCACGTGTAACACTTTGAACGGTTTTGGGCCTTTTGACCCATGCATTTGCTGAATTGGTTATAATTTCCATAAGTAACAGCCAAGCTATTACTTTAATTCTTTACTGCTGAGTTCTGTTTTATCTCTTATTCTGGTGAGGCTTGTAACAGCCAAGCTATTACTATTTACCACTTGGTATGCCTTAGTTTTCCACCAAGCTTTGATCAATCAACAAGTTTTATTATGTAAATTAAATAAGCCTAATCTATAATCTTCATCCTATGTAGCTCTCATTTTTACTTAGTTGTTCATGTTCAACTCCCACTTTCGGAATGAGGATTTTCAATTCCTACAAGTTTAGCTCGTGAATCTTGAGAGTTTCACAGCTCCTTGAAGTTTTGCTTGAGAATATTTTTGATAGTTTGTAATTAAAAACTATGGCCGCAAATCCAATCCGTATCAAAAAATACTTTGGTTATTTTTCGCATCCATTTTTATGTATTTTTTTACTGTTTATTTGACTCAGTGACGTGGTCATCTTATTAGGTTTGTTAGGAATAGGTGATGCATGGCAAAGGCGCATAGGTACATTCTTTAGTAGGTACATTCTTTAGATTAGCTTGATGCCTTTCAGCTTGTTTAAGATAGAATAGCACTTGACATATCTATCTTTAGTATTTAGGTATTTTTCTCTAATAGGCACTTGTATGTCCAATTTCATTGCCAGTTATATATGTTCTTTATTCTCAATTTTTTCAATTAAAATAATCTTTGAATCTTATGAAGCTTTATAGAACATGTATAGTTTCAGGCCACAGACAAATGAGACAGCTAAGATATATATAATTTCTTATTAATAATTCTTGAATTCTGTTTTTGTCTTCCTCATGCCCTCTTTTAAACCAATTTGCAATTCCTGTCTTAACTCAAGCCTTGTTATGAAACTTGAAAAATCTAAATTGTCATGCATGTGTTCTTTATGCTTGCAAAACCCAAAATGATGAAATTGTTGACCTTATTGATATGTTATAATACGCGCAAACTAATTATTTATATATTTTTTAGTTTCTTCTTATTTGTGTATTATTGATTCATGAATATGTTTATAGATTTCAATGAAATTTGATGTGAATTTTAATATTTTAATCATTAATAATTATGCATTTATGTTTTAGTTATTGTTTTACTACAAAGGAACACTCTTGGATCCAAATTTAATGTTCTGTTTTCGTGCAAAATATTAATTTCAAAATAATAACATTATTCAGTTTACAGAAGGATTGGAAATATTTTTGAAGCTCAGTTGGCTACATTTTATGGGCTACCAAGTAGTCTGTACATTACCACAATTCGCTATATCGCAATGTTTGGAACTAAATTGTAAAAATAGCCATTAATCAGTTACCATCCAGCGAGTTACTTAGTGAATAAATTCAACCATTAACAAAGGCAATTCAGTTTACTACCTTTAGGGACATAATTTCGACAGAATTCTGATCCCCAACATCTATGATTTTCTTGTACTGTAATCAAAAGCATACTAAATTTGTTTTTATAATAATCAAATGGGGATAAACATTTATTAGGTGTTATAAAACTAAACTACTTTTAGGAATGAAAATAATAAGAGAAAATTGAATCCCTTGAGGAACGAAGGAATCAAAAAGTTGGTTAAACTTAAATAGTACCTCAACTTATTAAACTTAACTAATTAACTCTTAAGTTATTATATTGTCATAATTGATATCTAAAACTAATTACAAACTGAATTAATAGTCTTTTAAACTTAATCACAATCCTATAATCCAATACTAATAATGACCAAAAACTAGGCTGATCATTTCAACCAATTTCATATGAAAAGAAGAAAGGGAAAAAAAGAAATGAATCATGAGTTAAATATAATTGAACAACATAGTCTTTTTTGTTGACTTTTATCTTGGATCGTTGATTTAGTCTTACATCCCCCGCAAGCTGAGAATTATGCACGTCTAAAATTCCAAGTCGATGAAGAAAGGAATGAAAAGCAGGGCGATGGAGAGGTTTGGTAAAACAATCCGCCAATTGATCAGCAGACCGTACAGGCAAGAGGTGAATAATTCCAGACATCGATTTTGAAAGACAAGGTACAACAGGTATAGTCGAGGTAGATTTTCCATTAACATGGTTACAAAAGGCATGAATCTGCTTTCCCGGGTTGGATGAGCTTATGTTAATATGATCCATCATTATATTACCACAACCTATTTTATCACAATCTAATGTAATTGCTTGCTTGCTTGCTGATGTTCCTTTAACTCCACTATATATTATTCCATTCACTTTTACTGCTACACCCTGCATTAAATAAAAAAGAAATATTTATATGTATATTAATAAATTAAATCAATTTTAACATAGTTTTATTATACCTTTTCTGCACATTTGTGTCCGTTGCAGTAATGTTGATCTATTATGATAGGGTTTTTAGAGTTATGAAGTATGATATCCCTGAATGAAATCTGATTAGCATGCCCTGATCCTCCCTAGATGGACCAAATAACTAAATAAAATATTATGTTAAATTTAAGTTATTAATTATTTATTGTGAATTATTGATTATGAATTATTGTTATACTTACCGGCCATGTTTTGATTCTTACACCATTTTGAGTATTAAGGAATGTACAATTACGAACATGAACCTGGTCCACGATGTCCTTCACTCCGCTATCTCCTAAGCTCCCTACACTATATATTCGTAAGCAGCAAATCATTTTTATTATTCTCATTTTCCTTTGTATTTTGTTTTGTGAATCATATCAAATTGTTGCCTAGGCTTACAGATTTGTTCTGGTTTTGTTCTCATTTTCCTTGTGTTCTAGATTATCAATTTCCTATCTTATCGTTTTCCTTGTAAGAGGCATGAGCTCATAAATGAGGAAAAGTTGTTTTTTGTTTCATGGCACCAACCAATTAGTTTCACAATATTTCTGTACCTTAATTGGCTATTGAGTTTTGCTTCATATGCATAGTCCTTTACTCTTTCACTCAACATGATGGTTCAGGTCCACTTTCAAAACTCAATTTTATTTTTCCATGATGGTTTTTGAACAAATTGGGGACCGTTTTGCCGATTTTAAGAGAATGAGGAGCTAATTGATTTTGGTTTTATAGTTTGAGGGTTGAAATGGGCTTTATGCCATTTTCAAAACTCAATTTTATTTTTCCATCACTTATTTACTTTTCAAAGCTCAAGTCCACTTTTCCTCCACAATTTCAATACCAAACTTTGTCTTTTATGTTTGTTGCACTCTTCTAGTTATGAACATTTTTTATTTTTTGTCCTTTGAACATTAAAAATCCCCTGATTGTAAGTCAAACCGCACTCTTTTACTTTTCCATTGAGCTTTACATTTTCTACAAAAACTTTACCGTAATCAGTTGCTTCTTCAGTTCACATAAAATTTACGAAACACATTTTATGATTTTGATCTAAAAGTCGCTAGCAGGCTCGGTGGGAACCACAACAAGGCACCTAAACGTTTTTAAAGACAGAAATCCTTAATGCATCCAAAATGAAAAAATGCACCTATAGTCCGGGGCAAGTAGTTGACATCATTGACCAACTCGAAAGAGGTAAGCAAAGTTCACATTCAAAGGCACCTCTAGAAGATGCTCCCCAAAGAGCATCATTTAACCGCCGCTAAAGTGAAAAAATTCCATCAGTAAAAATCAGTTTTTTTAAGTGATAATATTTACGATCAACTAAAAAGTAATGATGTTTTTGCTTCCAAAGTCAGTAATTCATAGCATTGATAATAAATGTAGGAATTTTCTTTGGAAAGGAAAAAGTGATAATCATGTTGGGGCTTTAGTGGCGTGGGCTGATGTATGTTCTCCGAAAAATTGTGGGGGCATGGGAACTAGAGATTTGAATGTTTGGAATTACTCTGCAGTTGGGAAGCTCATTTGGGAGTTGTTGTCTCAAAAAAGTTCTCTTTGGGCAGTCTGGATTCATGCTAATAAATTGAAGAAACTTAGTTTTTGGGGAATTGTTAGGCCATTTGATACAAGTTGGAGTTGGACAGGTATGCACAAAATAAAGCATATGTTTAAGCCTTTATTTTCTTATAAATTGGGGGATGGGAAGAGTTTTAATTTTTGGGATGATCCTTGGATTAATGATAAGAGCTTAAGGGAGCTTTTTCCTAGATTGGATATTTCTGATACTGATGTTGCTAGAGATATGAAAGTTGTTGATCTTGTTGGGAGGCAAGGGTGGCGTCTACCAGACCCAAGTGATGAACTCACTAAGCAAGCTTGGCATGTGGTGAAACAAATACAAATTTATAATAAGGGACAGTTTAATGTGGTTACTGCATATAAGGCTTTAATGCCAACTCAAGTTATTGTGGGTTGGTGGAAGGTTGTTTGGGGACATCAATTTATCCCAAGACACATTTTCATCTTATGGCTTGCGTTAAAAAATCGGTTGAGTATTAAAAGTCGGATTGCTGCCTGGGCAAACTTGACAAATCAATTGTGTTGTTTATGTGGTTAGGAGGAGGAGACAGTGCCCCATCTATTTTTTTATTGTTCCGTTAGTGGGGGTGTCTGGATTGAGATTAGTGGTAAGTGTGATGTACCAAATAATCTACCATGGAGAAGGTATATAAGTTGGTTGTGAACGAATGCTGCTGGAAAATCTCTTAAATCTTTTATTAGAAGAGTTGCTTTTGCAGCAACTGTGTATTGGGTGTGGTTGACTAGGAATAGAATTGCTTTTGATAATGATCTTTTTTGTAAGGATCAAATTGTTAGGCAAGTGTCTTTAAATGTAAAAATGAGATTATGTAAATCTCAATCTTCCAGCTTGCTGTGGAACAATTGGACCTAGATGTATGTGTTTTCCTTTGATCATTGTATAAGTTTTTTGACCGCTTAAGGAATCAAATCATAATATAATAGACAGCATATGCATAACAACAATATAACAAGAATGAAACAATGAGCATGCTTGAAAAGGAAGCACTTCACAATTTAATTACTAATTTTAATCTGATAGGAAATGCAATATAGTTTAGACAAAATCTCATAATGGAATAGGAGATATTGAAAATTCTGTTTGTTAATTGTATATGATAAACAGTAATTCCCAATGGAATGCAGCAATAATACCATCTTTTGATGATAAACATTCCTGCAACAATAATACCATCTTTTGATGAATCATGGTAAAACTCATGAACTGGTAATATCATGGTAAAACTCAAACCCTTTGGAACTAGAAAAGCAAATTGCAGTCATCATTAGTACAAATGACTCACCAAAACTTCAACAAGCTCCACAAATTTCTTGCACAGGACATGCAACCGACCCATTCTGAAATTTATAAGGAATGTATGCTTTGAAATGGTATTTTCAACTTCTTTAATGATGGTAGCATTGCAAATGTAAATTCTTGTAACTTGGTCACAGAAAGTGTGATTCATTCTTGCATTTTAACAGTAAATCTCAACTCAATTTACTGCATTTTTTAGGGAAAGTTGAAACAACAACAACAACAACGAAACAATGAGCATTTGAAAAGAAAACAATTCATTGAATTACTAATTTTAATCAGATGGGAAATCCAATATTATAGTTTAGACATTAAGCAAGATCTCAAAATGGAGGACAATACATCCTTCTGAACTACACAAGAATCTGAAGTAAAGTACTAAAACCAAACATGTGATTACCTTGCTTACAAGCAAAAGGGTGGCCATTGAATCAATATGCTCCAACTAATAAGAAGTCTTTTTTCTAGTGACATAATTGTCCTATTTCTGAACATAAACCATATGCTAGAGCACATTTGGACCGCCTCAACTCCTCCTCATCCTCCACAAGGGGTGTAACATCAACATCAACATCAACATCAACAACAGGAGCATCAAAATTGTTTTGTTTATCAAGTAGAACAAGGCTAGGCACATATTTATACACACGACTAAATATGCATGCACTATGCTCTTCCACATTCATCAAATTCTTAATCTCTTCGTTGTTAATGTTGCGTGAAATGATGCATTCACTTTCTCGAACTGGTCCAGCTCCTGATATTGGATTCAATAGAATCAACACTTCATCCTTATTTCTGAACCCCAACACTGGTGAATAGTAGAATTCCAATTTTAGCGTTGCTAACTTGATCCATGATTCCACTAAACCATACTCTTTCATCACCCATACATGAGCTGCATACTCAGCCGGTTCAATAGCCGCAATTGATGAATCCCCAAATTCCATGATTCTCCTTGCATTTATTAAACCTGGCTGATGAGGCTGGAAATATGCCAAACATTCCGGTAATGAAATCTGATGAAAAGTCTCAGTCTTGACATCAAACACCATAATGAAATCACAATGGAAGTTCCATTGGCCTAGGTGATGAACGGCAAGCCAATGAAACCGGCCATTCACAAAAACTGCTGACTGGGTGCGATAAGAGGAGGAGGAGGAGTTGAGGAGAGGAGGAGTGATAAGCCTCCTCCAAGAATTGGAATTAAGCGAGTAGATAAAACACCTGCTCCCCACAATAAACAAGATTTTGTAATCCTGCGTGCTTTCATCGAACCCTAAGCCCATAACAGTGGAAAGGGTGTAAATTGTGGTGGTGAAAGGTGGATGAGGAACGGACAGAAAACGTCCAATTGAAGGGTTAAAGAGGATGAAGTCAAGAACGGGATTAACACCAGAGAGACAGATTAAACCGTTGACAGATCCGACCATATGTTGCCAGATACAACCATCAGGAAGAAGACGGAGTAACATGGGGCGTAAGTAGTCTTGTTCGTTATTGTCAAAAAGCAATGCGCAACTTCCAGAAGTTTTATCATAATAGTCCCGTTGATGCAGAAATAATTGGGTATTTTGGGTTTTGAGATTGAGATTGAGATTGCGAAGGTAGTTTGAAATAAAAATTGGAGTTGTGATGAGAGAAAACCATGATTTACAGACGCACCTGCACTGGATAATAGACTTCACCGGCAGCCTGGACAATATCTTCTCCGTCAACACTTCATCTGGTAAACAATCCCACATCCTCTCCTCAACTCAATTCTGCCGCCGAAGTTAATCAGAAACAGATGGAAAAACGTATGTATGTAGAGTATTTATACCAGCAACGGAGGGTTTAGTATTTGATAGGTATATAGGGATAGGCAGGTGGGTTTAGATGGACTAGATGACCACGTAACCATGTAATTTTATTAATTTATAGAGATATTAATTTATTTAGTATAAATTTAGTGAACTCGTCTAAGACGGGACCAGAAGAAATTATTATTTTAAAAAAGTTAATTTATCGAATATTAATTTATGAAGGTTTTATTTTTAGTTAAGAGGGTAAGAAGATAGGATAAAATAAGGATGTTCAAAAACCGAGCCGGCCCGAAATAACCAACTGAACCGACTAAAATTTCTAACTTGGTTCGGTTTTTCGGTTTATTAGGTTCGGTTTCAGTCTTGGATATTGAAAATTTTCAATCACTTCGGTCAGTTCGATATTTGAATTTTATAAACTGAGTAAACTGAATGGACCGAAGTAATTTCATGAGTTATTATTATTTATTAATTGTCTTATCTCATTATTGATTAGGTTTCAAAGTCTTTCATTTTTTTTATCTAATTTAATGAAAAACGATTCAACTTCTGTAAGAACAGAAGTTATCAAATTCTTTAAGATTTCTGAATCATCAAACCTTCAGTTCATCGAACCAATTGGGGATTACAAATCAGTAGCAGAGCCGGTCCTAATAATTCACGGGCCCTAGGTGGAATAATAAATAAAGACCCCTTTAATAAAAATATTTTACGTAAAAAAATTAAAATATATTTCAATATATGATAAATAAATAAAAGTATTTTATTACTTCAAAAAAAAAAAAAAAAAAAGTATTTTATTATACGGTATGTATTATTATGTTCACTAAATACCATTGTTTATCCAAAATAAAAAAAAATGGTTCACAATTTCTTTAAATTATGGATTAAACCCCTATTTAACCCATTTAGTATCCAAAAATTTATCATTTGGTTAATGTGGTATTATGGGACATTTAACTCATTTTGGATAAAAAAAAAAAAAAACTAACCGATTTGTTAAACTTTTTTGCCAATGATTTTTTAATTTTATTTTTCTATAAAGACTTAATACGTGGATAAATAAATAAAAAAATTAATTGCTTATTTATCTACATTTTAAATCTATATGGTAAAAAGTTAAATCAATTGTTGTGTGTATATATCGCGTGTCAAAAATTGTGTCATGTGGCAAAAAAAAAATTAACAAATCAATTAATTTTCCATCCAAAGTGGGTTAAATGTCACTTATGGGAAATACTTCAACAGGAAAATATTACCAAATGATATGACAAAATTTTGGATATCACAAAGGCCAAATATAAGAGTTATTTTTAAATTAACCCTCAATCTATATTAAAAAAAATCAATTGAGCCTCTTTTGAATTTAAAATATTAATTATTTAGACCTTTTAAAACTTAAATAATTATTAGAGATTTTTACATGAATATCACAATCGGTTATAAAATTACAATTAAATCATATCATTAAAATTACTTTTTAATATGTCGTTTTTTATAAATTCTAAATTTTAGTGAATATATTCTAGATTCTTAATTTATAAATCTTGATCCTTAAAATATATTAAAAACAATAATTTTATTTGTTTGATATGATTTAAAGTATCATTTGACATAATTGTAAATAAGTTTTTTAAAAGCATATTTCTTAAATTCTTAACTTTTAATATTTGTATAATTTTTTTTGAAAATAAAAGAATTTTATTTATGTGGCCAAGCTAATACATCTCATTGTGAAAACATCTAAATGAAAAATATGTTGTTGACCTTTGTTTGTTGGGTTATCTAAAAAAATATGAAAAATAAGCTACTACCTTTCATTGTAGAAAATATCTAAAAATGAAAAATATGTTATTGCTGAGCTTCGAACACACAATGGCAATTACAAGACTTACCACTAAGATAGTTATTAATTTTGATGTAAGTTGTTTTTTACTTTATATATACTTATACCCATAATAAAAAATTTGGGCCCCCTTATAGCCTTGGGCCCTAGGCCGGCGCACCCCAGGCCTAGGCCCAGGGCCAGCCCTGATCAGTAGCATAGTGAAAGATATGTTCTTTATAAGAATTAAAGTAGTTATTAGTTTATTTTGTTCAAACGGTTTCATGACACAAAATATATTTATTTATCTTTTTTGCTGCATTTTAACAGTGTTAATAATATGTTTAATGACCAATACACTAGCAGAATAAGGAATACCATAAATAAACTATGGTTAGGTCCCCAAAATATTTTCTACTTGAAATAGCTTACAAGAACAGAAAAATGAACACAAAACCACATTATTATTATTATTATTATTATTATTATTTGTTGGTTACAGATGATCATGAACAACATTATTATTCCAAATTTATTGAAACATTATAATAGAGCATATAACATATGATGATCACAGTCTTACTCTCTCCATTCATATTTGTGAGGCCAAGGGGCCTGTGTTGTGCACGCTGTTAGCCCAATGGGCATTTGCGTGTGGGGGTGTGTCAGAGATTATCTTTTTTATTCAAACGGTTTCATGACACAAAATATATTTATTTATCTTTTTTGCTGCATTTTAACAGTGTTAATAATATGGTTAATGACCAATACACTAGCAGAATAAGGAATGCCAGAAATAAACTATGGTTAGGTCCCCAAAATATTTTCTACTTGAAATAGCTTACAAGAATAGAAAAATGAACACAAAACCACATTATTATTATTATTATTATTATTATTAATGATCATGAACAACATTATTATTCCAAATTTATTGAAACATTATAATAGAGCATATAACCTGTGATGATCACAGTCTTACTCTCTCCGTTTATATTTGCGAGCCCAAATATGTTTCCCATTGATCCTAAAATTTGTTATTGGGTTTCCATTCAAGATCTTATCAACTGATGCAATAGAATCCAGAACCAGTTTTCCAAACAAAGGTTCATTTTCTGGCATATTTTGTTGCATCTTAACATCAACAACACCCACACCAATTAACTCAGTAAAAAGACTTTTAACTTCCTCCTTCGTTACTGGAAAACCTCTTGAAAATGTCAAGAACATAGTTTGGTCATCTTCTGAGACGGTTTTACAAGGATTCCAGCTCCATAATCCACATTGAGGGAAGTCAAAATCCAATGCCCTTGGAAGAATGCTCACAGTCCCGAACACTGGATGCGGAAAACCCGAAATTACTAGGGCTTGGCTTGAGTTTGACGATCCTGAATTTGCCTTGGCTAAAACACGTTGCAATATGTGATATGGATCGATCTCGGGACGTGTTAGTTTTAATCTTAAACTAACAAAGAGGTTCTTCTCAAGCTAAACTTAAAGGAGTTAATCCCGGATTTACGGACTAAAACCGTAGGAAATAAGAATTCCCCATTGCTAAAGGTGAAAACCTTAACAAAAGATTCATGAAGAAGACAATGAAAATTATATTAATTGAAAGTTACCATTACAAAAAGAAGGAGATGCATTTATAGCATCCCAAACCTAATTGATGAATTACATAAAGGGTAAACACTTATAACTAAATGTATATAATAAACTCAAAGGGTAAGATGGTAAAGATAGAGGATAAGGGACATGTGGGTCATTAAATTATGGGGTCAAATAGCAAAAAGCAGGGACCAATTCGGAATTAAACCAAAAGGTTACATGGCGTGTCAAAAAGGTGACACGGCGTGTCAACCAAATTATTTTGAGCAGAGACTTTGCTCAAAGGTGACACTGTTAGGGATTAAAGCCAGTTAATCAACTGTAGCGCAGCGGAATTGCGGTTTAAAATTTATTTCTAATCCTTTTAGTTTGATCTTTGTCCATTAACCATTGATTGAATAAAACCTTTTTATCCGTTTAAGGATATAAACATACCCGGACTGTCTCTTCTAGAGACGGCTGAAGAATCCACAAGGTAGTAAGATCTCCGTAGTCAGGTGCACGAACAGCTATTGAGCCAGAACCGGTGCTAGCCGAAGAACGAAGAAGAACTGGAGAGATTTTGATATTTTACCAAAATAATTCACTTTTTCCACAAGCCTATGTTTCTGGCAAAATCAATTGTGATTTCATGTATGGCCGAGTTTCAATAGTGGTGGCCGAATTCATGTGTAGGTTCAATTAGGTTTAGAGTGTTTTAATTTATATATATAGTGTATTTCTAAACCTAATTGGTTTAGGGTTAATTGGTTAATTACAAAACTAATCCAATCCTAATCTAATTACATAAATAAATACCAATAATATTTATTCTATGCAATTAATTACGATTTATTTAAATTTAATTACCCCAATTAAACAAACAACACTAATTAATAAATTAACGTATTAGTTTAATTGATTATTCACCGAATGCAATTTCATTAATTTACAAATTAATTAATTACATCCCGTAAACTAATTAATCAATTAAATACTCAACACTTAAGACCACTAATCAATTACCTTAATACAAAGTATCAATTAATCAATTAATCAACCACTAATTAATTACCTTGACATTTTATTGTGTCAATCAATTAATAAATTCTATCTCTCCAATGTACCGTTCTATAAGTTCTAACTCAGATGTTCGATGTGCACGATCCTATGGGACTGTCCTTAGCTACCAGTGGGCTTATGGCTCACAGACAGTAAGTGGGTTCTAGCAAACCATTACTGCCCCTAACTAAGACAGAGTTTCAGCAGTCTAAAGATGCAGAGACCCTGTAGTTATCTCTTAACTTCTTTTACCATTTGATATCGATATTATAAACTGGAGGCATGGCGGCTGTCATCCTCTCTGATGTTTATGATGTTTCTTGATCTTAAGTAGATTGATGAAACAGATAAGTAAACTACTTATCAGGGTGTGGCCACACACTTATCAATCTCACTTATCAAGTGGCCTGTGATATCATCTCACTATTACATGAGTGGTAATTCCATCACTTCATTATCAATACCAACGTGTTCACCCAATCATACCCGTATTTGGCATCCTGTTACAGACCTGTTAGGCGTATGTCAAAGTGAACCGGATCCCACATTGATATTATAATGAAATTTGGTCTGAAGACAGTTAGAGACCTACTTAAGAAAACTAATGACACAACCACCATGTAGTTTTTCTCGAGCGGATCGATCTAGTCACATGTATGCAACATGTACCCATATTCACAACTGACTTAACAAGTGCTATGGCTAGTATTATTTACTACCATACAGTCATCGAATATACAAGTCTGTGGTCCTAATCATTCCCATGATAGAATAGACTTGGGATATGGTTTTACGATTGTCAATCAATGGATTCTCTATTCATATTATAGCACAAGATATAAATGAACTAGATTAATGCCTTTATTAATCTGACACAAATACATTTTATAAGAACCAATGCCTATGAACTAGGGCACACCAACAGTCTCCCACTTGAACTAGTTCCAAGCGGGTATTGCCCTAAACACTATAGATCTATTACTACCAATTGCCTTGGTAAACTGATCAGTGACATTGTTCTCATTGTCAACCCTCTACAATGTAATGTCACCGGGTAAGGTGTTACTATCTAAGTACGCGTTTGGATCTCTTGTGTGACATGGGATCCAGTGTTTGTGCTATTGTCCCATTATTGTCACAGAAAACATCAACTGATCTTAGGAGAGTTTGACCTACTCCTAAATCAGTTATGAACTTCTTAATCCAAACTTCTTTCTCTGCATCATCGCATGCAACGATGTACTTAGCTTCCGTCATAGAATCGGCAATGGTTGGCTACTTTAAGGATCTCCAACTAATGGCACCGCCATTCAGGAGAAATCCATAACCAGTATCTGACTGGTTATCATCCTTAAAACATGGATCAGTGTAACATGATATTGCCATTCCTCCTGCCCATCAAGTACTAAGAAAAACATCCTTGGTACGGTTAAGGTACTTCAGGATTGTCTTGACTGTCTTCCAGCATTCCTTGTCAGGATCTGACTGGCACCGATTAGTCATGTTTGGTGCAACACGCAACATTTGGCCTTGTACATAACATAGAGTATATGATGGATTCTTGTCTATGTACGATGCCTGACTCGAGCCTAGAAGTCGGTTGGATCTAACCTTGTAGATATTGACCGGCTTCTCCTAAGTCTTTCATTGTGAAGCATTTACTCAACCACTGCTTGATCTTGCAGTGTTAATATATTGCCTCTAATGAGCAGTATGTCATCGACATACAATATTAGGAAAGTGGATATGCTCCCACTGACTTTCATATACACACAGGGTTCATTAGAATTCTGTACGAATCTACTTGAAACACCACCTGTATAACCGGTTTAGCCTCCTCAATGTTTTGAGGATCTATATCGGTTCCCAAAGCATCCTCAGCATAAGCTGCAGGAGTTGGTGAGTCTTGAATCTCAGCGAGATCAATATTGCTCCCACTGTCTACTTTGGAAAGAAATTCCTTTTCCAAAAAGACTACAAACCTAGCCACGAATGTTTTATTCTCAGCTGGGTTGTAGAAGTAATAACCCTTAGTTTCCTTAGGGTAACCCATGAACTGGCATTTAACAGATCTGGACTCTAGTTTGCCACTTATCAATTTCTTGACATGTGCATCAAAGCCCCAAATCTTCATGAAGGAAACGTTGGGCTTTCAGCCCGTCCATAATTCATATAGTGTTCCTTCAATTGCCTTGCTCGGTGTATTGTTAATTATATGAGCAGCGGTTTCCAAAGCAAATCTCCAAAAGGAGATAGGCAGAGAAGCTTGACTCACCATTGAGCGGACCATGTTGAGCAGGGTCCTATTCCTCCTTTCTGACACTTCATTCCATTGGGGTGTACCAGGAGGAGTGAGTTGGGATACAATCCCACACTCTCTCAAGAATGAGACAAACTCTTGGCTCAAGTATTCGCCCCCTATATCAGACCGGAGCGCTTTTACTTTCTTGCCAAGTTGATTTTCTACTTCATTTTTGAAATCTTTGAATCTCAGAAGAGTTTCAGATTTATGTTTCATCAGATACACATACCCATATCGGCTATAGTCATCTGTGAAGGTAACAAAGTACAGAAAACCAGATCTAGCACTGGTGCTCATTGGACCACATACATCTGAGTGTATCAGCTCCAACAGCTCCGTGGCCCTTACACCAGTTTTGGTGAAAGGTGCCTTTGTCATCTTCCCTCTTAAACAAGATTCACACGTGTCATAAGACTGCATGTCAAATGACCCTAGCGCTCCACTAGAGTGAAGCCTAGTTATGCGTTTTTCATTTATGTGGCTAAGACGACAGTGCCAGATATATGTAGGATTAGTCTTAATCCTTTTAACTTTTATGTTATAGATTGATTCACTACGTTTTAGATCAAGGATATACAAACCATTTTCTAGAAATGCGGTTCTATAAACAATATTGCCACGATGTATAGAAATCATACCACGTCCAATATTAAAAATTAAAACCATAAATATCCAACATAGAAACTGAAATAATATTCCTGCGCATTGCAGGTACAAGATAGCAATTTCTAATTTCTAAAACTAATCCACTAGGTATCTCTAAGAATAATCTTCGATCTTTTAAGGCCTCTACATGAGCGCCATTGTCGACTCGAAGATCCACTTCACCAGATCCCAGCAATCTCCTATTTCTTTGTCCCTACACATTTGAGCAAATGTGAGTACCACATCTAGTGTTTACAACCCAAGATGTAGAAATAGCCAGATTAAATTCAACAACATAAATACCTGAACCAGAAGCTTCATCCTTCTGTTTCTCCCTTAGCTTTGGACACGCATTTTTCCAGTGTCCCTTCTCATTACACTCATGGCAGATATCATCTGCTGAGGCCAACCTACCTTTAGAAGCTGCCGCCTTCCTAGCCTTGGGCTTGGCCTTTTGGGCCTTCGCTTTGGACTTGGACTTGGCCTTTCCCTTAGGTATGTTCCCTTTGTTAACCAGCAACACTTCTGGAGTCCTCTTGTAGGATTGCTCAGCAAGTTTCAACATGCCATGCAATTCTACTACAGACTTATCAACGCCCTGCATGTGGTAGTGCATGATAAACTGATTGTAGGATGCCGGAAGTGATCCAAGAATGATGTCGACTGCTAGTTGTGCAGGCACTGGTGAGCCAAGCCTTGACAATGTGTCAATAAAACCCTTCAACTTCAGCACATGTGTGCTAACAGAAGTCCCGGCTTGCATCGTAGTGCTGCATAGCGCCTTTGTTGTCAAGTATATTTCCTGACGAGCTTGATCTTGGAACATCCTTTTGAGTTGATCCATGATCTCAAAGGCGTGCTGCTCCATGAACTATTTCTGAAGATCAGGAACCATGGTACCCAGCATAATGCATGACACATCTCTGTCATCCTTACCATGTCGGTCGTACTCCGCCATTTGATCAGCGGTTACGCCCCGACCTGTAGGATGAGCTGCTGGTAAGGCAGCAGTCAGCACATATTCCTTTGACTCGTGTCTAAGAACTATTTGCAAGTTCATGGACCAGTCAAGGAAATTAGTCCCTGAAAGCTTTTCCTTTTCCAGGAGTGGTCTGAGTGAGTTGTTGCTTGTTGCAGCCATTTAATTTTCTTTTCGTGTAATTTTGATGTGGAGGTTAATCTACGTGGAAAAATTACATTAGAGTTAGAATAAAGGGCTTAAGCCAAAAATCAAATTAATAATCCATTTTAATTTGTTATTGGTGATATTTATTTGGCTGTTTTGACCAAAATCCACAATCCATCAATAATCGATCGAGCTAGGGCTCCGCCATCGACCATTGACGATTTGGTAGGATAAACTATCCAATCCTCCGCAAGGACTCTTGGTTTGATGGGCTTTGTGACACTTAGCCCATCTGTGCTTAGGGCCCGCTCTGAGCTAATGCTACCCACGTTGAGTCCAACCACCATACACGTGTTAGCCATACCGAAGTATCCTAACCCTCGACGGCCCACTAATTACTACAGCATACCTGCTAGGGCACGTCATACACTGTAGCACTACCTGGGAGGAAGAGGTGTGAATCTGGAAAGCACTTTTAAGCGACTCAATATTTCATTATCCGGATTAATTAAGTGATACGGCTTTAACATATAATTATCGCGGGTGATGATCTGGTGATCGTTGCTACTTATATTTCATGTTATACTAAGCAATTGTATAATTAAAATAAACATAGAGACTCTATGGGCCTTATAATGCATCCTAGTGAAACTAGATATACTATCTAATCTTCACGGGCTTGCTTCAAGTCTCCTTGGGCTCCCACCATGGGCTTGGACCATCTGGGCTTCTTCACGACCAATTACAATTTTATGAATAGAACCTATTCTAAAATTACATTAATGAAAGAATGGCACGCAGGCCATATTTCCCAAAATAATTAAATTACAAACCGACTTTTATTTAGGGCCCATAGAACTCTATAACACGTTACTGCACAGTAAGACATACAAATATAATGCATGATCATGGCATTCCAAAATCATCTAATAAAGTTAAGCCGAGTTACTTAGGGTGAAATCGCCAATTTTACCATATGTGACTAAGGCCCATAAAGGCCCAAACGGTTAACATACATTTAAATACAAAATTACAATTTTGCTCCCACTGAATTTTAGGATCGTCACATATCCAAAATTTAGCCCTCCCAATTTAAACCGGTGTCACAGTCTATTGGGCCAATTTCACAAATTAACCATATTCAATTTTATACAAATTATCAATTCGATTAAAATTAAATATGCATGCCAATCAAAAACATTTTAATACCAATTAGTTTTTATTAAAACACGTTTAATAAATTAAACGGTACTAGGGCCCTGATTTTATTAAAATTACCCGAGAAAAATTTAAAAACAAAAATCAGTCCCGTCTAATCCAAAATTAACAAATTCTGAATTGTTTAACGGACCCGGGACAGCGACGGGGCTGTTGTCCGCATACAGCAGCCCCGTGGGTGCTGTCTGGCGGACAACATTAGTGCTGCTGTCCGCCCAACAGCAGCCGCGGGGCTGCTGTTCGCGGACAGCAGTCCCGCGACTGCTATTCCGTGTCCGAAACTATTTTTTTTATATACTGTATAAATAAAACTGCTGCTGTATTTTTTTTTTTAAATTTATTATTCTAAAATAATTTCAGAACCAAACACAACAAAATACAGACATAAATAAAATTGAAAACTTCCTAGAACAATTTCTACACGAGGAATTAATAGGAAATTTCAAAAACTTGATTTGGAAAAATAATAAAACCAAATCATATTAATTTTTCAATCAATCAAAACGGACTAAACCATGTCTCTGATACCACTGTTAGGGATTAAAGCCAGTTAATCAACTGTAGCGCAGCGGAATTGCGGTTTAAAATTTATTTCTAATCCTTATAGTTTGATCTTTGTCCATTAACCATTGATTGAATATAACCTTTTGATCCGTTTAAGGATATAAACATACCCGGACTGTCTCTTCTAGAGACGGCTGAAGAGTCCACAAGGTAGTAAGATCTCCGTAGTCAGGTGCACGAACAGCTATTGAGCAAGAACCGGTGCTAGCCGAAGAACGAAGAAGAACTGGAGAGATTTTGAGATTTTACCAAAATAATTCACTTTTTCCACAAGCCTATGTTTCTGGCGAAATCAATTGTGATTTCATGTATGGCCGAGTTTCAATAGTGGTGGCCGAATTCATGTGTAGGTTCAATTAGGTTTAGAGTGTTTTAATTTATATATATAATGTATTTCTAAACCTAATTGGTTTAGGGTTAATTGGTTAATTACAAAACTAATCCAATCCTAATCTAATTACATAAATAAATACCAATAATATTTATTCTATGCAATTAATTACGATTAGATTAAATTTAATTACCCCAATTAAACAAACAACACTAATTAATAAATTAACGTATTAGTTTAATTAATTATTCACCGAATGCAATTTCATTTTACAAATTAATTAATTACATCCCGTAAACTAATTAATCAATTAAATACTCAACACTTAAGACCACTAATCAATTACCTTAATACAAAGTATCAATTAATCAATTAATCAACCACTAATTAATTACCTTGACATTTTATTGTGTCAATCAATTAATAAATTCTATCTCTCCAATGTACTGTTCTATAAGTTCTAACTCAGATGTTCGATGTGCACGATCCTATGGGACTGTCCTTAGCTAGCAGTGGGCTTATGGCTCACAGACAGTAAGTGGGTTCTAGCAAACCATTACTGCCCCTAACTAAGACAGAGTTTCAGCAGTCTAAAGATGCAGAGACCCTGTAGTTATCTCTTAACTTCTTTTACCATTTGATATCGATATTATAAACTGGAGGCATGGCGGCTGTCATCCTCTCTGATGTTTATGATGTTTCTTGATCTTAAGTAGATTGATGAAACAGATAAGTAAACTACTTATCAGGGTGTGGCCACACACTTATCAATCTCACTTATCAAGTGGCCTGTGATATCATCTCACTATTACATGAGTGGTAATTCCATCACTTCATTATCAATACCAACGTGTTCACCCAATCATACCCGTATTTGGCATCCTGTTACAGACCTGTTAGGCGTATGTCAAAGTGAACCGGATCCCACATTGATATTATAATGAAATTTGGTCTGAAGACAGTTAGAGACCTACTTAAGAAAACTAATGACACAACCACCATGTAGTTTTTCTCAAGCGGATCGATCTAGTCACATGTATGCAACATGTACCCATATTCACAACTGACTTAACAAGTGTTATGGCTAGTATTATTTACTACCATACAGTCATCGAATATACAAGTCTGTGGTCGTAATCATTCCCATGATAGAATAGACTTGGGATATGGTTTTACGATTGTCAATCAATGGATTCTCTATTCATATTATAGCACAAGATATAAATGAACTAGATTAATGCCTTTATTAATGTGACACAAATACATTTTATAAGAACCAATGCCTATGAACTAGGGCACACCAACAAACACGACATGTCACCTGCATTTTCAGTAGTTTTCGCGTTTCCTTGGACCGTGTCGCTAGCCTTGGGGCAATTGGTGTTTTCTCAAAGGTGACACAACGTGCACCTGCATTTTCAGCAGTCTTCGCGTTTCCTTGGGCCGTGTCACTAGCCTCTGGGCAATTGGTGATTTCCTTCGATCCCGTGTTGGAGATGTCCTCATCATTCACTCTCTCTTCAAAAGGACTTGACCCCAAGTCACTCACTATGTAATGATGATGCTTGGCGGATTTGAGTGGACGCTAAATTCTCAAATCGAAACAATGTATGGTTCGAGCTGAATTCAAGAATCCCGTTTCACATATATCGGGATCAATCTTCACCACACTAACTTCTCCCCATATTTCAACTCGAGTCGTATTCCGGCTCTCATTCCCCGTGATACTCGTCTCCCAATCTCTACCGGCATCGAATGGTATATCATTCCCCTCCATAGAGCTCAACTCACTATGTGTAGGACTAGGTGCACTATCCTCCGGATCCCATGCTATGTCATATGGTGGCTTCCTTCTCTTGCTAGCCACTAGCACCCTTATCATCAATCATACATAATGCTCACCATCATTATCACCTTCATAAGCCTCATCCTCATCATCATCATAGGCCTCCTCATTTTAGCTCCACCCATCATCCTCGAACTCATTGAAGCTCATCCTCATCATAATAGACCACATCTTTATCATCTTCATAAGCGGCCCCATACTGGTTCCACCCAATTCGTCGATGTTCATCCTCATCATGGTAAACTCTATCATCTTCATCATAATCAAACTCATTTGCACAATGACAAAGTTCACCATCCTCACATATTTCATCTTCGGAAGTGCTCTCTCTCTCTCTTCAACCTCATCCTCAAATTCGTGTTCATAGTAATCACGTTCCTCATTTCTTTCTAGCTCATTCTCGGATTGGTTCTCCTCTTCATCAATCTCCTCATCTAACTCCTCTTCCTCATGATCTCATTCAAATTTATTTCCCTCTTCGTCCACGATCCATCTTTTCCCACGACCTCTCGTTTCCTCAGACTTCTCCCTATTACTCCAACCAACTAATTCACGTGCCAAGTCGCCCGACTTAAAAGACATACTACAACCCAATATGGTTGAACCACAAACATCTCTCCCATCTCCATAGCCATCAATCTCCACATATAAACTAATTTCATCATGCTCCTTAAAGAGATTAACAAGTACAAACTCCTTGTCCCCCTCTTCAAGGCATATGCCATCAATTTCCTTAAGCATACATATATAGCTAGGCCTAAGGGGCATTTCATCAAACACTTGGGGAGCACCCTTATCAACATGGGTTTCTTCAAAGTTTTCACATCTTAATCCCCATTCCTTCTCATTCACACATACATTCTAATCCTTATCAACAATTTCCTTAACAATAAATCCATAATGAGAACTTAAATCAATAACAACATCACACACCACCAAATCTTCACTAGCAATATATCTATCCATAACTTCCACATCAAGAGTTGCAAGTTTTGAATTTACCTCTTCATTGTATGATGGAGGATAGATTTGTGATGAGTCTTTAGGAGACAAAATGGAGGTTGCTTCATCCTTTTTACGTTGGACTCGACATTGTCGTCTCCTACTATTTTAGGTTCCCCTTTGGAGTCTTTCCATCTGTTCTTGCTCCAAGTTCTCTCTTGTCTTTCTCCTCATCTCGGCAAGCTCAAAATCCATCTCTCTTGCTTCGGCTTGGAGGACTTCACGGCTCTTGGCGGCATACTCTTGTATGGCTTGTAGAAAACTCAGTTGAATCATTATTGAAGAAGTCTCCGTTAGGAAAATGATCGACTCTGATACCAACTGATATGGATCGGTCTTGGGACATGTTGTTGAAACACCTTTTCACATAATTTTGATTTGACAAAATTGTTTAAGTAAATTGAAATACATATTCTAAAACACACTAAGTTTAAACGCTTTGATTTATTCTACTAATGTGTTTGTTCAATGTTGAGTTAAAATTGTTTATAAGACACAAGAATTAAAAGGCCCAAGCCCAATACGGAAGTCAAGGCCCAAGTTAAACAACTCAGTACAACTCGGCCCGCGTTTGTTAAAACGTTGTCGCTTTGGACAAAACGCAACTTAGCAAGAGAAGGATCTAGAAGACCTTCGGGAACAACTTCAAGATGAAGCTGCTGAGTAGATTCGACAAAGCGTACAAGACAGCAGCTGGCTAATGAAAACTTCCAGACAAAGTATTTCTACTTTGGGTAAAGTTCAGACGACACAGTATGCTGTCTAGTTGACTTTACCATAAAAGGAGAGATAGTCTGCTGAGCTGACCGAGGACAGAAGATACACAAATCTGATTGGCCGAGAGCTCTGAGCAAGTCAGGATGACAACGACAGGAAGCCGTTTCCTTCCAATGGTTATTTCGAAATTCGAAATGACCGATGCCTAGACGTCTCTATAAATAGGGCCATCAGAAGCTTCATTCAATACAGAACTTGATCAAGCCATTACGCTGACCAAATTTCTACACAAGTTCTGCAAGCAAGAAGCAAAGAAAATCTTACACTACAATTCATACATTTGTGTAAAAGTCTAGAGTGATTATTTCAATCGTCTAAAGTGTCTTAGCAAATCATTGTATAGGACAAACACTTATCATTTCTAGAAATAGAAAGGAGAGTCTGAGTACTCGGTTATAGTACTCAGCAAGAGATTAGGATTGAGCAGAGGTATAGAGGAAGGTACTCTTGTCATACTCAGTTGCTAAAGATTGTAAAAGGTTTGAGGCTCTACCTTTAAAGAGCTCAGTAGAGGATTCGAAATCTCAAAACGTGTTCCGGGGACAGGACGTAGGCTTAGAAGAAGCCGAACCTGGATAAATCTGCTGAGTAAAGTATTTCTTACCTTTAACTCCTTATATATATTGCTTGCTTAAAATAACCAAAAACTGACCAAGTAAAGAGGTCAAGTTGAGTTGTGCGTGTTGAACATCTGAGCTCAGGAATAGACTCTAAGTGATATCTCCTGACTCAAGCTAAGAAACTGACCTAGTCACCAGTTGACTAAGCCAGTATCTTGTTGTTTACTCAGCGCCGCTGTTAAAACCTTTTTCCTTAGAAAAAGAAGTCTGCCCTAATTGCGAAAAAGTTTAAATAGTTCCTAACCCCCCATTGGAACTATACTTGCAACCTTATAAGGGACCAACAAGTGGTATCAGAGCTTAAAAGCTCACTGTAAAAGGTCTAACAACCTTGAGCTTATCCCTACCATGGGCGAAAACAGCACTCGGTTTCTCCCTAGAAACCAAACAACTCAGATATTGCCTGAGGGGCTGTCCATTACTAGGCCTCCCCTATTCTTCGGGTCAAACTATACCTTCTGGAAGAATAGGATGAAAAATTTCATTCAGGCTACAAACATGAGTGCCTGGCTATCTATAGTCCAAGGCCCATTTGTACCTGTCGAAGTTGTGGCTGGCCAAACAGTTGTAAAAGCTGAGGCCAAATGGACAGAGGATGATCTTAAGAAGCTTCAAAATCACGCTTCGGCTATCAATATGCTTCACTGTGCGCTCGATGCTGCAGAATATAATAAAATCTCAGGTTGTGAGTCGGCACAAGAGATCTGGAAAAAGATGGAAGTCACCTACGAGGGAACCAATAAAGTAAAGGAGTCCAAGGTGAATCAGCAGATGAGACTGTACGAGCTGTTCGAGGTGAACAATGATGAGGGCATTTCAGACATGAATGCAAGGTTCACCAACATCATTAATGAGCTCAAGATACTTGGGAAAATCTTCACTGAGGAAGAACAAGTCAAAAAGATACTCAAGAGTCTTCCTAAAGACTGGCAAGCAAAGAAGACAGCTGTTGAGGAAGCTCAAGATTTAACCACCTAAAAATATGACGAACTCATCGGTTCATTGCTGACCCATGAGATATCTATGAAAAACTTTGAGGTGAAGGAAAAATCTGAAGACAAGAAGCAGAAATCCCTTGTCATGAAAGCTGACTCCACTGACGGAAGCTCAACTGATGATGAGGAGATGGCCATGTTCACAAGGAAGATGAAAAGGCTATTCAGGAAGAATGACAAATACTCTAAGAAGCCTTACAGAAAATTTGATAAGTATAAAGCTGACTCAAGCGACAGCAAATACAAAAAGGACAGCTCAAAGCCCATTACATGCTTTGAGTGCCATCAAACCGGCCATATTAAGTCAAGCTGCCCCACACTGAGGAAAGACAAGAAGAACGGCAAAAAGGCAATGGTGGCTACATGGAGCGACAGTGATGAGTCTTCATCTATAGAAACTGAGGCCACCGAGTCAGCGAAGATATACTTCATGGCTGACGAACTTGCTGAGCCGTGCGTCTCTGAGCATGCTGACCTATCCATCGCATCAGATGACGAAGAACAATCAAATGAGGTAATTACTCTTCCCCAGCTCAGAAACGATATGGTTAATGCCCTGAGTGATCTCTACACACTTGTCAAGAAGTGTAATAAGAAAGTTAGAGCACTCAGCAGGCGTTGTGACGAAGTGGAAGAGGTCAAACTGAGTGACCTCAGATTCCTTCTTCACGACAATTCAACTCTGCATGATAACATGAAGATCATACATGAGTTTGTCTCTGAAGTCCAATCAGTTTCATTGAAACTGAGAAAGGACGTCACAACTATCCAGAACCAACTAAAGGTTCCAAATAAAAGAAACATTCCTCTGAGAACTCAGTACCAAGGTACTCAACAGAGATGGAATCCCTAGCGAAAAGTCCAGTGTGACTTTTGTGGGAAGAAAGGACACACCACTAAGGTGTGCTGGGACGCTCAGCACTGAGGTGCTGACAAGTTAGTGAAACATCCTAAACAGAAGGTCAGTTGTGACTTCTGTGGAAAGAATGGCCATACTGTCCATGTATGCCGCCATAAAATAAAATATGATGCTTTACCTGTTGCACCTAACAAGCAAGGACCCAAAAATAATTGGGTACCTAAAAGTAACTAGTTACAATGCAGGTAAGCCTGAGATGTGCTGAGAAGTCAAAGATGTGGTATGTTGACAGCGCATGCTCAAGGCATATGACGGGTGATGAAACTCAGTTCATCACGTTTGAGCGTAAACGAGGAGGGAGCGTAAGTTTCGGAGACAATAAGAAGGGTAAGATAGTAGGGTCAGGAACCATCGGAGGTAATCCTACTATTGAATCTGTCTCCCTAGTCAGCGGACTCAAATATAACTTACTCAGCGTAGCTCAGCTATGTGACAATGGGAGAAAAGTTATATTTGATGCTACTGGATGTAAAATATACGAGGGTAAAACAAATGAGTTAATCTTAACTGCCCCTCGCATAGATAATGTCTTTATGCTAGACTTAGAGAAAAAGTTTTCAAAAACTGTGTGCTTAGTATCAAAGGAAGAGAATTCCTGGCTATGGCACAAGAGACTTGGTCATGTAAGCATGGACCTCTTGGCCAAACTAGCAAGAAAGCAATTGGTTGAGGGACTGCCTGAACTTAAATTTGAAAAAGATCAATTATGCCACGCTTGCCAAGCTGGAAAACAAACCAAACAATCTTTTCACGGCAAAAATATTGTCTCAACTAAGCGTCCGTTAGAGTTACTACACTTGGATCTCTTTGGTCTAGTCCAGCCGCTGAGTCTGGGTGGAAGAAGATTTTCCTTGGTCATTGTAGATGACTTCTGTCGGTACACGTGGGTCATCTTGCTGACCAGCAAGGATGAGACCTTTGAGACAAATTCAAATTTGGTTAGAAAAATTGAAAATGATAAAGACCTAAAATTAGCTCACATCCGTAGTGATAATGGTGGAGAATTCAAAAACCAAAAGTTTGTTGAATTCTGTGAAGCCAGCGGCATTGACCATAATTTTTCTGCTCCTAGAACACCTCAACAAAATGGGGTTGTAGAAAGGAAGAACAGAACTCTGGTTGAAATAGCCAGGACAATGCTGGATGAGCATAGGCTTCCAAAGTATTTTTGGGGAGAGGCTGTTAACACAGCGTGCTATATTCTTAATAGGGCTCTAGTTAGACCTATACTCAAGAAAACCCCCTATGAACTTTGGAAAGGACGAAAGCCCAATATTGGATACTTTCGTGCCTTTGGCTTTAAATGTTTTATTTTAAATACCAAAGATAGCTTAACAAAGTTTGACTCAAAAGCTGATGAGGCTATCTTTTTGGGCTACTCAACAAACAGCAAGGCATACAGAGTTTTTAATAAGCGAACTCAAGTTTTAGAAGAGTCAATACATGTAGAGTTCGATGAAACTAACCCTACAGGTAGATACCAGCCGCTGACCGAAGATGATCCACACTCAGTAACCGCTGACCAAGAACCAGCTACTGAGTCATTCATGAAAAGGCTGACCAAGAGTAAGAGTGAACCTAAGATTACTTTTACTGACCCATCTACTTCTGCAGAGATTGTTGAAACACAGACAGCACAAGACATGAATCTACCTAAAGAGATAAGGATTCCAAGAGGGCACTCAGAAAGTGCAATCCTTGATTCTGCTGGGAATACCCTGATGACGAGGAATCAACTCAGGAAGTACCTCAGCAATGTTGCTTTCGTCTCAGTTCAAGAACCGAAGAATTTCGCTGAAGCTGAGTACGATGAATTCTGGATGAACGCAATGCAAGAGGAGCTCGATCAATTTAGAAGAAACGATGTATGGGAGCTAGTGCCTCATCCAAAGAGTTAAAAGACCATTGGAACAAGATGTGTCTTCAGGAACAAGATGGATGAACAAGGAAATGTAGTCAGGAACAAAGCAAGGCATGTAGCTCAGGGCTACAGTCAGCAAGAAGGTATTGACTACGGTGAGACCTTTGCCCCAGTGGCAAGGCTAGAGGCAATTAGAATTCTATGTGCATATGCATCTTACATGAACTTTAAATTATTCCAAATGGATGTCAAAAGTGCATTTCTTAATGGAGTTATAAACGAGGAGGTTTATGTTAATCAACCTCCAGGTTTTGTGGACCCTAAGTTCCCAAACCATGTTTACAAACTCAAAAAGGCTCTGTACGGCCTCAAGCAAGCACCACGTGCTTAGTATGAGAGGCTGACCAGTTTCCTGCTGACTAGAAACTACGTCAGGGGCAAAGCTGATACAACCTTATTCATTAAGAGAAAGGGTAAAGATACCCTGCTGGCCCAAATTTATGTTGATGATATAATATTTGGTGCAACTAACGAATTAATGTGCAAGGAGTTTAGCAAACAAATGCAGACTGAGTTCGAAATGTCCATGATGGGGGAACTCAACTTCTTCCTCGGTCTTCAAATTAAACAAGGAAAGAATGACATCTTCATCAGTCAAGCCAAATATGCCAAGGAGATATTAAAGAAATATGACTTGGAGAATTGCAAGCCAATATCCACTCCTATGGGCACTGACACTGTCCTCTGCGCTGACGAGAATGGTAAGTCAGTAGACAGCAAATTATATCGAGGTATGATAGGCTCTCTACTTTACTTAACAGCCAGTAGACCGGACATTCAGTTTTCAGTATGCTACTGTGCTAGATATCAATCTAACCCTAAGGAATCTCATTACATTGCTGTAAAAAGAATCCTTAGATATTTGCAAAGCTCAGTGAACGCAGGTTTATGGTATCCCAATACTCATGATTTCACACTCATCGGATACACTGACGCTGACTATGGACGGGATAAGCTGGAACGTAAAAGCACCTCTGGAGGATGTCACTTCTTAGGAAGCTGTCTTGTATCCTGGTTCAGCAAAAAGCAAGCGTCAGTAGCCTTGTCTACCACTGAAGCTGAGTACATTGCTGCTGGTTATTGTGTTGCTCAAGTCCTATGGATTAAGCAACAGCTTGAAGACTATGGTGTTCAAATGAAGACAATTGAAGTCAAATGTGACAACAAAAGTGCAATTGATCTTTCAAAGAACACAATTCAACACAGCAGAATGAAGCATGTCAGCATCAGACATAACTTCATTAGAGACCATGTACTCAAGGGTGAGATCAAGCTGACCTTTGTCCCAACGGACGAGCAGCTTGCGGATATCTTCATGAAGCCACTGGCCCGTGAGCAGTTCAGCATACTGAGAGAAGCTATTGGTATGTTTAATCCTGTTCAATAAATTCCTGAACTAAATGAATATGCATGCTGAGTGAATTACTATACTGAATGATTGTTTTTGCTGTGTACTCATTGAAATTAATTAAACAGCAAATACTGAGTAAACTTGCACACTGAGTAAGCTAGCTTTAAACTTAGAAATCATCCCTTATGCAATACTGACCACTCAGAATATCAAACGCTTGGCATTCTAAACGCTGAGTGTCATATCCGTTAGAATAATTGCAAAAGCACGCGTATAGCCACCTAGGATGACGTACGCGCCGAATGTGTCATAAATGCTAGGATTATTGTCGGTTCACAATCCCGAGGCAAAACTGACACATGGATTCGATAAGATCCATTCCTCACCTCTATAAATAATGGGTAATTCCCCATTTTTATTCTTTACGCTTATCGAACTCTCTGGCAAAGAAATTCTTTCTCTCTAAAAACCCCTCTAAGCTCTCAAATCTTCAACAATGACTAGGATTTCTCTCAACATCTCCGACGCTGGTCACTCTAAACCTAGCTCCGATGAACCTACAAAAAATCCTCCAACACCCAGCAAAGGAAAAGCTGGTCAGGAAAAGCCTGTAAAAGTCAGAACCTACTCAAAGGTTTTCGAAAACGTCCGTGAATGGAAAGTTGAGCCCTCAAGATGGGTACCTGAAACCTTCGTACAAAACGAACAACCCTTCTGCGAGTGGATTTCACAAAATGGCTGGACGGAGCTGTTTTCGATTAGGGATGACACCTACCCTGACCTGGTAAGGGAGTTTTACCACAACCTCCGCGTTGCAAATGACAACACTGACTATCTGTGTACAGTGGTGAAAGAGAAAACCATCTTCATCAACCCTTTCTACTTAGGAAATCTGCTCAAATTAAAAACTGAGGGAGCAAGGCTGAGAAGATCTAGAGATCAGGATGGTACTGGGTATGAGGTCAACTTCTGCAAACCTGAGGGTCACTCAGGAGAAGTCTCAGCTTCATCTATGGGTCAGCACTAGAAGATGGCTCATTATCTGCTGACCTATTTCATCTACCCAAAGATCAATTGCACTACCTCAGCAACGAACTTCGAACAATGCTTCATCTGGCATATGCTGACGTATAAACCAATCAATATGCCAGTTTTTCTTGTCACTGGCTTCCTACGCAGCTCTGGTACGCTGAGGCTAGGATCGATCATCACTAGAATCCTGATTGACCACAAAGTTGATCTCGAAGGTGAAGAGAAGACTCGAGAATCTGAGATCACAGCGGCTTCGCTGAGAGCATTAAAATTCGGACAACCTTTGAAGAAAGGTAAAGCTGCTGCTGCTGAACAGCAAGCTGAGGGAACTGCTGTGCCAAAGAAAGGGAGAAGGACTAAGGCCCCATCTTCCCGAAAAAGAAAAATTGCTGAGACTCCTTCCAAAAATGTTGAGTCGCCAGCTAAAAGGCAGAAGTCAGCGGAGAAACGAAGCAGGCAAGGTGAGCCTGGAACTGAGGAAACTACTGAACAACCTCAGAAGAAGCAGAAATCTTCTACACTGACTCCCCTCAACGCCATACCTACTGACTTTGTTGTACCTGGTGACTCTCACTTCACCCAGTGTCAAGGTACAGTAGCTGAGCATGACGAATATGAGGTACAACTGGATGATCATTTCATCTCCCAAGTTGAGGACGAACTCGATGGTGACAGTACAGAAGAAGAAGAAGAAGAGGCCAGCGGTCAGGATGACGCTGAGGACTCTGAGGAGACAGCCAGCGAACATGAGACTGAGCATGCTGCTGGAGAAGAGCAAGTACTTGACCAACACAATGTTGATCAAGTCCAAGTGCAAGCTGACCAGCCTCATGATGAGCAACAAGAATCTTCTCCTTCTCACTCAGGAGATCCTAGTCAAACTGTCACTCCACCTCGTAGAAGAAGAAAGTTGGTTAAGGCCAGTGAGAAGCCTGTCAGTGAACCTCCTGTGCCACCACCAACTCTTCCTGACTTTGTTATTTCAAAGCCAACTAAGGACCCCTCTACAGTTAAGCTGAAATTTTTCAAACGCCAACAAACCTCTACTGCTTCAGCGTCCTTAGAAAAGCAAGCCTCTGTTTCTTCTCAATAGGAACATGCTGACCAAAATGCCTCTACCACCTCAACAAGTCAGGTTGAGCCGATTACTATTAATGCTATTACTCCAAGCATGGTGCTGACTCCAAACATTTCCGCCCCCGTCAGCACAGATAGTATTCGTATTACTACTTCCCCAACTCATCTATCTGCCGATCAATCAACTATACCTAAAACTCAAGTGCAGATTGAAAATGCTATTCCAGTCACTGACCAAGTCACTCCTTTCACTCCTCTTCCTTCCGGTCACACTGATGTCCCTGAAGGCTCTCAAAGCTATCTGAATGCCACTGAGTCCGGTAAAAAGCTCATTGACTCAGTGCAAGTGTTGATCAGAGACCTTCAACATTCCACTCCTAATGCTGCTGGGTCTTCATCTATTGAGACTACTCAGCTCTCCCAGGTCACTCAGCTTCTCAACGAAGTTAAGGGACTCAAGGACTTGCTGAACGTCATCATTTCTTTTCAAGCACAACAAGCTAAGCAGGATTCAATCGCCAAGCTGGCTGAGATCCAGCTGACATCTGTGCAACACTTGAACTCTTTACAATAACAAGTTCAGAAATTGTCAGTTGTGAACACCGACTATGCCACTTCATCTGAAATCAAGATGCTCTTTGCTCAGCTTCACACCGAGCAACTCAAGACAAATGAGCAAATGGTTTCTTACAATCAGTGCTCAGTGGAGCAAATTGGTGAGGCTATTCGCTTGCTAAATCTGAATAAGCAAGAGATGGATACTGACGCAATGAAACAGAATGAGATGCTGTCTATCACACGCCAAACCTTCAACCACATTCGTCATACCAATATTCAACGTCAGTATTACGACACCGCCCTTTTAAAGACCTTTCACCAAGTCTTTGCTGGTCTTACTGAAGCACTCATCTGGCAAGGCAAAGCTCAAGCGTTTAACGTCAACATGATTAGTGCTGCTGAACTCAATATACCCGAAGAGGTATCCACTGATGGAGTTAGCAATTTTTGACGGCGTCAATGAAAGCGCTGAGAAACTTAAGGCGCTATCCCAAGAACTGACTCGAGCTGTTTTAACTGATGCCTTCAGACTTCCTCCTCCTGATGCTGACAAAACGGGGGAGAAAGAACAAGCAGCTAGAGCTCAGCATGAGCGAAGTCAGTCTCAACACAAGAAAAAGAAATAGATAGGCTAGCTCAGTATAGACTAAGTCAGATGTAATCTATATGCCTTATCTATAAGTTTTGTTGTGTAAACACTGACTACTATCAATATATCATATCTGCATCTTTAATTCTATTCCTGAGTTATGATATACGTTACTGTGTACTGAGTCATTATGTATCTTCAATTAAATCAGCTATGTTTAATACTTATAAATCTTATTGACTGAATCAAATGCTGATAACATGTTTGACATTGACCTATGTGTTTATAAAACATTGTATGTTAAGAACTCATTGAACAACAAATTACTCAGCGCACTCTAAATGATTAAACCTTCCGCTTAATACTGAGTAATTAGAATATGTTGAATAAGCTGACCTATATCTGAAAACTGACCTTAGACTTACTCGATTAAACCTTTAAATGTTTAGAGTAAAACTAAGTCAGTAGCTCAACCCTTACGGGGGAGTTTGCTAAGTTATACTAGGTCAACTATCATGGGGGAGCTCAATACTGAGTTCCTCGCTGAATAGTTTTGTCAACATCAAAATGGGGGAGTTTGTTGAAACACCTTTCCACATAATTTTGATTTGATAAAATTGTTTAAGTAAATTGAAATACATATTCTAAAACACACTAAGTTTAAACGCTTTGATTTATTCTACTAATGTGTTTGTTCAATGTTGAGTTAAAATTGTTTATAAGATACAATAATTAAAAGGCCCAAGCCCAATATGGAAGTCAAGGCCCAAGTCAAACAACTCAGTACAACTCGGCTCGCGTTTGTCAAAACGTTGTCGCTTTGGACAAAACGCAAATCAGCAAGAGAAGGATCTAGAAGACCTTCGGGAATAACTTCAAGATGAAGCTGCTGAGTAGATTCGACAAAGCGTACAAGACAGCAGCTGGCTAATGAAAACTTCCAGACAAAGTATTTCTACTTTGGGTAAAGTTCAGACGACACAGTATGCTGTCTAGTTGACTTTACCATAAAAGGAGAGACAGTCTGCTGAGCTGACCGAGGACAGAAGATACACAAATCTGATTGGCCGAGAGCTCTGAGCAAGTCAGGATGACAACGACAGGAAGCCGTTTCCCTCCAACGGTTATTTCAATACAGAACTTGATCAAGCCATTACGCTGACCAAATTTCTACACAAGTTCTACAAGCAAGAAGCAAAGCAAATCTTACACTACAATTCATACATTTGTGTAAAATCTAGAGTGATTATTTCAATCGTCTAAAGTGTCTTAGCAAATCATTGTATAGGACAAACACTTATCATTTCTAGAAATAGAAAGGAGAGTCTGAGTACTCGGTTATAGTACTCATCAAGAGATTAGGATTGAGTAGAGGTATAGAGGAAGGTACTCTTGTCATACTCAGTTGCTAAAGATTGTAAAAGGTTTGAGGCTCTACCTTTAAAGAGCTCAGTAGAGGATTCGAAATCTCGGAACGTGTTCCGGGGACAGGACGTAGGCTTAGAAGAAGCCGAACCTGGATAAATCTGCTGAGTAAAATATTTCTTACCTTTAACTCCTTATATATATTGCTTGCTTAAAATAACCAAAAACTGACCAAGTAAAGAGGTCAAGTTGAGTTGTGCGTGTTGAACATCTGACCTCAGGAATAGACTCTAAGTGCTATCTCCTGACTCAAGCTAAGAAACTGACCTAGTCACCAGTTGACTAAGCCAGTATCTTGCTGTTTACTCAGCGCCGCTGTTAAAACCTTTTTCCTTAGAAAAAGAAGTCTGCCCTAATTGCGAAAAAGTTTAAATAGTTCCTAACCCCCCCTTGGAACTATACTTGCAACCTTATAAGGGACAACACATGTTACTTTTAATCTTAAACTAACAAAGAGGTTTTCTCAAGCTAAACTTCAAGGAGTTAATCCCGGGTTTTACGGACTAAAACCGTAGGGAATAAGAATTCCACATTGTTGAAGGTGAAAACCTTAACAAAATCTTCATGAAGAAGACAATGAAAATTATATTAATTGAAAGTTACCATTATAAAAAGAAGGAGATGCATTTATATCATCTCAAACCTAATTGATGAATTACATAAAGGGTAAACACCTCTAACTAAATGTATATAATAAACTTAAGGGTAAGATGGTAAAGATAGAGGATAAGGCACATGTGGGTCATTAAATTATGGGGTAAAATAGCAAAAAGCAAGGACTAATTCGGAATTAAACCAATCAAGGACGAAATTAGCTTGGTGGTGAAATAAAGGTGACATGGCGTGTCAAAAAGGTGACACGGTGTGTCAACCAAATTATTTTAAGCAGAGACTTTGCTCAAAGGTGACACGGCGTGTCACCTACATTTCCAGCAGTCTTCGCGTTTCCTTGGGCCGTGTCGCTAGCCTCGGGGAAATTGGTGATGTCCTCGTCAATTTGTCAGTGAAAATCCTATAACACACAGAGTTAAGTAAATTCTTGACTCTAGTGATCGCCGAAAACTTGTTAAGGCGGAACATTTCTAAAGAAATTTCGTTCTCCACTATCATAGCAGTGAGAGGGATTTCCGCTGACAATTATAAAGGTACTGTGTTTTCATCAAGACATTTCAGACATAAAATAGCTTCGTCTGCAATGGCATTGAGCAAAACATTTGAGAGGCCGATGAGCTTCATAACAATGTTTTTATAGCCATTTGCTTCGAGCCATAGCCACATGGCCATGACTAGTAGCGACTCTGCTGGATCTCGAATCCAATGAAACACCATTCGAGAGAAGACCTCTCTATCCATTGCGTGAAAGGCGTGAAGCTCTTCTGACGTAATTGAAGCCATTGAACTTACAGAAGAGTTATGCTAACCAAAAACTTAAAGAAGAATTATGCTACCCAGAAATTTAAAGGAGAATTATGCCAAAGCTAATTGAGGTTACAGAGTATACTAAGGTGTTTATATAATCATGTTGAACTGAGAGAGTAACTTCCTGCTAAATGTACAGCTGCAAAAATGGGCAAAGTGACAAAAATTTTACCTTATTCTTGGTAGCCACTGCTGTGTATGAGTAGACATTCCATAAATGGTATGAACAAAAGCCTGGTTAATATGGTAACATGTTTCTCCCTTATCATTTCTGTTATGAATTAATTGAATTCAGTTTTTTATAATAATAATAACAATAATAGTGAACCTTGATAACAACCCAAATTATTCTAGAATGAGGAATAAAGGGAAAATTAATAGAAATAATGGCAAACCATTATTTCCTACAAAAGTGGGATTTATGCATGATTAATATGGAATTAATAATAATTAATGGAGGATTAATGCAGGGGTCTCTGAACCATTATCAAGGAGGACCCCCAACATTGATGATACTCACAACTCAATTAATATTGAAACCCTCGAGTATAACTAAAGTAACATCAAAACCCACATTCAAGGATAATAAAAGGGATTAATGCGATTGTTACAGAATTGCATATAAATACACCAGCTTCCTGGGATCAAAGGTACTGACACAATATTCTAACCCTACTCTATGATTATAGATTATTCTATCAAGAATATTGCTGACTTAGGCATCGGAGTGTCCCCGGCCGATCCATACGGCGCCTCACATGGAAGGGCTCCGATCAAGGATTTTTTCACAAGTTATCAATTGGTGCGGTGACCGTGGAATCCTAAGATTAATAGGATTTACACAAAAAAACATAGAATGTCTGCGGAGTTTCACAAAGAACAAAACAATGGAGTCAAATCTCAAACCTTGACTCTATCAATACAAACAAAATCTTCATGAAGAAGATAATGAAAAATATATTAATGGAAAGTTACCATTATAAAAAGAAGGAGATGCATTTATAGCATCTCAAACCTAATTGATGAATTACATAAAGGGTAAACACCTATAACTAAATGCATATAATAAACTTAAGGGTAAGATGGTAAAGATAGAGAATAAGGCACATGTGGGTCATTAAATTATGGGGTAAAATAGCAAAAAGTAGGGACCAATTCGGAATTAAACCAATGAAGGACGAAATCAGCTTGGTGCTGAAATAAAGGTGACATGGTGTAACGTCCGTGTCTAAAATTCTAATTTTTGATATATTATAATGTAATTTTTATAGTGTTAATTAATTATGAATTTAAATATACTATCGGGTTTAATTTAATGTGTTTAGGAGTAAATTAAAAGTTTTGGATAATTTTAAAAGAAATTATAAATAAAAAAGTACCTTAATTGATATTATATCAATTGTGTTAAGAATTGATTTACGGTTTTATAAAAAAAAAAAATTTGAGGAGAATAATGTAAATTAAAATTTACTATTAATAATTAATTTTTGTACTATTCTTCAATCATCACCATGTGCATTTACTATCCAAAATCAAAATAAAACTGATATAAGTATTGATATTCTTATCATGATAAGAATTAAAAAACAACAATAATAATAATAATAACTAAAAACAGGTTTTATGATACATTACTTATGACATGTCAATATTTAACTAATCCAAAATCCAAACTATTTTAACTATACATGTATACATGTGTCATAATTATAAACTCCATTATCTTACAAATGATTTTTATGTTGCCATGTATATGGCTAGGTGTAGGAAAATTATATTTTCAAGGTCTTTTATAAGTTTATATATACAATTGTGGGGGTTAATTATAAAAAAAAGGGGAGTGAATTCTTAAAAATACTAATATATAACCATGTGTAATGGTTTTTGGCGACGAGTCAGCTGTCAACAGATCGTACCGGTGATCGGTGACGACGACGTTTTGGATTAGTTGTCAACGGATCACATCGATTAATTTTCGGTGACCGACGACGATATTTCGGTAACGAAATTTTATATTTAAATTATTTTTAAAATATTATAGGAATGATTTTAAGTAAGTTTGGTTTCGATAGTTTTATCAAATTTTAATAAATTTACGAGTAATGATTTAGCGTTTATCAATTACTAATAAAATATAAATTTTAGACTAGTTGTTCTTTAGATTTTTCAGACTTAGCCGTGTAACGAGTTTAAAAGTATAATCGGTCCAAAATAATTAAGTCAGTTTAGAATTAAGATCTTAGCGACCGAAAATACTTCAATAAGAATATTTCGATTATTTTAAAGTGTATTAATAAAATATTTTAAGTAACTTTAATAGTTAGAATTTAAATATATTGAAAATAGAAGGACTAATATCGATATTTACCAAGTAGAGTCGGTATAGAGTTGAGTATAAAAATTGTACAAGAATTTGAATTTAAAATTAGTCCAAGTAGACTTATGACCCGTAACGAGTCTAATTGAACCCTCGGTCGGAACTAAACATACCAATTTAGTGTTACAGTTTACAATTTCGGTGACGAACATAAATAGTCTAATAGAAATGTTCCGTTTAAAATTTAATTCTATATAATAATTAAGTGACGTTAATTTATCGAATTAAAATAAGTTATAAAATTAGAAGGAGTAATACCGATATTTGTCAATTAGGTCGGTATAAAGTTAAATATAAAATTGGTACGTGAATACATGAATTTGAATATAAAATTAGTTCAAATAGACTTATGATAATAAACGAGTCTAACGGTACGTATATTCGGTCTAAAATAGCTATTCGGGGTGACAGATAAAAATAAGTTTCAGTTTTAAATGATTTACGTGGTTTTGAATATATTTTATTAAATCGTTTAAGATATATTGTTTAAAATATTTATATACTTTTGATTTTGATTATTTGAAGAATAATTATTTATTATCATGGTATTTTGGAATTTTGGTCGAGAAAATGAATTCGATGATCTTATACGAATTGTTTTTGGATTGAGATAGTTATTGCGGTTGTTATTATTTTGGATGATTTTCATGAGTTGTATAGTTTGAAAGATAAATAAAATGTTTTGTCCATCTAGGATTGCCCGGAGGTAGGAGTTGTAAGTTGTAAGACCATACCTAAGGGCGGTATGGTCAGAGTGCACGGCTGGTAGTCCTAACGTTAGGCAAGGCGAGATATGAATGAGATATCTCGATTATTAATATGATTTGATGTTATGATAAGCTACACGGGTGGAATTCGAGGATGGACATACACGTAAATTTTGTATTACGTTTGATGATTTGAATTATAATGTTTTATGTTTGTTTGATTACGAGTTTGATTTGTTAAAGCGGTTTATTCGATTTGATTCGTTTTGATAAAACGTTGTTCGATTTGATTTGTTTTGATAAAACGTTTTGATTCGTTTTGATAAAACGTTATTCGATTTGATTCGTTTTGATAAAGTGATTTATATATATTAAATTATATAGTAATAAAGTGAAATATACAATTAAGTTATTAGCGAATCAATCAACGTGTCAATAAGTCAAAATGAGTTCCTAAGTCAAGAGAACTACCTAAAATAGGTAGAACTACGTGGCTTTGATTCCCGGTTTAAAAGATTAAAATATGTTCGGGATACGTAGGAAGCTTGATAGAATTATCAAGTCCAAGCCAAATAATTAATAAAACTTTAGGTAGTCCAAATGAATTTTTATCTATTAGAAAACAGATTCGTGTTTCAGACCGATAGGCGTTTGTTATCCTATTTTCCATTCATACCCGATGCCGATTTGGGTCGGGTGTGATACATGGCTTGTCAAAAAGGTGACACGGTGTGTCAACCAAATTATTTTAAGCAGAGACTTTGCTCAAAGGTGACACGATGTATCACCTGATGACACGATATGTCACCTACTGACACAACATGTCACCTTCATTTTCAGCAGTCTTTGCGTTTCCTTGGGCCGTGTCACTAGCCTCGGGGAAATTGGTGATGTCCTTCGGTCCCATGTTGGAGATGTCCTCATCAATATGTCAGTGAAAATCCTATAACACACAAAGTTAAGTAAATTCTTGACTCTAGTGATCGCCGGAAACTTGTTAAGGCGGAACATTTCTAACGAAATTTCGTTCTCCACTATCATAGTGGTGAGAGGGATTTCCGCTGACATTTATAAAGGTACTGTGTTTGCATTAAGACATTTCAGACATAAAACAACTTCGTCTGCAATGGCATTGAGCAAAACATTTGAGAGGCCGATGAGCTTTATAACAATGTTTTTATAGCCATTTGCTTCGAGCCATAGCCGCATGGCCATGACTAGTAGCGATTCTGCTGGATCTCGAATCCAATGAAACACCATTCGAGAGAAGACCTATCTATCCATTGCGTGAAAGGCGTGAAGCTCCTCTGACGTAATTGAAGCCATTGAACTTACAGAAGAGTTATGCTAACCAGAAACTTAAAGAAGAATTATGCTACCCATAAATTTAAAGAAGAATTATGCCAAAGCTAATTGAGGTTACAGAGTATACTAAGGTGTTTATATAATCATGTTGAACTAAGAGAGTAACTTCCTGCTAAATGTACAGCAGCAAAATTGGGCAAAGTGACAAATTTTACCTTATTGTGGTAGCCACTGCTGTGTATGAGTAGACATTCCATAAATGGTATGAACAAAAGCCTGGTTAATATGGTATTGGATTAAATAAATTCAATAATGTCTTGCATTAAAAAAAGTGAACTGCTAAATACCGCCATTAAATTCCTTTTTACCGCCACTTTTAGACTTTTTAGACCTTCTCATAATTTTGATCAAAAAGTGAAAATTCTCTCTCCAAAATTATAAACCCGAACAACAATAATTGAAATTATGAAAATAATTGATGTGTGATAATCCGAACCCCGAAAATGGATGATTACGAGTCGGAAACTTTAAGATTTACATCTTTTTATCAAAGAACTCATGAAAATAATCCATATTTTTCATGACGATTTTGCATTTTTCGTCACAAAAAATAGGATAATTTTTAATTTTTTGTCACAAAAAATTGAATGATTTAGTATTTTTCGTCACTAAAAATTTTACGATTTTGCATATTGCAAAATTTAGCCTGAACGGATGCGGCATACCATTCCCACCATGGTGGGAACGGATGCGGCATACGTTCCCGCCATGGTGGGAATGGTATGCCGCATCCGTTTAGGCTAAATTTTGAATTTTCTCTCAAATTTTTTTTTCCCCAATTTTGATAAAAAAAAATTTATGCCAAGGGCAACATGGTCCAATGGGTGCGGTGATAAGGAATTTGGGTGCGGTATATAGCAATATCCTAAAAAAAATACAATAATATCTATATTTTGAATATTAACACCTTTACTTCTCAAAATAGTCCCAATCCTGATAGAATTGGTCTCTTTTCTTCATCGAACATTCATATTTTGGATTTCATTATAGGAACTGGTAATTCATTTATTTAATTATTTTACTTAATATATTTTCTTATTCTTGATGTTGTCATGATCATTCCTCATGTTAATAGCAGCAAAAAAAAATCAATAACTTAATTTTTATTCACTTTTAATCCCTGATTTAATAAACTTTTATTTTTGTTCCTTTAACGTTTAATTTAATACTTTATGTTTTATTCATTTTAGTTCCTAATTTGGAACTTTTCATTTTATCCATTCTAGTCCCTATTTTGAAACTTTATATTTTATTGACTTTAGTCCTTAATTTAAAGTTGTCCTCTCTTTTTCAATTAGGTCCCTAAATAAACTTTTTAAATTTATTCAATTTAGTCCTTTGTCCATTTTTACACCATAATTAATTGTATAGCTATGTTATTTGTTTCTAACCTTTTATTTTGATGGATATGAACATAAGAGAACAATGCTTTTGTGCGGATCAGGAATACCCGGATGTAATTGTATTTAATTTGTACCTATTTATACGTCTATCCATGATCGATATAACTAGAGTAAGTATAGTGTTGGGTTGTGACTCTTGAGAACTGGTAAAAGCTTCATATTTATACTGTGGGTAAGTGAAAGGTCTAGGAAGGGGAAAGGGTAAATGAGAGTTATTAGGTCTATCTGTATACGGTACGTGATTAATGAGCATCAGTTGGTTTTGCAAATATCAAGACTTAGGGATTCTATGCCTAATAATGACTTATAGATATATACAAAGATCAAGTTAGATTTTGCTTCCAACACCACGCCTTTGAAAGATTGACAGATTTGGAGATGTATTAATTGCTTGTTGTTTTTACCTTTACATACATTCAGAAATTTGTCTAGTTCAAATGTAAACAGATTATGAGCATTAGTCTGGTTCAAATGTAAATAGATTGGCAAATTTAAAATCATTGATATACATAAATTCTTGTTCATTTGATTATGTTTCAATAACCAGATTCATTCGAAGAAGAAGGCAAAAAGTGATATTTACGTTAAAAGAAATATCATCTAAACAACAATACAAAGACATTAAAATAAACGAATCTGTCATCTGAAAATAAATCCATTGACATGATTGATCAAGAAATATGTCATCTGAAACAAGTTACAAGGACATAAATTATTATAAAAACTGTCATCGTGAATACCAATATGCCAATTTCCCATATATCTACTTGACATTTTTAATTATTGGTATGTTATGTGATGACATTAAAGGTGACATTAATAATAAAAAAGTTGCATCGTAACAAGATTAATATGACAGTACGAAACTAGACTTATGTCATGCATCGTATCTTCACTTGACAGAACCTAACCATCGTTTGAAGGGGCAACAGACGACAGTGAGCCCCGTGACAGATTTATATGTCGTGGGACGACGGTTTTTAACCGTCGTCTGAAGGGGTTTTTGACGTAGTGTAAGTGACTAAAAGAGTCGTGCCTGTTGAAATACAAGGACTAAGTGAGGAATTTAATGTTTTTCGGAAATAAGAATTGACACTAAATAAATCCTTTATTGAACTTATTCTACTATTACAAACACATAAAGATAAAACTTTGAAGCACCCTCCACTCTCAACACTTTTCTATTTGCATCTATATCTACTTTTATATATATATATATATATATATATATATATATATATATATATATATATTCAATACAAGGCATTTATATTTTATATATATATAATTGTCAAACTTAGCACACAATTTTGACTAATTTGGAATCCTAAGTCCAAATTCATACATTCATGCATTATTATTTTTATCTTCTTCTTTTCTAATAAATGCACACCTTACCTTATCCCCTTATCACTTGAACATGCATCTATTATTTTATTTTATTTATTTATTTATTTTTAATAATATAATTAAGTTTATTAATTTTAACATACCCCCTTAAACTTAATTTTTCGTGACTCCCAGTTGAGCTCTCAAATGGCTGAACGTATAGTACTTCAACGGCTTCGTAAAAATATCTGCAATTTGATCTTGCGTCTTCACGTACTTCAGTGTCACCTCTTTTTGCTCAATGCACTCACGAATAAAATGATACCTCGTATCAATGTGCTTACTTCGATCATGAAACACTGGATTTTTTGCTAACGCCAGTGCGGATTTATTATCGATAAAAATCTCCGTCGGATCATTTTGAGTCATCTGAAATTCTTCTAGCAATTTTCGGAGCCAAATCGCATGACACACACATGAGGTTGAAGCAACATATTCAGCTTCGCAGGTTGACAACGTCACAATCGCTTGCTTCTTCAAACTCCACGTAAATGCAGTATCACCCATAAAAAATACAAAACCAGTTGTACTTTTTCGGTCATCCTTGTCACCGGCCCAATCACTATCACAGAATCCAACTAATTTGAAATCGTCAGTTTTTGAATAAAATAATCCCAAATTAGTTGTACCTTTCACTTAACGGAGAATTCTTTTTGCTGCATTCCAATGTGACATCGTTGGGGCTTCCATGTATCGACTTATTAAGCCAACTGCATAGAGAATATCCGGTCTCGTATATGTCAAGTACCTGAGACTTCCAACCAAGCTTCGGAATAATGTCGGGTTGACTCTGTCTCCACCTTCATCTTTTGTCAATTTAATTCCACATTCAACTGGCGTGCTGACGGAATTACAATTTTCCATCTTGAATTTCTTTAAGATCTCCTTTGCAAAACCACTTTGAGAAATAAAAATTCCGTTGTCATTCTGCTTCACTTCAATGCCAAGATAATATGACATTAGACCAATGTCAGTCATCTCGAACTCACGAGCCATTGTCTTCTTGAACTCCTCAAACATCTTAGGATTGTTCCTTGTAAAAATGAGATCATCCACATACAAACAAACAAGTAACATATCTCCATTTTTCACCTTTGCATACAGGGCATATTCATGTGGGCATCTGACAAAACCATTTTTTTGAAAATATTTGTCAATGCGACTATTCCAGGCTCATGGTGCTTGCTTAAGACCATAAAGTGCCTTTTTCAATTTTAGCACTTTATTTTCTTGACCTTTCACAACATACCCAGGTGGTTGCTGGATATAAATTTCCTCTTCCAGATATCCGTTGAGAAATACGGATTTCACATCCATTTGATGGATTCTCCACCCGTGTTGAGCAGCTACAGAAATTACCAGTCTGATACTCTCCATTCTGGCAACAGGAGCAAAAACTTCATTGTAGTCAATTCCGGGTCGTTGACTGAACCCTTTCGCCACCAACTTGCTTTATGTCAGACAATTTCACCGTTTGCATCTTTCTTTATTTTGAACACCCATTTAACTCCAATGGGTTTTTCACTGGCCGGAAGTGATGTCAGCTCCCATGTTTTATTTTTCTCAATCGAATGAATCTCCTCTTCCATGGCTTGTCTCCATTTTTCATCCTTCATTGCTTCTTCTAGATCTGTTGGTTCATCATTAACAAAATGACAATAAAGAGTTAATTCATCATCGAGATTTCTTGTTACATCATAGAGATCTTTAATAGGTATGAATTTTTTTGGCTTTCCGGGCGGATGTTCATCTGAGCTGTCTCCATCACTCGAGGACGAACTCGAACTGGATGAGCTTGCTGATGTCAAACTGGTTGCTGGTGTTGTGGTTGTGACTGTGGCTGGTTCTTCCTGATCATTGTCTTTATCCATGAAAGGATAAAAACTGTAGCTGTTTTCTTTTTCACCGGTCCAGTCCCAAACTGCTTCTTCATCAATTGTGACATCTCTACTGATTACAATTTTCTGAGTCTGCGAATCGAACATTTTGTACCCTTTAGAATGTTCTGAATAGCCCACAAACAAATATTTCTTGCTTTTATCATTTAGCTTCTTGCGTTCTTCATCCGGTACATAGACATGAGCAACACTGCCAAAAACACGCAAATGAGAAATACTAGGTTTTATTCCAATCCATGCTTCTTGTGGAGTTTGATCCCAAACACTAACAGTTGGTGATCTGTTCAACAGGTAGACAGCACAGTCTACTGCTTCGGCCCATAACTCCTTCGGTAAATTTTTGCTTTTTAACATGCTCCTCACCATGTTGAGCACCGTTCTGTTCTTTCTTTCTACTATGCCATTTTGCTGAGGTGATCTGGGGACTGAAAGGAAATGACAGATTCCATGCTGTTCACAAAATTGCTTGAAAGAGATGGACATGTATTCACCGCCTCTGTCTGATCTGAGTGCTTTAATAAAATGACCACTTTCTTTCTCCACTTGGACTTTGAATTTTTTAAATGTCTCAAAAACTTCTGTTTTTTTCTTCAAAAAATACACCCAAGCTTTTCTACTATAATCATCAATGAAAAGTAGAAAATATTTATTTTTACCTAGAGACTGTGGAGTGATCGGTCCACACACGTCTGTGTGAACTAGCTCAAGTGGCGCCTTTGCTCTTGACATGGACTCCTTTGGAAAACTGGTTCTGAATTGTTTTCCAACAAGACATCCTTGACACAGTTGATGAGGCTGGTCAATATGAGGCAATCCGTTTACCATCTGCTTCTTTCCCAACTGCTTCAGTCCTCCAAAATTGAGATGTCCGTACTGTAAATGCCAAAGCCAGGGGGGACTTTGCACACAAGCTTTCAAACATTTGGCCACATCCATCTGAAAGTTAATTGTGAACATTCTGTTTCTCGCCATGGGTACTCGTGCAATTAGCTCCTTTTTCTCATTCAACGGGAGTAGTTTCCGGTCCACCATGTGAACTTCATAATTTTTCTCCAGTAACTGTCCTAAAATCAAAATATTGCTTTTCATGTTAGGAACATAATAAACATTATCAATAAACTGGTGAGCGCCATTTTTGAGCCGAATAAGAATTGTTCCTTTGCCTGTAATATGAACCTTGGAGGAATCTCCAAATACAACATTACCGCGAACGGATTCATAGAGCTCCATGAACATCTTCTTGTCACCACACATATGGTTGCTTGCCACATTGTCAAGATACCATATATTATTTTCGCGATTTTCTTCACCTTCGTAGGTAAGTAACATAGTGCCAGTTACTTCCTCATCTTGAATATTATTGGTAGTCTCTTCTACCTCCTTAGGCGGACTCCAACATTCTACCGCGTAGTGACCATACTTGGAGCAATTATAACACTGAATATTGGACTTGTCACGTCCTTCATTCGGCCTCTAGTTTCCTCTTCCTTGACCGCGTCCTCGGCCTCTTCCTCTGCCTCTGGTGAATTGAGTGCTTCTGTCATTGTTGTTGTTGCGGTTTTCATTTCTGCCTTGATTTCTGCCACGTCCTCGTCCTCTACCATTTCCTCCTTGACCTCTTCCGTGTCCTCTGCCGGACTGACTACTTTCACCATTTTTAAACACAGCCTTTGTTGCTAAGACTTGTTCTGCGAAATCTTCTCTTCGTTTCTCAAACCGCTCCTCTCGTGCTTGTAGTGACCCTACAACTTCGTCAACTGACATTTCACTGATGTCTCTAGACTCCTCCATAGCCACCACTACATACTCAAATTTTGGTAGTAGTGATCGTAGAATTTTTTCAACAATTCTGGACTCTTCAATTTTTTCTCCATACTGCCGCATCTGATTTACGACAGATTTTACTCGGGATGAGTAATCACTAATGGCCTCCGTCTCTTTCATCCTCATCATCTCAAATTCTCCTCTCAGCATCTGTAAACGAACTTTTTTCACTTTCTCCTCCCCTTGAAGAGAAACTCGTAGGATTTCCCAAGCTTGTTTGGCGGTGGTAGCTTCGGCTACTTTCTCGAACATTAATTCATCCAAACCTTGATGGATGAGTGTAAGCGCCTTTTGATCGCTTTTGCGATTTTTCTGCAGAGTATCTTTTTCTGCTTGTGCCAACGCTGCCTCATTGCCTGGGACTACGTAGCCTTTTTCGACAATATCTCAGACATCTTGACATCCGAGTAACGCCTTCATTCGAATACACCAACTTGAATAATTGGTTTTTGTGAGCTGAGGGTATTGATAAGGAAGTTTGAGACCGTCTGACATTTTTTTATAGGGTCTGTTTGGCGAAAGAATGACTCTCGTAATATGGCTCTGATACCACTTTGTTGAAATACAAGGACTAAGTGAGGAATTTAATGTTTTTCGGAAATAAGAATTGATACTAAATAAATCCTTTATTGAACTTATTCTACTATTACAAACACACAAAGATAAAACTTTGAAGCACCCTCCACTCTCAACACTTTTCTATTTACATCTATATCTACTTATATATATATATATATATATATATATATATATATATATATATATATATTCAATACAAGGCACTTATATTTTTTATATATATAATTGTCAAACTTAGCACATAATTTTGACTAATTTGGAATCCCAAGTCCATAGATTCATGCATTATTATTTTTATCTTCTTCTTTTCTAATAAATGCATACCTTACCTTATCCCCTTATCACTTGAACATGCATCTATTATTTTATTTATTTATTTATTTTTTTTAATAATATAATTAAGTTTATTAATTTTAACAGTGCCTTCGATGGTAAATTGATGATGTTTGACTTTTTTACCTTATAGTGCGATGTGGCTCTAAATCTTGATAAACATGTCACACATATTCATCATAGTCCCGTTTGCTTCCACTAGGACCAAGATCCATATTCTCAAAATAATTAGGAATCACACTCCCACTTAAGGTAGGATTTAGATCATTCGTAATCATTTGAGGTACTGGATCTTGACCTTGTTCCTCAAAATTTCTTCCACTCTGAAGAGATCCGTTTGAATCCAATTCCTCAAATAAATTGAGGTCATAGCATACTTCTCATAATTTAGGAAACTCTTTCTCCAAAAGACAATGTTTCGTGATTCTAATTTCGTCACTCATTTTCTCCCACTAAGACACATCCTTTTGATGCATCTAGATATCTTATAAAGATACACATTTTACCCTTTGGACCTAATTTTCCAAATTTACTTGAGGTATCATGGGTGAAGATAGTACAACCCTAAGGTTTGAGATTGCTCAAATTGGGTTTTCGATTCATCCTTAATTCATATGGGATCGAGTGACGGACTTGGAGGGTACTCAGTTCAGAATGTAAATGGTTGTTAGCAATGCATCTCCCCATTAAGAAATTGGTAGATTCGATTCAGCCATCATCGACCTAACCATATCAAGAAGAGTTTTATTTCTCCTTTTAGCATTACGTTGTGGAGTATAAGGGATGGACAACTATTGTTCAATTCCATTTTCATCACATAAAGCTTTGAATTCATCTAAATGATATTCCCGACCATGATGATTTCTCAAAGCTTCAATATTTCATTATAGTTGATTCTCGGTGAAGTTCATAAACTTCTTGAAAGTGCTTTTATGAGACATCAAGTACACATGACCATACCTAGTATAGTCATCTATAAAAGTGATAAAGTAGTATGACCCATACCTAGCCCTCACATTCACTAGACCATATATGTGTGAGTGAATTAATTACAAAGGAACTTCGACTCTAGTAGCTTTGCTAAATGGTTTTCCAGAGATTTTCCTTTTAAGGCATGATTTATATGGAGGTAATTGTACTTTTCTTAAACTACTTGATAGATTCTTTTACTAATCGACTCATTCGATCTTGGTCTATGTGATTTAGTTTAGCATGCCATAACTTAACATCTTTATCATTAAAAAAAGATGATGATCAAGAAGAAGAAATTCAATGGGAAAAACTACTATCATGGCTTAAATCAACATAAAAAATAGTCAAACCATTTGTAATATAACCAGAACCAAAATATTCATCATTCAAACATAATTTTAAATTGTTATCTTTAAAAAGAAAATTAATCAAAAATTCAATAACACTGTTACAGAAATGAGATTTCTTCGAACCTGAAGAGCATATGGGACATCTTGAAGAATAAGAGTTCGAACACCATGCGGATGTAATCTACAAGCTTTGATCCCTTGGACTTTAAATTTTCAAATTTGCCCTACATAGATCCATTTTTTTTCCAATTGGCACTCGTCGGAATTCAGCAAAGGCATCTTTATCTTTGGTTATGTGGTCCATTGCACCTGAATCAACAACCTATAAATGGTTAGTATAAAGATAAAAATATGATAGTCGAAAATTATTATTCAATGTTTGTTATGTGAGATAGGGATATGGATAAAATAATACATTTTACTATTTTAATTTTATTTAAACTACATAACATTAATTTAAGGGATAAAATTGAATTATCCATCCAATTAAAATCGCAGGAAGCTTATCCCACATTCTTATACCACCCCTCTTGGGTATAGGATTTGAGAGATAATAGATTTATCCTTCATGTGTCTCATTTTTCTATCTTCCAAACAAACACCGAATAACTTATCGTACATGTGCGTTTGTAAATCATGATTTTCTCTCATCACAACTCCTATTTTCATTTCAAACTACCTACGCAATCTTAATCTCAATCTCAAAACCCAAAATACCCAATTATTTGTACATCAACGGGACTATACTGATAAAACTTCTGGAAGTTGTGTATTGCCTTTTGACAATAATGAACAAGACTACTTACGCCCCATGTTACTCCATCTTCCTCCTCATCGTTGTATGCGGCAACATATGGTCGGATCTGTCAACCGTTTAATCGGTCTCTCTGGTGTTAATCCCGTTCTTGACTTCATGCTCTTTAACCCTTCATTTGGAGGTTTTCTGTCCGTTCCTCCTCCACCTTTCACCACCACCATTTACACCCTTTCCATTGTTATGGGCTTAGGGTTTGATGAAAGCACGCAGGATTACAAAATCTTGTTTATTGCGCGGAGCCGGTGTTTTATCTACTCACTTAATTCCAATCAGCCATTTTTGTGAATGGCCGGTTTCATTGGCTTGCCGTTCATCACCTTGGTCCGAAGTTGCATTGTGATTTCATTATGGTGTTTGATGTCAAGGCTGAGATTTTTCATCAGATTTCATCACCAGAATGTTCGGCAAATTTCCAGCCTCATCAGCCAGTTTAATAAATGGAAGGAGAATCATGGAATTTGGGGATTCATCAATTGCGGCTATTGAGCCCACTCAACATGTAGCTCATTTATGGGTGATGAAAGAATATGGTTCAGTGGAATCATGGATCAAGTTAGTGTTGGAAATTTTCTGGACTACGACAATTTAGCGGAAGCAATAAATCTCAAAGCATAAGCAATATATTGCTAAAAAAAATAATAGCTTAAAACTTGAAGACAATTTTATTGAATTTATGAGGTGTACAAGAGGTGTTATCTAGAGTTACAATGAGATCAAACCAAAAATAGTATCACTCAGGTGTTTTCCGAAAATACCCAAAATAATTATCTTACTATTTTTGTCTCCCAAAACAATTAAACTACCCTCTAAAAATAAAATCTCAAAAACTCAGAAGGCACAATTTGCATCCTCTCACTCTATATCCTTCTTCCACTCTCTTTTCTTTTCTCACTTTTTTTTCCCAATACCTCAAGTTGAAATTGAGCATCATTGGCTTTTTATAAGCCAAGGTATGCAACCTAATTAATTGTGCCAGCAACTTGCTGGCACAATTAATTGATACATTGACCACCAAATTTCGGTGGTCAATTTTCAAACTTTTAATTTTTATTTTTTTATTATTTTTTTTAATAATTATAAATTACAAAAACAATCTCTCATTACTACAAATTACAAAAATAGTCCCTTATTAATTGAGACTTTACAACAGTTCCTTTTTTATTTAATTGTTTTAAATTAATTGTTAATTTTTTCAACAGTTAGCAACCCTAAATTAAAACTCTACTATTCACTAGCGTTGGGGGTTCAAAAATAAGGATGAAGTGTTGATTCTATTGAGTCCAATACCTGGAGTTGGAGTAGTTGGAGAAAGTGGATGCATCATTTCAGACAACATTAACAATGAGGAGGTTAAGAATTTGATGAAGTGGAAGAGCATAGTACATTCATAGTTAGTCCTGCGTATAAATATGTGTCTAGCCTTGTTCTACTTGATAACGAAATTCTTTTTGATACTTCTGTTGATGTTGAGGTTGATGTTACACACCTTGTGGAGGAGAAGGATGTATTGTCCTCCATTTTTTCTTGCAAGCAAGGTAATCACATGTTTGGTTTTAGTACTTTACTTGGGATTCTTGTGTAGTTTAGGAGGATGTATTGTCCTCCATTTTCCCCCCATGTAGAAAAGTAGAATTATTTCCTTATTGGATTATGAGATTTGGCTTAATGTCTAAACTATATTGCATTTTCCATCTGATTAAAATTAGTAATTCAATGAAGTGTTTTCTTTTCAAACATGCTCATTGTTTCGTTGTTGTTGTTTCGACTTTTCGTACAAAATGCAGTAAATTGAGTTGAGATTTACTGTTAAAATGCAAGAATGAGTCACACTTTCTGCTAACCAAGTTACAAGAATTTACATTTGCAATGCTACCATCATTATATTAAAGAAGTTGAAAATACCATTTCAAAGCATACATTCCTTAAAAATTTCAGAATGGGTCGGTTACATGTTGTTTGCAAGAAATTTGTGGAGCTTGTTGAAGTTTTGGTGAGTCATTTGTACTGATGATGACTGGAATTTGCTTTTCAAACATGCTCATTGTTTCGTTGTTCCAAAGGGTTTGAGTTTTACCATGATATTACAAGTTCATTAGATGTTGCAGAAAGATGGTGATTCATCAAAGATGGTGATATGCACAGATTCAATAAAGGCAAGGGAAGACTCAATTGATGTTGCTTTTGCAGTGGAAGGACAAAAAACAATAGCAAGAATGCTACTTAGATCCAAGTTGAATCAACAACAAGTGAATAATGAACCGAATTAAAATAGGCCAAATTAAAATCAAGTAGTGATAAATTAAAATAGGCCAAATTAAAATCAACAACAATTGTCATATTTTCGTTGGAAGGACAATAATTGAGGTTTTATTAGAATCAAGTAGTGATAAATTAAAATAGGCCAAATTAAAATCACTAAAGGCAAGGGAAGACTCAATTAATAGGCTAACGTATAGCAGCGGAAATATAAATTTTTTAACCTATTTCCATAAATCTCAAGATCCGTTAATCGTTATTTCATATAAAGAGAGATAAGAAGAAATACCTTTTAGATGTTCTATCTACCGTTGCAAACGAAGTGCCCACAACTCTTACTTCGAGTTCCCGAGCACAGAACAAAACAAATATAAGATCAAGTTAGAATCAACCGTTGACTAGCAACCAAAATAGATTGCCTCTAATTAATCAACACAAGATCAAGGATAAAGAAAGAAAGATGAAAATCAATTGAACGGAAGAAAGCGATAGAAAATCTCGTCCTCGGGCTAGGGGGGTTCGAAATTCTCTCTCTCTCTCTCTTAGTGTGGAATTCGAAATTCTCAAGAGTTGGGATTTATAATCTTCCTTGTATCTAATCCTTAGTTAGATAGAATTAGGTTATTGAATAAGAATTCAATTCGGAATAGAACTCTTAATTATTATCTATTAATATATATAAATATAAAAGATAATAACAATAACCTTATTGGATAATAATGGGAGTAATTTAATCTAATTAAAACTCCTAACTTAGTTATCCTTTAATTAATTTAATTCATAATCCTAATCTAATTAGAATAGATAAAATCAAATTAATTATTTATGTATTTATTATACATAAATTTCGACCCCTACAGTCACTGGGTCTTATTGGGCTCAGTTGGGCTTCCGTCAATTAATTAACATCTGTCTCTCTTTTGGGTTCCAAGTCTTATGTGTGACCCATTAGGTTCTTATTGCTTCTAGCCGTATGCAACTTATTAAAATTAATTTTCAAAGAATTATATTTTAATCTTTGCATAACGAAATGATGTACAGAGTATGTGATTAACAAGTCCGTAATCATTCCCCTAGAGCTATAAGAAGACAGGTTGATTCTGTCGTTGACCTTTCAGTATTAGTTACGGTATAATTCGATCCTTTATCAACTACCTCCTTGAACTGAATCTTATGACTATGGGTAATGTGAAGTCACATATAGCGAGACGTTCGTTTTACTTGTTCTTGGCCGAGTCAATTCCAATTAGATAGGTTAAGAGAAATCTAATTTCATTCTTAAGCTATCACCTTGCAAGGATTTAGAGTCAAGACTTCCACAAGCGATCCATGGACATATCTCCCATTTATCGGGAGTGATAAATGCTCAATCCAATATATAACGATCCCGCAATCACTTCCTGTGATACCCAACCTCTGCTGTTCACACCCAGAGTCATCTCTGTTAAGGATCGTGTTACAATAGGATAAAAGCGTCACATTCCGTAATCCAGAATACCAATTAACATTCCTTTGAGTCTGAGGATTATTTATACCTATTAATACTAATGAGATGAATAGGTGACAAGGATGAATCTACCCATCCTGTTATCTCAAGTCGGGTCCCCAATCCTAATGAACTACTTTTCATCGGATCCATGTAAATGTCCAGATATCTATATATATGAAGCTTGTGAGATCAGCTTTCTGTCGGACAGAAGACATTGTTACATGAAGTCTTAGCAGTGATATGTCAATCCTAAACATATTACTTGACTTGGGGTGGTTTTAAGTTTATTAGTTTATTATATAGTTTTGTCTCACTTCATGCTTGTATGAACACTTTATAATCACTTTAAAACAAACTTACGGATTTCCTTTTATTATACTTTATTTAGTGCTTAAAAGGGATTACCTTTATATAGTTATAAAACATATATCTCATTAAAACAAATGATATAAAGAACACTTCATTTACATTAAGTTTGTATCCTAGAACAATTGTCTATAGGACACTAAACCCCAACATACTCCCACTTGGACTAAAGCCAATTGTTTCTATAACTTATCCCAGTAGAAGTTAGATGACGATCATGTACTTTCTGGGTTAAGGGCTTTGTCAACGGATCTGCAACGTTGTCCTCTGTAGGTACTCTTTCTATTCTCACATCTCCTCTCGCCACAATTTCTCTTATAATGTGGTATCGCTTAAGGTAATGCTTGGACGCATTATGAGACCGTGGTTCCTTTGCTTGCGCAATGGCTCCATTGTTATCACAATACAGTGTAATGGGATTTACAATGTCAGGCACCACACCAAGTTCAGTAATGAACTTCCTAATCCAAACTGCTTCCTTTGCTGCTTCCGCAGCAACGATATACTCTGACTCGGTCGTAGAGAAAGCTACGCTTCCTTGCTTGGAATTCTTCCAGCTGACCGCGCCCTCATTCAAGATAAACAGGTATCCTGATTGGGATTTAAAATCGTTCTCATCTGTGAGATGACTTACGTCTGAAAATCCTTCTATTTTCAGATCTCCTTCTCCGTACACTAGAAACATGTCTTTAGTTCTTCTCAAGTACTTAAGAATGTTTTTGACGGCAATCTAGTGCTCGTCTCCCGGATTTCCTTGGTAACGACTCGTTATAGATAACGCGAACGCTACGTCAGGTCTAGTGCATATCATAACATACATAATCGAACCGATTACGCTGGCGTATGGGACTACAGCCATGCGCTTCTTATCATCATTGGTTTTAGGACATTGATGATTGTTTAACTTTACTCCATGTAGCATGGGTAAGTTACCTCGTTTCGATTCAAGCATGCTAAACCGCTTTAGCACCTTTTCGATGTATGTAGCCTGTGAAAGACCGAGCAGTCTTCTTGATCTATCTCTGTAGATCTTTATACCAAGTATATAAGCTGCTTTACCAAGGTCTTTCATTGAGAAGTTACCAGATAACCATACTTTTACCGACTGTAGCAGAGCTATGTCATTTCCCATTAGTAATATATCGTCCACATATAATATTAGAAATGCTACAGAGCTCCCACTTGCTTTCTTGTAAATGCAAGCTTCTTCGCAATTTTGTTCGAAACCATATTGTTTTATGGTTTCGTCAAAACACTTGTTCCAGTTTCTAGATGCTTGCTTGAGTCCATAAACGGATCTCTAAAGTTTGCAAACCTTGTTTGCATCCTTTGATATGAAACCTTCAGGTTGCATCATATATACATCCTCAAGCAGGTTTCCATTTAGGAAAGCTGTTTTCACATCCATTTGCCAAATCTCGTAATCGTATAGCAAGCATTATTCTGATTGATTTGGACATAGCCACAGGAGAGAAAGTTTTATCATAATCAATTCCTTGCTTCTGACGATATCCTTTCGCTACTAACCTAGCTTTGTAGGTGCTAACCTTTCCATCCATGTCTGTCTTCTTTTTGAAGATCCATCTGCACCCAATGGGTTTTATCCCTTCGGGTGGATCAACCAAAGTCCATACTTGGTTGGTGTATATGGAATCCATTTCAGAATCCTTGGCCTCGAGCCACGCTTTAGAATCTGGACTAGTAAGAGCCTCTTCATAGTTTTTGGGTTCGTCGTCTAACACGGGAACCTCATCATCTCCCACTAGAAAACCATATCTAATAGGGAGTTCACAAACTCCTTGTGATCTACGAAGGGGTGGCACTTGAGTCTCATCTAATGGGACTGCATCGGGTTCCTCAATCGCTTCTGTTGTTTCAGGTGGCGTTTCTTGTTCATGAACTTCATCAAGTTCAATCATGCTTCCCTTTTCTGTGTCTTCGAGAAACTCTTTCTCTAAGAAGGTTGCGTACTTGGATACTATCACTTTCTGATCATCTGGATGATAGAAGTGATACCCCATAGTTTCCTTAGGGTACCCAATGATGAAACATTTATCAGATTTAGAATCTAGTTTGTCTGACGCAATGCGTTTGACAAATGCTGAACAACCCCATACTCTCATGAATGAGAATACGGGTTTCCTACCAACGAACAATTCATATGGTGTGGAACTAGCGGATTTAGTTGGTACTCGATTTAGGGTGAAGAGGGCGGTTTCCAAGGCATAGCCCCAAAATGTCTTTGGAAGTAATGCTATGCTCATCATGGATCGTACCATATCTAGTAGGGTACGGTTCCTCCTCTCAGATACACCATTGTGTTGTGGTGTATAGGGAGGTGTCCATTGTGAGCAAATCCCACATTCAGTTAGATAATTCAGAAAATCATCTGAAAAATATTCGCCACCTCGATCGGATCGAAGTGTCTTTATTTTCTTTTCTAGTTGATTTTCCACTTCATTCTTGAAGCATTTGAATTTCTCAAAAGCTTCGGATTTGTGCTTTATCAAGTAAATATAACCATATCGGGTATGGTCGTCTATGAAGCTAATGAAGTATCTGAATCCTCCTCTTGCTTGGACTGACATAGGACCGCATACATCTGAATGAATGAGTCCTAGAGTGTCTGATACACGTTCACCTTTATTGCTAAAGGGTGTCTTTGTCATTATGCCTTTTAAACATGCTTCGCACATTTCCAATGATTCAGGATCAATTGAATTTATAAATCCATCTTGATGTAGCTTAAGCATGCATCTTTTGTTTATATGGCCTAAACGGAAATGCCACAAGTAAGTTGAATTATCTAGCTTATGTCTTTTGGTATCAATCGCGAAAACAGAAATTTTGTCATCTAACACATAAATCCCATTTTGTGATATTCCTGAAAAATAGAAAATCGAATCTGTATAAAAATCGCAACGTTTGTCTTTTATTGAAATATGAAAACCGTCGTCAATAAGACGGCTAATAGAAATAATGTTACGAGACATTTGCGGAACGTATAAACAGTTCCTTAATTCTATTACAAGCCCAGAGGGCAAATTTAAAACATAATCTCCGATTGCGAGGGCGGCAACTCTTGCTCCATTTCCCGCTCGCAAGTTTATGCGTCATTTCTTCAATTCCTTAGTCTGATTTAGTTCCTGCATATTTGTACAAATATGAGATCCGCATCCGGTATCAAGTACCCAAGATTCAGACTGTGAAATCGTATTTATTTCAATATAAAACATACCAGATGTTGAAGCACCGCCTTTTCCCTTCTTGAGGGTGGCTAGATACTCCTTGCAGTTCCTTCTCCAATGCCCGTCTTTACCACAGAAGTGGCACTCTCCTTTGGGCTTCTTTACTTCCTTTCCCTTAGCTCCAGTGGGCATGTCCCTCTTGCCTTTCTTGGGATATTTAGGATTGTGAAAATTCCCTTTCCTCTTCTGTGATCCCTCTATGACAAGAGATGGTATTGCCTTGTCTTTCTTCATATTGGGCTCAACTGACTTGAGCATATTTGCAAGCTCTTCAAGAGAGGTTTGCAAGTCATTCATTTGGTAGTTCATGATGAACTGTGAATAACTCTCTGGGAGGGATTGAAGAATTAAGTCTATGCTTAGTTCGTTATCCATCGCGAATCCAATACTTGAAAGTTTGGTAATATAGCCAATCATCTTGACACAATGTGTCATGACAGATGTGCCCTCTTGCATCCTGCAACGATATAGCAACTTGGATATCTCGTAGCGTTCGCACCTAGTCTATTTCCCAAACAGCTCTTTAAGGTGCATGATGATGGAATAGGCATCCATTTCCTCATGTTGCCTTTGTAATTCCGGTGTCATCGATGCAATATGATGCATCCGGCATGATCATCATCAGCCTTGTGCTTCTGGTAAGCATCAATTTCCTCAATGGGAGCATCATCAGCAGGGATAGGGGGTATCGTTGTATCAAGTACATACCCTATCTTATCGAACTTCAAAACAATTTTGAGGTTCCGAAACCAGTCCGTGAAGTTTGAACCATTCAATTTGTTATCGGTAAGAATGTTTTGCAGATTGGTTTTAGTCATGATTTTAAGAGTGATTATATAAACCTGAGAGTGAGAAAGAGTAAACGTATGTTATTCATTTGCTTTAAAGTATATCAATCTAAAATTATAGGCCTTTTGTTTATTTTAGATTGCTCCCACTATTTTGCCAAATTAATAGCCCTCCATATTAATTCGAAGAATTTCACAAATCCTTTAGTGAGCTAGGATCCTAACTCTTGAGATTTCGCCTTGAGTTTACCCAACAAGCTAGTCTCATTCGTTAGGTAGATTCATGTAATCAATCACATCTTAAATGTGATTCCTAGGTTATTGGGTTACTAACCACATTAGTAACTAATATGCTATTCATATTAATCCCAACCGTATTGCCCATTAGTTTATGAAAACATGAGTTTACCCATCCAATTATCATAATCTAATTTAAGTATTACCCCATATTCATGAAAAGTGATTTTCGATAATTCAGGTGTTACCGTAAGACCCCGAGCTTGAGTTTACCCAACAACCCAAAGGCCCTCAGTACTGCCGGCTGAATTATAATATTAGGGAGGGACAACCGATTTTAATAACTTGCTTATTTACTTAACTTTTTAATGAGGGATTTTATTTTAGGTCTCATAATCTAACTTAGTCTTGATTTGCTTTAGCATACATCAGACACATACATTGGCGTTATGGACATATCATCTAAATTATTCCGTCGAGCCAGAGACGGAATAAAAGGCCAACCTAGGGAAATACTAACTATTACATATTTCTCTTTAGGTCCTCCGTCTGCTCAATGGCGCCTTGAAATTACAAATTAATTTCTATACTACTAAAGAAAACTTCAATTAAATTGAAGGGAATTAGATGAGAGGAGAAATTACAATAGATAGTAGAAAGGCAGGACTCGCAGACCCTATTTCAAAAATACCAAAAGACTAAAGAGGGTCCAAATATGTCCATAACTCCAAACATGCATAGACTCAATTAAATTTATTTGGGTTAATCACATTAACGCATCATATAACTTTCATCCAATTTTACTTCTAACAGTTTCGTGTCTTTTATGTTATCCTAACTACACAAAACTTTAATTATGCACGTCCCAATAATTTTGATTTTAATTCATTTAAAACTTTGATTTACGAATAGGTAAAACAAACTTTTAAATAAATTTTCATTCGATAATCAAAACATAAAACTATTAATTTCTAAAACATACATACATATATTAAAAAAAATAGTTTTTAAACAATTTAAAACTAGGTGGGAATCGGGCCGGGCCCGAGGTCAGGCTGCTGCCGTTTGGCAGCAGCCCTAGGCGTCGGACATGCCGCTGCCTTGCGGCAGCGGCAACCAGACGCCGCGCGCGATTTCTACCGCGCGGCAGCAACCGCACAACAGTAGTCGGGTCGCGCCGTATGGCGCGACCCGAACTACTGTTTATTTTTTTTATATTTATAAAATATACATATATATATATATATATATATATATATATCATTTTTAAAACGGTTTTAAAACGATTTTCAGAAAATAGGAAAAACTATCATAGATTTTCCGTTTTATCTTTTAGAATAAATAAAACTGATTTTATTCATCTAACCATAAAACTAAGAGATTTTGTTATAATGATTATCAACCGAAATTATTAGGAACATGTGCACAATTTATTTTAATTAACAATTAATTAAAACTTATTTATCTTTTAGAACTAATTAATCAAAACAATTTTGTTAATTAACCTAACTATACGTATTTATTCAATCTGATTGAAAAACTTCTCAATTTTCATATATGAAATAACGGATTTAACCTCGCTCTGATACCAATGTTGGAAAAATAGGCTAACGTATAGCAGCGGAAATATAATATTTTTAACCTATTTCCATAAACCACAAGATCCGTTAATCGTTATTTCATATAAAGAGAGATAAGAAGAAATACCTTTTAGATGTTCTATCTACCGTTGCAAACGAAGTGCCCACAACTCTTACTTCGAGTTCCCGAGCACAGAACAAAACAAATATAAGATCAAGTTAGAATCAACCGTTGAGTAGCAACCAAAATAGATTGCCTCTAATTAATCAACACAAGATCAAGGATAAAGAAAGAAAGATGAAAATCAATTGAACGGAAGAAAGCGGTAGAAAATCTCGTCCTCGGGCTAGAGGGGTTCGAAATTCTCTCTCTCTCTCTTAGTGTGGAATTCGAAATTCTCAAGAGTTGGGATTTCGAAAATCCCTTAGGGGTATTTATAATCTTCCTTGTATCTAATCCTTAGTTAGATAGAATTAGGTTATTGAATAAGAATTCAATTCGGAATAGAACTCTTAATTATTATCTATTAATATATCTAAATATAAAAGATATTAACAATAACCTTATTGGATAATAATGGGAGTAATTTAATCTAATTAAAACTCCTAACTTAGTTATCCTTTAATTAATTTAATTCATAATCTTAATCTAATTAGAATAGATAAACTCAAATTAATTATTTATGTATTTATTATACATAAATTTCGACCCCTACAGTCACTGGGCCTTATTAGGCTCAGTTGGGCTTCCGTCAATTAATTAACATCTGTCTCTTTTGGGTTCCAAGTCTTATGTGTGACCCATTAGGTTCTTATTGCTTCTAGCTGTATGCAACTTATTAAAATTAATTTTCAAAGAATTATATTTTAATCTTTGCATAATGGAATGATGTACAGAGTATGTGATTAGCAAGTCCGTAAGCATTCCCCTAGAGCTATAAGAAGACAGGTTGATTCTGTCGTTGATCTTTCAGTATTAGTTACGGTATAATTCGATCTTTTATCAACTACGTCCTTGAACTGAATCTTATGACTATGGGTAATGTCAAGTCACATATAGCAAGACGTTCGTTTTACTTGTTCTTGGCCGAGTCAGCTCCAATTAGATAGGTTAAGAGAAATCTAATTTCATTCTTAAGCTATCACCTTGCAAGGATTTAGAGTCAAGACTTCCACAAGCGATCCATGGACATATCTCCCATTTATCGGGAGTGATAAATGCTCAATCCAATATATAACGATCCCACAATCACTTCCTGTGATACCCAACCTCTGCTGTTCACACCCCAGAGTCATCTCTATTAAGGATCGTGTTACAACAGGATCAAAACGTCACATTCTATAATCGAGAATACCAATTAACATTCCTTTGAGTCTGATGATTATTTATACCTATTAATACTAATGAGATGAACATGTGACAAGGATGAATCTACCCATCCTGTTATCTCAAGTCGGGTCCCCAATCCTAATGAACTACTTTTCATCGGATCCATGTAACTGTCCTGATATCTATATATATGAAGCTTGTGAGATCAGCTTTCTGTCAGACAGAAGACATTGTTACATGCAAGTCTTAGCAGTGATATGTCAATCCTAAACATATTACTTGACTTGGGGTGATTTTAAGTTTATTATAAAGTTTTGTCTCACTTCATGCTTGTATGAACACTTTATAATCACTTTAAAACAAACTTACGGATTTCCTTTTATTAGACTTTATTTAGTGCTTAAAAGGGATTGCCTTTATATAGTTATAAAACATATATCTCATTAAAACAAATGATATAAAGAACACTTCATTTACATTAAGTTTGTATCCTAGAACAATTGTCTATAGGACACTTGGGCTTGAAGCGTGACAACATGGGGCTGCCAGGAATCGAACCCAGGACCACTTGGTCACACTCGCTCTGATACCATGTCATGAAACTATTTGAACCAAAAGCTCGAGCTGATAGTTAAAGGTCCACTTCATATTAATAGCTGACAAAGAAATATAAGTATGCAAATAAAGACCAAGAAAGTGTTCCAAGCATTGAATCCAAAAGGCTGACCAAATTATCATTAGACCAAACATGTTTAGTTAGGGACTGAATAGCTTAGTGCCAGCAAGGATTAGAATGAAAGAGTCTGCTAGTTTAGGCCTATGTCTAGGATTTTTCTGAGTTGAAATCTTATTTTCTATCTAAATTAACTCAAAACTAAAAAGTTGAAGAATTAAAAATGTTTAGGATATCATCAAATTCTTAAAAAAATTCATTTTCAAGTGTTAACGGCCAAATTTTAATGTTAGTCTTTGTATTTCACTAATTTTGATATATCAAGGGACAAATATTATTAAATAATCAATCACGGACAAAAACTAACATTTTAATATTGCTTTAGGAAAGCAAGTAGCAAACCTGATAGGTTTATTAATATTAGGGTTAAATGCATCATTGGTCACTGAACTTACATGGTTGTCTCAAAATGATCACCCAATTTCAATTTGTCTCAATAAAATCACTCAACTTTGATTTTTTTCGTCACTATGACTATTTCAGTGATTAAAACACATCCAAATAATGACATGGGTGATACGTCAATTGGATGTCTTGTGCCATTTCCCTTAGAAATATGACTTGTTTCCAATTGATGTATCACTTATGTCATCATTTCCATATTTTTTAATCACTGAAATAGTTACAGTGACATACTTGAGACAAAACTCAAAGTTGAGTGATTTGATTGAGACAAATTGAAGTTGAGTTACCATGAGATAACCATATAACACATATCTAAAATCTATCACATATCTCAAAAGTGAATTTTGAAGATCAGTGAACAATGTTGCATACCTAAAATCTATCACATATCTCAAAAGTGAATTTTTTTTAACCTATTTAATTCATTGATACGTGTATATTCCTACTAGTAGTATAATATGTAATTAAATATAATAAATCTGAATTATCTGAAATCCAATTATAATTTTTCTGATTAATCTGTGGCATTCAGAATCCATAAGATATCTCAGTACAGTCAACTTTTTTTAACCTGTTTAATTCATTGTATATATGCTTATATCCCTATTAGTAGTATAATATGTAATTAAATATAATAAAATAATTATAAGAAATCCAACTAGAATTTCAGGAAATTTATATTTTAGGAACTAAACTAAATCCATAAGAAATCCAACTAAAAAATGTAACAAGTCAAATGAGTGAGAACAAGTATATAAAAATCACCTATATATATGAGTAAATGATCCTATTTCCTTCATTCTGTAATAGAATATTTTAGTGTTTTACTTATTTCTTAAAATTAAAATGCAGGGTTTAATACTTCAAGCTTTTATTTGGGTACTTTTAATTGTTACATCTAATTTAGTAAGCACTGGGGATGGGAAGATTATGTTTAATGTGAAAGATTTTGGAGCAGTTGGAGATGGAAAAACTGATAATTATAATGTAATTATTTCTGATTTTTTGTTTTGTAATTGTTTCTATTATATATAATTACTTTTTTTTTCTCAAATTTTATATAGTAACAAAATATTAATATTTTTTAATTGTTATTTTTGAAGGCTTTCTTAAATGCATGGAGAGACTTGTGTGAAGCACAGGAACAGAAGGAAATATACCAACTCTTGTAGTGCCATCAGGAACATTTCTTTTGAAGCCTTTGATATTTAAAGGCCCTTGCAAGTCTAAGGCTATCCATATGAAAGTATATGCTTATTTTTATTATTTTATAAACTAAACATATTTAATAGCCATTTTATGTTAGAGAAAGAGAATACAGTAAATAATAATAATAGATAAATCGTGTCTGTTGAATCTGAGATCGAGTACTCAGATTAATTATTGAAAAGTAAATTGGTGACAGGTTATAGGGAAAATAGTAGCACCCAGTGGCGGTGAATGGCCTAGCTGTAACGCTCAATTTTGGCTGCTGTTCGACGGTGTAAATGGTCTTACACTTGATGGATCTGGTACTTTTGATGGCCACGGCTCAACTTGGTGGACTAATCAGGTTATTTATTTATTTTTATTTTTTTCATTATAATACATAGAGGTAAAATCAATTTTAACTTAAGGTTATTGGAAAGTGTATATATGCTCTTAGAATAAAAACTGTAAAAATAAATAAATTAATTTCCCGTTTCCAACTTGGATTTTAGATCTAGATAACATAACATGGAGCAATATTGGCTCCACGTAATAAAATTTATAAAAAGGAACTCTTATCAATGCCTAAAAACGGAGGTAAGAACATGTGGACGTTAAAGCTGTATATATGTAATTTATTTCTTTTTTCTTTTTTCAGGACATCATGAGCAGATGCAAGAGACCGCGGGTGAACAAAATAAAAGAAAATTAGAAGACACGAAAATTTATTATGTTCATTTATTTTTATAGATGTTAATTAAATTTAATTGAAATTCAAATTAATGATGCAGGCCTTGCAATTTCGAAACTGCAACAATCTTGGAATAAGTGGACTAAAATATATTGATAGTCCAAAAGCACAAATTGGATTAAATAGATACAATTATGTCTCTATTTATAATATTAATATCTTTGCTCCTGAAAATAGTCCCAATACTGATGGAATTGATCTATCTCTTTCACACAACGTTCATATTTCCGATTCTATTATAGGAACTGGTAATTCTTTTATGGCCTAATACACAAATAACCCCCTGAACTTGTCCAAATCTTGCAACTGCCCCCCTCAACTTTCAATTGTAACAACTTGTCCAATTGTAAAACATAACCCCAAATTGGGAATTTTTTTACCCTGTATTTGAAGCAACTGTAAAAAAGTTTTTCCGGATTCGTATCACGCCAAAGATCTGATTATCATACTTCATGAGCGTTCCAGATTTTATATTTCACGTGTTTCTTCAATTGCAGTGCATGTCAGCAATTTGGGGTTGTGTTTTACAATTGGACAAGTTTAAGGGGTAAGTTGTTACAATTGGACAAGTTTGAGGGGTAAGTTGTTACAATTGAAAGTTGGAGGGGGCAGTTGCAACATTTGGACAAGTTTAGGGGGTTATTTGTATATTAGGCCTTCTTTTATTTAATTATTTTACTTGTTTTCATGAAATATATTATCAATTGATTGTGATATTTTTTTTAATAATAATAATTATTGTTATTGTTTTTGGGGTGACAGGTGATGATTGTATTGCTATCAATGGAGGCTGCTCATTTATCAATATCACCAAAGTTACATCTGACCAGGTCATGGAATTAGGTCAGTAGAAAAATATTACTAAAAACACTAAATTAGGTGATGATTTGTTGCTTACGAATTTATCTATTTTATTTTTTGGATATGGAAATATATAGTGTAGGGAGCTTAGGAGATCGCGGAGTAAAGGACATCGTGGACCAGGTTCATGTTCGTAATTGTACGTTTCTTAATACTCAAAATGGTGTGAGAATCAAAACATGGCCGGTAAGTATAACAATAATTCATAATAAATAATTAATAACTTAGATTTAACATAATATTTAATTTATTTATTTGGTCCATCTAGGGAGGATCAGGGCATGCTAATCAGATTTCATTCAGGGATATCATACTTCATAACTCTAAAAACCCTATCATAATAGATCAACATTACTGCAACGGACACAAATGTGCAGAAAATGTATAATAAAACTATGTTAAAATTGATTTAATTTATTAATATACATATAAATATTTCTTTTTTATCTAATGCAGGGTGTAGGAGTAAAAGTGAATGGAATAATATATAGTGGAGTTAAAGGAACATCAGCAAGCAAGCAAGCAATTACATTAGATTGTGATAAAATAGGTTGTGGTAATATAATAATGGATCATATTAACATAAGCTCATCCAACCCGGGAAAGCAGATTCATGCCTTTTGTAACCACGTTAATGGAAAATCTACCTCGACTATACCTGTTGTACCTTGTCTTTCAAAATCTATGTAAGACTATATTGTTAATTTAACTCATGATTCATTTCTGTTTTCCCTTTCTTCTTTTCATATGAAATTGGTTGTAATGATCAGCCTAGTTTTTGGTCATTATTAGCATTGGATTATAGGATTGTGATTAAGTTTAAAAGACTATTAATTCAGTTTGTAATTAGTTTTAGGTATCAATTATGACAATATAATAACTTAAGAGTTAATTATTTAAGTTTAATAAGTTGAGGCACTATTTAAGTTTAACCAACTTTTTGATTCCTTCGTTCATCAACCGATTCAATTTTCTCTTATTATTTTCATTCCTAAAGTAGTTTAGTTTTATAACACCTAATAAATGTTGTTTTAATAGCTCTTCTTTTGTCACCAAGAATATACAAAGTCTTTAAGAATTCAGTTTTGTCACCAAGAATAAAAAAAAACTATTCTTGAACTTTAATCATTCAATTTTGATTTAATTAGATACTTAATTAGATATTAGAGCTTAAACCAAGTGGTAGAGGGTTCCAATCTTGATAGTCCTATTTGATTAATATAAAAAAAAATCTGTATCTTTTGATTACACTACAAGAAAATCATAGATGTTGGGGATCGGAATTCTGTCGAAATTATGTCCCTAAAGGTAGTAGACTGAATTGCCTTTGTTAATGGTTGAATTTATTCAGTAAGTAACTCGCTGGATGGTAACTGATTAATGGCTATTTTTACAATTTAGTTCCAAACGTTGCGATATAGCGAATTGTGGTAATGTACAGACTACTCGGTAGCCCATAAAATGTAGCCAACTGTGCTTCAAAAATATTTCTAATCCTTCGGTAAACTGAATAATGTTCTTATTTTAAAATTAATATTTTGCACGAAAACAAAACATTAAATTTGGATCCAAGAGTGTTCCTTTGTAGTAAAACAATAACTAAAATATAAATGCATAATTATTAATGATTAAAATATTAAAATTCACATCAAATTTCATTGAAATCTATAAACATATTCATGAATCAATAATACACAAATAAGAAGAAACTAAAAAATATATAAATAATTAGTTTGCGCGTACCATAACATATCAATAAGGTCAACAATTTCATCATTTTGGGTTTTGCAAGCATAAAGAACACATTCATGACAATTTAGATTTTTCAAGTTTCATAACAAGGCCTGAGCAAAGACAGAAATTGCAAATTGGTTTAAAAGAGGGCATGAGGAAGATAAAAACAGAATTCAAGAATTATTAACAAGAAATTATATATATCTGAGCTATCTCATTTGTTTGTGGCCTGAAACTATACATGTTCTATAAAGCTTCATAAGTTTCAAAGATTATTCTAATGGAAAAAATTGAGAATAAAGAACATATATAACTGGCAATGCAATTGGACATACAAGTGCATATTAGAGAAAAATACCTAAATACTAAAGATAGATATATCAAGTGCTATTCTATCTTAAACAAGCTGAAAGGGATCAAGCTAATCTAAAGAATGTACCTACTAAAGAATGTACCTATGCGCCTTTGCCATGCATCACCTATTCCTAACAAACCTAATAAGATGACCACGTCACTGAGTCAAATAAACAGTAGAAAAATACATAAAAATGGATGCGAAAACTAACCAAAGTATTTTTTGAAGGAGTATAATTCTCTGTGTTTGTTATTGATATCAATTGAAGTATTTATATAGAATACAGTTCACTCTGTAGTGAACAACTATAGTCAACAACTGAACCTATATTCTAGGCTAGAGATAGGTAACAGAATAATTACAGATAAATAATAACTAAATACATAGTCTAATACACCCCCGTAGTCGAAGGGTTCGGAGGGCGAACATTGAGACTATTGCGAAAATCTTCAAATAGTGTTGACGGAAGACCTTTGGTGAAGATGTCAGCGATTTGATAGCGAGATGACACGTGAAGGACACGGACTTCTCCTTTTGCAACTCGTTCTCGGACAAAGTGAATGTCCATTTCCACATGCGTAGTGCAGTGATGCTGAACCGGGTTGGCTGTGAGATACACGGTGCTGATATTGTCACAGTACACTATTGAAGATTTCTGAATCGGACAGCTAAGTTCTAAAAGCAGATTGCGTATCCAGCGTGTTTCTGACACGACGTTGGCAACGCCGCGATATTCGGCCTCTGCGCTGGATCGGGACAGTGTTGGCTATCGTTTGGCGGACCAAGAGATTAGATTGTCCCCTAGGAATACACAGTAGCCTGATGTTGATCGGCGAGTGTCGGGACAGCCTGCCCAATCGGCATCCGTGTAGGAGACCAATTGAGCGGGAGAGGATGCTAGAAGTGTGAGGCCAAAGTCAAGAGTGCCCTGAACATACCTGAGGATGCGTTTAAGAGCAGGCATGTGTGTAGTTTTTGGGTTGTGCATGAACAAGCATATCTGTTGAATTGCGTACGAGATATCGGGTCGGGTAAGAGTGACACTACAAGAAAAAGAGGTTTTAATGACTAGAATTTAATGTGGATTAAAAATACGCTCATTAAAAGTAAGTTCTTAATATATTTAATGAGTGGAAATATACATCTCAACTATTATTGACTAAAATATGTTTTTTTTCAATTCATTAAAATTTACCCGCTCATTATTTACTCATTTTCAGTACTCCTCCTTCTACCGCCCTTCCCTTCCCCCCATTTTTTCCCCAATTTTTCAAGGGTTAGGGTTCCCCCCAAATTTTCACTTTGCGCCAGATTGTGGTTCTCCATTGCTTCATCTAATCTGGACATTCACACCATCACGAAGAGTAACCCACCTCCTCCCCTACAACGGCTTCTACCGTTCACCACCATAGGCAGCCACTCGACTTCATCGTTGATATCCTCCAGATTTCTCTTTATCCATCCTCTAACTTTTTAGACCTAGCCACATTAATGGAAGAAAGAATCTCCAACTTAATCTTTTCTTCTCCTCTGCTTTGTCTCCTCTTCTAATTCCGTGGTGCTGCTCCGTTCACCACCGAAGCTCAGGTATCTTTTAGTTTTTAATTTCAATGAAATTGTTTGATGCTTTAATAGATGCATAGACATGGCCAGCGCCGAGCATGAAACAAGCGGTACGACCCCTCTTTCTTTCTCTGTCCATCTTTCAGTCACCAGCCCTCGTTACTCAGGTAGAATATTTATCTCTCTTACTCTTTTAGATGGATTGAGATTTGGATGACAACATTTGCATTTGGAGCTCTCTTTGACATTAAGCGCCTGATTTTACTTCACATTAGTGCATGAACTTCTTAATCTTGACTTTGTTTGCTTTAATTTTAAATGGGTTTGCTTTGATTATTAATGGGTTTAGGGATTTTTTTTCTTGGTCCTATATTCTGTTTGTACAATTTCACTCTACTTTGATCTTGGGAAGGAAATGCTTGGTTTGGTAACAGTTGTAAGGAAATGGTGGGAGAGAATCTGAACCAAATAGTTGAGGTTACATGGCAAGTACTATTTATAATATGCCATTTTGGTAGGAATATCCACAAAAGTTCATTGATGGAAAATAGGGTACTGTTCTAAAACAAACTTGATAGCTGCCTTAAGAAGTTCTGTGCCATTTTCAGTTTAAATCTTCTAAATAGACTCAATTGAGGATAATCAAATTACCAATTAGAGGTTTCTTTCTAAATGGTCGTAAAAATCAATATAGTAATATAAAAGTTCACGTTGATTGAATCAATTTAGAGCAAAATGAGTTTTTGGATTGTTTTGTATAAAAAAATATCACATATGAGCATTCCGCTTAGCTTGAAAAAGGGAGAAACTCCACTCTGTGCATATGGCCTAACCTCTTATGCCAAAGTGACACATTATGTTTCATAGGTAAATCAACACCATCTAAGCTCCAAACTAAAACAGAAAAGAACTATGATGACTAAAAAACTTTTTATGATTGAAATGAAGACTCAATAAATCTATAGAGTCTACAGGGAATGATAAAGATGATGATGTCCCTATTAAAAGGGATAATTTTCATACCTCAAACTGAAGACAAATGTCGTCCCATTCTAATCTTCTTCCGACCAAATAGTTAGGATAGGAACACCATACATGTATCTAGAATAATTCAACTCATTAGTTTTTTCCTGGGGCTATGTGTATAATTCAGAGACTGGTTTTGTCTCTCTAAATTACAATATATGAGATGAGTATTATCTACTCTTGCTCTGTTTCATTAAAATTGCATGATTTTGTTGTTTTGCTTAAGTATGTGGTTATTACCATAAAGTGCGTTTCCTGCAAAAAAAATACCTGGACACTAGCCTGTTTGCTAGGTACAATCAAATCAATATGCCTACCAATGACCTGTTTGTGCTATGGTGTATGGTCAACAAGAAGCGGATCAATGTGGGGTTTTGGCTTGGGCTACATTTGGCCAGGCAAGAACAAAGAAGCTCGAGTTACATTTTGTGTGGGCCTCCGATAACTAAGTTGTCTAGGGGGATGGGGATGTTTAATCCTTCAGTGCACATGTTGATGGTAGCTTGACGAATGGAGCCATTTGACTGCATGTTCGACGAGCAAACTTGACATTTGAAGAAGACATGGAAAATCATGGGCGATTATCACTAATGAATTTAAGGAGGAGGCAAAGGCTGAGAAGACTGGTAAGAGAAAGATCAGAGAATCAACTCTGAAGAGTAAAGTGTCTACTGAGACCCTGAACCAAAGAGAAGTCTGTTTGATGATGATGTCTTATGCTCAGATGCTGCCAACTTGTCTATGCACCGGGTACTGGAATATTTGGATAAGCTAAGTGAGCAAATAAAGGCTATAGAGGAAATTTATGCATATCAAAAGGCTGAGCCCAAGCTGTTGATAGAGGAGAAGGCAACCCCTCATGTTGAAAACACTGAAAGCTATAGCCGTAGCCCCTCTTTTGAACTTGTACTGAAAAAGACACACGCACAATCCAGTCATGCACCTGAAATGTTAGGGAAGATAACAACTCTCCTCACTAACTAAACAAATGAATTGAAATCCATGCCTGACCAATCTCTATCTCCTCTTGTAATGTCTCTAACTCTACTCTCTTTGATTGCATATGCAGAACATGGTATATACTCTCTATCTTTTGTTATCTTTAGTACTGAGGACAATGCTGATCTTATTTTGGGGGTGTTTCAGCATGCAAAATGCAGCTGTTTTCATTCAAACTTTTGTTGTTTTGTTGAACACCTTAAACATTGTGTGATTATGGTTGATGTTTATTTTGGGGGGTCCTCTAGTTTTGGACCCTCCTGAATTGATTTTGTTTAATCACATGGTACTTTGGAAGCCTATTTTGGGGTCCCCTGGTTTTGGACCCGTAGTGCAGATCAACAAAATAGCTTTAACACTTATTTTGGGGTCCCCCTAAAGTTCACCTTCTTTTTTGAAATTGTGATTGTCCTCGAAAGATGTTGTCTTGAAACACTTTATGTCACACCTGTGTAAATTACCACATACTTTGTTACCACTTGTGCCAACCTAACCACCACCATGTTCCACTTCAAAGTTACAGAGCTTAAGGTAAATGTTTAAGGTATCCTATAGGTTTGAGTTAAATCTAGTCATTTAGGATTTCAATGAGTTCAAGTCTAAGAACAGAACTTTAAAGCTTAGTGGCTGCCTAAATCTTTTGAACCCTATGCACCTTGAGATTTGGCTGTGGCTCTGTTTAAACTTTGCACTTAAATGATGTAGGATAAAAACCCATAATCATGTGAGTTTACCATTCGCAATTGCTCTTTTCTTGTTGAGTGGGCATGCATGACGCATTGAGTCCAGAACTTGCCATGGTAGCCCTAACAAAGTTTCTTGCCTGAGTTAAAAAGTCTAATTTTTGAAGGCATATTGCTAAAATTTTCACTTTGGTGATTAATTGAACTTTCTGCTAGAAGAAAAAAAATCGAATCCTCAAAATCCTAGTGTTAATCTTTCAAACATCACCAAATCAAGCCAAAAATCATCTTGCTATCAAAATCTAACAGAACCAAAACCACCTCAAGCCCTTCTAAGAGAACCTCTTTCTCAAGGCAAGTAGCAGAGTTTGGACCGATGTGCAAGCCTATGGCACCTAGTGTCCCCATGTTTTGGCTGATTGTGTGACAAAACACCTCACCCAAACACCAAGTGAGAAGAGTGAAATTCAGTCAGTGAGGATCCAAGGTCTTTGTGCATTGTTAAAACTTAGCTAGGACTTTATTTTATTACGTTGCTTGGAAATAAATTGATTCATCAGTGCCACTTTGAAAATAATGTACATTCGATGCTTAGCTTCTTGACATCCTTCTGTTGATTGGAAGTTTTTCAACACCCAATGGATCCTTATATCAATTTTTGCTGGTAGCTTTGTGATTGAGAAACATATCCATCCATCTCTTACCTTCACCTTTCTTTTTGCTTGAGGACAAGCAAGGTCTATTTTGGGGGTGTTTGATAAGTGCAATTTATACATGTATATTTATGGATTTTAGACTCAAATTAGAACCAAAATGAACCAATTATTATCCATAAAGTCTTATAAATTGCCTTATATGTGCAGGTTGTTCTCTTGTGTGTCTGTTTTTTCTCAAGGTAGAGTCAAAAGCAGTAAAAAAAAAGGAGAGAGAAGGAGAGGTCACATGAGGCATATATTGAGAAATTTGGAGTTTCAAGGCTGATTTAATAAAATCTGAACAATAGTTTGTTTCATGTGTCCTTTGTAGCACATAGAAAGTTGAACAATTGTCTTTTATGAGGAGTTTGTCTGCTTGTGCTATATTTGTCTTTTCGTATAGACTGTTTGTCTTATTCTGAAGGCTGTTTCTGTTTCGTCAGCAGACTGTTCTTAAGTCTTGACATTTTATTTGTTTGTTTTATTAGCTTATTTTTATTATTTTATGGTACTCTATATAATGCTCATTGAATATCTTTTTGCAATTCTTTATGTTTCTATTAATTTAGATTTCCACTGGATATTCTAACTCAATGATTGGTGTGAATCATTGTTATCTAACGTTACAATTCTGATTTTGGCAATTCATAATAAGGAGCAATTTTATTTACCAAACTTTTTGCAATCTAAGAAGCTAATGATATTATAATTTCAGCCAATGAAACCACTGCAAGTTGGACTTAGCAACTCGAGGCCAGGTTTGATAAGTTGCTTTCAAATTTCGGAGATTTTTCAGAGTAAAACAGGTAGTTGGCTTCTCGATTATTGTTATTCTGGCAAAATTATGTTGGCTGGGTGCTATGAAATTGTAGTATGTGCTAGTAGTATGACATTGCACACCAGTTGAGAAACAAGCTTAGTGAGGTTAAGTCTCATTTGCTGGACTTGTTAGATGCATTATTTGATTTTCAACTGTTTGAAACATATCCGATACTAAAACAGTTGGTTTTCACATGGTAGCATGAAACAGTCACCTTAAAGCCAACAGATTCTAATACTCTGTAGTTTCTCTAATTCAGAGGACCTTGCTTCTCCTTTACATGGCTACTGACGGCAAGATAATGCAGGCCCTCTCTTATTAAAATGCTCATTCACTTGGCTTATTTATTCAAAAGGTTAGTGATTGGGAAGTATATACTGCACTGTCATTAAAGTAGTATTATTGTTAATTACATCCACATAGGGAAACTTGAGCTGCATATATTTGATTGCAAATTTTTTTATCTATATGTAAGACATTTTAGGCTTCCAAACATAAATGAAAAGAAAAAATATATATGATAACTGTGTAGATAGTTTTAAATGCAGCAAATGGATATATAGTTTTGACTTCTAATAGAATACCTTTTACAATCAGGTGTTAATATGTGAAAACCTTTGCAATCAGAACCATAGTGAACCTATTAATGGAAGAGCATAGTCTCCGTCCCCTTTGACCTTGGATGCTCACTTGGAGTTGCGACGGAGCTCACGAACTTGACTGGCCCTATTTCTCTTTATCGAGTCACTTTGAAGGATTGGAAAATGCAGTAGCAAATATTTCCACAGGCATAACTTCACATCTTCACATCCTTTATTGGTAATAGTAAACAGGTAGAAATAGAAAGAGGAAAAATACACTGGATGTGGGAAGCTGTATTTCTCTGTTGGCTTTTACTCATGTTGCTAACACCTCAACTCCCTCTTTCCTATAAACATCATCTTTTCGCTGATGTGCACAATTTCTTTGGTATTTAACTCTATTCTTTGGAGATTTCTATACTTTGACTACTTAATAGAATTCTGATTTAATTTGTAGGAGTTCTCAATACTTTGAATGCGATTATACCTTCTTTGCTATATACCTTCAATCTTTGATATGTGATGATTTCCTTGGAAGTTTAATGCTATTTTAATTTGTCTCATAGTGGAATATATTTAATTTAGAGTAGCTCTCTTCAATCCAAAACATTACAAATATTTATAATGAGACCATTTTTAATTATTATAAATATTTTTAATCATTATAAATACTTATAATGAGCGTATTTTTAATCATTACAAATACTTCTAATGAGCGTATTTTTAATCATTACAAATACTTCTAATGAGCGTATCTTTAATCATTATATAGTTTCTAATAAGGGTAAATATCCTCTCACTGTAAGTTACTAATGAGTGGAATTATTCCGCTCATTAATACTTTTAGTAAGAAGGGCTTCCTCAAGGGGAAAATTCCGCTCATTAAAAACCTTTAATGAGTGGAACTAGACTTTTAATGATGGTTTTCCCCATCATTAAATTCCCTTTTTCTTGTAGTGTGAGATATTGAAGAGCACCAGCCAATCTTCTGTATTCGGTTGGGTCATGATAAGCAGAACCAGACGAGATACTGAGCTTTTGTTTGGTATCAACAGGAGTGGTGGCCGGGTTGCACGAGCTGAGTCCGGCCTTGCAATTATTTCAGAAGCATATTTCCGCTGAGATAGGAAGAGAGAGCCAGGAGAGTGAGTCGCTGATATGCCCAAAAAATAGTTCAAAGGGCCCATATCTTTCATTGCAAATTCGGAGTTCAATTTTGACATTACTGAAGCCTGAAGTGTGTCAGAAGAGGTGATTAGCACTATATCGTCGACATACAGAAGGATATATGCCGTGTCAGAGCCTTGTTTGTAGATAAATAAAGAGTTGTCAGAGATGCTATTGGAGAAACCGATTTGAATTACAAAATTAGCAAACCACTGATACCAGGCCCGAGGTGCCTGCTTGAGACCGTATAATGATTTCTGTAGCAGACAAACATGATCAGGATACCTGGAATCCCAGAACCCCAGTGGCTGATGCATGTAGACGGTTTCAGTAAGATCACCATGTATGAAAGCATTTTTGACATCTAATTGCCGAATTTTCCAATGTTTAGACAGTGCTATGCTGAGAACAGCACGAATGGTGGCTGGTTTAACCATAGGGCTAAACGTTTCACCACAATCAACTCCTGCCAACTGTCCGGAACCATTCCCAACCAGTCTTGCTTTATATCGCTCAAAGGAGCCATCTGACTTTGTTTTGTGCCTGAAAATCCACCAACTACGAATAATATTAGCACATTTTGGACGGGGTACAAGTACCCACGTCTTATTTGCAATAAGAGCCTCAAATTCATCAGTCATGGCTTGTATCCAGTTTGGATCACTTAATGCATGAGAAGGTGTTTTCGGAAGCGGAGATATGGTAGGTTTTGTTAAGGCAGATAAATTTAGCATTCGACGTGGTTTGTGGATGCCATGCTGAGCTCTCGTGGCCATTTTGTGAGTGCTAATGACTTGTAATTGAGGGGAAGATATAGAAGTATCAGAAGAAGTTTGTGGAGTGTTATGGGAGGAGATCGAAGACGAGACTGCAGATGAATCGGACTGCGTTTGCGCTGTGCGCACAGACGAGGAGGCGGACAGACTGTTATTTGAGGACGAGATGGGATACGAATCGGATGACTTGTCTGTATTTGACGGGACAGCAGATGATACGATCTGGCGGACATGACTGGATTGGAGGTGAGACAACGCGGACGACTCGATTGGGCTGGACGGAGTGACGGGTGATGCGGACTGCGATACAGACGCAACAAAAATGGGGGACGCGACAGACTCGGGATCGACGGAATTAGAACGAGGAGTAGGAGTTCGAAATTGGACAGCAGGTAGGAAGGGACTGTTTGACTCGGCAGAAATTTGTGAGGGAGACGCGCAATTAGGAGGCGCGTTTGAAAACGGAAGAGTTGATTCGTCAAAAATGACATGATGGATATGATTATCTTATTTTTAGACATGTCCAGACACTTATATCCTCTATGATTAGATGGATACCCTAAGAAAACACATGGAGAAGAGCGAGATTCAAGCTTATTTCGTGTTTGGGATGGAATTAGAGGGAAGCAAAGGCATCCGAAGACACGTAAGTGGGAGTAGGTGGGTTCCTGGTTATACAGAATTTTGGTGGGTGATTGGTATCCTAGAACTTTGTGAGGATATATATTTAGAAGATATGTTGCTAATTCGAGAGCATGTTGCCAGAATTTAAGAGGGACAGAGGCATGATGCATTACTGTTCTAATCAGATTATTAATGGTGTGAATGGTGCGTTCCGATTTTCCACTTTGAGGTGAAGTATACGGACAAGAGAACTGAAATTGCATTCCGTTTGTTTGACAAAATTGTTTAAAGGAATTATTATTGAATTCACCCCCATTGTCACACTGAAAAACTTTAATTTCTCTTTCAAATTGAGTGCGAACATATGACCTAAAAATTAGAAAGGCGGAATAGACTTGAGATTTGTGGGCTAACGGAAAAGTCCAAAGAAAATTTGTGTATGAATCTAAAAATAGAACATAGAATCGATGGCCACCCGAGCTAAGAACGGGTGAAGTCCAAATATCACTGTGAATTATATCAAAAGGCATAGAAGCAAAATTGTTGGATGACTGAAAAGGTAATTTTACCTGTTTTCCATTAGTACATGAAGAACAAAGAGAAGGATCCTTAACTTTATTACAAGAAATCAACTTTTTATTGAGCAGGGCGTTAAAAATAGGAAGCCCTGGATGTCCTAATCTATTGTGCCAAACGGTGGAAGACAAAGTAGTAAAGACAGAATGAGATGACGCGGAATTGTGGGAGCTAGAGGTGACTGGATATAGGGCGTCAGAACTCTTACATCTCATGATAATATTGCCCGTCCGTAAATCCTTCACAGAAAAACCCAAAGGATCAAATTCCACAGAAACTTGGTTATCTTTAGTAAATTGACGGACATAAATTAGATTTTTGATAAGATGAGGTGCATGCAAGACATTGGTTAACTTTAAATGATGACACTTAGACTCTAGATATGCATTACTAGATGCACAAACAGACATACAATGACCATTACCAACAATTATATTTTCATTGAGGTTCGAATTGAAATAAGAAGTGAGTGTACCTTTGTCAGCTGTCATGTGTGAAGTAGCTCCTGTGTCCATGTGCCATTGATCAGGAGGTGGAGCGAGTGTCGTGGTGTGCATAGCTTCTGCAATATCTGTAGGCACATATGATGGTGATTCCATATGAAGGTGTGCTTGCTGCATGTGAGGACGAGGTCCCAAAATACCAAACTGTGATGGCTGCCTGCCTGAAGTGGGATAAGGGCATGGAGGAGTCGCCCATTGTTGCGCTGGTGCCCATGGGTAGGTATATCCCCAAGGAGGAAGGGCAGCAGGTCGATAGTGCGATGGCTGAGACGACCGGTAGTGGTGTCGACCGCCTCTGCCGCGATTTGAACAACCACCATGTCTGCCGTCGCGGTAGGAGGAGGAGCCCCGATAATTCGTAGGACGCGGTGAGTAGTGCGACGGTGCAGCCGTAGCTGTAGCAGATGACACGGTCAATGCAACTAGTTTAGACGGAGTAGGGTTCTTGCGGGCACGGGCTGTTTCTTCAAGAATTAGCATGGATCTGGCTCTCTGAAAGGGTGGAAGTGGATCCCCATGTCTAATTTGAGTACCAACAGTATCATAAGCCTCAGTCAGACCGGATATAAGCTGTAACACCATTTGATCATTGGTAACCGGACAATCCATATTTGACAATTGATCAAACAAGGATTTTAGATGCTGACAGTAGGTTGAAATGTCAGAATAGTCACTAAGTTTGGTTTTGGAGAAATCTTGCTGAAGAAAGAGAGCCCGGGAATTTTTGCTATCTGAAAAAATTTCCTATAGACGATTCCAGGCCCTGGCGGTTGTGGAATCAGCTTCAATAATAGTATGGAGAAGGTCGAGGGAGATGGTGCTATAGATCCATTGAAGCACAACAACATCGATACGAGCCCAGAGATTGGGGTTGGATTGTTGAAGAGTGGTGGCGGAAGGGTCTGTGGGTGATGGAGGAAATATATGGTCCAGGACCTGAAATGCTGTGACATAGAGCTTGAACAGAGCAGCCCAAGTAGGATAATGCCCTTTTTCGACGTCTAGGGTTATTTTGATGAAGGTAGAAATATTGGAGACGGTGAGGGACGGATGGTGATTTGGGTTCGAGTCTGTGTTGTTCATGGTCGAATTGGTGTTGGGCGGGGTACCGGTGGAGGATTTTTCTGTGATGGTGCTCATTACTGTCGACGAGAAGAATAAGGAACGGGTTGCGATTTGGGTGATGTATCGGCAGGGGAAAGATGGCCGGAATGAAAGTCGGCGGCGGCGGCCGTATGGTTAGAGACGGTGTCGCGGCGGCGGCGACGATAGAGAAGAAGGAAAGAGAAGGGTTAGGGTTAGGGTCTCTGATACCATGAAGGAGTATAATTCTCTGTGTTTGTTATTGATATCAATTGAAGTATTTATACAGAATACAGTTCACTCTGTAGTGAACAACTATAGTCAACAACTGAACCTATATTCTAGGCTAGAGATAGGTAACAGAATAATTACAGATAAATAATAACTAAATACATAGTCTAATATTTTTGATACGGATTGGATTTGCGGCCATAGTTTTTAATTACAAACTATCAAAAATATTCTCAAGCAAAAGTTGAAGGAGCTGTGAAACTCTCAAGATTCACGAGCTAAACTTGTAGGAATTGAAAATCCTCACCCCGAAAGTGGGAATTGAACATGAACAACTAAGTAAAGATGAGAGCTACATAGGATGAAGATTATAGATTAGGCTTATTTAATTTACACAATAAAACTTGTTGATTGATCAAAGCTTGGTGGAAAACTAAGGCATACCAAGTGGTAAATAGTAATAGCTTGGCTGTTACAAGCCTCACCAGAATAAGAGATAAAACAGAACTCAGCAGTAAAGAATTATGATAAATTAAAGTAATAGCTTGGCTGTTACTTATGGAAATTATAACCAATTCAGCAAATGCATGGGTCAAAAGGCCCACAACCGTTCAAAGTGTTACATGTGAAAAATATGTTGCTACCTACACTCTTGTCATTTCCAATCCCATGCTTTGCACTTCATTCTGCTCAATCCCTTGCTGTAATCTGCCTCCTTCTCACACTCTTTGGGTTTTGTACATGTACTTTTTGAAATAGTGTCAATGTTTGGGTTTTCGCCCAAATTTTACTTCAATTAGTGTTTGACTCGTTATTTTCTATTGCAGAGAAGTGAAATTATCAGTGAATTGAAGAAGAGTCAAATACTATTAACAAAAGCGAATTAAGGGTATGTATTAGTTCTCACTTTTTCTGTTGATGCTCTGACTGTGAATGTAAGGATATGTGGTTTTGTTTCAGTAGAGAGACAGAGAAAGAGAAACTTATGGTGGTATATGTTCTGGTTTGCAGTGAGAAGTTAAGGCAGCTTTGGGCCTCATGGTACTAGCTTCGTTCATTTTTTTTAATCGATTCATAGGGTCAGTGTTATGGAGTAAATGGCATGCTGATGCTAGTTTAAGGTGAATAGGAAATTTGTCTCTATCTTTTGGGTTCAAGATACAGATTAGAATCCAAACGGCTTTTTGGATATATTTTGTTAAGTAAATAGGAAATTTGTTTCTATCTCTTGATGAAACTAACTCTACAGACAACTTTTGTGAACATATTAAAAGTATATATATTGTAAATATTGTATGGTTTGTTTTCAATCTTTATTATATGGTAGTTTTTTGTGGTTAATTTATGTTGTGATGATTTAATTGTAAAAAAATAGTGATTTAACTTGAGTATTTGTTCATTATTATATAACAAAAAAAAATTAGTTATTATAAATATTTTAGGTATAACATCCATTTAGATCCTCAAACTCAATTAGGATTCTAAACTATCAAAATCATCAATCATATCCATAAACTAGCTAAAAATCATTAATCGAGTCCAAATTCTAAACAAAAAATATTCAATTGAGGACCCATGGATAATAATTAGGTTAAACAGCTTCAGAAATTATTCCCCAAACTCATTTTGAACCAATACAAATATTATTACAGTCTCTATCAAATAGTCGGAGTTTCCGATTTTAAGATATGTTAGGGACTTAATTATTGATTTTTACTTAATTCAAAGATCTAATTGATGATTTTGATAGTTTGATGTCCTAATTGATTTTGAAGCTTTAGTTTAGAAACCCAAATGGGTGTAATGTCAATATTTTAATAATGAGATTTTTTTGTCATTGTAATTATTTTTATTAAGAGGAATTTTTATCAATTATAAATAGGTTTTAATAAGTGAATTTTTATTATTATTTTGAATATGTTTTAATAAGGGTTTTTTTTATTATAATTAGTTATTAATAAGTGATTTTTTTTTGTTATAATTAGTTTTAATAAGTGAATATTTAATTATTACAAATACTTTTTTACTAATGGTAGATTTCTCATTATTGCAAGTTATTAATAAGTGGACTCATTCAGGTTATGGAAAATAATTAGCAAGGCAACGTTTAATAAGAGGTCCATAAGTGGTTTTTCCACTTATTAAACGTTTTTACTAAGGGTATTTGGACTTTTAATAACTATTTCTCCCATTATTAAAATCCATTTTTTTGTAGTGGAAATGCACTTGCTGTTGCACAAACAAAAAAAAAATACAAATTTGGGATGAGTCGGTGACGAGCTCGCTCTCTTTCAGACGTTTGTGACTATCTTTTAATAGTGTAAGCAGTCGTATAATCTGGTCGTTTTCATGATAAAACAGCTCACTCAAATAAGATACGAGTTCGTATTGCTTAATACCAACTCGTTCAACATACACTCCAAAATTTTGCTCAGTTTTGTTGTCAAATAAAAAGAAATTTTAAAGAGGAAGTAGAAATTGCTATGTATTAAGAAAGAGAAAAACAAATTTATACGGTCAACTCATTCAACAATACATTCAATCCAGTGGTCAAACCCACTACTTTACGTCTTGTATTTGCTTTGATTGTTGCACTTAACTGGTTTGTATTTCAACATGAATGCATTTTTACATGTGGATTTACATGAGGCTGTTTATATGGTTCAACCTCTTGGTTTTATTGATCCGGCTCGGCCTCAAGCCGTTTGTAAATTACAAAAATCCTTATATCGCTTTAAACAGTCCCCTCATATGTGTTGTTTTTAGAAAGAAAAAAAAATGCTCCTGTAATTTAGAAGAAGGAGAAAAAACAGAGAAGGGGTGTAGCTTATTTGGTGGAGCGATGTTACATTTGTCAAACCGCCAAGCAACACACGACCAACACCGGCCTACATTTACCATTACATGTGCCAGAGAATGTATGAGAAGACTTGTCCATGGATTTCATTGTCGGATTACCCATAACCTAGAGGGGCATGGATTCCATTTTTGCTGTGGTTGACAGGTTTTCCAAGATACCCATTTTATCCCTTGCCAAAAGACAAATGATGCCCCATCCACCAAAAAATGTTCTTCAAGATAGTAAGATTACACAGGGTACCAAAGAGTATGGTTTCAAACTGAGATACGAAGTTTTTGAGCCACTTTTCGCGGACGTTATGGGCTCTTCGATACGATCTTAAAGTTCAGTACTACCGCACATCCGCAAACTGATGGTCAGAAAGAAATGGTTAACCGGACCCTAGGGAATTTACTCAGAAGCAAGTGTAAGGACAAGCCCAGGATGTGGGACTTGGTTCTGGCTCAGGTAGAGTTTGCTTATAATGGAGGGAATGTGATCACCCAACAGTTGGCGAATGAGGATATGCAGATGTATCTAGAGGTAAATGAGACTCTTCAGAAATGAAACCATAACTTGAAGGCAAAAGTGGATGAACACTGAATAGACCTTCAGTTCGAAGTAGGAGGTGAAGTGGTGGTTTTCCTAAGCAAAGAAAGACTCGTCAGCGCCCCGAGCAGCAAACTTCGATGAAGAAGGTACGATCCATATAAAGTGAGTAAGAGGATCAATAATGTCAATGCTTATCACGTGACCCTACCAAACTGGCTAGCCAAGATGTCACCAACCTTCAATATACGTGATCTCAGTCCATGGAAGCCAGATAGGTCCTTTGAAATTACTATTGGCGAATCGGGATCCAACGCTTTAAAAGAAAGAGGGAATGATAAGGACATCCTATCTAGGTCCTTTATACAACGTAGTGCTCCAAGAATCATGGGTCGAATCAAAGTACCTAATGGGAAAATGAACCTTTGGCAAAAGCTTACCTAGGTGAATCAATGGTAGGCGTATCCACTAGTAATTAACAGAAATGAATTAATTTCACAAAATCATACTAACTAGTAAATCATATTTGGTTACCAGATTTGACTTAAAAAAATTTAATTAATTTTAACCTCAGTTGTCCATAATCCAGTTTGATTTCACTTGCCAGATTTTAAAAATATATGTGATTTCTTTCCTTGATAATATCGATCACATGTATATATATATATAATCTATTGATAATATTGATCAAAGCAAAGATTAAGATAATATCATAGTATAATATATAGCTTTTGTTCTTTCTTAATTTTCTAACCCTTTAAAATGGTGAGAATAATTGAAGTTAATTAGTGAAAATATCAAATTTATAGTCATTAATTATGAAATTTGCTAATGGTGCAGGAAGTATTTCTCAGAATATTGTACTTTTGCACTATTTTATAAGTGGTTGAAGGTCCTAATGTTGTTGATTTTGGAGCTGTTGGAGATGGCGAAACTGATGATTCCAATGTAAGTATAAAATCAAGTGTTTGTTATGAATGGTTCTATAGGGGTCCCAGACCCAACTGGTTCGGGACCCCTCTGATGCTGCCATGTCAAGCTCTAAATGCTGATGCAGCACCATTTTAATAGTCTCGGTCCAGTTCCATAACTCTGTTTTCAATTTCTTTTAACACTAGAAAAATAAAAAAATTGTGTCATGACTTCGCCATTGCTGATGTGAATTAAATTGCATGTTTGTAGGCATTTCAACAAGCCTGGAAGGCTTTGTGCCAAGTTAAAGAGGGCACCCCTAGCCTTGAGATACCACAGGGAAAAACATTTCTATTGCAGCCGGTGAAATTTTCGGGTCCTTGTGCCTCCACCACAATTATTGTTCAGGTCATTGAAAATATCTTACCATAGTGGCCCACTTTTAGTAATTGCAAAAAATACTAAGGAGGCCCGTTGACCTGTCATTTTTACCTGTTGTATAACACAATGTGAGGTGTACATTTTAGTGTGAGAAAATGAAGGTTGTACACCAAAGTGTGAAACACCAGGAAAAGTGTTTTGCAACAAAATATGCACATTTGTGGCGAATTGAGAACTTGTGGGGAATTTTATTCCCGCCACTAAAGCCTGTAGTGGCGAATACTGATCTTTAATGAGGAAAATTTTCCCTACAAAAAATATCTTTCTTGTAGTGAGGCGTGGTCATTTTACTGTTCCCAACTAAAGAGGAGCTTTGATATCTCATATCACTCGTTCCTCGTCTATTTCTCAAACAACTCCTTAAAATGCAACCATATAGAGTTCGCATCATATTCTCATGCTGTTTCTACAATAAATTATCAAAATTATATGTTTATTTTTTTTTTGTTACAAAATATTAAATGCATCTTGATTCCTTCTTTATAATATATATATATATATATATATATATATATATATATATATTTTCAAAATACATGTATATTGAGCAATTAATTTATGGTAGTTAATTAGTTGTATTGGGTGTGGACAGGTATTGGGGAAAATAGTTGCACCCGCAAGTAGAGATGATTGGAAAGAATGTCCATTGGATGGCTGGTTGTCTTTCTCAGATGTTGCTAATCTCTCCATCGTCGGATCTGGAACCATCGACGGCCAAGGTTGTGTTTGGTGGACCAATCAAAAACTCCACAATTTTGTAAATTTCCTAATCTTTTATATACTTACTTTTTCTTCTAATTCAATTATCATATTCTCCTTTTACCTGCTAAATTCTATTTCCTTTACTTTTGTTAGTTGAGTTCTGATATCTGTTATTGATTTCCATTTTTATATTTGAGGGGAGTTATGCAAATTGCGACGGAGCACCTACGGTGAGATGTCGCTATTTCTTTTATATAAAGAAAGAGTTAGCAAAGAAGATTAATTTTATTTTTATCATATAAAGTGGCATAAACCTTAGTTTAATTTTATCCTTTTTAAAATAAATATCGGCAGAAATTCTCAACACTACAAAAAAAAGCCTTTTACCGTTGGGTTTTTTACTGTAGCGACGGTTTTGAAAACCGTTCGAAAAATGTTGTTAATGCGCCCGTTGCTACCTTTAGCAACGGTTTTACTACCACGTCGGGGTAAGTTCTTACACCATTCCCTACAATAATTGATATAATTAATCTTAGTTGATATATATGATTATTGATAAATTTGACCCTTATAAAATAACAAAATTAATTACTAATTAATATATTATTTAATTAATTACAGGCTATGCATTTCAGCAAATGTGACAATCTTCAACTAAGTGGCCTCACCCACATTAACAGCCCAAAGAATCATATCTCAATTAGTGATTGTAATGGTGTTTCTATCTCCAATCCTCAAATACAAGCACCCAAAGAGAGTCCAAATACTGACGGAATCGACATCTCTCAGTCGACATATGTTAATATTACTGACTCAAACATCGGAACAGGTGATTATATTTTTTAAAATTATCTTTGCATGATATTTATTTTTTTAATTAATTAATTAATGCATAAAAATATAAAGAATTTTTATTATAAATTGAATAGGTGATGATTGTGTTGCTATCAATGGCCAATCGTACCATATTACAATCACCAATGTGAATTGCGGTCCGGGCCATGGTATTAGGTTCGTAGGGAAATTTAACCCTATTATTTTGAAAGGAAATTAGATGCTTAACTTTTAAAATCGCTAATTAAATTCTCAATGTATATTATGTTGTAGTGTGGGACGTTTAGGAAAAGATGGAAGAAATGATACTGTAGAAGATGTTCAAGTTCAATATTGTACTTTCAATGGAACTCAAAATGGGGCAAGAATCAAGACATGGCAGGTATCTATATATTTTAAAATTAATTGATTATTAATAACCAAGCAAAATATTTATAATTAAGTTAGTATATATTTAAATATCATGTTTTACTAATTTTCTTATAATTTTGTATATTTTTTCAGGGTGGATTAGGGTTTGCAAAAACAATCAGTTTCGAGCATATCACATTAATAGATACCCAAAACCCTATACTTATTGATCAATACTATTGCAATGGGGGACATAATTGCCAAAATGGGGTAATTTTTTTACACTTTTTTGTGTAATTTTTTTTTTTTGAGTTGGCAATAGAGAAGGGAGCAACCGGACATCCCAACTATATTTGAAAAATACTCTTCCTTTCTTCTGGACCTTTGTCTGAGTATTCTTCCTTCATCTTATTCTTCTTCTATTTTTCATCTTCATTTAACCCACCCTTCAATATATCTACCCTAATATACCATAAAGGGAGTCCATACGGATCCAATCCTCCTCCTTGTACGCCAATGTTATTAAAAGAAAAAAGTAAAAGCAGAATAACAGTCAACAAACAGTGTAATTAATGAACTCAAAATGTGATTAATTAATTCTTTTTTTTTTGTTTGTTTTTTGCAGACAACAGCAGTGGTAGTGAGTGATGTTACATACAGAGATTTCCATGGAAGTACAATAGATAATGAAGCAATTAAATTGGAATGCAGTGAGACCATAGGATGTAATAATATCATAATGGAAGACATTAACATAACCTCTTCATCATCTAATTCTCAGACTCAAGCTTATTGCCAAAATGTCCATGGTTCTTCTCATTCTGTTCAACCTATTGTTCCTTGTCTAACTTCACTAATTAGCTAGGTGTTTCTTTTTAATTTTACTCTATACAAGTATACAATGTACCACATTTTTGTTACAATCACAAAATAAAGCCAAGTCTTGGGTTTCCAATATTATACCAAAGTTATAATCTCTACAATTTGTTTAATACAATTATTTAACTTCAACTTCATTTTCATGTTCTCGAACAAAATGAAATTTGATCTTGTTATGTTTCATTTTTCGGCATTGGACCATTTTTAGATGTATTTTTCATGTCATCTTTTGAATCTGTCCTTGAAAAACCAATTAGTTCAAAAACTTTCATTAATTTGTATGAGATTCCAAAATGAACAACGCCTTTGATGTATTTATATATACAATATTGTACCACATTTTTTATACAGTCACAAAATAAAAGGAAGTCTTGGGTTTCCAATATTATATCAAAGTAGCATATTTTGAAACTCATGATGAACCATGCGTCGGGATTGCCCCTGTATATACTGAAGATCAAGTAAGTAATTCAAGTAAAAGCTCTTAGTCGATGCAAATGATTACATATGCGTGGGTCTCTTTAAAAGCGCGATGCAAATGACACTTTTCCTGACAAACAATTCGTTGGAAAAGAGTCATTTGCATTGCTTTTTTTAAAGGGCAAACGTGAATGAAACTAAAATTCATATTCACTCTATTTTATAAGTTTACTCTCATTGTTTTGTCCTACTCAATTTTATCAATTTTATTAGCAAGTTGGATTAAAAATTACATAGCAAATTAAGCTTAGTAGGTAATTTGTGTCAATAGTTGATAAAATGATGGTATAAATGGTTCAGAGGTCAATATCATTTGGAATAAATGGTGGTATCTTTCTCGGATAAAGATGACTTTTTCGTCTGACATTTCTCAAAGGACAATTTGTACTCGTTAAAAGCTAGGTATCAGATTATTGAGTCTGCTCATAGCATGGTGCCAAGGTGAAAATGATGGATAAATCTATGGAACTTAGTTCTTCCCCCTAAATTGAAGTTTTTCCTTTGGAGATTTGCTACTAAATTGCCTACTAGAATTCGCCTCATTCGGTAGCACGTTAGTGTTCTAATTGAGTGTTTTCTTTGTATGAACCACGTTGAACACGACTGACATCTCTTTGGGGAATGTTCGTACGTGAATCAATATTGGGCAATAGTTCAATCACAACTCCTGGAGTAAAATGGAAGCAGGTCAAAGATTGGTTAAGCAGAAAATTGTCTTTTGGCGGTGGTTCTCTTGTCTATCTGTACACGGAGGAATGCCCAGCTTTGGTCGAAGTCATGGTGTCGAAGTCATGGCAGAATACCAACAACGGCGTTAAAAGTTCAATGTGGTTTTCACATAATTGGCGGCAAGGGCAGATGACCAATATTGATACTAGGATGACTAGGAATCAGGGCAATAAGCAAAGACAGAATTTCTAGAGAAACTGAGTAGAAGAGCAGGTGAAATACAATGTAGACGCAACTATTGTTTCGACCCCTCTTGTTTCGGTATGCATGTTGTTCTACGTAATCATGGAGGCCTGTTTATAGCTTGTTATAACTCGGTCTCGAATGGCTTGATATCGCCCAAGCTGGGTGAAGCATTGACGTTACGAGACGGTATTCCTTAGACGCCTTTCTTAGGCTACAACAATATCGATTTTGAAGTTACGCAAAAGGAGTTGGTAATATTTAGTGTTCGAGTCACAAGGATCTTACAGAGTATGGTGAAGTAGTTCAAGAGATCAAGAAACTTCTTCAGAAATACACGACTTGTTTGGTGACGTTTATTCCTCAATTAACGAATATAGTTGCTCATGAGTTAGCTCATCATTCTTATACCAATCTTATTCCTTTTATTACTTTGTGTGTTCATAGTTTCTTAGAAAGTGCTTTATGTAAGGATGTGGGTGTTTAAAGTGCTTTTTTCTCAAAAAAATAAAATACAGTACTCTTATCCAAATGGTGAAATAATAAGTCATGCAATTGCTTTTAAAAAAAGACGTAATACATCATTTGCCCCCTGAACTTGTCCAAAAATCTTAATTGACTTCATGATGTTTTAAAATGTCTTGATAGCCCCCTCAACTTGTACAAAATGTTCAAGTAGCCCCTTCAACTTGCCTAAAGTGTAATTAATTAATCACTCGGTAGTTAATAACTTATATACCATTAATAATTTATACACCATTGTACCATTAAAAAATAAATAGAAATTTCAGTTTTACATTTTTGTGAATTCTATTTTGTAGATTTTTTTATGGACGGACATTATAATTTTATTATATAGTCATATATATTTTTTTTTGATAAAAATTATATAGTTATATAACTTTACAGAAATTGTGAGGATTTTATATATTAAGATGTAATTCACCATTTGATTTTATAATAAATTATAATTTAAGAAATTTTTTGGGCAGGTCGGGCTGGGCCTGAGATTTAGGTTTTCTACTCGGGCTAAATCTGGCCCAAGCCCAATTTTTAAAAGATGCGGGTTGGATTGGGCATGGATAAAAAAATTTAGTGTAAAACCCAGTTGAGTTAAACAAACAGTAAATAATAAACAATAACATATGAGCTAAATAGGCCATTAAGGGGCTTTTTAAATGTTTTATTGTTTAGTACATGATAAAGAGTAGCGGCGAATACAGGATTACTCAGTTGGGGGGCCGATTTTACACCTGCCTTCCAAAAAAAAATTTGCTAAATGGAATTTGCTCAATTTTTTTTGTATATATGCGTGTTATAATTTGAATGGTCAAGAACCAATTTTTAAATATTAATGTAAAATTTCTCAAAATTAAGATAGATTTTGTTTAATGGTCCTAACATGTAAATAATATTTGGATTTAGGAAGGGTTGGACAAGTAAAAAAATTAAAAATTTTGATTTCAGATGGCCTATGAGGCCAAAGAAATTATTAATGACCTTGTGACTTCAATAATTCCATTTTATTGAGATGTGTAAGTACATAATGTCTTAAATTGGTTAACCGTAAATATAGGATTTGTGTATATCTTAGTTTGTTAACAAGTCTATCTAGTATCAACACTAAGCTGGTTTTCTCTCGATCAAAAGCTGGTTTTCTCTTGTTGTAATTTTAATTTTTTTTTATTTTTAATACAAAGTAATTTTCAGCAAAAAAAATATTTAATTTAATTACTTCCCATTTTATGTTTTATACTTGTTTGTTTCTCTATATATAATAAAAATATTTTTCTCAATTTTATAATATATATAGTAACAATATATTAATATTATTTTAATTGTTTTTTTTGAAGGCTTTTTTAAATGGATGGAGAGCCTTGTGTTAAACACATAAAGGGAATAGAAATATACAAACTCTTGTAGTGCGGTTGTGGACATTTCTTTTAAAGCCTTTCATATTTAAAGGCCCTTGCAAGTCTAATGCTATCACTATTATGGTACATGCTTATTTTTACTATTTATAAACTAAACATTTAATATGCCATTTTATAATAATAATAATAATGAATAAACAGTGTTGAGTGAGTCTCGAACTGAGTAAATTGAATTAATTATCGAAAAATAAATTGAATTAATGATCATTAAGATGCATGTGATCAAAATCGTATTGGAAAAAAAGTAACACCAAGTAGCGGTGAATGGCCTAGTTGCAACACTCATTTTTAGCTGATGTTTGATGGTGTAGACGGTCATACCGTTGATGGGCTGGATACTTTTGATGGCCAGGGCTCAACTTGGTGGACTAATCAGGTTATTTATTTATTAAAATATATCAAGATAAATTCAATTTTGTCTTAAGATTATTTGGAAGTGCATATATATCCTTCACATCCTTAACATTATTTAACATTTTCAACTTGGATTTTAGGATCTACTGAGCCCAAATAAGAAAACTGATCATTTATATGGTGTTCATCCTATACCAATAGGATTGTTCATTTATAAGAAAATTTGATACTTTTCAAAATAAGATATTTCTAGGGTGGCAAAACATAGAAAAATGATTTAGAAAATTGAAAGTAAAAAAGTTAAAATATGTTTTTCAGTGTAATTTTCTATTTTTTTTTCCTGTATGGACTATGTTTATTTGTTGCAATCCAAGCATTCAAAGGCGGACTCCATATTATCTAGGCCTAAACTTGTTTCAAATTAGAAATATTAAAGATAAAATTAATGTTTCTCAAAAATTTTACTATTCCATAATGTTTTATAAACTTATATATAAATTATTTATTTTTTTCTTTTCAGGACATTATGAATAGATGCAAGAGACCTGAGTAAACATAATAAAACTTTTATTAAGTTTATTTATTTTTATAGATAATAATTGAAATAAATGGACTAATTAGCTAATTAATTATCTAATTAAAATTCAAATTAATGATGCAGGCTTTGCAAATTTAAAGCTGCAAAAATGCTGAAATAAGTGGACTAAGTTATATTAACAGTTTAAAAGTACATATTGGATTAAATAAATTCAATAATGTCTTGCATTAAAAAAAGTGAACTGCTAAATACCGCCATTAAATTCCTTTTCACCGCCACTTTTGGACTTTTTAGCCCTTCTCATAATTTTGATCAAAAAGTGAAAATTCTCTCTCCAACATCATAAACCCGAATAACAATAATTGAAATTATGAAAATAATTGATGTGTGATAATCCGAACCCCGAAAATGGATGATTACGAGTCGGAAACTTTAAGATTTACATCTTTTTATCAAAGAACTCACGAAAATAATCCATATTTTTCATGACGATTTTGCATTTTTCGTCACAAAAAATAGGATAATTTTTAATTTTTTGTCACAAAAAATTGAATGATTTAGTATTTTTCGTCACTAAAAATTTTACGATTTTGCATATTTCAAAATTTAGCCAAAACGGATGCGGCATACCATTCCCACCATGGTGGGAATGGTATGCCGCATCCGTTTAGGCCATCCGTTCCCGCCATGGTGGGAATGGTATGCCGCATCCGTTTAGGCTAAATTTTGAATTTTCTCTCAAATTTTTTTTTCCCAATTTTGATAAAAAAAATTTATGCCAAGGGCAAAATGGTCCAATGGGTGCGGTGATAAGGAATTTGGATGCGGTATATAGCAATACCCAAAAAAAATACAATAATACCTATATTTTTAATATTAACACCTTTACTTCTCAAAATCGTCCCAATACTGATAGAATTGGTCTCTTTTCTTCATCGAACATTCATATTTTGGATTTCATTATAGGAACTGGTAATTCAATTATTTAATTATTTTACTTAATATATTTTCTTGTTCTTGATGTTGTCATGATCATTCCTCATGTTAATAGCAGCAAAAAAAATCAATAACTTAATTTTTATTCACTTTTAATCCCTGATTTAATAAACTTTTATTTTTGTTCCTTTAACGTTTAATTTAATACTTTATGTTTTATTCATTTTAGTTCCTAATTTGGAACTTTTCATTTTATCCATTCTAGTCCCTATTTTGAAACTTTATATTTTATTGACTTTAGTCCTTAATTTAAAGTTGTCCTCTCTTTTTCAATTAGGTCCCTAAATAAACTTTTTAAATTTATTCAATTTAGTCCTTTGTCCATTTTTACACCATAATTAATTGTATAGCTATGTTATTTGTTTCTAACCTTTTATTTTGATGGATATGAATATAAGAGAATAACGCGAACGCTACGTCAGGTCTAGTGCATATCATAACATACATAATCGAACCGATTACGCTGGCGTATGGGACTACAGCCATGCGCTTCTTATCATCATTGGTTTTAGGACATTGATGATTGTTTAACTTTACTCCATGTAGCATGGGTAAGTTACCTCGTTTCGATTCAAGCATGCTAAACCGCTTTAGCACCTTTTCGATGTATGTAGCCTGTGAAAGACCGAGCAGTCTTCTTGATCTATCTCTGTAGATCTTTATACCAAGTATATAAGCTGCTTTACCAAGGTCTTTCATTGAGAAGTTACCAGATAACCATACTTTTACCGACTGTAGCAGAGCTATGTCATTTCCCATTAGTAATATATCGTCCACATATAATATTAGAAATGCTACAGAGCTCCCACTTGCTTTCTTGTAAATTCAAGCTTCTTCGCAATTTTGTTCGAAACCATATTGTTTTATGGTTTCGTCAAAACGCTTGTTCCAGTTTCTAGATGCTTGCTTGAGTCCATAAACGGATCTCTAAAGTTTGCAAACCTTGTTTGCATCCTTTGATATGAAACCTTCAGGTTGCATCATATATACATCCTCAAGCAGGTTTCCATTTAGGAAAGCTGTTTTCACATCCATTTGCCAAATCTCGTAATCGTAGTGAGCGGCAATAGCAAGCATTATTCTGATTGATTTGGACATAGCCACAGGAGAGAAAGTTTTGTCATAATCAATTCCTTGCTTCTGACGATATCCTTTCGCTACTAACCTAGCTTTGTAGGTGCTAACCTTTCCATCCATGTCTGTCTTCTTTTTGAAGATCCATCTGCACCCAATGGGTTTTATCCCTTCGGGTGGATCAACCAAAGTCCATACTTGGTTGGTGTATATGGAATCCATTTCAGAATCCTTGGCCTCGAGCCACGCTTTAGAATCTGGACTAGTAAGAGCCTCTTCATAGTTTTCGGGTTCGTCGTCTAACACGGGAACCTCATCATCTCCCACTAGAAAACCATATCTAATAGGGAGTTCACGAACTCCTTGTGATCTACGAAGGGGTGGCACTTGAGTCTCATCTAATGGGACTGCATCGGGTTCCTCAATCGCTTCTGTTGTTTCAGTTGGCGTTTCTTGTTCATGAACTTCATCAAGTTCAATCATGCTTCCCTTTTCTGTGTCTTCGAGAAACTCTTTCTCTAAGAAGGTTGCGTACTTGGATACTATCACTTTCTGATCATCTGGATGATAGAAGTGATACCCCATAGTTTCCTTAGGGTACCCAATGATGAAACATTTATCAGATTTAGAATCTAGTTTGTCAGACGCAATGCGTTTGACAAATGCTGAACAACCCCATACTCTCATGAATGAGAATACGGGTTTCCTACCAACGAACAATTCATATGGTGTGGAACTAGCGGATTTAGTTGGTACTCGATTTAGGGTGAAGAGGGCGGTTTCCAAGGCATAGCCCCAAAATGTCTTTGGAAGTAATGCTATGCTCATCATGGATCGTACCATATCTAGTAGGGTACGGTTCCTCCTCTCAGATACACCATTGTGTTGTGGTGTATAGGGAGGTGTCCATTGTGAGCAAATCCCACATTCAGTTAGATAATTCAGAAAATCATCTGAAAAATATTCGCCACCTCGATCGGATCGAAGTGTCTTTATTTTCTTTTCTAGTTGATTTTCCACTTCATTCTTGAAGCATTTGAATTTCTCAAAAGCTTCGGATTTGTGCTTTATCAAGTAAATATAACCATATCGGGTATGGTCGTCTATGAAGCTAATGAAGTATCTGAATCCTCCTCTTGCTTGGACTGACATAGGACCGCATACATCTGAATGAATGAGTCCTAGAGTGTCTGATACACGTTCACCTTTATTGCTAAAGGGTGTCTTTGTCATTATGCCTTTTAAACATGCTTCGCACATTTCCAATGATTCAGGATCAATTGAATTTATAAATCCATCTTGATGTAGCTTAAGCATGCGTCTTTTGTTTATATGGCCTAAACGGAAATGCCATAAGTAAGTTGAATTATCTAGCTTATGTCTTTTGGTATCAATCGCGAAAACAGAAATTTTGTCATCTAACACATAAATCCCATTTTGTGATATTCCTGAAAAATAGAAAATCGAATCTGTATAAAAATCGCAACGTTTGTCTTTTATTGAAATATGAAAACCGTCGTCAATAAGACGGCTAATAGAAATAATGTTACGAGACATTTGCGGAACGTATAAACAGTTCCTTAATTCTATTACAAGCCCAGAGGGCAAATTTAAAACATAATCTCCGATTGCGAGGGCGGCAACTCTTGCTCCATTTCCCGCTCGCAAGTTTATGCGTCATTTCTTCAATTCCTTAGTCTGATTTAGTTCCTGCATATTTGTACAAATATGAGATCCGCATCCGGTATCAAGTACCCAAGATTCAGACTGTGAAATCGTATTTATTTCAATATAAAACATACCAGATGTTGAAGCACCGCCTTTTCCCTTCTTGAGGGTGGCTAGATACTCCTTGCAGTTCCTTCTCCAATGCCCGTCTTTACCACAGAAGTGGCACTCTCCTTTGGGCTTCTTTACTTCCTTTCCCTTAGCTCTAGTGGGCATGTCCCTCTTGCCTTTCTTGGGATATTTAGGATTGTGAAAATTCCCTTTCCTCTTCTCTGATCCCTCTATGACAAGAGCTGGTATTGCCTTGTCTTTCTTCATATTGGGCTCAACTGACTTGAGCATATTCGCAAGCTCTTCAAGAGAGGTTTGCAAGTCATTCATTTGGTAGTTCATGATGAACTGTGAATAACTCTCTGGGAGGGATTGAAGAATTAAGTCTATGCTTAGTTCGTTATCCATCGCGAATCCAATACTTGAAAGTTTGGTAATATAGCCAATCATCTTGACACAATGTGTCATGACAGATGTGCCCTCTTGCATCCTGCAACGATATAGCAACTTGGATATCTCGTAGCGTTCGCACCTAGTCTATTTCCCAAACAGCTCTTTAAGGTGCATGATGATGGAATAGGCATCCATTTCCTCATGTTGCCTTTGTAATTCCGGTGTCATCGATGCAATATGATGCATCCGGCATGATCATCATCAGCCTTGTGCTTCTGGTAAGCATCAATTTCCTCAATGGGAGCATCATCAGCAGGGATAGGGGGTATCGTTGTATCAAGTACATACCCTATCTTATCGAACTTCAAAACAATTTTGAGGTTCCGAAACCAGTCCGTGAAGTTTGAACCATTCAATTTGTTATCGGTAAGAATGTTTTGCAGATTGGTTTTAGTCATGATTTTAAGAGTGATTATATAAACCTGAGAGTGAGAAAGAGTAAACGTATGTTATTCATTTGCTTTAAAGTATATCAATCTAAAATTATAGGCCTTTTGTTTATTTTAGATTGCTCCCACTATTTTGCCAAATTAATAGCCCTCCATATTAATTCGAAGAATTTCACAAATCCTTTAGTGAGCTAGGATCCTAACTCTTGAGATTTCGCCTTGAGTTTACCCAACAAGCTAGTCTCATTCGTTAGGTAGATTCATGTAATCAATCACATCTTAAATGTGATTCCTAGGTTATTGGGTTACTAACCACATTAGTAACTAATATGCTATTCATATTAATCCCAACCGTATTGCCCATTAGTTTATGAAAACATGAGTTTACCCATCCAATTATCATAATCTAATTTAAGTATTACCCCATATTCATGAAAAGTGATTTTCGATAATTCAGGTGTTACCGTAAGACCCCGAGCTTGAGTTTACCCAACAACCCAAAGGCCCTCAGTACTGCCGGCTGAATTATAATATTAGGGAGGGACAACCGATTTTAATAACTTGCTTATTTACTTAACTTTTTAATGAGGGATTTTATTTTAGGTCTCATAATCTAACTTAGTCTTGATTTGCTTTAGCATACATCAGACACATACATTGGCGTTATGGACATATCATCTAAATTATTCCGTCGAGCCAGAGACGGAATAAAAGGCCAACCTAGGGAAATACTAACTATTACATATTTCTCTTTAGGTCCTCCGTCTGCTCAATGGCGCCTTGAAATTACAAATTAATTTCTATACTACTAAAGAAAACTTCAATTAAATTGAAGGGAATTAGATGAGAGGAGAAATTACAATAGATAGTAGAAAGGCAGGACTCGCAGACCCTATTTCAAAAATACCAAAAGACTAAAGAGGGTCCAAATATGTCCATAACTCCAAACATGCATAGACTCAATTAAATTTATTTGGGTTAATCACATTAACGCATCATATAACTTTCATCCAATTTTACTTCTAACAGTTTCGTGTCTTTTATGTTATCCTAACTACACAAAACTTTAATTATGCACGTCCCAATAATTTTGATTTTAATTCATTTAAAACTTTGATTTACGAATAGGTAAAACAAACTTTTAAATAAATTTTCATTCGATAATCAAAACATAAAACTATTAATTTCTAAAACATACATACATATATTAAAAAAAATAGTTTTTAAACAATTTAAAACTAGGTGGGAATCGGGCCGGGCCCGAGGTCAGGCTGCTGCCGTTTGGCAGCAGCCCTAGGCGTCGGACATGCCGCTGCCTTGCGGCAGCGGCAACGAGACGCCGCGCGCGGTTTCTACCGCGCGGCAGCAACCGCACAACAGTAGTCGGGTCGCGCCGTATGGCGCGACCCGAACTACTGTTTATTTTTTTTTATATTTATAAAATATACATATATATATATATCATTTTTAAAACGGTTTTAAAACGATTTTCAGAAAATAGGAAAAACTATCATAGATTTTCCGTTTTATCTTTTAGAATAAATAAAACTGATTTTATTCATCTAACCATAAAACTAAGAGATTTTGTTATAATGATTATCAACCGAAATTATTAGGAACATGTGCACAATTTATTTTAATTAACAATTAATTAAAACTTATTTATCTTTTAGAACTAATTAATCAAAACAATTTTGTTAATTAACCTAACTATACGTATTTATTCAATCTGATTGAAAAACTTCTCAATTTTCATATATGAAATAACGGATTTAACCTCGCTCTGATACCAATGTTGGAAAAATAGGCTAACGTATAGCAGCGGAAATATAATATTTTTAACCTATTTCCATAAACCACAAGATCCGTTAATCGTTATTTCATATAAAGAGAGATAAGAAGAAATACCTTTTAGATGTTCTATCTACCGTTGCAAACGAAGTGCCCACAACTCTTACTTCGAGTTCCCGAGCACAGAACAAAACAAATATAAGATCAAGTTAGAATCAACCGTTGAGTAGCAACCAAAATAGATTGCCTCTAATTAATCAACACAAGATCAAGGATAAAGAAAGAAAGATGAAAATCAATTGAACGGAAGAAAGCGGTAGAAAATCTCGTCCTCGGGCTAGAGGGGTTCGAAATTCTCTCTCTCTCTCTTAGTGTGGAATTCGAAATTCTCAAGAGTTGGGATTTCGAAAATCCCTTAGGGGTATTTATAATCTTCCTTGTATCTAATCCTTAGTTAGATAGAATTAGGTTATTGAATAAGAATTCAATTCGGAATAGAACTCTTAATTATTATCTATTAATATATCTAAATATAAAAGATACTAACAATAACCTTATTGGATAATAATGAGAGTAATTTAATCTAATTAAAACTCCTAACTTAGTTATCCTTTAATTAATTTAATTCATAATCTTAATCTAATTAGAATAGATAAAATCAAATTAATTATTTATGTATTTATTATACATAAATTTCGACCCCTACAGTCACTGGGCCTTATTGGGCTCAGTTGGGCTTCCGTCAATTAATTAACATCTGTGTCTTTTGGGTTCCAAGTCTTATAGCCGTATGCAACTTATTAAAATTAATTTTCAAAGAATTATATTTTAATCTTTGCATAATGGAATGATGTACAGAGTATGTGATTAGCAAGTCCGTAATCATTCCCCTAGAGCTATAAGAAGACAGGTTGATTCTGTCGTTGATCTTTCAGTATTAGTTACGGTATAATTCGATCCTTTATCAACTACGTCCTTGAACTGAATCTTATGACTATGGGTAATGTCAAGTCACATATAGCAAGACGTTCGTTTTACTTGTTCTTGGCCGAGTCAGCTCCAATTAGATAGGTTAAGAGAAATCTAATTTCATTCTTAAGCTATCACCTTTCAAGGATTTAGAGTCAAGACTTCCACAAGCGATCCATGGACATATCTCCCATTTATCGGGAGTGATAAATGCTCAATCCAATATATAACGATCCCGCAATCACTTCCTGTGATACCCAACCTCTGCTGTTCACACCCCAGAGTCATCTCTATTAAGGATCGTGTTACAACAGGATCAAAACGTCACATTCTGTAATCGAGAATACCAATTAACATTCCTTTGAGTCTGATGATTATTTATACCTATTAATACTAATGAGATGAACAGGTGACAAGGATGAATCTACCCATCCTGTTATCTCAAGTCGGGTCCCCAATCCTAATGAACTACTTTTCATCGGATCCATGTAACTGTCCTGATATCTATATATATGAAGCTTGTGAGATCAGCTTTCTGTCGGACAGAAGACATTGTTACATGCAAGTCTTAGCAGTGATATGTCAATCCTAAACATATTACTTGACTTGGGGTGGTTTTAAGTTTATTATAAAGTTTTGTCTCACTTCATGCTTGTATGAACACTTTATAATCACTTTAAAACAAACTTACGGATTTCCTTTTATTAGACTTTATTTAGTGCTTAAAAGGGATTGCCTTTATATAGTTATAAAACATATATCTCATTAAAACAAATGATATAAAGAAAACTTCATTTACATTAAGTTTGTATCCTAGAACAATTGTCTATAGGACACTTGGGCTTGAAGCGTGACAACATGGGGCTGCCAGGAATCGAACCCAGGACCACTTGGTCACACTCGCTCTGATACCATGTCATGAAACTATTTGAACCAAAAGCTCGAGCTGATAGTTAAAGGTCCACTTCATATTAATAGCTGACAAAGAAATATAAGTATGCAAATAAAGACCAAGAAAGTGTTCCAAGCATTGAATCCAAAAGGCTGACCAAATTATCATTAGACCAAACATGTTTAGTTAGGGACTGAATAGCTTAGTGCCAGCAAGGATTAGAATGAAAGAGTCTGCTAGTTTAGGCCTATGTCTATGATTTTTCTGAGTTGAAATCTTATTTTCTATCTAAATTAACTCAAAACTAAAAAGTTGAAGAATTAAAAATGTTTAGGATATCATCAAATTCTTAAAAAAAATCATTTTCAAGTGTTAACGGCCAAATTTTAATGTTAGTCTTTGTATTTCACTAATTTTGATATATCAAGGGACAAATATTATTAAATAATCAATCACGGACAAAAACTAACATTTTAATATTGCTTTAGGAAAGCAAGTAGCAAACCTGATAGGTTTATTAATATTAGGGTTAAATGCATCATTGGTCACTGAACTTACATGGTTGTCTCAAAATGATCACCCAATTTCAATTTGTCTCAATAGAATCACTCAACTTTGATTTTTTTCGTCACTATGACTATTTCAGTGATTAAAACACATCCAAATAATGACATGGGTGATACGTCAATTGGATGTCTTGTGCCATTTCCCTTAGAAATATGACTTGTTTCCAATTGATGTATCACTTATGTCATCATTTCCATATTTTTTAATCACTGAAATAGTTACAGTGACATACTTGAGACAAAACTCAAAGTTGAGTGATTTGATTGAGACAAATTGAAGTTGAGTTACCATGAGATAACCATATAACACATATCTAAAATCTATCACATATCTCAAAAGTGAATTTTGAAGATCAGTGAACAATGTTGCATACCTAAAATCTATCACATATCTCAAAAGTGAATTTTTTTTAACCTATTTAATTCATTGATACGTGTATATTCCTACTAGTAGTATAATATGTAATTAAATATAATAAATCTGAATTATCTGAAATCCAATTATAATTTTTCTGATTAATCTGTGGCATTCAGAATCCATAAGATATCTCAGTACAGTCAACTTTTTTTAACCTGTTTAATTCATTGTATATATGCTTATATCCCTATTAGTAGTATAATATGTAATTAAATATAATAAAATAATTATAAGAAATCCAACTAGAATTTCAGGAAATTTATATTTTAGGAACTAAACTAAATCCATAAGAAATCCAACTAAAAAATGTAACAAGTCAAATGAGTGAGAACAAGTATATAAAAATCACCTATATATATGAGTAAATGATCCTATTTCCTTCATTCTGTAATAGAATATTTTAGTGTTTTACTTATTTCTTAAAATTAAAATGCAGGGTTTAATACTTCAAGCTTTTATTTGGGTACTTTTAATTGTTACATCTAATTTAGTAAGCACTGGGGATGGGAAGATTATGTTTAATGTGAAAGATTTTGGAGCAGTTGGAGATGGAAAAACTGATAATTATAATGTAATTATTTCTGATTTTTTGTTTTGTAATTGTTTCTATTATATATAATTACTTTTTTTTTCTCAAATTTTATATAGTAACAAAATATTAATATTTTTTAATTGTTATTTTTGAAGGCTTTCTTAAATGCATGGAGAGACTTGTGTGAAGCACAGGAACAGAAGGAAATATACCAACTCTTGTAGTGCCATCAGGAACATTTCTTTTGAAGCCTTTGATATTTAAAGGCCCTTGCAAGTCTAAGGCTATCCATATGAAAGTATATGCTTATTTTTATTATTTTATAAACTAAACATATTTAATAGCCATTTTATGTTAGAGAAAGAGAATACAGTAAATAATAATAATAGATAAATCGTGTCTGTTGAATCTGAGATCGAGTACTCAGATTAATTATTGAAAAGTAAATTGGTGACAGGTTATAGGGAAAATAGTAGCACCCAGTGGCGGTGAATGGCCTAGCTGTAACGCTCAATTTTGACTGCTGTTCGACGGTGTAAATGGTCTTACACTTGATGGATCTGGTACTTTTGATGGCCACGGCTCAACTTGGTGGACTAATCAGTTTATTTATTTATTTTTATTTTTTTCATTATAATACATAGAGGTAAAATCAATTTTAACTTAAGGTTATTGGAAAGTGTATATATGCTCTTAGAATAAAAACTGTAAAAATAAATAAATTAATTTCCCGTTTCCAACTTGGATTTTAGATCTAGATAACATAACATGGAGCAATATTGGCTCCACGTAATAAAATTTATAAAAAGGAACTCTTATCAATGCCTAAAAACGGAGGTAAGAACATGTGGACGTTAAAGCTGTATATATGTAATTTATTTCTTTTTTCTTTTTTCAGGACATCATGAGCAGATGCAAGAGACCGCGGGTGAACAAAATAAAAGAAAATTAGAAGACACAAAAATTTATTATGTTCATTTATTTTTATAGATGTTAATTAAATTTAATTGAAATTCAAATTAATGATGCAGGCCTTGCAATTTCGAAACTGCAACAATCTTGGAATAAGTGGACTAAAATATATTGATAGTCCAAAAGCACACATTGGATTAAATAGATACAATTATGTCTCTATTTATAATATTAATATCTTTGCTCCTGAAAATAGTCCCAATACTGATGGAATTGATCTATCTCTTTCACACAACGTTCATATTTCCGATTCTATTATAGGAACTGGTAATTCTTTTATGGCCTAATACACAAATAACCCCCTGAACTTGTCCAAATCTTGCAACTGCCCCCCTCAACTTTCAATTGTAACAACTTGTCCAATTGTAAAACATAACCCCAAATTGGGAATTTTTTTACCCTGTATTTGAAGCAACTGTAAAAAAGTTTTTCCGGATTCGTATCACGCCAAAGATCTGATTATCATACTTCATGAGCGTTCCAGATTTTATATTTCACGTGTTTCTTCAATTGCAGTGCATGTCAGCAATTTGGGGTTGTGTTTTACAATTGGACAAGTTTAAGGGGTAAGTTGTTACAATTGGACAAGTTTGAGGGGTAAGTTGTTACAATTGAAAGTTGGAGGGGGCAGTTGCAACATTTGGACAAGTTTAGGGGGTTATTTGTATATTAGGCCTTCTTTTATTTAATTATTTTACTTGTTTTCATGAAATATATTATCAATTGATTGTGATATTTTTTTTAATAATAATAATTATTGTTATTGTTTTTGGGGTGACAGGTGATGATTGTATTGCTATCAATGGAGGCTGCTCATTTATCAATATCACCAAAGTTACATCTGACCAGGTCATGGAATTAGGTCAGTAGAAAAATATTACTAAAAACACTAAATTAGGTGATGATTTGTTGCTTACGCAATTTATCTATTTTATTTTTTGGATATGGAAATATATAGTGTAGGGAGCTTAGGAGATCGCGGAGTGAAGGACATCGTGGACCAGGTTCATGTTCGTAATTGTACGTTTCTTAATACTCAAAATGGTGTGAGAATCAAAACATGGCCGGTAAGTATAACAATAATTCATAATCAATAATTCATAATAAATAATTAATAACTTAGATTTAACATAATATTTAATTTATTTATTTGGTCCATCTAGGGAGGATCAGGGCATGCTAATCAGATTTCATTCAGGGATATCATACTTCATAACTCTAAAAACCCTATCATAATAGATCAACATTACTGCAACGGACACAAATGTGCAGAAAAGGTATAATAAAACTATGTTAAAATTGATTTAATTTATTAATATACATATAAATATTTCTTTTTTATCTAATGCAGGGTGTAGCAGTAAAAGTGAATGGAATAATATATAGTGGAGTTAAAGGAACATCAGCAAGCAATTACATTAGATTGTGATAAAATAGGTTGTGGTAATATAATAATGGATCATATTAACATAAGCTCATCCAACCCGGGAAAGCAGATTCATGCCTTTTGTAACCACGTTAATGGAAAATCTACCTCGACTATACCTGTTGTACCTTGTCTTTCAAAATCTATGTAAGACTATATTGTTAATTTAACTCATGATTCATTTCTGTTTTCCCTTTCTTCTTTTCATATGAAATTGGTTGTAATGATCAGCCTAGTTTTTGGTCATTATTAGCATTGGATTATAGGATTGTGATTAAGTTTAAAAGACTATTAATTCAGTTTGTAATTAGTTTTAGGTATCAATTATGACAATATAATAACTTAAGAGTTAATTATTTAAGTTTAATAAGTTGAGGCACTATTTAAGTTTAACCAACTTTTTGATTCCTTCGTTCATCAACGGATTCAATTTTCTCTTATTATTTTCATTCCTAAAAGTAGTTTAGTTTTATAACACCTAATAAATGTTGTTTTAATAGCTCTTCTTTTGTCACCAAGAATATACAAAGTCTTTAAGAATTCAGTTTTGTCACCAAGAATAAAAAAAACTATTCTTGAACTTTAATCATTCAATTTTGATTTAATTAGATACTTAATTAGATATTAGAGCTTAAACCAAGTGGTAAAGGGTTCCAATCTTGATAGTCCTATTTGATTAATATAAAAAAAAATCTGTATCTTTTGATTACACTACAAGAAAATCATAGATGTTGGGGATCGGAATTCTGTCGAAATTATGTCCCTAAAGGTAGTAGACTGAATTGCCTTTGTTAATGGTTGAATTTATTCAGTAAGTAACTCGCTGGATGGTAACTGATTAATGGCTATTTTTACAATTTAGTTCCAAACGTTGCGATATAGCGAATTGTGGTAATGTACAGACTACTCGGTAGCCCATAAAATGTAGCCAACTGTGCTTCAAAAATATTTCTAATCCTTCGGTAAACTGAATAATGTTCTTATTTTAAAATTAATATTTTGCACGAAAACAAAACATTAAATTTGGATCCAAGAGTGTTCCTTTGTAGTAAAACAATAACTAAAATATAAATGCATAATTATTAATGATTAAAATATTAAAATTCACATCAAATTTCATTGAAATCTATAAACATATTCATGAATCAATAATACACAAATAAGAAGAAACTAAAAAATATATAAATAATTAGTTTGCGCGTACCATAACATATCAATAAGGTCAACAATTTCATCATTTTGGGTTTTGCAAGCATAAAGAACACATTCATGACAATTTAGATTTTTCAAGTTTCATAACAAGGCCTGAGCAAAGACAGAAATTGCAAATTGGTTTAAAAGAGGGCATGAGGAAGATAAAAACAGAATTCAAGAATTATTAACAAGAAATTATATATATCTGAGCTATCTCATTTGTTTGTGGCCTGAAACTATACATGTTCTATAAAGCTTCATAAGTTTCAAAGATTATTCTAATGGAAAAAATTGAGAATAAAGAACATATATAACTGGCAATGCAATTGGACATACAAGTGCATATTAGAGAAAAATACCTAAATACTAAAGATAGATATATCAAGTGCTATTCTATCTTAAACAAGCTGAAAGGGATCAAGCTAATCTAAAGAATGTACCTACTAAAGAATGTACCTATGCGCCTTTGCCATGCATCACCTATTCCTAACAAACCTAATAAGATGACCACGTCACTGAGTCAAATAAACAGTAGAAAAATACATAAAAATGGGTGCGAAAACTAACCAAAGTATTTTTTGAAGGAGTATAATTCTCTGTGTTTGTTATTGATATCAATTGAAGTATTTATATAGAATACAGTTCACTCTGTAGTGAACAACTATAGTCAACAACTGAACCTATATTCTAGGCTAGAGATAGGTAACAGAATAATTACAGATAAATAATAACTAAATACATAGTCTAATACACCCCCGTAGTCGAAGGGTTCGGAGGGCGAACATTGAGACTATTGCGAAAATCTTCAAATAGTGTTGACGGAAGACCTTTGGTGAAGATGTCAGCGATTTGATAGCGAGATGACACGTGAAGGACACGGACTTCTCCTTTTGCAACTCGTTCTCGGACAAAGTGAATGTCCATTTCCACATGCGTAGTGCAGTGATGCTGAACCGGGTTGGCTGTGAGATACACGGTGCTGATATTGTCACAGTACACTATTGAAGATTTCTGAATCGGACAGCTAAGTTCTAAAAGCAGATTGCGTATCCAGCGTGTTTCTGACACGACGTTGGCAACGCCGCGATATTCGGCCTCTGCACTGGATCGGGACAGTGTTGGCTATCGTTTGGCGGACCAAGAGATTAGATTGTCCCCTAGGAATACACAGTAGCCTGATGTTGATCGGCGAGTGTCGGGACAGCCTGCCCAATCGGCATCCGTGTAGGAGACCAATTGAGCGGGAGAGGATGCTAGAAGTGTGAGGCCAAAGTCAAGAGTGCCCTGAACATACCTGAGGATGCGTTTAAGAGCAGGCATGTGTGTAGTTTTTGGGTTGTGCATGAACAAGCATATCTGTTGAATTGCGTACGAGATATCGGGTCGGGTAAGAGTGACACTACAAGAAAAAGAGGTTTTAATGACTAGAATTTAATGTGGATTAAAAATACGCTCATTAAAAGTAAGTTCTTAATATATTTAATGAGTGGAAATATACATCTCAACTATTATTGACTAAAATATGTTTTTTTTCAATTCATTAAAATTTACCCGCTCATTATTTACTCATTTTCAGTACTCCTCCTTCTACCGCCCTTCCCTTCCCCCCATTTTTTCCCCAATTTTTCAAGGGTTAGGGTTCCCCCCAAATTTTCACTTTGCGCCAGATTGTGGTTCTCCATTGCTTCATCTAATCTGGACATTCACACCATCACGAAGAGTAACCCACCTCCTCCCCTACAACGGCTTCTACCGTTCACCACCATAGGCAGCCACTCGACTTCATCGTTGATATCCTCCAGATTTCTCTTTATCCATCCTCTAACTTTTTAGACCTAGCCACATTAATGGAAGAAAGAATCTCCAACTTAATCTTTTCTTCTCCTCTGCTTTGTCTCCTCTTCTAATTCCGTGGTGCTGCTCCGTTCACCACCGAAGCTCAGGTATCTTTTAGTTTTTAATTTCAATGAAATTGTTTGATGCTTTAATAGATGCATAGACATGGCCAGCGCCGAGCATGAAACAAGCGGTACGACCCCTCTTTCTTTCTCTGTCCATCTTTCAGTCACCAGCCCTCGTTACTCAGGTAGAATATTTATCTCTCTTACTCTTTTAGATGGATTGAGATTTGGATGACAACATTTGCATTTGGAGCTCTCTTTGACATTAAGCGCCTGATTTTACTTCACATTAGTGCATGAACTTCTTAATCTTGACTTTGTTTGCTTTAATTTTAAATGGGTTTGCTTTGATTATTAATGGGTTTAGGGATTTTTTTTCTTGGTCCTATATTCTGTTTGTACAATTTCACTCTACTTTGATCTTGGGAAGGAAATGCTTGGTTTGGTAACAGTTGTAAGGAAATGGTGGGAGAGAATCTGAACCAAATAGTTGAGGTTACATGGCAAGTACTATTTATAATATGCCATTTTGGTAGGAATATCCACAAAAGTTCATTGATGGAAAATAGGGTACTGTTCTAAAACAAACTTGATAGCTGCCTTAAGAAGTTCTGTGCCATTTTCAGTTTAAATCTTCTAAATAGACTCAATTGAGGATAATCAAATTACCAATTAGAGGTTTCTTTCTAAATGGTCGTAAAAATCAATATAGTAATATAAAAGTTCACGTTGATTGAATCAATTTAGAGCAAAATAAGTTTTTGGATTGTTTTGTATAAAAAAATATCACATATGAGCATTCCGCTTAGCTTGAAAAAGGGAGAAACTCCACTCTGTGCATATGGCCTAACCTCTTATGCCAAAGTGACACATTATGTTTCATAGGTAAATCAACACCATCTAAGCTCCAAACTAAAACAGAAAAGAACTATGATGACTAAAAAACTTTTTATGATTGAAATGAAGACTCAATAAATCTATAGAGTCTACAGGGAATGATAAAGATGATGATGTCCCTATTAAAAGGGATAATTTTCATACCTCAAACTGAAGACAAATGTCGTCCCATTCTAATCTTCTTCCGACCAAATAGTTAGGATAGGAACACCATACATGTATCTAGAATAATTCAACTCATTAGTTTTTTCCTGGGGCTATGTGTATAATTCAGAGACTGGTTTTGTCTCTCTAAATTACAATATATGAGATGAGTATTATCTACTCTTGCTCTGTTTCATTAAAATTGCATGATTTTGTTGTTTTGCTTAAGTATGTGGTTATTACCATAAAGTGCGTTTCCTGCAAAAAAAATACCTGGACACTAGCCTGTTTGCTAGGTACAATCAAATCAATATGCCTACCAATGACCTGTTTGTGCTATGGTGTATGGTCAACAAGAAGCGGATCAATGTGGGGTTTTGGCTTGGGCTACATTTAGCCAGGCAAGAACAAAGAAGCTCGAGTTACATTTTGTGTGGGCCTCCGATAACTAAGTTGTCTAGGGGGATGGGGATGTTTAATCCTTCAGTGCACATGTTGATGGTAGCTTGACGAATGGAGCCATTTGACTGCATGTTCGACGAGCAAACTTGACATTTGAAGAAGACATGGAAAATCATGGGCGATTATCACTAATGAATTTAAGGAGGAGGCAAAGGCTGAGAAGACTGGTAAGAGAAAGATCAGAGAATCAACTCTGAAGAGTAAAGTGTCTACTGAGACCCTGAACCAAAGAGAAGTCTGTTTGATGATGATGTCTTATGCTCAGATGCTGCCAACTTGTCTATGCACCGGGTACTGGAATATTTGGATAAGCTAAGTGAGCAAATAAAGGCTATAGAGGAAATTTATGCATATCAAAAGGCTGAGCCCAAGCTGTTGATAGAGGAGAAGGCAACCCCTCATGTTGAAAACACTGAAAGCTATAGCCGTAGCCCCTCTTTTGAACTTGTACTGAAAAAGACACACGCACAATCCAGTCATGCACCTGAAATGTTAGGGAAGATAACAACTCTCCTCACTAACTAAACAAATGAATTGAAATCCATGCCTGACCAATCTCTATCTCCTCTTGTAATGTCTCTAACTCTACTCTCTTTGATTGCATATGCAGAACATGGTATATACTCTCTATCTTTTGTTATCTTTAGTACTGAGGACAATGCTGATCTTATTTTGGGGGTGTTTCAGCATGCAAAATGCAGCTGTTTTCATTCAAACTTTTGTTGTTTTGTTGAACACCTTAAACATTGTGTGATTATGGTTGATGTTTATTTTGGGGGGTCCTCTAGTTTTGGACCCTCCTGAATTGATTTTGTTTAATCACATGGTACTTTGGAAGCCTATTTTGGGGTCCCCTGGTTTTGGACCCGTAGTGCAGATCAACAAAATAGCTTTAACACTTATTTTGGGGTCCCCCTAAAGTTCACCTTCTTTTTTGAAATTGTGATTGTCCTCGAAAGATGTTGTCTTGAAACACTTTATGTCACACCTGTGTAAATTACCACATACTTTGTTACCACTTGTGCCAACCTAACCACCACCATGTTCCACTTCAAAGTTACAGAGCTTAAGGTAAATGTTTAAGGTATCCTATAGGTTTGAGTTAAATCTAGTCATTTAGGATTTCAATGAGTTCAAGTCTAAGAACAGAACTTTAAAGCTTAGTGGCTGCCTAAATCTTTTGAACCCTATGCACCTTGAGATTTGGCTGTGGCTCTGTTTAAACTTTGCACTTAAATGATGTAGGATAAAAACCCATAATCATGTGAGTTTACCATTCGCAATTGCTCTTTTCTTGTTGAGTGGGCATGCATGACGCATTGAGTCCAGAACTTGCCATGGTAGCCCTAACAAAGTTTCTTGCCTGAGTTAAAAAGTCTAATTTTTGAAGGCATATTGCTAAAATTTTCACTTTGGTGATTAATTGAACTTTCTGCTAGAAGAAAAAAAATCGAATCCTCAAAATCCTAGTGTTAATCTTTCAAACATCACCAAATCAAGCCAAAAATCATCTTGCTATCAAAATCTAACAGAACCAAAACCACCTCAAGCCCTTCTAAGAGAACCTCTTTCTCAAGGCAAGTAGCAGAGTTTGGACCGATGTGCAAGCCTATGGCATCTAGTGTCCCCATGTTTTGGCTGATTGTGTGACAAAACACCTCACCCAAACACCAAGTGAGAAGAGTGAAATTCAGTCAGTGAGGATCCAAGGTCTTTGTGCATTGTTAAAACTTAGCTAGGACTTTATTTTATTACGTTGCTTGGAAATAAATTGATTCATCAGTGCCACTTTGAAAATAATGTACATTCGATGCTTAGCTTCTTGACATCCTTCTGTTGATTGGAAGTTTTTCAACACCCAATGGATCCTTATATCAATTTTTGCTGGTAGCTTTGTGATTGAGAAACATATCCATCCATCTCTTACCTTCACCTTTCTTTTTGCTTGAGGACAAGCAAGGTCTATTTTGGGGGTGTTTGATAAGTGCAATTTATACATGTATATTTATGGATTTTAGACTCAAATTAGAACCAAAATGAACCAATTATTATCCATAAAGTCTTATAAATTGCCTTATATGTGCAGGTTGTTCTCTTGTGTGTCTGTTTTTTCTCAAGGTAGAGTCAAAAGCAGTAAAAAAAAAGGAGAGAGAAGGAGAGGTCACATGAGGCATATATTGAGAAATTTGGAGTTTCAAGGCTGATTTAATAAAATCTGAACAATAGTTTGTTTCATGTGTCCTTTGTAGCACATAGAAAGTTGAACAATTGTCTTTTATGAGGAGTTTGTCTGCTTGTGCTATATTTGTCTTTTCGTATAGACTGTTTGTCTTATTCTGAAGGCTGTTTCTGTTTCGTCAGCAGACTGTTCTTAAGTCTTGACATTTTATTTGTTTGTTTTATTAGCTTATTTTTATTATTTTATGGTACTCTATATAATGCTCATTGAATATCTTTTTGCAATTCTTTATGTTTCTATTAATTTAGATTTCCACTGGATATTCTAACTCAATGATTGGTGTGAATCATTGTTATCTAACGTTACAATTCTGATTTTGGCAATTCATAATAAGGAGCAATTTTATTTACCAAACTTTTTGCAATCTAAGAAGCTAATGATATTATAATTTCAGCCAATGAAACCACTGCAAGTTGGACTTAGCAACTCGAGGCCAGGTTTGATAAGTTGCTTTCAAATTTCGGAGATTTTTCAGAGTAAAACAGGTAGTTGGCTTCTCGATTATTGTTATTCTGGCAAAATTATGTTGGCTGGGTGCTATGAAATTGTAGTATGTGCTAGTAGTATGACATTGCACACCAGTTGAGAAACAAGCTTAGTGAGGTTAAGTCTCATTTGCTGGACTTGTTAGATGCATTATTTGATTTTCAACTGTTTGAAACATATCCGATACTAAAACAGTTGGTTTTCACATGGTAGCATGAAACAGTCACCTTAAAGCCAACAGATTCTAATACTCTGTAGTTTCTCTAATTCAGAGGACCTTGCTTCTCCTTTACATGGCTACTGACGGCAAGATAATGCAGGCCCTCTCTTATTAAAATGCTCATTCACTTGGCTTATTTATTCAAAAGGTTAGTGATTGGGAAGTATATACTGCACTGTCATTAAAGTAGTATTATTGTTAATTACATCCACATAGGGAAACTTGAGCTGCATATATTTGATTGCAAATTTTTTTATCTATATGTAAGACATTTTAGGCTTCCAAACATAAATGAAAAGAAAAAATATATATGATAACTGTGTAGATAGTTTTAAATGCAGCAAATGGATATATAGTTTTGACTTCTAATAGAATACCTTTTACAATCAGGTGTTAATATGTGAAAACCTTTGCAATCAGAACCATAGTGAACCTATTAATGGAAGAGCATAGTCTCCGTCCCCTTTGACCTTGGATGCTCACTTGGAGTTGCGACGGAGCTCACGAACTTGACTGGCCCTATTTCTCTTTATCGAGTCACTTTGAAGGATTGGAAAATGCAGTAGCAAATATTTCCACAGGCATAACTTCACATCTTCACATCCTTTATTGGTAATAGTAAACAGGTAGAAATAGAAAGAGGAAAAATACACTGGATGTGGGAAGCTGTATTTCTCTGTTGGCTTTTACTCATGTTGCTAACACCTCAACTCCCTCTTTCCTATAAACATCATCTTTTCGCTGATGTGCACAATTTCTTTGGTATTTAACTCTATTCTTTGGAGATTTCTATACTTTGACTACTTAATAGAATTCTGATTTAATTTGTAGGAGTTCTCAATACTTTGAATGCGATTATACCTTCTTTGCTATATACCTTCAATCTTTGATATGTGATGATTTCCTTGGAAGTTTAATGCTATTTTAATTTGTCTCATAGTGGAATATATTTAATTTAGAGTAGCTCTCTTCAATCCAAAACATTACAAATATTTATAATGAGACCATTTTTAATTATTATAAATATTTTTAATCATTATAAATACTTATAATGAGCGTATTTTTAATCATTACAAATACTTCTAATGAGCGTATTTTTAATCATTACAAATACTTCTAATGAGCGTATCTTTAATCATTATATAGTTTCTAATAAGGGTAAATATCCTCTCACTGTAAGTTACTAATGAGTGGAATTATTCCGCTCATTAATACTTTTAGTAAGAAGGGCTTCCTCAAGGGGAAAATTCCGCTCATTAAAAACCTTTAATGAGTGGAACTAGACTTTTAATGATGGTTTTCCCCATCATTAAATTCCCTTTTTCTTGTAGTGTGAGATATTGAAGAGCACCAGCCAATCTTCTGTATTCGGTTGGGTCATGATAAGCAGAACCAGACGAGATACTGAGCTTTTGTTTGGTATCAACAGGAGTGGTGGCCGGGTTGCACGAGCTGAGTCCGGCCTTGCAATTATTTCAGAAGCATATTTCCGCTGAGATAGGAAGAGAGAGCCAGGAGAGTGAGTCGCTGATATGCCCAAAAAATAGTTCAAAGGGCCCATATCTTTCATTGCAAATTCGGAGTTCAATTTTGACATTACTGAAGCCTGAAGTGTGTCAGAAGAGGTGATTAGCACTATATCGTCGACATACAGAAGGATATATGCCGTGTCAGAGCCTTGTTTGTAGATAAATAAAGAGTTGTCAGAGATGCTATTGGAGAAACCGATTTGAATTACAAAATTAGCAAACCACTGATACCAGGCCCGAGGTGCCTGCTTGAGACCGTATAATGATTTCTGTAGCAGACAAACATGATCAGGATACCTGGAATCCCAGAACCCCAGTGGCTGATGCATGTAGACGGTTTCAGTAAGATCACCATGTATGAAAGCATTTTTGACATCTAATTGCCGAATTTTCCAATGTTTAGACAGTGCTATGCTGAGAACAGCACGAATGGTGGCTGGTTTAACCATAGGGCTAAACGTTTCACCACAATCAACTCCTGCCAACTGTCCGGAACCATTCCCAACCAGTCTTGCTTTATATCGCTCAAAGGAGCCATCTGACTTTGTTTTGTGCCTGAAAATCCACCAACTACGAATAATATTAGCACATTTTGGACGGGGTACAAGTACCCACGTCTTATTTGCAATAAGAGCCTCAAATTCATCAGTCATGGCTTGTATCCAGTTTGGATCACTTAATGCATGAGAAGGTGTTTTCGGAAGCGGAGATATGGTAGGTTTTGTTAAGGCAGATAAATTTAGCATTCGACGTGGTTTGTGGATGCCATGCTGAGCTCTCGTGGCCATTTTGTGAGTGCTAATGACTTGTAATTGAGGGGAAGATATAGAAGTATCAGAAGAAGTTTGTGGAGTGTTATGGGAGGAGATCGAAGACGAGACTGCAGATGAATCGGACTGCGTTTGCGCTGTGCGCACAGACGAGGAGGCGGACAGACTGTTATTTGAGGACGAGATGGGATACGAATCGGATGACTTGTCTGTATTTGACGGGACAGCAGATGATACGATCTGGCGGACATGACTGGATTGGAGGTGAGACAACGCGGACGACTCGATTGGGCTGGACGGAGTGACGGGTGATGCGGACTGCGATACAGACGCAACAAAAATGGGGGACGCGACAGACTCGGGATCGACGGAATTAGAACGAGGAGTAGGAGTTCGAAATTGGACAGCAGGTAGGAAGGGACTGTTTGACTCGGCAGAAATTTGTGAGGGAGACGCGCAATTAGGAGGCGCGTTTGAAAACGGAAGAGTTGATTCGTCAAAAATGACATGATGGATATGATTATCTTATTTTTAGACATGTCCAGACACTTATATCCTCTATGATTAGATGGATACCCTAAGAAAACACATGGAGAAGAGCGAGATTCAAGCTTATTTCGTGTTTGGGATGGAATTAGAGGGAAGCAAAGGCATCCGAAGACACGTAAGTGGGAGTAGGTGGGTTCCTGGTTATACAGAATTTTGGTGGGTGATTGGTATCCTAGAACTTTGTGAGGATATATATTTAGAAGATATGTTGCTAATTCGAGAGCATGTTGCCAGAATTTAAGAGGGACAGAGGCATGATGCATTACTGTTCTAATCAGATTATTAATGGTGTGAATGGTGCGTTCCGATTTTCCACTTTGAGGTGAAGTATACGGACAAGAGAACTGAAATTGCATTCCGTTTGTTTGACAAAATTGTTTAAAGGAATTATTATTGAATTCACCCCCATTGTCACACTGAAAAACTTTAATTTCTCTTTCAAATTGAGTGCGAACATATGACCTAAAAATTAGAAAGGCGGAATAGACTTGAGATTTGTGGGCTAACGGAAAAGTCCAAAGAAAATTTGTGTATGAATCTAAAAATAGAACATAGAATCGATGGCCACCCGAGCTAAGAACGGGTGAAGTCCAAATATCACTGTGAATTATATCAAAAGGCATAGAAGCAAAATTGTTGGATGACTGAAAAGGTAATTTTACCTGTTTTCCATTAGTACATGAAGAACAAAGAGAAGGATCCTTAACTTTATTACAAGAAATCAACTTTTTATTGAGCAGGGCGTTAAAAATAGGAAGCCCTGGATGTCCTAATCTATTGTGCCAAACGGTGGAAGACAAAGTAGTAAAGACAGAATGAGATGACGCGGAATTGTGGGAGCTAGAGGTGACTGGATATAGGGCGTCAGAACTCTTACATCTCATGATAATATTGCCCGTCCGTAAATCCTTCACAGAAAAACCCAAAGGATCAAATTCCACAGAAACTTGGTTATCTTTAGTAAATTGACGGACATAAATTAGATTTTTGATAAGATGAGGTGCATGCAAGACATTGGTTAACTTTAAACGATGACACTTAGACTCTAGATATGCATTACTAGATGCACAAACAGACATACAATGACCATTACCAACAATTATATTTTCATTGAGGTTCGAATTGAAATAAGAAGTGAGTGTACCTTTGTCAGCTGTCATGTGTGAAGTAGCTCCTGTGTCCATGTGCCATTGATCAGGAGGTGGAGCGAGTGTCGTGGTGTGCATAGCTTCTGCAATATCTGTAGGCACATATGATGGTGATTCCATATGAAGGTGTGCTTGCTGCATGTGAGGACGAGGTCCCAAAATACCAGACTGTGATGGCTGCCTGCCTGAAGTGGGATAAGGGCATGGAGGAGTCGCCCATTGTTGCGCTGGTGCCCATGGGTAGGTATATCCCCAAGGAGGAAGGGCAGCAGGTCGATAGTGCGATGGCTGAGACGACCGGTAGTGGTGTCGACCGCCTCTGCCGCGATTTGAACAACCACCATGTCTGCCGTCGCGGTAGGAGGAGGAGCCCCGATAATTCGTAGGACGCGGTGAGTAGTGCGACGGTGCAGCCGTAGCTGTAGCAGATGACACGGTCAATGCAACTAGTTTAGACGGAGTAGGGTTCTTGCGGGCACGGGCTGTTTCTTCAAGAATTAGCATGGATCTGGCTCTCTGAAAGGGTGGAAGTGGATCCCCATGTCTAATTTGAGTACCAACAGTATCATAAGCCTCAGTCAGACCGGATATAAGCTGTAACACCATTTGATCATTGGTAACCGGACAATCCATATTTGACAATTGATCAAACAAGGATTTTAGATGCTGACAGTAGGTTGAAATGTCAGAATAGTCACTAAGTTTGGTTTTGGAGAAATCTTGCTGAAGAAAGAGAGCCCGGGAATTTTTGCTATCTGAAAAAATTTCCTATAGACGATTCCAGGCCCTGGCGGTTGTGGAATCAGCTTCAATAATAGTATGGAGAAGGTCGAGGGAGATGGTGCTATAGATCCATTGAAGCACAACAACATCGATACGAGCCCAGAGATTGGGGTTGGATTGTTGAAGAGTGGTGGCGGAAGGGTCTGTGGGTGATGGAGGAAATATATGGTCCAGGACCTGAAATGTTGTGACATAGAGCTTGAACAGAGCAGCCCAAGTAGGATAATTCCCTTTTTCGACGTCTAGGGTTATTTTGATGAAGGTAGAAATATTGGAGACGGTGAGGGACGGATGGTGATTTGGGTTCGAGTCTGTGTTGTTCATGGTCGAATTGGTGTTGGGCGGGGTACCGGTGGAGGATTTTTCTGTGATGGTGCTCATTACTGTCGACGAGAAGAATAAGGAACGGGTTGCGATTTGGGTGATGTATCGGCAGGGGAAAGATGGCCGGAATGAAAGTCGGCGGCGGCGGCCGTATGGTTAGAGACGGTGTCGCGGCGGCGGCGACGATAGAGAAGAAGGAAAGAGAAGGGTTAGGGTTAGGGTCTCTGATACCATGAAGGAGTATAATTCTCTGTGTTTGTTATTGATATCAATTGAAGTATTTATACAGAATACAGTTCACTCTGTAGTGAACAACTATAGTCAACAACTGAACCTATATTCTAGGCTAGAGATAGGTAACAGAATAATTACAGATAAATAATAACTAAATACATAGTCTAATATTTTTGATACGGATTGGATTTGCGGCCATAGTTTTTAATTACAAACTATCAAAAATATTCTCAAGCAAAAGTTGAAGGAGCTGTGAAACTCTCAAGATTCACGAGCTAAACTTGTAGGAATTGAAAATCCTCACCCCGAAAGTGGGAATTGAACATGAACAACTAAGTAAAGATGAGAGCTACATAGGATGAAGATTATAGATTAGGCTTATTTAATTTACACAATAAAACTTGTTGATTGATCAAAGCTTGGTGGAAAACTAAGGCATACCAAGTGGTAAATAGTAATAGCTTGGCTGTTACAAGCCTCACCAGAATAAGAGATAAAACAGAACTCAGCAGTAAAGAATTATGATAAATTAAAGTAATAGCTTGGCTGTTACTTATGGAAATTATAACCAATTCAGCAAATGCATGGGTCAAAAGGCCCACAACCGTTCAAAGTGTTACATGTGAAAAATATGTTGCTACCTACACTCTTGTCATTTCCAATCCCATGCTTTGCACTTCATTCTGCTCAATCCCTTGCTGTAATCTGCCTCCTTCTCACACTCTTTGGGTTTTGTACATGTACTTTTTGAAATAGTGTCAATGTTTGGGTTTTCGCCCAAATTTTACTTCAATTAGTGTTTGACTCGTTATTTTCTATTGCAGAGAAGTGAAATTATCAGTGAATTGAAGAAGAGTCAAATACTATTAACAAAAGCGAATTAAGGGTATGTATTAGTTCTCACTTTTTCTGTTGATGCTCTGACTGTGAATGTAAGGATATGTGGTTTTGTTTCAGTAGAGAGACAGAGAAAGAGAAACTTATGGTGGTATATGTTCTGGTTTGCAGTGAGAAGTTAAGGCAGCTTTGGGCCTCATGGTACTAGCTTCGTTCATTTTTTTTAATCGATTCATAGGGTCAGTGTTATGGAGTAAATGGCATGCTGATGCTAGTTTAAGGTGAATAGGAAATTTGTCTCTATCTTTTGGGTTCAAGATACAGATTAGAATCCAAACGGCTTTTTGGATATATTTTGTTAAGTAAATAGGAAATTTGTTTCTATCTCTTGATGAAACTAACTCTACAGACAACTTTTGTGAACATATTAAAAGTATATATATTGTAAATATTGTATGGTTTGTTTTCAATCTTTATTATATGGTAGTTTTTTGTGGTTAATTTATGTTGTGATGATTTAATTGTAAAAAAATAGTGATTTAACTTGAGTATTTGTTCATTATTATATAACAAAAAAAAATTAGTTATTATAAATATTTTAGGTATAACATCCATTTAGATCCTCAAACTCAATTAGGATTCTAAACTATCAAAATCATCAATCATATCCATAAACTAGCTAAAAATCATTAATCGAGTCCAAATTCTAAACAAAAAATATTCAATTGAGGACCCATGGATAATAATTAGGTTAAACAGCTTCAGAAATTATTCCCCAAACTCATTTTGAACCAATACAAATATTATTACAGTCTCTATCAAATAGTCGGAGTTTCCGATTTTAAGATATGTTAGGGACTTAATTATTGATTTTTACTTAATTCAAAGATCTAATTGATGATTTTGATAGTTTGATGTCCTAATTGATTTTGAAGCTTTAGTTTAGAAACCCAAATGGGTGTAATGTCAATATTTTAATAATGAGATTTTTTTGTCATTGTAATTATTTTTATTAAGAGGAATTTTTATCAATTATAAATAGGTTTTAATAAGTGAATTTTTATTATTATTTTGAATATGTTTTAATAAGGGTTTTTTTATTATAATTAGTTATTAATAAGTGATTTTTTTTTGTTATAATTAGTTTTAATAAGTGAATATTTAATTATTACAAATACTTTTTTACTAATGGTAGATTTCTCATTATTGCAAGTTATTAATAAGTGGACTCATTCAGGTTATGGAAAATAATTAGCAAGGCAACGTTTAATAAGAGGTCCATAAGTGGTTTTTCCACTTATTAAACGTTTTTACTAAGGGTATTTGGACTTTTAATAACTATTTCTCCCATTATTAAAATCCATTTTTTTGTAGTGGAAATGCACTTGCTGTTGCACAAACAAAAAAAAAATACAAATTTGGGATGAGTCGGTGACGAGCTCGCTCTCTTTCAGACGTTTGTGACTATCTTTTAATAGTGTAAGCAGTCGTATAATCTGGTCGTTTTCATGATAAAACAGCTCACTCAAATAAGATACGAGTTCGTATTGCTTAATACCAACTCGTTCAACATACACTCCAAAATTTTGCTCAGTTTTGTTGTCAAATAAAAAGAAATTTTAAAGAGGAAGTAGAAATTGCTATGTATTAAGAAAGAGAAAAACAAATTTATACGGTCAACTCATTCAACAATACATTCAATCCAGTGGTCAAACCCACTACTTTACGTCTTGTATTTGCTTTGATTGTTGCACTTAACTGGTTTGTATTTCAACATGAATGCATTTTTACATGTGGATTTACATGAGGCTGTTTATATGGTTCAACCTCTTGGTTTTATTGATCCGGCTCGGCCTCAAGCCGTTTGTAAATTACAAAAATCCTTATATCGCTTTAAACAGTCCCCTCATATGTGTTGTTTTTAGAAAGAAAAAAAAATGCTCCTGTAATTTAGAAGAAGGAGAAAAAACAGAGAAGGGGTGTAGCTTATTTGGTGGAGCGATGTTACATTTGTCAAACCGCCAAGCAACACACGACCAACACCGGCCTACATTTACCATTACATGTGCCAGAGAATGTATGAGAAGACTTGTCCATGGATTTCATTGTCGGATTACCCATAACCTAGAGGGGCATGGATTCCATTTTTGCTGTGGTTGACAGGTTTTCCAAGATACCCATTTTATCCCTTGCCAAAAGACAAATGATGCCCCATCCACCAAAAAATGTTCTTCAAGATAGTAAGATTACACAGGGTACCAAAGAGTATGGTTTCAAACTGAGATACGAAGTTTTTGAGCCACTTTTCGCGGACGTTATGGGCTCTTCGATACGATCTTAAAGTTCAGTACTACCGCACATCCGCAAACTGATGGTCAGAAAGAAATGGTTAACCGGACCCTAGGGAATTTACTCAGAAGCAAGTGTAAGGACAAGCCCAGGATGTGGGACTTGGTTCTGGCTCAGGTAGAGTTTGCTTATAATGGAGGGAATGTGATCACCCAACAGTTGGCGAATGAGGATATGCAGATGTATCTAGAGGTAAATGAGACTCTTCAGAAATGAAACCATAACTTGAAGGCAAAAGTGGATGAACACTGAATAGACCTTCAGTTCGAAGTAGGAGGTGAAGTGGTGGTTTTCCTAAGCAAAGAAAGACTCGTCAGCGCCCCGAGCAGCAAACTTCGATGAAGAAGGTACGATCCATATAAAGTGAGTAAGAGGATCAATAATGTCAATGCTTATCACGTGACCCTACCAAACTGGCTAGCCAAGATGTCACCAACCTTCAATATACGTGATCTCAGTCCATGGAAGCCAGATAGGTCCTTTGAAATTACTATTGGCGAATCGGGATCCAACGCTTTAAAAGAAAGAGGGAATGATAAGGACATCCTATCTAGGTCCTTTATACAACGTAGTGCTCCAAGAATCATGGGTCGAATCAAAGTACCTAATGGGAAAATGAACCTTTGGCAAAAGCTTACCTAGGTGAATCAATGGTAGGCGTATCCACTAGTAATTAACAGAAATGAATTAATTTCACAAAATCATACTAACTAGTAAATCATATTTGGTTACCAGATTTGACTTAAAAAAATTTAATTAATTTTAACCTCAGTTGTCCATAATCCAGTTTGATTTCACTTGCCAGATTTTAAAAATATATGTGATTTCTTTCCTTGATAATATCGATCACATGTATATATATATATAATCTATTGATAATATTGATCAAAGCAAAGATTAAGATAATATCATAGTATAATATATAGCTTTTGTTCTTTCTTAATTTTCTAACCCTTTAAAATGGTGAGAATAATTGAAGTTAATTAGTGAAAATATCAAATTTATAGTCATTAATTATGAAATTTGCTAATGGTGCAGGAAGTATTTCTCAGAATATTGTACTTTTGCACTATTTTATAAGTGGTTGAAGGTCCTAATGTTGTTGATTTTGGAGCTGTTGGAGATGGCGAAACTGATGATTCCAATGTAAGTATAAAATCAAGTGTTTGTTATGAATGGTTCTATAGGGGTCCCAGACCCAACTGGTTCGGGACCCCTCTGATGCTGCCATGTCAAGCTCTAAATGCTGATGCAGCACCATTTTAATAGTCTCGGTCCAGTTCCATAACTCTGTTTTCAATTTCTTTTAACACTAGAAAAATAAAAAAATTGTGTCATGACTTCGCCATTGCTGATGTGAATTAAATTGCATGTTTGTAGGCATTTCAACAAGCCTGGAAGGCTTTGTGCCAAGTTAAAGAGGGCACCCCTAGCCTTGAGATACCACAGGGAAAAACATTTCTATTGCAGCCGGTGAAATTTTCGGGTCCTTGTGCCTCCACCACAATTATTGTTCAGGTCATTGAAAATATCTTACCATAGTGGCCCACTTTTAGTAATTGCAAAAAATACTAAGGAGGCCCGTTGACCTGTCATTTTTACCTGTTGTATAACACAATGTGAGGTGTACATTTTAGTGTGAGAAAATGAAGGTTGTACACCAAAGTGTGAAACACCAGGAAAAGTGTTTTGCAACAAAATATGCACATTTGTGGCGAATTGAGAACTTGTGGGGAATTTTATTCCCGCCACTAAAGCCTGTAGTGGCGAATACTGATCTTTAATGAGGAAAATTTTCCCTACAAAAAATATCTTTCTTGTAGTGAGGCGTGGTCATTTTACTGTTCCCAACTAAAGAGGAGCTTTGATATCTCATATCACTCGTTCCTCGTCTATTTCTCAAACAACTCCTTAAAATGCAACCATATAGAGTTCGCATCATATTCTCATGCTGTTTCTACAATAAATTATCAAAATTATATGTTTATTTTTTTTTTGTTACAAAATATTAAATGCATCTTGATTCCTTCTTTATAATATATATATATATATATATATATATATATATATTTTCAAAATACATGTATATTGAGCAATTAATTTATGGTAGTTAATTAGTTGTATTGGGTGTGGACAGGTATTGGGGAAAATAGTTGCACCCGCAAGTAGAGATGATTGGAAAGAATGTCCATTGGATGGCTGGTTGTCTTTCTCAGATGTTGCTAATCTCTCCATCGTCGGATCTGGAACCATCGACGGCCAAGGTTGTGTTTGGTGGACCAATCAAAAACTCCACAATTTTGTAAATTTCCTAATCTTTTATATACTTACTTTTTCTTCTAATTCAATTATCATATTCTCCTTTTACCTGCTAAATTCTATTTCCTTTACTTTTGTTAGTTGAGTTCTGATATCTGTTATTGATTTCCATTTTTATATTTGAGGGGAGTTATGCAAATTGCGACGGAGCACCTACGGTGAGATGTCGCTATTTCTTTTATATAAAGAAAGAGTTAGCAAAGAAGATTAATTTTATTTTTATCATATAAAGTGGCATAAACCTTAGTTTAATTTTATCCTTTTTAAAATAAATATCGGCAGAAATTCTCAACACTACAAAAAAAAGCCTTTTACCGTTGGGTTTTTTACTGTAGCGACGGTTTTGAAAACCGTTCGAAAAATGTTGTTAATGCGCCCGTTGCTACCTTTAGCAACGGTTTTACTACCACGTCGGGGTAAGTTCTTACACCATTCCCTACAATAATTGATATAATTAATCTTAGTTGATATATATGATTATTGATAAATTTGACCCTTATAAAATAACAAAATTAATTACTAATTAATATATTATTTAATTAATTACAGGCTATGCATTTCAGCAAATGTGACAATCTTCAACTAAGTGGCCTCACCCACATTAACAGCCCAAAGAATCATATCTCAATTAGTGATTGTAATGGTGTTTCTATCTCCAATCCTCAAATACAAGCACCCAAAGAGAGTCCAAATACTGACGGAATCGACATCTCTCAGTCGACATATGTTAATATTACTGACTCAAACATCGGAACAGGTGATTATATTTTTTAAAATTATCTTTGCATGATATTTATTTTTTTAATTAATTAATTAATGCATAAAAATATAAAGAATTTTTATTATAAATTGAATAGGTGATGATTGTGTTGCTATCAATGGCCAATCGTACCATATTACAATCACCAATGTGAATTGCGGTCCGGGCCATGGTATTAGGTTCGTAGGGAAATTTAACCCTATTATTTTGAAAGGAAATTAGATGCTTAACTTTTAAAATCGCTAATTAAATTCTCAATGTATATTATGTTGTAGTGTGGGACGTTTAGGAAAAGATGGAAGAAATGATACTGTAGAAGATGTTCAAGTTCAATATTGTACTTTCAATGGAACTCAAAATGGGGCAAGAATCAAGACATGGCAGGTATCTATATATTTTAAAATTAATTGATTATTAATAACCAAGCAAAATATTTATAATTAAGTTAGTATATATTTAAATATCATGTTTTACTAATTTTCTTATAATTTTGTATATTTTTTCAGGGTGGATTAGGGTTTGCAAAAACAATCAGTTTCGAGCATATCACATTAATAGATACCCAAAACCCTATACTTATTGATCAATACTATTGCAATGGGGGACATAATTGCCAAAATGGGGTAATTTTTTTACACTTTTTTGTGTAATTTTTTTTTTTTGAGTTGGCAATAGAGAAGGGAGCAACCGGACATCCCAACTATATTTGAAAAATACTCTTCCTTTCTTCTGGACCTTTGTCTGAGTATTCTTCCTTCATCTTATTCTTCTTCTATTTTTCATCTTCATTTAACCCACCCTTCAATATATCTACCCTAATATACCATAAAGGGAGTCCATACGGATCCAATCCTCCTCCTTGTACGCCAATGTTATTAAAAGAAAAAAGTAAAAGCAGAATAACAGTCAACAAACAGTGTAATTAATGAACTCAAAATGTGATTAATTAATTCTTTTTTTTTTGTTTGTTTTTTGCAGACAACAGCAGTGGTAGTGAGTGATGTTACATACAGAGATTTCCATGGAAGTACAATAGATAATGAAGCAATTAAATTGGAATGCAGTGAGACCATAGGATGTAATAATATCATAATGGAAGACATTAACATAACCTCTTCATCATCTAATTCTCAGACTCAAGCTTATTGCCAAAATGTCCATGGTTCTTCTCATTCTGTTCAACCTATTGTTCCTTGTCTAACTTCACTAATTAGCTAGGTGTTTCTTTTTAATTTTACTCTATACAAGTATACAATGTACCACATTTTTGTTACAATCACAAAATAAAGCCAAGTCTTGGGTTTCCAATATTATACCAAAGTTATAATCTCTACAATTTGTTTAATACAATTATTTAACTTCAACTTCATTTTCATGTTCTCGAACAAAATGAAATTTGATCTTGTTATGTTTCATTTTTCGGCATTGGACCATTTTTAGATGTATTTTTCATGTCATCTTTTGAATCTGTCCTTGAAAAACCAATTAGTTCAAAAACTTTCATTAATTTGTATGAGATTCCAAAATGAACAACGCCTTTGATGTATTTATATATACAATATTGTACCACATTTTTTATACAGTCACAAAATAAAAGGAAGTCTTGGGTTTCCAATATTATATCAAAGTAGCATATTTTGAAACTCATGATGAACCATGCGTCGGGATTGCCCCTGTATATACTGAAGATCAAGTAAGTAATTCAAGTAAAAGCTCTTAGTCGATGCAAATGATTACATATGCGTGGGTCTCTTTAAAAGCGCGATGCAAATGACACTTTTCCTGACAAACAATTCGTTGGAAAAGAGTCATTTGCATTGCTTTTTTTAAAGGGCAAACGTGAATGAAACTAAAATTCATATTCACTCTATTTTATAAGTTTACTCTCATTGTTTTGTCCTACTCAATTTTATCAATTTTATTAGCAAGTTGGATTAAAAATTACATAGCAAATTAAGCTTAGTAGGTAATTTGTGTCAATAGTTGATAAAATGATGGTATAAATGGTTCAGAGGTCAATATCATTTGGAATAAATGGTGGTATCTTTCTCGGATAAAGATGACTTTTTCGTCTGACATTTCTCAAAGGACAATTTGTACTCGTTAAAAGCTAGGTATCAGATTATTGAGTCTGCTCATAGCATGGTGCCAAGGTGAAAATGATGGATAAATCTATGGAACTTAGTTCTTCCCCCTAAATTGAAGTTTTTCCTTTGGAGATTGGCTACTAAATTGCCTACTAGAATTCGCCTCATTCGGTAGCACGTTAGTGTTCTAATTGAGTGTTTTCTTTGTATGAACCACGTTGAACACGACTGACATCTCTTTGGGGAATGTTCGTACGTGAATCAATATTGGGCAATAGTTCAATCACAACTCCTGGAGTAGAATGGAAGCAGGTCAAAGATTGGTTAAGCAGAAAATTGTCTTTTGGCGGTGGTTCTCTTGTCTATCTGTACACGGAGGAATGCCCAGCTTTGGTCGAAGTCATGGTGTCGAAGTCATGGCAGAATACCAACAACGGCGTTAAAAGTTCAATGTGGTTTTCACATAATTGGCGGCAAGGGCAGATGACCAATATTGATACTAGGATGACTAGGAATCAGGGCAATAAGCAAAGACAGAATTTCTAGAGAAACTGAGTAGAAGAGCAGGTGAAATACAATGTAGACGCAACTATTGTTTCGACCCCTCTTGTTTCGGTATGCATGTTGTTCTACGTAATCATGGAGGCCTGTTTATAGCTTGTTATAACTCGGTCTCGAATGGCTTGATATCGCCCAAGCTGGGTGAAGCATTGACGTTACGAGACGGTATTCCTTAGACGCCTTTCTTAGGCTACAACAATATCGATTTTGAAGTTACGCAAAAGGAGTTGGTAATATTTAGTGTTCGAGTCACAAGGATCTTACAGAGTATGGTGAAGTAGTTCAAGAGATCAAGAAACTTCTTCAGAAATACACGACTTGTTTGGTGACGTTTATTCCTCAATTAACGAATATAGTTGCTCATGAGTTAGCTCATCATTCTTATACCAATCTTATTCCTTTTATTACTTTGTGTGTTCATAGTTTCTTAGAAAGTGCTTTATGTAAGGATGTGGGTGTTTAAAGTGCTTTTTTCTCAAAAAAATAAAATACAGTACTCTTATCCAAATGGTGAAATAATAAGTCATGCAATTGCTTTTAAAAAAAGACGTAATACATCATTTGCCCCCTGAACTTGTCCAAAAATCTTAATTGACTTCATGATGTTTTAAAATGTCTTGATAGCCCCCTCAACTTGTACAAAATGTTCAAGTAGTCCCTTCAACTTGCCTAAAGTGTAATTAATTAATCACTCGGTAGTTAATAACTTATATACCATTAATAATTTATACACCATTGTACCATTAAAAAATAAATAGAAATTTCAGTTTTACATTTTTGTGAATTCTATTTTGTAGATTTTTTATGGACGGACATTATAATTTTATTATATAGTCATATATATTTTTTTTTGATAAAAATTATATAGTTATATAACTTTACAGAAATTGTGAGGATTTTATATATTAAGATGTAATTCACCATTTGATTTTATAATAAATTATAATTTAAGAAATTTTTTGGGCAGGTCGGGCTGGGCCTGAGATTTAGGTTTTCTACTCGGGCTAAATCTGGCCCAAGCCCAATTTTTAAAAGATGCGGGTTGGATTGGGCATGGATAAAAAAATTTAGTGTAAAACCCAGTTGAGTTAAACAAACAGTAAATAATAAACAATAACATATGAGCTAAATAGGCCATTAAGGGGCTTTTTAAATGTTTTATTGTTTAGTACATGATAAAGAGTAGCGGCGAATACAGGATTACTCAGTTGGGGGGCCGATTTTACACCTGCCTTCCAAAAAAAAATTTGCTAAATGGAATTTGCTCAATTTTTTTTGTATATATGCGTGTTATAATTTGAATGGTCAAGAACCAATTTTTAAATATTAATGTAAAATTTCTCAAAATTAAGATAGATTTTGTTTAATGGTCCTAACATGTAAATAATATTTGGATTTAGGAAGGGTTGGACAAGTAAAAAAATTAAAAATTTTGATTTCAGATGGCCTATGAGGCCAAAGAAATTATTAATGACCTTGTGACTTCAATAATTCCATTTTATTGAGATGTGTAAGTACATAATGTCTTAAATTGGTTAACCGTAAATATAGGATTTGTGTATATCTTAGTTTGTTAACAAGTCTATCTAGTATCATCCTCTGTACTCTTTATATACGTTTCAACACTAAGCTGGTTTTCTCTCGATCAAAAGCTGGTTTTCTCTTGTTGTAATTTTAATTTTTTTTTATTTTTAATACAAAGTAATTTTCAGCAAAAAAAATATTTTGAGCTTTTATAAACAATAAATAAAATTATGTTTCCTATGGTGAAAAACATCTTTTTAATTGTCCTGTATAATATTATCATGTTGTAGATAATGCTTTGAAAAAAAAAATGCAATTCCCCTGATTACTTAAAAAAAAAAAAATTGTATGTATTTAACTTTTTTTATAGACCTCATTAATTTGTTTATAACAGATAATCCTAGTTAGGATGTAAATTCTTAGCAAGGCAACGTTTAATAAGAGGTCCATAAGTGGTTTTTCCACTTATTAAACGTTTTTACTAAGGGTATTTGGACTTTTAATAACTATTTCTCCCATTATTAAAATCCATTTTTTTGTAGTGGAAATGCACTTGCTGTTGCACAAACAAAAAAAAAATACAAATTTGGGATGAGTCGGTGACGAGCTCGCTCTCTTTCAGACGTTTGTGACTATCTTTTAATAGTGTAAGCAGTCGTATAATCTGGTCGTTTTCATGATAAAACAGCTCACTCAAATAAGATACGAGTTCGTATTGCTTAATACCAACTCGTTCAACATACACTCCAAAATTTTGCTCAGTTTTGTTGTCAAATAAAAAGAAATTTTAAAGAGGAAGTAGAAATTGCTATGTATTAAGAAAGAGAAAAACAAATTTATACGGTCAACTCATTCAACAATACATTCAATCCAGTGGTCAAACCCACTACTTTACGTCTTGTATTTGCTTTGATTGTTGCACTTAACTGGTTTGTATTTCAACATGAATGCATTTTTACATGTGGATTTACATGAGGCTGTTTATATGGTTCAACCTCTTGGTTTTATTGATCCGGCTCGGCCTCAAGCCGTTTGTAAATTACAAAAATCCTTATATCGCTTTAAACAGTCCCCTCATATGTGTTGTTTTTAGAAAGAAAAAAAAATGCTCCTGTAATTTAGAAGAAGGAGAAAAAACAGAGAAGGGGTGTAGCTTATTTGGTGGAGCGATGTTACATTTGTCAAACCGCCAAGCAACACACGACCAACACCGGCCTACATTTACCATTACATGTGCCAGAGAATGTATGAGAAGACTTGTCCATGGATTTCATTGTCGGATTACCCATAACCTAGAGGGGCATGGATTCCATTTTTGCTGTGGTTGACAGGTTTTCCAAGATACCCATTTTATCCCTTGCCAAAAGACAAATGATGCCCCATCCACCAAAAAATGTTCTTCAAGATAGTAAGATTACACAGGGTACCAAAGAGTATGGTTTCAAACTGAGATACGAAGTTTTTGAGCCACTTTTCGCGGACGTTATGGGCTCTTCGATACGATCTTAAAGTTCAGTACTACCGCACATCCGCAAACTGATGGTCAGAAAGAAATGGTTAACCGGACCCTAGGGAATTTACTCAGAAGCAAGTGTAAGGACAAGCCCAGGATGTGGGACTTGGTTCTGGCTCAGGTAGAGTTTGCTTATAATGGAGGGAATGTGATCACCCAACAGTTGGCGAATGAGGATATGCAGATGTATCTAGAGGTAAATGAGACTCTTCAGAAATGAAACCATAACTTGAAGGCAAAAGTGGATGAACACTGAATAGACCTTCAGTTCGAAGTAGGAGGTGAAGTGGTGGTTTTCCTAAGCAAAGAAAGACTCGTCAGCGCCCCGAGCAGCAAACTTCGATGAAGAAGGTACGATCCATATAAAGTGAGTAAGAGGATCAATAATGTCAATGCTTATCACGTGACCCTACCAAACTGGCTAGCCAAGATGTCACCAACCTTCAATATACGTGATCTCAGTCCATGGAAGCCAGATAGGTCCTTTGAAATTACTATTGGCGAATCGGGATCCAACGCTTTAAAAGAAAGAGGGAATGATAAGGACATCCTATCTAGGTCCTTTATACAACGTAGTGCTCCAAGAATCATGGGTCGAATCAAAGTACCTAATGGGAAAATGAACCTTTGGCAAAAGCTTACCTAGGTGAATCAATGGTAGGCGTATCCACTAGTAATTAACAGAAATGAATTAATTTCACAAAATCATACTAACTAGTAAATCATATTTGGTTACCAGATTTGACTTAAAAAAATTTAATTAATTTTAACCTCAGTTGTCCATAATCCAGTTTGATTTCACTTGCCAGATTTTAAAAATATATGTGATTTCTTTCCTTGATAATATCGATCACATGTATATATATATATAATCTATTGATAATATTGATCAAAGCAAAGATTAAGATAATATCATAGTATAATATATAGCTTTTGTTCTTTCTTAATTTTCTAACCCTTTAAAATGGTGAGAATAATTGAAGTTAATTAGTGAAAATATCAAATTTATAGTCATTAATTATGAAATTTGCTAATGGTGCAGGAAGTATTTCTCAGAATATTGTACTTTTGCACTATTTTATAAGTGGTTGAAGGTCCTAATGTTGTTGATTTTGGAGCTGTTGGAGATGGCGAAACTGATGATTCCAATGTAAGTATAAAATCAAGTGTTTGTTATGAATGGTTCTATAGGGGTCCCAGACCCAACTGGTTCGGGACCCCTCTGATGCTGCCATGTCAAGCTCTAAATGCTGATGCAGCACCATTTTAATAGTCTCGGTCCAGTTCCATAACTCTGTTTTCAATTTCTTTTAACACTAGAAAAATAAAAAAATTGTGTCATGACTTCGCCATTGCTGATGTGAATTAAATTGCATGTTTGTAGGCATTTCAACAAGCCTGGAAGGCTTTGTGCCAAGTTAAAGAGGGCACCCCTAGCCTTGAGATACCACAGGGAAAAACATTTCTATTGCAGCCGGTGAAATTTTCGGGTCCTTGTGCCTCCACCACAATTATTGTTCAGGTCATTGAAAATATCTTACCATAGTGGCCCACTTTTAGTAATTGCAAAAAATACTAAGGAGGCCCGTTGACCTGTCATTTTTACCTGTTGTATAACACAATGTGAGGTGTACATTTTAGTGTGAGAAAATGAAGGTTGTACACCAAAGTGTGAAACACCAGGAAAAGTGTTTTGCAACAAAATATGCACATTTGTGGCGAATTGAGAACTTGTGGGGAATTTTATTCCCGCCACTAAAGCCTGTAGTGGCGAATACTGATCTTTAATGAGGAAAATTTTCCCTACAAAAAATATCTTTCTTGTAGTGAGGCGTGGTCATTTTACTGTTCCCAACTAAAGAGGAGCTTTGATATCTCATATCACTCGTTCCTCGTCTATTTCTCAAACAACTCCTTAAAATGCAACCATATAGAGTTCGCATCATATTCTCATGCTGTTTCTACAATAAATTATCAAAATTATATGTTTATTTTTTTTTTGTTACAAAATATTAAATGCATCTTGATTCCTTCTTTATAATATATATATATATATATATATATATATATATATATTTTCAAAATACATGTATATTGAGCAATTAATTTATGGTAGTTAATTAGTTGTATTGGGTGTGGACAGGTATTGGGGAAAATAGTTGCACCCGCAAGTAGAGATGATTGGAAAGAATGTCCATTGGATGGCTGGTTGTCTTTCTCAGATGTTGCTAATCTCTCCATCGTCGGATCTGGAACCATCGACGGCCAAGGTTGTGTTTGGTGGACCAATCAAAAACTCCACAATTTTGTAAATTTCCTAATCTTTTATATACTTACTTTTTCTTCTAATTCAATTATCATATTCTCCTTTTACCTGCTAAATTCTATTTCCTTTACTTTTGTTAGTTGAGTTCTGATATCTGTTATTGATTTCCATTTTTATATTTGAGGGGAGTTATGCAAATTGCGACGGAGCACCTACGGTGAGATGTCGCTATTTCTTTTATATAAAGAAAGAGTTAGCAAAGAAGATTAATTTTATTTTTATCATATAAAGTGGCATAAACCTTAGTTTAATTTTATCCTTTTTAAAATAAATATCGGCAGAAATTCTCAACACTACAAAAAAAAGCCTTTTACCGTTGGGTTTTTTACTGTAGCGACGGTTTTGAAAACCGTTCGAAAAATGTTGTTAATGCGCCCGTTGCTACCTTTAGCAACGGTTTTACTACCACGTCGGGGTAAGTTCTTACACCATTCCCTACAATAATTGATATAATTAATCTTAGTTGATATATATGATTATTGATAAATTTGACCCTTATAAAATAACAAAATTAATTACTAATTAATATATTATTTAATTAATTACAGGCTATGCATTTCAGCAAATGTGACAATCTTCAACTAAGTGGCCTCACCCACATTAACAGCCCAAAGAATCATATCTCAATTAGTGATTGTAATGGTGTTTCTATCTCCAATCCTCAAATACAAGCACCCAAAGAGAGTCCAAATACTGACGGAATCGACATCTCTCAGTCGACATATGTTAATATTACTGACTCAAACATCGGAACAGGTGATTATATTTTTTAAAATTATCTTTGCATGATATTTATTTTTTTAATTAATTAATTAATGCATAAAAATATAAAGAATTTTTATTATAAATTGAATAGGTGATGATTGTGTTGCTATCAATGGCCAATCGTACCATATTACAATCACCAATGTGAATTGCGGTCCGGGCCATGGTATTAGGTTCGTAGGGAAATTTAACCCTATTATTTTGAAAGGAAATTAGATGCTTAACTTTTAAAATCGCTAATTAAATTCTCAATGTATATTATGTTGTAGTGTGGGACGTTTAGGAAAAGATGGAAGAAATGATACTGTAGAAGATGTTCAAGTTCAATATTGTACTTTCAATGGAACTCAAAATGGGGCAAGAATCAAGACATGGCAGGTATCTATATATTTTAAAATTAATTGATTATTAATAACCAAGCAAAATATTTATAATTAAGTTAGTATATATTTAAATATCATGTTTTACTAATTTTCTTATAATTTTGTATATTTTTTCAGGGTGGATTAGGGTTTGCAAAAACAATCAGTTTCGAGCATATCACATTAATAGATACCCAAAACCCTATACTTATTGATCAATACTATTGCAATGGGGGACATAATTGCCAAAATGGGGTAATTTTTTTACACTTTTTTGTGTAATTTTTTTTTTTTGAGTTGGCAATAGAGAAGGGAGCAACCGGACATCCCAACTATATTTGAAAAATACTCTTCCTTTCTTCTGGACCTTTGTCTGAGTATTCTTCCTTCATCTTATTCTTCTTCTATTTTTCATCTTCATTTAACCCACCCTTCAATATATCTACCCTAATATACCATAAAGGGAGTCCATACGGATCCAATCCTCCTCCTTGTACGCCAATGTTATTAAAAGAAAAAAGTAAAAGCAGAATAACAGTCAACAAACAGTGTAATTAATGAACTCAAAATGTGATTAATTAATTCTTTTTTTTTTGTTTGTTTTTTGCAGACAACAGCAGTGGTAGTGAGTGATGTTACATACAGAGATTTCCATGGAAGTACAATAGATAATGAAGCAATTAAATTGGAATGCAGTGAGACCATAGGATGTAATAATATCATAATGGAAGACATTAACATAACCTCTTCATCATCTAATTCTCAGACTCAAGCTTATTGCCAAAATGTCCATGGTTCTTCTCATTCTGTTCAACCTATTGTTCCTTGTCTAACTTCACTAATTAGCTAGGTGTTTCTTTTTAATTTTACTCTATACAAGTATACAATGTACCACATTTTTGTTACAATCACAAAATAAAGCCAAGTCTTGGGTTTCCAATATTATACCAAAGTTATAATCTCTACAATTTGTTTAATACAATTATTTAACTTCAACTTCATTTTCATGTTCTCGAACAAAATGAAATTTGATCTTGTTATGTTTCATTTTTCGGCATTGGACCATTTTTAGATGTATTTTTCATGTCATCTTTTGAATCTGTCCTTGAAAAACCAATTAGTTCAAAAACTTTCATTAATTTGTATGAGATTCCAAAATGAACAACGCCTTTGATGTATTTATATATACAATATTGTACCACATTTTTTATACAGTCACAAAATAAAAGGAAGTCTTGGGTTTCCAATATTATATCAAAGTAGCATATTTTGAAACTCATGATGAACCATGCGTCGGGATTGCCCCTGTATATACTGAAGATCAAGTAAGTAATTCAAGTAAAAGCTCTTAGTCGATGCAAATGATTACATATGCGTGGGTCTCTTTAAAAGCGCGATGCAAATGACACTTTTCCTGACAAACAATTCGTTGGAAAAGAGTCATTTGCATTGCTTTTTTTAAAGGGCAAACGTGAATGAAACTAAAATTCATATTCACTCTATTTTATAAGTTTACTCTCATTGTTTTGTCCTACTCAATTTTATCAATTTTATTAGCAAGTTGGATTAAAAATTACATAGCAAATTAAGCTTAGTAGGTAATTTGTGTCAATAGTTGATAAAATGATGGTATAAATGGTTCAGAGGTCAATATCATTTGGAATAAATGGTGGTATCTTTCTCGGATAAAGATGACTTTTTCGTCTGACATTTCTCAAAGGACAATTTGTACTCGTTAAAAGCTAGGTATCAGATTATTGAGTCTGCTCATAGCATGGTGCCAAGGTGAAAATGATGGATAAATCTATGGAACTTAGTTCTTCCCCCTAAATTGAAGTTTTTCCTTTGGAGATTTGCTACTAAATTGCCTACTAGAATTCGCCTCATTCGGTAGCACGTTAGTGTTCTAATTGAGTGTTTTCTTTGTATGAACCACGTTGAACACGACTGACATCTCTTTGGGGAATGTTCGTACGTGAATCAATATTGGGCAATAGTTCAATCACAACTCCTGGAGTAAAATGGAAGCAGGTCAAAGATTGGTTAAGCAGAAAATTGTCTTTTGGCGGTGGTTCTCTTGTCTATCTGTACACGGAGGAATGCCCAGCTTTGGTCGAAGTCATGGTGTCGAAGTCATGGCAGAATACCAACAACGGCGTTAAAAGTTCAATGTGGTTTTCACATAATTGGCGGCAAGGGCAGATGACCAATATTGATACTAGGATGACTAGGAATCAGGGCAATAAGCAAAGACAGAATTTCTAGAGAAACTGAGTAGAAGAGCAGGTGAAATACAATGTAGACGCAACTATTGTTTCGACCCCTCTTGTTTCGGTATGCATGTTGTTCTACGTAATCATGGAGGCCTGTTTATAGCTTGTTATAACTCGGTCTCGAATGGCTTGATATCGCCCAAGCTGGGTGAAGCATTGACGTTACGAGACGGTATTCCTTAGACGCCTTTCTTAGGCTACAACAATATCGATTTTGAAGTTACGCAAAAGGAGTTGGTAATATTTAGTGTTCGAGTCACAAGGATCTTACAGAGTATGGTGAAGTAGTTCAAGAGATCAAGAAACTTCTTCAGAAATACACGACTTGTTTGGTGACGTTTATTCCTCAATTAACGAATATAGTTGCTCATGAGTTAGCTCATCATTCTTATACCAATCTTATTCCTTTTATTACTTTGTGTGTTCATAGTTTCTTAGAAAGTGCTTTATGTAAGGATGTGGGTGTTTAAAGTGCTTTTTTCTCAAAAAAATAAAATACAGTACTCTTATCCAAATGGTGAAATAATAAGTCATGCAATTGCTTTTAAAAAAAGACGTAATACATCATTTGCCCCCTGAACTTGTCCAAAAATCTTAATTGACTTCATGATGTTTTAAAATGTCTTGATAGCCCCCTCAACTTGTACAAAATGTTCAAGTAGCCCCTTCAACTTGCCTAAAGTGTAATTAATTAATCACTCGGTAGTTAATAACTTATATACCATTAATAATTTATACACCATTGTACCATTAAAAAATAAATAGAAATTTCAGTTTTACATTTTTGTGAATTCTATTTTGTAGATTTTTTTATGGACGGACATTATAATTTTATTATATAGTCATATATATTTTTTTTTGATAAAAATTATATAGTTATATAACTTTACAGAAATTGTGAGGATTTTATATATTAAGATGTAATTCACCATTTGATTTTATAATAAATTATAATTTAAGAAATTTTTTGGGCAGGTCGGGCTGGGCCTGAGATTTAGGTTTTCTACTCGGGCTAAATCTGGCCCAAGCCCAATTTTTAAAAGATGCGGGTTGGATTGGGCATGGATAAAAAAATTTAGTGTAAAACCCAGTTGAGTTAAACAAACAGTAAATAATAAACAATAACATATGAGCTAAATAGGCCATTAAGGGGCTTTTTAAATGTTTTATTGTTTAGTACATGATAAAGAGTAGCGGCGAATACAGGATTACTCAGTTGGGGGGCCGATTTTACACCTGCCTTCCAAAAAAAAATTTGCTAAATGGAATTTGCTCAATTTTTTTTGTATATATGCGTATTATAATTTGAATGGTCAAGAACCAATTTTTAAATATTAATGTAAAATTTCTCAAAATTAAGATAGATTTTGTTTAATGGTCCTAACATGTAAATAATATTTGGATTTAGGAAGGGTTGGACAAGTAAAAAAATTAAAAATTTTGATTTCAGATGGCCTATGAGGCCAAAGAAATTATTAATGACCTTGTGACTTCAATAATTCCATTTTATTGAGATGTGTAAGTACATAATGTCTTAAATTGGTTAACCGTAAATATAGGATTTGTGTATATCTTAGTTTGTTAACAAGTCTATCTAGTATCATCCTCTGTACTCTTTATATACGTTTCAACACTAAGCTGGTTTTCTCTCGATCAAAAGCTGGTTTTCTCTTGTTGTAATTTTAATTTTTTTTTATTTTTAATACAAAGTAATTTTCAGCAAAAAAAATATTTTGAGCTTTTATAAACAATAAATAAAATTATGTTTCCTATGGTGAAAAACATCTTTTTAATTGTCCTGTATAATATTATCATGTTGTAGATAATGCTTTGAAAAAAAAAATGCAATTCCCCTGATTACTTAAAAAAAAAAAAATTGTATGTATTTAACTTTTTTTATAGACCTCATTAATTTGTTTATAACAGATAATCCTAGTTAGGATGTAAATTCTTAGCAGTAACATCGCTAAGCCATTTAAGAATTGAAAGCAAAAAAAAATGTTAGCATTGGAAAGATATTACCACTAGTGCAAAAAAAGGCATTAGTGACGCGCTTTTAGTGACGTTATCGACGTGTTTTGCAGGTCGCTAGTGCACTCTTCGCAGTTGCTCCAAAGGCGTTTTAAACGTGGGTCACAATTGACCCAAGATCAATTGGGATGCTCCAAATGTTTGTTGCAATTGACCTAGTTTTATTGATCCGGCTCGGCTTCAAACTGTTTGTAAATTAAGAAAATCCTTATATGGTCTTAAACAATACCCTCATATGTAGCATGAGAAATTGACACCTCCATTACACAATTGGTCTGCTGGGGTTTCAAAACAGGTAGTTAGTTACATATTTGTTTATCAAAGTGGATGTGTATTGCTTGATATATGTGGATGATTTACTAATTACCGATAGAAAACACGATCTAGGAAAGCACATTATTTTCTAGGTATTGAATTTGATTTTTTACAAGTAAGGGTCTCTTCATGAATGCGAGGAAATATTGACATTCTATCACCGCCAAGTAGCTTATGGGTCACTTTACAGCCCGACTTTTTATGACCCAACTCTTTATCAGAGAATGGTGGGAAGCTTGCAGTATTTAACTTTCACTCGTCCAGAAATCTCTGTTCCCGTAAACCAGGTCTCACAGTTCTGCTCCTACTGAGATACAATGGTCTGTAGTTAAACGCATTTTACTTAGTGGAATTGCATGGCATCTCATGGCTTTTCCGATGCGGGTTAGGGTGCATGTCAGGATAATGGTATGTCTACTAGCAAGTACGCAATGTTTATCGGGAAGTCGAGTATTGATGCTTAGCCACGGCCACATAGGAAATGAGCTAGCTCCAAATGTTAATGAATGAAATTGGTTTTTCAAAATGTCACTAACCACTTGAGATGACATGTCATCAATCCAAGTGCAAAACACAGACTTTTTTTATATTATTTATCAATGACAAAATCTCACTAATTAATTAACAGCAATCTCTTAAGTTAAATAGTAAGAATTTCTCAGAATCCATTGGATATCTCAGTATAGTAAACTTTTTTTTTTAACCAATTTAAAGGCCCTTCCAAGTCTAATGCTATCACTATTATGGTACATGCTTATTTTTACTATTTATAAACTAAACATTTAATATGCCATTTTATAATAATAATAATAATGAATAAACAGTGTTGAGTGAGTCTCGAACTGAGTAAATTGAATTAATTATCGAAAAATAAATTGAATTAATGATCATTAAGATGCATGTGATCAAAATCGTATTGGAAAAAAAGTAACACCAAGTAGCGGTGAATGGCCTAGTTGCAACACTCATTTTTAGCTGATGTTTGATGGTGTAGACGGTCATACCGTTGATGGGCTGGATACTTTTGATGGCCAGGGCTCAACTTGGTGGACTAATCAGGTTATTTATTTATTAAAATATATCAAGATAAATTCAATTTTGTCTTAAGATTATTTGGAAGTGCATATATATCCTTCACATCCTTAACATTATTTAACATTTTCAACTTGGATTTTAGGATCTACTGAGCCCAAATAAGAAAACTGATCATTTATATGGTGTTCATCCTATACCAATAGGATTGTTCATTTATAAGAAAATTTGATACTTTTCAAAATAAGATATTTCTAGGGTGGCAAAACATAGAAAAATGATTTAGAAAATTGAAAGTAAAAAAGTTAAAATATGTTTTTCAGTGTAATTTTCTATTTTTTTTTCCTGTATGGACTATGTTTATTTGTTGCAATCCAAGCATTCAAAGGCGGACTCCATATTATCTAGGCCTAAACTTGTTTCAAATTAGAAATATTAAAGATAAAATTAATGTTTCTCAAAAATTTTACTATTCCATAATGTTTTATAAACTTATATATAAATTATTTATTTTTTTCTTTTCAGGACATTATGAATAGATGCAAGAGACCTGAGTAAACATAATAAAACTTTTATTAAGTTTATTTATTTTTATAGATAATAATTGAAATAAATGGACTAATTAGCTAATTAATTATCTAATTAAAATTCAAATTAATGATGCAGGCTTTGCAAATTTAAAGCTGCAAAAATGCTGAAATAAGTGGACTAAGTTATATTAACAGTTTAAAAGTACATATTGGATTAAATAAATTCAATAATGTCTTGCATTAAAAAAAGTGAACTGCTAAATACCACCATTAAATTCCTTTTCACCGCCACTTTTGGACTTTTTAGCCCTTCTCATAATTTTGATCAAAAAGTGAAAATTCTCTCTCCAACATCATAAACCCGAACAACAATAATTGAAATTATGAAAATAATTGATGTGTGATAATCCGAACCCCGAAAATGGATGATTACGAGTCGGAAACTTTAAGATTTACATCTTTTTATCAAAGAACTCATGAAAATAATCCATATTTTTCATGACGATTTTGCATTTTTCGTCACAAAAAATAGGATAATTTTTAATTTTTTGTCACAAAAAATTGAATGATTTAGTATTTTTTGTCACTAAAAATTTTACGATTTTGCATATTTCAAAATTTAGACTAAACGGATGCGGCATACCATTCCCACCATGGTGGGAATGGTATGCCGCATCCGTTTAGGCCATCCGTTCCCGCCATGGTGGGAATGGTATGCCGCATCCGTTTAGGCTAAATTTTGAATTTTCTCTAAAAATTTTTTTTCCCAATTTTGATAAAAAAAATTTATTCTAAGGGCAAAATGGTCCAATGGGTGCAGTGATAAAGAATTTGGGTGCGGTATATAGCAATACCCTAAAAAAATACAATAATACCTATATTTTTAATATTAACACCTTTACTTCTCAAAATCGTCCCAATACTGATAGAATTGGTCTCTTTTCTTCATCGAACATTCATATTTTGGATTTCATTATAGGAACTGGTAATTCAATTATTTAATTATTTTACTTAATATATTTTCTTGTTCTTGATGTTGTCATGATCATTCCTCATGTTAATAGCAGCAAAAAAAAATCAATAACTTTATTTTTATTCACTTTTAATCCCTGATTTAATAAACTTTTATTTTTGTTCCTTTAACGTTTAATTTAATACTTTATGTTTTATTCATTTTAGTTCCTAATTTGGAACTTTTCATTTTATCCATTCTAGTCCCTATTTTGAAACTTTATATTTTATTTGACTTTAGTCCTTAATTTAAAGTTGTCCTCTCTTTTTCAATTAGGTCCCTAAATAAACTTTTTAAATTTATTCAATTTAGTCCTTTGTCCATTTTTACACCATAATTAATTGTATCTCTATGTTATTTGTTTCTAACCTTTTATTTTGATGGATATGAATATAAGAGAACAATGCTTTTGTGCGGATCAGGAATACCCGGATGTAATTGTATTTAATTTGTACCTATTTATACGTCTATCCATGATCGATATAACTAGAGTAAGTATAGTGTTGGGTTGTGACTCTTGAGAACTGGTAAAAGCTTCATATTTATACTGTGGGTAAGTGAAAGGTCTAGGAAGGGGAAAGGGTAAATGAGAGTTATTAGGTCTATCTGTATACGGTACGTGATTAATGAGCATCAGTTGGTTTTGCAGATATCAAGACTAGGGATTCTATGCCTAATAATGACTTATAGATATATACAAAGATCAAGTTAGATTTTTCTTCCAACACCACGCCTTTGAAAGATTGACAGATTTGGAGATGTATTAATTGCTTGTTGTTTTTACCTTTACATACATTCAGAAATTTGTCTAGTTCAAATGTAAACAGATTATGAGCATTAGTCTGGTTCAAATGTAAATAGATTGGCAAATTTAAAATCATTGATATACATAAATTCTTGTTCATTTGATTATGTTTCAATAACCAGATTCATTCGAAGAAGAAGGCAAAAAGTGATATTTACGTTAAAAGAAATATCATCTAAACAACAATACAAAGACATTAAAATAAACGAATCTGTCATCTGAAAATAAATCCATTGACATGATTGATCAAGAAATATGTCATATGAAACAAGTTACAAGGACATAATTATTATAAAAACTGACATCGTGAATACCAATATGTCAATTTCCCATATATCTACTTGACATTTTTAATTATTGGTATGTTATGTGATGACATTAAAGGTGACATTAATAATAAAAAAGTTGCATCGTAACAAGATTAATATGACAGTACGAAACTAGACTTATGTCATGCATCGTATCTTCACTTGACAGAACCTAACCATCGTTTGAAGGGGCAACAGACGGCAGTGAGCCCCGTGACAGATTTATATGTCGTGGGACGACGGTTTTTAACCGTCGTCTGAAGGGGTTTTTGGCGTAGTGTAAGTGACTAAAAGAGTCGTGCCTGTTGAAATACAAGGACTAAGTGAGGAATTTAATGTTTTTCGGAAATAAGAATTGACACTAAATAAATCCTTTATTGAACTTATTCTACTATTACAAACACATAAAGATAAAACTTTAAAGCACCCTCCACTCTCAACACTTTTCTATTTGCATCTATATCTACTTTTATATATATATATATATATATATATATATATATATATATATATATATATTCAATACAAGGCATTTATATTTTATATATATATAATTGTCAAACTTAGCACACAATTTTGACTAATTTGGAATCCTAAGTCCAAATTCATACATTCATGCATTATTATTTTTATCTTCTTCTTTTCTAATAAATGCACACCTTACCTTATCCCCTTATCACTTGAACATGCATCTATTATTTTATTTTATTTATTTATTTATTTTTAATAATATAATTAAGTTTATTAATTTTAACATACCCCCTTAAACTTAATTTTTCGTGACTCCCAGTTGAGCTCTCAAATGGCTGAACGTATACTACTTCAACGGCTTCGTGAAAATATCTGCAGTTTGATCTTGCGTCTTCACGTACTTCAGTGTCACCTCTTTTTGCTCAATGCACTCACGAATAAAAGTATACCTCGTATCAATGTGCTTACTTCGATCATGAAACACTGGATTTTTCGCTAACGCCAGTGCGGATTTATTATCGATAAAAATCTCCGTCGGATCATTTTGAGTCATATGAAATTCTTCTAGCAATTTTCGGAGCCAAATCGCATGACACACACATGAGGTTGAAGCAACATATTCAGCTTCGCAGGTTGACAACGTCACAATCGCCTGCTTCTTCAAACTCCACGTAAATGCAGTATCACCCATAAAAAATACAAAACCAGTTGTACTTTTTCAGTCATCCTTGTCACCGGTCCAATCACTATCACAGAATCCAACTAATTTGAAATCGTCAGTTTTTGAATAAAATAATCCCAAATTAGTTGTACCTTTCACGTAACGGAGAATTCTTTTTACTGCATTCCAATGTGACACCGTTGGGGCTTCCATGTATCGACTTATTAAGCCAACTGCATAGAGAATATCCGGTCTCGTATATGTCAAGTACTTGAGACTTCCAACCAAGCTTCGGAATAATGTCGGGTTGACTCTGTCTCCACCTTCATCTTTTGTCAATTTAATTCCACATTCAACTGGCGTGCTGACGGAATTACAATTTTCCATCTTGAATTTCTTTAAGATCTCCTTTGCAAAACCACTTTGAGAAATAAAAATTCCGTTGTCATTCTGCTTCACTTCAATGCCAAGATAATATGACATTAGACTAATGTCAGTCATCTCGAACTCACGAGCCATTGTCTTCTTGAACTCCTCAAACATCTTAGGATTGTTCCTTGTAAAAATGAGATCATCCACATACAAACAAACAAGTAACATATCTCCATTTTTCACCTTTGCATACAGGGCATATTCATATGGGCATTTGACAAAACCATTTTCTTGAAAATATTTGTCAATGCGACTATTCCAGGCTCATGGTGCTTGCTTAAGACCATAAAGTGCCTTTTTCAATTTTAGCACTTTATTTTTTTGACCTTTCACAACATACCCAGGTGGTTGCTGGATATAAATTTCCTCTTCCAGATATCCGTTGAGAAATACGGATTTCACGTCCATTTGATGGATTCTCCACCCGTGTTGAGCAGTTACAGAAATTACCAGTCTGATACTCTCCATTCTGGCAATAGGAGCAAAAACTTCATTGTAGTCAATTCTGGGTCATTGACTGAACCCTTTCGCCACCAATCTTGCTTTATGTCAGACAATTTCACCGTTTGCATCTTTCTTTGTTTTGAACACCCATTTAACTCCAATGGGTTTTTGACTGGCCGGAAGTGATGTCAGCTCCCATGTTTTATTTTTCTCGATCGAATGAATCTCCTCTTCCATGGCTTGTCTCCATTTTTCATCCTTCATTGCTTCTTCTAGATCTGTTGGTTCATCATTAACAAAATGACAATAAAGAGTTAATTCATCATCGAGATTTCTTGTTACATCATACAGATCTTTAATAGGTATGAATTTTTTTGGCTTTCCGGGCGGATGTTCATCTGAACTGTCTCCATCACTTGAGGACGAACTCGAACTGGATGAGCTTGCTGATGTCAAACTGGTTGCTGGTGTTGTGGCTGTGACTGTGGCTGGTTCTTCCTGATCATTGTCTTCATCCATGAAAGGATAAAAACTGTAGCTGTTTTCTTTTTCACCGGTCCAGTCCCAAACTACTTCTTCATCAATTGTGACATCTCTACTGATTACAATTTTCTGAGTCTGCGAATCGAACATTTTGTACCCTTTAGAATGTTCTGAATAGCCCACAAACAAATATTTCTTGCTTTTATCATCTAGCTTCTTGCGTTCTTCATCCGGTACATGGACATAAGCAACACTGCCAAAAACACACAAATGAGAAATACTAGGTTTTATTCCAATCCATGCTTCTTGTGGAGTTTGATCCCAAACACTAACAGTTGGTGATATGTTCAACAGGTAGACAGCACAGTCTACTGCTTCGGCCCATAACTCCTTCGGTAAATTTTTGCTTTTTAACATGCTCCTCACCATGTTGAGCACCGTTCTGTTCTTTCTTTCTACTACGCCATTTTGCTGAGGTGATCTGGAGACTGAAAGGAAATGACGGATTCCATGTTGTTCACAAAATTGCTTGAAAGATATGGACATGTATTCACCGCCTCTGTCTGATCTGAGTGCTTTAATAAAATGACCACTTTCTTTCTCCACTTGGACTTTGAATTTTTTAAATGTCTCAAAAACTTCTGTTTTTTTCTTCAAAAAATACACCCAAGCTTTTCTACTATAATCATCAATGAAAAGTAGAAAATATTTATTTTTACCTAGAGACTGTGGAGTGATCGGTCCACACACGTCTGTGTGAACTAGCTCAAGTGGCGCCTTTGCTCTTGACATGGACTCCTTTGGAAAACTGGTTCTGAATTGTTTTCCAACAAGACATCCTTGACACAGTTGATGAGGCTGGTCAATATGAGGCAATCCATTTACCATCTGCTTCTTTCCCAACTGCTTCAGTCCTCCAAAATTGAGATGTCCGTACTGTAAATGCCAAAGCCAGGGGGGACTTTGCACACAAGCTTTCAAACATTTGGCCACGTCCATCTGAAAGTTAATTGTGAACATTCTGTTTCTCGCCATGGGTACTCGTGCAATTAGCTCCTTTTTCTCATTCAACGGGAGTAGTTTCCGGTCCACCATGTGAACTTCATAATTTTTCTCCAGTAACTGTCCTAAACTCAAAATATTGCTTTTCATATTAGGAACATAATAAACATTATCAATAAACTGGTGAGCGCCATTTTTGAGCCGAATAAGAATTGTTCCTTTGCCTGTAATATGAACCTTGGAGGAATCTCCAAATACAACATTACCGCGAACGGATTCATAGAGCTCCACGAACATCTTCTTGTCACCACACATATGGTTGCTTGCCACATTGTCAAGATACCATATATTATTTTCGCGATTTTCTTCACCTTCGTAGGTAAGTAACACAGTACCAGTTACTTCCTCATCTTGAATATTATTGGTAGTCTCTTCTACCTCCTTATGCGGACTCCAACATTCTACCGCGTAGTGACCATACTTGGAGCAATTATAACACTGAATATTGGACTTGTCACGTCCTTCATTCGGCCTCTAGTTTCCTCTTCCTTGACCGCATCCTCGGCCTCTTCCTATGCCTCTGGTGAATTGAGTGCTTCTGTCATTGTTGTTGTTGCGGTTTTCATTTCTGCCTTGATTTCTGCCACGTCCTCGTCCTCTACCATTTCCTCCTTGACCTCTTCCGCGTCCTCTGCCGGACTGACTACTTTCACCATTTTTAAACACAGCCTTTGTTGCTAAGACTTGTTCTGCGGAATCTTCTCTTCATTTCTCAAACCGCTCCTTTCGTGCTTGTAGTGACCCTACAACTTCGTCAACTGACATTTCACTGATGTCTCTAGACTCCTCCATAGCCACCACTACATAATCAAATTTTGGTAGTAGTGATCGTAGAATTTTTTCAATAATTCTGGACTCTTCAATTTTTTCTCCATACTGCCGCATCTGATTTACGACAGATTTTACTCGGGATGAGTAATCACTAATGGCCTCCGTCTCTTTCGTCCTCATCATCTCAAATTCTCCTCTCAGCATCTATAAACGAACTTTTTTCACTTTCTCCTCCCCTTGAAGAGAAACTCGTAGGATTTCCCAAGCTTGTTTGGCGGTGGTAGCTTCGGCTACTTTCTCGAACATTAATTCATCCAAACCTTGATGGATGAGTGTAAGCGCCTTTTGATCGCTTTTGCGATTTTTCTGCAGAGTATCTTTTTCTGCTTGTGGCAACGCTGCCTCATTGCCTGGGACTACGTAGCCTTTTTCGACAATATCCCAGACATCTTGACATCCGAGTAACGCCTTCATTCGAATACACCAACTTGAATAATTGGTTTTTGTGAGCTGAGGGTATTGATAAGGAAGTTTGAGACCGTCTGACATTTTTTATAGGGTCTGTTTGGCGAAAGAATGACTCTCGTAATATGGCTCTGATACCACTTTGTTGAAATACAAGGACTAAGTGAGGAATTTAATGTTTTTCGGAAATAAGAATTGATACTAAATAAATCCTTTATTGATTTTATTCTACTATTACAAACACACAAAGATAAAACTTTGAAGCACCCTCCACTCTCAACACTTTTCTATTTGCATCTATATCTACTTATATATATATATATATATATATATATATATATATATATATATATAATTGTCAAACTTAGCACATAATTTTGACTAATTTGGAATCCCAAGTCCATACATTCATGCATTATTATTTTTATCTTCTTCTTTTCTAATAAATGCATACCTTACCTTATCCCCTTATCACTTGAACATGCATCTATTATTTTATTTTATTTTTTTATTTTTTTTAATAATATAATTAAGTTTATTAATTTTAACAGTGCCTTCGATTCCCCACTCCGTCAAAATTTAGCCCTCATTGGCAGGTGATCTGTAAATTCCACTGTAAACCCTTATCGAGGTCTGTGGTTTGCTCTGACCTTGGGAGTGGGTAGACCTACCCTTACCTAAACTTTATTTTCTACCAAAAAAAAAAAAATTAACAGTGCCTTCGATGGTAAATTGATGATGTTTGACTTTTTTACCTTATAGTGCGATGTGGCTCTAAATCTTGATAAACATGTCACACATATTCATCATAGTCCCGTTTGCTTCCACTAGGACCAAGATCCATATTCTCAAAATAATTAGGAATCACACTCCCACTTAAGGTAGGATTTAGATCATTCGTAATCATTTGAGGTACCAGATCTTGACCTTGTTCCTCAAAATTTCTCCCACTCTGAAGAGATCCGTTTGAATCCAATTCCTCAAATAAATTGAGGTCATAGCATACTTCTCATAATTTAGGAAACACTTTCTCCAAAAAGACAATGTTTCGTGATTCTAATTTCGTCACTCATTTTCTCCCACTAAGACACATCCTTTTGATGCATCTATATATCTTATAAAGATACACATTTTACCCTTTGGACCTAATTTTCCAAATTTACTTGAGGTATCATGGGTGAAGATAGTACAACCCCAAGGTTTGAGATTGCTCAAATTGGGTTTTCGATTCATCCTTAATTCATATGGGATCGAGTGACAGACTTGGAGGGTACTCAGTTCAGAATGTAAATGGTTGTTAGCAATGCATCTCCCCATTAAGAAATTGGTAGATTCGATTCAGCCATCATCGACATAACCATATCAAGAAGAGTTTTATTTCTCCTTTTAGCATTACGTTGTGGAGTATAAGGGATGGACAACTATTGTTCAATTCCATTTTCATCACATAAAGCTTTGAATTCATCTAAATGATATTCCCGACCATGATGATTTCTCAAAGCTTCAATATTTCATTATAGTTGATTCTCGGTGAAGTTCATAAACTTCTTGAAAGTGCTTTTATGAGACATCAAGTAGACATGACCATACCTAGTATAGTCATCTATAAAAGTGATAAAGTAGTACGACCCATACCTAGCCCTCACATTCACTAGACCATATATGTGTGAGTGAATTAATTACAAAGGAACTTCGACTCTAGTAGCTTTGCTAAATGGTTTTCCAGAGATTTTCCTTTTAAGGCATGATTTATATGGAGGTAATTGTACTTTTCTTAAACTACTTGATAGATTCTTTTACTAATCGACTCATTCGATCTTGGTTTATGTGATTTAGTTTAGCATGCCATAACTTAACATCTTTATCATTAAAAAAAGATGATGATCAAGAAGAAGAAATTCAATGGGAAAAACTACTATCATGGCTTAAATCAACATAAAAAATAGTCAAACCATTTGTAGTATAACCAGAACCAAAATATTCATCATTCAAACACAATTTTAAATTGTTATCTTTAAAAAGAAAATTAATCAAAAATTCAATAACACTGTTACAGAAATGAGATTTCTTCGAACCTGAAGAGCATATGGGACATCTTGAAGAATAAGAGTTCGAACACCATGCGGATGTAATCTACAAGCTTTGATCCCTTGGACTTTAAATTTTCAAATTTGCCCTACATAGATCCATTTTTTTTCCAATTGGCACTCGTCGGAATTCAGCAAAGGCATCTTTATCTTTGGTTATGTGGTCCATTGCACCTGAATCAACAACCTATAAATGGTTAGTATAAAGATAAAAATATGATAGTCGAGAATTATTATTCAATGTTTGTTATGTGAGATAGGGATATGGATAAAATAATACATTTTACTATTTTAATTTTATTTAAACTACATAACATTAATTTAAGGGATAAAATGGAATTATCCATCCAATTAAAATCGCAGGGAGCTTATCCCACATTCTTATACCACCCCTCTTGGGTATAGGATTTGAGAGATAATAGATTTATCCTTCATGCGTCTCATTTTTCTATCTCCCAAACAAACACCGAATAACTTATCCAGTACATGTGCGTTTGTAAATCATGATTTTCTCTCATCACAACTCCTATTTTCATTTCAAACTACCTACGCAATCTTAATCTCAATCTCAAAACCCAAAATACCCAATTATTTGTACATCAACGGGACTATACTGATAAAACTTCTGGAAGTTGTGTATTGCCTTTTGACAATAATGAACAAGACTACTTACGCCCCATGTTACTCCATCTTCCTCCTCATCGTTGTATGCGGCAACATATGGTCGGATCTGTCAATCGTTTAATCGGTCTCTCTGGTGTTAATCCCGTTCTTGACTTCATGCTCTTTAACCCTTCATTTGGAGGTTTTCTGTCCGTTCCTCCTCCACCTTTCACCACCACCATTTACACCCTTTCCATTGTTATGGGCTTAGGGTTTGATGAAAGCACGCAGGATTACAAAATCTTGTTTATTGCGCGGAGCCGGTGTTTTATCTACTCACTTAATTCCAATCAGCCATTTTTGTGAATGGCCGGTTTCATTGGCTTGCCGTTCATCACCTTGGTCCGAAGTTGCATTGTGATTTCATTATGGTGTTTGATGTCAAGGCTGAGATTTTTCATCAGATTTCATCACCAGAATGTTCGGCAAATTTCCAGCCTCATCAGCCAGGTTTAATAAATGGAAGGAGAATCATGGAATTTGGGGATTCATCAATTGCGGCTATTGAGCCGACTCAACATGTAGCTCATTTATGGGTGATGAAAGAATATGGTTCACTGGAATCATGGATCAAGTTAGTGTTGGAAATTTTCTGGACTAGGACAATTTAGCGAAAGCAATAAATCTCAAATCATAAGCAATATATTGCTAAGAAAAATAATAGCTTAAAACTTGAAGACAATTTTATTGAATTTATGAGGTGTACAAGAGGTGTTATCTAGAGTTACAATGAGATAAAACCAAAAATAGTATCACTCAGGTGTTTCCCGAAAATACCCAAAATAATTATCTTACTATTTTTGTCTCCCAAAACAATTAAACTACCCTCTAAAAATAAAATCTCAAAAACTCAGAAGGCACAATTTGCATCCTCTCACTCTATATCCTTCTTCCACTCTCTTTTCTTTTCTCACTTTTTTTTTCTCAATACCTCAAGTTGAAATTGAGCATCATTGGCTTTTTATAAGCCAAGGTATGCAACCTAATTAATTGTGCCAGCAACTTGCTGGCACAATTAATTGATACATTGACCACCAAATTTTGGTGGTCAATTTTCAAACTTTTAATTTTTATTTTTTTATTATTTTTTTTAATAATTATAAATTATAAAAACAATCTCTCATTACTACAAATTACAAAAATAGTCCCTTATTAATTGAGACTTCACAACAGTTCCTTTTTTATTTAATTGTTTTAAATTAATTGTTAATTTTTTCAACAGTTAGCAACCCTAAATTAAAACTCTACTATTCAATAGCGTTGGGGGTTCAGAAATAAGGATGAAGTGTTGATTCTATTGAGTCCAATACCTGGAGTAGTTGGAGAAAGTGGATGCATCATTTCACACAACATTAACAATGAGGAGGTTAAGAATTTGATGAAGTGGAAGAGCATAGTACATTCATAGTTAGTCCTGTGGATTCTTGTGTAGTTTAGGAGGATGTATTGTCCTCCATTTTTTCCCCCATGTAGAAAAGTAGAATTATTTCCTTATTGGATTATGAGATTTGGCTTAATGTCTAAACTATGTTGCATTTTCCATCTGATTAAAATTAGTAATTCAATGAAGTGTTTTCTTTTCAAACATGCTCATTGTTTCGTTGTTGTTGTTTCGACTTTCCCTACAAAATGCAGTAAATTGAGTTGAGATTTACTGTTAAAATGCAAGAATGAGTCACACTTTCTGCTAACCAAGTTACAAGAATTTACATTTGCAATGCTACCATCATTATATTAAAGAAGTTGAAAATACCATTTCAAAGCATACATTCCTTAAAAATTTCAGAATGGGTCGGTTACATGTTGTTTGCAAGAAATTTATGGAGCTTGTTGAAGTTTTGGTGAGTCATTTGTACTGATGATGACTGGAATTTGCTTTTCAAACATGCTCATTGTTTCATTGTTCCAAAGGGTTTGAGTTTTACATAAAGGCCAAATTAAAATCACTAAAGGCAAGGGAAGACTCAATTGATAGGCTAACGTATAGCAGCGGAAATATAAATTTTTTAACCTATTTCCATAAACCACAAGATCCGTTAATCGTTATTTCATATAAAGAGAGATAAGAAGAAATACCTTTTAGATGTTCTATCTACCGTTGCAAACGAAGTGCCCACAACTCTTACTTCGAGTTCCCGAGCACAGAACAAAACAAATATAAGATCAAGTTAGAATCAACCATTGAGTAGCAACCAAAATAGATTGCCTCTAATTAATCAACACAAGATCAAGGATAAAGAAAGAAAGATGAAAATCAATTGAACGGAAGAAAGCGGTAGAAAATCTCGTCCTCGGGCTAGGGGGGTTCGAAATTCTCTCTCTCTCTCTCTCTCTCTTAGTGTGGAATTCGAAATTCTCAAGAGTTGGGATTTCGAAAATCCCTTAGGGGTATTTATAATCTTCCTTGTATCTAATCCTTAGTTAGATAGAATTAGGTTATTGAATAAGAATTCAATTCGGAATAGAACTCTTAATTATTATCTATTAAAATATATAAATATAAAAGATAATAACAATAACCTTATTGGATAATAATGGGAGTAATTTAATCTAATTAAAACTCCTAACTTAGTTATCCTTTAATTAATTTAATTCATAATCCTAATCTAATTAGAATAGATAAAATCAAATTAATTATTTATGTATTTATTATACATAAATTTCGACCCCTACAGTCACTGTGCCTTATTGGGCTCAGTTGGGCTTCCGTCAATTAATTAACATTTGTCTCTCTTTTGGGTTCCAAGTCTTATGTGTGACCCATTAGGTTCTTATTGCTTCTAGCCGTATGCAACTTATTAAAATTAATTTTCAAAGAATTATATTTTAATCTTTGCATAACGGAATGATGTACAGAGTATGTGATTAACAAGTCCGTAATCATTCCCCTAGAGCTATAAGAAGACAGGTTGATTCTGTCGTTGACCTTTCAGTATTAGTTACGGTATAATTCGATCCTTTATCAACTACGTCCTTGAACTGAATCTTATGACTATAGGTAATGTCAAGTCACATATAGCGAGATGTTCGTTTTACTTGTTCTTGGCCGAGTCAATTCCAATTAGATAGGTTAAGAGAAATCTAATTTCATTCTTAAGCTATCACCTTGCAAGGATTTAGAGTCAAGACTTCCACAAGCGATCCATGGACATATCTCCCATTTATCGGAAGTGATAAATGCTCAATCCAATATATAACGATCCCGCAATCACTTCCTGTGATACCCAACCTCTGCTGTTCACACCCAAAGTCATCTCTGTTAAGGATCGTGTTACAATAGGATAAAAGCGTCACATTCCGTAATCCAGAATACCAATTAACATTCCTTTGAGTCTGAGGATTATTTATACCTATTAATACTAATGAGATGAACAGGTGACAAGGATGAATCTACCCATCCTGTTATCTCAAGTCGGGTCCCCAATCCTAATGAACTACTTTTCATCGGATCCATGTAACTGTCCAGATATCTATATATATGAAGCTTGTGAGATCAGCTTTCTGTCGGACAGAAGACATTGTTACATGAAGTCTTAGCAGTGATATGTCAATCCTAAATATATTACTTGACTTGGGGTGGTTTTAAGTTTATTAGTTTATTATACAGTTTTGTTTCACTTCATGCTTGTATGAACACTTTATAATCACTTTAAAACAAACTTACGGATTTCCTTTTATTAGACTTTATTTAGTGCTTAAAAGGGATTGCCTTTATATAGTTATAAAACATATATCTCATTAAAACAAATGATATAAAGAACACTTCATTTACATTAAGTTTGTATCCTAGAACAATTGTCTATAGGACACTAAACCCCAACATACTCCCACTTGGACTAAAGCCAATTGTTTTTATAACTTATCCCAGTAGAAGTTAGATGACGATCATGTACTTTCTGGGTTAAGGGCTTTGTCAACGGATCTGCAACGTTGTCCTCTGTAGGTACTCTTTCTATTCTCACATCTCCTCTCGCCACAATTTCTCTTATAATGTGGTATCGCTTAAGGTAATGCTTCGACGCATTATGAGACCGTGGTTCCTCTGCTTGCGCAATGGCTCCATTGTTATCACAATACAGTGTAATGGGATTTACAATGTCAGGCACCACACCAAGTTCAGTAATGAACTTCCTCATCCAAACTGCTTCCTTTGCTGCTTCCGCATCAATGATATACTCTGACTCGGTCGTAGAGAAAGCTACGCTTCCTTGCTTGGAATTCTTCCAGCTGACCGCGCCCTCATTCAAGATAAACAGGTATCCTGATTGGGATTTAAAATCGTTCTCATCTGTGAGATGACTTACGTCTGAAAATCCTTCTATTTTCAGATCTCCTTCTCCGTACACTAGAAACATGTCTTTAGTTCTTCTCAAGTACTTAAGAATGTTTTTGACAGCAATCCAGTGCTCGTCTCCCGGATTTCCTTGGTAACGACTCGTTATAGATAACGCGAACGCTACGTCAGGTCTAGTGCATAGCATAACATACATAATCGAACCGATTACGCTGGCGTACGGGACTACAGCCATACGCTTCTTATCATCATTGGTTTTAGGACATTGATGATTGTTTAACTTTACTCCATGTAGCATGGGTAAGTTACCTCGTTTCGATTCAAGCATGCTAAACCGCTTTAGCACCTTTTCGATGTATGTAGCCTATGAAAGACCGAGCAGTCTTCTTGATCTATCTTTGTAGATCTTTATACTAAGTATATAAGCTGCTTTACCAAGGTCTTTCATTGAGAAGTTACCAGATAACCATACTTTTACCGACTGTAGCAGAGCTATGTCATTTCCCATTAGTAATATATCGTCCACATATAATATTAGAAATGCTACAGAGCTCCCACCTGCTTTCTTGTAAATGCAAGCTTCTTCGCAATTTTGTTCGAAACCATATTGTTTTATGGTTTCGTCAAAACGCTTGTTCCAGTTTCTAGATGCTTGCTTGAGTCCATAAACGGATCTCTAAAGTTTGCAAACCTTGTTTGCATCCTTTGATATGAAACCTTCAGGTTGCATCATATATACATCCTCAAGCAGGTTTCCATTTAGGAAAGATGTTTTCACATCCATTTGCCAAATCTCGTAATCGTAGTGAGCGGCAATAGCAAGCATTATTCTGATTGATTTGGACATAGCCACATGAGAGAAAGTTTTGTCATAATCAATTCCTTGCTTCTGACGATATCCTTTCGCTACTAACCTAGCTTTGTAGGTGCTAACCTTTCCATCCATGTCTGTCTTCTTTTTGAAGATCCATCTGCACCCAATGGGTTTTATCCCTTCGGGTGGACCAACCAAAGTCCACACTTGGTAGGTGTATATGGAATCCATTTCAGAATCCTTGGCCTCGAGCCACGCTTTAGAATCTGGACTAGTAAGAGCCTCTTCGTAGTTTTCGGGTTCATCGTCTAACACGGGAACCTCATCATCTCCCACTAGAAAACCATATCTAATAGGGAGTTCACGAACTCTTTGTGATCTATGAAGGGGTGGCACTTGAGTCTCATCTAATGGGACTGCATCGGGTTCCTCAATCGCTTCTGTTGTTTCAGTTGGTGTTTTTTGTTCATGAACTTCATCAAGTTCAATCATGCTTCCCTTTTCTGTGTCTTCGAGAAACTCTTTCTCTAAGAAGGTTGCGTACTTGGATACTATCACTTTCTGATCATCTGGATGATAGAAGTAATACCTCATAGTTTCCTTAGGGTATCCAATGAAGAAACATTTATCAGATTTAGAATCTAGTTTGTCAGACGCAATGCGTTTGACAAATGCTGAACAACCCCATACTCTCATGAATGAGAATACGGGTTTCCTACCAACGAACAATTCATATGGTGTGGAACTAGCGAATTTAGTTGGTACTCGATTTAGGGTGAAGAGGGCGGTTTCCAAGGCATAGCCCCAGAATGTCTTTGGAAGTAATGATATGCTCATCATGGATCGTACCATATCTAGTAGGGTACGGTTCCTCCTCTCGGATACACCATTGTGTTGTGGTGTATAGGGAGGTGTCCATTATGAGCAAATCCCACATTCAGTTAGATAATTCAGAAAATCATCTGAAAAATATTCGCCACCTCGATCGGATCGAAGTGTCTTTATTTTCTTTTCTAGTTGATTTTCCACTTCATTCTTGAAGCATTTGAATTTCTCAAAAGCTTCGGATTTGTGCTTTATCAAGTAGATATAACCATATCGGGTATGGTCGTCTATGAAGCTAATGAAGTATCTGAATCCTCCTCTTGCTTGGACTGACATAGGACCGCATACATCTGAATGAATGAGTCCTAGAGTGTCTGATACACGTTCACCTTTATTGCTAAAGGGTGTCTTTGTCATTATGCCTTTTAAACATGCTTCGCACATTTCCAATGATTCAGGATCAATTGAATTTATAAGCCCATCTTGATGTAGCTTAAGCATGCGTCTTTTGTTTATATGGCCTAAACGGCAATGCCACAAGTAAGTTGAATTATCTAGCTTATGTCTTTTGGTATCAATCGCGAAAACAGAAATTTTGTCATCTAACATATAAATCCCATTTTGTGATATTCCTGAAAAATAGAAAATCGAATCTCTATAAAAATCGCAACGTTTGTCTTTTATTGAAATATGAAAACCGTCGTCAATAAGACGACTAATAGAAATAATGTTACGAGACATTTGCGGAACGTATAAACAGTTCCTTAATTCTATTACAAGCCCAGAGGGAAAATTTAAAACATAATCTCCGATTGCGAGGGCGGCAACTCTTGCTCCATTTCCCACTCGCAAGTTTATGCGTCATTTCTTCAATTCCTTAGTCTGATTTAGTTCCTGCATATTTGTACAAATATGAGATCCGCATCCGGTATCAAGTACCCAAGATTCAGACTGTGAAATCGTATTTATTTCAATATAAAACATACCAGATGTTGAAGCACCGCCTTTTCCCTTCTTGAGGGTGGCTAGATACTCCTTGCAGTTCCTTCTCCAATGCCCGTCTTTACCACAGAAGTGGCACTCTCCTTTGGGCTTCTTTACTTCCTTTCCCTTAGCTCTAGTGGGCATGTCCCTCTTGCCTTTCTTGGGATATTTAGGATTGGGAAAATTCCCTTTCCTCTTCTTTGATCCCTCTATGACAAGAGCTGGTATTGCCTTGTCTTTCTTCATATTGGGCTCAACTGACTTGAGCATATTCGCAAGCTCTTCAAGAGAGGTTTGCAAGTCATTCATTTGGTAGTTCATGATGAACTGTGAATAACTCTCTGGGAGGGATTGAAGAATTAAGTCTATGCTTAGTTCGTTATCCATCGTGAATCCAATACGTGAAAGTTTGGTAATATAGCCAATCATCTTGACACAATGTGTCATGACAGATGTGCCCTCTTGCATCCTGCAACGATATAGCAACTTGGATATCTCGTAGCGTTCGCACCTAGTCTATTTCCCAAACAGCTCTTTAAGGTGCATGATGATGGAATAGGCATCCATTTCCTCATGTTGCCTTTGTAATTCCGGTGTCATCGATGCAATATGATGCATCCGGCATGATCATCATCAGCCTTGTGCTTCTGGTAAGCATCAATTTCCTCAATGGGAGCATCATCAGCAGGGATAGGGGGTATCGTTGTATCAAGTACATACCCTATCTTATCGAACTTCAAAACAATTTTGAGGTTCCGAAACCAGTCCGTGAAGTTTGAACCATTCAATTTGTTATCGGTAAGAATGTTTTGCAGATTGGTTTTAGTCATGATTTTAAGAGTGATTATATAAACCTGAGAGTGAGAAAGAGTAAACGTATGTTATTCATTTGCTTTAAAGTATATCAATCTAAAATTATAGGCCTTTTGTTTATTTTAGATTGCTCCCACTATTTTGCCAAATTAATAGCCCTCCATATTAATTCGAAGAATTTCACAAATCCTTTAGTGAGCTAGGATCCTAACTCTTGAGATTTCGCCTTGAGTTTACCCAACAAGCTAGTCTCATTCGTTAGGTAGATTCGTGTAATCAATCACATCTTAAATGTGATTCCTAGGTTATTGGGTTACTAACCACATTAGTAACTAATATGCTATTCATATTAATCCCAACCGTATTGTCCATTAGTTTATGAAAACATGAGTTTACCCATCCAATTATCATAATCTAATTTAAGTATTACCTCATATTCATGAAAAGTGATTTTCGATAATTCAGGTGTTACCGTAAGACCCCGAGCTTGAGTTTACCCAACAACCCAAAGGCCCTCAGTACTGCCGGCTGAATTATAATATTAGGGAGGGACAACCGATTTTAATAACTTGCTTATTTACTTAACTTTTTAATGAGGGATTTTATTTTAGGTCTCATAATCTAACTTAGTCTTGATTTGCTTTAGCATACATCAGACACATACATTGGCGTTATGGACATATCATCTAAATTATTCCATCGAGCCAGAGACGGAATAAAAGGCCAACCTAGGGAAATACTAACTATTACATATTTCTCTTTAGGTCCTCCGTCTTCTCAATGAGGCCTTGAAATTACAAATTAATTTCTATACTACTAAAGAAAACTTCAATTAAATTGAAGGGAATTAGATGAGAGGAGAAATTACAATAGATAGTAGAAAGGCAGGACTCGCAGATCCTATTTCAAAAATAAGAAAAGACTAAAGAGGGTCCAAATATGTCCATAACTCCAAACATACATAGACTCAATTAAATAAATTTAATTGGTTGATTATATAACAATTTTATGTAATATTTGGGTTAATCACATTAACACATCATATAACTTTCATCCAATTTTACTTCTAACAGTTTCGTGTCTTTTATGTTATCCTAACTACACAAAACTTTAATTATGCACGTCCCAATAATTTTGATTTTAATTCATTTAAAACTTTGATTTACGAATAGGTAAAACAAACTTTTAAATAAATTTTCATTCGATAATCAAAACATAAAACTATTAATTTCTGAAACATACATACATATATTAAAAAAATAGTTTTTAAACAATTTAAAACTAGGTGGGAATCGGGCCGGGCCCGAGGTCAGGCTACTGCCGTTTGGCAGCAGCCCTAGGCGTCGGACATGCCGCTGCCTTGCGGCAGCGGCAGCCAGTAGTCGGGTCGCGTCGTATGGCGTGACCCGAACTACTGTTTATTTTTTTTTTATATTTATAAAATATACATATATATATATCAGTTTTAAAACGGTTTTAAAACGATTTTCAGAAAATAGGAAAAACTATCATAGATTTTCCGTTTTATCTTTTAGAATAAATAGAATTGATTTTATTCATCTAACCATAAAACTAAGAGATTTTGTTATAATGATTATCAACCGAAATTATTAGGAACATGTGCACAATTTATTTTAATTAACAATTAATTAAAACTTATTTATCTTTTAGAACTAATTAATCAAAACAATTTTGTTAATTAACCTAACTATACGTATTTATTCAATCTGATTGAAAAACTTCTCAATTTTCATATATGAAATAACGGATTTAACCTTGCTCTGATACCAATGTTGGAAAAATAGGCTAACGTATAGCAGCGGAAATATAATATTTTTAACCTATTTCCATAAACCACAAGATCCGTTAATCGTTATTTCATATAAAGAGAGATAAGAAGAAATACCTTTTAGATGTTCTATCTACCGTTGCAAACGAAGTGCCCACAACTCTTACTTTGAGTTCCCGAGCACAGAACAAAACAAATATAAAATCAAGTTAGAATCAACCGTTGAGTAGCAACCAAAATAGATTGCCTCTAATTAATCAACACAAGATCAAGGATAAAGAAAGAAAGATGAAAATCAATTGAACGGAAGAAAGCGGTAGAAAATCTCGTCCTCGGGCTAGAGGGGTTCGAAATTCTCTCTCTCTCTCTTAGTGTGGAATTCGAAATTCTCAAGAGTTGGGATTTCGAAAATCCTTTAGGGGTATTTATAATCTTCCTTGTATCTAATCCTTAGTTAGATAGAATTAGGTTATTGAATAAGAATTCAATTCGGAATAGAACTCTTAATTATTATCTATTAATATATCTAAATATAAAAGATATTAACAATAACCTTATTGGATAATAATGGGAGTAATTTAATCTAATTAAAACTCCTAACTTAGTTATCCTTTAATTAATTTAATTCATAATCCTAATCTAATTAGAATAGATAAAATCAAATTAATTATTTATGTATTTATTATACATAAATTTCGACCCCTACAGTCACTGGGCCTTATTGGGCTCAGTTGGGCTTCCGTCAATTAATTAACATCTGTCTCTCTTTTGGGTTCCAAGTCTTATGTGTGACCCATTAGGTTCTTATTGCTTCTAGCCGTATGCAACTTATTAAAATTAATTTTCAAAGAATTATATTTTAATCTTTGCATAATGGAATGATGTACAGAGTATGTGATTAGCAAGTCCGTAATCATTCCCCTAGAGCTATAAGAAGACAGGTTGATTCTGTCGTTGACCTTTCAGTATTAGTTACGGTATAATTCGATCCTTTATCAACTACGTCCTTGAACTGAATCTTATGACTATGGGTAATGTCAAGTCACATATAGCGAGACGTTCGTTTTACTTGTTCTTGGCCGAGTCAACTCCAATTAGATAGGTTAAGAGAAATCTAATTTCATTCTTAAGCTATCACCTTGCAAGGATTTAGAGTCAAGACTTCCACAAGCGATCCATGGACATATCTCCCATTTATCGGGAGTGATAAATGCTCAATCCAATATATAACGATCCCGCAATCACTAATGAGATGAACAGGTGACAAGGATGAATCTACCCATGTCAATCCTAAACATATTACTTGACTTGGGGTGGTTTTAAGTTTATTAGTTTATTATAAAGTTTTGTCTCACTTCATGCTTGTATGAACACTTTATAAAGAACACTTCATTTACATTAAGCTTGTATCCTAGAACAATTGTCTATAGGACACTTGGGCTTGAAGCGTGACAACACAGGCCCATATTACCATGTCCTGCAAATAACTCAACAAATGGGGCTGCCAGGAATCGAACCCAGGACCACTTGGTCACACTCGCTCTGATACCATGTCATGAAATCGTTTGAACCAAAACTCGAGCTGATAGTTAAAGGTCCACTTCATATTAATAGCTGACAAAGAAATATAAGTATGCAAATAAAGACCAAGAAGGTGTTCAAAGCATTGAATCCAAAAGGCTGACCAAATTATCATTAGACCAAACATGTTTAGTTAGGGACTGAATAGCTTAGTGCCAGCAAGGATTAGAATGAAAGAGTCTCCTAGTTTAGGCCTATGTCTGGGATTTTTCTGAGTTGAAATCTTATTTTCTATCTAAATTAACTCAAAACTAAAAAGTTGAAGAATTAAAAATGTTTAGGATATCATCAAATTCTTAAAAAAATTCATTTTCAAGTGTTAACGGCCAAATTTTAATGTTAGTCTCTGTATTTCACTAATTTTGATATATCAAGGGACAAATATTATTAAATAATCAATCACGGACAAAAACTAACATTTTAATATTGCTTTAGGAAAGCAAGTAGCAAACCTGATAGGTTTATTAATATTAGGGTTAAATGCATCATTGGTCACTGAACTTACATGGTTGTCTCAAAATGATCACCCAATTTCAATTTGTCTCAATAAAATCACTCAACTTTGATTTTTTTCGTCACTATGACTATTTCAGTGATTAAAACACATCCAAATAATGACATGGGTGATACGTCAATTGGATGTCATGTGCCATTTCCCTTAGAAATATGACTTGTTTCCAATTGATGTATCACTTATGTCATCATTTCCATATTTTTTAATCACTGAAATCGTTACAGTGACATACTTGAGACAAAACTCAAAGTTGAGTGATTTGATTGAGACAAATTGAAGTTGAGTTACCATGAGATAACCATATAACACATATCTAAAATCTATCACATATCTCAAAAGTGAATTTTGAAGATCAGTGAACAATGTTGCATACCTAAAATCTATCACATATCTCAAAAGTGAATTTTTTTTAACCTATTTAATTCATTGATACGTGTATATTCCTACTAGTAGTATAATATGTAATTAAATATAATAAATCTGAATTATCTGAAATCCAATTATAATTTTAGGATTTGGATTGAAAAAAATGTAACAAGTCAAATGATCCTATATCTTACTGATTAATTAACATCAATATTAAGTTAAATAGTTAGAGTTTACTACAAAGATTAAATAGTTAAACAGTTTGCAAAATTAGCATTCAGATAATCTAATATCACTGATCCAACAGAATCCTATATAATAAGGAAACTGGTAACTACAAAGATTGTTTCTGCAGAGAAAAGTTTACTCAAAATTTACCAAGCCTGGTGAATTTTTCTGATTAATCTGTGGCATTCAGAATCCATAAGATATCTCAGTACAGTCAACTTTTTTTAACCTGTTTAATTCATTGTATATATGCTTATATCCCTATTAGTAGTATAATATGTAATTAAATATAATAAAATAATTATAAGAAATCCAACTAGAATTTCAGGAAATTTATATTTTAGGAACTAAACTAAATCCAACTAAAAAATGTAACAAGTCAAATGAGTGAGAACAAGTATATAAAAATCACCTATATATATGAGTAAATGATCCTATTTCCTTCATTCTGTAATAGAATATTTTAGTGTTTTACTTATTTCTTAAAATTAAAATGCAGGGTTTAATACTTCAAGCTTTTATTTGGGTACTTTTAATTGTTACATCTAATTTAGTAAGCATTGGGGATGGGAAGATTATGTTTAATGTGAAAGATTTTGGAGCATTTGGAGATGGAAAAACTGATAATTATAATGTAATTATTTCTGATTTTTTGTTTTGTAATTGTTTCTATTATATATAATTACTTTTTTTTTCTCAAATTTTATATAGTAACAAAATATTAATATTTTTTAATTGTTATTTTTGAAGGCTTTCTTAAATGCATGGAGAGACTTGTGTGAAGCACAGGAACAGAAAGGAAATATACCAACTCTTGTAGTGCCATCAGGAACATTTCTTTTGAAGCTTTGATATTTAAAGGCCCTTGCAAGTCTAAGACTATCCATATGAAGGTATATGCTTATTTTTATTATTTTATAAACTAAACATATTTAATAGCCATTTTATGTTAGAGAAAGAGAATACAGTAAATAATAATAATAGATAAATCGTGTCTGTTGAATCTGAGATCGAGTACTCGGATTAATTATTGAAAAGTAAATTGGTGACAGGTTATAGGGAAAATAGTAGCACCCAGTGGCGGTGAATGGCCTAGCTGCAATGCTCAATTTTGGCTGCTGTTCGACGGTGTAAATGGTCTTACACTTGATGGATCTTGTACTTTTGATGGCCACGGCTCAACTTGGTGGACTAATCAGGTTATTTATTTATTTTTATTTTTTTCATTATAATACATAGAGGTAAAATCAATTTTAACTTAAGGTTATTGGAAAGTGTTTGGCTCTTTCGTGGGAAATATGCGGGCGTGCCAGAGAATTATAGTATTCTCGAACTATGGAATAAAATTGAGTGCGCCTAAATAACTTCTAATTATCAAACGATTGAATGGAATAAAGAGACCGTAAAATTCCAAAGATTCGATTATCAAAACGATACCGACCTTACAGAAATGGTTGAACAACAAATAAAATAAAAATTGTACTGAGAAATAAATGGACTTTGGATCTGGAAATTGAAACTAAAGAAACAATTGAGAATTGTAAAAGTGCTGAAGTCTATAGATAAATTGCTAGAGTTTTGGCTTGTGTCTGTTGAGTTTTTGAGTTGTTGAATTGGGGTTGTTTCATCGTGATTCCTTCCTTTTATAGATGTTAGAGGTAACTTCCTGCTTGCTTCCACAAGTCACGTTCTCCACATTCAAACCACGTCTTGAATAACTGTTTCACTTTGACTTTCACGATGGATTGCTTACGACGCTTTCTAACTTTCCTGCATTCTAATTGGCTCACAAAATACACGTTAAAATATTAACTGAACTTCTGATGTCCCTTTGATTTACCTTAAGTTTACTCTGGGGTTCACCTTAGGAGATTGGTTTACCCCGATGTTCATTCTTGAAAAAATCTATTTAGACATAAGTTAGGCCAATTAATAAATTAAAAATATATAAAAGCCAAAAAAATTAAATTATGGTGCAAACAATTGCCCCCCACAAGCATGGATTTGAGAGACGAAAATTTATGCTTGGTCCCTAACAAAAAAATCTTTTAGACTTCGAAAATTAAAAAAAAAAAAATGCACAAAAGAATAAAATAAAACAAATTTAACCAACGAATTTAAGAAACTTAATTGAAATAAAAGACTAGGTATTAGTTAATCTAAAATCAAACTTTAAAAAAATGAATATAAATAAATTATAAAAGATATGTATATGGACAGAAAAAGAAGAAAATTGAACTTAAAAGTAGATAAAAACAAAAAATCAACAAGATCAATCAAAACAGAAGCACAGAGTTTGAGACTTTTAGGTGGACTTAAAAACTAATAGAATATAATAAAAAGCTAACCATCAATTTGATTAGAATTAGAAAACTGAATCGTAGTGGAAGAGAACCCTAAAATTCATCAGTATATATGTTCGACCTTTTTTTTTTTTTTCTTTTTGTTTACCTGCTAATCCAAACACACATCTGTAGGAGAAATATATCAAGGTTTTCCGATTGTCCTCACCGAGCCACCACACTTCAGCTGTTGAGGAGGCCGACTCCTTTAAGCAAGAGTGCTAACATCAGCGCCGATATTCTTTCCGAGAAGCTGCGTTGTCTCGTCTGATTTATTGGCTCCGTTCAATCTTCCTATGACCGCCCAGTTCGGAGAATCATTGCCGAGGTTTATAAGAATCTTGTCCGTGCCCTAACCGTAATCCGCAAGTATAAGCGATGGAGTGTGTTTCACCGGGTTGTGACGATCATCAGTGTTGCCGATTTTAGGAAAGTGCAGAATCTTCTTAAAGCTTCGGTTGCTGATATTAAATGGCTGGAGATCAGGTTTTGGATGCAGCATTGCAAGTGATGATGTTGGTATTCTTTTTACTTTTCCTCCAATTGTGAGTAATGATCCTATTCTTGCTTGGGTTTGGTCTTCGATTACTTCCCTTTATTTGCGACCGTTGATGGAGAATTGGTAATCAACTTGTGATAAGAGACTCATTCTTTCGAAGATGTAAATGCCATACAGAAACTCATCCTCAAACTTCATCCTCTGACACTCAATTGAGAGCCTTTCATAGCTTCCACCATACTTTGAATTTGAGTCTGGTTTCGTTTATCAACATTCTTATTGTGCTTGCTTTGTTTTAGAAATTATTTTTCTTCACAGCATAAACTTTTTTTTTTTTTAATGCTCTGCAGATTGAAGAACTATTTTGTCCGTTGCATCTTCTTGAACCGAATCAGTTCCTGTTGTGACGATACGCTTACCGGTAGCAAGGATTAAAGGCCGGATCAATCATTGATAATCATTGATCGGTTTCCTTTAATCACGGTGCTAACAAGTTCTTCGTGATTGCACTACCAACTCTTTACTCGCTTGTACCTTTGATTGAAGTCTCTGAGAATAAGTGCACAACCGATTTCTCTTTTGACGAAGGATTTGAAGGCCTCAAGGATTAAAGGCCGGATCAATTATTGATCGGTTTCCTTAATCAAGGTGCCAACAAGTTCAATCCTCATTCTGACGATGGGTTTGTCGGTGCCAACGATTAGAGGCTGAATCAATCATTGATCGGTTTCCTTTAATCACAATGCTGCCAAGTTGTCCGTGTTGCACTACCAAGTATTGTTGATGAAGATTCCATCATTCAGCTTGCTTGCACGTTGGATTGGAGTATGAACAAGTATGAACAAATCTGTCAATGAGCTTGCTGTGTAGATCGGTGCACTATCGATCCCTATTCTGACTGTGACGATGGGTTTGCCGGTGCCAAGAGGCAGAAGCTGAATCAATCAATTCAATGGAGAAAGAGAACTTGTCAATGAAGCCGTTGTAGACTCAGTGCACTACCAATCCCTATTCTGACGATGGGTTTGTCGGTGCCAAGAAGTAGAGAGGCCTCTGGACATAAGTGCACAACCAGTACCTGTTCTGACAAAAAGTTTCATGGTGAGAAGGATTAGAGGCCGGATCAATCATTGATCGGTTTCCTTTAATCAAGGTGCCAACAAGTTGCTTGTGATTGCATCCCCAATTCAAGTTTTCAATGAAGCTGTTGTGGACATCAGTGCACTACCAATCCTTATTCTGACAATGGGTTGCCGGTGACAAGAAGCAGAAGCCTAATCAATCAATTCAATGGAGAAAATCAACATGATTCCATCAAGGGAAAGGTAAATTCTCCTCAGAGAGATTTCTTTGTTAGATAGACTTGATAGACATTGCTTGATGAATAAACTGCGGCCTTGAGGCCTGCTATTATTTTATTGCAACAAAATAGCGGCTATAAGCCAGCTTTACAATTTTCAAATTGAAATTGCTTTGCGTTACATCAAATACATATTGCCTATATCCTATGGCTGATGCTCCCTCAGTTCCCAAAGGGTGGGATAGAATTTCTTGAGGTACTTTCCATTGATGAACCTCTTATGTGGCTCCCCTTGTAAGCTGGCTAACCAATAAGAGTTTCCTTTTAGAACTTGGAAGACTTTGAATGGTCCTTCCCAATTTGGAGACCATTTTCCATATGCTCTATCTTTAGTCCCAACTGGTAAGATGAGTTTCCAAACCATGTTTCCTTCTTCAAATGTCTTTTTCTTCACTCTCTTATTGTATGCTTTGGTTACTTTCTTTTTTTGGGCGATCATTCGATCAAGTGCTTGCATTCTAGCTTCATCAGATCCTTCAAGTTCCATCATCATAGCTTCTGTGTATTCTGCTGGAGTGAGTTCATTTTGTCTGGCTACTCTCAGGGACGGCACTACTACCTCCATAGGAAGCACGACATCATGTCCATATGTTAATGAGAAAGGAATGACGCCTGTGGCACTCCTTTTTGATGTTCTGTATGCCCATAAAGTTTCTGAAAGTAAGACGTGCCATTCCCTGGGATTATCTTCGATCATCTTTTCAAGGATGTTGATGAGAACTTTGTTGGAGGCCTCAGCTTGACCATTAGCTTGTGGATAATGAGGAGTAGAGTGCAACAACTTGATTCCATAATCTTCCATGAAGTCCTTCATGTCATCTCCGGTGAACATGGTTCCTTGGTCTGTGGTAATTGACTGAGGGATCCCGTACCTGTGAATGATGTTCTCCTTGATGAACTTCACAACATCTCTCTGGTCCACTTTCTTCATTGGTAAGGCTTCCACCCATTTTGTGAAGTAGTCTGTTGCCACGATCATAAAGCTGTGCCCTTTTGATGATGCAGGATAAATTTTCCCTATCAAATCAATTGCCCATCCTCTGAAGGGCCATGGCTTGACGACTGCGTACATCTCATCTGCAGGAACTCTTTGAATCTGCCCATATCTTTGACATTGGCGGCATCCTTTTGCATAAGACATACAATCCTTCAGCATAGATGGCCAGAAGTACCCATGTCTCCTTATGAGCCACTTCATCTTGATGCCTGCCTGATGAGCTCCACATACTCCTTCGTGGACTTGTTTCATAACTTCCATGCTGTTTGGAAATCCTAAGCATTTCAGCAAAAGTCCATCTACATTTTTGCGGTACAAGTCACCTTCCATCAATAAGAAGTTCAATGCTCTAATCTTGAGGGAATAAGGTACACGTCTTCCTGGGTTCGACAAATACTCCTTGATGGGACTCCTCCAGTCACTAGCTAGATTGACATCTGTATTGAATGTCTCCACTTGAATTCCCCTCTCCATGATGGAAGGATGTCTGAGCTTCTTGATCATTATCAACTTATGGGTGAGTTCTTCTGACATTTTCAAACCAGAGGCTATTTGAGCTAGCTCATTAGCCTCCCAGTTCATCTCTCTTGGAACATGAAGAAAGGAGAAGTCATTGAATTCCTGCAGTAGTTGAACAGAGGCTGTATAATATGGAGCCAAGCTGAGACTAGTGCATTTGTATTCTCCTGATAGTTGCCTCAGCACGAGTTGGGAATCCCCTTGGATCAAGACTTCATCTGCTCCTAACTCCCTCAAAATCTCTAGGCCAATGACCGCAGCTTCATATTCAGCCTGATTGTTCGTACATTTGAAATCCAGGTTGAAAGACATTGTTGTTTTGGTTCCCATGGGGGATATAATGACTACTCCTGCTCCTGCAGATGTCTCGGTGCTAGATCCATCAAATTTCAAAATCCATCGGGATATTTCAACACTGAAGATTGGTAGATCTTGATCTATTTCATCCTTCACATCAAGACAAGGGTGATCTGCAAGGAAATCTGCAAGTGCTTGCCCCTTCACTGATTTTTGAGGATAGTACACCAGAGTAAACTCTGCCAAAGCCAGCGTCCACTTTCCAATCCTCCCAGTTAGGAGCGGCTTATTCAACATGTACTTGATCAAGTCAGTCTGAGATACCACCAACACCCTTGCCCCAATCATATAATACCGCAGTTTGGTACAGGCAAAATACAATGTAAGGCAGAGTTTCTCGATTGGTGAATATTTTACCTCAGTTGCATTCAAGAATCTACTCAGATAATATATTGCCTGCTCATATCCTTTGGAATTGTTTTGTGCTAACAAGCATCCAATGGAATCATGAGCGGCAGATAGATAAAGTTTCAGAGGTACACCTGGCCTTGGCGGCATAAGTACAGGAGGTTTGCATAGATACTCTTTGATACTCTGGAAGGCTTGCTGATGGTGTTCCTCCCATTTAAATTCATCTTCTTTCTTTAACCGCAGCAAATCAGAAAATGTCTTAGATTTTCCAGCCAAGTTGGAGATGAACCTCCTGAGATAATTCACTTGCCCCAAGAACCGCTGAAGCTCCTTTTTTGTTTTAGGGGATTTGGACTCCATGATCGCCTTGGCTTTGTTCTAATCTATCTCCACGCCTCTTTGGTGCACCAGGAACCCAAGGAAGTTTCCAGCTTTCACCCCAAAAGCACACTTGAGAGGATTAAGTTTCAGTTGATGCTCCCTCATCCTTTGAAAACCACATCTCAAATGATCTATGTGCTCCATTTCTTTTTTGGACTTTATGACGATGTCATCAATGTAAACCTCCAGATTTTTTCCAATCATATCATGGAAAATGGCATTCATGGCTCTTTGGTAGGTAGCACCTGCATTCTTCAAGCCAAAAGGCATGACCAGCCACTCAAATGTCCCAATAGCACCTGGACATCGAAAGGCGGTCTTTGAAGTATCTTCTTCAGCAATGGCAATTTGATTATATCGTGCCACACAATCTAAAAAAGATAAAAGCTCATTGTTAGCTACTGCATCCACCAACATGTCTGCCATGGGCATCACATACACATCCTTCGGTGTTGCTGTATTAAGGTCTCTAAAGTCCACACAAACTCGTAGCTTGCCATTCTTCTTTACCACCGGTACAACATTAGATAACCATTGAGCATACCTGATGGGTCTTATGAATCCAGCTTTCAGCAACTTTTCAATTTCTTCCTTCACCTTCAATTCTACCTCTTTGGACATTCTTCTGGGAGGTTGTTTATAAGGTTTGAATTCTGGCTTCATTGACAGACGATGCTCCACCAACTTTCTACTGAGTCCAGGCATCTCATGATACTCCCATGCAAAGCAATCCTTGTATTCTTGCAACAATGCAATGAGTCTCTCTTTGATGTGTGGATCCAAAAGACTACTGATGTATGTACATCTTGGGCTCTCAGAAGTTCCCAAGTTCACTTCCTCCAATGGATCTCTAGCTAATGATCTATCATCCTCTAGTGGTGAAGGAGCTGGTTTCAACTCATCTATCTGGATGACGTTTTCACTTTCTTCTTCCAGAGGCTCTTCTTCATAGATTACTTCAGCACCCAGGGCCTCCAGACCTTCTTCCTTCTGTAATTCCTCCAACACCTGCTGCATTTGGGCTTTTTGTATGGCAGCGGCAGCTACTGCCATTTCCTTCTCATTATGCTTACTAATCATCGATTTCTTCGATGATCGGTTCTCCCAACGCTCCCCAAGCTTTGGATGGAACGATGGCTGATGGTTGGAGGATAGCTTTCCCTTTGTTCTGACATTGCTTCTTCCAAGTGATACTTTTGGGTCCTCCTCTCTTGCTTTCATCCCTGAACTCTATTGGACCCACAACTCCATCATAGTACCTTGCCTCCACGGAATCATCTTGAGTTGTAAATGGTTTCCCATCTGCCCAGACAACTTCTACTTCATTTCCTTTCCAAAAAAGCAAGAATTGATGGAGTGAGGACGGCACACACCAATTGGCATGAATCCAGTCTCTCCCTAGCAAGATTTGATAACTTGTTGTTGAATCAACAACGAAGAATGCTGCTATAGATGTGTTGCTTCCCACAGTAATATCTACTGGAAGAACTCCTAAGGTTTTGGTGGTTTCCCCTGTGAAAGCTGACACCATAACCTCTATGGCAATTAGATCTTCTATTGACTTCCCCAAGGTCTTCATCATCCTAAATGGCATGATATTCACTGCAGAGCCATTATCGATCAACACCTTTGATACTGGCTTGCCATTTAGATGTGCCTTGATGTAAAGAGGCCTGATGTGTTTGGTCATGCTATCTGCAGGTTTCTCAAAAACTACTCTTTTTGGTTCTCCTGGGCCACTTGATTGAATTGAGACCCCACTGGTGAATGAATCTCTCTTCTTAGGAATAGGTGAACTCTTCTCCTCTTCAGCATGATGATCCTTTGAATTTCCTAGGAAATCAGCTGGCAATGTCACTGATGCCGTTGCACACCTGATCGGTATCACCATGTCACCTATTCGCACATTTTGAATGATTTCCTCCGGCTCCTCCTCTGAAACTATTTGTTCTGGTTCACCAGCTTTCACTTCTTCTTTTTCGTCCGGTTTGCCTACTTCCTCTTTCTCATCATGGTGTCTTTCAACAGCTGCCCTCTTACGTTGCATCCTTCTCTTCTGTGTTCTTGTAAGAGGTTGGGGGAACTTTTTATGGCGCACCACGCGCCACTTACCAGAAGTTTCTGCCTGAGGCACCACAAAACGAGGTCTCCTCTGATCGGCAGTTGGGGAATGCTTCTCTCGGTGAAATTCACTTTTTAGAGGTTTTTGATTCCTCTCAGTCTGAACTCTTCTTTCATAGTGATTCCCTCCGATGCTCTTCACTTCTACTCAAATTTTTGACTTCTGACCCCCTTGCTCCCTGATGTTAGCTTGAAGTTCATCAGGACCTCTGAGATACTCCTTAGGGATCCAAGTATGGTAACTTCTGCCTTTCTCCTTCTTGGACTCTGTAAGTCTCAAACGAAGGTCTTCTTTCTTCCTATTGAGGACATATCGCATATCTACTGCCACCATGTTCATAGTCACCACCGGTGGAAAAGGATCTTCATCAACCAACATTGCTTCTTTCTTCTCTGGGAACTTAAGAATTCCCTTGTTGATTCTTTCCTGAACTGCATTCTTGAAACCCCAACAATTGTTGGTTGCATGATTCCAGTAATCATGATACTTGCAATATGTCTTCCCTTTGGTTTCTTCTTTTGTTGGCATTTTATGACCTGCAGGCAAAGTAATAAACTTCTCCTTTAAGAGAAAGTCAAAAAGAGCATCACTCTTGGACACATCAAAGCTGAATTGCGGAGGTTTATCATTAAAAGATTTCTTTGCTGCATCATGTCCTCCGGTGGAGTGGAGTAAGGGGCAAACATGAGTCCCTGTACTTTTAAGATCTTCTACTGCAACCTCATGGTATATTTCTTGGCAATAAGTTCCCATGGCACTCTTCTTTCTGTGACTCTCTTCCCTCAACAGATCTTCGTACTCCGTCACCTTGGCAGCTAACTCATAAAAGTCTATGAACTCCATTCCTTGGAACTTCTTCCTCAGCTCGATGTCAAGTCCCCTCTGGGCCATCTTCACGTACTCCACCTCTGGGAGATAGACATTGCATCTGTTCCTCATCCTTTTGAAACGAGAAATGAAATGGTCTGCTCTTTCACCTCCCTTCCGAGTAAGCCTAGAAAGTTCTGCAACACATACTTCTGGCTCTGCTCTGAAGAATTGAGTGTGAAATTGCCTCTCCATATCGTGCCAACCATGGATGGAGTCCCTAGGGAGAGTAGCATACCAAGTGAAGGCTGGTCCCGTCAGAGAATTTGGGAAGAGCCTCAACTTGAGATGATTGAAATTAGGGTAGTTGGCAAGTTCTCCACACTGAATCATGAACCTTGCTACGTGCTCCAAAGTTGACAAACCATCTTCCCCAGAGAATAGGGAGAAGTCAGGTACTCTGTATCCCCTTGGGTAAGGATTCTCCATGTCAATCACATGAGGGTAAGGCTTGTAGAACTCAGGACGGCCAACTTGACGAAGGCCAGGCCCATACAGCTCTTGGACAACTTCTCTCACAGCCTCCATATTGAATGCTGGAACTTGTTGACGCATGCCATTCTGATGGTGACCGTAAGGCATATGAAGAAATCTAGTGTTCCTTCCATTGTCTCTATAGTTTCCCCCCATGTCCCCAGTGATATGGTGGCCTCCTGCCTCCTCATGATATGAAGCTGTGTGGGAGGTAGGATTAGTGTTTCCAAAATATTGAGAAACTGGTGACTTACCAGTATTTTCTCGGCCTGCTGAACTAGCGGCCTTCTGCAAGACAACTTCGTCCCTCAAGGGTGGAATTTGATACTTCTCAGCGCCGGACACCCCACGTCCCCCATTGGAATCTGGGGAACCTTGAGGAACATGGTTTTCTCCATTCTTGATTACCCCTGGTTCTGACAGCTTCTGGAGTATTTTATCCATCTTCAAATCTATGTCACTCCGCAGAGCTTCCATATTCTTCTCGATGGAACTGAAACGCCTCTCCCAGAATGGTGAATTTTGGATCTCTGTAGAGATCCATGATTCTCCTCTGGGGCTAGTAACCTTTTCCCCTTCGATTCGTCCCACCATCTGTGGAACATTGCCTGTTACCATGACCTCCTCTTCTTCAGAACTTGCAACTACAGGATCTTTGTTGCTCTTATCACTTTTCTTCGGTGGCATTGTGATTGAGTCCCACTGGGCGTGCCAATTTTTGTTTGGCTCTTTCGTGGGAAATATGCGGGTGTGCCAGAGAATTATAGTATTCTCGAACTATGGAATAAAATTGAGTGCGCCTAAATAACTTCTAATTATCAAACGATTGAATGGAATAAAGAGACCGTAAAATTCCAAAGATTCGATTATCAAAACGATACCGACCTTACAGAAATGGTTGAACAACAAATAAAATAAAAATTGTACTGGGAAATAAATGGACTTTGGATCTGGAAATTGAAACTAAAGAAACAATTGAGAATTGTAAAAGTGCTGAAGTCTATAGATAAATTGCTAGAGTTTTGGCTTGTGTCTGTTGAGTTTTTGAGTTGTTGAATTGGGGTTGTTTCATCGTGATTCCTTCCTTTTATAGATGTTAGAGGTAACTTCCTGCTTGCTTCCACAAGTCACGTTCTCCACATTCAAACCACGTCTTGAATAACTGTTTCACTTTGACTTTCACGATGGATTGCTTACGACGCTTTCTAACTTTCCTGCATTCTAATTGGCTCACAAAATACACGTTAAAATATTAACTGACCTTCTGATGTCCCTTTGATTTACCTTAAGTTTACTCTGGGGTTCACCTTAGGAGATTGGTTTACCCCGATGTTCATTCTTGAAAAAATCTATTTAGACATAAGTTAGGCCAATTAATAAATTAAAAATATATAAAAGCCAAAAAAATTAAATTATGGTGCAAACAGAAAGTGTATATATGCTCTTAGAATAAAAACTGTAAAAATAAATTAATTAATTTACCGTTTCCAACTTGGATTTTAGATCCAAATAACATAACATGGAGCAATATTGGCTCCACGTAATAAAATTTATAAAAAGAAACTCTTATCAATGCCTAAAAACAGAGGTAAGAACATGTGGACGTTAAAGCTGTATATATGTAATTTATTTATTTTTTCTTTTTTCAGGACATCATGAGCAGATGCAAGAGACCGCGGGTGAACAAAATAAAAGAAAATTAGAAGACACGAAAATTTATTATGTTCATTTATTTTTATAGATGTTAATTAAATTTAATTGAAATTCAAATTAATGATGCAGGCCTTGCAATTTCGAAACTGCAACAATTTTGAATAAGTGGACTAAAATATATTGACAGTCCAAAAGCACACATTGGATTAAATAGATGCAATTATGTCTCTATTTATAATATTAATATCTTTGCTCCTGAAAATAGTCCCAATACTGATGGAATTGATCTATCTCTTTCACACAACGTTCATATTTCCGATTCTATTATAGGAACTGGTAATTCTTTTATGGCCTAATACACAAATAACCCCCTGAACTTGTCCAAATCTTGCAACTGCCCCCCTCAACTTTCAATTGTAACAACTTACCCCTTAAACTTGTCCAATTGTAAAACATAACCCCAAATTGGGAATTTTTTTACCCTGTATTTGAAGCAACCGTAAAAAAGTTTTTCCGGATTCGTATCACGCCAAAGATCTGATTATCATACTTCACGAGCGTTTCAGATTTTATATTTCACGTGTTTCTTCAATTGCAGTGCATGTTAGCAATTTGGGGTTGTGTTTTACAATTGGACAAGTTTAAGGGGTAAGTTGTTACAATTGGACAAGTTTGAAGGGTAAGTTCTTACAATTGAAAGTTGGAGGGGGCAGTTGCAACATTTGGACAAGTTTAGGGGGTTATTTGTATATTAGGCCTTCTTTTATTTAATTATTTTACTTGTTTTCATGAAATATATTATCAATTGATTGTGATATTTTTTTTAATAATAATAATTATTGTTATTGTTTTTGGGGTGACAAGTGATGATTGTATTGCTATCAATGGAGGCTGCTCATTTATCAATATCACCAAAGTTACATGTGGACCAGGTCATGGAATTAGGTCAGTAGAAAAATATTACTAAAAACACTAAATTAGGTGATGATTTGTTGCTTACGAATTTATCTATTTTATTTTTTGGATATGGAAATATATAGTGTAGGGAGCTTAGGAGATCGCGGAGTGAAGGACATCGTGGACCAGGTTCATGTTCGTAATTGTACGTTTCTTAATACTCAAAATGGTGTGAGAATCAAAACATGGCCGGTAAGTATAACAATAATCCATAATCAATAATTCATAATAAATAATTAATAACTTAGATTTAACATAATATTTAATTTATTTATTTGGTCCATCTAGGGAGGATCAGGGCATGCTAATCAGATTTCATTCAGGGATATCATACTTCATAACTCTAAAAACCCTATCATAATAGATCAACATTACTGCAACGGACACAAATGTGCAGAAAAGGTATAATAAAACTATGTTAAAATTGATTTAATTTATTAATATACATATAAATATTTCTTTTTTATCTAATGCAGGGTGTAGCAGTAAAAGTGAATGGAATAATATATAGTGGAGTTAAAGGAACATCAGCAAGCAATTACATTAGATTGTGATAAAATAGGTTGTGGTAATATAATAATGGATCATATTAACATAAGCTCATCCAACCCGGGAAAGCAGATTCATGCCTTTTGTAACCACGTTAATGGAAAATCTACCTCGACTATACCTGTTGTACCTTGTCTTTCAAAATCTATGTAAGACTATATTGTTAATTTAACTCATGATTCATTTCTGTTTTCCCTTTCTTCTTTTCATATGAAATTGGTTGTAATGATCAGCCTAGTTTTTGGTCATTATTAGCATTGGATTATAGGATTGTGATTAAGTTTAAAAGACTATTAATTCAGTTTGTAATTAGTTTTAGGTATCAATTATGACAATATAATAACTTAAGAGTTAATTATTTAAGTTTAATAAGTTGAGGCACTATTTAAGTTTAACCAACTTTTTGATTCCTTCGTTCATCAACGGATTCAATTTTCTCTTATTATTTTCATTCCTAAAAGTAGTTTAGTTTTATAACACCTAATAAATGTTGTTTTAATAGCTCTTCTTTTGTCACCAAGAATATACAAAGTCTTTAAGAATTCAGTTTTGTCACCAAGAATAAAAAAAACTATTCTTGAACTTTAATCATTCAATTTTGATTTAATTAGATACTTAATTAGATATTAGAGCTTAAACCAAGTGGTAGAGGGTTCCAATCTTGATAGTCCTATTTGATTAATATAAAAAAAAATCTGTATCTTTTGATTACACTACAAGAAAATCATAGATGTTGGGGATCGGAATTCTGTCGAAATTATGTCCCTAAAGGTAGTAGACTGAATTGCCTTTGTTAATGGTTGAATTTATTCAGTAAGTAACTCGATGGATGGTAACTGATTAATGACTATTTTTACAATTTAGTTCCAAACGTTGCGATATAGCGAATTGTGGTAATGTACAGACTACTCGGTAGCCCATAAAATGTAGCCAACTGTGCTTCAAAAATATTTCTAATCCTTCGGTAAACTGAATAATGTTCTTATTTTAAAATTAATATTTTGCACGAAAACAAAACATTAAATTTGGATCCAAGAGTGTTCCTTTGTAGTAAAACAATAACTAAAATATAAATGCATAATTATTAATGATTAAAATATTAAAATTCACATCAAATTTCATTGAAATCTATAAACATATTCATGAATCAATAATACACAAATAAGAAGAAACTAAAAAATATATAAATAATTAGTTTGCGCATACCATAACATATCAATAAGGTCAACAATTTCATCATTTTGGGTTTTGCAAGCATAAAGAACACATTCATGACAATTTAGATTTTTCAAGTTTCATAACAAGGCCTGAGCAAAGACAGAAATTGCAAATTGGTTTAAAAGAGGGCATGAGGAAGACAAAAACAGAATTCAAGAATTATTAACAAGAAATTATATATATCTGAGCTATCTCATTTGTTTGTGGCCTGAAACTATACATGTTCTATAAAGCTTCATAAGTTTCAAAGATTATTCTAATGGAAAAAATTGAGAATAAAGAACATATATAACTGGCAATGCAATTGGACATACAAGTGCATATTAGAGAAAAATACCTAAATACTAAAGATAGATATGTCAAGTGCTATTCTATCTTAAACAAGCTGAAAGGGATCAAGCTAATCTAAAGAATGTACCTACTAAAGAATGTACATATACGCCTTTGCCATGCATCACCTATTCCTAACAAACCTAATAAGATGACCACGTCACTGAGTCAAATAAACAGTAGAAAAATACATAAAAATGGATGCGAAAACTAACCAAAGTATTTTTTGAAGGAGTATAATTCTCTGTGTTTGTTATTGATATTGATAACAAGGGAGAAACTTCTGATCGGAGCTCGTCCCTTTGGGGGGCGTCGTTGGGTTCGACGGGGGAAACTCCGATGCCAAAGTCAGTAGAGAATATGAAGAATAAACTGTATTGACAAAGCTTAGAGAATATAGAAAAGTCTGAGTACCTTGATAGCCTAGAATGGTAGGCTATATATAGTTGAGAAGTTCGTAACCTCTAGGTAACTAGAAAGTCCCCATTAATGCTCATTTAATGGCGGTTACAAGTTACTCTTAAGCTGGCGGGTAAGACAGTTAATGATCCATTTAATGATCCTTTATGGCCGAGCCGGCGGCCAGCCGTTACCAAGGTGAATGGAGAGATTCGCCTTAGAGATCCGCCAGCGGATCTCTTAGAGCTAGTCCAGGGAGATCCGCCAGCTGACTTCCTTTGTTACGTGGCATACTTAAAGGCAGATATCTCTTTTGGTCCTCATCATAATATCTCGATGTTATCAGAAGCCCCCCTAAAATGCCTTTAAAGTCTTTTAGGGCTTTTAGACTTCCGCGCGCCGTCATATGCTCCATTATTAATGTGCGCTCTGTTCAACGCCATTTGATGGTTGACACGTGTGGTGGCACACTTTCCTAGGTAAGTTCAAAAGAAACCTTTTTCTCCTTCTAATTTCTCTTTCTTCTTCGTTTCTTCATCTCTCTCCGTTTTTGAAGCTTTTCCCAGAAGTTTTCCAGAGCTCTTCTTCAAACTTCTACGTTTCCATGTAAGTGCCCTTTCTTTTTATCTTGAATGTTTAGAAGTTCATCCTCGTCTTCTGGGTCGACTTCTGAACTTTTTAACTCGTCATCTCCTCCTAAGATTGAAGTAGATTTTAGTTGGACCACTTCATCGTCGGAGGACTCCCAATCTTCTGTAGGTGCGATTAATTCCGGTTTAGCTGAGTTCAATAACTCGGCGCGTAACCATTGCCAGACTCGTTCAACCAGAAATCCCTCTTTCTTTTTTCCTGTTTCCGGTGCCGTTCCGGCCGGTGCTCGTAACCGGTTTCTGGGTTCCATGGCCACTTCTTCCCTCCCTGCTAAGAAAAAGAATCCTCGAGCGGAGTCCACTCCATCCCGTATGAATGCCGCGGATTTGGCGAATCTTGCGGATCGCTTTCCGTGGATCAAAAATTACGAAACCCAACTTGCTGCTTCTCATCAACGCCCCTCCAATCCGCCTAACGGCTTCTTTACTGTATTTTGTAGTCATGTAGAGAGAGGGTTTCACCTTCCTCTTCCCAAGATGATGGCGGATATCCTCTCATACTTTGACATTGCCGTCAGTCAACTACATCCTAATGGCTGGCTCGACATGGCCCTAGACTGCTATCTCGCTTCAAATTTAGGCGTTGTTTATACGGGCCGTATTTTTAGGGCCTTTCATAAACCTTCCAAGAGGAAGTCAGAATCCTATCTTACATTCGCCAAATTTGGTGTCTATTCGCCCTTTTACGACAAAATGTCCAACGTTCATAGCTGGGATGAGAGTTTCTTCTATGTGAAGATAAAGGAGGATGAACCGTTAGGTTTCCCTTCAGTTTGGAATTCTCGTCCGCTACATATGGCGGGTGACATGCGGATCTTAACAAGCAGTGATGAAGAGGTGGCGGATCTCATGAAGCAGATCAAGGCGGATGCATGGACTTATGCAGATGCCTTAGCCTTCATGATGAGTGACCTTCCATTGATTCACCGAGAAGGGGATCAATTTATTTATTCGAAAATTACTCAGTTTGATCAAGGTACCTTTCCGTTACTTCAAAAGTCTTGATTATCTTGATGTCTTCTTTGGCAGGGGTGTATCTAAGGCCAATCATGCTCTTGCAGAGACGCGCAGGAAGCTTTTGGAAGATGAAGCGTGCAAGAAAAGTCAAGCGGCTAATCCTCAAGCCGATACGGGCAAACGTCCTGCAGAGATAGCTGTTGATCCGCCACTGAAGAAGAGGCGGCCCAACACTATGGGTAGTACCAAGATTATGGCGGACGCGATACGATCCGCCAAACCTGCTGAGAAGATTGTTCAGGTAATCCATCTTTTGATTTCCTCTGTTGCTCATCCGATTCTAAAGTGATGTATGGCTCTTCTCTGTTTGTGCAGATGGCGAAGCCCGATATTAGAGGATACTGGTCCGCCAAATTGGGGGCCCAAGGTTCTTTTGAGAATGAATCCCTTCTGAATGATCTGGATGAGGCCTTGGGTCAGGTGGGAGAGGTACAAAGGAACTATAACCAAATCCCTGGGCCAACTCATGTCTAGAAGGGGAAATCGGAGCTTCTTTCGGTGAGTTCAAAAAGAATGTAGATAATGATAATTCCTTCACCTCTTTTTCGCCCTTGGACTAAATCATTTTGTCTTTTATAGCTGTATGCCCGTCTGCGTACTTTGTAAAATGGACTCCTTCAGAACGTGGCGGACAAGGCAACCATTGAAAGGTTAGAAAAAGAGATAGCGAATGCCAATTCCACCATTGCCTCTGCAAACGCGGATCTTGCTTCCGCCACAGCGGCTTTAGTTCTTCGGGATGAAGAGATTAAAAGTTTAAAGGCAACGATGGCTTCTGATGCCAAAAGCCATGAGGATGCTCTCGGAGAAGCTGAATACACGGCGGGTGTACAGGCGTTTTACTATGGCGAGATGCTTATGGCGTACTTCTCCCTGGCCCATCCCGAAGTTGACTTCACAGATCCTCTGCTCACCGTCCCCGAACCAGAAGACGTGGCGAGGTTCAACAAAATGCCAGATGTCAGGGAATACCTTCGCAATTATGTACGGAAATGGATGAAAGGACCCCCGCAGGAGACCAAACCTTCTACCACAGTTGTGGCGGACAATTCTGAAGAGATGCCGCCCAAGGTAGGTACAGAGCCCATTCTTGATTCTGTCCTTCCACCGGGTCCTACTTCTTCGAAGGATAAGGAGGTATCTCCTGGTGGCGGATCTGTGACTGTGGAGAAGAAGGATCCTCAAGCAAGCATCATAGGCGAAGGAAGCAAAAAAGAGGATGCCCCTATTATTATTTAGTTTCTGTTTAAAGATCTTTTTGTAAAAAATCTTCTAAGTACAATCTGGTTAATCCTTTACGTTGTTATCTATTTATTTTACTCTTACTTTTACGTAGAGAAGTACTTTGAACATAAGCATGTTTAGGATTTATGTTTGGAGTAGGTGGCCAGCCATACTCCATAGTATGAACCTTTGTGAAGGTTTGAAGCTGTTTTATTCCTTCTTGGAGGAAGTAAAGCTGCCCAGGGGTTCAATTTGCTACCTATCTTTGAGGTGAAATGATCCGCCCGTAGGACTTGTGAATCCCTCTCTGGGAGGGATAAGAGAGTGTAAAGACCTTGCGTCCAAGGATCATTTTAACTCAATCGGTGATCAGGATCCGCCAAGTGGCGGATCTACATTGAATGTGGAGAGCATTGGATGCCCCCCTTCTTTTTAAGACTGGAATATTGATATTGCAGCAGTAAACTATAAAAAGAACATAGATGATAAAACCAACAATGTTTATTAATGGGAGAAACACCTTATTACAGCAAATAGGTCTTTATAAATGAGCCTCGTTAAAACCTTTAACAAGAAAAACCACATGGGAAAAAGCTTGTTAAAGGAAAAAGAGTGCTCAAGACCATGAACATACTTCATTTTTTAACAAAGTATTTGCGGAGGTTTTGGAGATTCCACGTGCGTGGCAGTGTATTGCCCTCCATATCTTGTATTTTGAATGTGGCCGGTCCAACCTTGTCTACTATCTGGTATGGACCTGTCCAGTTGAGCCCCAACTTGCCCTTGCCTTCTCGAGATTGGACTTTGTCAGTTTTGCGAAGCACAAGATCTCCTATCTTTAGATCTATAAGCTTGGCATTTTTATCATGGTAAGCCGCGATCCGCTGTTTGTATGCTGCCATGCGTACATAGGATTGGTTCCTGCGATCCTCAACCTGATCCAAACGCTCCCTTAGTCGTTTGTTGTTGTCCTCTTCACAATAAAAGGCTACCCGATCACTGGGGACTTGTATCTCAACTGGGATCACGGCCTCCACTCCATGAGAAAGGGCGAATGGTGTTTCCCCAGTAGCTATTCTTGGGGTGGTACGATAAGCCCATAAAACACTTGCAAGCTGATCCGCCCACTTCTTGCCATGCTCTCCCAACCTCTTCTTTATCCCCTTAACAATTGTCCGATTGGTAACTTCGGTCATTCCATTGGACTGAGGATAATAAACGGAGGCGAATCTGTTCAGGATGCCCAACCCTTCACAGAAAGCCTTGAATTTGCCACAGTTAAACTGTGTTCCGTTGTCAGTGATGATGGTATGTGGAATGCCATATCTTCCCACGATGTTGTCCTTGACAAACTCCACCATCTGTTCTGCTGTAATAGAGGAAACAGCCTCGGCTTCTACCCATTTGGTGAAATGGTCTACTGCCACTATTACGTACCTCTTTTGCCGGCGAGTTGGGGGAAATGGGCCAACGATGTCTATTCCCCAGAGGGCGAATGTACGTCCCTCAATGATTGGCTTTTGGATATGTTTGATAGTATGTGATTCATTTGCGTGAATCTGACAATTGTGACAAGATTCTACCAAACTCTGGGCATCTAATTCAGCTGTGGGCCAGTAGAAACCTGCTAACCTGGACTTCTTCAAGATCGTGGCGGAAGCTTCATGTGACCCACAGGATCCCTCGTGTAGCTCCTTGAGGATCTGCTGCTCTTCTTCTGGTAGAATGCATTTCAGCCAAGGATGACTAAAGGATTTTCTGTAAAGACCATCATTGATCAAGGAGAAATAGGCTGATCTCCTAACTATCCTCTGTGCCTCTTCCTTGTCTTCAGGTAATGATCCATTCAGCAGATATTGGCGGATGACCGATCTCCAATCACCTTCCACCGTTGTGAGTAGGGACACTTCTTCAGAGGCAAATGCTGGAGCCATTTTTACTTCAAAGGGACAATCCGGGTCCGCCCATTTTTCCTCACAGGAAGCCATTTTGGCCAATTGATCAGCCTCTGTATTGGATTCCCTTGGTATGTGAATCAATTCCCACTCCGTTTCTTTAACTTCAAGGTGATCCAGCAACTTTTTGACTTCTGCTACATATTTGGCCAGAACCTCGTCTTTCACCTCGTAATTCTTGATTACTTGGTTGACCATTAGTTTTGAATCGCTATATATCACGATCCGCTCTGGGGTGATTTCTTGAAGTAGACGTAATCCCAGTATCAGAGCTTCGTACTCAGCAGCATTATTAGTGGCATAGAAATTTAATTTTGCTGCGTATCGCAATCTTATGTAGTGGGGACCTTTGATCACAACTCCCACACCTGCTCCATCCGCCGAGGAAGCTCCATCAGTGTACATCGACCATTCTTCTAACGGAGGCTTGGGATGAGATATCCCTTCGTCAGTGAATTCATTCACGAAGTCCGCCAGGACCTGACTTTTCAAAGATGATCTGCTTTCATATCTTACATCAAATTCGCCCAGGCGAATCGCCCATTCCATCAACCTTCCTGAAGTGTCCGGCTTCTGCAATACCTTTCTCATTGGTATATTGGTTCGAACTATTACAGTATGCGCCTGAAAATATGGCCTAAGGCGAACTGCCGTGGTTACAACAGCCAGTGCCATTTTATCCAGCTTTGAATATCTGGTTTCAGCGTCTTTCAAAACTTTACTCACGTAATAAATTGGGAATTGTTGGCCATCTTCTTCTCGTATCATGACTGTGCATATGGCTTTATCCGTGACCGATACGTACATGTAAAGATCCTCCCCTTTCAAAGGTCGGCTCATCATGGGTGGCTCTGTGAGGAACCGCTTGATTCCTTCAAAGGCATTTTGACAATCCTCATTCCACTCGAATGCTTTTTGTTTCTTGATGACTTCGAAAAAAGACTGACATCTACGAGCTGAGCAAGAGATAAACCTGCCCAAGGCTATGATACGTCCGTTGAGGCGCTGTACTTCTCTGATATTCTGGGGCGCTTGCATTTTTAGGACTGCTTTGACCTTGTCAGGATTTGGGCTGACTCCTTTTTCGCTGATCATGAATCCTAAAAACTTCCCATATGTTGCCCCGAAAGTGCATTTCTCTGGATTCAACTTGATGTTGTGGTGCCGAAGTACGCCCAATACCTCCTTTATATCTTCTGCATGCCTTTCTACAGTTGTGCTTTTAATGATCATATCGTCTACATAGACAGAATAATTACCACTCTTATTGTCCGCAAATATCTTGTTCATCATCCTCTGATAGGTAGCACCTGCGTTCTTAAGCCCAAAGGGCATGACTTTAAAACAATAAGTAGCTTGATGCGTCACGAACGAGGTCTTAATTCTATCTGAGGGCTCCATGGGGATTTGATGATAGCTTGACTTCACGTTAGTAAAGGAGTACATTGCGTGACCGGCAGTTCCATCTACAAGCATGTCTATGCATGGCAAAGGATAATTATCCTTGGGGCAAGCTTTATTGAGATCTGTAAAGTCAATGCACATGCGGTAAGATCCGCCAGCTTTCTTGACTAGCACGACGTTCGCCAACCACTATGTGTAGAGTACCTCCTCAATGGCATCCGCCTTCTGGAGCTTGGCGATCTCTTCCTCTATCACCTTTTGCCTTTCCGGACCATGGTTTCTCCGCTTCTGAGCCATAGGAACTGCATCTTTATCGATGTTGAGCTTATGGGTGATCACATCTGGGCTAATTCCTGGGAGAACTTCGTCCTTCCATGCAAAGACATCTTCAGCTTCACAAAGTACTTTGGTGATTGCATCTCTGATCTTGCCCCGTAGCCCCTTAGCTATTCGTACCTGCTTCTCCTCTGCCATAAAGTACATTTCGGTTTCGCCTAAGGCCATTGTGACACGCTCCTCTTCATCTTCTTCCTTAGATTGAGGGCGAATCATTAAGGATGCCGAATATGTTTCTTGGGCCACCTTTTGACAACCTTTGACCATCACACCTCCCTTGACCGTGGGAATGTAAAGTGTCAAATGGCGAATAGAGATAAGAGCTGCAACTTCGGAGATAAAAGGTCGTCCGAGGATAATGTTATAAGCTAATTGTCCATCCAAGATCGAGAACTCCAAATCTCCTCTCCAAACTTGATCATTATCAACAAGCTCACAATCCAAAGTAACTTGGCCTTTCATTTGAATGGTATGACCTGTCACTCCCAAAATGTCAACCACCGTCGGCTCCACCTGGACGGGATCAATCCGGAGTCTGGCGAATGCTCCTCGGGTAATGACATTACATGAACTTCCCGTATCAATCATTACCCTCTTCATTTCCCAACCTTCGACCATCATGGTGACGACCAGTGCATCCGCATGGGGTGGAATCTCAGGACCTGCGTCTGAGAAAGGGCGATTTAATGATGTCCTATCAAGGGCGGTCGTCTTCGCCTTTTTCGATGCTGGCTGATAACCAGGTCCTCCTACTATGACATTGATGGTACCCTTTCCTTTCTTCTTTGGGTCCTCCTTGGATCTATCCTCCTCTTTTCCTTCAGCTTGGATGAACCGATCCAATTTACCTCTTTCAATAAGTCGTTCAATTTCTCGAGCTAACTCCCAGCAAGCATCCGTATCATGGCCATTTTTCCTGTGATACTTACAATAATTTTTAGGATTTTTACCTTTATTGGTGTACTCCCCCCCTTTTGGCTTGGGGTATGAAATGCTCCGCTTGTGCTGGCTGTTCTCAATCCACATAAGAACTTCACTTTTAGAGGCATTGAGAGGTGTGAAGGAGGTGACAAACGTTGATTTATTCCGAGAATCCCTTCGTTTGTTCCGAGAAGAAGAATCTTGACGTTTGTCCTTGTCCCGGTCCCGAGGACGAGATTCGCCTCTGTCCTTTTTTGGTGATGATGGCGAACCTCGGCGAATGTCATCCACTTCTATAAAGTCTTTACAACGCTCCATTAACTCTGCCATGCTGGTGGGCTTTTTACGAATGAGATCCTCTTGCAAACTTTTACAAGTAGTGTTTCTCACAAAACACTCCACAGCTACGGAGATATCTACATCAACGATTTGTATACACAATTGGTTGAAAGTGTCCACATAGTCTCGGAGGGGTTCATTCGCCTTCTGCTTTAATTCAAAAAGCTTTCCAGATTTCACCACTGCAGGAATACAACCAGCAAATTTAGCACAAAATTCCCTGCTTAATTGATCAAAGCTGTTTATTGATCCTGGAGGTAGAGATTGAAACCACAAATAAGCTGGACCTCCCAGCGTGGTGACAAACATTTTGTAGAGCACGGGTTCGGTGGCTCGATTGAGCCTGGCCAAGATTCGATACTTTCGAATATGAGCTTCCGGATTATCTTTGCCTGTGTATATTGCAAGATTAGGAATCTTGAAAGCTCTGTCGGTTTCCTCTGCCTCGATCCAGGCTGCAAAAGGCGAATCCCTATTGGCGAATGGATTGTGCCTAGCATTTTCTTCGTTCATTTGGAGTACTAGGGCCCTCACTCTATCATCAAAATTCTCCAGATCCGCCCTGGGGCGACCCCTTCGTGGCGATCTACTTGGAGAAGAAGAAGAAGAACTTGAATCAGACGATGGATCCGATGGCGAATGTCTTCCTGCATTACCACGTCCGCTCCCTCCTCTTCCTCCACCATCTCCTCCACCACTTCCTCTGCCTGGGGGAGTTGGACCATTTCCTACTTGCTGGCCTCCAGACGAGGTGCGTCCAACAGTTCCTGAAGATGGATGTGGCGGTGGTCCACCTATATGAGATGTTTTTTCTGGCCTTTTACTTCTTCTACGACCAGTAGATGGAGGTGATCTGCCACGGCGTGGGGATCCTGCTTGCTTATTTTTATCCTTTTTATGCTTTTTACGAGTGGGCTCCTTAAATCCGCCAAGAGACGAATTTGTCCGCGGACGCCTAGGTACATTTGGTCCATCAAGATTAAACCTTGGAATCTCCGATCCACCAGGAGGGACCGTATCATTCCTTCGACTTCCCTCGCCAGGAAGTAACTCCCTGATAACCGGTCGTCCGCCACCCGATGCCGTAGTAGTTATCATGGAATCAATGTTGTGATCTTGAAGGAATGAAGAGCTATGGGCACCTGGTCCCAGACCAAAGTTTAATGGAGGTAAAGATGAGACAGCTGACGTAGATACCGTACTCCAACGAGGAGGAAGAGTCATGAACGCCCGGAGGTGGTTCCCAATTTCAAGCCCATATCGTGCCTCGATATCCTGAGCACACATATCGATGAAAGAAGCAGTGGGCATGTTTCCATCGATATTTGTTACATGAGCAGTTGTGTTAGTGCGATCAGCACTAGATGGTGTAATTATCGGTGATTCAATCCCAAAGGAGGGATTTTGTCCTCCATCGGTCATGATGTTTCAGTGTGAACGAAAAACCCTTTATTTGATCAAGGATTCCACGTTCACCGCACCAATTGATAACAAGGGAGAAACTTCTGATCGAAGCTCGTCCCTGTGGGGGGCGTCGTTGGGTTCGACGGGGGAAACTCCGATGCCAAAGTCAGTAGAGAATATGAAGAATAAACTGTATTGACAAAGCTTAGAGAATATAGAAAAGTCTGAGTACCTTGATAGCCTAGAATGGTAGGCTATATATAGTTGAGAAGTTCGTAACCTCTAGGTAACTAGAAAGTCCCCATTAATGCTCATTTAATGGCGGTTACAAGTTACTCTTAAGCTGGCGGGTAAGACAGTTAATGATCCATTTAATGATCCTTTATGGCCGAGCCGGCGGCCAGCCGTTACCAAGGTGAATGGAGAGATTCGCCTTAGAGATCCGCCAGCGGATCTCTTAGAGCTAGTCCAGGGAGATCCGCCAGCTGACTTCCTTTGCTACGTGGCATACTTAAAGGCAGATATCTCTTTTGGTCCTCATGATAATATCTCGATGTTATCAGATATCAATTGAAGTATTTATATAGAATACAGTTCACTCTGTAGTGAACAACTATAGTCAACAACTGAACCTATATTCTAGGCTAGAGATAGATAACAGAATAATTACAGATAAATAATAACTAAATACATAGTCTAATACACCCCCGTAGTCGAAGGGTTCGGAGGGCGAACATTGAGACTATTGCGAAAATCTTCAAATAGTGTTGATGGAAGACCTTTGGTGAAGATGTCAGCGATTTGATAGCGAGATGACACGTGAAGGACACAGACTTCTCCTTTTGCAACTCGTTCTCGGACAAAGTGAATGTCCATTTCCACATGCTTAGTGCAGTGATGCTGAACCGGGTTGCCTGTGAGATACACGGCGCTGATATTGTCACAGTACACTATTGAAGATTTCTGAATCGCACAGCCAAGTTTTAAAAGCAGATTGCGTATCCAGCATGTTTCTGACACGACGTTGGCAACGCCGCGATATTCGGCCTTTGCGCTGGATCGGGACAGTGTTGGCTATCGTTTGGCGGACCAAGAGATTAGATTGTCCCCTAGGAATACACAGTAGCCTGATGTTGATCGGCGAGTGTCGGGACAGCCTGCCCAATCGGCATCCGTGTAGGAGACCAATTGAGCGGGAGAGGATGCTAGAAGTGTGAGGCCAAAGTCAAGAGTGCCCTGAACATACCTGAGGATGCGTTTAAGAGCAGGCATGTGTGTAGTTTTTGGGTTGTGCATGAACAAGCATATCTATTGAATTGCGTACGAGATATCGGGTCGGGTAAGAGTGAGATATTGAAGAGCACCAGCCAATCTTCTGTATTCGATTGGGTCATGATAAGCAGAACCAGACGAGATACTGAGCTTTTGTTTGGTGTCAACAGGAGTGGTGGCCGGGTTGCACGAGCTGAGTCCGATCTTGCAATTATTTCAGAAGCATATTTCCGCTGAGATAGGAAGAGAGAGCCAGGAGAGTGAGTCACTGATATGCCCAAAAAATAGTTCAAAGGGCCCAAATCTTTCATTGCAAATTCGGAGTTCAATTTTGACATTACTGAAGCCTGAAGTGTGTCAGAAGAGGTGATTAGCACTATATCATCGAGATACAGAAGGATATATGCCGTGTCAGAGCCTTGTTTGTAGATAAATAAAGAGTTGTCAGAGATGCTATTGGAGAAACCGATTTGAATTACAAAATTAGCAAACCGCTGATACCAGGCCCGAGGTGCCTGCTTGAGACCGTATAATGATTTCTGTAGCAGACAAACATGATCAGGATACCTGGAATCCCGGAACCCCAGTGGCTGATGCATGTAGACGGTTTCAGTAAGATCACCATGTATGAAAGCATTTTTGACATCTAATTGCCGAATTTTTCAATGTTTAGACAGTGCTATGCTGAGAACAGCACGAATGGTGGCTGGTTTAACCACAGGGCTAAACGTTTCACCACAATCAACTCCTGCCAACTGTCCGGAACCATTCCCAACCAGTCTTGCTTTATATCGCTCAAAGGAGCCATCTGACTTTGTTTTGTGCCTGAAAATCCACCAACTACGAATAATATTAGCACATTTTGGACGGGGTACAAGTACCCACGTCTTATTTGCAATAAGAGCCTCAAATTCATCAGTCATGGCTTGTATCCAGTTTGGATCACTTAATGCATGAGAAGGTGTTTTCGGAAGCGGAGATATGGTAGGTTTTGTTAAGGCAGATAAATTTAGCACTCGACGTGGTTTGTGGATGCCATGCTGAGCTCTCGTGGCCATTTTGTGAGTGCTAATGACTTGTAATTGAGGGGAAGATATAGAAGTATCAGAAGAAGTTTGTGAAGTGTTATGGAAGGAGATCGAAGACGAGACAACAGATGAATCGGACTGCGTTTGCGCTGTGCGCGCAGACGAGGAGGCGGACAGACTGTTATTTGAGGACGAGATAGGATACGAATCGGACGACTTGTCTGTATTTGACGGGACAGCAGATGACACGGTCTGGCGGACATGACTGGATTGGAGGTGAGACGACGCGGACGACTCGATTGGGCTGGACGGAGTGACGGGTGATGCGGACTGCGATACAGACGCAACAGAAATGGGGGACGCGACAGACTCGGGATCGACGGAATTAGAACGAGGAGTAGGAGTTCGAAATTGGACAGCAGGTAGGAAAGGACTGTCTGACTCGGCAGAAATTTGTGAGGGAGACGCGCAATTAGGAGGCGCGTTTGAAAACAGAAGAGTTGATTCGTCAAAAATGACATGACGGGATATGATTATCTTATTTTTAGACATGTCCAGACACTTATATCCTCTATGATTAGATGGATACCCTAAGAAAACACATGGAGAAGAGCGAGATTCAAGCTTATTTCGTGTTTGGGATGGAATTAGAGGGAAGCAAAGGCATCCGAAGACACGTAAGTGGGAGTAGGTGGGTTCCTGGTTATACAGAATTTTGGTGCACTACAAGAAAAAGAGGTTTTAATGACTAAAATTTAATGAGTGTTAAAAAACCGCTCATTAAAAGTATATAATTAATACATTTAATGAGTGTTCATTGTGCAATTCTATTATTACTTACTAAAATAATTGTTTTCTTAAATTTTGTTAAAATTCCACTCATTAATTCTAACCCCCTAAAAAATTCGGTCATCTTATTTTGGCTTTGGCTCATATACATTCCCCCCAATTTTCTTGTAATTCCCAAACTACCAAAAAAAAAAAATATACGTTCCCCCCAAAAATTTGGGATTGCCCCCAAAAATTCAAACCAAAATTTTAACAGTACAAACACTCCTAATCCCATCGATTAAACTAAAATGAACAACAACCCTTAATCCCATCGTTCCCTTTCAGTACTCTAACTCAGAAACCCATTATCTTTCTCTATTATGAACCCTAACTCACTATGCCGAGTTCAATCAAGCTTAGAACTGGTCGACCTCTCTCATTCCCTGGGATTGTAGTTCAATCGGTAAGGGCAGCGCTTTGTCAAGGCGTAAGTTGCGGGTTCGAGTAATTTCCATCCCTTCGTCCAACGTCGGCCACCAGCCATCGTCCGTCTGTTAGTCTCTCTCTCCACTAATTTATTTATAGCTCTATAACTTCTGTTGTGATTTGTCAGTTTACGATTTTTATAACTTCCGTTGTGATTTCTGAGTTCACGATCTCTGTTCATCCATATTTGTGCTATTGTTTTTCCAATCTTGGTCTAACCAAGATCTACTTGGTTAGGGTTCCTTTGGAAGAGGCGTCTGATGTATTGTGTTGCTGATGATTGTAATTTCTATTGAATTGAATTTCAGTTGAATTTCTGTTGATGATTGTAATTTTGGTTTGATTATTGTGGACAACTCAATGTTTGCAATTAAGAGATGATTAAACTTTAAAATGATGGAATGCTCTTTCTTACCCTGGACCTGCTAAACTAAATTTATAATGATGAACCCCGTCTTTCTTGGCCTCTATCTCTGTATCGAAACCGGGCTTTACCCTGTTTGGTGGGGAATACCCTCATTCAATTGAGACTAGTAAGCTGTGTAAGCCAGAAAATCTAAGAATAATTATTAATTCTGTTGGTTAGACTTTTCTTAAGAAAATTCAAGGTATATTTGACTTATAATTGGTAAATAGCAAAAATGGGTACATGCTTTGAGACTTTTCTTTGCTTAAATGTTAACTCTTACTACTGTGTTATTGTGTTTCATCATTAAGTTCATGATTTTTGTATTTTCTATTTAAAGGACAACACGCTCATTGTTAAATTCATGGTTGATTTGATTCATGTTTTTTGTGTTTCACTTGCTCTGCTCTCAACTAATTCTCTAGATAGACAATTGACATGTTATTCTATTGTTAAAAAGCATGCCACAAGTTTTATCTTCTCTGGGTTATTGTGGAAGTTGGATTCCTTCTGTTTCATGATTTGCCTTTTTGGTTTGGGTCTCTCGTCCTTCGTTGTCTAAGTTTCGTTGGGAAGTGTTGATTTTTTGGAGTTCATTCTCTGTGATTTTGCTTCTTTTCTTTTCTTTTATGTGTTGTAACTCTTTCACTTTCTTCCTTTTTCTTTTACTCCCACCTCTGCATACTCTACAGAATCCTCCTTTCAGAATGTCAGGAATTCATGGGCCATCGGATTATGCCCGGGAACCACTGCAGCATCCTTCCCTCAAAATAAATGCCAAGGCCTGCTTCTTTTCCTAATTACCTATATTTCTATTAATGATTCCTTATGATTATTCACTTATATGCCAACGCCTCTTTCTTTTTCTTTTCGGTATGATGATTCCTTATGATACTTGGATAATGTTTGAAGGTGTTTGTTAATTCACTGATTCTTTTCCCCCGAGTTTCCTTGATTATTCTTTCACTTGGATGGTGAAGAAAACTTTTTGTTGGCAATTGAAGTGACTATCTATTTTATTTTACTTTCTCTGCAGTTTCCATGCATTGCTTTGATTATCAGTGAAAACTGCAACTTTTCAGTTATCGAGCTTCCTGTATTACCGATTGATATACTTTTTTCTTTGAGTCTCGTGCAGGAACCTTTTAATGTTGAACCACTACGTTTAGACTTGGTTACCTCATATGTGACGCCAATTGATTTTTTCTACAAGAGAAACCATGGGCCTATCCCTATATATAGTTGAGGACATACAGAGGTTTTATCTTCACTCTACATCTACTTTTCTATTTCATATTGACAATTTTCATTCTAATTGATTCTGCTGCCTGCCTGTCTAAGCTGATATTCGGTCACTATTGGTGGCCTGACAGAGCACTCTGGAGAGCTGTTTTTGAGAGATATCTTGTGAGTTGTGGGTACATTATGTAGGAAGCTTTATTGTTTTTGTACAAAGAATTTATATTATGATCTTTCATTAACATGAAGCTTCCAAAATATAATGTTACTGCCACCTTGCAGGTATATTTTTGCATACAAATTAAGTTCTTATATTTTTTCTTTTGATCAGATAGAATTTCTGGCTCCTATTCTTGTCGTACAATGATGTTGCTTTCTAACATTAGTGTAGTATTAACTCATTTCATTTCGCCTATAAACTTTACAGTGTGATGTTAAAAAAGTTAGAGGAGTTGGCTGGGATGCTTGTGCCATAGGAAATGGTTTGTCCTTCTTCATCTTGGATTTCTGATCAATTTTTTGAATTATTATGGTAGTCTAAGTGCATGATGATGGAGTGCATTAATTGGTTAGCTTCTTAATATTGGTGCATATGTATTTTCACCCCTTGTCTTCTCGAAAATTTGACATTTTTGGTTCAAAATTGGACCATTGACAGATAGTTCCTTTATTATTTATGCGCTTAAAGAAAGCCATGCCTCCTAATTGTGTTATAGTGCATAGTGTACTGCTAACCGAATCGTTTCAATCGGCCAAATTTCACAAAATGTTATATAGTAGAATTGATCAAATGTGCCAAAAGTACATGGACCAAATGGCTTAGAATTGAAGTAACTGTCTTTGCTACCTTTATAGCTGGTTGTTATCCGGAGTTAACTCGGTAAAATACCATTACTTTTGGGTGCTGTAAATACCATTAAAGTAACTGTGTTTGTGCTGTGGGATATGAATACAGGGCAGATTACTCAGGAGTATGATCAGCATTTGGGTGCTGTAAATGCCATTACTTTTCATGAAGATGTAGTTTTTGTATAATTGGAAATTGTTTGAAATGCTTTTGGTGCCTCCTTAGATACATTCCTACTGATTCTTAAATTATGATATAAAAGATAATTTACTTGCATCAATTAGGCTCTGTATTTAGCTATTCACTTGCTATAACCGCTTATGCAACTTTTCAGTTATATTATATTGTTTCCCCTGCTACCACACATTTTGTGTATAAAAAGTGATGAAGTGGAGCGGGCCTTAAACTATTTGGAGAAAGCGGACCCGAAACTGAGATTTTGAAGATAAAACGGGTTGTTGGAATTTAGCGATTTCGGACCCTAATTTTGTTGGATTCGGCCCATGGTGGATGTGTTTTTTAGCCATCCGAGGTCGTTTAGGGTCTCAAATCGGCCTTTTTGTGTTTTAGCGCACTTTTCTTATTTTTGTTGTTTTCCTTTTCCTTTTAGGTTTCGGATTAGTTTTTTATTTTGTCAGCCTATATAAAGGCTCGACCTCCACCTTATGTAAGGCAGTTATTGTTTAATAAGAATTTCAGAGTTTATTCTCTTTCTTCCAATTTTCGTTAGTCGTGCGCGATTCAACGATAGTTGACGGTTTTAAGCTTTGTTCGTGCGCGAGCAAGTGTTTAGAACGAAAGTCTGTTTATTTCCGCTGCATCAAAAAGTCATAGTTACCTTAAAATTTCTGTAAAGTAGAATAGATGCGGATAGAGGGGATCACGATATCGCAGCCCATCAATTTGGCGCTCAAATCTTTACCTAGAGCAGAGACTTACTCTCTTGCATATTCAAGTTGGCAGAGTGCTTGAGTCACTAGATATGTATTAAACTTATAATTCAAAATTATATGAATATATCTCTTAACGTTGTTGTTTTGTAGCATCTTTCTTATGTTGATTAGAAGTTGCAAATAGGTTCTCTTTGTATCAAGTGTTAGTATCCCTTTATTTCAACATATTCAGTTAGTAGGTTAGATCATATCCTAATCCTAGTGAATATTAATTTGTTGTATCATATCCAATTTGCATCCTAATAGGTCCTAAAAATTGACACGTTATTTAATTGCTTCGCTATGCATCATCAATTCATCATTGATGTTGCTGTATGTTTTCTTTGCAACATTCACTTATGTCCATCCACTATTGAATTTGGCTCACTCTTTTATGGAGACTTTACAATATATTTTCCTAATACGGGCATTAGTTAATAATAAAAAGTTAGGGACTAGTAAATTGTTTACCATTGAAATTGAGTTAATTTATTCTAATTGTTTGATTAGTTTTTCTTAATTATGTTTAATTAATGTATATCAGATCCCATCTATAAACAGAGGCATCCTCTTTATCAAGCACTACCACAACACCGACAGGGAAACGAAGCCACTCTGTGACCAAAGGAATGCAAATCAACTGATCGAAGCACCGAGAGAAGGTTAAGAGGTGTAAGCCTGACACCCGACGTAGATTAGGCTCAGCTTACGCAACACATCAAGTGGAAGCTATTTTAAAATTGATGTCTCGTAGCAGTTCAGCTAAAGTGAGAATTCATCATTTGCTCGGTGACATTCCAGGCACGAGCAAAGCTTTGAGAATGTGAGTGTTTTTACCATGCTTGACACGTACCAAATATGTCTGCCATTAATTTTTCCTTTTTACAAGCTCTTGGATGAACTTAGTAGGCAATATGTAAATAACTCTAGTTGTTGATGACTTGGAATTTCATGAACTTAATTTTAGTTTTGTTTTTCCCTCTAGTTGTTATGGTTTATATTTTACAAGCCACACTAGCTTATTTGCGCTGAAGTTTTTAATACTAATTACTATTTGATGCCTACCATAGCTTCCTTCAATCCAAATTTTTAATTGTTTTATTATTGAAAATTAAATCCATATAAGCAATATCATCAATGAGAGGATTCTTAATCATTATAAATATTTATAATGAGTGTATATTATATTATTATAAATATTTTTAATGAGTGTATATGTTACTCATTATATATAGTTTTTAGTAAGGGTAAATGTCCACTCATTATAAGTTATTAATGAGTGGAATTATTCCGCTCACTAATACTTTTAGTAAGAAGGGCTTCCTCAAGAGGAATATTCCGCTCATTAAAAACCTTTAATGAGTGGAATTAGAATTTTAGTGATGGTATTTCCTATCATTAAAACCTCTTTTTCTTGTAGTGGTGGGTGATTGGTATCCTAGAACTTTGTGAGGATATATATTTAGAAGATATGTTGCTAATTCGAGAGCATGTTGCCAGAATTTAAGAGGGACAGAGGCATGATGCATTACTGTTCTAATCAGATTATTAATGGTGTGAATGGTGCGTTCCGATTTTCCACTTTGAGGTGAAGTATACGGACAAGAGAACTGAAATTGCATTCCGTTTGTTTGACAAAATTGTTTAAAGGAATTATTATTGAATTCACCCCCATTGTCACACTGAAAAACTTTAATTTCTCTTTCAAATTGAGTGCGAGCATATGACCTAAAAATTAGAAAGGCGGAATAGACTTGAGATTTGTGGGCTAACGGAAAAGTCCAAAGAAAATTTGTGTATGAATCTAAAAATAGAACATAGAATCGATGGCCACCCGAGCTAAGAACGGGTGAAGTCCAAATATCAGTGTGAATTAAATCGAAAGGCATACAAGCAAAATTGTTGGAGGACTGAAAAGGTAATTTTACCTGTTTTCCATTAATACATGAAGAACAAAGAGAAGGATCCTTAACTTTATTACAAGAAATCAACTTTTTATTGAGCAGGGCGTTAAAAACAGGAAGCCCTGGATGTCCTAATCTATTGTGCCAAACGGCGGAAGACAAAGCAGTAAAGACAGAATAAGATGACGCGGAATTGTGGGAGCTAGAGGTGACTGGATATAGGGCGTCAGAACTCTTACATCTCATGATAATATTGCCCGTCCGTAAATCCTTCACAGAAAAACCCAAAGGATCAAATTCCACAGAAACTTGGTTATCTTTAGTAAATTGACGGACATAAATTAGATTTTTGATAAGATGAGGTGCATGCAAGACATTGGTTAACTTTAAACGATGACACTTAGACTCTAGATATGCATTACTAGATGCACAAACAGGCATACAATGACCATTACCAACAATTATATTTTCATTGAGGTTCGAATTGAAATAAGAAGTGAGTGTACCTTTGTCAGCTGTCATGTGTGAAGTAGCTCCTGTGTCCATGTGCCATTGATCAGGAGGTGGAGCAAGTGTCATGGTGTGCATAGCTTCTGCAATATCTGTAGGCACATATGATGGTGATTCCATATGAAGGTGTGCTTGCTGCATGTGAGGATGAGGTCCCAAAATACCAGATTGTGACGGCTGCCTGCCTGAAGTGGGATAAGGGCATGGAGGAGTCGCCCATTGTTGCGCTGGTGCCCATGGGTAGGTATATCCCCAAGGAGGAAGGGCAACAGGTCGATAGTGCGGTGGCTGAGACGACCGGTAGTGGTGTCGACCGCCTCTGCCGCGATTTGAACGACCACCATGTCTGCCGCCGCGGTAGGAGGAGGAGGCCCGATAATTCGCAGGACGCGGTGAGTAGTGCGACGGTGCAGCCGTAGCTTCAGCAGATGACACGGTCAATGCAACTAGTTCAGACGGAGTAGGGTTCTTACGGGCACGGGCTGTTTCTTCAAGAATTAGCATGGATCTGGCTCTCTGAAAGGATGGAAGTGGATCCCCATGTCTAATTTGAGTACCAACAGTATCATAAGCCTCCGTCAGACCAGATATAAGCTGTAACACCATTTGATCATTGGTAACCGGACAATCCATATTTGACAATTGATCAGACAAGGATTTTAGATGCTGACAGTAGGTTGAAATGTCAGAATAGTCACTAAGTTTGGTTTTGGAGAACTCTTGCTGAAGAAAGAGAGCCCGGGAATTCTTGTTATCTGAAAAAATTTCCTATAGACGATTCCAGACCCTCGCGGCTGTGGAATCAGCTTCAATAATAGTATGGAGAAGGTCGAGGGAGATGGTGCTATAGATCCATTGAAGCACAACAACATCGATACGAGCCCAGAGATTGGGGTTGGATTGTTGAAGAGTGGTGGCGGAAGGGTCTGTGGGTGATGGAGGAAATATATGGTCCAGGACCTGAAATGCTGTGACATAGAGCTTGAACAGAGTTGCCCAAGTAGGATAATGCCCTTTTTCGACGTCTAGGGTTATTTTGATGAAGGTAGAAATATTGGAGACGGTGAGGGACGGATGGTGATTTGGGTTAGAGTCTGTGTTGTTCATGGTCGAATTGGTGTTGGGCGGGGTACCGGTGGAGGATTTTTCTGTGATGGTGCTCATTACTGTCGACGGGAAGAATAAGGAACGGGTTGCGATTTGGGTGATGTATCGGCAGGGGAAAGATGGCCGGAATGAAAGTCGGCGGCGGCGGCCGTGTGGTTAGAGACGGTGTCGCGGCGGCGGCGACGGTAGAGAAGAAGGAAAGAGGAGGGTTAGGGTTAGGGTCTCTGATACCATGAAGGAGTATAATTCTCTGTGTTTGTTATTGATATCAATTGAAGTATTTATACAGAATACAGTTCACTCTGTAGTGAACAACTATAGTCAACAACTGAACCTATATTCTAGGCTAGAGATAGGTAACAGAATAATTACAGATAAATAATAACTAAATACATAGTCTAACATTTTTGATACGGATTGGATTTGCGGCCATAGTTTTTAATTACAAACTATCAAAAATATTCTCAAGCAAAAGTTGAAGGAGCTGTGAAACTCTCAAGATTCACGAGCTAAACTTGTAGGAATTGAAAATCCCCATCCCGAAAGTGGGAATTGAACATGAACAACTAAGTAAAGATGAGAGCTACATAGGATGAAGATTATAGATTAGGCTTATTTAATTTACACAATAAAACTTGTTGATTGATCAAAGCTTGGTGGAAAACTAAGGCATACCAAGTGGTAAATAGTAATAGCTTGGCTGTTACAAGCCTCACCAGAATAAGAGATAAAACAGAACTCAACAGTAAAGAATTATGATAAATTAAAGTAATAGCTTGGCTGTTACTTATGGAAATTATAACCAATTCAGCAAATGCATAGGTCAAAAGGCCCACAACCGTTCAAAGTGTTACATGTGAAAAATATGTTGCTACCTACACTCTTGTCATTTCCAATCTCATGCTTTGCACTTCATTCTGCTCAATCCCTTGCTGTAATCTGCCTCCTTCTCACACTCTTTGGGTTTTGTACAGGTACTTTTTGAAACAGTGTCAATGTTTGGGTTTTCGCCCAAATTTTACTTCAATTAGTGTTTGACTCGTTATTTTCTATTGCAGAGAAGTGAAATTATCAGTGAATTGAAGAAGAGTCAAATACTATTAACAAAAGCGAATTAAGGGTATGTATTAGTTCTCACTTTTTCTGTTGATGCTCTGACTGTGAATGTAAGGATATGTGGTTTTGTTTCAGTAGAGAGACAGAGAAAGAGAAACTTATGGTGGTATATGTTCTGGTTTGCAGTGAGAAGTTAAGGCAGCTTTGGGCCTCATGGTACTAGCTTCGTTCATTTTTTTTAATGGATTCATAGGGTCAGTGTTATGGAGTAAATGGCATGCTGATGCTAGTTTAAGGTGAATAGGAAATTTGTCTCTATCTTTTGGGTTCAAGATAGAGATTAGAATCCAAACGGCTTTTTGGATATATTTTGTTAAGTAAATAGGAAATTTGTTTCTATCTCTTGATGAAACTAACTCTACAGACAACTTTTGTAAACATATTAAAAGTATATATATATTGTAAATATTGTATGGTTTGTTTTCAATCTTTATTATATGGTAGTTTTTTGTGGTTAATTTATGTTGTGATGATTTAATTGTAAAAAAATAGTGATTTAACTTGAGTATTTGTTCATTATTATATAACAAAAAAAATTAGTTATTATAAATATTTTAGGTATAACATCCATTTAGATCCTCAAACTCAATTAGGATTCTAAACTATCAAAATCATTAATCGAGTCCAAATTCTAAACAAAAAATATTCAATACCCATGGATAATAATTAGGTTAAACAGTTTCAGAAATTATTCCGCAAACTCATTTTGAACCGATACAAAGATTATTACAGTCTCTATCAAATAGTCGGAGTTTCCGATTTTAAGATATGTTAGGGACTTAATTATTGATTTTTACTTAATTCAAAGATCTAATTGATGATTTTGATAGTTTGATGTCCTAATTGATTTTGAAGCTTTAGTTTAGGAACCCAAATGGGTGTAATGTCAATATTTTAATAATGAGATTTTTTTGTCATTGTAATTATTTTTATTAAGAGGAATTTTTATCAATTATAAATAGGTTTTAATAAGTGAATTTTTATTATTATTTTGAATATGTTTTAATAAGGGTTTTTTTATTATAATTAGTTATTAATAAGTGATTTTTTTGTTATAATTAGTTTTAATAAGTGAATATTTAATTATTACAAATACTTTTTTAATAATGGTAGATTTCTCATTATTGCAAGTTATTAATAAGTGGATTCATTCAGGTTATGGAAAATAATTAGCAAGGCAACGTTTAATAAGAGGTCCATAAGTGGTTTTTCCACTTATTAAACGTTTTTACTAAGGGTATTTGGACTTTTAATAACTATTTCTCCCATTATTAAAATCCATTTTTTTTGTAGTGGAAATGCACTTGCTGTTGCACAAACAAAAAAAAATACAAATTTGGGATGAGTCGGTGACGAGCTCGCTCTCTTTCAGACGTTTGTGACTATCTTTTAATAGTGTAAGCAGTCATATAATCAGGCCGTTTTCAGGATAAAACAGCTCACTCAAATAAGATACGAGTTCGTATTGCTTAATACCAACTCGTTCAACATACACTCCAAAATTTTGCTCAGTTTTCTTGTCAAATAAAAAGAAATTTTAAAGAGGAAGTAGAAATTGCTACGTATTAAGAAAGAGAAAAACAAATTTATACGGTCAACTCATTCAACAATACATTCAATCCAGTGGTCAAACCCACTACTTTACGTCTTGTATTTGCAGGAAGTATTTCTCACAATATTGTACTTTTGCACTATTTTATAAGTGGTTGAAGGTCCTAATGTTGTTGATTTTGGAGCTGTTGGAGATGGCGAAACTGATGATTCCAATGTAAGTATAAAATCAAGTGTTTGTTATGAATGGTTCTATAGGGGTCCCAGACCCAACTGGTTCGGGACCCCTCTGATGCTGCCATGTCAAGCTCTAAATGCTGATGCAGCACCATTTTAATAGTCTCGGTCCAGTTCCATAACTCTGTTTTCAATTTCTTTTAACACTAGAAAAATAAAAAATTTGTGTCATGACTTCGCCATTGCTGATGTGAATTAAATTGCATGTTTGTAGGCATTTCAACAAGCCTGGAAGGCTTTGTGCCAAGTTAAAGAGGGCACCCCTAGCCTTGAGATACCACAGGGAAAAACATTTCTATTGCAGCCGGTGAAATTTTCGGGTCCTTGTGCCTCCACCACAATTATTGTTCAGGTCATTGAAAATATCTTACCATAGTGGCCCACTTTTAGTAATTGCAAAAAATACTAAGGAGGCCCGTTGACCTGTCATTTTTACCTGTTGTATAACACAATGTGAGGTGTACATTTTAGTGTGAGAAAATGAAGGTTGTACACCAAAGTGTGAAACACCAGGAAAAGTGTTTTGCAACAAAATATGCACATTTGTGGCGAATTGAGAACTTGTGGGGAATTTTATTCCCGCCACTAAAGCCTGTAGTGGCGAATACTGATCTTTAATGAGGAAAATTTTCCCTACAAAAAATATCTTTCTTGTAGTGAGACGTGGTCATTTTACTGTTCCCAACTAAAGAGGAGCTTTGATATCTCATATCACTCGTTCCTCGTCTATTTCTCAAACAACTCCTTAAAATGCAACCATATAGAGTTCGCATCATATTCTCATGCTGTTTCTACAATAAATTATCAAAATTATATGTTTCTTTTTTTTTGTTACAAAATATTAAATGCATCTTGATTCCTTCTTTATAATATATATATATATATATATATATATATATATTTTCAAAATACATGTATATTGAGCAATTAATTTATGGTAGTTAATTAGTTGTATTGGGTGTGGACAGGTATTGGGGAAAATAGTTGCACCCGCAAGTAGAGATGATTGGAAAGAATGTCCATTGGATGGCTGGTTGTCTTTCTCAGATGTTGCTAATCTCTCCATCGTCGGATCTGGAACCATCGACGGCCAAGGTTGTGTTTGGTGGACCAATCAAAAACTCCACAATTTTGTAAATTTCCTAATCTTTTATATACTTACTTTTTCTTCTAATTCAATTATCATATTCTCCTTTTACCTGCTAAATTCTATTTCCTTTACTTTTGTTAGTTGAGTTCTGATATCTGTTATTGATTTCCATTTTTATATTTGAGGGGAGTTATGCAAATTGCGACGGAGCACCTACGGTGAGATGTCGCTATTTCTTTTATATAAAGAAAGAGTTAGCAAAGAAGATTAATTTTATTTTTAATAATATCATAATGGAAGACATTAACATAACCTCTTCATCATCTAATTCTCAGACTCAAGCTTATTGCCAAAATGTCCATGGTTCTTCTCATTCTGTTCAACCTATTGTTCCTTGTCTAACTTCACTAATTAGCTAGGTGTTTCTTTTTAATTTTACTCTATACAAGTATACAATGTACCACATTTTTGTTACAATCACAAAATAAAGCCAAGTCTTGGGTTTCCAATATTATACCAAAGTTATAATCTCTACAATTTGTTTAATACAATTATTTAACTTCAACTTCATTTTCATGTTCTCGAACAAAATGAAATTTGATCTTGTTATGTTTCATTTTTCGGCATTGGACCATTTTTAGATGTATTTTTCATGTCATCTTTTGAATCTGTCCTTGAAAAACCAATTAGTTCAAAAACTTTCATTAATTTGTATGAGATTCCAAAATGAACAACGCCTTTGATGTATTTATATATACAATTTATACAGTTACAAAATAGAAGGAAGTCTCGGGTTTCCAATATTATATCAAAGTAGGATATTTTGTAACTCATGATGAAGCACGTGTCGGGATTGCCCCTGTATATACTGAAGATCAAGTAAGTAATTCAAGTAAAAGCCCTTAGTGGACGCAAATGATTACATATGCGTGGGTCTCTTTAAAAGCGTGATGCAAATGACACTTTTCCTGACAAACAATTCATTGGAAAAGAGAGTCATTTGCATTGCGTGAATGAAACTAAAATTCATATTCACTCTTATTTTATAAGTTTACTCTCATTGTTTTTTCCTACTCAATTTTATCAATTTTATTAGGAAGTTGGATTAAAAATTACATAGCAAATTAAGCTTAGTAGGTAATTTGTGTCAATAGTTGTTAAAATGATGAAAACATTAGGGTAAAATTGGAGATAAAAAATTAAAATTGTTCTAATACTTTAGGAATAGATATTTAATCGTTGAGAGGTCAATATCATTTGGAATAAATGGTGGTATCTTTCTCAGATAAAGATGACTTTTTCGTCTGACATTTCTCAAAGGACAATTTGTACTCGTTAAAAGCTAGGTATCAGATTATTGAGTCTGCTCATAGCATGGTGCCAAGGAGAAAATGATGGATAAATCTATGGAAGTTCTTCCCCCTAAATTGTAGTTTTTCCTTTGGAGATTTGCTACTAAATTGCCTACAAGAATTCGCCTCATTCGGTAGCATGTTAGTGTTCTAATTGAGTGTTTTCTTTGTATGAACCACGTTGAACACGACTGACATCTCTTTGGGGAATGTTGGGCAATAGTTCAATCACCAACTCCTGGAGTAGAATGGAAGCAGGTCAAAGATTGGTTTAGTGATATGTGTTAAGCAGAAAATTGTCTTTTGGCGGTGGTTCTCTTGTCTATCTGTACACGGAGGAATGCCCAGCTTTGGTCGATTTCATGGTGTCCAAGTCATGGCGGAATACCAACAACGGCGGAAAAAGTTCAATGTGGTTTTCACATAATTGGCGGCAAGGGCAGATGACCAATATTGATACTAGGATGACTAGGGATCAGGGCAATAAGCAAAGGCAGAATTTCTAGAGAAACCGAGTAGAAGAGCAGCTGAAATGCAATGTAGACGCAATTATTGTTTCGACCCCCTCTTGTTTCAGTATGCATGTTGTTCTACGTAATCATGGAGGCCTGTTTATAGCTTGTTATAACTCGGTCTCGAATGGCTTGATATCGCCCAAGCTGGGTCAAGCATTGACATTACGAGACGGTATTCCTTAGACGCCTTTCTTAGGCTACAACAATATCGATTTTGAAGTTACGCAAAAGGAGTTGGTAATAGTTAGTATTCGAGTCACAAGGATCTTACGGAGTATGGTGAAGTAGTTCAAGAGATCAAGAAACTTCTTTAGAAATACACGACTTGTTCAGTGACGTTTATTCCTCAATTAACGAATATAGTTGCTCATGAGTTAGCTCATCATTCTTATTCCAATCTTATTCCTTTTATTACTTTGTGTGTTCATAGTTTCTTAGAAAGTGCTTTATGTAAGGATGTGGGTGTTTAATCTTAATAAAGTGCTCTTTTCTAAAAATAAAATAAAATACAGTACTCTTATCCAAATGGTGAAATAATAAGTCATGCAATTGCTTTTAAAAAAGGCGTAATACATCATTTGCCCCCTGAACTTGTCCAAAAATCTTAATTGACTCCATGATGTTTTAAAATGTCTTGATAGCCCCATCAACTTGTACAAAATGTTCAAGTAGCCCCTTCAACGAAGGAGCGAGCACGCGCGTGTGGTATATTTGCTAAAAACCACTTAACACAATTTAAAGGCTTCTAAAGCCCAATTCTATATATACTCACTCAAAGGGTTATAAGTTTCCCATGTGAGATTGTAAAAGTGCTCTTGAGAGCAAAGTGGTTAAAGACAAATATACCCCACAGCCATTTTTATTCAACACACCAAAGCCATTTTCTAACATTAATAACTTATATACCATTAATAATTTATACACCATTATACCATTAAAAAATAAATAGAAATTTCAGTTTTACATTTTTGTGAATTCTATTTTGTAGATTTTTTGTGGACTGACCTTATAATTTTATTATATAGTCATATATATATTTTTTTTGGTAAAAATTATATAGTTATATAACTTTATAGAAATTGTGAGGATTTTATATATTAAGATGTAATTCACCATTAGATTTTATAATAAATTATAATTTAAGAATTTTTTTGGGCAGGTCGAGGTGTGCCTGGGATTTAGGTTTTCTACTCGGGCTAAATCCGGCCCAAGCCCAATTTTTAAAAGATGCGGGTTGGATTGGGCCTGGATAAAAAAATTTAGTGTAAAACCCAGTTGAGTTAAATAAACAGTAAATAATAAACAGTAACATATGAACTAAATAGGCCATTGAGGGGCTTTTTAAATGTTTTATTGTTTAGTACATGATAAAGAGTAGTGGCGAATACAGGATTACTCAGTTGGGGGGTCGATTTTACACCTGCCTTCCAAAAAAAAATTTGTTAAATGGAATTTGCTCAATTTTTTTTGTATATATGCATGTTATAATTTGAATGGTCAAGAACCAATTTTTAAGTATTAATATACAATTTCTTAAGATTAAGATAGATTTTGTTTAATAGTCCTAAGGTGGCAATTTCTGACACGAAAACACGATTACAGAGCCAACCCGACTGACACGACACGATTGACACAAAAATCATTTTTCTAGCATTTATAACAGATAAAACCATATGGAACATAAATATGAGATAACACGATTTTGACACGAAACACGATAATTGTCAGGTCTACCTAACATGTAAAAAATATTTGGATTTAGGAAGGGTTGGACAAGTAAAAAAAATTAAAAATTTTGATTTCAAAGGGCCTATGAGGCCAAAGAAATTATTAATGACCTTCTGACTTCAATAATTCCATTTTATTGAGATGTGTAAGTACATAATGTTTGATTTTGTATGACAAAAGAAGACAACACAGTTTGACAAGCATTGTTGGTGAATTTTGTGCCATTATGAGTTCTTATATTTTTCACTTGATCAAATCAGCCAGTCTCTTCGGTTCGGCTTGCGTTTTGAATTCAAATTCAGCTGGAAGTTTATACTGTGTTGATTTCGAACTAAATTTATGTAACATTCAGTAGTCATCCACAATAGTTAGAACATATCCCATATGGGATAAAAACTGTCCCATTGAACCAAGGTTGTACTTAAAGGATGTTGCACAGAAAACATTCTTTAAAACTATCACTAAACTTCTTTTTTGTAATTTGGTTTTTTAAGATGGCCAGACTTTTTGCAGTGAGTACAGAATATATCTTCCTTGTTATTGTTGTTCTCATGATCATTCCCCTAGTGTAAATAGCTGCAAAAAATTCAATAACAGCATTTTTATTCACTTTAATCTTTGATTTAATAAGCTTTATTTTTGTTCCCTTTAATAATTAATTTAATACTTTTTGTTTTATTTATTTTAGTCCATAATTTGGAACTTTTCATTTTATCCATTCTAGTCCCTATTTTGAAACTTTATATTTTATTCATTTTGATCCTTAATTTAAAATTCTCCTCTCTTTTTCAATTAGGTCCCTAAATAAACTTTTTAAGTTTATTCAGTTTAGTCCTTTATCCATTTTTACACCATAAATAATTGTATAGCTATGTTATTTGTTCTAACTTTTTATTTTGGCGGATATGAGTATGAGAGAACAATGCTTTAGTGCGAATTGAAGATCCAGAAATGCCCGGATGTAATTGTGACACAAGTCCATGAGGAATCTAAAGTCCTCATAAATGACTTCACATCGCTTCGGAGTGCACATGACTTGGACTAGTTATGGTCACCATCAATAGCCCTCTAGAAGTTATTCTTCCAATAGTAAAGGATGGAAAACTCGATCAAAAGCTGGTTTCTCTTGTTGTAATTTTAATTTTTTTTTATTTTTAATACAAAGTAATTTTCAGCAAAAAAAAATATTTTGAGCTTTTATAAACAATAAATAAAATTATGTTTCCTATGGTGAAAAACATCTTTTTAATTGTATAATATTATCATATTGTAGATAATGCTTTGAAAAAAAAAACATATAATTCTCCTGATTACTTAAAAAAAAATTGTACGTATTTAACTTTTTTTTATAGACCTCATTAATTTTTTTATAACAGATAATCCTAGTTAGGATGCAAATTCTTAGCAATAACATCGCTAAGCCATCTAAGAATTGAAAGCAAAAAAAAAATTGTTAGCATTGGAAAGATACTACCACTAGTGCAAAAAAAAAGCATTAGTGACGCGCTTTTAGTGACGTTATCGACGTGTTTTGCAGGTCGCTAGTGCACTCGTCGCAGTTGCTCCGAAGGCGTTTTAAACGTGCGTCACAATTGACCCAAGATCAATTGGGATGCTCCAAATGTTTGTTGCAATTGACCTAGTTTTATTGATCCGGCTCGGCTTCAAACTGTTTGTAAATAAAGAAAATCTTTATATGTTCTTAAACAATACACCTCCATTACACATTTGGTCCGCTGGGTTTCAAAACAGGTAGTTAGTTACATATTTTTTTTATCAAAGTGGATGTGCATGTGTATTGCTTGATATATGTGGATGATTTACTAATTTTACTATTATATGTTGATGATATGCTGATTGCAGGGTCAAGTGCTCGAGAAGTGAGAAAACTGAAGAAGTGTTATCTAAGCGGTTTGCTATGAAAGATCTCGGAGAAACTAAGCAGATTCTGGGCATGAGGATTGAAAGAGATAGGAAGGCTGGAAAGTTGTATCTCTCACAAGCTGAGTATATCAAGAAGGTCTTGATTAGATTCGGCATGCAAGATGCCAAGCCAGCTACGGTTCCTTTGGGTAGCCATTTCAAGCTATCTAAACATGACTCATCCAAGAGCAGAGAAGAGCGAGTCCAGATGGAGAGAACTCTGTATGCCTCAGCAATTGGCAGCTTGATGTATGCAATGGTGTGCACAAGGCCGGATATTGCACATGTTGTGGGAGTTGTTAGTCGTTTCATGGGAGACCCTGGTAAGAAGCATTGGGAAGCAGTAAAGTGGATTTTGAGATACCTGAAGGGAACCACTGAACAAGCCCTATGTTTTGAGGGCAAGAAAGTTATGTTGACAGGATATGTGGATGCAGATTTGGCATCTAGTGACCTTGACAAGAGAAGAAGTACAAGTGGATATGTCTTCACATTGGGTGGTACTGCTGTCTCTTGGGCTTCAAAGCTGCAGAAGGTGGTGGCTTTGTCTACTGCAGAAGTTGAGTACGTTGCAGTGACTGAGGCTAGTAAGGAGATTGTATGGTTGCAGAATTTCTTGCGTGAGTTGGGAAAGGAGCAGGAGGATCCTATTCTGTACAGAGTGCCATTCATTTGGCAAAGAATCCCGCCTTTCTGTTACATATGCTAGGAAAAGGAAGTCCAAGGACTGAATTGTTATTATTTCTTTTATTACTACTTGTCAAGGCATTCTGATATTTGTTATTTTGTCTTTTCTGTAAGTGGCCAGCTGGCAATTCTGTTGTAATACTCATGATCTCAGCTTGGAAAGCTGTATATAAGATCATGCTTTCTTCATGGGAAGTTATGAATGAAGAATATTAATCTCTACTTTCTTCCTAACATTTCTTCTTCTTCTTCCTAATCTCTCTATCTCTTCTTCCCTAACTTCTATCAATTACCAGAAATTCATAGTTGTAACATTGGTATCAGAGATCTCGGTTCTCCGGCTGAACTTTTATGGTAAAGCAACAACCAAAATTCACTCGAGCTACTACAAAACTCATGGATCTAGAAAATCGGCTTAAGGAGCTCACCGATTTGATTAATAATCGCGATGAGAGGACGGCTGAGAAATTAGAGAAGATCGGCGCTAAACAGGATGATCAACAGAAGATTATAGCCCAGCTCTTAACAGAGCAAGCTCAGATCCGGCGAGATCAAGGTGATTCCCACCGAGCGATGGAGGAGAAGCTCCATAATACTATATCGACCTTAGTAAAGCTTATCCAGACTGGTCCATTACCGAAAAACACCATCTCGCCGTCCCGCTCTGTTCCTCTGGCTTATAGCCAACATTCCGGCAAGGGAATTCTCGGTAGTACTCCTGTTCTGCTGACCGGCGAATCTTCTCACATTGAGAAACCATCCGTCCTTAACAAGCTTCTTCCTCGATGCGATCTGCCTGCATTTGATGGAAACGAAGTCGATCTATGGTTAAGCAAGTGTCTCAAGTATTTTGAGATTTTTGAAGTTGCAGAAGAGAGGAAGGTGGTGCTAGCTGGACTGAAATTCGCTCAGCTGTTAGACCTTCTGAACCTGCTACCCTGTATTCAGCCATTAAGCATGCTAAGTATCAGGAAATACATCTGAACAATGTGATGGAGGTAGTTAAATCAAAATCAACTTTCAAATCGCCCTATCCTCCCAAAAACTATACCAATTCGAATTCCTCCAACACCAAACCTTATTCCAACCCATCCCAAACACCTAAACCTACTGAAACTAGAACAAATCCACCAAATAATATCCAATCAACCATTAAACGCACACCTGGAATATGTTGGACGTGTGGAGATAAATATTTTCCAGGTCACAAATGCACTAATAAGAAGCTTAATGAAATTACTGGTGAAGAGGAAGATGAAATGCAGGAAATGGATCCAACTGAAGCTCCTGGTGATGAAATTCACAAGGAGGACATGATAGAGGAAGGGCAACAGATCACTGTGTCTATTAATGCATTGGATGGGGGTATGACCAGTGGCACCTTAAAACTCAAGGGCACCTTACAGAAGAAGCCAATCATGATATTGATTGACAGTGGCAGCACTCACAGTTTTGTGGACAGAAAGGTGGCTCAAGAGCTGAAATTACCATTGATGGAAGTGAATCCTGTAGCTGTGACAGTTGCAGATGGCAGACAACTGACAGTTAACTTTAAATGTCAAGGTTGCAGCTGGACTGTGAATCACAACAGGTTTACTTTTAATTTTCGAGTTATTGAATTGGGAGATTATGATATATTACTTGGTTCTGACTGGATGCGTAGGCATACACCAGTTACCTTTGATTTTGATAACAATCGATTGCTAGTTCACCAAGGTAAGAAGGAGATTGAATTGAAAGGGCTGAAGCGTCTCTTAAGATGATGTCTCTTAAGTCTATGAATAAAATGCTCACTAAGGGTTGGAAGGGCATTTCATCCACCCTGTTCCTCATTACCATGAATATTATTACCCCTGAATCAGAAAATTCAGAAACCAAACACCTACCTAAAGCACCAGCCGATTACTTACCCCTGCTTAACCAGTACCAACATTTGTTCCATCCCCCTACTACTTTACCTCCTGTCAGAACTCATGACCATCATATACCCCTTAAACCACAAACTGAGCCTATCAATGTAAGACCCTTTTCGATATTCATACCATCAAAACAATGAGATTGAGAAGCAGATTGCAGAAATGTTGACAAGTGGTGTTATTCAACCCAGCCAGAGCCCTTATGCCTCTCCAGTCCTTTTAGTTAAAAAGAAAGAAGGTACTTGGAGGTTCTGCATTGACTATAGAGAACTTAATAAAGCTACAGTGAAGGATAAGTTTCCAATTCCTATTATACAAGAGCTGATAGATGAGTTAAAAGGGGCTAAGGTGTTTACTAAGTTGGATCTGAGGTCTGGTTACCATTAGATTCGAATGAGACTTGAAGATGTTCAAAAAACTACATTCAAAACTCACTCTGGGCATTATGAGTTCCGGGTTATGCCATTTGGGTTAACTAATGCGCCAGCTACATTTCAGTCTCTTATGAATACAATATTTCAGCCTTACTTGAGGAAGTTTGTACTTGTGTTTTTTGATGATATTTTAATCTACAGCCCTAGTGAGGAAGCTCATCAAGACCACTTAGCTCAGGTTTTTCAAATTCTAGAGGATCATCAACTCTATGCTAAAGGATCAAAATGTGAGATTGTTGTTTCCTCTGTCTCCTATTTGGGTCACATAATCTCGGCAGAGGGTGTTGATACTGACCCGGCTAAGATATCCGCTATGACTGACTGGCCTTTGCCTACTACTCTCAAGGGACTTAGAGGATTCTTGGGGTTAACAGGCTGTTACAGACGGTTCATCAAGGGTTATGGACAAATCTGTAAACCTCTCACTGACTTGCTCAAGAAGGATCAATTTAATTGGAATGACTCAGCCACATTGGCTTTTCAAGCATTGAAGAAAATGATGACTGAGGCACCTGTTTTGGCTCTACCAGATTTCCAACAACCCTTTGTTCTAGAGTGTGATGCAAGTGGAACTGGAATAGGAGCAGTATTGATGCAACATGGTAAGCCTATATGTTTTCTTTCTAAAAGTCTGAGCCCTAGAAATCAAGCCTTGTCAGCTTATGAGAGGGAAGTGTTAGCAATCCTTCATGCCTGCTCCACATGGAGGCATTATTTAGAGAATTCTCCATTTGTTATTAAAACAGATCATGAGAGTATTAAACACTTACTTGAGCAAAAACTTCATACATACTTACAACATAAGGGCATCTCTAAGTTGTTGGGCTTAGAGTATACCATTCAATACAAGAAGGGAACTGAAAATAGAGTTGCGGATGCTCTATCTAGGCAAACGGAGGATGCTGGCTCTCTTTTAGCTATTTCGGTAGTTGTGCCTACTTGGCTAGAGGAAATTCAGGCCTCTTATGCTGGTGACAGTGCTGCAACCAAGCTGTTACAGCAGCTTATGATTCAACCCACGCAAGATCCTAACTATACTCTGCAGCAAGGCGTTATCAGATACAAGCAGAGAATATACATTGGCAGCAATACTGACCTCAAGAGCAGGGTACTACAAACTTGTCACAATTCTTCCATTGGGGGTCATTCAGGAGTTAAGGCCACTTTGACTCGCTTACAATACACTTTCTATTGGCCCAAGATGATTGAAGATGTCACTAAATGGATATCTGCTTGTGAAGTTTTCCTTAGATGCAAGGCTGATCGCTCAGCTTATCCTGGCCTACTTCAGCCCCTCCCCATTCCTCAAGGCGCTTGGCAGGACATATCCCTGGATTTCATTAAAAAATTACCCAAGTCCAGTGGGTTTGACACTATCCTAGTGGTGGTAGACAGATTCACTAAGGTGGGCCATTTTATTCCTTTATCTCATCCTTTTAATGCAACGGTGGTGGCTAAGGTTTTTTTAGATAATTTGTTCAAGCATCATGGAATGCCAAGAACTATTACTTCTAACAGAGACAAGATATTTACTGGGGCATTTTGGAAGGAGCTTATGAAGTTATTAGGCACCAAACTGCAATTTAGCAGTGCTTATCATCCTCAGAAAGATGGTCAGACTGAGCGACTTAATCAGTGCCTGGAAAATTATTTGCGCAGCATGTGTTTTATAACTCCTAAGAAGTGGTCTGCATGGTTATGCTTAGCTGAGTATTGGTACAACACTAGTTATCATAGTGTCCTTAAGATGAGCCCTCATCAAGCTCTTTATGGTACTCCTCCTCAACTACCTGTGGTACCTCATATTGCTACTTCTGTAGCTGCAGTGGAAGACTTCTTAAGTCAGCGCGAGCACATGAGTTCCTATCTTCGCGATTGTTTGGCATCTTCTCAGAACCGCATGAAACAAATAGCTGACAGAAAAAGGTCTGACAGAACCTTTCAGGTGGGAGATATGGTCTATCTTAAATTATAGCCCTACAGGCAAACCACAGTGGCTCTTCGCGCCTCTCTCAAACTCTCAGCTAAATACTATGGCCCCTTTCTTGTAGAAGAACGCATTGGTCAGGTTGCTTACAAGCTGCAACTCCCTCCCAATTGCAAAATACACCCTGTGTTCCATGTTTCTCTCCTTAAGAAACACATTTCACCTACTATTCCTACCCTTACTACCCTACCACCCATCATAGATGCTGAATGGGTTATCCTTCCCAAAAAAGTGTTAAACACCCGCACTGCCCTCATTGGTGACACTGCTGTCAAACAATTGCTTATTCTATGGATTGGTTATTCTGCTGTGGATGCTACTTGGGAGGATGAACTCACTATCAGTCAACAGTTTCCAGAATTTTATCATTCTTGGGGACAAGAATGTTCTCAAGGGGGAGGTATTGTTACATATGCTAGGAAAAGGAAGTCCAAGGACTGAATTGTTATTATTTCTTTTATTACTACTTGTCAAGGCATTCTGATATTTGTTATTTTGTCTTTTCTGTAAGTGGCCAGCTGGCAATTCTGTTGTAACACTCATGATCTCAGCTTGGAAAGCTGTATATAAGATCATGCTTTCTTCATGGGAAGTTATGAATGAAGAATATTAATCTCTACTTTCTTCCTAACATTTCTTCTTCTTCTTTCTAATCTCTCTATCTCTTCTTCCCTAACTTCTATCAATTACCAGAAATTCATAGTTGTAACACTTTCACTCAAGAACAAAGCATATAGAGTTGAAGTATCACTACATACGGCATCTCTTGGATAGGAAGATATTGCAGTTGATGAAGATTCCAAGCACAGAGAATCCTGCAGACATGTTGACTAAGGTTGTAACCTTAGAGAAGCTGAAGCTATGTATGGCTTCAGCTGGCCTTGGTCATTAAGTTAAAGGCATGGCACTACCATCGGATGACGGATTTAATCTCCAGGTGGGAGATTGTTGGGCTTATGGAGACTAATATATATAGGCCCAACTGAAGCGATGGGCCCAACTGCAGCGATCCAACTTGGGCGATTAGGGTTTCAGACGGTTAGGGTTTCAGGAGTATAAATGTAACTTCTTTCTCTGTAATCCGTACCTCATTCATTATAGTAAATATCCTGGCTTGGTAGTGCCCCCAGACGTAGTCATTCATATTGAGTGGCGAACTGGATAAACAATTCTTGTGTGTTTGCTTATTTTCATTCATGGTAATTTCAATTATTCCTAACAATGATAAGGAGCAGTGGTAGATACAAGATTACTCGGTTGGGGGCGATGTTACACATCCGTTCGAAAAGAAAAAAAAATATGCTAAATGGAATTTGCTCAATTTTTGTTGTATATATGCCTGTTATAATTTAAATGCTTAAGAACCAATTTTTAAGTATTAATGTACAATTTCTCAAAATTAAGCTAGATTTCGTTTAATAGTCCTATCATGTAAAAAAATTTGGATTTAGGAAGGGTTGCACAGGTAAAAAAATAAAAATTTTGATTTCAACGGGCCTACCAGGCAAAAAAATTAAGAATTTGAATTTAATGAGGCCTAGCAGGCCAAAAAAATTAGAAATTTGGATTTAGGACTTACCTAATAGGTCCAGACTTTTTGCAGTGAGTACAGAATATATCTTCCTTGTTCTTGCTATTCTCATGATCATTCCTCGTGTAAATAGCATCAAAAAAATCAATAACAACATTTTTATTCACTTTAATCTCTGATTTAATAAGCTTTATTTATGTTCCCTTTAATATTTAATTTAATACTTCTTGTTTTATTTATTTTAGTCCATAAATTGGAATTTTTTATTTTATCCATTCTTGTCCCTATTTTGAAACTTTATATTTTATTCATTTTGGTTCTTAATTTAAAATTCTCCTCTGTTTTTCAATTAGGTCCCTAAATAAACTTTTTAAGTTTATTTATGTTCAATCCTTTATCCATTTTTACACCATAATTAATTGTATAACTACGTTATTTATTTCTAACTTTTTATTTTGGCGGATATGAGCATGAGAGAACAATGCTTTGGTGCCGATTGAAAATCCAGGAATACCCGGATGTAATTGTGGCAGAAGTCCATGAGGAATCTAAAATCCTCATAAATGACTTCACATGGCTTCGGAGTGCACATGACTCGGAATAATTATGGTCACCATCAATAGCCCTCTAAAAGTTATGCTTCCAATAGTACAGGATGGAAAACTCGATCAAAAGCTGGTTTGCTCTTGTTGTAATTTTAATTTCTTTTATTTTTAGTACAAAGTATTTTTCAGAAAAAAAAAAATATTTTGAGCTTTTTTAAATAATAAATAAAATTATGTTTCCTATGGTGAAAAACATCTTTTTAATTGTATAATATTATCATATTGTAGATAATGCTTTGAAAAAAAATATATAATTCTCCTGATTACATAAAAAAAAAAAAATTGTACGTATTTAACCTTTTTTTTATAAACTTCATTAATTTTTTTATAACAGATAATCGTAGTTAGGATGTAAATTCTTAGCAGTAACATCGCTAAGCCATCTAATAATTGAAAGCAAAAAAAAATAGTTAGCATTGGAAAGATACTACCACTAGTGGAGAAAAAAGCATTAGTGACGCGCTTTTAGTAACGTTATTGCTAGTGCACTCGTCGCAGTTGCTCCAAAGGCATCTTAAACGTGCGTCACAATTGACCCAAGATCAATTGGGATGCTCCAAATGTTTGTTGCAATTGACCTAGTTTTATTAATCCAGCTTGGCTTCAAACTGTTTGTAAATGACAAAAATCCTGCCTGCTTGGGACTTAGTTTCCTCTGAGTCTGGAAATAATTTGTGGCCACGTTATCCGTTTTGACCACGAACCTCGAGTCTTAAACAATACCCTCATATGTAGCATGAGAAATTGACACCTGGATTACACATTTGGTCTGCTGGGTTTCAAAACGGGCAGTTAGTTACATTTTTTTATCAAAGTGGATGTGCATGTATATTGATTGATATTTGTGGATGATTTACTAATTACCCATAGAAAACACGCCTGCACTTATGGCCCAACTTTGTCAAGTTCCTTGAGGCCACCTTTGCTATACACAATCTACGAAAGTACATTATTTTCTAGGTATTGAATTTGATTTTGTACAAGTAAGGGGCTCTTCATGAATCCGAGAAAATATACACATTCTATCACCGCCAAGTCCCTTATGGGTCACTTTACAGCCCGACTTTTTATGACCCAACTCTTTATCAGAGAATGGTGGGAAGCTTGCAGTATTTAACTTTCACTCGTCCAGAAATCTCAGTTGCCGTAAACCAGGTCTCACAGTTCATGCATGCTCCTACTGAGATACAATGGTCTGTAGTTAAACGCATTTTACCTTAGTTGAATTGCATGGCATCTCATGGCTTTTCCGATGCGGGTTAGGGTGGATGTCAGGATAATGGTATGTCTACTAGGAGGTACGCAATGTTTACCGGGAAGTCTTTATTATCTTAGTCCTTAACGAAGTAGAAAACCGAAGTCAAGTATTGATGCTTAGCCACAGCCACATAGGAAATGAGCTGGCTCCAAATGTTAATGTTAATGACAGGTCATCAATCCAAGTGTAAAACACAGACTTTTTTTATATTCCATCTAATGGGTATTATTTATCAATGACAAAATCTCACTAATTAATTAACAGCAATCTTAAGTTAAATAGTAAGAATTGTTCAGAATCCATTGGATATCTCAGTACAGTAAACTTTTTTTTAACCAATTTAATTTATTTGGTGATAAGATACGTTTAAATTCCTATTAGTAGTATAATATTCGGTAATAGAATATGTTACTGTTTCTTCATTTCTTAAAATTAAAATGCAGGGTTTAGTACTTCAAGTCTTCATTTGGGTATCTAATTTATTAAGCATTGGGGATTGAATGATTATGTTTAATGTGAAAGATTTTGGAGATGGAAAAACTGATAATTATAATTTAATTACTTCCCATTTTATGTTTTATACTTGTTCCTGTATATATAATAAAAATATTTTTCTCAATTTTTATAATATATATAGTAACAATATATTAATATTATTTTAGTTGTTATTTTTGAAGGTTTTTTTAAATGGATGGAAAGCCTTGTATTTAACACAGAAAGCTAATGGAAATATACCAACTCTTGTAGTGCCATTGGGAACATTTCTTATTATTTGTAAACTAAACATTTAATACGCCATTTTATAATAATAATAATAATAATAATGGATAAACAGTGTTGAGTGAGTCTGGAACTGGGTAAATTGAATTAATTATCGAAAAATAAATTGGTGACATGTTATTGGGAAAATAGTAGCACCAAGTAGCCGCGAATGGCCTAGTTGCAACACTCATTTTTTTTTTTTTGCTGATGTTTGATAATGTAGACGGTCATAATGTTGATGGACCAGATACTTTTGATGGTCAGGGCTGAACTTAGTGGACTAATCAGGTTATTTATTTATTAAAATATATCGAAATAAATTCAATTTTCTCTTAAGATTATTTGGAAGTGCATATATATCCTTAACATTATTTAACGTTTTCAACTTGGATTTTAGACCCTACTAGGCCCAAATAAGAAAACTAATCATTTATATGGTGTTCATTGTATACCAATATGATTGTTCATTTATAAGAAAATTTGACATTTTTCAAAATAAGATATTTTTAGGGTGGCAAAACATAGAAAAATGATTTAGAAAATTGTAAGTAAAAAAATTAAAATATGTTTTCTAGTGTAATTTTCTATTTTTTTTTCCTGTATGGACTATGTTTATTTGTTGCACTCCAAGCATTCAAAGGCCGACTCCATATTATCTAGGCCTAAACTTGTTTCAAATTAGAAATATTAAAGATAAAATTAATGTTTCTCAAAAAAATTTACTATTCCATAATGTTTTATAAACTTTATATATAAATTATTTATTTTTTTCTTTTCAGGACATTATGAATAGATACAAGAGACCCTGAGTAAACATAATTTATTTTTTATTAAGTTTATTTATTTTTATAGATAATAATTGAAATAAATGGACTAATTAACTAATTAATTATCTAAATAAAATTCAAATTAATGATGCAGGCCTTGCAAATTTAAAACTGCAAAAATGCTGGATAAATGGACTAAGTTATATTAACAGTATTGGATTAAATAAATTCAATAATGTCTTGCATTCAAAAAAAAATGTAATAATATCTCTATTTTTAATATTAATATCTTTACTTTTCAAAATAGTCCCAATACTAATCGAATTGGTCTCTTTTCTTCATATTTTGGATTTCATTATAGGAACTGGTAATTCATTTATTTAATTATTTTACTTAATATATTTTCCTTGTTCTTAATGTTGTCATGATCATTCCTCATGTTAATAGCAGCAAAAAAAAAATCAATAACTTAATTTTTAATCACTTTTAATCCCTGATTTAATAAACTTTTATTTTTGTTCCTTTAACATTTAATTTAATACTTTTTGTTTTATTCATTTTAATCCCTAATTTGGAACTTTTCATTTTATCCATTCTAGTCTCTATTTTGAAACTTTATATTTTATTCACTTTAGTCATTAATTTAAAGTTTTTCTCTCTTTTTCAATTAGGTCCCTAAATAAACTTTTTAAATTTATTCAATTTAGTCCTTTATCCATTTTCACACCATAATTAATTGTATAGCTATGTTATTTGTTTCTAACCTTTTATTTTGATGGATATGAGTATGAGAGAACAATGCTTTGGTGCAGATTGAATATCCAGGAATACCCGGATGTAATTGTATTTAATTTGTACCTATTTCATTGCGTTTGGGATTGTAATATTTTGTTGTTTATTTACCTTTGTGTAAACAAAAAAAAAAATGATTTTTTCCAAACAAATCAAGCATTCAAAATAAATTTAGGAAGCTTAAAAGAGTTATTAATAGTTTGAGTGTATTTAGAAATGCTAAGTAGGAGGTCAGTGGGTTCATCGAGAAATTTTGGGGGTGCTTAATATTTCCTTTAGAGGATATATTAACCTTCCCCAGCGTACCTAACCTCCGGAACCCACTTGCTTCCTGCATGGAATATCACTAATATTCTTGGACCTAAAATCTGGGTGACGACTCTTTCTCTGACACTGCAGCCCTGTCGAGCTAGTCATTTTCTCAATTGCACTCTGAGTTCAAACAGTACCATTGTGGGCTTTTCAGAAATATTAAACCTGTTAGAACTATAAACTAGGTTGTGGGTATAATTACATTATGTTGTGTTAGATTGATTAGGCTTTGAGTGAGTTCTATTTGATCGAGTTTGGCGTCATAGTTTAATCTGAAATACATGCCCCAATGTCCCGCATCTAACATTTATCAGTTTTGTAGGTTTGATAGGTTTGATAGGTTTATATATGACTAGAAATGATGTATCGGAAATCCATGATGAAAAATGTAAAATCGTTCAATTGTCATGTATTATTTTCATGATTTTTTTTATAAAAAACGTAAATTATAATGTTTCTAACTCGTAATATTTTTCGGGATTCTCGGGTTGTTACGCATCAATTTCAGACACTATGATTCATGACCGAGAAGACAGTTTGATGAATTATTTTTCAAATTGACCCAATTTAGGGGGGCAAATGCTCCCTTTGACCCCTACATCCGCCCCTGGTTACACATATAAGAGTTTCCTTCAATCCAAATAAAATAATTAATTTTTAAATAATTATGCATTTCCGACGCAATATCTCTCCACCGATATATGGGTCGGTGATGTTGTATGAATCACCGATGCAAATTACCTACTAAAAGTAGTCGGAATTCCCGACGGATAACGCCGACTAAAGGTTGTGTCGGTGATGTTTTTGTCTCGGTAAAAATTTCTCGCAGCTGCTTACCTACAAGGTCAATGCCGAGAAAGATGAATTTGTCGGACTTCCGTCGGTGACGCCGATCACCTACGCGATTTCATCTATCACCGACGGAATTCTGTCGTCAGTGATAGCACTTTTTCTTTTAGTGTTAGTAGCTGATAATCTATATAACCGAACTATGTATCGGTTACTCGCTTCCCCTCTCTATTTCAATAAAAAAAAATGGATAATAGTTGTTTTAAATGCTTAGTTAAAGTGATGTTGATGCACATTTAAAACATTCACTGTACTACCTCTAGCAGATAAATAGTAAGAGGTGTTCATGAATAATCTAATGGTTAGTGGATCCATCCAATCTAATTGAATCAGCTTGATGTGTTCAGATTAGCATCGACTTCAAAGATTATTGAACCGGAGTAAATAGCGAATAAGAGGTTCCAATTAAATTGAATCATTGATTATTGAACTATTGATATCAGAATAAAAAGTTTTAAATCAAATACTTAAATAAAAAGAAATTGTTCAAAAAACCAATCTGATACTCGTTTAACTTTTAATTCAAATCCAATCTAATTGCAAAGTTTTCTGAATTACAACTTTTGCTAGATAAGATTATGTAAACTTTTAAATTCCCAAAATTCATAACAATGCAACTGTATGAAATTAACATACTCTGTAAGAAAATTGTCATGAAGCTGGTCCCCCTCTCTCAAGTTTTGCTGAATGCCATTGCTAATGAGGCTGTGTTATGTCTCAAATGTCTTGATCCAAACTTAAAAGAAGAAATGTCAGCAGAAATCTCTCTCACTTCTAAGCTAGTGGAGAAAAAAATGTCTTTACAAATGTTCCGCCTTCATAAGTTTTCAGTTATTACGGGAATCAAGAATTTACTTAACTCCGTGTGTTCGATGATTTTCACTGACATGCTACAACTTGTTCTAGGATCGTCAAGCTCAAGCTCAAGCCAAGCCCTACTAATTCCCGGTTTTCCTCATCGAGTTTTCGGGGGTGTGAGCATTCTTCCTAGGGCAGTGGATTTTGACTTCCCTCAAGGTGAATTGTGGAGCTGGAATCCTAGTACGATATGTTTATATTCCTATTAGTATAATATATAATTAAATAGAATTATCAGAAATCCAACTACAATATTAGGATTTGGATTGAAAAAAAAATGAAATAAGTCAAATGAGTCAGAAAAAGTAAATATAAAATATAAAATAAATATAAATATAAAATCAACTGTATATATATGAGTAAATGGTCAAATTTCTTTATCCATTCAGTAATAGAATATTTTACTGTTTCTTTATTTCTTAAAGTTAAAATGCAGGGTTTAATACTTGAAGCTTTGGCTTGGGTATTTTTAATTGTTACGGTAAAACGTTGTTGCCGTTGACCTGAGGTCACGGGTTCGAGTCTTAGGAGCGGCCTCTTGCCAATTAAATTGGCAAGGGAAGGCTTGCCCCCAATACACCCTTGTGGTGGGACCCCTCCCCGGACCCTCGCTCAGCGGGGACACGTAATGCGACCGGGCCGCCCTTTATATATAATTTATTAAGCATTGGTGATGGAATGATATTGTTTAATGTGAAAGATTTTGGAGCAGTTGGAGATGGAAAAACTGATAATTATGATGTAATTACTTCTGATTCTGGTGTCGTTATCAACGCGTTTTGCACGTGGGTAGTGCACTCGTCACATTTGCTCCAAAGGTGTCTTAAAGACACGTCACAATTGACCCAAAGTCAATTGCGACGCTCCAAATTTTCGTCGCAATTGACCTTTTCTAAAACGACGCCATTTTAAGCACGTTTATCCAAATGTTCCAACATACATCGCTATGACCTTATCAATTGGAACGCTCCTTCCATAAGACCGTCACTATTGACCTTGTCAATTTCAACGGGCATCAAACTATTATTTTTTAATTACAGAAATTTTTTTCCGTGTAAAATTACAATATCAATTTTGCAAAACACGTGTTAAAGATTCTATAGAATGTGCTATTGAAAATTCGACAGAATATACCATGTAAAATGGAACCTGCATAAAAATAAGCTGGTAATCAATTCACAATAAGGGAAATTCTTTAATATTGAGACGTAGTAGTCTTTTCTCCAATTCATCACAATATATTGCATTTACAAATGGAATTCTGAATCACTAATGTTATCATTACTGTTTTATAAACATGTATACTACTAACGAATTTTGCTTACAATAAATTTTGATACTAGAACGGGCACCTCATTTATCTCCTCCAAAGAATACAGTGTTTTTTATTTTGAAAAATTCTGAAAAGTGCCATCAGGATAAAGTTACATATATAACAACTTCTTCATCAAAACTTACATGTGCTAGTTCTGCACTCTCATGGTGATTTCCCACTATTTCAAACCTACATCGCATCATAAAGTAGCAGTCTACTAGTCCCCGTTGTTGATACTTTTAGTAAGAAGGATTCCTCAAGGTGAATATTCGGCTCATTAAAAACCTTTAATGAGAGGAATTATACTTCTAGTGATGGTATTTTCTGTCATTAAATATCTTTTTTTCTTGTAATGATGACTTTTCGAGCAGAATGTATAAACTTTTTCCGTGATAAGGATACTTGTAGTTCACACAAAGCCACCAAATAACACTTGAGCTTTGGTCTAAGGAGAAGGTTTTAGTCTAAAGAAAGTGTTGTTTTGCAATTCTAGTCATGGTTGATTTAACTTCCATATCTGTTTAAAGAATTTTAGTCTCAAAATTTTTATCTTGGATCTGTCACTGTTCTACCTGACAAGGAACTAATGAATACAAAAATTTAAAATAATAGTCAATTAAGCCTAAAAATAACTTTTACTCTTTTCCTAACACACTCTGTTAGCATTGAAAAGAGACTGCCACTAGTGTAAAAAAGGGCAGTAGTGACGCGCTATTAATCTCATTAGTAATGCATCTTACACGTGGCTTAAAAGATGCATTGCTTAGGGATGTGCCTTAAACGCGCATTGAAATTGACCCAAGGTCAATTGCGAAGCTCCAAAAGTGTGTCGCAATTGACCTTGTCAATAGAGAAGGCGTTTTGGGGAAGGGTCGCTATTGACAAGGTCAATACCGATGTTTCTTCGCAATTGTCCTTGTCAATGTGCAATCTGAACGCACATCGCAAACGATTTTTTTTAATTGTAGAATTTTTTTATTATGTCACATGGCATTGAAACATGTGATCATATGTCACATAATCAACTCCGACGAAAAAATGATCGAAAACGTCCAAAGTGACTTATGGAACAAAAATAAACTTATGTGATTTTATTGAGATAAATTGAACTTTTATGGGTTTTTGGGACATTGTTCAAACCTTTGTAACCACTGATGCTACTTATCCGATGAATCCATGGTTAAATATATATTATTGTTTTGTTTTCTATACGTGATTAATTGTCATAATTTAAATTAGGGTATTCATGCGCCAATCCAATCAAGGAATGAGTAATAATTCATCAATTAGTTTTAAATAACCAATCCAATCCATGGATACTATGTAGAATTTGGATCGGTGATTAACATAGATTAATTTTACTCAAAACCTATTATTTTAACTAGATTAAATTATTCAATCAGTTTTGTTCAAATCAAAATCAAATTTATTTATTTTCAACATATTAAATTTAGAAGAAAGAAAACCAAAGAAAACATAATTCATGACAGAAAAGGCAACTTGAAAAAGTAAACGAGAGACGACATGATTCATGACAGAAAAGATAGTTTCAATCTATTTGAAATTGACTCAATTTATTAAATTATGATAAAATTTCACTATTAAAAATTAAATTACTTTTGACAATTAAAATTGGAGATATTTTTGTAACTTATAAAAACATTGTAAATTACAATATATTTTCATTCATTGGTTCCCTATAGTATTAGATAGTAGATACTGAATATATTGCGAGAAAAAATGGATAAATTACATGTATGGTTATTGAATTTTACTAATTTTCACAGTAGTTATACTAACATTAAAATGTAATATAAAAATCATTGAACTTAACACTTTGTTAAGTTTGTACCTACTAAACTTCAATCAACGCCTCAAAAAGACGGTTGACGATCTCAAAATAACAAAATTTAAAAATTAATAATATTCTAAGAATTAAGAAAATATCATTTTGAGATCATAAGTATTGTTTGAAAAGAGAGAAAGCTCCAAAAATTGTTATTGTAGAAAATAAAAATTGTAGTTTCATGGTAAATATTATTCTCACCAACTTTATTTCTTGAATATATTCATTTTGAAGCCGTTAATTCTCATTTTGAAGAGTTAGTTAAAGTTTAGTAGTTACAGGTATAGCAAAGTGTATATTTATGTGGTTTTTATGTTACATTTTGAAATTTAGTTATCATACCATGAGAATTGGTAAAATTCAGTGGTCATGGGTGTAATTTACCCAAAAAAAATTAAATTTATCATGAAAATAAGGGGCATACAGTCTACTTTTTTTTTCTCTTTTCTTTTAAATAAATGGAACCTATCAACTTTTTTTTCTTTTTTTTTATTTAGGTACAAAGAAAGCCCCTGAACTTTAGGTGTTTTAAGGATTAAGCTCCTGATTATTTATTTTTCCATATTTAACCATTGATCATTGATTCTATTATGAATTATGCCCTTGTTTAACTTTTTCATCGAGTTTAGACGGCGTACAACGTTAGGGCGATTCATGAATCCCAGGAAATGCATGAGTGATTTTACCTTAGTTGAATTGCATGACATCTCACTAATTAATTAACAGCAATATTAAGTTAAATAGTAAGAATTTCTCCATTAAGATAATCTAATATCAGATAGTAATTACAAAGATAATCTTAAGTTAAGTAGTAAGAATTTCTCCAACAAAGCTATTAGTTACAGAGATTGTTTGTGCAGTGAAAAATTATTAAAAATTTCTCAAAACCTGGTGTGTTTTCTGATTAATCTGTTTATTCAGAATCCATCAGATATCTCAGTACCCTGAACTTTTTTTTAACCTATTTAATTTATTTGGTGATACATATGTTTATATTCCTATTAGTATAATATGTAATTAAATATAATAAAATCTGAATTATCAGAAATCCAACTACAATATTAGGATTTGGATTGAAAAAAATGAAATAAGTCAAATGAGTCTGAAAAAGTAAATATAAAATCAAATATAAATATAAATATAAATATAAATATATATATATATATATATATATATATGAGTAAATAATTAAATTTCTTCATCCATTCAGTAATAGAATATTTTACTGTTTCTTTATTTCTTAAAGTTAAAATGTAGGGTTTAATACTTGAAGCTTTGGTTTGGGTATTTTTAATTGTTATATCTAATTTATTAAGCATTGGTGATGGAATGATTATGTTTAATGTGAAAGATTTTGGAGCAGTTGGAGATGGAAAAACTGATAATTATGATGTAATTACTTCTGATTTTAGTGTAGTTATCAACGCGTTTTGCACGTAGGTAGTGCACTCGTCACATTTGCTCCAAAGGTGCCTTAAAAGCACGTCACAATTGACCCAAAGTCAATTGCGACGCCCCAAATATTCATCGCAATTGACCTTTTCTAAAACGACGCCATTTTAAGCACGTTTATCCAAATGTTCCAACATACATCGCTATTGACCTTATCAATTGGAACGCTCCTTCCATAAGACCGTCACTATTGACCTTTTCAATTTCAACGGGCATCAAACTATTATTTTTTAATTACAGAATTTTTTTTTCGTGTAAAATTACAATATCAATTTTGCAAAACACGTGTTAAAGATACTATAGAATGTGCTATTGAAAATTCGACAGAATATACCATGTAAAATGGATACCTGCATAAAAATAAGCTTGTAATCAATTCACAATAAGGGAAATTCTTTTCTCCAATTCATCACCATATATTGCATTTACAAATGGAATTCTGAATCACTAATGTTATCATTACTGTTTTATAAACATGTATACTACTAACGAATTTTGCTTACAATAAAATTTTGATACAAGAACGGGCACCTCATTTATCTCCTCCAACACAGTGTTTTTTATTTTGGAAAATTCTGAAAAGTGTCATCAGGACAAAGTTACATATATAACAACTTCTTCATCAAAACTAACGTGCTAGATCCGCACTCTCATGGTGATTTCCCACTATTTCAAGCCTACATCGCATCATAAAGTAGCATAGTCTACTAGTCCCGTTGTTGATACATTTAGTAAGAAGGATTCCCTAAGGTGAATATTCCGTTCATTAAAAACCTTTACTGAGAGGAATTATATTTCTAGTGATGGTATTTCCTGTCATTATATATGATTATACAGCTAAATATGATTATACAAAGTACTTTTCAGTAAAAAAAATATATATATTGTTTTTTTAAATAATAAATAAAATTATGTTTCCTATGCATCTTGTTAATTGTATAATATTATCAAATTGTAGATAATGCTTAAATAATTTAATGAAAAAAAATATAATTATCCTGATTACTTAGCAATATTCAACTTTTTTTTTATAACAGATAAACCTCATTAAGAAACAGGATGTAAATTCTTAACAATAACATCACTAAACCATCTAGGAATTAAAAGCAAAAAAAATAGTTAGCATTGAAAAGAGATCGCCACTAGTGGAAAAAAGGACAATAGTGACACGCTATTAATATCATTAGTGACGCATCTTACGCGTCTCTAAAAGCAGCATCACAATTGCTTAGGGGTGCGCCTTAAACGCGCGTTGCAATTGACCTTGTGATGAAGTGGAGCGGGCCTTGAACTATTTGGAGAAAGCGGACCCGAAACTGAGATTTTTAAGTTAAAACGGGATTGTTGAAATTTAGTGATTTCGGACCCTAATTTCATTGGATTCGGCCCACTGAATCAAACCCATGGGTCTATAGACCCATGGTGGACGTGTTTTTTAGCCATCCGAGGTCGTTTAGGGCCTCAAATCGGCCTTTTTGTGTTTTAGCGCACTTTTCTTGTTTTGTTGTTTTCCTTTTCCTTTTAGGTTTCGGATTAGGTTTTTATTTGTCAGCCTGTATAAAGGCTCGACCCCTACCTTATGTAAGGCAGTTATTGATTAATACAAATTTCAGAGTTTATTCTCTTTCTTCCAATTTTCGTTAGTCGTGCGCGATTCAACGATAGTTGACGGTTTTAAGCTTTGTTCGTGCGCGAGCATTCGTTTAGAACGGAAGTCTGTTTATTCCGCTGCATCACCTTGTCAATAGCAAAGGCGTTTTGAGCAAAGGTCGCTATTGAAAATGTCAATACCGATGTTTCTTCCGGATACGTCGCTATTGTTCTTGTCAATTGCAATGCGCAATCCGAACGCACGTCGCAAATGATATTTTTTTTAACTACAGAATTTTTTTTATTATGGCACAGTTGAAACATGTGATTATATGTCACATAATCAACTCAGACAAAAAAATTATCAAAAACTTCCAAAGTGACTTATGGGACAAAAAAAAACAAACTTAAATGATTTTATTGAGACAAATTAAACTTTTGTGACTTTTTTAGGACATTGTCCAAACTTTTGTAACCACCGATGCTACTTACCCGATGAAACCTTGGTTAAATATATATTACTATTTTGTTTTCTATACGTGATTCATTGTCATAATTTGAATTAGGGGTATTCATGCGCCAATCCAATAGTTATTGGATAAAAAATAACCAATCCAATTAAGTAAGGAGTAATAAATTGATTAGTTTTAAATAACCAATTCAATCCATAGATACTCCGTAGAGTTGGATGTGATTGATTTTGATTTGGATTGGTGATTAACAACCAATTCATAGATTAATTTTACTCAAAACCTATTATTTTAACTAGATTAAATTATTCAATCAATTTTGTTCAAATCTAAATCAAATTTATTTATTTTCAACGAATTAAATTTAGAAGAAAAAAAACCAAATAAAATGTAAGAAAACAGTAAAAAATGAAAAAAAAGGGGAAAAGAAAACTTGAAAATGAAAAAAAATGTGGCAAACGAAAATAAAAAACCTGGAGATAGCATGATTCACGATAGAAGAGATAGTTTCGATCTGTCTGACATTGACTCAACTTATTAACGTTATGATAAAATTTCACTCTTACAAGTTAAATTACTTTTGAGAATCAAAATTGGAAATATTTTTATAACGTATAAAAACACTGTAATTCTAATATATTTTCATTCATTGTTTCCCTATTTATTAGTTCATATCAATTATAATTATATAGTATTAGATAGTAGATACTAAATATATTGCGGAAAAAAATATATAAATTACACCTATGGTCATTGAACCTTACGAATTTTCACAATATGGCTACTGAACTTTAAAATGTAATATAAAAATCATTTTACTTAGCACTTTGTTAAGTTTGTAGCTACTAAACTTCAATCAACACCTCAAAATTACCTTTGATGATCTCAAAATAAAAGATTTTAAGAATTAATAATATTCTAAACAACTTTAGTTTTTAGTTCTTGAAAATATCATTTTGAGATCATGAGGTTTTGTTTGAAGGAGAGAGAAAGCTCCAAAAATGTGATTTTAGAAAATAAAAAAAAAAATTGGTTTCATGGTAAATATTATTCTGAACAACTTTATTTCTTGAATATATTCATTTTGAGGTCGTTAGTGCTCATTTTGAAAAGCTAGTTAAAGTTTAATGGCCACTGGTATAACAATGTATAAATTTTTGTGTTTTTTATATTACATTTTGAAATTTAGTTGTCATACCATAAAAATTGGTAAAGTTCAATGGCCATGGGTGTAATTTACCAAAAAAAAATAGAAGAAATCAAAATTAAATTTATCATGAAAATTAAAGTCCTGTCAACCTTTTTTTCTTTATTTTATTTAGGGTAATTAATTTATTAGTCTCTATATTTTGACAAAACATACTATTTAGTCCATCTATTTTCAAAAACACACGGCAAGGTCTCTAACCTTTTTCTCGATGAACTGTTTAGTTCCTAACGTTTTTCGTGCTGAAATGTTTAGTTCCTAACATGAGTTGAGAATATGGAGGAAATTAAACTCACCATTAAGAGTAAGAGGATTTCCACCTTCAATTCGAATAGGAAGAGTAAGCCAGAGAGATTTGAGTCGATTTCTACTTTCAATTCTAACAGAAAGAGTGAGCATGAGTGATTCGATTATGGGTTAGGGATTCAATCTTTTCTCCATTTTTTTTGTGAGCAAGAGTTGTGAGAGAGAGACATAGAGGTGTGAATTGCTTTTGACTGATAAATAAAGGGTAATTTAGTCATTTTCGAATTCATAAACAGTAAAAAATCTAACAAATAGGCGGAAGGACTTGACAGTTCACCGAGAAAAAAGGTTAGGGACCATGTGCTTTTAAAAACACATGGACTAAACAGTGTGTTTTGTCACAATATATAGACTAATAAATTAATTACCCTTTTATTTATATATATTAGTTGTATGGTTACTTTGTTTTTAACAAAGTAAAGCTTACTTTGTTTTCTTCACGATTGGATGATGGTGGACTTTAACAAAGTAAATTCATCCAATGGTGGTAAAAACAAAGTAAGACTTACTTTATCAAAAATAAAGTAAGCATAGTCTATCTTGCAAACAGTGGTGTATTCCCCACCTCAAACTTTCAAATTCTTAGTCATATTCCCTTATTCTTATGTAGGCTTTTGCTTTCACATTCGATTTTCTTTTTTATTTATAATTTATTAATTTTATATATTTTACAAGACCCTAAAAGATATATGTTGAAACAAGCATTTATCTAGACAGAGAGGCTTACATACAGTGAATTTTTTTTATCAAACGTAGGACTATTTGAATACTGTAAAACAGTGAAAAGACAAGAGGTCCGAATAGATTTTCATGTTTTTTTTATGTTAATAACTAACACAAAATCAATATTTTAGATAGGAGAACCGGCAAATAGTACTTTTAAGCCTTAATAATTTCTAGCTTTTTATTAACACACTATTTAATTCACATATTTGTAACAAAAATAAAAATACATTATAAAGTATTTAACATTTATTATAATAAAAAAATACATTATATATTTTATAGTACTACTACTACTAACTCCTATTTTTACTAAAAATCTCGCTATTGCCGAGCTTAGGTCATCTCGCTATTGCCGAGCCGTTCGTGTGCCGCCGCTGCTATTGGTAATCTCTCTATTCCTTTTCCTGAAATTCCCTGTTGGCTTGTGGTTGTCTCTATTGCTTCTCTCCTGTGCGTTTGCCTGGTTGGATACTGTATTCGACAGTCCTAGTTTCCTGGTTCTGCAATTACTTGTCTAATTTTATTATGGAGTCTATCATCCTTCAAAGCTCAAAGGTAACGTTGGATGAAGAAGCGGAAGCGGGTCTGGTGGTTAGTCTGGAGGATGCGCCTGTGGACAGTAGACCTCCGGCATGGAGCTTGTTGGGATGTTTTCTCACTGATAAGAATGTTAAGGTACCGTTTATGAAGAATTGCTTGGCTGACCTGTGGAGACCGTCGAAAGGAATGTACATTGAGGTGATGGGTCCTAATTTGTTTTGGTTTGATTTCTTCCATGGGGTTGAGAGGGATCGTGTCATCAAGGGGGGCCGTGGACTTTCGATCAGAATCTCCTTCTGACCAAAATTCTAGAAAAAGAACAGATTCCTTCGGAGATTGTTCTCTCCCACACAAACTTGTGGGTTCAAGTCCATGATTTACCTTCGGGTTTTATGTCAGAAAATGTCGCCTGTAGCATGGTAACTTTGTGGGAACCTTTGTGGAAGCTGACCCAAATAACTTCTCTGGGGTGGGCAGGTCCTTTATGCGGATTAGAGTGACAATTAACATCCTACTTCCTCTCAAATCGCAAGATGAAAATTGGGAAGGCTGGTGGTTTTTTCTCTTAGGTCCTATTGAAATATGGAAGGATTCCTACATTTTGCTTCTCCCATATCTTTTATAGTAAATGACTCATCCAAAGCTCTTTTAGTTTCTGCAATCAATTCCATTGATGTATCAGTTATAAGTACATCATCAACATATACGATTAATGCAAGGAAGTGGCCATCTGTTGTTCTTTTAGTAAATAGACAATAATCATGTATGGATTTCACATATCCCAATTGAATCAACTTGTTTGTGAAAGCTTTATTCCATTGCCTTCCAGCCTGCTTAAGTCCATATAAGGACTTTTCCAGTTTGCAAACCATGCCCTGACTATCATATCCTGCTGGTGCTTCCATGTATAATTCCTCCTCAATTGATCCATGCAAGTAAGCATTATTAATGTCTATCTGCTGGATTGGCCAATTGTTGGCCATAGCCACTGCAAGAAAAACTCTCATTGTGGTTACTTTAGTAACAGGAGAGTAACTATCATGATAATCCGCTCCATATGTTTGGTTATAACCACAAGCCACAAGTTTGGCTTTATACCTAGAAACAATTCCATCAGGGGCATATTTTACTTTGAAAATCCATGTGGAAGTGATAGTTGTCTTTCCTGAAGGTAGATGCACTAGCTTCCAAGTTTTGTTCCTTTCCAAGGCTTTAATTTCTTCAGACATAGCTTTCTCCCATTTAGGATTCCCTTTAGCTTCATTATAATTCTTTGGCTCATATTCTTTATTTAATTCTGCCATATAAGCTGCATGCTCTTGACTGTACAAAAGGGAACTGCTTCCTTCATGAGAAATCTGATTAATCACGAAATCTCTCATCCATCCTGGTTTGGTATGCTGTCGATGAGGCATGTTGCCTGCAATTGAAGGTAACAAGGGTGCAGGAGCATCAACCGTTGTCTCTACAGGCAAAGTTGAAGTTGAATCACCAATAAGAGATGTGTCTGTCAAATGATTATCTGCAGTAAGGACTTCAACTTCTTCATCATCCGATGGAATTGACTTGAAAATGTTATTAAAATCCTCATTGCCATTATGAGAATTAGCAACTTCCTGCAAATTGTGTTGGTTAGTTGCATAAGGAAAAACATTTTCAAGAAATTTGACATCTCTTGAGGTACACAATTGTTGTGTAATTGTATTGTACATTTTCCACCCCTTTTGTCCAGCCGAATAACCCAGATATATACTCAGATTCGATCTATCGTCAAACTTACCCCTCTTAGGATTGACATTTAAAACATACCCTGCACATCCAAAAATTCTCAAATCTGTGTAATTTGGTACCTTATTATATAGCACTTCATACGGGGGGAGACACATTTAACAGCACTGTGGCATGAAGCATTGCTTCCCCCAGAACCTGATAGGCAGTGAACCTTCCTTCAATAATGCCCTTGCACCATTTGTCAAACTCCTGTGTCTGCGCTCCACAACTCCATTTTGCTGCGGAGTGTAAACACAAGTTTTCTGATGCTCTATTCCATACTTCTGAAGAATTGATTTTGCAGATAAAACTGTAAACTTATTGCTAAGCATACTATTCGAACTGGACAAATTCATTATTACATCTTTATTGAAGGATTCAGCATTCAAGTAGTATAAACCATTCTTTATTCTGCCCACTGCGATGATTTCCTCACATTTCAGGTCCTGCAAAATGCAATATTCAGCCCAAAATTTCACTGTAATGTGTTGATCTTTCAACAATCTACCAACTGACATCAAATTTTGCTTACAATTGGGAACATATAGAACATTATGCAATTGCAAATTCTTCTGAAATAACACCTCTCCCCTGAAACTGACTAAATGTACTTCTCGTGTTGGTAGGAAAATCCTTTTTGTGTTTGCCAACTTGGTAACATTAGTCATTATGCCTAAATTTGAAGTCATGTGTAGTGGCACCTGAATCTATTATCCATTCAGCATATATTTCAGAATTTCGAACTGAATTATTACCTGCACAAGCACCAGCAAAAGCAGAAAATTCCTGGTCTGATTGTTTTCCTTTGATGGCTCTCTGAACCTCCCTTTGCATTACCTCCAATTTTTGCAACATTTCCTGCATTGAATCTATCCTGCATGCCTCACTACCATCAAAATCACAGTTAGATAAAGGAGTTTTGAGTTCAGAAGATGGTTCTTATGTCATATTTGCTTGGTGTTTGGCTGGTCGGTTATCCTCTTTCCTTTGAACTAGTCTGGATATCCTTTAATCCTGAAACAATCTTGACACTCATGTCCTTCTTTTCTGCAATAAGTACAAACCTTATCCAATTTGTTCTTAGCCTGATAGCCGCTTTTTCCACTATTATAACCAGTGTTATATCCTTGTTTTCTACCACCAGCAGACATATTAACAAACTCCACAATATTGTTATTTGTGCTTCCACTTCTTTGTTTCTCAATTCGTGAAAGAATTGAAAATGCCTTATTAACAGGAGGTAATGGTTCCATGATCAAGATTTGATCTCTGACATGATCAAACTCAGCATTTAATCCAGACAAAAATTGCATTAATTATTCATCCTCAATATGTGTTTGAGCAAGTTTCCTTTACTCTCCACAAGTGCAATTTTCAATAGGCTTCAATATTGCATATTCATCCCACGTCATTTTCATCTTATTAAAAAAATCTACTAAGGACATACCTCCTTGAGTCGAACTGCAAATCTCCTTGCGAAGTTGAAAGATAAGAGGACCATTACTTTCTCCATACCTTTGCTCTATCTCCTTCAACAATCCTTGAGCAGATTTTGCATGAATGAAGACTGCAGCCAATTCTTTGGTGAGAGAATTCAAGATCCAGGAGAAAACCAGATCATCTGTTTCTTTCCACTTCAAATGTGCATATGAGGTTCGATATGCTGGTTCATCGTTCTTCATGATGAAATTTGTCTTGCGTTTTGCACTAATGGCAAGCAACAATGCTCTCTTCCACAGATTATAATTCTTTCCATCAAGAATTATATTAACGATCATCAAACCAGATTATCACTGCTCTGGTTGTTTGATGAATAACCAGATGTATTCATCGTTGATTCTGAATTAGGAATATTACGATTTGAATCGTGATTGAAATCTTGATCTGAGTTGCGGTCGAAATTGCGATTAGAATTGTCACGATCTGAGTTGCGATCGGAATTGCTTGATTCAGAATCACGATCAGAATTTCTTGATTCAGAATCGCTTGATTCAGAATCGCTTGATTCTGATTCAACTTCTTCAAAACTTGAATTCACTATATCAACGTACGATCTGTATTGTTGTTTCTTTCTTTTCATTCTCCGATCATCTCAATTTCCAGTCGCCGGAATTTGGAATCCACACCTTCTATACCATATTAACCTAACTGGAATTGAAAAGAGATGAAGAGAAAAAGATATTTTTGTATGTATGAATCAGAGAGGATTACAGTATTTATATACAAACAATTACAATTAATACGGGATACGAAGTTTACTTTCTATTGCTAAAAGACTCTAATACCTTTGTCTATATAACACTAATATAGACAACCTCTGTCTATATAACACCAGTATAGACAATGATATATGGATATATTCTAACAACAGGTCATCAATCCAAGTGCAAAACACAGACTTTTTTTATATTCCATTTAATGGGTATTATTTATCAATGACAAAATCTCACTAATTAACTAACAGCAATCTTAAGTTAAATAGTAAAAATTGCTCAGAATCCATTGGATATCTCAGTAGAGTAAACTTTTTTTTAACCAATTTAATTTATTTGGTGATAAGATACGTTTTAGTATAATATGTAATTAAATATAATAAAATCTTAATTATCAGAAATCCAACTACAATGAAATAAGTCCAATGAGTGAGAAAAAGTAAATATAAAATCAACTATATATGTTACTGTTTCTTCATTAGTAATTCAAGTCTTCATTTCGGTATTTTTAATTGTTGTATCTAATTTATTAACCATTGGGGATTGAATGATTATGTTTAATGTGAAAGATTTTGGAGATGGAAAAACTGATAATTATAATGTAATTACTTCCCATTTTATGTTTTATACTTGTTCCTGTATATATAATAAACATATTTTTTTCAATTTTTATAATATATATAGTAACAATATATTAATATTATTTTAGTTGTTATTTTTGAAGGTTTTTTTAAATGGATGGAAAGCCTTGTATTTAACACATAAAGCGAATGGAAATATACCAACTTTGTAGTGCCATTGGGAACATTTCTTATTATTTGTAAACTAAACATTTAATATGCCATTTTATAATAATAATAATAATAATAATGGATAAACAGTGTTGAGTGAGTCTGGAACTCGGTAAATTGAATTAATTATCGAAAAATAAATTGGTGACAGGTTATTGGGAAAATAGTAACACCAAGTAGCCGCGAATGGCCTAGTTGCAACACTCTTTTTTTTTTTTTTTTTGCTGATGTTTGATAGTGTAGACCGTCATAATGTTGATGGACCGGATACTTTTGATGGTCAGGGCTGAACTTAGTGGACTAATCAGGTTATTTATTTATTAAAATATATCGAGATAAATTCAATTTTCTCTTAAGATTATTTGGAAGTGCATATATATCCTTAATATTATTTAACGTTTTCAACTTTGATTTTAGACCCTACTAGGCCCAAATAAGAAAACTAATCATTTATATGGTGTTCATTGTATACCAATAGGATTGTTCATTTATAAGAAAATTTGATATTTTTCAAAATAAGATATTTCTAGGATGGCAAAACATAGAAAAATGATTTAGAAAATTGTAAGTAAAAAAGTTAAAATATTTTTTTTAGTGTAATTTTCTATTTTTTTTTCCTGTATGGACTATGTTTATTTGTTGCAATCCAAGCATTCAAAGGCGGACTCCATATTATCTAGGCCTAAACTTGTTTCAAATTAGAAATATTAAAGATAAAATTAATGTTTCTCAAAAAATTTACTATTCCATAATGTTTTATAAACTTATATATAAATTATTTATTTTTTTCTTTTCAGGACATTATGAATAGATACAAGAGACCCTGAGTAAACATAATTTATTTTTTATTAAGTTTATTTATTTTTATAGATAATAATTGCAATAAATGGACTAATTAACTAATTAATTATCTAAATAAAATTCAAATTAATGATGCAGGCCTTGCAAATTTAAAACTGCAAAAATGTTGGATAAATGGACTAAGTTATATTAACAGTCTAAAGTACATATTGGATTAAATAAATTCAATAATGTCTTGCATTAAAAAAAATTTAATAATATCTCAATTTTTAATATTAATATATTTACTTCTCAAAATTGTCCCAATACTAACTGATGTTGTATGAACTGATAATTCATTTATTTAATTATTTTACTTAATATATTTTCCTTGTTCTTGATGTTGTCATGGTTATTCCTCATGTTAATAGCAGCAAAAAAAAAATCAATAACTTAATTTTTATTCACTTTTAATCCCTGATTTAATAAACTTTTATTTTTGTTCCTTTAACGTTTAATTTAATACTTTTTGTTTTATTCATTTTAATCCCTAATTTGGAACTTTTCATTTTATCCATTCTAGTCCCTATTTTGAAACTTTATATTTTATTCACTTTAATCCTTAATTTAAAGTTTTTCTCTCTTTTTCAATTAGGTCCCTAAATAAACTTTTTAAATTTATTTAATTTAGTCCTTTATCCATTTTTACACCATAATTAATTGTATAGCTATGTTATTTGTTTCTAACCTTTTATTTTGACGGATATGAGTATGAGAGAACAATGCTTTGGTGCAGATTGAATACCCAGGAATACCCGGATGTAATTGTATTTAATTTGTACCTATTTCATTGCTTTTGGGATTGTAATATTTTGTTGTTTATTTGCTTTTGTGTAGAAATGTGCAATATGAAATAAAAAAAATGATTTTTTCCAAACAACTCAAGCATTCAAAAAAAATTTAAGAAGCTTGAAAGAGTTATTAATAGTTTGAGTGTATTTTGAAATGCTAAGTAGGAGGTCAGTGGGTTCATCGAGAAATTTTGGGGGTGCTTAATATTTCCTTTAGAGGATATATTAACCTTCCCCAGCGTACCTAACCTCCGGAACCCACTTGCTTCCTACAAGGAATTTCACTAATATTCTTGGACCTAAAATCTGGGTGACGACTCTTTCTCCGACACTGCGGTCTTGTCGAGCTAGTCATTTTCTCAATTGCACTCTGAGTTCAAACAGTACCATTGTGGGCTTTTCAGAAATATTAAACCGGTTAGAACTATAAACTAGGTTGTACGTATAATTACATTATGTTGTGTTAGATTGATTAGGATTTGAGTGAGTTCTATTTGATCGAGTCTGGCGTCGTAGTTTAATGTGAAATACATGCCCCAATGTCCCGCATCTAACATTTATCAGTTTTGTAGGTTTGATAGGTTTATATATGACTAGAAATGATGTATCCGAAATCCATGTTCGGCAGTTGCGAATGCACACATATAGCAAGAGAAGATAACCAGATGGGGGATGCCTTAGTTACACACAGTGGCGAATCCAGGATTTGAGGGAGCAGGGGGGAAAATTCTACTTAAAAATTTTTTAGACAAAAAATGTAAAATTGTTCAATTTTTTATGACAAAAATTGCAAAATTGTTCAATTTTTGGTGACGAAAAATGTAAAATCGTTCAATTGTCATGCATTATTTTCATGATTTTTTTTATAAAAAACGTAAATTATAATGTTTCTGACTCGTAATATTTTCCGGGATTCTCGGGTTGTTACGCATCAATTTCAGACACTATGATTCATGACCGAGAAGACAGTTTGATGAATTATTTTTCAAATTGACCCAATTTAGGAGGGGGGCAAATGCCCCCTTTGACCCCTACATCCGCCCCTGGTTACAGATATAAGAGTTTCCTTCAATCCAAATAAAATAATTAAAAAATATAAAAATTAATTTTTAAATAATTATGCATTTCCAACGCATTTCCGTCGCAGTATCTCTCCACCGATATATGGGTCGGTGATATTGTATGAATCACCGACGCAAATCACCTACTAAAAGTAGTCGGAATTCCCGACGGATAACGTCGACTAAAGGTTGTGTCGGTGATGTTTTTGTCTCGGTAAAAATTTCTCGCAGCTGCTTACCTACAAGGTCAATGCCGAGAAAGATGAATTTGTCGGACTTCCTTCGGTGACGCCGATCACCTACGCAATTTCGTCTATCACCGACGGAATTCTGTCGTCGGTGATAGCACTTTTTCTTTTAGTGTTAGTAGCTGATAATCTATATAACCGAACTATGTATCGGTTACTCGCTTCCCATCTCTATTTCAATAAAAAAAAAATTGGATAATAGTTGTTTTAAATGCTTAGTTAAAGTGATGTTGATGCACATTTAAAACATTCACTGTACTACCTCTAGCAGATAAATCTAATTGAATCAGCTTGATGTGTTCAGATTAGCATCGAATTCAAAGATTATTGAACCGGACTAAATAGCGAATAAGAGGTTCCAATTAAATTGAATCATTGATTATTGAACTATTGATATCGGAATAAAAAGTTTTAAATCAAATACTTAAATAAAAAGAAATTGTTCAAAAAACCAATCTGATACTCAGTTAACTTTTAATTCAAATCCAATCTAATTGCAAAGTTTTCTGAATTACAACGTTTGCCTTTCATTAGATAAGATTATGTAAACTTTTAAATTCCCAAAATTCATAACAATGCAGCTGTATGAAATTAGCATACTCTGTAAGTTCAATTGTTCTTTAAATTTCTCTTTAGAGGTTCACTTTTTTTTTATTAAGCTGCTAAAATCTTACATTTTAAAAGTTGAATTGAGAGAAACAAGTTACCATATTAGCATAGTTTTTATTATGGCAGTAAAGATCCAAAATGAGGAAAGTACAGTCATCACCAGCAATGGCTACCAAATATAAGCTAAACTTTTGTCACTTTGCCCATTCATGCATCTGTACAATTAGCAGGAACTTATTCATCTCCACAATATCATTATATAAACACCATACTCTGTAAGTTATTCTCTCAATTAGCATACCTCTTCTTAAATTTCTGGGCAGCATACTCCTTTAAATTTCTAGGTAGCTTAACTTCTGTAAGTTCAATGGCTTCAATTACGATAGAGGAGCTTCATGCCTTTCATTCAATGGATCGAGAGGTCTTCTCTCGAATGGTTTTTCAGTTGATTCGAGACCCAGCACAGACGCTACTAGTCATGGCCATGTGGCTATGGCTCGAAACAATTGGCTATAAGAACATTGTCATAAAGCTCGTCCCCCTCTCTCAAGTTTTGCTGAATGCTATTGCTAATGAGGCTGTGTTATGTCTCAAATGTCTTGATCCAAACTTAAAAGAAGAAATGTCAGCAGAAATCCCTCTCACTTCTAGGCTAGTGGACAAAGAACTTTCTTTACAAATGTTCAGCCTTCATAAATTTTCAGCTATTACAGGAATCAAGTACTTACTTAACTCCGTGTGTTCAACGATTTTCACTGACATGCTACAACTTGTTCTAGGATCTTCAAGCTCAAGCTCAAGCCAAGCGCTAGTAATGCCCGGTTTTCCTCATCGAGTTTTCGGGAATGTGAGCATTCTTCCTAGGGCAGTGGATTTTGACTTCCCTCAAGATGAATTGTGGAGCTGGAATCCTAGTAAAACCGTCTCCGAAGATGACCGGACTATGTTCCTCACGTTTTCAAGAGGTTTTCCAGTGACTAGAGAGGAGGTTATAAATCTTTTTAGTGAGTTAATTGGTGTGGGTGTCGTTGATGTTAAGATGCAACATAAAACACCCGGAAATGAACAGCCATTGTTTGGCAAAATGGTTCTCGATTCTATTGCATCCGTTGATAAAATCTTGAACGGAAATCCTATAGCGAAGTTTAGGATCAAGGGGAAACATATTTGGGCCCGTAAATATGAACGTAGAGAGTAAGAATATATGCTCTATTATGTAACGAAAAAAAATATAATAATAATAATGTTGTTTTGTATTCATTTTTCTGTTGTTGTAAGCTATTTCAAGTAAATTAATCTATGGAAAGCACATTATTTTCTAGGTATTGAATTTCATTTTGTACAAGCAATCTATAGAAAGCACATCATTTTCTAGGTACTGAATTTGATTTTGTACAAGTAAGGGGCTATTCATGAATCCCAGGAAATGCATGAGTGATTTTACCTGGTGTGTTTTCTGATTAATCCATTCAGTAATAGAATATTTTACTGTTTCTTTATTTCTTAAAGTTAAAATGCAGGGTTTAATACTTCAAGCTTTGGTTTGGGTATTTTTAATTGTTATATCTAATTTATTAAGCATTGGTGATGGAATGATTATGTTTAATGTGAAAGATTTTGGAGCAGTTGGAGATGGAAAAACTGATAATTATGATGTAATTACTTCTGATTTTAGTGTCGTTATTAACGCGTTTTTCACGTCGGTAGTGCACTCGTCACCTTTGCGCCAAACGTGTCTTAAATGCAGGTCACAATTGACCCATAGTCAATTGCGACGCTCCAAATTTTCGTCGCAATTGACCTTTTCTAAAACGACGCCATTTTGAGCACGTTTATCCAAATGTTCCAACATACATCGCTATTGACCTTATCAATTGGAACGCTCCTTCCAAGACCATCACTATTGACCTTGTCAATTTCAACGGGCATCAAACTATTATTTTTTAATTACAGAAATTTTTTTCGGTGTAAAATTACAATATCAATTTTGCAAAACAAGTGTTAAAGATTCTATAGAATGTGCTATTGAAAATTCGACAGAATATACCATGTAAAATGGACACCTGCATAAAAATAAGCTTGTATATTGCATTTACAAATGGAATTCTGAATCACTAATGTTATCATTACTGTTTTACAAACATGTATACTACTAACGAATTTTGCTTACAATAAATTTTGATACTAGAACGGGCACCTCATTTATTTCCTCCAACGAATACCGTGTTTTTTATTTTGGAAAATTCTGAAAAGTGTCATCAGGATAAAGTTACATATATAACTTCTCCATCAAAACTTACATGTGCTAGATCCGCACTCTCATTATAAAGTAGCACAGTCTACTAGTCCCTGTTGTTGATACTTTTAGTAAAAAGGATTTCTCAAGGTGAATATTCCTCTCATTAAAAACCTATAATGAGAGGAATTATACTTCTAGTGACGGTATTTCTTGTCATTAAATATCTTTTTTTTCTTGTAGTGATGACTTTATGCACAGAATTAAGATACTTGTAGTTCACACAAACCCACCAAATAACACTTGAGATTTTGTCTAAGGAGAAGGTTTTAGTCTAAAGAAAGTGTTGTTTTGCAATTCTAGTCAAGGTTGATTTAACTTCCATATCTATTTAACACCTCAAAAATTTAATCTTCTATTCGTCACTGTTCTACCTGACAAGGAACCAATGGATACAAAAATTTAAAATAATAGTCAATTAGGCCTAAAAATAACTTTTACTCTTTTCCTAACACACTCTATTAGCATTGAAAAGAGACTGCCACTAGTGTCAAAAAGGGCAGTAGTGACGCGCTATTAATCTCATTAGTAATGCATCTTACGCGTCGCTAAAAAGAGGCATTGCTTAGGGATGCACCAAGGTCAATTGCGAAGCTCCAAAAGTGCGTCGCAATTGACCTTGTCAATAGAGAAGGCGTTTTGGGGAAGGGTCGCTATTGACAAGGTCAATACCGATGTTTCTTCGCAATTGACCTTGTCAATGCGCAATCTGAACGCACATCGCAAACGATTTTTTTTAATTATAGATTTTTTTTATTATGCCACATGGCATTGAAACATGTGATCCTATATCACATAATCAACTCCGACGAAAAAAATGATCGAAAACGTTCAAAGTGACTTATGGGACAAAAATAAACTTAAGTGCTTTTATTGAGATAAATTAAACTTTTATGGCTTTTTTAGGACATTGTTCAAACTTTTGTAACCACTGATGCTACTTATCCACCATGGTTAAATATATATTATTGTTTTGTTTTCTATACATGATTAATTGTCATAATTTAAATTAGGGTATTCATGCGCCAATCCAATTAAGGAAGGAGTAATTCATCGATTAGTTTTAAATAACCAATCCAATCCATGGATACTATGTAGAATTGGATGTGATTGATTTTGATTTGGATTGGTGATTAACACAGATTAATTTTACTCAAAACCTATTATTTTAACTAGATTAAATTATTCAATCAATTTTGTTCAAATCTAAATCAAGTTTATTTATTTTCAACATATTAAATTTAAAAGAAAAAAAAACAAAGAAAACATAAAAAAACAGTAAAAAATGAAAAATGGGATAAGGCAACTTGAAAATGAAAAAAATATGGCAAACAAAAAAAAAAAAAAAGTAAACGAGAGACGACATGATTCATGACAGAAGAGATACTTTCAATTTATTTGAAATTGACTCAATTTATTAAATTATGATAAAATTTCACTACTAAAAATTAAATTACTTTTGACAATTAAAATTGGAGACATTTTTGTAACTTATACAAACATTGTAAATCATAATATATTTTCATTCATTGATTCCCTATTTGTTAGTTTATATCAATTATAATTATAGAGTATTAGATAGTAGATACTGAATATATTGCGAGAAAAAATGGATAAATTGCATCTATGGTTATTGAATTTTACTAATTTTCACAGTATAACTATTGAATATTAAAATGTAATATAAAAATCATTGAACTTAACACTTTATTAAGTTTGTACCCGCTAAACATCAATCAACGCCTCAAAAAGACGGTTGACAATCTCAAAATAAAAAAAATTAAGAATTAATAATATTCTACGAATTAAGAAAATATCATTTTGAGATCATAGGTGTTGTTTGAAAAGAGAGAAAGCTCCAAAAATTGTTATTTTAGAAAATAAAAATTGTGATTTCATGGTAAATATTATTTTGAACAACTTTATTTCTTGAATATATTCATTTTGAGGCTGTTAAATCTCATTTTGAAGAATTAGTTAAAATTTAGTGGTTATAGGTATAGCAAAGTGTAAATCTATGTGGTTTTTATGTTACATTTTGAAATTTAGTTATCATACATTGGTAAAATTCAATGGTCATGGGTGTAATTTATCAAAAAAAACAAAACAAAATTAAATTTATTATGAAAATAAGGAGCATACAGTCTATTCTCTTTTTTTCTCTTTTCATTTAAATAAATGGAACCTATCAACTTTTTTTTAGGTGAAAAGAAAGCCCCTAAACTTTGGCTATTTAAAGGATTAAGCTCCTGATTATTTATTTTTCCACATTGAACCATTGATCATTGATTTTATTATGAATTATGCCCTTATTTAACTTTTTCATCGATTTTAGACTGCGTACATCGTTAGGGTGATTCGGCTTGTTGACATGGAGAAGTAAAAATAAGAATTCCTTGATTAGGGAAGATAAAAATTAAAACTTAAAAACTAAAACAAAATTATAGAAATTAATTTACAGTATATTCTTCCAAACTCGATTTTCTCCTTTCCCATTTTGTGATTTTCAACATTAGAATCGCCAAATCGATGTTCTCATCTCCTAAACTCAACGGAAAAGTTAAGTAAGGACCAAATCCATAACAAAATCAATGATTACATACAGAGAGGCTTACATACAGTGAATTTTTTTTTTTTTTAATCAAACGTATGATTATTTGAATACTGTAAAACGGTGAAAAGACTAGAGGTCATTTTCATGTTTTTTTAGGGTAATTAATTTATTAGTCCCTGTATTTTGAGAAAACATATTGTTTAGTCCCTGTATTTTCAAAAACACATGGTAAGGTCCCTAACCTAACTGTTTAGTCATTCTGTCTATCTATTAGATTTTTTATCGTTTATAAATTCAGAAATGACTAAATTACTCTTTACTATTTACCTTCAAATTTCAGAAGAGAAACCCAATTTAGAAGAAGAAGTTTTTTCTATGGAGAACAAGAAAAAGATAAGACGCAATGCTTACGAATTTGAACGATTAAGAAGAAAATTAAGAAGAAGAACACTCAAAGTTGATTTCAGATACAGTAAAGTTTAAAGGAAAGGAAAATAACGGAAAAGAAAAACGCAAATTCAAATTGACTAATAAAATCTTTATGAGAGTCTAACGGTAGGGACTAAACAGTTCACCGAGAAAAACGTTAGGGACTAAACAGTTCATCAAAAAAAAGGTTAAGGATTTTAACGTGTGTTTTTAAAAATACAGGAACTAAACAGTGTGTTTTGTCAAAATATAAGGACTAATAAATTAATTACCCTTTTTTTAACATTTTTTTGTTACGTTAATAACTAATACAAAATCAACATTTTAGATAGGTGAATGGCCAAATAGTACTTTTAAGTCTTAATAATCTCTAGTTTTTTTATTAACACTATTTAATTCACGTATTTGTAACAAAAATAAAAATACATTATAAAATCTTTAACGTTTATTATAATAAAAATAAAAATACATTATAGAGTTTTAACGTTTGTTACCGTCTTTTAAAAATTGAACTAAAATCAATTACTCAAGTCAAATAATAATTAAATAAACCAGAGGAACTGCAAGAGAATCGAAGTTCATTTCTCAAAACAATGAATCATAGGACCTCTTGAGCTAGTTTTAAACCCCTCCTTCTTATGGGTTATTATTCTTCAAATTACATAATTATTAAAGATGTAAGGTGATGAAGATTCTGTTTTCCCAAAAAGAAAAGAACAATTCATCAATCCTCCAAAATTTGTGACTTTTAAAAGCCGTAAGTTACATTTATGGGTGGCCTTTATTAATATTATCTGACACTAAATTTCAAAACGCAACATAAAATCACTCAAATTTTAATCATTATAGTATCGGTTAACCCGCCATTATAAAGATAATGAAAATAAGTATTAACTTTAATTTTGCAACTGGTTGATATTGAAGTCATTTGAGTCTTGTTTGCTTAGAAAATAAAACTCAAAAATGGTGATTTTATATAATAAAAAACTTTATTAATGTAATTCTAAACAATTTTAATTCTTAAATTGTTGCATTTCGAGGTGTTCGACAATCATTTTTAGGCCATTTACTTTGTTATAACATAATAACAAAGTAAATAACAAAGCTAATAACACAAGAATTAAGATTAAGCAACTGAAACTAAACACAATATTTTTGCTCATAAATTCTTCTTACACAACATGAATGGTTGTCAAACCTTAAAGTGTCTTGAATTATAACGAAGTAAAGTAGTAACAAAAACAGTAGTTATATGGGGGAATAAGGACCTTTAACTACAAAAATAAATAGTGTCCATTCTACAACAGATATTGCTTAAGCCAAGAAGAACCAATTCATTACTAAGTTTTTATTTCTGTATCCTAAATAATGTAGTCTTTATGCCCACTTTTGAGTAAAGAAATCACAAATATTACTGGACAATAATGGGGAAAAATGGAGAAATTATTAAGCAGTGCTATCAAAGGGGCCTTAACTAGACTAGGAGTGAATAATGTTACCGTGATGTTTAATGGTGTGTTCTTATTGGTTGTTAGTTCGAAGTACGGGTATCTACTTGGAACTAACATAACATAACATAGTATATGTATAACTTGTGAGGAGTGAATTATGAATAACATTACCATTATTGTTGTAAACTCATTGAAATGTCACTTCCAAGTGTTTGGTGTTGCCTATGGAAATAAGGATGAAGCATTTTAACACCTTCCAGGTATAGAGGTGTCTGCATTTCAATCAATCGTGAAACCTACAGAGAGAGCGTCTCCAAATTATCTCATTTCTACTAAAACAAGATATGGATCAAATGATCACCTTACTTTTCTAGCAACTCTTTAAACATGTGGTTTCATAAAGATGTGGTTTCATGGATTTGCAAGTGGAATGCGGTAATTTCTATTGCAAAAGAGGTTATGTGTATTACACATTTAGCATTAATAATTCAGTGTATGAGATCAACAAAGCCAATGTGTTACATTATCGAAGTCAACGTGTCACATCATCGAAGTTAACATGCCACATCTTCGAAGACTAATATCTTAGTCAAATTCCTCTAGCCTAATAATCTCTAGCCTATGTACTTGTCTAGAAAAGTCAACTACATTCTTATACTTTGATAACGTCCTATTTACCCCTAAATTTGCTTAAAGTGATTTGTTGACCCTCTAAATCCACTTGATAGAACAATGGGAGATTTAGGACAACTTGAAGTGCATACACTTTTAAGCAAGTTTAAGGGTCCAATCCAATTGATCCCTGTAAGAAAGTTCGGAAGCTATGGATAACTTTACGAAATGAATATGTCACTTTAAACAAGTTCAAGAGGTAAATAGAATATTTTTAAAATACAAGGGAGCAGTTGACTTTTCTACACAAGGCTAGATACGCATTAGGTCAACTCCTTTTCTTTTTTTTCCTTTTCCTTTTTTTCCCAATAGTGTAAAGCATATTTTTTCTTTTGCAACGAAAAAGATTCACATTCTTATACTTTCAAATCCATAATTTTAACTCCCTAAAACCACATGCGTTATTTTTTTGTACTTTTCTCATAATATAAATATTGCTGATATTTTTTTATTTTCACCAAAGATAAAAGGAGTACAGAGAAAAGAGACAAGGTTTAAAACCACTTACTGCTCGACGAAAGGCAAACATCTCTTCTTGGCCAGATAGCATGGAAACTATGCCAGCTGGTGCACCCACAGCGCTCACACTGCCTTCAGCTAAGACATCTCTACGAAGTTTTGCACCTTCTGGCTCTGCTTCAAACTGAAAACTGCATAACCCAAAGTAAACAAGCAAACAGATTAAAGATGTCTACTTAAGAATAGGATTGGGATAACGGGTTACGGTATCACAATCATGTTATGTGATCTATATGTTCCACATGATTATGTATGATATATAAATGCAAAAAATTGATAATCTTCAGAAGGAAGGAATGGTAGGGTTGTCATACTACTGAAAGACATGGACAATATGTTTATATTGAAATTAAATGAAGAAAAAGAGGTAGAAGGTTCAAATGCTTCCTCACTCCCATGTCTCATGTCACAATCAAGACTAAGACAAACAAAAAGTCTGGACTGAACTACCTTTCCAAATCAAAGAGTGTACCCTCGTCAGTTCCTTGAAACAGGTCATCAATAGATGAAGCTGCAGTACAGTAGAGGCAGCAATGATGATTGTACAGCTCATCTACGAGAGTGATAAATCTACGTGCCTGGAAAAACCAGAAAATGGGATTTTATTATTTGAAGAAGATTCTGAATTTGCCATGATATAGTGCATAAAAATCTGCACATCAGTTTGTGTGCATGTTTAACCTTATTCTATGATTCATTAGAGATGGAAAAGGACAGAAGGGGTCATGAATATGTGCTCTCTCTCTCTCTTCCTTTCTTCATTCAAATTTCACTTCGATTCTCCTCTCAATTGGAATCCGATTCATAAATCTAATTCAATGTAAGAGTTTTACACCATCACTTAGCTTGACCTTAAACATCAGCAAATACCATTTTAATTTTCAGGTCTTGTATGCAAGTATATGTCTTTAGATAGTAAAAATAAATGACGTTACTTTGTCACCGATTCGCATGCTCATTGTTGGAATGTCAGAGATGAAAACAGTGTGATAATTTTTTGCAACTGCAATATAATCCGCTGCCCACCGCTGCATATAATCAAAATAATAAGGCAAGTCAAAACACATAGAAAGGGGATACAATAAATCTAAAATTTTCAAAATCCTTGAAAATGTCAGAGTTGAAATAAAAAGAGGGACCAGAAATTTCATATTAGAGAAATTTTCTAAATTCAGAGGTTAAAGTTGTGTAGTTTTCTTTTTCATCAAGTATGCTTTGAAGATAAAAAAAACTTGTAACTTGCTCACCCAGTATTTTGAGTCTCAATTTTTTAGAAGAGATTTTCAGGCAGCTTTGTTCATCTCTCTTATGCATGGAAAACTATTTTGATATCATTACTTGTTTTGTTAGATTTACATTAGTCCTTATCTGTTTTTCTCCTTATCTTTTCACATTTTTTTCATGGTAATCTGATGCTTCCAAAAACATTAGATAAATTTGAGACAGATAAATGGGTAAACAAAGTCACATGCTACCAACAAATCTTTTCACAATATAAATGAGCAAATAGTGTATCACTGGCATAAAAACCAAAGACATCATTAAACAAAAGTGAAGGCAGAAATAATCAAAATTACTAGAGAGCAAGTGCGATACCGGCTGACCACATAGATACTCGAAGGTGAATCTTCCAACTCCTTTACAGCTTTGGGAAACCTCCAACGTTCTAATTGAAAACAGAATACACTGCTTAAATTGGATAGAACATTTTACTAAATAAATTAAATATGTGTGGGAGTACCTTCCAAACATAATTGGGACAGTTGCAGATGTGATTTCTCCTCCCAATTGGTCTGTGACCTGATGCCACATTTTCTCGAACTCCTTCGCAGCATTGTTATCCAATGGCCAGAAATGGTGAACCTGCATGTGTACAGCTATAATTTCAACCACCTAGCCCGAGCAAAATTTGACACCACTATTATTGGTTGGGAGTTGAATTCGCCTATGCTACCTCACTCCAATTCAAATAGAGTACTGATCTATGAGAACTGACAACTAGAAGTGAAACATCCCAAGACATGAGAGAGAGCTCAATGGTAAAATTGGGAATGATCAATGAAATTACACTTTGAAGCAAAAGAATAATCTAGATATTCTGTACTGCTATAAGTAAGAGTAAGTAGAAGTGTTAAAAGAAAACCCTTTTGATCAACAATTTGTTATGTGGGAGATAAATAACATGCCTCAGCCTTCTGTCAAGTATTCAGAGAGTCACATTTCTCACTAAATTAGAGAGGCATACTAAAATTAAAATGCCTAACAACAAGATACATCATGAAATTGCATCCTGACAAGAATAGTTGAATTAAAGAGTGTAAGATAATCTTTGAAAAGTTCAAAAAATTTCACTTTGAACTGGGATTAGAAAACAATACATATTAAAATTGCAGCATCAACTCAAGAAGTTTCACAGATTTTTCCGGATGGTTTATTTGACCAAATATAAATATCTATACATAATATCTAGATTTTTTAATTATTGACATTGTCTAGTTATGTAACCGACACAATTTGTGGCTTAAAATTTGTATGCCACCGACCAATTATCAATATAAATTAGAGAAAGGTGGCGATGTGTTAGGTAGTGCAAGAGAAAATACAGCAAAGACAATTGTTTGAGTGGCAAGTGGGTTAGTCTCGAGTGTTACGTGTGAGTGAGGTTACATTGTATTCTACTTTGTGTTTGGTTCAAATAAAACAAAATTATTCAATTAAGTCCTTCACATTTATTCAACAATACATATTGCTGATATTTCAGTTTAAACTTTTAAGAATCTTAAGAGATTTAAAATACTAAACAAATAAAGTTTACTAATTCAATGAAGAAAATTTTGGAAGGCAAGTCAGCTAAAACAGACAATATAATGAAACAATTAGCATTTCACCTGGTCTTTAGAGCTCTGAGCTATAGAGCGCCGATAATCAATCTCACTTCCAATCAGAACTATCTCACAGTGGTCGTCCAATTTTGAAACCAATTTTTGGAAGATCTCTTTCTGCATACCATCCTGCAGATGCAACAAATGAGATGAAAAATCAAGCTTCATGTTCCATGCTTGAAGACAAATTTGACTTCGGTATGCAAGTATAGAAAGACATCAAGGGACTTCTACCAACCCAGAAATGTGTTAGGTCCAGGAACATAGAATCAAAAGAACAAAATTTCAGGAAAGAAAACATATCTGAAAGATATTTGAGCCCACATGACCACCTACCTGATTCAAATCCTTTGGCTCCCGATTACTGGTTGCCACAAGAACTGTTCCAGTAGTCAACAATCTGCTTAGAATTCCAGATAAGGCCACAATAGCAAATACATCAACTGTCTGTAATATAAAAGCGCAAATTTTAAGTGGGCAAATTTTAAGTGGTCAAATGAGTTACGAATTCAGTCAGCCACCTTTCAACTTCACAAGTTCTAGCATGTAATTACGGTTTTTAAATGTTCCTTTCGTGCATTTGTGAATAAAATTAAGAGTAGAAAATATAAGAAACTTAGACAGATTGTCCTATGACATGCAAAAAATTATCAAGCAGTAGCAGAAGATACATGAGTTGAAATAAGCCAGGCTAGGACCACCAAGCTACAGAGCACAATCAAAAGGACTGAAATCATATCATAAAGGCCAGTCTAGGACATTTTTCTCCATACCTGTATTTCATCGAAGCAAAGAAGGCTGGCGCCCTTTTCATCTGCTTGTCGATCTAGCAGAAACTTGTCTGCTACAGCAGGAAGAATGTTTTTCATCTGCACCTGTTGCTTATATTTTTCTTCTGCAGCTAACCATTCCTTGACTTTCATATCAAAAGGTAGATTCATAATCCAGCTGGATATGTTTGAATGCAAAGACTGTTCCTCCACCTGATTCTTCCATATCTTATGCATATGCTCGTTTATATTCAGCATGGCCTGCAAAGAAGTACCGTAAGTAAGAATTTTTATTTCCTGAAAATAGCATTCATGTGGATCTTCACTAAACATGTAATTAGACTCTCAGAAACCATAATTTCCAGACAACTCATCAGATACAGAAACAGCATCCTTCCCAAATTCTCCATCATGTATGCATGGACATGCACATTAGGGCTTGCATTCAGCTTTCAAGCACCATAAAGATACAAGAATTGTCACACCATCATGAAAGCACATTAAGAGATTGACCTCATGAAAGTGAAATCGTCTCCTATGTTTAACAATTCCTTTGGTGACACCATAAAACATATCCATCAGCATAGTCTTCCCTGCAGTATCAAGAGGTGCTTTATTCACATGAACTAACAAATTTATATGCAAGTTCAGAATGGAAAACAGCTAAAATGAGAAAAATTGATATATCATATACCTTTCATAAATAGATGTAAAAACAAAATTTAAAACGTTGAATTCACATCTGACCATGAATAGGATTAAAAACATACCACTTCCAACGTTGCCATATATGTAAAGTCCCTTTGGAGCAGGAGGAGCAATTGGGCGACGGCCAACAAGGGAATCTAACTTCCTTTCTCTATTCAAGTATGAAACCCATCGACCCACTCCAGATTCAACCTCAGGCTTCTTCCTAAGTCAAATAAAATTCAAATTGAAACAAAAGAAATGGAATGAATAAAGAGTCAAAATACTTGTGCAGAGAAATTTTAAGATAAGGATTTTTCATTGAACAGTTCGACAGAGAAATGAAGAAGTTGCCGAATACAGAGTTTAAGTCCAATTTGCATAATGATTATTGATATGCAAAATAAAAGAAGGTTAACCATGAGCCACAAATTTGTGAATACAGTGCCATTATTATGTGAAAAATGCATCAGAATGTAGAATGATTAAGGATTATTATGTACTCCTTTTCTTCTGGTCTTCTGCACAATAGTCAATTCTTAGACCAAATATACGTTTAATCAATGAGTAAAGATGAACATGATTTATCCTAACTTTCTAAAATCGTCAACATACGATGTATTGATAATCAAGCTCACATCAAATACATTTGCAAATTGCGCATTACCTAGACATCCATTTTTCCAGAAGTCCTTTGCGATGCTTATCTACTGATGTCCACATGCCTCCTTGCTGTTTCTGCTCAGCTTCTACTGTCAAAAGCTTGCGCATCTCATTCTCCCTATCCTTCTCCCAGTTCGCTAGATTTACCTGCAAAAGATATGTAGAAGACGCAACTCCTCACAACAAGAAACTACAATGCGAAACTACATAAATGAAATAACATTAACATAAAAATCGTACATGATACTCCTCCATATCTCTCTCGTATTGTTCCAATCTTCCAAGCAAATTTTCTAATTCAATAGCAACCTTTTCCTGGTAAGAATCATGCTGTAGCTTCCCTTGATCAACCAAATTCCTATAGCGAGCTAGAATCCCTGGACGAATCATTTTCCACTTCATCATTCAAACCTAAATAGTGCACCAGAGCAAGTTCAAATAAAATTTTATGCCAAAGAGAGAAAAATGTGGATGGAACCTGAAGATTTTGCGGAGGAAAGCAGGGAAGGATCATCAGAGTGAAAGCGAATTATATTGATTTGAAACTGATTGGAGGTTGATCTTGATTGAGAAAACCCTAGCGATATAAGGGATGAAATTGAGGATAATCTCCTCATTGGATTCCAGGATTTTCCCCTTACTCTTCTTCTCCCCCCTTGAGATCGCGAGATTTTTCAGAAACACATCAGCTCCCGCCGCTGCAACTGTAATTGTAAGCAGGGAGTTAGGTGACGTGGCTGCTGAATCATAAGAAACGTGGACGAATTAAACTATCGTGACGTGGAAGAACACCCGCCATTCATGCAGTCAAGCGAGTTTCCTTGTTTTATTAGATTTTTGTTTTTTTATTCCCTTAAAGAAAAAACGAATTTTTAATTTTTTTAATTTTTTTATTGTTTTTTTTAAAATTCTAAAATTTCCAGACGTATTGTTCACATCTGGAATTTCCAAATATGAACTTCATGTCTGAAAACTCCAGAAGTGATGAACGTCTGAAAATTCCGGACGTTCAACATCTGGAATTCCATAATTAAAAGAAAAAAAAAGGAAGAAGAAGAGAAGAAATGAGGAAGAAAAAGAAGAAGAAAGAGAAGAAAAGAAAGGAAGAAGAAGGAGAGTGAAAGCGAAGAGAACAAAAATTCGATTTTTCTAAAATATTCATGTGCCATGTCAGCAACTTAACAGAATCCATCTAGTTGCCGCGATTTCTAGTTAAAAGTTTCTTATCGGAATCCATGTTAACAGTAACAACCTCGAGATTGTGTTTGTAAAAAAACTCATAGGTACCACATCACAAATCGATCAACCCACATGATACTTTTTTATAATTACCCTAGATTATTCAACCTCAAACAATTATTATTATTTAAAAAAATATATATATGTTAGTAGTTTTCTTTTTTTAGAAAGAATATGTTAATAGTTAAATTAATTTTATTTCTCACAAATGATATAATTGATATGTTAATATCAATAAGTTAAGCTGGAACGGTCGAGGCAACTCCTAGTAATTGTTAGGTGAGCTTGTTAAAGTTTACAAGTCGACGGTGATGTTTGTACTTGAAACTCTTGTTGACAAAACTCGGATGGAGGAGGAAGTTTTTGTTTGACAGTTGCGTTGTAGTGGATGCTTGGGGTCACAGTGGTGGTCTTGCAATGATGTGGAAATAGTCAAATGGAATCTCGGTTACTTCTTTTTCTTACCATCATATTGAACTAGCTATCGGGGATCTGGTAAGGGGTGATTGGCGTCTAGTTGACTTTTATGGATTTTATGATAGGAGTCATCATCGGGAGTTATGGGAACTTCTTAATCATACTGCTAATAGCTCTATTTTACCATGGTATATCATCAGATATTTTAATTGCATTCTTGCACAAGAGGAGAAATTAGGAGGGCCTGGTTATCTATTGTCTTTAATTTCACAATTTTTTGAGGTGATCTTGTCTAATGATCTCCATGAGCTTTGTGTGAGAGCTAGCTCTTTTACTTAGAAAGTGGCAAATGTTCTGATCACTGGGTTCGGGAAAAACTCAATCAAGCATTTGGTTCAACTATTTGGTTACATAAATTTGATAAATACATGCTATTGTATTTCATGTCTCATAGTCCGATCATTCCCCGCTACTGTTGGAAACAAACCTTTATGCGCAGAGCAGGCATCCCAACTGTTTCCATTTCGAGATGGCATGGATTAAAGAAGATGGCTTCGCTGCTATTCTAACAAATTGTTGGGTAGATCATAGGAGGGAGTCAATTGTCCATAAATTAGAGGCGTGCAGCTCCCTCTTGACGCGATGGGGGTCGATTTTTAAAAGGAGGTTCATGAGAAAAATAAGTCAGTGTAAGCAACAGTTACTTCATCTAACTCCTGTAACAAACAAAAAACTAAAACAAAGGAATAAAACATAAGACGCCAACGAAGACTGACTCACGATCAATTGCACGTCGTATGAAAAGGGACAAGAGGAATGAACACCAGTCTGGATATGGTAGGCTAAAGGGTACAAGTAAGGCTAGGCTACCAATTAACCCTTCCTCCTAGGGATGGCAATGGGGCGGAGAAAAACCGAAAACCGTGGGGATCCAAACCGACGGGGCCGGGGAAAAGCCGAAATTTTTGGGTATTGGGTTGGGGGCGGGGGAAATTTTAGCCCCGAATATTAAATTTGGTCGGGGTGAGTGTTACTATCCCCGAACCGTGGGGATCTCCGCACCGTCCCCGAAAAACCGACCGTAAAAATAACCGAAAAATCCTCGAAAAATAATATTATATATTAAAAATTATTTTTAATTTAAAATAAAAAAAACCTTAATAAAGTTTCTTTAAATAAAAATTTTGATTAATATTTAGATTTACTTTAAAAAAATACAATATAATATAGACTATATTTAAAGTAATTTAATTTGGATTTCTATAATTAATTTTTTTTATGGAGGAATTAGTTTATGGAGGAATGAAATAATGGATGATGTGCAAGTATGAAAAAAAACTTATATAGTGAGGCTGTTTTATAAAAATAATGACCTGAGTATCATGTTTATGCTTATATTTAATGTGTGAACTTCAACTGGTCATCTTGCTTAATCGTCAACTTGTTTTGTATTAAGAACATTAATATGAAACTTTTTTTTTGTTTTTTTATTACTAATTGTATGAATATTAACGTTGATTACTAATTGAATACATTTTTTTTTTAAACAGTGTGGTATAAGCCAATGTATTGGTATATTTCTGTACTAAACTTTTTAAAATTTAAAATTTTATTTGGGTTTTGGGGATTCTCCGTCACCCATGGAAAACCGTACGGGCGGGTGTGGGTGCTAAAAAATCCCCGAGCATTTTTTTGGGGATTTTCCGAAACCGCACCCGAAAATATTGGGGGTGGAATGGGGGATGCAACCCTGCCCCATTGCCACCCCTACTTCCTCCTCCTCCTTCCACTTACTATGTAGTTCGAGTTTCAAGGAACGACAAAAGGCAATACCATTCACCTGGAAACTTAGGACAAACATAATCCTCATAAAAGGCCAAAAGCTCCCCCTAAGGACCCAGAAAGGCTAGGAAAGAAATGATGTAATTCCCTCCGAAATCCTCAGAACATTGTTCATAAGAGAAAATCGCCACCTTAAACCAACATATAAGGCATAAATACCTGACATGTTCGCTCAACCAAAAAGATGGGAGGGAAAACACATCCATCATCAATGTAACCACAATCTCCGCAAAACCAATCTGAAAAAGGCAATAAGTTGCCCCTCAAAAGAACCTTCTAGTCGCTAGAAAGACAATGAAAAAATCGAGGATAACGCAATCGGATAAGAAATGCATCCAATATCATTCACCCTTTTTATACTACTCAAAAGGGAAAACAAATTAATAGATGACATCACTAAAAACCCATGGTATGCCCCTCAAAAATAGAAAAACAACAACAAGTGGAAGAATAGAGGGGAATCAGTGTCAATTAAAAAGACCCCAATAAGCATAGAAAAATGAGCTATGATAAGTGCATTTCTGAGTGCTGGAAAAGAGGTAAATCAACCGTCAGGAGCCACATACCTTTTTAACAGTCCTTTTTAAAAAAAATTAAAAAATGTATCAAAATTCAAATCCTTCCTCCATTAACTTATCAAAAAACGACAAGTACAACGCTTCCCAAAACTAATGATTTCTCATCCTAAAAAACGATAAATTTGTCCCGATGGACATCTGATATCAGATAAATATAATTATGTTATGTGGCACCATAAAATATGTAGTGCCTCCTCAGCTAAATACATCAAAGTGACTATGTACAAAAGCTTGACTCGAAAAGTCTCGTTAGACCCAGTCATGGATTGAGTCGTTGACATAATCGTACCTGGTCCTAGGAATCACAAGCCAATTGATCTTGAGGGATATCAAGTCTCGATATATGGGCACACCCCCTCCTCTCAACAGAAAACACGTGGCACATCGCTCCACAATTTGTAATCGTCTTCTACAGATGAGTAAGTTCAGCTTGAAATAAAGAGATTCATTTATTTCCATTAAATCTTACCTTACATATTTGTTTACTGATTATGATCATCATCTAGTTTCCATAAACCGACTTAGACATTGGAACAGGTTTGTCGTCCAAAGTCCTCCCTTGATCTTACTTCTGTATAGTTGCAGGTTGACACACGGATTCACCACATCACTTCGAAATTCGCCTAATTCCCCAATATTAAGTTATCAATTATATCATCTATGGGCAAATTATTAGAAGCACCCGGTTCTCCATGTCAAATGGAGGACCTCCCATACATATTTTGACACGTGTAACATGGACCCATATATATTATAAGAGGTTCCACTATTTTAATTATTATGTGGGATCACAATACACGTGTCCAAATGTGAATTGGGGTCCTCCGAATGATATGGAAGACCGGGTGCTTAATATAAGAACTCTCATCTATGACATTTTTTTTTTTGAAATCAAAAGAAACTTTATTATTCAATATCAGCACTTAAGTCATTACAAATGAACTGAGAGGGATTATGTTTCCATATCCCATAATCAGACACAGAACTAGACGCTCTTGCAAGTATATGAGCAATCTTATTCGCTGACCTCCTAATGAAAGAAACAGATAAAATATTTAGCTCACTAATCAGAGCTTTACAATCATCAACAATAATGCCAAAAGGGGAAACTAGTTCTGTAGTTCCAAAAATTGCAAGAACCAAGAGCTGAGAATCCATTTCCAGATGAACATTCGGATAACCTTCCTTCTTCAACCAACTAAGACCTTCACGGCAACTCATTCCTTCAGCCAATAGCGGATCCTGACAGTTATTGATCACACCATTACCAGAAGCTATGAAACACCCCTCATGATACCTTAATACAAAACCAAAACCAGCATGACCTATATCCTGGAATAGAGCAGCGTCAACTGTTCAGAAACATTGTTGCATTGTTATAAGAAACAACACGAGGTTGTCGATTCTCTTCCCACACCAGCCTATTTCTATCATTCCAAATTGCCCAGCATAACGTAGCAGCAATCTCAACAGATATATTATCATGGTGATTTATAATAAAAGCCTAGAAATCACAGAAGCTACTAACCCGAGAGCTCAGATCTCCTACCTTAGACATCATCCAAACTTGTCTTACTTCCGGATAGGTGACTAGCGCATGTAGGATAGTTTCATCATGAATATTACATCGAGGACAAAGTGTTGGGATATTGATTCGTTTCTTTACTCTCTCGGATCTTGTTGGCAGACACAGAGTGCTTGCTCTCCACATCAGATGTCGAACTTTAGGAGGGATTTTAATCCTCCAAATGTTGTTCAGAACCCTACCCATCTCAACCTCTTGAACATTAACACTATTATTTTGCAGGAAACTATAGCCACTTTTAACCGAATAGGCCCCATTTCGTTCTAACCTCCACCACCAACGATCCTGTGTCTCTCTCTGACTCAGAGTGATTTTAGAAATAAGTATTATATCCCTTACCGAGAATAGACTCTGCAAAATGGAATGATCCCACCCACCATTCCTATCAGATCGCAACATAGCCACTGTAAATGATTCATCACCAAGTGGCGCAATACTATCAACATATGGATTGATTTCATCAGGTAGCCAAGGATCAGTCCATACATTCACCTCCTCCCCTGAACCGATAAGAATACGAATTTGTGATTTCAACAGTGGAAGACCAGCAAGGATACTACGCCAAATATAACTTGGATTAGCTCTTACTTCAGCTTCAAGAATTGAAGAATGTGGGAAGTAACGAGCCTTAAAAAATTTAGCTACCAGGGAGGATGGTCTTACCAACAAACGTCAGGCCTGCTTGGCTAAGAGTGCAATGTTGAATCTGTGGAAATTTTTAAAACCCAGGCCACCTTTATTTTTAGGCTCACAAAGCTTCTTCCAAGACTTCCAATGAATCTTTTTCCCATCACCGTCTTCAGACCCCCACCAGAACGAATTAAGTAATTTTTCCAGATCTACACATAGTGTATTTGGAACAAGAAACATACTCATAACATAGGAAGGAAGTGATTGTAACACTGACTTGATAAGAACTTCCTTCTCGGCCTTTCATAAAAACCTAACTTTCCAACTGTTGATTCGTTTTCTGATCATAAGCTCCAGATATTCGAACACTTCCCTTTTGTTTCTTCCTATTAGCGATGGAAGACCAAGGTATTTGTCCGAATTAGAAACAACACCCACACCCAGACAAGCACCAATAAGTGAGCAAGTCTCTGTTAATACATTTCTGCTGAAATGGAGGGAAGACTTAGAAAGATTTATTTTCTACCCCGAAGCTTGCTCATAATGTTGAAGACACTATTTGATTGCATTACATTCCTCCATGTTTGCCCTGAAAAACAAGTAACTATCGTCAGCAAAAAAAACAAGTGAGTAATTGCCGGAGCCTGTGCTGCAACCGCACAGCCATGAATGTTACCCCTTGCTTCTAGAGCAGATAATGAAGCAGATAGCCCTTCAGCACAGATTAAGAACAGATATGGTGAAATTGGATCTCCCTGTCTTAGGCCCCTCTGTGGAATAATGGGACCAACTTCATGAGATCCATTGATGATATTGTACTTTGCTTTAGAAACACACTGCATCAACAACTGGATCCATTGTGGTGCAAAACCCAATTTTAGCATAATTTCCTCAAGAAATTTCCATTCCACTCTATCATAAGCCTTAGCCATATCTAATTTTATTGAAGCATAACCTGTTTTTCCTTGTGTTTTCCTGTTAAGGTAATGATTTACCTCAAAAGCGAGCATCACATTGTCGGATATCATCCTTTCTGGGATAAAGGCACTCTGCTGTTCTGAGATGATTCTAGGAAGTACCACTTTAAGTCTATTTGCCAGAACTTTCGAAAGAATTTTGTAAATCACGTTACATAAAGCAATGGGACGCAGATCAGACGCATATTCAGGATTGGGTTTTTTTGGAATTAGTACTAGTGTTGTTTCATTAATTTCGGTAGGGAATATACCAGTATTAAGCCAAAGAAGACAAGAATCGGTTACTTTTGGACCAACAACACCCCAAAATTTTTGGTAGAAGCCAGGGTTAAAACCATCCGGTCCAGGACTCTTGTCCGGGTGCATAGAAAAAATCGCAGCTTTAACCTCCTCTGGGACAAACGGCCTTAATAACTCATCATTATCTGCGACGGTTAACTTACAGGAGATACTAGCTAAAATAGGATCAGTCAAACATGGGCTGGCCGTAAAGATATCATTATAATAGTTTAGTAGAATCTGATCCAGACCTCCCTCCCAATCATGCCAATCCCCATCTGACCCCTTTAATCTAGAAAGAACATTCTTCTTTCTACGCAAAGTTGCAGCTTTATGAAAGAATTTTGAATTTTGGTCACCACCCCTAAGCCACAGTTGTTTTGCTCGCTGACCCCAGTAACTGTCCTTTTGAATCAGCAATGTTTCTAATTCACTCTTTGCTGCTTTGTAAGCCTGAACCGAATCGACATCATTTCTTCTCTTAGTTCTGCGGATCTGAACTTTACACTCTTCAATTTTCTGTTTGAATTGGTTCCTAAGTTCATCGCCCCACCGTAACAGGGAGGAGCCACACTACTTTAATCGTTCCGGGAGTGGAAAGTCTCTATCGCCCTGCCAACCACCAGTAACCCTATCCCTAGAATCAACCTCATGCAACCAGGCGTTTTCAAACCTGAAACAATGTCTTTTGTACATACTATTATGCATTGGAGAAAGAAAAAGAGCCGAGTGATCAGAACATATGACCTCTTCATTAAATAACTTTGCTTCATGGAAGCGATCGTGCCATGCTGAATTAGCCATGGCTCTATCAATCTTTCTTCAATTAGATTACCTGACTCCCTACCTCTTTCCCATGTAAATGGATAACCCAACAATTTAATGTCAGAAAGACCACATACCTCAATAGCTGCGTTGAAACCTCGCATTAGGGCAGGATTTTGTCTGGCCCCACCCAGTTTCTCAGCCTGTGACCGAATGTCATTAAAGTCCCCGGTAATAACCCACGGGAGATTGGAGAGTGTTGATAAATGTTGTAATAACTCCCAAGAATCTTTCCTACGAGATCGTTCCGGATAACCATAATATCCAGTAAGACGCCACGGTGCCTGACCATGTAGAACAATGACAACATCAATAAAATTCTTTGAGAAACGGAGTAATTGAACCGAATTTTTTTGATTCCAGAGGAGAGCAAGACCCCCTCCATAATTAACATGATCCACAAAAAAGACACCATCAAAACCTAACTTCTTCTTTATATCCTCCACTTTCGCACGACTACATTTAACTTCACTAAGAAACACAAACTCGGGCTTTGTTTTGGACACTAGGTCCTTCAACATTCGAACTGTTCGAGGATTGCCCGCCCCTCGACAGTTCCAACTTAAAGTACTCATAGCCCCGGGCAGGCCTGAACACCGGGACCCGCCTCTTCATTATTATTATCCTGTATAAATACTCTATTACCGTCTGTTGACCTCAACTATACATAGGAGTCCTCTTGCATATCACTTTCCAAGTCTTTTGGATCATCTTGTCGCCTTCTTTTGGACTCTGAAACTGTAATTTCCTCTGGACTTGTAACCAGACCTGGAATCCCAGGACTCATTTTTTGGAATGAAGTTGCTCTACCCCTGCCAAATTTTGTGTTTAGACTTGTGCTAGCCGACCGCTGCATTATAGGCGGACACGAGAGCAAATACTTTGATTGAGTTTGTTGAGCTGCACGCCAAGTTAGGGCACGTAGAGAGGTAGAGTAAGCTCTTTCTACTTTGTCTGGATCCGGGATATCAAGCAGTTGTTCGCAAAACTTATCAGCATGGCCTATACAGCCACAGAAAAAACAAAAGGTTGGTAACCTTTCATAACGAAACAGCATCCAAAAGGAATCTCCACCAGCTTTGCAAATTTTCAACTTTCTTTTTAGTGGTTGAAGCACATAACTTATTACTTACTTTTCAATTTTCATCTATGACATATAATAGATGTAAACTTAACTTATTACTTTTTGTTTAACAATAATAAAAATAAATTTTCGCCTTATTTTTTTTAGGGTAAATAATTTATTAGTCCCTTACTTTTTACCTAACACACTGTTTAGTCCCCCTATTTTGAAAAACACATTATAAAGTCCATAACTTTTGCTAATATTAACCATTTAGTCCTTTTGTCTAGTTTTTTTAGACTTGTAATCGTTATATTTTAGCATAAACAGATATATATAAAATAACAGAGTAACATGGTCAACTTGTATTGTACCGTGGTTGTCCTAAAAGTTAAGATATGTTCGGTTAAAAATCTAAAAAAATAGATAAAAGGACCACAAAGTTAATATTAGCAAAAGATAGGGACCTTAAAATGTGTTTTTCAAAATAGGGGGACTAAACAGTGTGTTAGGTAAAAACTAGGGGACTAATAAATTATTTACCTTTTTTTTAATTAAACTCCAACAAAATATTTTGAGTTTTTAAGTTCTATTTAATAAATTTATCATTTATTAATTTGAGACATTAAATTCAAAGTCAATTATGATTACATGTCTTAAATTTTTTTTTTTTTTTTTTTTTTGATAAAAGTGTCATATTTCATTCCATAAAATCATAAAGTACAAATACAGCACAATAAAACTTCCCGCTCATACAGGCTATAGCCAGTATAAGAACCACAAAGGGAAGAAAAAAGACTACAAAGAGCAAGAAAAAGACTACAAAGAGCAATAAAAAACCACAAAGGGTACAAATACAACAAAATAGAAATCATATACTCCTCGGAAGTCTAATCCCATTGAAAAACAGCTGTAATCCATTCTTCATCATCTAGCCTCTTCCGGACATTCGGATCTGAGTCCTTTCTGTTTTTGCAACCACGCAGATCTATAGATCTGCGGACAAGATGAACCTTTTCCGTTCTTGCTAAGACCGAAAAAAGAATAAACGATAAAAGTATAACTAACATGTGTAGATCTGACGGAAAAGAGATTCGAGAAAGTATATAGACTTCAAACTAGAAAGAAAAGATAAAACTGAAGTTAAAAAACAAACACTAAAACATAAATGGGAGGAGGAAGAAGGAAGACAAGCTTCCTCCTTCCTCCTCTAAGAGAACCTGAACAAAAGAAGGAGGCGAGATGGTGACGGTGGCGGAAAACTAAATTTAATAGTAAAAAAAAAATATTTGTTATTTCATTTAAATTTAAAATAGCTTTAACATTTCAAAATAATTTTCCATATATTTCACGTGAGTATAATAAAACTATAAAAATATAATTTTACTTATAAAAATTAAAATTTTAAACCCAAATAAATGAATTCTTCTTCCAATTTTTAACCGGATTCTGTACGTACAACTAACTATTTCATTAATTAAGGATTCAATGTATGCAACTATAATTAATTAAGGGGTTAAAGGTGTAAAAATACCCCTAACGTTTTGGGTTAGGAGCAATTTTACCCTTAACATCTAAAATAGTATAATTTTACCTTTAATATTGGAAGTCAAGAGCAATTTTACCTCTAACATTGATAAATTGGGTTAATTTGAGAAATAATCCATCAAATTGTCTTCTCGGTCATGAATCTTATCATCTGCACTTCACACGTGTATCATTTTATCAGTAATAAATTACAAGCAAATGTTGGGACGTCACAAAAATATACTGTCTTTTGTACGAATTGGACAAAAAAAAATTTAAAAATTCACCGAATTTATAAATTATAAAAAACATGAAATCCTTTTTTTAGAATAAATTGATATGCAATTGGTGCAAAATAAGAAACAAAAATACCTGTGTTTTATAATAGTGTTTAAAATTGACTCAAATTATCAACGTTAGGAGTAAATTTGCTCTTGGCTACCAACGTTAGGGGTAAAATTGCACAATTTTAAATTTTAAGGTAAAATTGCTTATGACCCAAAACGTTAGGTGTATTTTTGCACATTAACCCTTAATTAAGCATCTAATGTGTAAAATTGAAAAATTGGATAACTAATCAATAAAATGACAAAATATTAAGGTCTAACGATGGATTTGTCCAATGACAATTAAAAATAAAAACGATGTCGTTTAACGGTTAGAAGCTGTTTAGCCTCTCAGATGATCCTTTCCCGGTAATCGGCGCTACCCAATATCTAAATGCAATTCCCGGCGAGCCAAACCAAGCTCCTCCGAACAGTAACTGCATCTACTACAACAATTCACCATTTTAGCAACAACAGAGCTGCAGAGCAGAGATGTCTATCTCTTCTTCAATCCACCAATTCACTCTCAAACCTAACCCAAGTCCACACTTACATTCTCAAATTAGGTCTCCACAATAACCCCCTTGTCCTCACCAAATTCACTTCCACATCTTCTGATCTTCGTGTTATTGATTACGCTTCCTCTTTCTTATTCTCACCGGAATCTGACACCCGTTTATACGATTCTTTCCTCTTCAATACCATTATCAGAGCTTACGCCCAAACGAGTAATTCCAAATCCAAATCTTTGTTTATGTACAAACTCATGCTTCAGTATAACGTTTTGCCTAATAAATTCACTTTCCCCTTCGTTCTTAAAGCCTGTGCGGGTATTGGGGATTTGAATTTGGGTAAATCAGTTCATGGATCCGTGTTGAAATTCGGGTTTGATGATGATGTTCATGTGCAAAACACAATGGTGCATATGTATTTTTGTAATATAGAAGGGATTGAGTTTGCACGGAAGGTGTTTGATGAAATGCCTAAATTAGATTCGGTTTCATGGAGTGCGATGATTGGTGGATTAACACGTTTAGGGATATCCAGTGATGCAATTAATTTGTTTAGACAAATGCAGATTTCAGGGGTTTGTCCTGATGAGATCACCATGGTTTCTGTGTTGTCTGCTTGCGCAGATTTGGGCGCTCTTGAGCTAGGTAAATGGGTAGAGTCCTACATTGAGAAAGGTAACATTTCTAAAACTGTTGAGCTTTGTAATGCTCTGATTGACATGTTTGCAAAGTGTGGTGATGTTGACAAAGCTATCAAATTGTTTACAAACATGAATCAGAAGAACATTGTTTCATGGACTTCAGTGATTGTTGGCTTAGCGATGCACGGGCGCGGCGGAGAGGCTGTTACATTGTTTGAAGAGATGATAGAAACCGGAGTCCCCCCGGACGACGTTTCCTTCATTGGGTTACTCTCCGCCTGCAGCCATTCCGGGTTAGTTAACAAAGGGAGAAACTTCTTCAAACTCATGAAACCACATTTTGGGATTATCCCTAAAATTGAACACTATGGATGTATGGTAGACATGTTATGCCGTGCAGGACTCATCAACGAAGCATTAGAATTCGTTCAACAAATGCCAATGGAACCAAACCCTATCATTTACCGAACGCTTACCAATGCTTGTCGCGCCAACGGTGAATTCAAACTCGGGGAACGCATCAGCAAACAGTTAATTACAGCTGAACCAATGCAGGAATCAAACTATGTGCTACTCTCCAACATTTATGCCAAAATGCTGAAATGGGAAAACAAGATGGAGATCAGAGAATTGATGGATAAGAAGGGGATAAAGAAGATCCCGGGGAGCACAATGATTGAATTAGGTAGTAAGATCTATGAATTTGTGGCTGGAGATAAGTCTCATAGCCAACATAAGGAAATAAATGAGATGGTGGATGAGATGAAAAGGGCGATGAAGTTGTCCGGTTATGTTCCGGCTATATCTGAGGTTTTGCTTGACATTGATGAGGAAGATAAGGAAGATAGCTTGAATACACATAGTGAAAAACTTGCTATTGCTTTTGGTCTACTGAATAGTCCTGCTGGAAGTGCTATTAGAATAGTGAAGAATTTGAGAGTTTGCAGTGATTGTCATTCTGCTACTAAGCTCATATCTAAGATATATAATAGAGAGATAGTAATGAGAGATAGACACCGGTTTCACCATTTTAAGAACGGGTTATGCTCGTGTAATGATTTTTGGTGACATATTCAATGCTTAAGATCGAGAGCGAGCATTGGCACTACAGTAAACGTTATTGTCGTGTGACCGAGAGGTCACGGGTTCGAGTATTAGGAGCGGCCTCTTGCCAAAAAAATTGGCAGGGGAAGATTTGACGCATAGTGCACCGGACCGCCCTTTATTCAATGCTTAAGTTCGGAAAATGTTCCAATAATGTCACAAGAGTTCATTTTGTATAAAGTAACTTATTGTTGCGTTTTGTACTATAGAGTCGCTTTAGAGTTTTCCGAATCATGTTTTTGTTGGAAATGCTTACTCAATTCAACTAGTTCATGTAAGCGTTATGTGTATTAATTTATTGCTATGTGATGCTAATTTTCTCTTGCTCGATGTATTGTTGTCGACCTAATTAGCTCTCTTCATTAGCTACTTGATTGTAGGAATCGGTCATCCTTGATTTAAGGAGTAATAGATAGGTAGTAGGGTTGTTATGCTTCCTTAATTGATTATAGGAGTATCTTGTATGTATGTGTATATATTTTTATGTATTCTTTTATATTACATAGCATGTTATTTCTTTCTATTTATATGGTTTTTTACACTTTTTAACATTCAATAGGTTAACCTAACTAACCTAGTAAGTTAGGTCATTCTTTCAATGACTCATCCTTCTCGTGGACTAAGTAATTTAGATCTTGCATGATTTTGTGATCGGGATTGAGATAATGAAATACTGAGGAAATTGTGTTGCCTTTTGGTTGAAGTGGTAGATAGAACTTCTGCACAATTGTTTATATGTGAGTAGGTCCCTACATTTTTAGAACCAAAAGTTCAGCTTTCTTTATAAACAGTTAAAATTGTTTTTCGCAAAAATTACAAAGTGTAAAATGACTTTTACAACTTTTCCACCTTTTAAGGAAAACAATTTTCTATCTATGCTTTTAGCTTTTTCGGCTTTTAAGAAAAGCAATTTTACATTTAGCGTACGATGCTTTTAGTTGTGAAAGCTACTTTTAGGATTTAAGAAAACAATATCAAATTGAACATTAAGAGTAGTGGAATAATAATCCGCACATAATTGCGTTTGTTCTCACTGTAGTCTCTAAAGCTCCACGAGAGTTTTTAACGTATATAGTGTTGGAAAAGATGTATATAAATAACAATTTTAGATTGTTATTTTTTATCAACTTGTGACTTAAAATATATAACCGATAAATAGACTTTAGAATAACTTGAAATACGTCAATGTATTCTATGTAATGATATCTTTTTGACGGTATATTATAAGGTCGAAACGAGTAAGTGATGAAAAAGAGTTTTACAAGCTTTAACCAACTACTAAGAGAAATGTTTTTTCACGCATAGGGGATGCGATTGAAGCTCCACTTGATTAGAGATGCACTTGTACATGCCTCACATTTCACTATTCATGTTCTTCCGAACGGTTTATAAACGTTTTCATACACTTTCGTATTATTATTATTATTGCATATTTCTGTATCCGTCTGTTTTTTATTAATCACAAGGGTATTTCAACCTTTGGGCATGGGTTCACCCGTTAGGGCAGAAAAGGAGCTCGTGTCTCTAACTTGGGGGATGGTCACGTTGACCTAACATCCACCAACAATTTTTAATCACTTGTTTACTTCTTTATTTCACGTTCGTCAAATGTCCTTAGATACATGATCAACCTTGTGGCTAGTCGCCCAACATTTGCAACCCGATAATTAAGTTATTAGAGCACATCCAATAGAGAGTGTTTGATCGAGTTTTTGGTGAGGTGACATTGACTTTAGCAATTTTGAAGGAGTGTTATTTATTGGAGTAACGGTGGTTGCTTAACTTTTTGGCGACTTGCTTAGGATTGTCAAACTTTTTTAATATAAAAAAAATGTTTAATTGCTTACTATTGGTGCATTTTTATGAAAAATTTATAATTAAAATAAATTATATTTAAAATAATGTTACGTGGGACTATTGTATCAACTTTTAAAGTTGCTTATTATTTTGATCTTTTTTTTTTGCCAAAACTGATGTGAATGAGTGATGAGATAATATTATATTTTAATATGATGTGTTAAGTTTTTTTTTTTCAAAAAGATGACTGAGGTTCCTCGTCTTTAGAATATCAATTTAACTGTTGATGGCCTCAAAATAGAAAATTTCAAGAATTGATAATATTTTAGGCAACTTTAATTTTTCAACATTTTAATTTTGACGTCACTCTAGGCAACTCTAAAAATTATGATTTTAGAATATGGAAAACATAGTCACGTGGTAAATATGATATCAAATAAATTTAATTGTTGAAATTTGCTAACGGTCAAAATAACAGTGAAAATCTAGAATTCATTGATTTTCTAATGATAAGAAACCTTATTCTTTTTTCTTTGGCCTAATACATCACCAGCTCCTTGAACTTGTCCATAATAGTAGATTGGCTCCCTGAACTTTACAAGTGTCTCATCGGCTCCTTGAACTTGATTGTTCCGTATCAACAACTCCCTGAACTTGTCTATAAAAGTAAATTAACTCCCTGAACTTTATAAGTGTCTCACCAACTCCCTAAACTTGTTTATTCGATAACAACTAAATACAAAAACCATAATACTAACTCTCAATTCTCATCTGTTCGATCTCTCAAACCTGCAATACTAACTCTTATAATAAGCTGAAAGGTATGAGAAGAGAAAAAATTACCTCTCAAATAGATGAAGATGTAGTTTTAGAATTTAGCTTTAATAGGTTTTTGTATTTAGTTGTTAAAGTTTAGGGAGTTAGTGAGACACTTATAAAATTCAATGAGCTAATCTACTTTTATGGACAAATTTAGGGAGTTCATTATACGAAATAATCAAGTTCAAAAAGCTGGTGAGACACTTACAAAGTTTAGTAAGTCGACCTACTTTTATGGACAAGTGGTTAGTGATGCATTAAGCCTTTCTCTTTTTACAAAAAAAAAAAAAAAAATCCACGACACTCATCTACAAAGAGTTAAAACCACATTAATTATATCTAGGCCCAATACATTAACAGCTCCTTAAATTTGTCCAAAATAGTAGATTGACTCCTTAAACTTTATAAGTGTCTCACCAGCTCCTTAAACTTGCTTATTTCATATCACCAGCTCCCTAAACTTGTCCATAAAAGTAGATTAGCTTCATGAACTTTGCAAGTGTCTCACCAACTCCATAAACTTACTTATTCTGTAACAACTAAATACAAAAACTTATTAAACCTAAATACTAAAAATACGTCTTCATCAATTCGAGAGGTAATTTTTTCGCTCCTCCTACCTTTCAACCTATTATAAGAGTTAGTGTTGCAGGTTTGAGATATTGAATAGATGAGCATGGAAAGTTAGTATTATGGTTTTTATATTTAATTCTTACAGAATAGACAAATTTGAGGAGTTTGTGAGATACTTGCAAAGTTCAGTGAGCTAATATACTTTTATGGAGAAGTTTAGGGAGTTAGTGATACGAAATAAACAAGTTTAGGGAGCTAGTGAGACACTTACAAAATTCAAAGATCCAATCTACTATTTTGAATAAGTTCAGAGAGCTGGTGATGTATTAGGCCTTGTATCTAAAATTTTAGCAAACTATTTAAAAAAAAATTGCCATGAAAGTTTTATAGAGTTGACTTAAAATTTAACAATAAAGAACAATTGATTAAATTAAATGGAAGTTGCCAAGTAGCCGGCCATGTATGTCCATTTCCTATGTTTGAATTCCTTGTCCATTTTGTCCATTTTATCAAACATAGCAGGCTACGTTTGGCAACAACAACTCTAGTCCATCTATTTTATACACCCTAATTAGATAATTACAATTTACAATCATCATTAACATAATCTCATAAATTAACCTAAATATAAACTGTTACGTATCCTAGTAATTTTCCCCTTAAGATGTGCTTTTATTTTTTTGAAAATTAATTGATGTTTTTGTCTCTGTTCCACTGTTACTTTAGTTTATATATAGAAAGACTAAGACAAATTCTCAATCCCATAGTTTACTGAATAAAAACAGAAAAACGTGTCTGAGAAGAAAAGAGTTCTCTTTTTTAGGAGAATATTGATGTGACAAATTTTCTGATTTGAGGGGATTTTTTTGCATAATTTGGGACCATTGAAAATGTCAAATGAAGATTAATTTGTAACACCATCTCTAAACTTTGGTTCATTTGCATTGAGCGTCCCCAACTCTAAAACCCGACCAATCCTTTCGATGAAAACCCATTTCACGGAAAAGGGTTATCTTTAAAATTCAATCTTTTGTAGCATCTTTGTTAGGATGATCAATTTGTAACACTTTCGAAATCCTGGTTTGTTTGCATTGCTTGTTCGTGACTCTAAAACCCGACCAATCCTTTCGATAAGGTAGGTGAAACCCCATTTCGAGGAAAAGGGTTAGCTCTAAAATTCAATCTTTTGTGGCATTTTTGTTATGATGATCAATTTGTAACACTATCTAAACTTTGGTTTTTTTGCATTGATCGTCCTGACTCTAAAACCCGACCAATCCTTTCGATAAGATAGGTGAAACCCTATCTCGAGGAAAAGGGTTAGCTCTAAAATTCAATCTTTTGTATGATTAATTTGTAACACTATTTCTAAAAACTTCGGTTTGTTTTCATTGATCATCCCAAACTCTAAAACCCCACAAATCCTTTCAATAAGATAGGTTAAACCCCATTTAGATGAAAAGGGTTAAAGCTCTAAAATTCCAATCCTATATGGAATTTTTGTTACGACAATCACTTTTTTAGGACGGTAAATGCAATTAACCCCATTTCGAGCAATATGATTGCCTGAATAGAGTAATGAATTAGGTGAAAACAAATCGACACTTACAAAACAGTACCAACCGAACCAAACAAGTCCTAAAAAGACCATCGAAAAGGATGTACTGAAATGCTCTAATTTTAAACAAGACAAAGGGCAAAGCTTTTAACTTTGGGTAGATTGCTACTGATAACAGTGACGAGTAGAAATCACCCATGATTTCGTATCTAGCAATGCAGGGAATATGAGAATAAGTTAAAAGCTTTAAGAGACAAAAATGTAGTCAACACGTGATCATTGTAGCTGAGCAAGGTAACCTGATAGGCAATTGCTGGAGAAAAGTTAATGTATAAAACACAAGACATATATGATTATTAGGGTCCCCACTTTCTGTCCAGATTTTCCCTCCACTTCTCTTTTTAAAGTATGAAATCTATGCCTCAACTCATGGAAAAGCAGTCAAACCTGCACTTTTCTATGCTTTTATAAGTAGTAAAATATTAGTTATTTTCCGGCCACCATATGAGGGACCAACAGGGTGAAGCACCAGCCATGGCATCACCATAAGATAAAAGGATTCACACTTTCCTTCAGTGCATAAAAGAACAAGAACCATAAAGACTAGTCCTAACAATTTGTCAATATCAGTAGAAGCTCTTGATTCCTAATACGAGCCCACTTGACACAACACGTTTGGCATGAGTAAAATATTAGTTATTTTCCGGCCACCATAGGGACCAACAAGGTGAAGCACCAGCCATGGTCTCAGCTCCATAAAAGGATCCACACTTTCCTTTGGTGCATAAAAGAACAAGTACCATAAAGACTAGTCCTAAAAGAGTTTGTTAAACTTAGTAGAAGTTGTCGATTCCTAACACGAACCCACTTGACACAACATCATGTGGAATGCATCACATAACACGATTATGATACGAACACGTTTTGAAATCACTAAACGTAGACTGTAAGCCCTCTAAAGACGCAAGGAAGCAATAGAACAAGAAATTCTATCAAAACAAAAGATTGCTTGAAATTTCATATGAATCAAATCTTGTCAAAATCTAGACCACCCTCAAAATCCATCAATGGATTTAAGAATCCCACAAGCCAAATTTATTTCTAATTACATACCAGACAACACAGGGAGTTGTCTTTCAGTACACAATGCATTGCATTCTGTAATCACTAACAAAATAAAGCTCCAATCCTAGACTTCTATAAACATAAGGACCAATTTGGTGAGCAAATATGTTACGACAACACAATTTACAAAGACAACCTGTTTGACACGACCCATATGTCACAATTATCATTTTTGTTGCATTTATATGATATATAATCATGTGGAATATATAGATTATATAACACGGACTACAACTATGACACAACAATCCATTTTGATACCCTAAAAATTGCCCATCTCATGGTTTGCATGCAATAAAATCATAAAAGTGGACGATCTTCAGTATACCTCATTATGAACACTCAGCAGATGGGATTGCCTTTACTAGGAAAATTGTTAGCTATCCTGACATAATTGCAACTTCAACTTCTAAAAACAAGAGCACAACACATCAAAATTTGCAGAAGATGAGGTAAAGCATGACAAAAATACACCTACATATAGGCTATAGCATCAACAACACAAGGGAGAAGAAAAATATATGAATAAATAAGCACTAAAGCTTCGTTAACATAAGAGGTTCCTACATAAACATGAGTAAGATAAATGATCAAAAAATTAAGAAAAAACAAAATATAGAGGTATCTGAGATAGGCAGGCATATCCCAAATCCGAAACATAACTAAAGATCCATAACTAGCATAACAAACGTACATCTAGAAGCAACATTACCGATTGAGCAAAAGAAAACTGAGAAACTCTCTATTCTTTTTGCCATCAAAACCACCATACCCTGGTACTCCTTCCTCTACCCCTTCTGCTCTTATTCCAAATACTCTCCATCCAATTCTACAACTGAATGATCTTTCTCTTGAATTAAAAATTAGTTTGGTGATTCACTTCTCTTCCCAGTTCCTTCCCCTTCCCTTTCCTCCAACAATTTTCCAGCCTCCTCATCAGCTTGTTGGGCCTTCTTTTGTGCCTCCTTAGTTTTCAATGCCTGCAATTTGGCATGATTGTAATATGCAACACCCAAAAACGCAAGTCCGTAGCCAAACAGATTGATTGGGGTCACTGTATCCTTGATGACAGACCAAGAGAAGGCGATCAACAGCCAATCTTTAACAACACCAGCCACATTCATAGTCAAAGCTGAAGTCTTTCCCACAAGCAAAAACACGGCAAGATTCAAAGCAAAAGCGCAGAGTGAATTGGTACCAAAGATCGCAAAATCGAAGTGAAAACTCGAATTCTCCTTCAAAATTGGGTATTCAACGAAAATCCAAGGCACAAACAAGAAAACCAAACAACAAGGCGCAACATAATAAAGAGAAGTAATAGGATTCAGTGTGATTCCTCTAGATGTAAGCAAGATTTGAATCAATACCAGTCTAGTAGCCTCAAAAGCAACAGCACCGAGTTGTAAAAGAACCCCCCAGGTATCAAATCTGGCTTCACCATAAGCAGCAATCGCAACACCGAACGAGATCGACAGCATATTCGCCATTGTATCCGTCTTAAAGCTCTCCCTTTTCAACATAACCCCAATCGAATAAACAGCGACAGGCATCAGAGCTTTCAGCATCTGAATAAACGACACCGACAAATAGATATACGCCGAATTGGATAGCCAGAGACTCAGAGAATACAAAGCCCCAATCGGAACGACGGAAGAGAGATACAGATCGCGAGACATGGTAACAGGCTCAACGAATTTGAAAACCTTGATTAGGAGAAACGCAAGAGTGGCGCAGAAGGACATGTGAATCATGGTGAGAGAGATCGGGAAGGGCCAATTGTACATCTTCTTATCGAGGATGTACTTATTGTAAACAATGACAGTGAAAGAGAGGAAGATCCAGATTGCGACATAGGTGTAGGAGAGGAGGATCTTCTTCAAAACGCTGTCGCTGAGAGATCCACCCTTGCCCATTGTTGAGGATTGAAAAGGGAGGGGAGGGGAAAGGGAAGAGGAATCGTGAAAAGTGAACCGGAGATTGAAATTGAGATTTCCGAAGAGAGATTTAAGGAGGAAGGAGACGAAGAAGAAGAGGGTTTGGTTAGGAGTGGTGGCGTTGTTTACTCTTGAGTAATGACTTCTTTATTTATTATGTTTTCTAATTCTTTTTTTTTCTTTTTTAATTAATTATTTTTTGTTTTTGTGAAATACAAGTTAATTTCATTTTTATTAATTTTGTTTTTGTGAAGTTTAAGTTAAATGGGTTTTTAATTAATGATGAAAAAACATGTTTCCATCTTTTATATTTTTTATGTTACAATTTAAAATATTGAGTATTGGATTAAACATTAATAAAAAAAAATTACAATGGACCGATATCGCGGCTAGGATCAGTACTGGTCTCTCTACTTAGATGATGTCACGTCATTGACGTGGTATGATTTGAGTGGAGATAGCAATACTGATCTCGGTCCACAGTAGAATTTTTTAAATATTAAACTTATGGAAGGAAAATTTTCATAATAGGACGGGACTAGTAATGTCTCTTCCACTCAGATGATGTCGTATCATTCCAATTGCTAATGTGTCATCATCTCATTTGAGGGATCAGTACTGATTCCGGTCCATGGTAGAATTTCTATTTAGGAAAAAGTTTATTTATTTACTCATATTTTTATAATTGTATTTTAATAATTATAAAATATAATTTAATATGGTTGAAGTTGCTATAAAAAAAATTGTATTATAATTTTATATGCAAATTTAGGATTAATTATACTAATGATCTTCCAATTATTAGAAATAACATGTTAATGCCAACACTTTATTTTTAATAATAAACTCATCTAATTATGATATTTAATTTTTCATATAGTCTTCTTAATCGGATTCTGACAATAATAATCACCGAAATGAACACGGTGTCTTTTTTTTGGTAGAAAAGGAAAAGAAAAACGAACAACAACAAACTACCCAGGAATTAGCCTAGGGAAGCTAACCCCAATTCTATCTTCTAAGAGAAGATGAGAGATGAAACTAGGGGAAACAGGAAGGGTAGTAACGCCTAACGTCCCTTCATGGTCCGCCGCCGCCAAGCGATCAGCAACACGATTCTGCTCTCTAAAAATGTGTCTGAACTCTACGAACTCAAAGGAGGAGCAAAGCCTTTTAATAGCTTTGATGAGGTTGCGACTGTTAAGACCCACAGAATGATTCTCAGAAATCATTTTGATTGCTTCCAAATTATCAGACTCTACAGAGAGCCTCTTAACACCCAGCCTTTTAGCAAGATTGATTTCAGTAAGAATAGCCCAGAGCTCCGCAGAAAAGGAAGAACTCAACCCTAAATTCTGGGAGAACCCAGAAAGGCAGGCGCCCCCTGCATCTCTAAGCACACCTCCAGTCGCAATCTTACCGTTACTGAGACAGGAACCATCAGTATTCAGCTTCACAACCCCCTCTCTTGGCCTGCTCCATCCCACGAGATGGACATCACAACACTGAGAGGCTCTGGCAAGGGACTCTCCTTTGAAACTATCGATAATAGAGAAAAGTTTTTTCGAGAAGAAATCAGTTAAGTTTGTCATAAAAACAGTTTTATCTCCAAAAATCTCCTCGTTTCTCCATTTCCAAACTTGGTGACAGATAATAGCAAAGAAAATGTCACCATGCTCCATGTATGGAAGCAACTTTCCTCTAACACCATCAGAGAACCAGTCGACCTCAGAATGTGCCATGAAGGAAGAGAAAATATGGTGTGGGAGAATTTTCCTCCAAACCTCTTTACTATTAGAGCAATCTCTAAGAGCATGGCACAAAGTCTCAACATGGCCTCTGCATCTACTGCAAGCTCCAGAATCAGCCAAGTGCCTTCTGTGCCTATCCGAATTAGTAAGAAGCCTGTCCTTAACGCCCAGCCACATGAAACTCCTAATACGGAAAGGAACTTTAAGGGTCCAAATCGACTTCCACACATCCGAGGGAGGATCAGATCTAAAGAGATAGAAAGCTTCAAAGGCCGATTTGCAAGAATAAACTCCATTGTTAGTCAGCGCCCAGCAGTGCCTATCCAAGTCTTCCTCTTGATTACTTACCTTCACTCCCCGCATTCTAAGGAGAGTCTCAAGGCTAAAGAAAGTATCAAACTTTGACCAGATCCAGTCCCCTTCCGAGTCAACCACATCGGCAATCCTCCAGTTGCGTATATCACTAGGCGGGGGGGAAGAACACACCTCAATTAACGGTTTATCCCCAATCCAGTTATCAAACCAGAAACTAATGGACTTACCATTCCCCACCTCACATGGATTTTTTTTCAAAAGGATAGCATGTCACTAAAAATGAGCCAAGTTAAAAGGGAATGAATATGGGTCACTTTTTTTACCTAATATGTCATTTTTTAAAAATAATCCATATTAAAAATTTAGCTAACGTGTTATCAATATGTCCATTCCGATTAATGTAGTCAAATGGACTACTTCAAATGCAAAGTTTGATAGATTTGATGATATGAAGTTTTGTGACATTAGTGTTCCATTTCTTATATGATAACATGACTTACAAAGACAACTCGCATAACATGACTCGTTTAAAATAATTACTATTTTTATTGCATATATATCACATATAATCGTGTGAAATGTATTGATCATGTAATATGATTACAATATGCTAATCCATTTTGATACATCTATTTAAATTAAACGAGTAATTATATTTTAACTGAATTTGATGTTGATAGTGAGCTTCTGAAATAATCAATGACTTAATGCATGTAATCATAACTGATCAATGTTCACTATTTCAAATTGAAATATCAATAGCTTAATAATAATAACCGAAAAGATTTGAATTAAAAGCTTGTTTGATTCCGCTATAGTTAGTTATTATTGACATTTGTTAGCTGTGAAATTTTAACGAGTTGATAGGAGTGTTTAGTAAAAAAAAATTGATGACTTTATTGTTGTTAAAATGTAAAAAAATAACAAACATATGTTTTGTTTCAAAAAAACAAAAAACAAAGCTACATTTAATAAAAATTATAAAGCGATTGTCTCTCCTACCTGTGAGAGTTTTACGTTTATTCTACCTGTGAGAGTTTTTGGCTGGAAGGTTTATTGTATTTTGCAATTTTGATTCTCTAGGAAACATGGAAAATGACATGAATAGTTGCGACTGGAAGACAATGGTTTCAGGAGGTGGGGGAAAGTAGTGTGTCTGGAAGAGTGGAGGCCATTGGTTTCAGGAGGTGGGGGGGAAGTAGTGTGTCTGGAAGAGCTATCGGGGGTGGAAAGATTTTTCAAAGTGCCACAAGTACAGAGAACTCCAATTTGGTTATCCAAATCCATCCAATACCGGGAGAGGCAAGGGGGAAAGGCACATGTTATACGGTTTCCAGTTCTAAATATGTTGTCACTTTATTGGTAGGGGATTCTAGTGGAATACCACTTAAAATAACGGTTGGATGGCCTAACAGTTCATAAGGACAATCACATGGGATAGAGGAGAATATGGAGTTTGAAGAGGATGAGGAGGGTATGGACCTTCAAGATGACCGTAAGCATAGACGGGAGGTTGTTGGGGCGGGGTTGGGTCAGACTATATAAGTATGCATGCAAACTACCAACATAGCTTACTAGTCATATTAACTCTGCCTCAACTAGGATTATAGATCCCACTGGGGTTAGTATCGGCGCGTTCTGTTGAGCAGGCCCATTGAGAGATATGAATTGTTTACCCTGGAACTATCGGGGCTTGGGAAATCCTCGTGCAGTTCGGTCTTTGGGCGAGTTAATGAGTTCACATCGCCCGAATGTTATTTTCCTTATTGAAACACTAGTTGATCATGCTCGTATGGATTTTATTAAACGAAAAATTAAGTTTTGGAGGTTGTTTTATGGTTGACTGCAGGGGCAGAAGTGGAGGTTAAGCATTTTATGGAGGGAAGGGTTGGATGTCATTCTGTCTTCGTATTTGGACTATCACATCGATTAGATTGTGAAGGATCATGCAAACAGGGACTAAAGGTGTGTGGGATTTTATAGAATGGGTGATCGGATCAAACATGGTGAATCGTGGAATTTACTTCAAAACATAGTCATAATAGTGTGATTCCCTAGGTAGTATTGGGGGATTTCAACTGTATATTGGATAGTACTGAGAAAATAGGTGGAGCAGTTTACCTGGGATATTTTGATGTAGAAATTTAGACGACCCTTTTCTGGACTATCAGTGATTTAAGTTGAGGCTTGACGGGAGCCTCTATACTTGGGAACGAAGCCATGGAATGAGCTTTTGGGTCCGTGGAAATTTAGATCGAGCTTTTGCTAGTGCTGCCTGGATAAGCTTATTGTTGAAACACCTTTCCACATAATTTTGATTTGACAAAATTGTTTAAGTATAATTGAAATACATATTCTAAACACACTAAGTTTAAATGCTTTGATTTATTCTACTAATGTGTTTGTTCAATGTTGAGTTAAAATTGTTTATAAGACACAAGAATTAAAAGGCCCAAGCCCAATACGGAAGTCAAGGCCCAAGTCAAACAACTCAGTACAACTCGGCCCGCGTTTGTTAAAACGTTGTCGCTTTGGACAAAACGCAACTCAGCAAGAGAAGGATCTAGAAGACCTTTGGGAACAACTTCAAGATGAAGCTACTGAGTAGACTCGACAAAGAGTACAAGACAGCAGCTGGCTAAGGAAAACTTCCAGACAAAGTATTTCTACTTTGGGTAAAGTTCAGACGACACAGTATGCTGTCTAGTTGACTTTACCATAAAAGGAGAGACAGTCTGCTGAGCTGACCGAGGACAGAAGATACACAAATCTGATTGGCTGAGAGCTCTGAGCAAGTCAGGATGACAACGACAGGAAGCCGTTTCCCTCCAACGGTTATTTCAAAATTCGAAATGATCGATGCCCAGACGTCTCTATAAATAGTGCCATCAGAAGCTTCATTCTACACAGAACTTGATCAAGCCATTACGCTGACCAAATTTCTACACAAGTTCTGCAAGCAAGAAGCAAAGCAAATCTTACACTATAATTCATACATTTGTGTAAAAGTCTAGAGTGATTATTTCAATCGTCTAAAGTGTCTTAGCAAATCATTGTATAGGACAAACACTTATCATTTCTAGAGATAGAAAGGAGAGGCTGAGTACTCGGTTATAGTACTCAGCGAGAGATTAGGATTGAGTAGAGGTATAGAGGAAGGTACTCTTGTTATACTCAGTTGCTAAGATTGTAAAAGGTTTGAGGCTCTACCTTTAAAGAGCTCAGTAGAGGATTCGAAATCTCGGAACATGTTCCGGGGACAGGACGTAGGCTTAGAAGAAGCCGAACCTGGATAAATCTACTGAGTAAAGTATTTCTTACCTTTAACTCCTTATATATATTGCTTGCTTAAAATAACCAAAAACTGACCAAGTAAAGAGGTCAAGTTGAGTTGTGCGTGTTGAACATCTGAGCTCAGGAATAGACTCTAAGTGCTATCTCCTGACTCAAGCTAAGAAACTGACCTAGTCACCAGTTGACTAAGCCAGTATCTTGCTGTTTACTCAGCGCTGCTGTTAAAACCTTTTTCCTTAGAAAAAGAAGTCTGCCCTAATTTCAAAAAAGTTTAAATAGTTCCTAACCCCCCCTTGGAACTATACTTGCAACCCTATAAGGGACCAACAAGTGGTATCAGAGCCTCAAAAGCTCACTGTAAAAGGTCTAACAACCTTGAGCTGATCCCTACCATGGGCGAAAACAGCACTCGGTTTCTCCATGGAAACCAAACAACTCAGATATTGCCTGAGGGGCTGTCCATTACTAGGCCTCCCCTATTCTTCGGGTCAAACTATACCTTCTGGAAGAATAGGATGAAAAATTTCATTCAGGCTACAAACATGAGTGCCTGGCTATCTATAGTCCAAGGCCCATTTGTACCTGTCGAAGTTGTGGCTGGCCAAACAGTTGTAAAAGCTGAGGCCAAATGGACAGAGGATGATCTTAAGAAGCTCCAAAATCATGCTTCGACTATCAATATGCTTCACTGTGCGCTCGATGCTGCAGAATATAATAAAATCTCAGGTTGTGAGTCAGCACAAAAGATTTGGAAAAAGCTGGAAGTCACCTACGAGGGAACCAATAAAGTAAAGGAGTCCAAGGTGAATCAGCAGATGAGACTGTACGAGCTATTCGAGATGAACAATGATGAGGGCATTTCAGACATGAATGCAAGGTTTACCAACATCATTAATGAGCTCAAGAGACTTGGAAAAATCTTCACTGAGGAAGAACAAGTCAAAAAGATACTCAGGAGTCTTCCTAAAGACTGGCAAGCAAAGAGGACAGCTGTTGAGGAAGCTCAGGATTTAACCACCTACAAATATGACGAACTCATCGGCTCGTTGCTGACCCATAAGATATCTATGAAAAACTTCGAGGTGAAGAAAAAATCTGAAGACAAGAAGCAGAAATCCCTTGTCATGAAAGCTGACTCCACTGACGGGAGCTCAACTGATGATGAGGAGATGGCCATGTTCACAAGGAAGATGAAAATGCTATTCAGGAAGAATGGAAAATACTCTAAAAAGCCTTACAGAAAGTTTGATAAGTATAAAGCTGACTCAAGCGACAGCAAATACAAAAAGGACAGCTCAAAGCCCATTACATGCTTTGAGTGCCATCAAACCGGCCATATTAAGTCAAGCTGCCCCACACTGAGGAAAGACAAGAAGAACGGCAAAAAGGCAATGGTGGCTACATGGAGCGACAGTGATGAGTCTTCATCTACAGAAACTGAGGCCACCGAGTCAGCAAAGATATGCTTCATGGCTGACGAACTTGAGGAGCCGTGCGTCTCTGAGCATGCTGACCTATCCGTCGCATCAGATGACGAAGAGCAATCAAATGAGGTAATTACTCTTCCTCAGCTCAGAAACGATATGGTTAATGCCCTGAGTGATCTCTACACACTTGTCAAGAAGTGTAATAAGAAAGTTAGAGCACTCAGCAGGCGCTGTGACGAAGTGGAAGAGGTCAAACTGAGTGACCTCAGATTCCTTCTTCAGGACAATTCTACTCTGCATGATAATATGAAGATCATACATGAGTCTGTCTCTGAAGTCCAATCAGTTTCAAAGAAACTGAGAAAGGACGTCACAACTATCCAGAACCAACTAAAGGTTCCAAATAAAAGAAACAGTCCTCTGAGAACTCAGTACCAAGGTACTCAGCTGAGATGGAATCCCCAGCGAAAAGTCCAGTGTGACTTTTGTGGGAAGATAGGACACACCACTAAGGTGTGCTGGCACGCTCAGCACTGGGGTGCTGACAAGTCAGTGAAACATCCTAAACAGAAGGTCAGCTGTGACTTCTGTGGAAAGAATGGCCATACTGTCCAAGTATGTCGCCATAAAATAAAATATGATGCTTTACCTATTGCACCTAACAAGCAAGGACCCAAAAAGAATTGGGTACCTAAAAGTAACTAGTTACAATGCAGGTAAGCCTGAGATGTGCTGAGAAGTCAAAGATGTGGTATATTGACAGCGCATGCTCAAATCATATGACAGGTGATGAAACTCAGTTCATCACGTTTGAGCGTAAACGAGGAGGAAGTGTAAGTTTTGGAGACAACAAGAAGGGTAAGATAGTAGGGTCAGGCACCATCGGAGGTAATCCTACTATTGAATATGTCTCCCTAGTCAGCAGACTCAAATATAACTTACTCAGCGTAGCTCAGCTATATGACAATGGGAGAAAAGTTATATTTGATGCTACTGGATGTAAAATATACGAGGGTAAAACAAATGAGTTAATCTTAACTGCCCCTCGCATAGATAATGTCTTTATGCTAGACTTAGAGAAAAAGTTTTCAAAAACTGTGTGCTTAGTATCAAAGGAAGAGAATTCCTGTCTATGGCACAGGAGACTTGGTCATGTAAGCATGGACCTCCTGGCCAAACTAGCAAGAAAGCAATTGGTTGAGGGACTGCCTGAACTTAAATTTGAAAAAGATCAATTATGCCATGCTTGCCAAGCTGGAAAACAAACCAAACAATCTTTTCACAGCAAAAATATTGTCTCAACTAAGCGTCCGTTAGAGTTACTACACTTGGATCTCTTCGGTCCAGTCCAGCCGCTGAGTCTGGGTGGAAGAAGATTTTCCTTGGTCATTGTAGATGACTTCTCTCGGTACACGTGGGTCATCTTGCTGACTAGCAAGGATGAGACCTTTGAGACATTTTCAAATTTGGTTAGAAAAATTGAAAATGATAAAGACCTAAAATTAGCTCACATCCGTAGCGATAATGGTGGAGAATTCAAAAACCAAAAGTTTGTTGAATTCTGTGAAGCCAGCGACATTGACCATAATTTTTCTGCTCCTAGAACACCTCAACAAAATGGGGTTGTAAAAAGGAAGAACAGAACTCTGGTTGAAATAGCCAGGACAATACTGGATGAGCATAGGCTTCCAAAGTATTTTTGGGGAGAGACTGTTAACACAGCGTGCTATATTCTTAATAGGGCTCTAGTTAGACCTATACTCAAGAAAACCCCCTATGAACTTTGGAAAGGACGAAAGCCCAATATTGGATACTTTCGTGCCTTTGGCTGTAAATGTTTTATTTTACATACCAAAGATAGTTTAGCAAAGTTTGACTCAAAAGCTAATGAGGCTATCTTTTTGGGCTACTCAACAAACAACAAAGCATAAAGAGTTTTTAATAAGCGAACTCAAGTTCTAGAAGAGTCAGTACATGTGGAGTTCGACGAAACTAACCCTGCAGGTAGATACCAGCCGCTAACCGAAGATGATCCACACTCAGTAACCGCTGACCAAGAACCAGCTACTGAGTCATTCACTAAAAGGCTGACCAAGAGTAAGAGTGAACCTAAGATTACTTTTACTGACCCATCTACTTTTGCAGAGATTGTTGAAACACAGACAGCACAAGACATGAATCTACCTAAAGAGATAAGGATTCCAAGAGGGCACTCAGAAAGTGCAATCCTTGATTCTGCTGGGAATACCCTGATGACGAGGAATCAACTCAGGAAGTACCTCAGCAATGTTGCCTTCGTCTCAGTTCAAGAACCGAAGAATTTCGCTGAAGCTGAGTACGATGAATTCTGGATGAACGCAATGCAAGAGGAGCTCGATCAATTCAGAAGAAATGATGTATGGGAGCTAGTGCCTCATCCAAAGAGTCAAAAGACCATTGGAACAAGATGGGTCTTCAGGAACAAGATGGATGAACAAGGAAATGTAGTCAGGAACAAAGCAAGGCTTGTAGCTCAGGGCTACAGTCAGCAAGAAGGTATTGACTACGGTGAGACCTTTGCCCCAGTGGCAAGGCTAGAGGCAATTAGAATTCTATGTGCATATGCATCTTACATGAACTTTAAATTATTCCAAATGGATGTCAAAAGTGCATTTCTTAATAGAGTTATAAACGAGGAGGTTTATGTTAATCAACCTCCAGGTTTTAAGGACCATAAGTTCCCTAACCACGTTTATAAACTCAAAAAGGCTCTGTATGGCCTCAAGCAAGCACCACGTGCTTGGTATGAGAGGCTGACCAGTTTCCTGCTGACTAGAAATTACATCAGGGGCAAAGCTGATACAACCTTATTCATTAAGAGAAAGGGTAAAGATACCCTGCTGGCCCAAATTTATGTTGATGATATAATATTTGGTGCAACTAACGAATCAATGTGCAAGGAGTTTAGCAAACAAATGCAGACTGAGTTTGAAATGTCCATGATGGGAGAACTCAACTTCTTCCTCGGTCTTCAAATTAAACAAGGAAAGAATGGCATCTTCATCAGTCAAGCCAAATATGCCAAGGAGATATTAAAGAAAATATTACTTGGAAAATTGCAAGCCAATATCCACTCCTATGGGCACTGACACTGTCCTCTGTGCTGATGAGAATGGTAAGTCGGTAGACAGCAAGTTATATCGAGGTATGATAGGCTCTCTACTTTACTTAACAGCCAGTAGACCGGACATTCAGTTTTCAGTATGCCAATGTGCTAGATATCAATCTAACCCTAAGGAATCTCATTACATTGCTGTAAAAAGAATCCTTAGATATTTGCAAAGCTTAGTGAATGCAGGTTTATGGTATCCCAATACTCATGATTTCACACTCATTGGATACACTGACGCTGACTATGGACGGGATAAGCTGGAATGTAAAAGCACCTCTGGAGGATGTCACTTCTTAGGAAGCTGTCTTGTATCCTGGTTCAGTAAAAAGTAGGCGTCAGTAGCCTTGTCTACCACTGAAGTTGAGTACATTGCTGTTGGTCACTGTGTTGCTCAAGTCCTATGGATTAAGCAACAGCTTGAAGACTATGGTGTTCAAACGAAGACAATTGAAGTCAAATGTGACAACAAAAGTGCAATTGATCTTTCAAAGAACCCAATTCAACACAGCAGAATGAAGTATGTCACCATCAGACATCACTTCATTAGAGACCATGTACTCAAGGGTGAGATCAAACTGACCTTTGTCCCAACAGACGAGCAGCTTGCGGATATCTTCACGAAGCCACTGGCCCGTGAGCAGTTCAGCATACTGAGAGAAGCTATTGGTATGTTTAATCCTCTTCAGTAAATTCCTGAACTAAATGAATATGCATGCTGAGTGAATTACTATGCTGAATGATTGTTTTTGCTGTGTACTCATTGAAATTAATTAAACAGCAAATACTGAGTAAACTTGCACACTGAGTAAGTTAGTTTAAACTTAAACCTAGAAATCATCCCTGTATGCAATACTGACCACTCAGAATATCAAACGATTAGTATTCTAAACGCTGAGTGTTATATCCGCTAGAATAATTGCAAAAGCACGCGTATAGCCACCTAGGATGATATACGCGCCGAATGTGTCATAAATGCCAGGATTATTGTCAGTTCACAATCCTGAGGCAAAACTGACACATGGATTCGATAAGATCCATTCCTCACCTCTATAAATAATGGGTAATTCCCCATTTTTATTCTTTACGCTTATCGAACTCTCTGGCAAAGAAATTCTTTCTCTCTAAAAACCCCTCTAAGCCTTCCCATCCTCAACAATGACTAAAGCTTCTTTCAACATCTCCGGCACTGGTCACTCTAAACCCAGCTCCGATGAACCTACAAAAAATCCTCCAACACCGAACAAAGGAAAAACTGGCCAAACCTCTGGTAAGGGAAAGCCTGAAAAAGTCAGGACCTATACAAAGGTTTTCGAAAATGTCCGTGAATGGAAAGTTGAGCCCTCAAGATGGGTATCTGAAGCCTTCGTACAAAACGAACAACCCTTCTGTGAGTGGATTTCACAAAATGGCTGGACCGAGCTGTTTTCGATTAGGGATTACACCTACCCTGACCTTGTAAAGGAGTTTTACCACAACCTCCGCGTTGCTAATGACAACACTGACTATCTGGTTACAGTGGTAAAAGAGAAGACCATCTTCATCAACCCTCTCTACTTAGGAAATCTGCTCAAGTTAAAAACTGAGGGAGCAAGGCTGAGGAGATCTGGAGATCAGGATGGTACTGGGTATGAGGTCAACTTCTGCAAACCTGAGGGCCACTCAGGAGAAGTCTCAGCTTCATCTATGGGTCAGCACTAGAAGATGGCTCATTACCTACTGACCTATTTCATCTATCCGAAGATCAACTGCACTACCTCAGCAACGAACTTCGAGCAATGCTTTATATGGCATATGCTGACGTACACACCAATCAATATGCCAGTCTTTCTTGTCGGTGGCTTCCTACGAAGTACTGGTACGTTGAGGCTAGGATCGCTCATCACCAGGATCCTCATTGATCATCAGGTAGACCTGACCGATGAAGAAACAGCTAGAGGATCTGAGATCACAACGGCTTCGCTGAGAGCGTTGAAGTTCGGTCAACCTCTAAAGAAAGGAAAATCTACTGCTGCTGCTGCTACTGGACAAGCTGAGGAAACTGCTGTCCCAAAGAAAGGGAGAAGGACTAAGGCCCCAGCTTCTCGAAAAAGACAAGCTGCTGAGACTCCTTCCAAAGATGTTGAGTTTCCAGCTAAAAGGCAGAAGTCAGCTGGTAAGTCAGCTGAGAAACGAAGCAGGCAAAGTGAGCCTGGAACTGAGGAAACTACTGTGCAACCTCAGAAGAAGCAGAAGCCTTCTACACTGACTCCCATCGACGCTATACCTACTGACATCGTTGTACCTGGTGACTCTCACTTCACCTAGTGTCAAGGTACAGTAGCTGAGCATGACGAACATGAGGTGCATTTGGACGATCAGTTCATTGCACAAGTTGAGGAAGAACTCGATGGTGACAGTATAGAAGAAGAAGAAGAGGCTAGCGGTCAGGATGACGTTGAGGACTCTGAGGAGACAGCCAGTGAAATCGAAGCTGAGCATACCGATACTGTGTTGGCTGCTGGAGAAGAGCAAGTACTTGACCAATACAATGTTGATCAAGTCCAAGTGCAAGATGACCAACCTAATGATGAGCAACAAGAATCTTCTCCTTCTCACTCAGGAGATGCTATTCACGGTAACACTCCACCACGTAGAAGAAGAAAATTGGTTAAGGCCAGTGAGAAGACTGTCAGTGAACCTCCTGTGCCACCACCAACTCTTCCTGACTTTGTTATTTCAAAGCCAACCAAGGACCCCTCCACAGTTAAGCTCAAATTTTTCAAACGCCAACCAACTTCTACTGCATCGGCGTCCTTAGAAAAGCAAGCCTCTGTTTCTTCTCAATAGGAACATGCCGACCAAAATGCCTCTGCCACCTCAACAAGTCAGGTTGAGCCGATTACTGTTAATGCTATTACTCTAAGCATGGTGCTGACTCCAAACATATCCGCCCCCGTCAGCACAAACAGTATTCGAGTTACTACTTCTCCAACTCATCTTTCTGCCGATCAATCAACTATCCCAGAACCACAAGTGCAGATTGAAAACACTATTCCAGTCACTGACCATGTCACTCCTTTCACTCCTCTTCCTTCCGGTCACACTGATGTCCCTGAAGGCTCTCAAAGCTATCTGAATGCCACTGAGTCCGGTAAAAGGATAATTGACTCAGTGCAAGCGTTGATCAGAGACCTACAACAATCTACTCCTCCTGCTGCTGGATCTTCAACTCTTGAGACTACTCAGCCTTCCCAGGTCACTCAGCTTCTCAACGAAGTTAAGGGACTCAAGGACCTGCTGAATGTCATCATTTCTTTTCAAGCACAACAAGCTAAGCAAGATTCAATCATCAAGCTGGCTGAGATCCAGCTGACAACTGTGCAACACTTGAACTCTTTACAACAACAAATTCAGAACTTGTCAGCTGTGAACCCCGACTATTCCACTTCATCTGAAGTCAAGATGCTCTTTGCTCAGCTACACACCGAGCAACTCAAGACCAATGAGCAAATGGTTTCTTACAATCAGTGCTCAGTAGAGCAAATTGGTGAGGCTATTCGCTTGATGAATCTGAATAAGCAAGAGATGGATACTGACGCAATGAAACAGAATGAGATGCTGTCTATCACACGATAAACCTTCAACCACAATCGTCATACCAATATTCAACGTCAGTATTACGACACAGCCCTTTTAAAGACCTTTCACCAAGTCTTTGCTGGTCTTACTGAAGCACTCATCTGGCAAGGCAAAGCTCAGGCATTTAACGCCAACATGATCAGTGCTGCTGAACTCAACATACTCGAAGAGGTATCCACTGATGGAGTTGCAATTTTTGAAGGCGTCAATGAAAGCGCTGAGAAACTTAAGGAGCTGTCCCAATAACTAACTCGATCTGTCTTAACTGATGTCTTCAGACTTCCTCCTCCTGATGCTGACAAAACGGGGGAGAAAGAACAAGCGGCTAGAGCTCAGCATGAGCGTAGTCAGTCTCAGCAAAAGAAAAAGAAATAGAGATAGGCTAGAACGTTTTGTCTATTATGTTATCCTTTGTACCTATTTCTGTTATCTCTAATGCACTGACTACTTATATAATTACTTGCATCGTTCATTATATGAGTTATGAGTTATTTTATCTGATGCCAAGTATTAAGTTATTAAAGTATCTTCAAACTAATCCTATGCTTATAATATGATTAACTTTGACGTGTATGTTTATAAAACATTGTCTTATAAAACTCATTGAACCAACAAATTACTCAGCGCACTCTAAATGATTAAACCTTCCGCTTAATACTGAGTAAAATAGAATATGTTCCATGAGCTGACCTATATCTGAAAACTGACCTTAGACTTACTCCGTCAAACCTTTAAATGTTTAGAGTAAAACTAAGTCAGTAGCTCAACCCTTACGGGGGAGTTTGCTAAGTTATACTAGGTCAACTATCATGGGGGAGCTCAATACTGAGTTCCTCGCTGAATAGTTTTGTCAACATCAAAATGGGGGAGTTTGTTGAAACACCTTTCCACATAATTTTGATTTGACAAAATTGTTTAAGTATAATTGAAATACATATTCTAAACACACTAAGTTTAAATGCTTTGATTTATTCTACTAATGTGTTTGTTCAATGTTGAGTTAAAATTGTTTATAAGACACAAGAATTAAAAGGCCCAAGCCCAATACGGAATTCAAGGCCCAAGTCAAACAACTCAGTACAACTCGGTCCGCGTTTGTTAAAACATTGTCGCTTTGGACAAAACGCAACTCAGCAAGAGAAGGATCTAGAAGACCTTCGGGAACAACTTCAAGATGAAGCTGCTGAGTAGACTCGACAAAGAGTACAAGACAGCAGTTGGCTAAGGAAAACTTCCAGACAAAGTATTTCTACTTTGGGTAAAGTTCAGACGACACAGTATGCTGTCTAGTTGACTTTACCATAAAAGGAGAGACAGCCTGCTGAGCTGACCGAGGACAGAAGATACACAAATCTGATTGGCCGAGAGCTCTGAGCAAGTCAGGATGACAACGACAAGAAGCCGTTTCCCTCCAACGGTTATTTCGAAATTCGAAATGACCGATGCCCAGACGTCTCTATAAATAGTGCCATCAGAAGCTGCATTTACACAGAACTTGATCAAGCCATTACGCTGACCAAATTTCTACACAAGTTCTGCAAGCAAGAAGCAAAGCAAATCTTACACTACAATTCATACATTTGTGTAAAAGTCTAGAGTGATTATCTCAATCGTCTAAAGTGTCTTAGCAAATCATTGTATAGGACAAACACTTATCATTTCTAGAGATAGAAAGGAGAGGCTGAGTACTCGGTTATAGTACTCAGCGAGAGATTAGGATTGAGTAGAGGTATAGAGGAAGGTACTCTTGTTATACTCAGTTGCTAAGATTGTAAAAGGTTTGAGGCTCTACCTTTAAAGAGCTCAGTAGAGGATTCGAAATCTCAGAACGTGTTCCGGGGACAGGACGTAGGCTTAGAAGAAGCCGAACATGGATAAATCTGCTGAGTAAAGTATTTCTTACCTTTAACTCCTTATATATATTGCTTGCTTAAAATAACCAAAAACTGACCAAGTAAAGAGGTCAAGTTGAGTTATGCGTGTTGAACATCTGAGCTCAGGAATAGACTCTAAGTGCTATCTCCTGACTCAAGCTAAGAAACTGAACTAGTCACCAGTTGACTAAGCCAGTATCTTGCTGTTTACTCAGCGCCGCTGTTAAAACCTTTTTCCTTAGAAAAAGAAGTCTGCCCTAATTGCAAAAAAGTTTAAATAGTTCCTAACCCCCCCCTTGGAACTATACTTGCAACCCTACAAGGGACCAACACTTATGGCTTCACAATATTGACCTCGGGATATTTGGATCATCTCCCAATTATAGTATGCTTGGTTGATCAGGTTAGGCGTCAGAGACATGCTCGGTTTATGTATGAATTAGCATGTTGAAAGAAACAGGTTTTACTGACTTGGTTACTTCAAGTTGGGCAAGCAATTCTCATAATCCGCTGCCAGCGAAACTTGCAGCATGTTCAAATTCAATGGAATAATGAGGCATTCATTTTCAGAATCAGGTTTCTTCACACATAGCAAGGTTGACGAACGTGATTGACAGATTGAGGGACGAGAAGGATATGGAGCCGGTGTAGAGGTTTTTCGAAGCAAGATGGAACCTTAATAACCTTCTAGAACAGTACAAACTATATTGGAAACAACGAGCCAAATCTTTATGGCTCAAGGCGGAAGATCTCAACATAAAGTATTTCCACTCGTGTGTTCAAGCCCGGTGCAAACAGAACCATATTGTTGTTTTGCTCGATGATCAGTGGACATTAATAGAGGATCCGTATGTAATTGGAGAGAATGTAAGTTCCTATTTTAATATAATTTTTACTCCCTCCAATAATATGGTATCTAATACTGTTAATGTCTTGGATGTGGTTGTGATCGATGACCTTAATATGAATCTCATTGTCCCTTTCCACTTGGATGAATTCAAAGTGACTATATTTCAGATGGCCCTAGATAAATCCCTTAGGTCTGATGGGCTTAGCGTAAGATTTTTTCAACATTTTTAGAGTTTTATTGTCATAGATGTGTTCTCAGCATGTGTGGGTTGGCTTAATTAGATTGAATTCCCTGTTAATCTTAATGACACAATTATAGTACTTATACTGAAGTGTGAGGCTCTTAAATCAATGAAGGACCTAAGACCAATATCCCTTTGTAATGTGTTATATACGATTATTGCCAAGGTCTTAGCAAATAGGCTAAAAGTCATTTTACCTGCTATAATTAGTGAGAGCCAATCTGTTTTTAAGCCTAGGAGGTCCATTATTGATAGTGTCTAAATTGCATTTGAGTCCCTACATTATATAAAATGTAATAACAAGGGACAAACATGGAATGTTGCTTTAAAAATAGATATAAGTAAAGCCTATGATAGGATAGACTGGGGCTTCCTAGAAGTAGTGTTTACCCTTATGGGTTTTCATGCTCGGTGTCTGTTAATGGGGACTTGGTTGGGCACATTCATCCAGGTAGAGGATTGAGACATGGGGACTCACTCTCTACATATTTATTTATTCTCTATGCTAAAGTTTTGTCTAAAATAATGTACAAGGTAGAGTCTGATAATCTAATCTATGGTTGTAAGGTTTGTCGAGGTGCTCCTTCAGTATCCCGTTTATTTTTCGCTAATGATAGTTTCTTATTCTTTGGTGCCTCTATGGATGAAACTAAGGTAGTGGTGGATATCCTAAAGGAATATGAACATGCATTAATTTAGGCTATTAACCTTAATAAGTCAGGGATTTTTTTCAGTACGAATGTTTGGGCCGAACTCAGGGCACAAGTAAGTGATTTATTACATGTTTTAGCTCCACTAGATACTGGCACATATCTAGGTTTACCTTCACTTATTGACAGATCAAAAAGAAATATTTTTCTGTTTTTAATTGGTAGACTTTGAAAGTGATTCAGTAGCTAGTAGTTTCATTTTTTTTGTCTAATGCATGTAAGCAAGTTCTTCTTAAGTCAGGGGCTCAGGCTTTGCCCATCTTCTGTTTTCTGTTACCTGTTTCTATTTGTAAGGATTTGTAAAAAAAAAATGATGAACTCCTTCTGGTGGGGTTCGAAAGCAAACGGGAGGAGGAACATTAATTGGTTTAATTGGACTAAAATGTGTAAAGTTAAAGAGCAAGACGGTCTTGGTTTTCATGATTTACATTTGTTTAATCTTTTTTCTTTTAGGAAAGCAAGGATGGAAGTTAATATCAACTCTATCTATGTTGATTAGTCGGGTCCTTAAAGCGAGTTATTATCCCCGGGGCACTTTCCTTTCTTCAAGTTTGGGCAATCCTAGTATGATTTGGATGGGTGTGTGGAGTTCAATATCTGTTCTAAAGGTTGGTTTGAGATTGAGAATAGGCAATGGCAAAACTATACGAGTTTGGCAAGATCTGTGGATACCAGGTAACCCTCAGTTTACAATTACATCAGCATCGATTGACGGCTGCGAGGATGAAGTGGTAGCTGAGTATTTTATATTAGGCACTCGGGTTTGGGATAGAGGAAAGATAACAGCTAGGACGTTTTTGGAAGATTCCCAAAACATATGTAATATGCTTGTGCCAAGTGGGGATAGACCAAACTAATTAATATGGAATTTCACAAGGAATGGCTTGTATTCATCCAAATCTGGGTATATGATATTGGAATCAGTGACTAATGATGGACCTTCAAGTCCGGGCTAGAAAGAGTTACGGAAGCTGATGTTGCCTCCTAAAACAATCACTTTTCTTTGGAAGGTGGGGTCTCGGTGCTTACCTTTGCAAACTCGGTTACTTCAAAGGCATGTTACATTCCGAAGGGTTGCTTAATTTGTAATATGGCAGCTGGGAGTGCACAACATCTGTTCTCGGAATGCTGGAAGTTACTACCGTCGTATTATACTGCATTTGGCAGTAGCAAAATAATCTGCTATGGAATAACATTATCTTAAGTCCGAAAGAAGTTGTGAGGTCAGTCAAACAGTTTTTGGAAGACTGGCATTAGGGCTATCGAACGACTTCGGTGGGAGGAGAAACATTGGCAAGGCAGGCGGTTCATTGGAAGGCTCCTAGAGACGGTGTAAGCAAGTGCAACATAGATGGGGTGGTGTATGCAAGTGAAAATCATGGGTGTTATTTTTCATCAGCGTGGGGGAGCATTCATGGCTTGTCGAAGTGAAGTGGTCTCGGGTATCCACGAAGTCAATGTTGTAAAAGTGTTAGCCCTACGTAAAGGCCTAATCTGGCGGTATCCCCTTAACCTTGATAAAGTGGAGTTCGAAACTAATACAAAAAGTGTTGTGGATTACATTAATTCGGTACAACGTGACTTATCGGGCTTTGGTGGTCTTATACAAGACTATAAGGACATTCTTTTAACTAATACAGATTTCTCTGTATCTTTTGTTTCATCGTTAACAAATGTAGCAACTCACCTAGTGGTTAAGCACACTCGTTCCTATGCTAGCGTTTTTGATGTTCTTCCGAAGGACCTATTGATTAATGAGAATTTCGGTTTAGTTAAAAAAAAACTATGTTTATTAAGAATGTAATTTTTGTTAAAATCAAATAAATATTTTTTAAAAAAAAAACTTTTCTATTTAAAATGAAGATTTTAAAAATGTCCGAAACAATTTCTTTTTCTATTAAAACAAATTAAAAACTATACTTTTTAATTATTTTGATTACAAACTATACTTTTTCATAAATGTAGTTAAACATTGTTTATTTATATTTGAGTGAAAAGCTAAAAGCTACACGAAAAAATAGAATCAAACAGACTTTACAAATACCCTTTTTTTCCATTATTTAATTACCAAATTTATTTGGAATCCACATACATTCTTCTTTTTAATCTACTTGTTTTAGAATTATTAATACCAATAACACAATATTTTATCATAATATATAGATAAATATAATTTTTTAACTCTATTTAATATGTGATTGTAGTCTAAATAAACTTTCTTAATTAAGATATTTACTTCTTTAATATGTATGAACAATCTCTAATTTTATGGAAAATATCTGATTAAGAAGATCTCATAATAATCAATATGTATTTGAAAGAAAAAAAAAACTTGGAATAATGCAATGTATCCTAATAAGATTTTAATCTAATATATTCCTTTCCTACTTAATGGGACAAATTCATGTTGAATGATTATTAACATTTAATAGATTTACCACAATATAATATATTTATGGTGTAGTAAATGTCCATCTTGTTATTTTTATATATATTATTTTATTAAATTAGACTGCAATATTCCTCCAAAGTTAAGGATTTTTATATTGAAATTTAGAAATAAAAATATTAGTAATATCAGGACTATAAATATACTGTACTATACATGTTGAAAATAGATGGATTTGCAAATTAAGCTTGGCTTGAGCGGTAATGGTCTCTAATCGTTTAACCTATGTCTCGAGTTCGATTCTTATTGATATCATACATAATTAATCATATTACACGTGGTCCAGTGAGATACTCCCTCCCTAAACCGTAATGCCATACACCTTCTGGACCAGTCAAGAGAAACTCGGGGTCACAATGTTAGCCCAAAAAACATTGTAGATTCCTGGAGTGGGGTTGACCGACCTTAATCATTTTTCTATCTTATCTTAGCCACCAAAAGGACTCTCAGAAGCTTGATACAAATTATCACACATCAAATTGGTGCGACAAAGATGACACCGGTTAGGGAATGGTTAAAAGAGGCAAAGGAAGCCAACAAATGCACTAACGAATAAGACTCTATTGGTTGCTCTACTGCACACCACGACGTCCAAAGTTGGCCACATAAGAGGGAATGGTACTTAGACTCTCAATAGGAAGGCAAGAGGGGAGATATATAGGAAATGAGCACAACCTTTTGCTTTCAAATGTGCCATCATTACAAGACTCCCTCTAAGGATCATTATAGGGGAAGATATGAGGAGTCATACTCTCATTCCCTAAGAAGGCCACCTCAAAGATGTCATCAAAAGTACTATGACGAATCAAGATCTTTGAAGCGTAAGAAGCCTGCCAAATAGAACTCAACTAAATCTTATTACCAAGATCAAAATGAAGGTCGAACAAGGATATATGGCCAAGATCTAAAGATCGACAACAACACAAAAAAACAGAAGACAACTCAAAGGCCTGATGACAATGAAGCTCCTCTAAACAAGGAGGAGATGTAAAATCTTATTTAGAAGGAGCTTCGGAGCACCATGGCTGGCGCCATCATTGATTTTAGGATCCCCAAAGTAACATCAGCTCATCACTCTGCGCGGATATATTGACCATGCATATGCCGAATGGATTCAAATACCCATCCCTTAAAGAATATAATGGTCTGGAGGATCCCACTATCCATGCAAAAAACTTTCAGAGATCCTTAGAAACTATGATGGTTACAAATGTTGTCATGTGAAGATTTTTTCCCACCACACTTAAGGATGTTACGACTTACTCGTAAGAATAAATCTTTCCCAGATCTATTCAAAACTTCAAACAAATGGTGAACGAATTTGCTCAACACTTTGTCACATTGATATTGGAGAGCAAGATCATGCAAGATCTGAACTACATTGTTCAAGAACCACCTGAGAAATTTGGGAGTGGCTTGAAATATTTCAGAAGATGCAAATTCAGATTCGACACCTTAATATGGATGGAGTTTTTGACACTATTGCCTCAAACTACAGAAGTAATCACTTATCAAAAGAGCTCGCGACTCAATGGCCTAAAACATTTCGAGACCTCAACTTGGGCATTTCCTCAAACCTTTGATAAAAGATAGGTTGGGTCTGGTTAACACCTTTAAAGGATTCTAAAATGAACGATACTAAGACAAAAGAAGACCACGAGAGTAGATAAAACACGATTTCACACCATTAAATGCTCCCTAGAAAGAAATAATATATTGGGCCGAAAGAACAAACAACATATTTAATACCTCCTGGAATGTAAAAGCTATGGTTGTTTCCACACCAAGTTGTATTGAAAATTTCAAAAAAGAGAAGGTCAGGACACCAAATATTATTAGTAACTTTATCTAGAGCTAAAAATGGCGGAACAAGGAAAGTTAGATAAGTTCTTAAAAACCCCTAGAAAAGCACCTAACAATTAGATATATGTCTAGTCGAACGTGCACCTAAGGGGTCATTAATATGATAGTCAGAGGTGTTGAAACACATTTCCACATGATTTTGATTTGACAAAATTATTTAACAAGAATTAAATCTCCATGATAAAGATATTCTAAATTTAAATGCTTTGATTTATTTATACTAATGTGTTTGTTCAATGTTGAGTTATTTAATACATAAGACATTAAGTTGTAAGGCCCAAAGGCCCACAAGAGAAAGTCAAGCCCAAGTCAACGGATGAACGCCTCACGGCTCAAGCAGATCAAAACGTAGTTCCAGTTGAACAAAACGCACGCCCAGCAATGAGAAGGATCGAGAAGCCTTCGACCAAAAGCTTTAAGACGAAGCTGCTGAGTTGAGCGACAAGGAAGTCAGGTCAGCGACTGACCTGAATAAACTTGAAGACAAAGTATTTCTACTTTGGGTAAAGTTCAAAAGACGCAGAAAGCTGTCTGGAAGACTTTGCCATAAATATGGAGACATTATGTCTAGTCTGACGAAAAGCTGCTGAGCACTGCCGAAGACAGGAGATACAAGAATGTGATTGGCCAAGGACGCTAAGCACGTACTGAGTGAAAGCGACAGGAATCTGTTTCCCTCCAACGGTTATTTCAAAATTCGAAATTACCGGTGCATCAAGTGTCACTATAAATAGGCCACTCAAACGCTTCATTCGATGCAGATCTTCAATCAAGTCGAAACACTGACCAAATTGATACTCGAAGTTCTGTGAGAAAAGAAAAGCAAATCTTACACCAATTCCAATCTTGTGTAAAAGTCTAGAGTGATCTTATTCATCTAAAGTGTCTTAGCAATTGTTGTTTAGGACAAACAAACACTTATCATTTATAGAAGTATAGAAAGGAGAAGCTGAGTACTCGGTCATAGTACTCAGTGGTAGAAATAGGAGTGAGTAGAGGAATAGAGGAAGGTACTCTTGTATACTCAGCTTTCTATTGTAAAAGGTTTGTGCTCTACCTTTAAAGAGCTCAGTAGAGGATTCTGAAAAGCTCGGAAGGAATTCCGGGGACTGGACATAGGTGGAGAGGCCGAACCAGGATACGTCTGCTGAGTAATATCTTTCTAACCCTTATCTCCTTAACTTATTGCTTGCTATAATACTGCCTAGTTAAAACGCTAAAAAGAACATAAGCTGAGTTGAGCAAACTGAGAAGCTGAGTTCAGGAATAGACTCAAGTGCTATCTCTTGACTAAAGGACAGATTCAAACTTAGTCACCTGTTGACTAAGCTTGTATCTGAAACTTACTCAGTATCACTATGCTAAAAGACTTCGAGAAAGTCTAAGTTAAAAATTAACAGTCAGCCTAACGTGAAAATTTTATAATAGTTCCTAACCCCCCCCCCCTTGGAACTAATATTGTCACGTTACACGGGACCAACAAGAGGGTCAAATGAGGATAGGTCAGTGAAGCAAAATAAGATCTTCGAGGATAAGGAATGATTACACAAATTCAACTATGAATTCTCATTCAAAGGTCTGACTACCAAAGTAGTTCGCAAAGATGCTTTGGTTATTGAGATGTTGATCAATGGCTTCATAGTCCAAGAGTGTTTGTGGATACTAGAAGTTTGACCAATATCATTACAAGAAAAACCTTCTTCATATTGATCTGAATAGGTTGTTGCTTATGTTGTCCCCGCTAGTAGGAATTAACGGACACACAGTTTCATTATTTGGAAGTATTAGGGTGATGGTGGAATAAGAGACATACTACGAATGAAATGGCACACTAAAATGATTTTTCTTTTATAGTTATTTTCCATATAATGTCATCTTTGGAAGACCACTCATACCCGAATTAGCAAGAGCACCCTCCATTTACCATTTGGCTTAGCAAATACATACTGAGAGAGGTGTGGAAGTAGAACATTGCAACTAGATAATTGTACAAGAAACTTATATGGATTCTTTCAACTTGAAGCATGCAATTGTTGATCTAGTCGAGGAACTTAAGTAAAGGAGTAAAGCCGATAGTGGACCTATAAAGAGCATGGCTAGCATAGGCAAAATTAGTCAAGCTCTCGATTATGATACCAAAGAAGGCAAAAGAACAAACAGTGCATACATTATAAGAGAACATCACGACATTCAGATGGTGTCTAATGGACGTATTAGAGATATCCCCCGAAGTCATGACGCACTCCTTGAATGTTGATATGAAGTCTATGCTAGTATACAGAAAAAAGAAACTATGGATCTAAGAGGCATAAAGTAATCAAGAATAAAGTAAAAAAGCTAATAAACTGTAGACATATTGAGGAAATTCATTACCCGATGTGGATGGCCAATGCTGTTTTGTAAATAAGGCAAACGAGAAGTGGAGGTTATGTGTTAACCTTACAGACCTTAACAAATCTTTCCCAAAGGATTCCTACCCTCTCCCATGCATTGATTTGCTCATTGATTCTACAATTGGATATGCAATATGCTCCCTCATGGATGCGGTTGTGGGGTATTATCAGATCCAAATGAATCCAAAGAACACAGACAAGACTGGTTTCATGATACATGAAGGAATGTATTTCTATAGGGCCATGCCTTTCTATCGGAAAAATGCTGAGGCTACATACCAAAGACTTGTGAACAAGATTTTAAAAGATATCATTGGAGGAAAAAAAATACATGGATGATATGATAGTCAAAAGAAAAAATGTGGCAGAGAATGCTTCGGACCTTGGAGCAGTCCTCGTGACCTTACAAGAATATAAGCGCAAGTTGAATCTAGATAAATGCACATTTGGTGTAAGCTGAAGGATATTCTTGGGGTTCATGGTCTCCCAATGGTAATTGAGGCGAACCCAGATAGGATTCAGGTCATTATCAACATGGCGCCATCAAAGAGACTGAATGACGACTAAAAGCTTAATGAAAAGATTAACACTCTAGGCCGATTCATATACTGTTCGGCTAAGAGATGTTTACCATTTTATAAAATCCTTAATAGAGCCAAAGATTTCAATTCAACAACATATGCCAAAATAAGTATTATAAAAATATTAGCTGATAATGTTTAACTCAAAATGTTAAGTCAAATATTTTGACTTATCAAAATAAGTGACTTTTAACTTAATTGAGTAATTTAAGTGGTGAAAAATAACTTTTATCAAACACACTTAAATTAAATAATGCTTACCATTTTAATTTAAGTGATTATCGAAGTTATCAAACAAGGCCTTACTCTTGAAAGGCTCATTTTTCTATGGAACCATCGGTAGATGACCTAAGTCATGATTTATCATATGATTATTTAATGTGATACGCTCCCTGTACAAACGATCCCACAACTAAAATACAAGAAAATAGGTCAAGAACCATAGGAAACGAATCATATTAAAAAAAAATGAAGGGAAAACTTACAACATTACGATTGTAATTGTTATACATCGATTTCTCCTCTTTATTTAGAGGCTTCAGAGTGAATTTCTCTTTTCCCTTCCCTGCCTCAGAGGCCTTTGTCTTCTTCAGCATAGGTATAGACGAATTCAAATCATCCACTAGGGACCTTTTTTCAGTCCTCTTACCCATAAGAGTAGTAAAAGGAGTGGTATGAATTCTTATCACCTTCATAGTCTTCTACTTCCTAGGCATGTTTTCCTAAGTAGTATGAGTGGCATTAGTCTCAAGATCCGAAGCCCACACCTCAGGTTTGTCCTCGTCAATGCCTGAAGGATCTTAAAAGGTAATAGGACTTTCTTCCTACGTAGTCTACCCGGAGGCCTCAGAAATAATATTATCTGACATCAAACTTTAGATCCACTTCACCCTCCAAATGGATCTCAATCTCATCTCCAGCCGGAGGTTCATGCTTAAGGGATAAAGAAAGCTCATGAACTTCAACATCAACCTATTCACTAGAGATAACAGGAATGGAGGCATCACGCTTTGCAATAAGAGGTTGGTCAACATCTGCAGATGTATCAACTCCAAGATTCTCCTCCACGGGCTCAAATTCCTCAAAAGCTCTTAAGCAAGCTATCATTGTATCATAAATAGACATGTTAGCAGAAGTACCTTCACCAAGTCGAAAATATAAAGTTAAAAAGTAATTTACCTTCGTAAATCTTGGAGAAGCCTTTAATATCCTTATAAATTATCTTTTCCATCGAATTGTAAAGGTCTGATAGGATATTCCATTAAATAATCACCACCATCTCATTATAACCCCATTAGGAAGAATATTTAAACAAAAGCACATTATCATCTTCATCGTCCTCCGCCACCTCTCATTTAGGCTTTTAGAAGTCCAGATTACTAGGATCCTCATTCCATATGGTTTGAAAAGGAAAACCATCAATGTAGATGTAATTCAAAATGGCAGGATTGTCCTTTCATCCAAAACAACTTCAGCTTGAAGTCTTTTATATTTTGTATTTTGCCAATCAAGAATGCCCTTCGATAGTTGTTCATCTAATAGGAGTCCAGATTACTAGGATCCTCATTCCATATGGTTTGAAAAGGAAGTGTAGATGCCATCCGAAATGGAAGGATTTCCCTTTAGGCAAAACCACTTCAGGTTGAAGTTTTTCATGCTTTGTATTTTTCCAGTCAAGAATTCCCTTTAAAGGGAGTTCATCTGCCATTAAGCCACATCGTCCTTAATATTCTTCATGGGACTCCAACAAGAAACAAATTTCCAAGAAAATTGATCTCTATAACTTCCCAAACCTTAATAAAGGCAAGAAATTTTAGCTAAGCATTTAGGGAGATTTGACTCGGACAAAGGTTAAACTCCTTTAGAACATGAACCATCCCATCTAAAAGAGAAAATGTCAATATCCATAGTCTATGAGCTCCTGGGCAGTCAAAGTGGAGGGTTGGTCCCATCCTTGTGGGTTAACTTTTTCAGAGGAAGTAGTTTTCTCCCTTTCTTTTGATGTTTTAGCATCTTTACCAAACTTGGACTTATGAGGTGCTATGAGAATATTCTGAATGTTTACAAAAGGGGTTGAATCTTCAAGGATTTCAAGAGAAGAGGGTTCTTTGAATTCTTCGGCCATAATCCTTCCATGCAAAAAGGAAAACAAAAAAAAGAGGAAAAAAGAAGCAAAAAACATACTAAGTGTTGAAGAAACCTACATGAAGCTTGAAGGATGTACGAAAAAGCCAAAAAATCCTCAAGAGATCAGTCCCCTTCTTTTGTAGGCTTCTTAAAGAGGATTATGAGGCAACACAATAAAGGAAAATTTGACGACATTTTAGGGTTGCTCAAGGATCGAAACAACATTGAATCGCTCATCAATGACATTGATGGAAGAGAAAAAGGCATAGTGAATTAACATTTGTCAGGAATTCAGAATGTTAGCCACCAGTTTAGAAAGGTCATGCTCTTAGCTTCACATGGTCTGTCAGCAATCAATGCTATCATCCTATGCACACGCTTGCATCAAATCAGCCTACCTACTTCAATTAGAGCATGAGTAGCACGATTTGTCATGTGATAAGATCGGAGATGAACTTCAGTTGATCATAAGATAAAACTCCATTTGAGAGGTCCACCATTCGGTAATCAGTTACAAAAAATCATGAAGAACTTCAATTAAAGGATTCTTAGGGGGGCATCTGATATCATGAATAATTAATCATATTATGTGTAGCCAAGTGCTCCCTCTCCAAATCATAACCGTCATACGCCATGTGGACTATTACAGAAAGATACAGGGTCATACACATTCTACCCGGGTCTTGCGCTTTCATTTACGAAACCATATTTAAGGCCAGTGCAAATCGTTCCAGGTCTACAATAGATTATCATTATTAAGAAGTTTTCATGTGGGGTTTTAGCTCATCTATAGGATGTAGGGTCCAATTTCCATATAAATAAAAATGTACTCAGTACACTAAAAGGTAAAAATTATTGTGCATTTAAGTTATATATTTTTCAATATTATTTTCCTTGAGTTGACTTAGATATTGGAGTAGGGTCACCAGTCTCCGGCCCCACCTTGATCACTCTGACCCCATCTTAATTTTTTTTTGTCTCATCTCATGGAGAATTTCTCCATCTCAAACATCAAAATAACGCCCTTGAAACTTGATACAGATTATCACACATCACTTAGTATATATAAAAAAACAGAAAAAAACTTCAATTGTGGGAGATACCACTTTAAAGGTGTCTAAACAATTTTAGGTCGATTAATTAAATTGATAAAAACAAACCTCTTACTAATAAAAACAAGTTTGTAGAATTCGAGGAGTAGAAGTAAGTACTAGTTAAAAAAGTCTAAAAACTCCTTTTTCCACTGACTACGATTTTCTGATCATTCACCATAATCTCCGATATGATCAACGGCGATTTCAAAGGAGCATGTGGATTACTAGCACGGGAACTCCAAAAAGTTTAGTTTGTCTCTCCTTGTGGAGTGTATTTTGTCTTCTCATCTGAGATGCTTGAACCTTAGACCTGTTATCGTTTCTTTTCTTCTAAATTCCCAAAATTAATCCTTTGCATCTTCCCATTGCCACTGTCCTGGGTCTGAAAATAATCTTTTTACGGTTTCTTCATCTTGCAATTCTTCAATTTAGTCTTTATCTCTTCTGCAGACATCATCCCCAAATTGATGTGGTTTTTTTGCAGAAATCCCCAATTTAAGGTAATTCTTAATCTTCACCTTATTTCTTATCTCTTCCGTAGGCATCGTCCCCAAATTGTTGCGATCTTTTTCCAGAAATCCCCAATCCAACTTTCTTGACCGACTCTTTTCCATAATTTTACGGTGAGCTAATCCCTAATCCTAATTGATTCTTCCTCCAAGTTAAAGCATCCGATTTAAATCTGTGGTTATCATAATGAGTAATCAAGATAAGGTGATCCAAGCATATGCGAAACTCAACCTGGCTGATGAAGAAATTGAGGGTATCGAAATTGCTGAAGATGTTATTCAGATTGCTGAACAGGGTTGTTTCTTCTTTTTGGTCGGTCAGTTTCTTACAGCCAAGATGATTCACTTTGACTCTATGAGGAATACTTTGGCTTCGATTTGGAAGCCTGTCAAAGGAGTTACGATTACGGAATCGGACCTGGAAGGCCGCTACTTGTTTCGGTTCTACCACGAATGAGATATTATGAGAGTGCTCAATGATGGTCCTTGGACTTTCAATCAGAATGTATTGATCATAAAAAGGCTTGAGGCTTTGGAACAGACAACAAGGGTTGAGTTAAAGCATCTAATCATGTGGGTTCAAATCTCAGATTTACCTATTGGTTTCCAAACTGATAGTATATGTAAGATTTTGGGAGATAAGCTTGGTATCTATCTTGAAGCCGGTCCTAATATTTTTACAGGTTTGCGGAGGAATTATCTGCGTATTAAGGTGGCATTTGACATTACGCAACCTTTGAAGCTGGGACAAAAATTGAAGAGGAGTGGAGGGAATTGGTTGTGGATTAATTACAGATATGAGAGGGTACCTCAATTTTGCTTCTATTATGGCATTATTGGCCATTCAGATAAGTTTTGTATCAGTTTGTTTTACAACCCTAATAATCCCAGTGAACAACAATTTGGTAGTTTCCTTCGTGCAGATCTCCGAAAGTCAGGTATACAAACAGGTAGAAGATGGCTTCGCAACCCGGGAGAAGAGCTGGAAGAGAATGATGTTAGTGTTGAGAAGAAATCGGTTTTGGCGGATATTTCTGGTGGAAGTCACAGACTGAATCCCAATAAGTCTGGTACTGGTACCAAGCAGAATTCAAATCAACAGCTGATGGTAAGTGCAAAGAGTGTGGGCAAGCAATTGATCAAAGTAACAGGGGAAGAGGGCCTAATTCTAGATCCTAAAAGGCCTCGACGGGAAGAGGTATCTATGGAAGTTGATGCTACAAATGACGACCAGTCTAAAAATGGAGCGGAGGTGGGTCCTGGAAACCAGGCCCACTGAGGGCCATGAGTCTTCTAAGTTGGAACTGTTGTGGCTTGGGCAACCCACGGACAGTTAATGTCCTCAAGGATGTGGTGCGCGTCCATCGTCCATTAATAATGTTTTTAATGGAAACTATGGTTAAACAGCAAACAATGATCATGGTTTGTAGATAGTTGGGGTTCGATAGATATTTTGTGGTTGACAGTAGAGGTCACGGGGGTGGGCTTGCATTGCTTTGGAAAGATAAGGTGACTGTGGATATTATTTCTTCATCTCAGAACTTTATTAATGCTACAATCTCAATTCAACATCTTCCTCCTTGGCGACTAACTGGCTTTTACGGGTTTCCCGAAAGGAATAAAAGGAGAGAGTCTTGGGAGCTTCTCAAATCATTATATGATCCTGCTGGGAAGCCTTGGTGTTGTCTAGGAGATTTCAATGATCTACTTAGTGGTGAAGAAAAGCGGGGTGGCAACAGACATCCAAGATGGTTAATTGATGGATTCCAAGAAGCGGTAAGTAGTTGTGGTTTGAACAGTTTACAGATGCAAGGGTATCAATTCACTTGGGAGGTCGGTAGGGGTACTAACAGGTGGATTGAAGAGTGCTTAGATAGAGTTCTAGCCAATACTTCATGGAGAAGTCATTTTGTTAATTCCAAGGTTCAAAACCTTAATACCACTTGTTCAGATCACACTGCTCTTCTACTAACTTTACAGCTTTGGGTCCCGATTCAGTTTGTCAAACGTTTTAGATTTGAGAATAGTTGGCTCTGAGAGCAGACATGTAGGTCAGTTGTTCAACAAGCATGGAATCAAAATACTACGGCTACAATTTCAGATAAAATCAGAATTTGCTCAGATGCGTTGAGGGTTTGGAGTAACGGGTTGGAAGGAAATTTTCAATGGCAGTTAGCTGGGTTACGTTTACAGCTCGATAAGCTTCGTGGAAATCATGATCAGTATAGTCTTAATCTCTTCTCTAGATCTTCTAAAGAATATATAAAAGTTTTAAAACAGCAGGAAGATTTCTGGCGTCAAAGGGCAAAGTTGTTCTAGTTACAAGAGGGGGATGCAAATACTAAATACTTTCATACTGTGGCATCAGCTAGGAAACGAAATAACTCTTTCACAGAACTCAGAAACAGTAATGGCGAGCTGTGTGGAAGGGGTACTGGACTTGAGGAATTACTAGGGGATTATTTTCAATCACTTTTCACTAGTCAGAACTCTGATGCATCACGGGTTATTCCTTCTATTTTATCCCGTGTCAGTCATGATGTAAATGCGCAACTATCACATCCGTTTTGTGCCGAGGAAGTTAAATCTGCTTGTTTCTCAATGAGGCCTGAAAAGAGTCCTGGATCGGATGGAATAAATCCGGCATTCTATCAGCATTTTTGGAGTATCATTGGTGATGATGTGGTAAAAGCGTGTCTCTTTTTTCTGGATCAGGCTAAATTACCTCCAAACTTGAACGACACTCTTATTGTACTTATCCCGAAGAAGCAAAATGTGGAACTAGTTACAGATTTAAGACCTATTGCTTTATGCAATGTCCTGTTCACAATCATTTCAAAGATGTTGGCTAATCGTTTCAAGCTAGTTCTACCCATGGTCATCTCTAAATCTCAAAGTGCTTTCCTACCTGGTAGACTGATCTCGGATAACATTATTATAGCCTATGAAGTCATCCGCAAATTGAAGAATAAACGACAAGGTAAGATGGGTATTGCTGCTTTGAAGTTAGATATGAGTAAGGCATATGACCGTGTAGAATGGAGTTTCTTACATCAGGTATTAATTCAGATGGGGTTCAGTCATCAGTGGATTACATGGATTCGAATGTGTATCACTTCAGTCACTTATAAAATTGTACATGGCGGATGTGAGATTGGGCCTATTATTCCTTCCCGTGGACTCCGTCAGGGGGACCCGTTATCTCCTTTTCTCTTTTTAATTTGTGCTGAAGGTGTTGGTGTGCCCTAGTTCATAGGCATTGGTTCTTATAAAATGTATTTGTGTCACATTAATAAAGGCATTAATCTAGTTCATTTATATCTTGTGCTATAATATGAATAGAGAATCCATTGATTGATAATCGTAAAACCATATCCCAAGTCTATTCTATCATGGGAATGATTAGGACCACAGACTTGTATATTCGACGACTGTATGGTAGTAATTAATACTGACCATAGCACTTGATAAGTCAGTTGTGAATATAGGTACATGTTGTATACATGTGACTGGATCGATCCGCCCGAGAAAACTACATGGTGGTTGTGTCATTAGTCTTTTTAAGTAGGTCTCTAACTGTCTTCAGACCAGATTTCATTATAATATCAATGTGGGATCCGGTTCACTTTGACATACGCCTAACAGGTCTGTAACAGGATGCTAAATACGGGTATGATTGGGTGAACAAGTGAACACGTTGGTATTGATATTGAAGTGATGGAATTACCACTCATGTAATAGTGAGATGATATCACAGGCCACTTGATAAGTGAGATTGATAAGTGTGTAGCCACACCCTGATAAGTAGTTTACTTATCTGTTTCATCAATCTACTTAAGATTAAGAAATATCATAAACATCAGAGAGGATGACAGCCGCCATGCCTCTAGTTTATAATATCGATATCAAATGGTAAAAGAAGTTAAGAGATAACTACAGGGTCTCTGCATCTTTAGACTGCTGAAACTCTGTCTTGGTTAGGGGCAGTAATGGTTTGCTAGAACCCACTTACTGTCTGTGGGCCGTGAGCCCACTGCTAGCTAAGGACAGTCCCATAGGATCGTGCACATCGAACATCTGAGTTAGAACTTATAGGACGGTACATTGGAGAGATGAAATTAATTAATTGATTGACAGTAAAATGTCAAGGTAATTAATTAGTGGTTAATTAATTGATTAATTGATACTTTGTATCAAAGTAATTAATTAATGGATTTAGGAGTTGAGTATTTAATTGATTAATTAGTTTGCGAAATGTAATTAATTAATTTGTAGATTAATAAAATTGCATTCAGTGAACAATTAATTAAAATTAATACGTCAATTTATTAATTAGTGTTGTTTATTTAATTGGGGTGATTAAATTTAATCTAATTATAACTAATTGCATAAAATAAATACTATTGGTATTTATTTAAGTGATTAAGTTAGGATTGGATTAGTTTTGTAATTAACCAATTAACCCTAAACCTAGTTGGATTAGGAATACACTATATATATAAATTAAACTCCCTAACCCTAATTAACCAAATGGATATTCGGCCACCACAAAAGTAAAACATAATTTTCGTCCACTACATTGAGAAAGTGGAGAAATCTTTTGGCAAATATCACAACTTCTCCAGTTCTTCTTCGTTCTTCGGCTAGCACCGGTTTTGGCTCAATAGCTGTTCGTGCACCTGACTACGGAGATCTTACTACCTTGTGGATTCTTCAGCCGTCTCTAGAAGAGACAGTCCGGGTATGTTTATATCCATAAACGGATCAAAAGGTTTTATTCAATCAATGGTTAACGGACAAAGATCAAACTAAAGGGATTAGCAATAAATTTTAAACCGCAATTCCGCTGCGCTACAGTTGATTAACTGGCTTTAATCCCTAACAGAAGGTCTCTCCTCACTTTTGCAAACTAAGGAACAGATGGGGCTCATTCATGGATGCCAGGTAGCACGTTCAGCTCCATCTATCTCCCACTTATTTTTCACAGATGATAGCTATCTTTTCTTCAAAGCAAGCACATCTGAGGCACATGTAATTCGTGATTGTTTGTGCGACTATGAACTTGCTTCGGGTCAGAGTATTAATTTTCAGAAGTCGTCCATTATGTTTAGCAAAAATACTAGTATGGATGACAAAATGGATGTCAATTCTATTCTGGGGGTTAAAGAGGATGATGAAATGGGTTGTTATCTTGGTGCGCCAATAGCGGTTGGAAGGAATAAAATGCAAACATTCAGCTATATCAAGGAAAAAATCTGGAAGAGGATTAATAACTAGAAAGAGAGTTTCTTGACCCGTGCAGGAAAAGAAATTCTAATTAAAGCTGTTCTTCTATCAATTCCTACCTTCATATTAAGTGTTTTTCTTATGCCTGGACAATTTTGTGAGGAAATTAAGAAAATGCTGAACCGGTTTTGGTGGAAATCGTCAAGCTCGGTAAGCAATAGCATTCATTGGCAATGTTGGGAGAAGCTTTGTAGACCTAAGGCATGTGGTGGTATGGGATTTCGTAGCATTCATGAGTTTAATATTTCCCTTTTGGCGAAACAGGGATGGAGAATCCTTCAGTATCCAAATTCTCTCGTATCAAAGGTACTAAAAGCCCGTTACTTTCCTTCTTCATCTTTTTTTCATGCTGAACCTGGTCATAATCCTTCTTATGTGTGGAGGAGTATTCTTGCGGGTCGGGAAGTTTTAGTCAAAGGGGTTCGTCGTAAGGTTGGTAACGGGGAAAATACGCAGATATGGTGTAGCCCTTGGCTGCCCATAAAAGATAACCCATGCCCCTCTCCAGCGACATTCGCTGTTTTACCAACTGGTACTGTTAGGGACCTGCTCGAGGAGGATGGTCAATGGAATCGACGAATTATCACAGAATTCTTTCACCCGTATGACCAAGTAAGTATTCTTTCTATTCCTCGTAGAAATTTGAATATGGAAGATGGTTGGTATTGGTTCTTTGATAAGACTGGAGATTATTCTGTAAAAAGTGGTTATAAAGCTCTTCGGGAGGCGTTGGATTTAAATCCTAATGCTATGTTTCTGGATGTGTGGAACTGTGTTTGCAAATTGAAAGTTGCCCCAAAAATCAAGAATTGTATGTGGGGATTATTTGCAGGCTGTTTGCCGACTCTAGCAAATCTGAATAGACGTCACAGTACATTACCGAATATTTGTCCAATTTGTTCCAATGTCGGAGAGGATGAAAATCATGTGTTCCTTGAATGCATTCATGTCCGGAGGGTGTGGTTCCATTATTTTAGGGATGACAAAATGCTTACGGTGGGTAATTTCTTAAATTGGCTTGAATCTCAACTTAAGACGCGGTCTGAGGTAGAAAAGGCAGATCTTGCTGTTCTTATATGGCGTATTTGGTCTCATAGAAATTGTGTAGTTTGGGAGAAGAAAATTTTGCAACTGTCGACCATTATTGAAACGGCTAAGGAAGCAGCAAGGGAATGGCGTGAGGTCCAGATAAAGTTCAACTGTCCACATAAATTCCATGGGACTAGTCCGCCAAGATGGCAATTTACGATTGAGGGGAAATTTGCTTGCAATGTAGATGCTGGTTTGTTTCCTTCTGATGGTTTTTACTCGGTCGGTTTCTTGATTCGTGATCACTTAGGAGCTTTTGTCTATGCGGGACAAATTAGCAGTGATGGTTCTGTTGAACCGATTCTGGCTGAAGCAATGGCGGTGAAGGAGGCTCTTTCGTGGATCAAAGGTTCGGGTATGTGTAATATTGATGTTCGTTCTGATTGTTTGTCGGTTGTCCAAGCAATTCAGAAACCATCATTCATTTTATCATACTTAGCTGATATTGTATTAAATTGTGTCAATTTGATTACAGAGATAGATAGATGTTCAATCTCTTTTGTTAAGCGATCAGCGAACTGTGCAGCTCATTGTATTGCAAGAGCAGCGAGTTCTGAGTCTGGTTGTCGTGAGTGGTTTGTCCCACCTTCGTTTCTAAATAATGTCCTACTTACCGATTTAATTCAATAAAGGTATTCTTTTATTAAAAAAAAAATTAAATTGATAAAAGAAATTAAGTGACATTTCTTAAAATAATAATAAAAGAAGTAGGTGAAAATTTGTCCAACATGAAGAAGTATTTTGACTTGCTACTTTTACTCTAACAGTGTGCATATAAATAATTTATTTTGAAGTGTTTGCTTTGATTGAAATAGCACAGTGAACATAAAGAGTTGATTTGATAAATTAAAAAGTACAAATAAAAATTATATAAATGACACAATTTATTGGTTTACCCTTATTAAGTCATGTTAAAGATTTATTATTGTATTCTACATTAAAAGAAAAGGCCTTTTATAATTGTGTTCTAATTAGAAAAGTAAACTTTTTTCTTTGAAGTAGGAAAAAAAAAGATAATATTAACCTTTTTTTTATAAATAAAGGTAAATTTATAAAAACAAGTAAAATTTTAATTCCATTCTTCCATTTTGGAATGATACATTTTTGGTGGAACCATTTATAAGGAAAGAAAAATCTTCACAAACAAACAAAGAAATTTGATATTTATCTAATATTTCCAATTAAAGAATACAAACAAACAAAAAATGTCGGCATAAAATAATTTCTAATCAAAGAAACTCTTCACAAAAATAAGGGGAAATATATAAATTATCACTATATAATGGAAAAGTTATTTTTCAATTATTAATTACTTAGTCGCGTAAAGCATTATTTGGCCCCTGGTCTATTTAAAATTTTATCATCGCTTAAAGACCCCTACCGGACCGGAGGCTGCCCGCTCGGGTTTATCTGCCTGCCGGGGGAAAATAGATCATCACCTCAAGCAAGAAATAGAACTACAATTCAAAGCGGAACAGCTTCTACTGTCACTGAATACTCCACCTACCTTTCCGAACCCTGAACCACAGATCCTTGAATCCCTTGATATGCTTGAGCGGTTGAACTCCTCTCTCCCCCGAATCAATCGTGCAGCCAGTCTTTAAAGAAATGGAGCCATAGGCAAGAGTGATAGGGGACTTTGCCGGGTGAACGCAGATAGACGGATCAGGCTGATAGGCCCGGAGAGAGTTGCTGCCAAGCCTTTTTTTCTTTTTTTTGGGGCAAGAATCCATCTCGGTTTAAGAATTCACCCAATTGGGACATCCATTCAGAACCTGAAACCATTACCAATGAAAAAAAAGGTGTTAGAAAGGGGCTTCGAAAGAACTCTTAAAAGAAGAAGGATGCAGCGAGCGAGCCTGTTAAGCTGCGATTGAGCCTAAGTCTTTCCAAAAAAAAAGGTAACTTTATTGATAAGTTCCCATAATAATACCTTTCTCATCGAGAATTTACAACACAACTAATGCCCACACCAAACGAGATAACTCAGTTGGCTTAGGATTCGTACTGATCTGGATGGAACATCGGTTCCAGTCTTCTTTCCCGACTCGATTCCTTCCTTTGCATATAACTAGCTAATGCTACTGGGGATGCCCTTGATGGATTCGCACTTCTCTTGGTGGAGTAACTTGCTTAGTTTTTTGACTCCGGGAGGGCTCTTGGTCCTACCAATTACTTGAAGCTAACTCTGTCAAAGCAGAAAGGACTTTTAAGTCGTCATCAGTGCCACATCGGCTTGATGCCGAATCCAAGACAAGAGCAGATATTCCCCTAAGAAAGGAAATGGGGCCAACAACTCTTACAACATGCTTCCTGTACTTTAAAACTGTCTTGCCCAGATGAGATAAAAAAATATTCGTAACCCCAAGGAAAGAGGCCTGCACCCCTATCCAAGGTAACTGAAATGCCTGTTAGGGAACCCTATCCATTGATTGCCTCGTCTGGAGGACTGACACTGGCTCGCAGGCTTGACTTGCTTGCAGGAACTAAAGTAACTGGTTTGTTTGATAAAAGCAGGAACTGAGGATATCTCTTTTGCCTTAAAGAATCCAATTGCAACTCACACCCCAGGGAAGGCAACTGACTCAGAGGAGGGGTTGACAGATACAGATAACCCACTGGGCACTCGTACTAGAAATATGATGTTACCCTCTGGGGCAGAGACTAGACACTTATTACCTCCTGGTAGTTTGATGTTCAGGATCAACCTTTGAAGAAAAACCTACCTAAACAAAGTAGATTTTATGTCCTGGATGGGATGAACCGGTGAGTTGCCCAAGTGAAACGGAACGCTCTTCATTCGCAGGCAGTTACGGGGGGCTTTGCTTTTAGCTCTTAGCCCTTCTTTTATAGCTAGCCGACAAAGGTTGAACTTTATTACTTCTTTATTGAAAGGGGATAACTAACTGGCACCTTACGAAGTAGTATTGACCTATTATTTGGTCACATTTGGTTCCTAATCTATCCCAATTGGTGAAATTTCACCAAATTTATATAAATATTTAACGAAATCGTTATCTCATTGATAAGTAGCGATACTTTGACACTTGAACTTGACACATGATATTTCTTAAAGTTTTTTTTGCCACATTATCTGGAAATAATTAATTAGATTAAAAAAAATTAAAAAACAAATCCTAAACTAAAATTTATTAAGTTTAGGTGTAAAAAATCGTTACTTATCAATGAGATAACGATTCGGTTAAGTTTTAATACAAACTGGGTGAAATTTCACTAATTAGGATAGATCATGGGCCAAATGTGACCAAATAACAAAATTTTGGATAGATTATGAACCAAATAGTGCTTTAAGCCATTACTTAATACATCATAGGACTAAGGCCGTAAACGAGCCGCTCGGCTCGATAAAAACTTTATCGTTCGACTTAAACAAGTCGAGCTTTGTCATGTTTAAACTCAACATGTCAAAACTCGATTGGGCTCAGTTTTAATTACAACCCTACAAACAGTGAAGAATATTTTTGGGGGCCGATTTTACACGTGCGTTCTGAAAATAATTTTTTTTTTGTTAAATCGAACTTGCTTTTTTTTTTTTTTTTGTATATATGCGTGTTATAATTTGAATGGTCAAAAACCAACTTTTAAATTAATGTACTATTTCTCAAAATTAAGCTAGATTTCGTTTAAGAGTTCTAACATGTAAAAAAAATTTGGATGTAGGAAGGACCGAAGTAAAAAAAATTAAAATTTTTGATTTGAGATAGCCTACCAGGCAAAAAAAAAATTAATAATTTGGATTTAAGGATGGGCTAATAGATCCAAAAAAAATTTAAAAATTTGGATTTAAAGCAGCCTAACAGGCCCAAAACAATTAGAAATTTGGATTTATGGATTTAGGGAGTGCCTAATAGATCCAAAATATTGAAATTTTGAATTTTGAATAAACCTAACATTTAATGGGGCATATTGGGAGGTTAATTTAACACCCCGATAAAAAAAATTACGACAGGATGGATCGAAACTCTCGGAATCAAAGTGGTTCCGGCGACCAAAGGAACCCGGACCTCAGGTCCTCTGTCTACACCCCTCGCTACATAAGAACTTAATTTGAACTTAACAATTAATCTAACTTCATTTAGTTTACTTAAGATTTTTTGAATCAGCTCAATTTTTTTTAAAGTGATTTATTAATCTCATGAATTTATTTATTTACGATGATTTATGAGTTTTTAAACTTATTTAAAGATTTAAAGATATAGGCTTTAATCTGTTTAAATTCTCTATTATTTTTCAATATAAAAAGGTTAATCATATCATTTTACGCAAATTTTTATCAAAATTCAGATAGCTCTTAATGTATTAACTCTGTCATTAATTAAAAAGAGAGAAAACAAAAAATAACTACGAATATATGTTTTTTCATATCTTAGCTCATTTTTTATACAACAAACCAATAAACAAAAATACCTGTTACTAAACAAATGGAGCTAAATTCAATAAAAAAATAAAATTCAATAAAAACGTAAAATAATTCTAACTTTAATTTCTTTTGGGAAATTCAATATAAATTTTAAAAACATATCATATAGGTTTTTTTTTACACAAGTGATGTGGTACGTTTATCTCCTTCGATTTTGCTGCTTTTTTCTTCTCGGAGAGGAAGATTTCTACACCAAAACTGGAGGACAATCTATTCATGTTTAGTCTTATGAGATCATATGAATATAAAAACGCATATACCTGTCATTATCTGAAAAGTATAGGCACGAGTTATGTAAGGAGTCTTCGAATCAAACCACGCTAGGATATGTAACCGTCAAGACATGTGGACATCATAATAATACACGCCGGAAATCTAGAGATTACAGTTTAGGCACATTACAAACTGCCTAAATTACATTCGCCATCCACCCAAGAGTCGACGTCTGCCCTCAAAGAGGTTAGGGCATACACCTTGAACCGACTACTAGAATCGCATCTGACATCTTATAAATAGAACGCGATGTCACAATCAATTTACATACAAACATCTATTGCAATTAATACTCAATTTCTTAGTAATCAACTTCATAAACTATGCTAACTTAAGTATCAAGGTGGGGTCGTCGGTCACTAACCCGCCTTGATATCTTTTTGTCTTACCTCAAGCATAGCAGGGATTTCAAACATCATCGAAGCACCATCATCTAGATTTAGTCATATCGATTTTGTGCGATGAGAATAAATCTAATAAATAAGCATCAATGGCTCATCTTGAGAATACAATAAATTCATCATCCTTATAATAAATCCAAGAGCCCGGAACACCTTTAGATGATAGTGGCAATGCACTAGGGATCCTTTAAATTACTCTAGAGTTTGATAGACGTATCGTGGAAATCTTAGGTTAGCTTGATCCTCCAAATAAGGAATTTATGGACCGCATACCTAAACAACTCTTCTATAGCATCGACAATGTACATGGAGCCACTAACATGAATGCAGCCACAATGGCATAATAGCAAGAAAAGCTGGACGTCGTGAAGCATGCAATACCCATAAATATTGACAACTAAGAATAATTATATCTTTAACATCTAAAAATTGCACTTTTATCATTAGATTTGTTCATGGGTCGGGCCTATTAGGCTTTTGTCTAAAATTGCTTAGCCCAGCCCTTTATTAATTTAGGCGGGTTTGGGTTTAAAAATCAAATCTCAAGTCCAGTCTATATAACCCCGTCTAAAACATATATGTATAATTTTTAATACTAAAATTTGAATTTATACTTAAAAATAAATATTAATATATAAATATATAATAATAGGCGGGATGGGCTGGCTCGACCCGTGCTATTTTTATAAATCACAAGCCCGTCCAAAAAAGAAGCGGACTTTAGCGTGCCTAGGTCGGGCTGGGTCTAAAGATAAATTTTCATATCCAAGCCTAACCCAGGGGACACGGGTTTGGGCAGACCGGGCGGTACCCGAGCCCGTGAGCAGGTCTATTTATCAGTTGCGTTGGTAGCCAAGAATGTTGATATGTTAAGTCAATTTGAGAAATAACTAATTAAATTGTTTTCTCAGTAATGAATCTTGTCATCTCCAGTGTACATCTACGTCATATTATTATACATCAATAAAAAATCATAAACATAAATATATATGAAAAAAATAAAAAAATTATTTTATGTTACGTACGAATTGGAATAAAATAAAATTTATTTCGTGAAATTTAAAAATATATAATTTTTTTTTGAACTGTATAAATTTTTAATTTTATTATAAAATTAAAAAAATATAATTTTTTTACGACCCATAAATAAATGAAACTGAAACTGAGTATCACTTGGGGTATGGAGTTTGGTTTGGGTTGATTGACCAGATTTGGTGGCAACGTTACGTGCGCTCCTACTCCCTATTAAACCAAAAGACAAGTCTCTCATATTTTAGGTAAATTACACCAGTGACCCTTAAACTTTAATTTTATTTTCATTATAGCTTCTAAACTTCAAAATCAAAAATTATAACCCCAATCTTTGTAATTTACTAAGATAATGCCCTTCTTTTAGTGTTGATTAAAATGACCAATCCAATAACAGGTAACCTTTAATTGTAGAGTTAATGGAAAAGATATTCTAAAATTTTTTAATTCTTAAACTTTTTTTATTTTAAAATTATTTAGATGTTATTTGGTTAAGCGAAAGAAAATGATGATTAGATAGAGAAAATTTTATAAATATAGCTTTAAACAATTTTATTTTTTTGACTTTTAATTTTTGAGATCATTAATCATTAATCAACACTAAAATATTTTTTTTTTGATAGGAATCAACACTAAAATATTTCATTATGTTAGTAAAATATAAAGTTAATATGTTATAATGGCTAGTTATAATGAAATTGCAATATTCAAGGGCCACTAGTGTAATTTACCCCTCATATTTAATATTTTTTATTGAGATAAGGTGCAAAAATACTTTTAACGTTGACAGTCATGAGTATTTTACTCATAACGTCTAAAATGGTGCAATTTTAACCATAACGTTGGCAAGCAAGATCAATTTTACGCCTAACGTTTGCAAATTTGGTCAATTTGAGAAATACTTTATCAAACTGTCTTTTTCGTCATGAATCTTGTCATTTACACTTCTTATGTGCATTATTTTATCATTTATTACTAACAGATCATAAACAAATAAATAGACGTGAAAAAATTAAAATTAAAATAAAAAATAAAAATTATACTATATTTTGTATGAGCTGAACAAAAAAAATCCAAATATTTCGTCGAATTTAAAAATATTAATCTCTCCAATTCTATTATTAAATTACAAAAAATGTGATTTTTTTTTAAATTAACTGATATCCAACTGGTGTAGAATAAGAAACAAAATATTTGTTTTTTATAATAATTTCTAAAATTGACCAAATTTGCAAACTTTAGAGTAAAATTGCTCTTAACTACCCCTCTAGAAGCAAAATTCCAACATCTTAAACGTTAAAGGTAAAAGTACTCGTAACTGTCAACGCTCGAAGTATTTTTAACCTTATCCTTTTTTTTTTCTTTCATAACTAAAATCTCAATTTTCTCATAAAAAAATTCATAATTTATTGATTCATATTTTGGGTAAATAAAAAAATAAAAATCAGTATGTTATTTACCTGATTTGTAAATGTAATCATATGGTTTAAAACCTTATAAAATAATTTTTCTTTTTTTAAAAGAAGTATCAATATTTATTCATCGAAAATCAAAGAATCCTTATAAAGAATCGTCTCTGACCATATTGGAATAGAAACCGAATGAAAGCAGCTAGCGTAAGATAAGGCGTGCCTCGCAATTGCATGGGCAGCCTTATTTGCTTGCCTAGGGACACAAACGAGTTTAAAGTCTAAATGATGGGCTAAAATATCTTGACATTCCTGAATTATAGATCATAATTCTGAGATATCCTGAAGACACGATCCAAGCTTTTGCACAATCAATTGTGCATCCATTTCAATTATAACCCGATTGATATTCAATGAAGCCAGTCACGCCAAACTGTGACGAAGAGCATTAGCGTCCACTATCCTGGATAAAAAATAATGTGAATTATACAGTGATACAAACCCGCACTCATCGTTTCTGATAATTGCGCCTAAACCACACTGATCGACATCAGAAAAAACAAAGCCGTCGACGTTGCATTTCCACCATTCTGATGCCGGTTGTACCCACCTAATATGTCTGTCTGCCCTGGGTTGGAGACCACGGCTGACCCACTCCCTTTCTGCCACTTTCGCCCACTTCCATACAGTAAACGTGCACCGAGCTGCTGTGATCGCTGCTTGAGGACAATTGCACCTCTCATCCCAAATAAGATTGTTCCGTTGAGTCCAAATGGCCCAAATAGTTTTTAGTTTGCAAAGTTTACAATTAAAGAATACTACGGAATGAATATTTTGATAAAAAATATTTATAATTTAGTTAATTTGTAAAATCATATTTTATATATAGAATAATTTATAAATTTTTTTTTTTTTTAATTTCTTAAAAACACTTTTCTTTTATTAATAAATAGTGGCGAATTTTTCTTTTCAAAACACTTTTTTTTAATAAATAGTGACAATAATTTTTGTTTCAAAAAAAATAGTTACAACAATTTTTTTTTACGAAATGTTGTAAACTACACAAACTATATAACCATGTTTACAAGTTTTTAACTACATCGTTATTACCTTTGTAAAAAATTCAATCTACATAGTTGTTGTCTTTTTTCACCTGCACCCGATATCTTTTTCCCACTTTAATATTTATTCTTTTTTTAAGACAATAAAAATGTGTAATAATTTCAAAATATTTAATTTTAACATGGACTTCTCTTAGACCTAGTCATGGGTCGGGCTGGACTGGACTAGACGGGGTTTTCTATAAAAATTCTCAGCCCAAGCCCAGCCAGCCCACTAGTAATTTAGGCAGACTCAGACCGTGCCGGGCTGGACTCGGGCTTAAAAATCAAATCCTAAGTCCAGCCCATGTAAACTCATCTAAACATACATATATAATTTTTTAATTATAAAAAATAAATTTTAATACATAAAAATAAAAATAAATATTTAATATATAAATATATAAAATTTATTAATTAATATTAATAGGCGGGCCGGGCTGGACCGGCCCGTGCTATTTTTATTAATCTCAAGCCCGTCCAAAAAATAGGCGGGTTTTAGCGGACCTGGACCGGACTGGACCTAACAGTAATTATTATTGTCCAAGCTCGGCTCAAGGGGCACAGGCCTGGACGGATCGGTCGGATACCCGGATCCGTGGACAGGTCTAGACTTCTCTTCACTGATGGATAAAATTAGATAGAGTTATAATTGATTGACTATACTAAGGAAGGATGAAAGTCATTAGTGATTACATCAACAAGCGAAAACGATTTAATCGTTAGCACATAACTAAACTAATATGTTGAACAACTAAGTGAGCAGCATCGTTATTAAACAATGAATAAAAGAGACTGAAAAGTCTGGATTAGTTTGATAAATAATTCTACAGTCTTTTATCAATATACCAAATTTGGTAAGATCGATATTATTCGCACCCAGAATTCACAGGGTTGTTCATCTCTTACTATTGGTGAGAAAACGATCATTTGTCTACAAAATTATAGGGTCGATCACGTAGAACTCGATCTCTATATCTTTCTCATTTTGAAACTCAATCAGAAAAACTATATTCCCCTTCAACTATAAGGAGGTGACATAGCGTTAAGATTTCATTTTATCTTTGATTTTCAATTCTTGCATTACAAGCTTTAAGAAAAATGAGAGTGCATTTCTTTAAAAAAAATTCTAAACATAAAATTTAATTGATAAAATTCAATTGGATTGAAGGAGGTGTTTGGTTACATACTTTTCACTTCCTATTTATATTTTCACTTTAAAAATGCAGAGTTTGGGTGTTTGATTAGACACTTCTTTGCCTTTACAGCTAAAAAGTAGTTTTTTTACAAAAGCAAAAAATCACTGCAATTTGGAAAAACAACCTTTTCTAAAGACAAACATCAAACTGTAACAACAACCAGTAAACAGGAACAACAAACAACAAGTAGCCAAACGGATCCGAAGTTTACCTAGGTTTCAAAACACACTTTAATTAAATATTATATAAGTAAAATGAACTTAATTAATTATGTATATAATTTCTATAATAATTTTCTTAATTAGTTGATATTGAAGAGATTCCCTTTCAAATAGATAATTTTCTTTTTCTTTTTAAGATGTATCATTTAACATAATATAATTGGATTAGGAGGAAGATGCCCAATTTTATGTAATTGGTTAATAATACAAAAGAAAAAACATTTTTTAATTATAATATGACAAATAATTTGTTGGAATATATAGAACATGCAAGCTTATGAGTTATGACTAATTAATATTAAATACTTACAGGGATTCTTAATAAAGTAGATATATAGAAGCATTATTGGGTGGATAATCAACTCCAATAATGTGCTTTGAAAATAAGAAAATAATAAAAACCTAATCATATATCTAATTAAATCAATTATAACATGCATGCAATTTTATTTTATATCTAGATTTTTATTTTATTCACAAAGTCAATGACATTATTAGTATGTATACAATTGCTTTTTTTTTCAATAAAAGCATATATTTACAAATTAATCACACCCACTATGTGATATTGTTACTAAATTATTTTATGGATAAGATCCAAATTTTCCCAAAATTTTCCAAAGGTTTTTGAAGAAATGCATATTTATCTCTAACTATTAAAGTGATGCAATTTTACTCTTAACTAGATCTGTCTATGGACACGGATACCCACCTGTTCCTTGGATCGGGTTTGGATAATGAAAATTGATCATGGCCCAGGCCGGCTAAAGCCCACCTATTATTTGGATGAGCTTAGGATTAATAAAAATAACACGGTTTGCCCCAGCCTGGCCGCCTATTAATATTAACTAATAAATTTATATATTTATATATTAAATATTTATTTTTAAGTATAATATTTATTTTTTATAATTTATATATATATATATATATATATATATATATATATATATATATATATATATATATATATATAGAGAGAGAGAGAGAGAGAGAGAGAGAGAGAGAGAGAGGTGGGTTTATATGGGTTGGGCTTGAGATTTGATTTTTAAGCCCGAGCCCAAGCCCGTCTTAAAAAATGGTGGGCTGAACTGGGCTTAGACTAGTCATTTTTACCTAAAAATCTGATAAGCTCGGCCCGAGCCCGATCCATGGACAAGTCTACACCTAACATTATCAAGAAAGTTCAGTTTTATCCGTACACAACAGAAAATTTAAAATGACTGATTTACAGTATTCGACTATCACATCAGATCATCCAAACAAATTTGTCAATAAAAATAAAGAAGTTATGTGAATTTGGACAGGTTGATTATACATGTTTTAATAACGTAGTAAACATTTTATGCAATTTTTTTATTAGCTTATATTTGGCAGGCTTAAATATTGTCATTTCGACAAGTTATTTGTAACTGTATTAGTAAAAAAAATAAATATTTTAGACATAAAATATGTTTGAAATGTCTGATATGATAATTAAATAACGAGTTAAATAACATTATACTAGTCAGTTCAAATTTTCTGTTAGATCAAATTGAACTTGTTTGGCAATGTTAAAAATAAAATTGCACTATTTCAAACGTCAGAGGTAAATTGACACTTCATAAAATTGCAGTGATTAAAAAGCATTAGAATAATGACATACGTGATACATCATGATGAGTCAACTTAAATATCTGACCGAAATGAAACGTGACAGCCACGTATCAATTATTTTTTAAAAAAAACTAAATTTTGTTTTTTTTTTCATAAAAATAACCGATAGGTGATAGCAGGTGGCGCACATGTGGATGCAGAAATCTGAATTTACTCATGCTGACGTATCACGTATGTCATAATTCTGATGTTTTTTAATCACTACAATCGCCAGAGTAGACTAATTGAGACAAAATTTAAAGGTTAAGTAATTTTATTGAAATAAATTGAAGTTTAATGACCATTTTAAAACAATTATATAAGTTCAGTGACCAATGGTGCGTTTAATCCGGATAAATTTACACCTCATTCCTTATTTTACTTAAGAAATTAAAGGATGGAAACTTCGTGGCTGGATTTATAGCACAATTTTAGACTAATGACACCAATTATTGATTTTATGTTTTATTTTATACTTCTTTTTTTTTTTTTTTTTTAATTTTGAGAAAAGAGCTTTTCACATTTAAACAAATTGCAGGCCTAATTATTTGTATTTTTCTGTTTGGTCAATGCATTTTATCTCCAAAATCTAATCATTGGAGGCTATAATCTCTCTATATCTTTATTTTTTCTTCAACAAAATCTTAATTCCGTTATTATTTTAAAAAAATTACTATGATTATTAAGCAAAAATATGCAATCGAATAGTGTATATTTTTATGATTTGTTGGGGTAAAATAATTTTTCATTTTTATAAATAAAAACCTTGCTATAAAAATAAGATTGAAGTTTAAAATAAATAAAAATGATATAATGAAAAATAAAATTAGAAAATAAAATAAAAATAAATAAATTTAGTTTCTAATTTTTAGTATTAGGGAATTTCAAAAATAGATGTTCTATTCATTTCTATTGATTGGATTTTCAGTTACAAAAACATAAAATTGAACTCGCGCATTGTGCGAGTTTTCGATTAGTATATATATATATATATATATATATATATATATATATATATATATATATATATATATATATATATATATATATATATATATATTTGAATGAGAGAAAACTAATCTGTTAATTAATAGTATTCACATGGATCATGAATTATCATATTCATTTGGTTAGTAACCATTAAATTTAAGCTTCTTAAAATTTTACAGTAAAAATTTAAATCATCCAAAAATTTAAGTCTAAATCTAACCGTAACTAACCAAATTAATTTAATCAGTTAGGATTTACATGAATACTATTATCTCTCAATTTAATCATTTGGGTATATGATCAATAATTAATCAAAACAAAACCTAAGTTGCAAGCCCAGCCCATGGATTGAAATGACAATACAGCCCAATACAATGATATGTTTTAGGGTTATCATAATTAAGTACAAAATTACAATTAAATCATATTATCAAACTTAATTTTTAAAATCATTATTTTTTTATATATTATGATTTTACACTATAATTAAAAAAATTTAGACCCCAATTCATAAATTATAAACATTAGAAAATATATTCTACACTTTTAATTTATAAATTCTAATGCTTAAAATATATTAAAAGTACTGATTTTATTTATTTGACATAATTCAAAATCATTTCTTGAATAACCGTAGATAGTTTTTAAAAGTTAATTTGTATGTAAATTTCCCTATGTTTTATTTGGTAAAAGTTACAAAACTTTAATTCATTTTAGTAAAATCATAAATTTTATATTTAATTCCAAAAAATTATTTTATTCGATGTATATATAAAAATTTACTTGAATTTTGATGCGTATAAAAGACAATTATTTTTTGTAGAGAACGTATATAAAAGACTGTTGATTATATATTAATTAAGTATCATCTAAACCTATTTAATTTTTATAATTGACATAGAGAAACATGACATCAATATAACACATTCTTATGGATTTTGTAATAGGTATAGCCTGTGCTTATGTAAGGTTTTATTCCTTACTTTTTTGTTGTACTTGATGTTTTCGTATCTATAAAATGATGTATGCATTTTTATCAAAAAAAAAAAAAATATAACACATTCTAAATTTTAAAAAATTCAAAAAATCACATTTTTTTTTATCCAACTTGAAATTTAGTTAGTATATAATTAAATTTTTTTTGTCATGTCAACATTTTAATAATTTTTTCTACGGTTGGAATGACTCGATTAAAATTAAATCACAATAAACCCTTGTAATGATCAATTTAGCTGAAATGAATTTTAAGTATCAAGTAAGCCCTTTAAGTTAGACAATTTTTATAAATTAACCCAAATTCTATAAATTTTAGATTTAAAAAATTGACTATATTTGAGCTAATTTATAAAAATTTACCAACTTGGGTGATCTTTTTAAAAGAATTGTCAAACTTCAATGACTATCAGAATAATTTATTTATTTATATACATTATACCATTACTTTATGTCTTTCTATAATATTACGGTCTATTAATTAATTTCACAATGAACAAGTTAAACGAACCCCCTACTATTATTTGGAAACTGCTAGTAAGTAACTGCTATAATTTCCATTTTAGCATCCAACATTACTAATACGAGTCAAATGATACATAATTATAATTGTCAGTTTCTAACACGATAATATAATTTATAGAAACAACCAATCTACTACAACTCGTTTAATATAATTGTCATTTCTTTTATATTTACATTATATATAATTACGTGAAATATATAAATCATAATACGATTATAAAACAAGCACGTTTTGATATATCTACACACAATATGATAGAGCACGTGATGTATACTTATATTTCGCACCACAAAACCCGACTTTGTAAAAAATATCCAAATTCAATTTTCACTAAATACATTTGTAAAGAAGAGCGGAAAATATTCCTACGATTATCTCAATGATATATCTATGGTTTAGAAAAAAAAATTATGATAAAAAATAAAAATAAAATTATGATAAAAATAAAAATAAAAATAAAATTATGATAAGAATAATGACTACATATAGATAGTTCTTTGAAGAGGATTTCATATACACAGTAGTGCTCACCTGGACATTGAATGGCCAAATGAATTTGGTTATTTACTGTTAGATTCAAACTTACTAGGATCATGTGGTGGAGATTCAAACCATCATAAGGCTTAAATTTAATAAACCCGGATCTAACGGTGAATGACCAAATTTATTTGGTCATTCGGGGTCCAGGTGAGCACTACTAATCATGTACATGAGTCTTTGTAATCTTTTTCGGTATGGACTTCTTGAATTCAGTTGCTGGGTTTGAATATTTGAGCCCATTTATTCGATGATGTATAATATGTTAATGTGACAATCTATTTTTTCTTTAAATACTGCATTTGTCAAATTGTAATGTTTATTTTACACTCTTTGTCAAATAAACACAACTTACTTATAATATCATCATTGAAAGTTTTATAACAAATTATTCAGTAATCAAATTTTGTATGTAAAATGTTCAGGGCAGAGTCTAATGAGTTTTTATGTAAAAATGTTGATCCCAAGGCTAGTCCAATCTATTCCGTTATTAATTTAGACGGGTTGGACTCAAGCTTAAAAATCAAATCCTAAGCTTAGTCCATATAAGTCCATCAAAAAAATATACATAATTTTTAGTTAAAAGTAAAATTTATACTTAAAAATAA